>NC_135078.1:15770000-17125000 GCF_051107435.1 Chaetodon auriga | reverse complement strand
CTGGAAAAATTCACAATTAAAAGACCAACAGAGACACAGAGAAAACAAAGCCAGAAGGAGAGGAATTATTCTGTGTCCAGATATGTGGAAGTAAAACATTTGCACAACAGACAGAATAACATACAATTCCACTGGGAGATCGGCATGTACAAAAGTAATGGTTTTCTCTATGGCTTTCAAGGGCACAAGGAGAAGAAATGAAATTACCACTGAGATTTCACAACTCCTAACAATGGAAGCGTTAATGCATAATTCCATATGATAAGCCATGACAAGCAAATAATAGCACATCAATCACAAATCAGCTGCCTTGTTTTAAAAATCCTAATACATGACAATATGCCCTGTGAGCAAATAAACATCTGGCTATTCTGAGCTTTGCTGTGACATTTAATTAATTGGCTGTTTTCGCAAAAGCTGCACATAAAAACCACATGTTCAGACAAATTTATCAAAAAGACAGTAGCTCGTCCTCCGTCGGCCATTAGGGTATTTCAACTAAATGCCATCTATGGGTATTAGCACTGGCATTTCCTGATGAGACTTTTTTCTTGATAATACACTAGGTCTAGAAAACTATGAGGGTCCAATCCAGTATTACAAAGGGAGAAATAAATTTCTTTGGCATTGCTTCTGCCTGTCAATACATAAAGCCATGTAGAGTAATTGCATAGCTACATGTAAATATGCAAAAGCATATCATTAGTGAAGCAATTAATGGTAGAATTGGATGATATCGCAGCTAACTACTGTACAATCTAATTAGTGACACCATAATAAGCCATTATATCATATTAATGACATTACATTAATGGTGATGGGGGGGCTGGGAGTGTGACGAGGAGGGCTTTTTTTTTTTCCAGACGGAGCCTGTAAAAGGTCACTGAGAAATGATTTATTGGATGCAGTCTCATCAGATTGGAGTCAGAAATCGTCAAATCAAATTAAAAGTGAAACTGTAGTGCTTTGTAAGCTGAGTCTGCATGCAGATCCGAGACAGCCCCAGTCCACTGTGGGAGGAGGATTCCCTCAATTAACTTCACAGTGAGACAGAGAGGGGTCTAATCCATACCTGCTAGTGCCAATAGCATTCCAGCACTGGCACGCTGAGCCAAGCGGTAAATACTGTAAATAAGCATATGAGCTCAGCAAGGCATACTGGTCAACTCATGTCCTGCTGCAGGGTGACCAAGAATGTATTTCAAAGGAGGCTGCCATTATTGTTTCCACACACCAGAGCAGCAGCATTGTTTACTTTATACTGAAGTGTTGATTATTGAAGTTTCCTTTAATTAAAATTCTTTTCTCATTTGTGGTATCTAAAAATGAATTATTCGCATATAAAAAGAATAATTGCAATAAAAAGCATTCTGGTGCTTGCAATTTCTCTCTTAATAAGATAAAGGCCAGTCTCTTAAGAATTTAAACACTATAAAAGATAAAAACATCCGTTCCTGAGGACTACTGCAAAAACAGTGCAGTGCAGCAATGGCCTGTAGGAAGAGAACAATAAAACGAATCAATGGTAAGCTTGTAAATGCTGCAATTTTAGTTTGAAAAGGAGAGTCTCAATTGGAAATAACTGAGTAAGTCCAGGATTAACAGGCCCTCTATCACTTATCGATCCACATTTATTACTTTTAAATGTGGGTAATTGGGGGGGAGTTTGGTGCAATCTCTGTCTGCATCTTTATAGAATGGCTCCAGTAGGTGTATGGGCCTTAAGTGCACTCGTAAATTGGTTTTATGAGTTTCTGAGACATATCGCTGCTAATGTTTCCACTCGACGGCTTTATGGCCACATTGTAGTGACGCTGGTGAGAGATACTTTCTAATATATTGCAAAAGTGATGTTGACAAAAAAATATATATAGCTCGGATGTGGAGCTTTCATTTAAATGATAACAACGTGTTTGGCACTGCGACTAAAGTGCATGAGTCCTTGTTCTAGGAAATAAATAGAGACTCAGAGAAAGAGAAGAAATACCTCTTTCAATTTCAGTGAAAATGAATTGGTCACTGCTTATTGATTTATTTATTCGTAGGCATGGTCAATATATTTGCATGTATGTACAAAAAACTGATGTAATTTAGCAAAGAATTTAGTTTTGGTTGAGATTAGAGCAGGAAATGCTGAATTAATCTGCAGAATCATGAAATGACTATAAAAATAACAGCATGTAATACTGCTAGTGTGTGCGTGTATGTGTGTATGTGTGTGTGTGTGTGTGTGTGTGTGTGTGTGTGTGTGTGTGTGTGTGTGTGTGTGTGAGAGTGAGCATTAGCCCACACTGTGTACAACTCCCTGCATTATTCTCCAGATGTTCTCTTTCACAGCTCCGTAAAAGACTACCGGCATTCAGCCGCCTTTCTATTTTCCGTCATCCCCGTTCCTCCTACTCACACCATCCGATCCCTCCATCAAAGCGGGCCACTTTGCCAAACATGATCCCTGCCTGTTGTGTGTTGGTTTGGTTTCGAGAAGCGGATTAAACAGTTCCCACCAACTCTCTGATGTGGACCTTATCTCAGGTTTCTCTTGACACTGGCAGAGCAGTGGTGTTATTAGAAGCTAAAGGGCTTTGTTATGGAACACAAAAGGCAGAGCTAGGCAGCAGTTAGTAAGGCTTTGTTAAGGGTCAGAGAGGTGTTAAATAGACTACACCTGGGGCTGTGTTAACACCTTCACCTGAGACATTCAAACTTCCATGGAAGGTTGTTCCATTCAGCTGAGGGAGCTCACAGAGACAAGTGGATGGGAGATGTGAGGAGGCAGGGGAGGAAAAAATCCTGACAGAAATATCAAACCATGTAAATATCAAGCTCAAGGAAATGATGTAGGAATGAATTCTTTGGGGAATTAGGTAAAGATGAACATATGCAATGACGGGCTAATGAAAAGAGGACGTGAAACAGACAGCATTTTTCCTATTTCCAACAGAGGAGGATTATTTATTTTCAAAGGTCGTCTCACTCAATTTCTCTATAGATGGCCTCTCTTTACTGCTGGAATAGAGCCAATCACTGCTCTTCTCTGGAGGTTGCTGTTTATTGATCATTGTATCGCATGGTTGTAATGTGATGTCAATGCCTCTCTTACCTGCCTGAGCAAGCAGGTAGTGAAAAAAACCTGCTGGATTACGTCCAAAGGAAAACCGAACCCATGAGTACAAATCAACTGTGCAGATAACAGAGCAGCCTTGATTGCTCCTCCCCAAATATTTAAAAGACAAAAATAAACTTTTTCAGTCCAGAATCAAATTCAATTGGATTTCAAAAGTATATTTGCCCACGGAGGAGCCCCAGAGTAACTTTGGGGGAGAACCAGACCACATTCTGGGCCGGCTCAGCGTCAGGCCTTGTTACCCTGGATCTGCATCTCCTCTCCTTCCCACCTCCTTTCATCCCCCTCTTATCCCCCTCTCCTCTCCCCCCTTCCGACCAGTCTGGCTGGCCTACACACGCGATCCTCACGCTAGCTGGGCCTAAGCCCCGTAAAGGCTAACACAAGCTCAGTGTAAAAACTCCTATAGGGGCCCACCTCCATCCGTCTATCCCCCTCACTACCCCACCAATCCCCCCTTCCCTTCTTGTGCTGCCTGACTACACTTTCGCTTCGCATTACTTCTGCTATTCTAACTTTTCCACTTCTGAGCACTATCAATTATGCACTAGAATAACAGTGGGGCCAGGCTTGGCAGCGGGACATAAAGGCCGATTATGAGTGTGAATAATTCAGCCATCTTCGTGCCATGTTCCTCTTACCAGTGATACAGGCAGGATGGCTGTGCTGCTAATGTACGACGGCAGACGCAGCCTGACCTGGCCTTAATGTAAGGACAGCTCTCTACATCCCAGAGAATGGAGAGGATGGAGGGCTGCAGAGGACATAAAAAGTGTGGCTGTAATGCATTATTAAAGCAGCTGTGAACCAGATGTCGCACAAAGATTGACAAGTCTGACACCGGTGGCTGACACCTGTCAGTCTGTTAACAAGAAAACTGGGAATCTTCAAACAAATTCATCTCACATTTATTTATTTCACCTATTTAAACAACTTCTGGGAAGTACGCATAAGTTATAAACAAGAAAAAATATTTTTAAAAAGTCGAAGAAAGCAAATTCCTGTAGAGGAAGGTGTGCAGTCGTACCAGCCATCATGATTTTTTTCAGTTAAGGTCATACGAACCAGACAAGAGGACAACCTTCCATCACCTTCATGCTCTCAACATGCCTACCTTGACTTCATTTTTCATGAATTGCGTGCGAAGGTTTGCAAGTGCTACTCTTCTTCGAGATCACAAACAGTAATGAATATTTCATCACTTCACCCAAAGCCAAGCACGCATTCTAATCCAATACGAGAAATATGATGCACCTCTTTTCCCACAGGCTAATAATCTACTTCAACTCTGTGCCTCACAAAAAAATCACACCACTGAAATCTCTGAAAATGATCAGGCTTTTCCAAAAATGGAATAATTATGAGGAGGCACGGTTATATTTTCTACAGCTAAGCCAATTTTTAAACAGGGGAAAGTTTCAAGTTTTCATTAAATTTTACTTGGGAAAAATATGTATAAATGAATACCCATTGGAAGAAACAATAACCCTGAAATTAGAGAGTAATTATTGAATGTAAAAAAAATAAAATAAAAATAAAAAGGGCTGAAAAGTATAAAATTCAGCACTTTTATATTGAATTTTACCGTAACATGTTATTTTGTCAACACATATGTATAAATGTTATAATTAAAAACGATATACTAAAACAATTTCAAAAATTCTCTGCAATTCAATTCAACAGCAGCTGCTACTTCAATTTTTCAATCACCAATCAATCAGTTTTTTTTGTTAAATGTTATATACTTTACTGATAATATTTAAAGTGCAAATTGATGTTATAAAAGTTTGTTTTCAATCTTAAACGTGTTCGCGATTAAGAATTTTTAATTGTGTCTTCAATGGAAAAATGCTTGTAGGAACCACAAATTCTAAAAGTGAATTGCGCCCAAAATGTTGTAAAAATGTCAAAGGCACATTAACCTTCAAGCAGCCGGGCCAAACACTGTGTAGCTTCTGAAAAAAGCCCCTTCGCTGCCTCTTATTTGTGCTTCCGTTTGCCATGCACGCTCTAATCCTGGCTGGAATGTCTCCGGTCGCGGAGTCCAGCGGCCCTGAGGAGCAGAACAGCAGGTGAAACTGAACTCTCCGAGGACTTGTCCCCCTCGCAGCGACTCCGCCACTTCTACTGTATCGTTCAACCGCAGCCTCTGTTACACAAGAGCCCAAATGAGCAGGAAAACTTTTAGGTTTTTCCTTAAGCAGGAACGTGTTTTTCATGAGAGGGGAAAAAATATAACTATAAGAAAATAAATCAAATCAAATGCGTTAACTTTTCCAGTGTGATTTTTACACAAAGGTCTGTCTTCGTTGTTCCTGTCCTCACTGATCCCTGACTGGCAGATTATTATTATTATCATTATTATTCTTGTTATTATCATCTTTCCAGCCATCACTGTTGCCTAATTAGTCCAAATTTTTAATGATGAAATTACAAAAACTATCAAAAACTGAAAGAAACATCGCTGCCATCTTTACCTCTTTGTGTCTGGCTGGTACCACATTTTTCTTGGTTTGGCCGCCATGTTTCATTTCACACACACACACACACACACACGCACTCTGTCTGTCTGTCTTGAAGTTGAGAGCTGAAGCAGAAATGGGGAGGGGGTTAGGGGAGTGCATGTTTTTTAGAAAAAAAAAAGATTAAAAGACAAGAAAAACAGAAGGGGGGGGGGGCATAGGCGACTGTCAGCCAAGTGCTGCAGCCACAACACTGACCCTAATGCTGACAGTGGGCATGCTGGGCCACCTCAGCAGGACCCCCAGAGCTAAGTACAAGGACAGTACAGTTAAAGATCTGGTGGTCCTGAAGACAGGAGAGAGGATGGGACGGAGAAAGAGAGGACAATATGGCACAAAGAGCAAAAGAGCGGGAGGAAACCAACTGGCCTATATTCCGGGGATACTTGGCGGGATAAGGAGCAGAGGGCATGAACTGGGTGTGGGGATTAGGACAAAGGAGGGAGTCATCGAGGAAAAAAAAAAAAACCCTGATGTCGGTCAAATTCACAGATGCACTCGCTTCTCAGCCCCTTAACAAGCCCAGCCAAACCAAAATCATCATCATCACTTCCCCATTTACGAGGCAAGGTGATGATTGTCTCAAGGTGATGTTTTGGCTTTCAAAGCTCAACCGTGAGATTAAGGACTTTAAACACTTTTGTATGCATGACTGTGCCAGAAAAAGAAAACACGCACACTCCTTAGGATGTAACCATAGGCAGCGCTCATCACCTCTGTTTATCTGGAGGGCTTAGGCCACTTTGGGGACTCCCCTTAAGTCTCACTTATCTCATTAGACCCTTAAAACTGATTAATATGAATGCCAGCAGAGGCCAGCTCAAGGCTTTCTTAAGAAAGGAGGGAAGGAAGAAAAGAGAAGAGAAGGATGGGAGGGATTTTGGAGGAAGGGGGGGGGGGTTGTGTCTCCGGACAATGAGCTGATGGCTTTTTAAGCCTCTCAGTGGCTCTGGGTTAATACCCAGGGCTGCAGTCATGGGATAGGCCGCGGTTCAAAGGCTGCTGCACTCTAAGGCTCGCTGCTCGCCGATTTAGAGGAAGAAAATAAACAAGCAGAATAAATACCACATCTCCTGCAACTTGAACCTCACTAAAGAAATAATGAACTGCCTTTCCAAACTAGAGTGGTGTGTGTATGTGTGTGTCTGTGTGTGTTTGTCGGCCTATGTTCTTTGGGGTGTCATATTTGGTTATGTGGGATAATGTTCGGAGTAAGCCAGACCAGTCAAAGCTGGGCTCAGATGAGAGAAGAGGGTGAAGATGGGATTTATCACACATTCCGGGGATCAATCGTTTTCCCTTCAGGGGGAGAAAAAAAAAAAAAACGTACTCAGTACAGTTTCACACAGGAATACCAACCACCGTACATAAACAAAGACCGACATGCACACGCACACCCACACACAATGCAACTTCACAAAATGTGAAAACTATCAAGCAGCTCTCAGAGGAGCAGGCTCAGAGAATTGGGTCAAGAATAGTGCTGTGCTCTGCTATAGTAAAGGGTGTGTGTTTCTGCTGCTTCATTAAAGCGGGCCTTGATGCAGAGGTCGGCTCAGGATAACCGCGCACACACACGCACACTTACG
The DNA here is from genome assembly GCF_051107435.1 of Chaetodon auriga. NCBI lineage: Eukaryota > Metazoa > Chordata > Actinopteri > Chaetodontiformes > Chaetodontidae > Chaetodon > Chaetodon auriga. The sequence goes on along the minus strand of NC_135078.1, from coordinate 17,117,765 downwards.
CGTGTGCACAAGGGACTACACACGTGTATTTGCACACAACTTGCCAGCAAACACGTGGACGCGTATACCCTCAACATCAAACCCAGACTCAAACGCGGACGTCGGATTCAGTTGTGTGTTATACATTTTTAAACGTGATTTACTATCTGTTTGATTCCAGACTCTTCTTACGGCTCAGATCAGACGAGCATCTGTTGCTTAATAAAAGGCTTGGAGTCAGGAGGGTAGATCTGAAAAAAGATCCTCTCATGACAACGTCACTGGAAGTTCAGTTTAATTGATTTTAAATTGTACTTTTTTTTAATATACAGTACGATAGATCTGAAAATTATCTTCATTTCTCCATTTGATTTTTGGTCAAAATCCCACTTAGCCTCATTAGAGCCCAAGCCTTCACACTGATGCAGCTGGAGAGACAAGCTGAGTCGAAGACAAATACAAAGAGATCTTTTGCAGAATGAGATATCCACCATTTGAATTACAATCGTGCATAATTATCCACATTATTCATCACACTGAAAGGAGCGCATCATTTCATGACCTTCGTTTGCAAAGTAAATCTACTTCTGAGGACAAGAACAGCTCCTTCTTATTGTACCAACGCGTCTCCGCAGCAGATACGTAGCATTTTGGAATGAAACCCTCCATTAAGCCTCCACATTACACACGCCCTGGCATTTCGACTGTGATACACGCATTTCAGTGGAAAACGCACATTCAAGGGCACAGTTTGCAGTGTGTCACAGTAGTTAAGAGCAAGATGCAACTTAGTACCACAGCACCAACCCCCAAGTAAACACAGCCCTGTGTGTGGGAGTCTTCAGTGTCAGAGGAAACAAAGCAGGCAGCTAAACCTGAGCAGGCTTAATCCTGCCTCTGTAGAAAATAGCCCCACTGTCACCAAACCCGGACCGCAAAGACGACACCTCCTCAGGGTGAGGACCCAGAGTCCGTCCCCGGGAGAACCGCCACCGACCGACCGACCAGCCACGGGCACCACCAGGGAGACAGGGAGCCAGCAAGCCACATGCATCTTTAAACCTTGGCAAGGACAGACAAGGCGGGGAGGGGGCTGATGCGCTGGATGGTGTGGAGGGAGGCAGATGAGACACAGAGGATGGATAAGGCCAGTTGGAAATGAGAGAAACTGCCACCTCTTCTTTTCCGCGCACTGTGTCACCCCTGGCTGCTTCATGTCTCTCCCCTCGTGTCTGGCGCTCGCATTATACTCCCCCTCTCCTCCCTTTTTCTGTCCGAAAGCGTACTACATCTTCAGCTGTGCACTCTCGCTCTCCCCTCGCCATTCACACCATTCTCCCTCACTCCTCTCCTCTGCCCTCCCTTTTCTCTTTTTTTTTTTTTTTCTCCCTTCGTTTAAAGCGCATGCATTACTTTCAGCCCAGGCTATGTGGAGTGGACAGAGAGAGCAGAACAATGGCGGCCTTTCAGTCTCACGACCCAGCATTGGGGGGGGGGGGGGGGGCATTGGCTGTTAGTATTTTTCTCTACTGTCAATTCAAACAGGCTAATGCAACTAGCTTATTATTGGCACGTCTCGCCACAACGGTACACTGAACAAAGTGAAAGCGGCATTGTTTAATTGTTTGTTTGTTTATATTTATGTCAGTGGAACATTGTGGCAGCAGTGGGAAGTTTAAAAAGAGGTGATCACATTCAGAACAAGGCCAGAGGATCAGTTAGTCCTTTCACCCAAATTCGCCTCACCTTTTCATAACTGTGGCAACGCAAACAGAGAAACGGCAAACAAAAACAGGAGGAACCACCCAGCGATACTCGCAGCATACAGGTGAGGAGGTGATGACACAACCTCTGGCTCAAAACAGCACTTTATGACGTCCAAAATTTATATTTGGGGAAACGAAAGTTTGGAAATAAACCAAGCAGATTGTGTCAGTCGTAAAGGGAAAGCACACCACACAATTGTAAAGTCCCTCTGTGTGTTTCTCAGTCTGCCTGTGAAGACGAATTACCTCATGAGTCATTTACAACTGGCTACAACCCGTCAATTAGGTCTTTCTTCACAAGCTGGAGATGTGTTCTCTTCTGGGATCTATTCTCCACACTGCTGCCCAGCTAGAAAAACATCCATTCACTCCCCCGCAACCCCCCAAGTTAAATAAGGAAAACGGCAGTGTAAGGTCCACAGCCAGTCTACCATGAAAGGAATTATCTGTGGAAAATGTGTCTGGCAAAAACCGAACAGTCTCAATCGTTCCCGTCATATTTTCCAGTTGAACAGTGACCGGTGACAGAAAGAGAAAAAAATTTTTGAAACCCGTCAGTCGTTTTGGCCTTTACATGATGGTGTAGTTCCTGTAAATACAATATGACTTTTACAGTAAATGGGTTTAACGAGGTCAAATCAGCCAGAAAGAGCTGGTTCAAATCAAGCAATTGTGTGTAGCTTTCACTCCAACTGTACACTTGACATGCTTCAGGCTGAGAGCTGAGGGCACAAGAGGCTATCAGACCTCTCTCAGTAGCGCCCCTTTCTGGTCAGGGGTGATAGATCAACCAAGCGTTACTACTGTAACAGCTGCTTCTAAGCCTCCATCTTACAGAGGAGCTGAAGGAGGATATGGTAGCGCCATTTTCAGCAACGAACGAGGACTTACATACACGATAGCGAGGTGCCTGGACTGGCGTTTCGACCCTTACCGGACCTGCAGCAATCCTGTATTCCTGTTAATCGCTCCTTTTCAGGGTCTTAAAATGAAACATAAGCTTTTCTGAGACGAGAGCCCGAAGAAAACTGTTTTTTTTTTTTCTTTCTGTCGACTATGTTCATATTAACTGCAAATCTCCTCAGGTGTTCACAGTAAAAATACAACTTTGGACCACCAGATCTGTTCCCACAGTTCTTCTGGGGTGGCACAAACTAACTTTAGGAAAAATAAAGAAACAGTTGGGGAGGGGGGGGGAACTTTCCACAACTTTGAAATTGTGAGTGAAACTGAGACAGTGAGAGCAGGGATAGAGAAAAAATTAGCCCCTGAATAAACAAACAATCGAGTGGAAAGGCAACCAACTAGCAAAAAGGGAAACATCATTTTTACCGTTCTCATCACAGAATAGAAGTCTCGCATCGAGCTTTACACATGTGGGTGTTGCATAAGCTGGTTAATACTTTATTGTTTCCAAGTAGAGCTATACCGAGAGTTCCCCTGAAAGCCACGGGTTGAATGAGGGCTAAAAGACAGATCGCTCCGCTGATAGCAATGTTTCAGCACTCCATCTGACCTTGGAGTGATTACTCTGAAAACAAAAACCTGGACATTAAAATCTGGTTCCCCAGGCAAGGGAGGGAAACATGTGCAAGTGAACTGAAGCTGCCATTCAATACTGTCCATGTCTGTCAGTGTAATAATAAGAGATCGCGTCCGCTCTTTGGTGGATAACCTAACATTTAAACTGAAGGTGCTTCTTCAGGCTCGTAGCACCAAATCAACACTGGTAACCTTGGTCGGGCTGAGTCACATTTATCTAATCATTAGCTTATATTGTGTTCAGGTAAAACATCACCAAAATGAAGGTCAAAACTCACCATCAATTGTTCAAAAGGAGGCGCAGTTTGAATGCATTTATCTACAAGCCTATACGCTAATAATCTACCACTTTTGAGGAGCAAAATGTATTATTTTTACGTAATTAAATAATAATTCTAAATAAACCTATAACACTCAGATAAAAAAAATCTATATGTAGAAATATATCAAAAATAAATAAATAAATGGGAATGTCTTTTTCTATCCAGTTGTAGGCTGCCTTCACTTCACTAAGATCAGCATATCCAAGACTACAGCCTGACCACCAGGCACCCCCGGCGACAGGGCTGCTTCTGTCCGCCGCATAGCAAGTCCACAAGGGTCACGGCCAAGAGTCCTCCCCCTCTTCCACCGCGCGCTGAAGAACAGCTGCTCTGCCAAGCACATTGACTAAGCATTGACTACTGCCTGCTGGGCTCATTTTCTAGTTAATAGAAAAAAAAATCTAATTTAAATGGAAAGTGCATTTACAGGTCTGGTGAGAAAACACAGAGTGCCATTTAAACCTAATAGAAGCATTACACGGCACAAAACCATCATTACAGTTTTGCTGCTTTTCCATCAGGTCCCGTGTTTATTTTTCTGCATCCTCCGCCTCGCTCTCTTTGTGTCTCCTACACTCGCTGTCCCTGCAGCCCGGTCGGTGCTTCTGCCTGCCAATGCCACAGGCGCAAAAGAATGACAGAGCAAGGGGTCATTAATGAGAACTAATCAGCCCTCAGACAGTGAGAGAGAGCAGTGGAGAGAGTAAAACACAGCTCCGGGACAGGAGAGATTAGCATGGGGTCAAAATCCACCCACTTTAGCAGTCAAAGGCAATATAAACTTGATTTTTAAAAATTACAGGTTTTCAGATTTTGAGTTCTAAATATATGTTCATATTGTAATGTGTCATTTTCACATCTGTTAGAGGCAGATGGGTGTATGGGCTGACTTCCCACCTCCATGCGTGCATGCCTTTGTCAGTGTACAGTCAGCATTTGCACACATGCATACAAACACAGAGCGACGAGACGTTTTTTCATGTTCCACTGGTCTGTGACAGGTAATGAGAAGTCCAAGGGAGAGAGATGTAATTATTCTGGTATCTGTGAGTGTGAAGGAGAGGAAACATGGCCTATATGACCCCATGGCTCATTTAGCACTCCGCGTGCACACGCACACGCACGCATGGACTCTCAAACACAAAAACATGCGCAGACAAAGACGAGCCAGACGAGACGGCAACAAAAGAAAGTTGTCTTTGACACCGGCGACACAGCTCCTGTGCGCAGGCCTCCAGCTACATTACACTGTGAGAAGAAAAATGTAGAACTACAACAGAAAGCAGCACGTTAGAAAAATGCTTTCCAGGCTGTTTGCTCAGCTACAAATTATGCAGCAAAATACAAATCACCTTGAGCAATTTGCATGACCACAACCGCATCAAACTGTTTATGTTAATAACACCCTGCACTTCAAGGAGAGTTCTAGTTACTAGTTTGTCATTCACAGGCCAACTTTCTGCTTCGTTATTCCTCGCCGTATGTGTGTGACCTCTCCCTGAGCTCCTCTCAGAGTGTGCCTGACCTCTGCGCGTCTTTCTCCACCATCAACCGTGGAGGGACTCCCGAAATATCTAATTGTATTCATTCATTTTCTGTGCCCTGCGAGGAGAGACACAGAGAGAGAGAGGGAGAGGGAGGGAGGGAGAGAGAGACGGGGAGAGGCAGAGCGCCGAGAGGCGACGCAGGAGGAAGGCAAAGAGGGATACGGGGAAGAAGAGAGGGCAGAGGGGGGAGAAGGGAAGGAAGGAAAGGGCCGTCTCTTCGGCATTACAGCTGAGACATCATTAGAGCCACTGTCTGTCCCCTCATTAGAATAAATACTCACAAGCAAAGACGGTCAGCGCGATAGCAGAGGGTCAAGTCCACTGAGAGAAATGTCCCCGTGTTCTAAGCTATCTGAAGCTGTAGGGACTCAGTGAGGAGAGACTTCAAGATTCTCTAAACAACACTTTCTGATGGGCAAAGTGCTGAATGTGTAAATTAAGGCACCATGAGAAAAGCTGGGAGAACATCTCAACACAGAACTAAAACAGAAAGTGTGCAGGAGTTCAAGAGAGACAGAGAGACAAACAAAAAAGATACTCAGGAAAATAAAACAGCAATTTTCTGGCCTCCTGCTGGAGTTGTGATACACAACGGTGGACTGAAGCCAGGAAAACAGCATGGAAATCCCCTCAGCCCCTTCCCCAGACACCAACAACACAAACACCCAGCAGAAGACGACTGTGGCACCGCTAACACTAATCACGATACACTACGCCAACAGAAAATTCCACACTAATCTACCAATTTCTTATAATTCTGAGTGCTGGAAAACCAAACAGAAGAAGTTCTAACCTGCAAAAACATTTTTGCAGACAAAAAGTTCCACTGCAAAAACACAAAAAGTCCTTATCTGAGACTGCCCATTCAATACTGCTGCCGGTCTAAGCTGCTAAAGTGTCTACACCAGCGTGTTTTGTCTACCAGTGACTCAAACAACCGTAGAGGTGACTCCTTGATTTTCCAGCCCTTTTTCTTATTTAGGTCCACTTTCACCAATCATTTTACAACAAATTTGACATGTGATGAGATAATTGAATATTTTTTGGTCACTTTTAAAACAAAAATTCTTAGTTTTAAAGTTCATATTAACTACAGCGGAAAAAAAGGAAACACGTTTGACGAAGTTTATAGGTAAAACAGTTTTAGTTTAACAGCTTTTTCTGTGCATTTCAGGTGATTAAGTCAGTAAGCAGAGCATAACGGATTGCACATGCTGATCCAACTTGGGCACAAATTAAAAGCAAAACAGATTTTGTGACAAAACCAAACTCAAACTACAGCTTTAGTGTGATGGATTACGTGGCGAGGGCAATTTTCAAGTCTGTGGAAAGTGCAGTCACATACGGTGCAGGAATGAATGGTAGTAAAAGGAGCCCAGAACGAGTGGGTTCAGACAACAAGAAAGAATGTAAAGGGAGTCAAACTGGAAGCAAAAAACGTCGAAATTATCCTTTAAGTTGCCTGCTGACACTATTCGTGACAAATTAGACGATTTGCTTTAATTTATTGCAAGCATAAAGTAACGTGTCACTTTGGCTCAAATGCGCCTGTTTGTGAGCACGGGGCGTTCACACAGTAAATTCTTGGAGCAGCCGTACTTTCGGTGTGACTGTGAAGCCTCAGAACAAAGGCAGACGCAGGCAAGTTGCTTTACAGTGCCACACCAGCTTTCGACAGTAATGCATGAAGAAAGGGACTCAATATTTATTAACTGAGTCATCAGCAAGACAAGTTTGCCATCTCTGCCTGTCTCCGTCTCCTCTCTGCTGTTACGTTACCTTTCTGGCTTGCTGCCTCAGCCCTGCAGGGGTGAGAGTCAAACAAACTCTATTTAGACTAAGTAGAACGGAGTGACTGGTGTTAGCAGCATTACAGTCTCCGTGAAAAACCTGTTTCCTTTCCTCAGGCAAGTCAGAGCTTCAGAAACGGATGAGGCTCGGGAGGCTATCTATTCCTCTGATTTTACAAGGGACCCAAAGAGAGAAAAAGGCACAACATGCATACAGCCTAGTGGATCACAGAGTTCTTGTTTTCTCTTTCAGTGTCACTGTGTCAGATCTGAGATTAACAGTAGCTTTACTCATATTTTTTCCTCTAACAACGCTTTTTTTTTCTCTGCTGAAACTGAGAAAACTTGTCAGCACATCTGGAAGATATCAAGTTAACAGAGCAGCCAGACAAGTCAAAACTTTTTTGTTGAAAAAGAAAATGTAGTGTCTAATGAAAGCACGTCTATCAACGGCAGGAATCAAAATTCAACTCAAAATTGTGTTTGCCTCCATTGAAGAAAGCGGCCCATAAATAAACAGCCGGGGTAGAGACCTAGACCACAACAGTCACGGTCTACGGTATATCAGGCCGAGAATCTACGCACCCCGCTAGACTGGCCCCGACTTCAGGAGAGGGCTTACAGTCAGCCCTCCGTTTGTGCTCCTGACCACTAATTGCTTCAAGCAATAAATCATGTTTTCCAAAACTTCAAACTGAATATAAATAGTTGTGCAACAAATTCAGCGCGTGCTATTAATGGCTTTGTGTGCACTTGGAGGGTAGGCTGAGGATTTTATTCAACAAATACTAAGTGCCGTTGGCAGTTGAGTGAAAGATCTCTGTAAACTCCACCAGCAGTGTTTAGACTTAATAAGACCGGGACAAGGCTGCACAGTCTAACTCCACGAGGGACCTTTAGTGGGAAACGCTGTCTCGACAAACACGTACGCTGAACGCTGAGGTTGTCCGAGCAGGAGGGGTTTGACAAGGATTGCAGCACATCTGAGGAACTCTTATTTTAACGTTGCAGGCGCTCTCTGGTGTGGCCCAGTCAACATAAAATCCTCAGTTCACTACTCACAGAGCTGAGTCTTACGTTAAACACACACATGTCCTTCTATTGATGCAAATGAAGGAAATTCACTTTTTAATTCTAAAATATTTGACAATATTTGAATTAAGTGATTGAATATTTTAATTTTGAGGCATTAGGTCAGGACGTGAGTTGTGCCTCTGAACTTATGCATGAGCAGCCATGGATATGCAAAAAAATCAGGCAAAAATAGAGAAAAAGAATATGTGAAGTTTAGCGAATGAGGAAGCTGCACAGTTACACAGAGCGAGAGTTTTCAAAAGTTCAAAATGGGGAAGTTTCATACTGCACAGCCATCACTACACTAAGTGCAATAAAAACTCTTTCACAGTTTTATACGATTACGCTTCTGTGGGCTACATTTTCCAGAATTTATTTGCATTATTTAGGGCTTAATTCTAGGAAGTAAATCTATTATTTTCTCTCTGAAATCTTAAAAAACATCCTGAACAGATTTCATTGGATTAAAAAAAAGACTTTGCAGTAAAGTGCTTCACTCAAAAAACCCTGCACAAAAAACCTGAATCGAATTTTGTCCAACTTCTCAGACACGTTTCTTCACGTAAAAAGCAACTGAAGAACTATTTCTGAGATTAACAGTAATGAACACGAACAAACTCTAATGTAATAATAATTTTTAAAAAATCACCATTCTAGTACACTGGTGTCTTTGTTATTCACAAATGAGTTTGTCAATTTAGGTAATTTGTCTGCCATGGTGCCTTTATAATATTCATGAAGCACTCCTTAATGTACTTCTAGATGTGCTGAGACCGTTGTATGGCCATGAATTCCATTATGGCAACTGTACTGCATTTCGTGAAGGAGCTGTTTAATATTGACTGATACATTACGCTCTCACTGCCTACATTCAGTATCGCTAGTTAGTGATGAAGCCTCACAGTAAATACCCTGAACACAGAACCACATACAGCAGCAGTCCTACTCTCTGCACAGGTCTGAGGAGCTGTTGGCCTGTACGTGTGCCTCCAACTTAAGTTTTCCGAAACAAGACAATGAACGCAGACTGAACTGAGTAACTGAATGAACAAATTTAAAGGACTTTGTCCTCATTTTCTGCTGTTTAGCTTAGTTGGGAGTTAGATACTGGTGTTAATAGGTCCACTGGGGTCGTGCAAACACCCAGCCTGCGTCCGTCGGACAGAGGAGCAACACAACATAATGCTCCAGGTTTTACAGCCTCTTGCAGCTCTGACCCTGCACATACAGCTGAATAACTCACAATGAAACGGTGAATTCCCTTATCTGAACAACACTGACAGCGGGTGAAGCGATGCAACACCAGGCGATGAATGTTCTGTCCAGGCCTATTACGCACGGTTTTTATCTACAGTTTCCTCGGGTGACGCGCTGTTTATGAGCAGCCACGGATTGGAAATAAGACACAGTAGCCTTTTACACTCCTGTTCCTATCCTCAGCTACAGCCTGTACCTACAGCTACTGGCATGATGCCCTCACTGCGGAGAATAAACACCGATGTGGTCCAGCAAACCTGCGAACCCCGCGGTTCATGCAGATGCGAGGAGACGGAACATAGCCGACCCTTCGCGGCAAAGGTGCCCGGTGTGGGGCTACTCACTTGGCGTTGGTCCGGTTCCAGAAGACGGCGTAGCGGTCGGCCACCACTTTGGAACTGGGCTCCTGGCTAAATACACACATCAACAGCACCAGGCAGATGAAGAGGACCATTTCCATTTGCAGCATCACTACAGCGAAACTTCGGCACGTATTCCTCTTCAGTGTTGGGTCAGTCAGTCGAGTTGTACGGGCGCTTCAACCGGGACAGGTGACGAGTCTCATTCACATGTGGCCGTGTGTTTCTTGCGCAGTTCTGGAATGCCGAACAAATACAAACGCGCACAACATAGAGAGCACGAAGGGAATGGCGAAAACGTGACCATTCGAGGGCACACTTGAGATGACACTTGTTCAGGCTGACGGGAATTTAAAGTTACAAAACCAACGCGTCACGGTGTTTTCTCTCTGATGCAGGTGGCTCCAGATGAATCAGAGGCTTTATTTCATGAAGGCTGTCAGCTCGGACAAAATCCGTGGAGGGCTGACAAAATGTTTCTCCCACTAATGCACAAACAGATCAGCACGCACACACAAATGCGCAGCACAACAGGCAGTGTCTTCAGTGGTGTGATAATGTTGCCCTTATGCAGGGAGCTACTGGATGCAGCCAGTGTCAGGGCAAATGACAACTGCTGAACACTCCTTCTTACTCCAAACCCAAAGCGCAGGGGATTAGTCAGTCCAAGATGTGATGGGGAAAGGAGAGAGAGAGGCTCAATGTGTCCAATGACGCCGTGTGGCGCACGTCAGATGTCCATGTTCTCCAGGCAACTTTTTAAAGCCATACAGTCAGTCAGTCGCTGGCAGATGAATTGTAATGTCAGACTCGGTCTTTCGTCTCCAGCGTGAAAAAAAGACTGTTATCCTTTCTCTGCGATTTACCGGCGGTGTCACGGATGAGGTGGGGAGGAGTCCTTCTCGGTGTCGGAGAGAGGACGGACAGCGTTGTGTTTTCTCATGCGCTTCACTCCTCGGAGACGCTCGTTTATGTCCGCATCCCAAAGTGTCCTCCTCATATATAAGCCATCGTGCGACGTGCAGGAAGGAAAAAAATCTTTCGTTCTCCCATGTGCATGCCGTGTAGTCTTCCCCTTTCCTTGTGTTTGGGTTTCAAATGCCGGGACGCGCAGGAAGGTGAGGGCAAAGGCAGGCAGCTCCAGACGCCGACTGAGAGAGTGGGTTTGGTTACGGCGGAGCGGGGGATAGTCCCATTGGTTTGAAATTATTTGAATGGGCGTCACTCGAACAAAGCCAAGCCCCTCCCCCGCCTAAAACCGAGCTAATTCAATTACGGAGAGGTAGAGCTGGAAGGGGACGGGGGGAGAGAGGTGCACAGGACAGTACGGTGGCCCTGAAGTGCAAAACGCAAACGCAAAAGAGAAAACACGAACGCAAAAAAGAAAACACAAACGCAAAAGAGAAAACACGAACACAAATGAGAAAACACGAACGCAAAAGAGAAAACACGAACGCAAATGAGAAAACACGAACGCAAAAAAGAAAACACGAACGCAAATGAGAAAACACAACAACATTAACTCTAACGGAAGAGGTAGGTACCTTCGGGTGGCATGACTTGACGCTGATTGGACGACGTCACTGCCCGTCTCTTTACCAGGAAGTAAACCTACCTCAACGCATCGGTTTCAAAACATGAGCGCGATTGGTGATTCAGACTTAGTTGGTATTATCAAAGAGTACTTTGATGCCGGGCATACATATGACGTCATACTAGATATGCTGTCAACTTTTCACAACATTAAAATAAGTTTGCGTACACTGAAGAGTCGTTTAAAGGAAGCTGGATTGTTCAGGAGACGTCGTCCAATCAGCGTCAAGTCATGCCACCCGAAGGTACCTACCTCTTCCGTTAGAGTTAATGTTGTTGTGTTTTCTCATTTGCGTTCGTGTTTCCTCTTTTGCGTTCGTGTTTCCTCTTTTGTGTTCGTGTTTCCTCTTTTGCGTTCGTGTTTCCTCTTTTGCGTTCGTGTTTCCTCATTTGCGTTCGTGTTTTCTCTTTTGCGTTCGTGTTTTCTCTTTTGCGTTCGTGTTTCCTCTTTTGCGTTTGTGTTTTCTTTTTTGCGTTTTTGTTTTCTTTTTTGCGTTCGTGTTTTCTCATTTGTGTTCGTGTTTTCTCTTTTGCGTTTGTGTTTTCTTTTTTGCGTTCGTGTTTCCTCTTTTGCGTTCGTGTTTTCTCATTTGTGTTCGTGTTTTCTCTTTTGCGTTTGTGTTTTCTTTTTTGCGTTCGTGTTTTCTCTTTTGCGTTTGCGTTTTGCACTTCAGGGCCACCGTAGGACAGGGACCGCTTTTAGATACTCTGTTAGATGCGACCGATAAGTGCGCACGACGCTATTTAATTACATGCAAACGGACGCTGTGGAGCAAAGACGACCATGGACTCGAGTTACACTCTCAGTTCAGTTTAACTCAGTTCAAATGTACTTTTTTTTAAATAACAGGAAAGTCTATGCTTTATGTGCTATAGGCTGGACGAATTAATTATATAGTCTATTTTTAAAAACAAATGATGAGTTTAGAAGAATGCAGCAACTGGGCTGTTCCACCAATTCAATTATATTGTCCATTATTTTTTCACATATTGCTAGTTCCAAAATCATTTCCGTTCATATTTAATTTAGAATTGCGAGTTATTCAGCTCCAGAAAGGTCACGTCTATCCCACAGGTTCATGAGGACAGAGAGGCAGAGGGGGGGGGCTGGTGCCTCACACCCTCTGTGTGCCGGTGTAATGCTGAGAGGTGACGGCCACTGCAGGGTTCCGGGGGTGGATGCGACAGGGCAGCCTGTTGCGGCAAGCGGACTGAGGGGGTTCAAGGCACCGCTCCAGCGCCCCGACGCCCCGCAGTGGCGAGCAGGCGGGATAGCTGACTCAGCCGGGGACAGATCCAAGTTCGAGCGCGTCAGGGGAACTGCGTCTGTCGTCGCCTCACATCAGACAAGTGCTCATAAGGAGGATTTATGAAGCTTTAGAAAATGAGCAGCAGGCCTAAATTCAGGTGGGAAATACCAAACGAAAATTACTGAAACATGTATTCATAGGAATACAGCGTACATGACGTCTGGGGTGGATTTATAGTGGCTTTATGGAGTGTTTAAAATTTATCTACAGTTCTCCAGATTTAGGACTGTTAGGTGGATTAATCCTTACACATGTTTATTGTTTGTTTGTTTTGCGTTCGTCTGTTTTTTTGTGTTTTGTTTTGTTTTGTTTGTTTTGTTTTGTTTTTTAGATATGCCTACTTGTGTTTGAGAAATTAGATGTGACTTTTTTTCAAAAGGGACCTGAGTTTATTGATAAAGTTCCTCCTCTGCCCATATGTCATGTAGAGCTACAGTCTACAGTCTAAGAAGTGGAAAAATGTGTAGTTGCAGTAGCAAATAGCATCAGCATACCAACACAAAGCAATGAGTTTTAAATGAAATTATGTAATATAAAATTATACAATAAAAAGATATAGACATAAAACTAAAGCTGGTGATTCTAAAGAGGAAAGTCAAGATTTCTTAGTGCGTTCTTTATCTCTTACTTTTTCTGTAATGCGTCTTTCAGCCAATAAGGCAAATGTGAAAGATAAAAAAAATAGATTGGTAAATTCAGCTGAAAAAGACCTTGAATGTTACATCAATATTTTTATCCTCATAAAGTCAAGAATATCAGGTGCAGTTAGTTCTGAACACCTACTCAGTGTGTGTGTGTGTGTGTGTGTGTGTGTGTGTGTGTGTGTGTGTGTGTGCGTGTGTGTGTGTGTGTGTGTGTGTGTGTGTGTGTGTGTGTGTGCAACAGGTGCTGCTGTTTGCCTTCAAGCACACAGGAGGCAGGAGCAACAAGCAGAGGAAAGACAGACAGAAGGAGGAGGAAGGGGTGAGAGGGCAGCTAATATTTTAAGATAATCCTCTTGACCTCTTCTCGTGGACTATCATGAACTCTGGACCATTCACTTACAACTATCAGCACACATAACACACACCGAGGGGCGCGCACACACCACCGCCACACAAACTCAGGTGTCAAGTGTTGTCACGCGCGCACAAATTTTCTCAAGCATTTTTTCGGTGGTGCACTCTCTCTCTTACACACACACACATATACACACACACACACACACACACACACACACACACACACACACACACACTGTGGGCACTATCAACTACCAGCAGAGGAGGGGTGGGGAGGTCAGTGTGGAGGTCAGTGAACATGGCTGTTTCACACCCACTTTACAGCCATGACTGCATTCCTCTCCTGCTGCGTCCTGTCTCTCTCTCTCTCTCTCTCTCTCTCTCTCTCTCTCTCTCACACACACACACACACACACACACACATATACAAAAACACACTTGATAACAAGCGTATATGACTGCGCACAGCGTAGACCCCCAGCTGCTTTCATTTTCTCTGGCATAGAAACAGAGCTTTCCCTCCCCTTCTTAACCTGCTGTCACTATCTATAGTGGGCTGCGTTGATTACTTCTCATGCGGGCCTATTTTCTCCTTCACCCCCATCCACATGCTCAAGCAGCGTGGTGCAAAGATGGCTCGAACTCTATTTTCAAAAAGCTGGTTTTATTTTCCTTGATTAGTGAGGAGGAAAACAACACCAACATGGACTATCAGTGATCAGGTCGTGTGTTTTTTTTAAAGGGATGAAAACTCTTTCATGCACAGGTGCTTATTTCTTGACATCTCTTGTGTTATTCTACACATTCACATCTTATGCACACAGAGTGTCATTTAATTTTACCACAGAGCCTCATTTTTCCCTATAAAAAACTGCTTAACTTTGAGGTTTTATTGTTCAATTCAATTTTGGTCGTGATGCCTTTTTGATACAGGATAACTCGTTTCATCAAGAGCTTCAATTTGATATATAGAAGTCATTCTGGCCAAAATGACAAGTGTCTGGCTTCAAGCCCGAGATTTTCCTCCTCTCGCACACAGTAATCTGCACGCTCACACAGCCAGGGTCACAGCAGGGTGAGATGAGAAGGCTGACTGACTGACTGACTGACTGGCTGGGTAGTTCATACCTCTTTTTTTTTATGTTATTGTTCTTTTACCATCAGCACAATTAGAGACTGCATCATAACAGAGGCTCATTAAAAAGATGTTAGAATGCGGCTCAGTATGTCTGGTGTCACCGTGACAGGTCAGGCGTGCCAACAGGCAATTACAGACATGAAAAGCAAAAAGGATCCTTTGAATTAGTTGAAAATATCTGTCAATTAATAGGTGTGACAATGGAAAACACATCATGCTGTTTGCCATTAATTAAAGCCACGTATACAAGTAATCACCTTTTCTGAATTGAGATCTATTGTATCCCTGAGATGCCCTCACATCAAAAGAGATGTAAAACTAAACCACTGAGTGATACAGACAATGTGGCACCTCGAAGGTATAATGGTTTGCTTTTAATATCATAAACCATGAAAAGGAAGCATTAAATCTGCTCTCAAGACACCTTTAAAATCATCCTCTCTCATCATCAAGTTTCTATAAAGTGTCCCTACAGTTTTATAGTACATTACTACTAAAAGTAATGCATGGTTTAGCTTTTCTCTATAATGTTATGTCTATTTACTGAGCAGCAGTGGGATACAGCCAAGTCAATCGGCAGCATAAATGCTGGCATTGTATGTTTCTCTATGTTCAATCTTTGGTTAAGGTCTGGTTAGGTTTAATGACAAAACAACACTTGATTAGGGTTTGGAAAATGGTTTGGCTTAAAATATGACGTTTTGTCGCCACAAACACAGCTGGAAAATGTCCCAACACCTCGTTAAAAGTACCCAGTTTTATTGTCGCAAACATGGCTCAAACAGTGGTACTTGGCAGTCATCTCACCTAGCTGTCACGCCACCACCATCCCTCCTCCTCCTGAACTCAGCTCAGTGAATTGGTAATCTGAACTACGTCACTTTGATACCTGTTGCAGAAACACTGATATGATACTTAATGAAATGAACAAATTTAACTTACCCGTGATTTGCGTACAATGCCAACATTTTTTGGTACAGCAGATTGAGCAGTGCACTGGAAATCTATGTAATGGTCTTTTCATACAGTGGAGCACCAAATCTCATTGATATACAGCTCACACATCCATAAATATGACACTCTCTCTCAAGCCCGGGCAATGGGATCGTTGTCAGTTAGAATTACTGAGAGCACTGTGCATGCATTGTGCCCTGTAACCCCATTCACACTATCACATGCTTCAAACTGCGAACACAGATTAGGCTGGGTTACATATGAGGAGAAAATAGGATTTCACCTCTTCAGAGCACAGATGTGAAATTTTCTTGGCCATTTCAGAGGATAATCATCATACTTCTCCTGCATGCAAGAGGAAATGGGTTCCAGAGAGAGTTAAAAATAAGCACTTGGTACCTGTGCATGTTCATCACTTTATAACTAAGACAGACAAACCATTTAATGCCACATCTTACACCTGAAATCACACATTCATCAGTCAGGATCAAAAAGCAAGTGTTGCATTTAAAACCTCAGTGTCTGTATCCTGTATATTCATGAACTTGACACAAACCTTTCTCATTACATCTGAGCTCATCGAGAACATTACCTCCCTTCTCTGTCTCGCTCCCTCGCTCTCTCTTAATTCTCCACCACCCTCCCTCTTTAGGATGCATATTAGATTAAAGATTTTATTGTCACACTCAATGCACTTAGAGCGTTGGCAAACTAAATCACAGGGAGACAGCATGTCATAGAAGAGACACCTTGGGTTGACTAAGTCATGACGAGGCAGCACAAATCGATGAGAGGGACTAATCGGATGTATCTGCTGGGACGGGCCCTGCCCTGAATCCAAATGATGGACACCAGATGGGGACTGATGTTGCCATTAGTACACCATCAGTGCAGTAGACAAAGTGATGTAAGGACAAGGGCTTCCTATTCAATGAGGAATCAGGTTTTCAATAGGGACAGCCAAGGTCCCTGTATTCATCGAGGGAAAGCCGGAACCTGTAGTGGTGATGGCTCGCCAGTGTTTGTGCGGGTACAAAAGAAAAAGAGAGCTTGTGTGCCTGCAGTCATTCTTGAGGGCTACACTTATGAGGACCACATATCTTCACAAGGACAGAAAGATGAGGAGAATGTTGCCAATCCTCAAAGGATTATGAGAGGATCTAGACAAGACCTTATATCTAAACAGCAAAATAGATTGTCCAAATCCATCTGGCTATTAAGGTAATGATTCATATGGATGTTTTCCGATCCATCCTCTCTTGGGTTAAGGCTTGCTTACATGTCGGCAACTAAAACTGCTTGGATGAAGTTTGGGAAAGGCCGTGGTCATGGTTCGAAGATGTGCTTGTAGGAGACAAGGTGCAAACTCTGGTCACAAGGTCAAAGTATCATAAGAATATATAATATCAGTTTGGACAAAATTTAAACAAGTATAACGGTTAAAGTTACCTGTGCAGAGGTGAGTATTACAACAAGGGCTTAAGGGTTAAAGGAATAGTTCCAAACTTTAGGAAATATGCTTATTCACGTTCTTGCCAAGAGTTAGATGAGAAGATCGATGATTTAGATATGAGGCTCTAGCCTGGAACCAGCCAGCCTGGCTCCGTCCAAAGGTAACAAAGGTAACAGCATCTCTCTAAAGCTCACTGATTGACATGTTATATCTTGTTTGTTTAATCTGTACAAAAACCAAAGTGTAAAAATGACTCATTGTGGTTTTGCAGGGGATTATGTGCCACACATACTTTTGTTACCTTTGGACAGAGCCAGGCTAGCTTTCAAGTCTTTATGCTAAGCTAAGCCAGCCAACTGCTGGCGTATTTACAGACATGAGAGTGGTATCAATCGCCTCATCTTACTCTCTGCAAGGAACTGAATAAGCGTATTTCTCAAAATGTTTCTGTAATGAATTCCCTCCCTCGATTCCCCAAATGATACAGAATTTCTTCGCCTACACCATTAAAGGTCCTCACGAGCATAGAGAGCAGTGTAATGTATGTGGGAGCCCCTGTGCAGGTACATACCACATATCTGTGTATTTAAAGATCAATCATATATGTCTCAGAGAGAATTTTGCTTTTAAAGTCTTGAGTCTTATCTTAAATCGCAAAGCAAATATTCCAAAAAGCAGTTTTACTTTCTTGGATGAATGAGAATGTCCACACAGGCTTGTTTCTCCAGGGGTTTGGGACATACCATCCGCAGATAAAGAATTAATAAGAACATTCTTCATTCTTCCGCGGGACGTTATCAGCCAGCGCTGGTGTGAAAACAGCTGTTTTATGTCTGACCTACACCCAGTTTTTCAGCAGCTTTACAGTAAAACTGTCTGGTGTTTTTTTTTGTTTTTTTTATGCCACACATTCCACCCACAGTTAAATGAACGAAGTCTTGCTCACACACACACACAAACCACCAGCAGCCCCCTGCCCCTGTAGTATAACGGTTTATTTGGCCTGCAACAAAGCGGTTTGTTTCTTTATGTCTATGTTTGATGCATTATATTGTGTGATATTTTATCACACCACACACTAATGATATCAGCTCCAGCTGTGTGTGTTCCCAACCTCCCAATTGTACGCATGCAGCACACACAATGTGTATGTGTGTACGTGAACACTGCTCAGTGTGTGTGTGTGTGTGTGTGTGTGCTTAAAATGTAAGGTGTATAGCAGCTACAATGGTAATGACTTACTTTTTCTTGTTGATGTCTCAAACCAAACTCTCTCCATTTATTACCTGTAAGCATTTCTACCAGCGGGCAAATATAGGGTTAATGATAAAGAGCACATTGCATGGTGGCATTTTATTCTCAGATCTAACTCAGAGAAGTCTAACTTATCCTCATTACAGGGACCTGTAGAGGAGCAAATGACAAATCACAGTATGCGATAATAAAGGTGACACTGTGAAAATCCCTTGGCTGGGATCCATCTCATCATTATGAGAGCATTATGAATGGATGTAATAAAAGTGAATTAAGACAGGACACCGCTGATATAGATATTATGAGCACATTGTCCCTTCCCTAATGTGAATGGTGCTTCAGCTGGCTTCTGCAATAAGGGTCCCAATTTGGAGAGGCTATCCTCAGCTCTGAGTAATACTTACATACAATCATTACCAAAAAGCTGGGAGGAGAGAGGGTGGGCAACTATCGAGTCCTCTTTTGTACTCTCTCTGCTCTTTCATTATAGCAATGAATGTAAAAAAGCCTTTGATATCCCTGGCTACAGTGTGCAACGCAGCAGTCATTCGGCTCTACGGGGCCTCACGTCTCTCTTTGAAGTCCCAGGAAGAAATTGATGTTCCACTGTCCCTTTATGACTCTTCTGTCGAAAGGAAATATAGATTCATAGGCCCAGGACAAAGCTAATAGCCAGACTTGTTCAAAGCAAAGGAGCAGAATAATAGTGCCGTGTGTCAGTTCAAGCCAAAGAACATTAATCTCTTATTAATACCAGTTGATTCTCTTTTCAAACTGTACTTTCTTCTGCTTCTGTCTTTCCCTCTCTCTCGTTCTCTGGAGGGTGTTGCGCTGTGGAAAAGGCCACCATTGAAGAGCTCAGCTATACATCACTGATGAGGATACAATGGCATTAGTGTATGCTTAGCCTGCTAATTCTCACTGCCATTATGGAAAGTTTTCTAATCGGGCCATTTGTAATTCTGCACATAAAAGGATAAGCTGAGATCCAAGCTTGCAAGAGGGCTTATGACGCTGATCAAATTAAGATCATTTTCTCCCAACAGGAATACCTGATAATGAGAAATACAATTGCCATGGAGAGTATCACTGACAGGCTATTGACAAAGAGATTTGCCCTGCGGTATTTGTTATGCACATTGAATATGCAAGAATGTTTCCAGCTACAGGCCATCCATTTTCATAGACACTGCATTTTCTTTCCAGAGGTGTTATTACGAACATCAAACTTCAACAAAATAATGTCATTTCATGTGTATTTATTAGTGAATCTTGGCCCCATTGTGTCAGTCATACATTCCTGACTGACTGTCTGTATGAATGTGAGAATGCTTCATTTCCCCCCCGACGCCACAGTAATCCTCCCTCTCCAGATATCACTCAGTCACCGAGATAGACCATTTCCCTCTCATGTCCTTAATTTGTCTCTTTTAATGGAAAGAATGAGGAACACATAAGCGCTCAGGGTAAACTTGATGCGCACACATATGGCAGGAAACACGTGCACGAAGTCATCACAGTGACATGCAGCACGCATTCATGTTGGAATGCTTGCGCACACCTAAACACGTGGTAGGAGCAGAGCTCACATTCTCACATGCATAATCATAGACACAGAGACATGAAAATACAACCTCTGGAAATTATGGGGTAGATGTGTTTTTCCTCAGAGAAAGCGTTTAGTGTAATCACATCTGATAGGAAAGTGAGAAACCACATTAATTGGTGTTGGCACACTGTTTGGAATAACGAAGATGCAACATTATGAGAATATACGACTCCGTTCAGCTCATACGGTTCACAGTGTTACACAGAAATGCTCACAGTTCTCACTTACTGTGAGGCTTTCTGTTTGGGAGCGTTGCCCATCACACATCGTTGACATTGTGATGTCATCAATTTTCTCCTCAAGTCTTTGTGAAATATGATGTCATCATTCATCGCCCTGTCCAATGATATGATCCAGGGAAATGTGAGGTCACTCCAGTTTCCCCAAATGTAACATCAATCACGATGACTTCCAGAAAACCAAAGTGCAACCCAAGGCAGAGCTGTGTTCAGAGCAGATGAGCACCTACTAAACTCATGGATCAGGAAAATAATGTCACTGCCGTTTGATTTAATCATAGCGTCTGCCTTATATTACTGCAGTGTGACAGTTTGATTACAATGATTAGCAGCAGTGCAACATACATACGGCATTTGTTGTCCTCAAGCTTCGTGGCAGCAAAAGTGAGTGAGCATCTCACACATTTACTGAAAACATCTGTTCAAAATGTGAAGGGTCACTCTACCCAATTACAAAAAAAACAGCGCCTCACTTAGCTCTAGTTTTAGTTTTGTGCGCCCGAGGTTTCAGATCCCACCCAAATTGTGTTTGTGGTGTCTACAGCACTGAAAAGTTTAATTCACTGAGAGCCTTTTTTGCTGAAAGACAGTGCCTCTTAAAAGCATCCGTGAGGTCTGTGGATTAACCAAAGCATCAAGGACATTGTCTCTACAAAGACACATTGCTGTTGAATTTTTTAAATGCAATTTTTCAATGCTGTGATCACCACAAATAAATCTGTATTCACCTCCGCTGTGTTGGACTGGCAGCAGAAATCTCAGTGGCATCTTAAAACCTGGGTAATAAAATCAAAAACACTACTAAAACTAAGTGAGATTATATGTTTTGTTTTGGGTTTTTTTTTTGTTAGTTTGTTTTTGTAATGTGTGTGAACCAAGCCTTGAAGGAGTGCTTTTGCTTTTGGGTGGTTTTTGAAACTATCTTTGACAGTTTCATGATTTTGCACAAGAATCACTCCCAAAAGGAGTAAGACACATAAAACAGCGTTCACATGATGAAACCCAACCATCCCAGTGTGATAAGTATCAGCATTACACATCCACCCTCCAGACCCTCACACCTGCTGGCCAGCAGGCCAGTAGAACACAGATCTCTGAACCGACATGTTTGACTAATACCAACTTGTCAGCACTATGTATCCCTGCAGCTCAGGATATTGGAGCAATTACCTTTATGCAGCACCCCCTAGGAGCGCAGGGGTCGTTGGAGCCCAATTCATCAGTTGGACCCAGTCAAACAGACCTAACAGCAGCAACACTGACTTGTTAGGGAACAAGGAGCCTGTCATAATTAGCAGTGACATTTGCTGACAGAGAGGCCAAGCAGGCCTGGTCTCCACTGAGATGTTTTAGCATAGAGAAAGAGAGAGAGATCTATGAGATAGAGAGAGGTCTTTCACCCGCCTCTCAAATGGATTCTGTTGCCTAAGGGGCCATTGTGCCAATCAGCAACTTTCCAACCAAATCATTTGCATCATAAACAGTCTCTCATGATGCGCTTTGAATTAATTTGTTGTTCAGTTAAACACTGGAGTGAAAAAAAAAAAAAAAAAAGTTTTGCAACGATTCGAAATCAGATGGTGTAATTACAGGGTTTTGGACTTTTTTTGCTAAATGCTCACTGAGAAGTCCCCAAACATATAGCACCCATCTTAGTTCTGAAAGTTTCAGTCGAAGTAAATGTCGATTGTGTTTTTCATTTAAATCCTACACCACCAAAAACAAAGAGTGTTTCCTTTTTTGTCCTTATGACTCCCTTAGTTAAAGCTCAGTATCTAATTCTGCCACTAGGGGTCTCTCACTCAAAACGATAACAAAAGAAACTAAACGTAGTTTGGTGACGTCATGAACTAGCTTTAGATCATGAGAGTTATTGTCGTCATTGTTAAGCCACCACCATTGCTGATGAAAATCTATGTGATGTGGCAGAAATCATGGTCTCATCTGGTATTTCCCATGATTCCACTGAAGTTAAACCAAATACAGGTGGTAAAGTGGAAACATTTAGGATAATGTTAGCGCACAGCTTAACGAAGTATTTACCGTAGGTCTCGTAGTTGTTAGAAATTTCAATGTGGAAATGTGACCTATACCTTTAAAAGTGTTGCTGCTCCAGCAACAGTTTTCAGCAGCAGTGCCTGCTAACTACCAACCCTCAGGGGAACAGGTGTGATAATGCACCCTCTCTGCTTTGGATCTTTACTTTTCTCTGTTGCTTCATCAAACAGCACCATCTCCACAGGTTGACCAGTGCGTACTGTAGGAGGAAGCTCAGTGGTGTGCAATGAGTGTGTTGGTATTGTTAGCCTCCTGTTTCTGTGCATGGGTGCAGAGAAACATGAGGCTAACAATAGGGGATGAGGTAACAGGGCAAGAAGAGAAAGTTAGACCTTTTTTTTACGAATTACTGCGTGCATATGAAGGCTAACATGCTTCCATAAAAACACATCTGGTGTCCATCAGAAACTTTTTCGTAGGTCAGGGGCCACAGGAAATTTAACATTTCCATCAAAGAATCCAGATGACAAGGTAATGTCTCAGACAGGGACATGGGCTCATTAAATTACTTGTATTACCCTTGTCTCTTGTGATCTAGAAGAAAAATGACAGTAATCAATTTTAAGACCATGAAACATAACATTGTCACAGTCTAGATGATATATTTCCTCACACGACTTGTTCATGTAGTTTACAAGTTCATGCAAGACCAAATAGCGGACATTTTTGCGTCTCTCCGTGTTTGCCTCGGGGCAGAAATGAAACATGCATTATACTAAATATAAGTTGAGTAAAGGAGCCTCACATCAACCATTTCTCTGGCATGTGTCATGTCTGAGCTGCAGTAAAACAAAACAGATCTCCCTTCATGCCAGTCGCTGTCACATCTTAAGAAACACGGCGATGAAAGGAGACAGCTGAATCATTTTCAAAGATAAATGAGCACAGGCGTGTCTTGATTTGCTCACTCTCTGCCACCCATGAAGTATGTTCACTTTCTCACCTGTAGCAGTATCTCACTGGCCTCTCTCTCTCTCACTTCCTTGCCCCGGGCGGGACATGGGACCACCTGCCACTGGTGAGGCAGGAACACAGGTAGCAATGACAGCTCTCCAATGGATTTGCACACCGCTGCAGGCCTGGAGGGCCTGTGGTGAAGGGGAGAGGGAGAGAAAGAGAGAGCATGGGAGAGCAAGAGAAAGGAGGTTAGAGAGAGAGAGAGAGACTGTTTGGCTGCCTACCGCAGGAAACAAGCCAATTAATTATGCAGATCACACCATGACTTTTTAACATTGGTGGCAGAGGTACATGCTGCGTAGTAATTGGTAATTTACAGCAACATATATGATACAGTAATGGGGTCACTGTTCACTTCAGTTGCATCACCAACTCATGTAAATCAATTGCTGCTATTACAAAAATCCTTTTTTTACAGTGCTGCTGTAACATGATGTTTACGTTTTAAACCATCCTCACCATTTAGTCAGTCATCTAAAATGACTTCTGTTCACATTTTCCTGATAAGCGACCTCTTGTAGCCATGCCCGTAATGACTGCTGAAGCAAAGGCAAGGGGAAGAGGTCACCTGAGATTCAACGTCGTTATTTTTTTATCTGTCACGATTTTTCCCCAACTTAAACCATGTCGTTTTATCCCATTTTTCCAAGAGCACAGGATGTGGCTTTCCACTGCAGCCTCACAGCAGGGGGGACCTGCACAGGCCAACCTGACACAGTCTCCTCCCTCAATCCAAAGCTGAGTCTTGCACTAATTTGGTTGGCTTCGCACACGCTTGGCTTTGCTGGCGACTGTGGGAAAGGAGATGTTTCTAAAAATCAGTGTTCAGCATCAGTACTTTTGCCCTTTTAAGCTTAGTTTCCATACTGCGCTCCTGTTCGTTCCTCTGACTTTACTGTTTACCAATCGCTTTACTGCACAATTAGAGCTGTGTTGAGTTACTGCTAAGGCAACAGAACATTTTCTGCTGCTGCTTCACATTAAAAGGTTTGTGCTTTGAGGCTTTAAAGGTCCAGTGTGTAGGATTTAAAGGGCTGTATAGGCAGGAATGGAATATAATATCAATAGATATGTTTTCATTAGTGTATAATCACCTGAAAATAAGAATTGCTGTGTTTCCGTTACCATAGAATGACCTCTTTATATCTACAGAGGGAGCGGATCCTCTTTAACGAAGTCCACCATGTTGCACCGCCATGTTTCTATAATAGGCCAGAGTGGACAAATCAAACACTGACTCGAGATTCAGTTGCTTGTGGCTCAGTATCCCCATCTCAATCACAAAATGTTTACGCCTAATCTAAGTCAAACATTAACCACAGAGATCAGAAAAGAATTGTTTTTGTAGCATATACATTTTGACATCTTGACAATAGCAGCACCAAATCTGAAAACACCCACATGGCTCATTTTGGACAACAAAGAGAAACAACCTGTTTTACCAAATAATTTGAAAAACTTGTATACATATAAATGTTTGAACCAGCCACAATGTTGCTGCCATAAAACATTTTATTAAAACACATACATTTTCATTGTTGCTTAGCACTAACCCCCAGCCCCAATATTACCACCATCTATTACAATCGGTTATTGGTTCTTTTACACATTGTCAGCTCTTCTCTTGCTGTTCCCTGGTCCATGCAGACCGATTACAGACTCACAAATCTGAGAGAGAGATTTATCGCCTGTTCCATTACAGACTTGACACAGGATATATTTCAGATAGGCTCTCTGTGCCTGTGAAACAATGGCATATCAGACACACCACGTCTAATGTTGTTTTTCTGGTATTAACTGGAATCAGCTGGGGATTTTCCTCCTGGTGCTTTGAGGATCCCGCTATCCCTGTGCGACTGCTCAGTTCACAAGTGCTTGCTATACAGGAATGCTGGTGTGTGTGTGCGTGTGTGTGTGCATGTGTGCGTGCATGTATAAGCGTGCATTTAGGTATACTCTCTTCGAGGGTCTACCATGGAGGCATGGCAGCACTAGCAAGATAAAGGGGATAAGAAAATGGAGAGAGACAGAGAATGAGGCAATATATATGGAAGATATGGACAAAGCTTGATTCTGAGACAACAGATCCCCTTTGAAAGTCTCCGATCATAAATTAAACATATGCATCTTAATAACACTGCATGGGTGAAAGAACACCACCCTGAATGGGATCTCCGGTGCTTTCTGCAGTCATGGTGAATCAGATGCCTGCCTCCTACAAGGACAGAATGCATGAATACCCCAACAAGGGCTGCATCCGTATCGCAGGGTTATGGATGAATAGGAGAGGACAGATTGAGGAGAGTTTGACGGCGACGGGGGGAGTGGAGGGGTAGAGAGGTCATTGTTTTGGCAGGTCAACAAATAATGGCAAAAGGTTAGACAATGAGGGAGGGTCATTAAAGGGAAAAACAGTAAGTTACAGGGAAGGATGTGAGCTAAGTCCTTAAAAATGTCATTAACTTCAGATGTTTTTACAAACTTATTTTACAGTGCTACAATGCTGTTCCTTGAGTTACCAAGGTTTATTGAGGTTTCTGCAACCACAGGAACAGACTATTTGGTTCACACAAACTCCCTATCTCCCATAAAATACATGCAAAAATGGGTTTTGGGGTAAGTCAAGTGTCCTTCCTTACTTTTATTGATTTTCTTCAGTCGATAATATGCAATCCTATGTGAGAGATGCAATGCTGTTATTGTTTGTACTGTTCTTGTCTTCCTACACAGGCATCTGCGCACCTGTTGGGGTATGTGTGCATGTCAGAGGAGTATACTGTTTGTGTGTACACAGTGCAGCGAGGGTAGAAGCTGCAGGAGCAGACAGATCGGAGCTCTCTGCACAGTGGTGCCAGAGGCAAACCATTAATTAAGCAAAGAGATAGAAATTGACCCAGCTGGTGGTACAACCTATACGCATGAAATACTCAGAGCGCACTCCCACATACAATCTGCACATACACACACATGCACGTGTATTTACATATGCGCCCCTCCTCTACCCATAAAATGCACAAATGTAGACATGAGCAAACAACACATGCATACACATACACACTTCTGCATGCACATGCACACAGACACAATCCACACTGATGAGAGTCTGTCTGCAGGCGAGAAACAATTAGTCAGTGAGCAAGAAAACACTTTCACTTAACGATTTTCCCTTCATCGTCTAACTGTGTCTGTTTTTGTGTGTGTGAATGGTTTAGCTGCATGTAGCTGACTTTATAACAGCTCCTCCCCCCCTCTGTTCCACAATCAAACCTGCTGTTAAAATATATGTGCGTGGCTGTGTTGCATAGACAGGCCTGCGTGTATGGAGCTAACGATTGGTTGTGAAAAGAGAGGAGACTTTTATGGCTTGGCTGTGGGGCTCCCAGGGAGCCGCTGGGGCTTTGGTTTATCTCTGACTTTACATCTTTGTCCCATTCATCATGTCAAACACTGATAGTGAAAAGCTTTACCCATGTACACATCGGCTGCTCAGCCACATTTTCTACATTTACCTACCTACACCTACCTCTCTCTGTCTCTCTCTCTTGCACACACACAGTCATACCGAGGAAAAGGAGTTAAATCAGGTTGTTTAGATTGGATGTCTCAGAGTAAATCCTCAGTGCTGGACCCTATGGAGTGAGGTCATGGAAGAGCAGTCAATATGGATTAAGGCAAATTGCTGGGTTGTCTATGGGAGGAGAGGAGAGGAGAGGAGAGGAGAGGAGAGGAGAGGAGAGGAGAGGATGGACTTCAGTGGGAAAGTCCTGCAGCATAAAAACTCCTTCCATAGCAGCACATCTATGCAGAGCTTTGATATTGAATGTGATACCTTAAAATGGACCTGGCAACAAACACACATCCATACTAACACAATAACAGCAGCAGAGGAGCAAACACACACATATACATACACATACACACTCGCTTATTTAATGCACAAAACCTGCACACATAATAGAAAAATAACCCTTAATGCACTGACTTACTCACACTTAACCCCTCGCCCAAACACCTGCACGCCCTAGTGCACAGCACACACACCTGCACCCACGCAGACACTACAAACAAGCCTACACATTATGCACAATTAAAACAATATGCACACTATAAACAAGTCTCCACATAGCCACTAGCTCTCTCTCTCTCTCTCTCACACACACACACAGACAGAAAGGCAGAAACACACACAGTCCCTCTGTTTCTTATTATCTGGGCATCATGAGATATTTTGCAAGTGACATTTCCAAAGAACTGTCACTCTGAACTCTTTCAACTGCCCCTCTGGAATGTGGAGCATTATATAAAAATGGTGCCCCTGCTGTCTTTCCTTCACACATTCACAAAGCCCCATAATGGTAATTACTCTTCACATCATGATTAGAACATATGCAGCCAGTGAATAGCCAACAGATGTGGCCTGATAATCCTGTGATTTGTGGATGAAGATAATTCTAACCTTGCCTTGAATACACAATCACCCTCCTTTTTCTGCAACCCTGTTTTCGCTGTCCCGTCGTGGCATTTGCAGAAGTGATGTATGTGTTTGGTATCTTGTTTTTTACTGAGGAAAGATGCACCCAAGAGTTTCTTTATACTTTTGATTAAGGGATTCGGGCAGTCTGATGACACTTATACTTTTAAAATAAAATACTGATGCAGTTTTCTCACACAAACATCATTGCAGCTTCGAGAGGCAGCGAAAATCAAATCTGCCTGACCTTATCTTGTCCACATCTGTCTGCTCATTTTGTGCATTTATCCAAGTATCTTGGAGTGCTGATCTAGCTTGTTTGTCTTGGCCAGCGCTGCCATGTACAGTTATTTCCTTATGTTTCCTGTTATTGTTGCAGTTTTCCCATCTCTCTTACCCAGATTTAACCCTCAGAACGTTCAAAATGCATTTACACAGGACTGGAAAATCAGAAGTTTACCCAGTGTGACCCACATGTTTTCCATGTTTTGTCAATGTCAAGAAATACATGGCACATTGCCAGACATAAAACTAGATAAATAGATCTCATCTCCAAACTGCACCTGGTTCTTACATGCATATATTTGGAATACAAGTATGTGAGGCTTTTTTGGATTTTGTACTACTCTATCTGATGTACTGGATGTAGCTGTGCCCTGCTCTCGCACTGTGCTACTGTTTGAATAGACGTATTGCCTTAACAGGCATCACTGCTGATGAAAAGATGCTGGCTTTATGTTGAAATCTGCACACAAAAAGATCAATGGATTAATACATACACTGTATTGATGTAATTAATACGGAGCTATCAGTGGCAAGAATGTATGGTGCTGGAGCTGCTACTGGCAAACGATGGCAGAAAAAAATCAAGGAATTGCTGTAATCCCAATTTTTATTTATTGCTAAATTTTGGATCTTTGTGTCCTGCAAATATCATATGGGGATCTATGAGTATGGGTGAGGCAAAAGAACAATAAAAAAGTTGATCTCACAAAACAATTAGATTGATAGTTGATAACACGTGAAAAGATGAATTCAATGTTTTTCTATACAAAAGTCTGTCACAGGTTGTCCAGTGCAGGTGGGCAGGTTGCCCCCCTCAGACACAGAAGAAGGATCAAATAACTCTCACTGAATCCTAACCTGGACAATTAAAGGATCACATGCTAAACTGGTCCTCTATCAGCATGTGACTGACATCGTGCCACAATCCTCAGGAAGGGCCTTGGGCTCCATGGAGTAATATCCATTACCCATCAAGCACCATGGCAGCCCTGGGCTGCCCATCACAAATGAAACCATCTGCCTCTTCCATCTGCACTCATTTTGTTCATTATTCTTGGGCCAAAAACAATCCTTCCCTCCGTCTTCTCCCTTATGCCCCGCAACTCTTTACACACCACCTTGTGCAGTTACTCTCAGTGCTTATTTAAAGACATGTTTGCATATTTACACACAAACATTTTGTCCTTGTGTCTTATGATGTTGTCACAGCTCTTAGATCCTGTCACCTTTCAACATTCTGTATTTGTGTGTGGTCATTCATAAAGCGAATTCCCCGCGTCAGGCCCCGCTGTATGTGCAACTACCAGTGTGTGTGTGTGTGGCTTAATGTCTTGCGTCTTTCAGCAGCTTAATAAAGATGGAGATTGCATCGCATCCCGACTTATTAATCAGCCTTCCCAGCTACATCACTCAGCACGTCTGCATGTGAACGTGTGTGTCTCCATATATTAAACTTCATAAAGCATAGTCTCTTATCTGATTAAGTGATTAACATCTGTTTAAGCACTAAGTAGCCTTAGGTGGTTCACATTCATTAATACGAGCATGTTGAGAATACTACACTGTGTTTGTCTTGTCGACAATCGCCCCCACATTTTTTTATGCTGATTACTTATTTTGCATTATTTTGTCAAAATTCCAGTTACAAATTAAATAAAGCCGCACACTTCAAACATCAGCCTTGACACCTCACCATCATGTCAGTTTTATATCCCTTCAACTCGTCAGTGGCTAGGATGTGACGGGTGCAGTCCTGACTAACCACTAATGTCGTCATCCTTGATTAGCTGCATGTTTCCGATGTCCACACCACTGCTGTTTGTGGTGGCAGCGTGATTTAGATCTACTAACACAGCTCCCTCCTGACACGCTCGAGATTAATCTCTTAAGTCTCATTAGATTAACTTGGAGGAAAATATAGTTTTTTCAGGTTCAATTACGCTGAATAGGAGGTGGAGGCTTGTGGACGTGTTGATGATATACTTCGACATCTGGGAGAGGGGTGGAGCTGTCATATGTTCTAATTAATCAGTTGGCATGTAATATGATAGATATGGCTTCGGATATTTATGTACAGATTGTTAAGATCTTGAATAAATCATGTGGGGAAGTAGACTTCCTCCTCTCCTTCTTTACCTCCTTCCTTCTCTAACTCCTCATATCTTTCTCTAACTCCTCTTTTCCATACATAGACCTCCCTTTATTTCCATGACTCTTCAGTTCCTTCATCCCCTCCTCCTTTCCTTCCATTCTTCCTCATTTCCTTCTCTGCCCTCTTAATCGTGTCTTTATGTCCTCATTTCACTGTCTACTCAACTGTTATCTAACCACTCATTTCCTTACTTTCTCCTCCCTCCTCATCCTACCACACAGTAACATCCCATCTCAAAAAGTCTGGGATGATCATATCAAAGGTCTTGTTTATTTTTTTCACATATACAGTACATAAATAATTCCAAATGAAAGTTGCGATCATGATCTCACACGTACAATTTTTTATTTCTTTAACGTGCAAATGAATCGTGCTTGGAGCAAATTTTGGAAAAGACCATATGAAGGTTGGAAAAACAACAGAAGTATAAATTATCAGGGTGTGTGTCTGTGTGTGTGTGTGTGTGTGTGTTTAGAGGAAAAGTTTGGAGATATATGGTTGGATTGGAGCTGGAGAGTGTGAGAGGCAGGAGTTTTACAGCCTGGGGCATTGACTGGAGGAGTGTTTTATTAAAGTTAACGAGAGAGGGCCGCGCCCCTTCCACTGCCCATGCCCAAGCTTAAGTGCTTGATACCCTGTTACTCTGCAGATGTGTAAATCTCCCTCCCTCTGTCTCTCTCCTCTCTCCCTCGGACACTCTCAGGAGTGCAAACAGGACAGAGCAGTGTCCAATAAAATGTCAATCCTGGTGAGTTCTGAGATCCTGGGGCATGTGTGCCTTCTGTTATGTTTATGACTGCAGCATGTCCAGCTTTAAACACCTCAGACTCCACATCCACACACACACACACACACGCCAAATTGCTGCGATTGACTCCCGTGACCTCTTCCTGTCAAACTTGACATGTAAAAGTTGCCATCCAATTTGCGAGTGTGTGAGGAGACAAAATAAAGAAAAGGAGTGAAAGGGCAAAGATTGTATACACTGGCTGTAAAAATGACCCAGTATATGTCAAAGTGAGATGTGCTTTCCGCCTCCTTATCTGGGTTTACAAGTTGTCTAAGTTGTCTGTGCCTCTGTGTGGTATTAGGAGGAGGAGGAAGATAATGTGAGAGACTGTAAGAGAAGGAGCAGGATGAGAAATCAATAAGGCAGAAAATGAGACCATAAAAACGATAAGGGACAAAGAGTAATGTGTCTCCGGCAATTGATGCATATCGCTCTTTCAAACTAATACCAGCATATTAAATTGTTGATGAATAATGACAGTCACCAATGGGATTTGAGGAGATGTTTGATGCAAGACAATTGAGACTATTCAACTGCCAGCTTATCCAGACTTTAGATTGAAGAAACTGTGCCTTTGTGCATTTATGGAAACCACAAATGTGCACTTGTACCTGAAGTATTAAGCCACAAAAGAGTGAGCAGCTATACTGTACAACAAAGTCATTCTGAGACTTTCAGCTGTCACGGCTAAGTCAGCACATCACTTTAATATTGTGTTAATATTCACTGAGTTGAAGCAACAGCACTGCTGCTGCAGCACTTTGGTGTTTTCAGGTGATTTTGTAGCCACTATAAAAGCTGGTAATTAAGCATATAACAGAAGGAATTAGTTAAACTAGTTAAACTTGTTTTTTATGAACAGAGTACAGTGGTGCAGGCTATAAAAACAAATTGCGTTGTATTCATTGCAATCATGAAAGTACCGTAGCCCATCTTGGGTTCCAGGTGGGTCTTAACTCATGTGGGGTGTAAAAGCTCAGACTCTGGAGGTTTAGGCTAGTGTCCAGATTCATAAAATGAGAATATTCATATATATGAAGAAAAAGGAGGAAAATAACCAGACATAGCTGAAAATAACCAGAAGTAACCAATTCAGAAGAGAGAGAGAGAGAGAGAGAGAAAGATCAGACAGAATAGACTTTTGTTGTTGATTTGGGTGAAAAATGGCTGGTCCTCACAACTTCAAAGGGCTGTTTGAAGGTTAAGACTTGATTTTTAAGGTTTAGGTTAGAATAAGGTTTAATTTAGGGCAGGGTTTCTCAGTCCAGTCCTCTCTACACATCTGGACCCAGCCCCTTAACCTGCAGAATATTAATGAATTCAGAAAATGTGCGTATTGAACGTGACTCACTAATGAAGGAGGCCAGTTCATCCTGACAGTGATCGTTCATTAGCTTGCCAACCTCTGGTAACGAGCCAAAAAGTCTGTAATTCATAGTTCACCCACTCACAGAAACAGACTGTTATCCAGCTCTATCCTCTCTGCTCTTTGGACCCACATCAAACTGCTCGGCTCCCTGGCTGGCCATTCCCTGCAGCCGACAGGAACTGGTAACTCCAGAGTTGACAGAGAATCACTCAGCTTGTCTATTAGACACAAGAGGCGTCACTTGGGTTTACTGTTGTAAGTGTTGTATTTAGCCTCAAACTGAGCATTTTTGTTTGCTTCCCTCCTCCAAAGAGGAGTTTTTGTTGGGATAAGGACTCATTCATTCTCATTCAGCACTCATGGCCTCCTTGGTGGAGGTCTGACAGCAATTTTTAGATAAGTATCTAGTTATCATTATGAATTTTCCATGTTTTTTACCAGCCTGTTGACACTAATATAGGCTTTGAAAAATAAGATTCATTTTGTAAGAAAGTAAGAATATGAAATAATAATAGGCTAATTAGGCCGAGACATTTCTTTTAAGTGAAAATCCAGCCCTCACAGCCTCACACGGCCTGTGGTCCTAGAGTAAAAGTAGTTGAAGACTCCTGTACAAATGTGTGTGTGTTAATGTGCACGTGTGTGTAATTTTTTGCAAGAGGAATTGACTGAATTCGCAACAGCTTTTCAGAAAAACTATATATGTGAGACTATATATATAAGGATACATACAGTATATATTGGCCTCTAAAAATGTCTTAGTGCATCATTCAACATGTTTCTTTGTTATTGATTTTAAGGTATATGTGAGCCAAGCCTGGGGACCACTGCTGTGCCTCAGCACGTCAGTCCAGAAGCATTGATTTACACTCTCTGCTTGTCTGCTGGGATTGGTCCAGAGTGGAACAACATCAAGCCTGGTGTGAACTGAAAAACACTAAAGAGGGCAGAGTATTGTGACATATGGATGGTGACGCCTGCGTGCCTGCAACTTTTTATTTTTTAAAGCAGAGACACAAACTAGTTTACTGTGTAGAAGTGTTTGTGACTGTTTTGGTTTTTGGCCTCTTATGGTGGCATTGATATACATTGATATTTTTTGCTGCGATCAGCCGCCTGTTTCTTCTTCCTCATCCCGAAACATTTGGGGATCCTCTGCAGTCGAGGACTTGGCAAAGACTAGTCTTAGAAGAGACCTCTTTTCACCTTTTCAGTCAGCATCCATACACTCCTGCTGGGACTGTTTGCATGCTCAATAGGAGCTCTGCTTCACACTCTCTCCCCATTTTTCTCTTTTTGTTTGTGTTAATCACTGCTTCCATGTGTTACATGCATGCATACATACGCATGTGTACGGAGGTCTCGCTGGGTATTTCATAACAGCCACATATGAGAGGTATGAGGGGGGAAAAAATCCAACGCAGAAAAAGAATTGAAAGAAAAAACAAGAGACAGTGGGAGGCAGAACGGGGTCAGATGGAAAAGAAGTCTTGTGTTTAGTGAGAAACCTACCAGACAGAGGAAAGGAAAAAGGTCAGGCATTTGCCTGCTCTTTGCTTCCCCTATAAGTTTGAGAGGGAGAAAGGGCAAAAAAAGAGGAACAAGGAGGAGATGGAATGAAAAACAAGAATGAGAACCCCTGGAAGAACATGATGGAAAAAGAGGAGATGGGAAAAGTCGAAAAGGATCCTGATGGAATAAAAAAAACAAAAAAACAGATTGTGAAGTACAATATAAGAGAGGGAGTTAGGCCTTTGAAGACAGATAAGATCAGATATGTATATATAGGAGACGGGTGAAGAGAAATGATGAAGAAATGGAAAGAAACAAGGGAAGAAGAAGGGTGGGAAGTGCAGAAGTCAGTAGGGTGGAGTATAAATACAGCAGGGATTATAAAGTCGCCCTGTTCTGCTTTCTGCTCCCCATCTCTTGTGACAGAACACAGAAAGAGGCTTACTACTGAGTTATGCATTGCAAACAGGGAGTGTGTGTGTGTGTGTGTGTGTGTGTGTGTGTGTGTGTGTGTGTGTGTGTGTCCATGGCCATTAATAACATCTTTAAAGGATCCAGTCAGGCCTCGCCTTGTCCTCTGTGCCCTGTCCCAGGCTGCATACCACTGATCTCATAGGTTCCCAGTCTGTTTGTCCACCCAAGCAGAAAGATAACAAATTGACATTAATGCCATCTTTTTTTTTTCTCTCTGTTTCACACTCATATAGCTACACAGAAATACCCACACAAACCTGAGAGCGCACATACACTCACAATGGCCTACTCCTCTACAGCTCAGTGGGTAATAGCAGCCTGGACAGCATCCAGAATTTGATTTCACTTATCAAAATAAATGATAAAACACCATAACAGTCAATAACAAGCTATTGAGACGCTATTTCATATCAGCAAGTTGGTGGCTGTCTAAAATGCCTGGATGAATGACTCTCCATCAGACCTTTTAAACACTCACAGACCCTACTGAACGTCATCGTAACAAATAGCCGCCTGAGCTGAGACGCCACTCAGGTTTATTTAGAAGATATTGATTTTACGCCACAGCAGAAGAAATATCACAGCCTTACAGGAAATATCATAAGCATGTATTCAGATGTGAACTAAACAACAATAAATATTTTTTAAAATCAACTAAGCTGAAGTAGCAATCTGGCTGCTGAGTGATGTGAGTCGAGCCAAGCTGTATCCAGATATTCTACAGGTTTAAAAGCATGTAGTTACATGGCAGTGAAATATACTGATATATAAAGATTATTTATAAAGATTAAGATATAGAGTTTATATCTTTACCATGAAGAAAGAAAGATATTAATTTGTAATTGGAGCCGTGGGATGTTGATCATTAACACAATTCAGTACCTGCCTGTGATCAAATCCAAACTTGCACCTTCAGCCAAAGGGGGCCTCCTCCTGAGCTGCAAGGACCAAAACCTGTAAAGATAAAATCATTTATTAGATTTGTAATTTAACATCTTACATTCTGTGTTAATGAGAGTCAAAACGGCGTACATAGCAATCACAGCAAGCAGCACAAATGTGTTGGATCTGTCTCCAAAAGCCACAGTAGCAACACTTACAAAGAGACAATGTAATCCACCGTTGTTGTTACCGTGCTTGAACATGCTGCTAGCTTTGATGGGAAAGCAGAGACGTACACAGTGACATAAAGACGTGGCTTTACGGTGGCCTGTGGAAAATCAAACTGGTTCGTAGAGGATTCAAGTTGAACCAACTCTGGACCAACACTAGCGTCAGCACACAACTAGCATTAGCTTAGCCTTAGTGAAAAAGGGACATGAGAGGTTCAGTAGGTCAAGAAGAGACAACAAACTCGGATGAACGGCAGTTAAATAAGTAGCCTATGGTAAGAAATTACTTCCAAACTTGATTAGGAGCAGGTTTAAGTCAAAGCTTGATTTCACTTCCTTATGTCCTTCAGCATTAAAGTGTCTGTTAAAGCAGATTCATTCCAACTTTATGATTGTAAACCCAACTTCCACCTTGATGTGGTTGGACACTGACCACCAGGCTGCATTCCCGGCTTTATAGATTAACATTCTTTTCGTCTTTTTGGTCATTAAATGTCCTCATAAAATGATCCTTTTCTGTGAAGAGCACAGCTTGTACTTCTGGAGCATTTTCTGCCATTGATGATTTTAAGTTCTGCATTCCTGCATTTGTCCTCCTTTTAAATCAATGTCATCTGACCGCTCAGACCGGAGAAATCACAAGTTATTTTAGCGAAACTGATCTAATCCAGAATACGAAATCATACTTAATGAAGCAAGACTTTTACTGATGAATCTTGCATTTGCTCATCCTCCTTCATGAAATACTAGTAACGCCAGAGTAGAATGTAGATATAAACTTGTTGCTCATAAAGTCTGCGCTCTCTGCCTTGAGGTGAACCACAGGGTAAAACAGTCTGACGCCATAATTTGTTATTTAAGAGAAAAGATTAACAGCTTTATATGCTTTGAGTAGCTCGCTCCTACTAATTCTTTAATGGCAAAAAAAGAGAAGCTGAGCGGGTGAACAGTGGTAGAGTGACATTAGTGCACCTGAACAGGAAAATCTCCAGCCTATGCAATGATAAGACACAACTTTGTGATTAAAGTAATTATGTACATAGTACAGAGAATGAGCTGTCAGGCCGCAAGCTTGTTCCATATGATGCTAAGATTTTAAAGCTAACTATCTCTGCCTTAGGTTCAGCGGTATTTGTGAAGAATTTTATCTTCCTTTTGTTAACAGCACCCCAGTGCCCAAGAGACAGGGATCAATGTCCCAGAGACACCTCTCCTCATTTATG
This sequence comes from Chaetodon auriga, assembly GCF_051107435.1. Taxonomy (NCBI): domain Eukaryota; kingdom Metazoa; phylum Chordata; class Actinopteri; order Chaetodontiformes; family Chaetodontidae; genus Chaetodon; species Chaetodon auriga. The sequence goes on along the minus strand of NC_135078.1, from coordinate 17,081,174 downwards.
GCCCTTATCACAAGCACTCTGATGCTCTCAGTCAATAGTCCATACTATCAATGATGAGGTTAGCTAATCAGAGAGAGTGCATTGACAAGGCTATTTTCTCTGCTCAATAAAAATATCATTGATTGGCATTAGGAGCATTACTTCCCGTCCTGTCCTGCCCTGTCAGTTGTGGACACGTCCTGTGTGATAAAGACAGCTGGATCCATGCTGCAGTTTTCACTCACATCTGTGCTTGGACTCTGCTTGTGCTGCTCACAGCCCCGACTGCTTTCTTCACCGTGTCCCCTCCTGTGAGCACAACACAATGAAAGGATGAATGTTTGTGAGCTGAAGCAAAAAAATAATGATTGTAACCCTCTGACCTCTTAAAATTAACCTCAACCGTGACCTCCGACCCCAATTCAAGATCAAACAGATAGTGTATTTACTTATTAGCGTTCATGACACTTGCATCCCCGATCTGCCATAACCTTTTAGTTACTGACCTTGATGGGCCTCAGTGGTCCTCAAAGCGTGGCTAGGGGACCAGAAGAGGTTCACCCCAAGATTAAAAGGCATTGTGGCCTCCATGTGTGATTGGTCTGCACCTCTCTTTTCCATACCCATAGGGTGTATATTTAAAATGCAGGTCATTTAGTTAAACTATACACTGCCAACAAATTTGGACTATTCTGACTGTGTGTGCTGGGGAGGGAAAATGTGCTGAGCATCTGTGGTGAATTGGGGATTTGACTACTGACTGTCATTTGAGTATCTGAGGTTCATCCAAAAGTCACCTCTTAGCTCCAATAGTTTAATCTCACTGTGCTGAGCAACTTTGGAAGAGAAGAACGCTATGTCTTTTTAAATGAAATTAATAAATTTGCCCCAACAGCTCATACAGCACAATTTAAAAAAAGCTTGGCTCTTTAGCAGCACAGAAACCCTGCAGTTAATGCCTTGACAGTGTACAGTAAGTATGTACTTCGTGTTATTCAGTGTTCCAACTTAAGACTTTCGGAAGAAGCTTCTGGACCAATTAGACTGAACTAAGGGGGCTAATTTGCTCTGTGTTTGGTTTTAGGTGAACCTATGGGGAATTTAGACTGACAAAGGGAATGAGCAATCAACAATTAAGTTTTCATTTGGGAGTGAAACATTTTATTAAAGCAGTAGTAGACTGAAATCAATGAGATGTGTATATGGAAGTTGGCCTACCATTTGGGACCTAAATTCATCTCTGTCACTGCCATCCTCTCACCGATTCAGACAGGTTCAGAAAAGTATGACATGTCAGTAATAGAACTGTCTCAGAATCAACTGTTGGAAACCCACTTAGGTACCTCGGCGGTTGTGCCACCCACACAATCCCAAACTAATCCTGAGGGATAACACTTGCCAATCAAGAACACAAGACTGGTCGCAGTCCTTCAGAAATGTTTCTTTACCTCTTCCTCTCCCCCCTGTGGGCGGATGACAGTACATTATAAGTGTAAGATTTTACTTTACAAGCGCCTGTTCGAGTGATAGCTGTTAGCTCTCTTCTTCAATGATGGTCTCCTTTAGTCACATTGTGTCACATTGAAATATTATCATTTTGACGCCCTAGAATGAACTGTTTCATCTCCCTGTCAATCACAACTATTGCCTATTCCCAACGCACAGACTTTTATTTAGTGTAATGCACATTGTAATGCACTCTCTCCTTTAAAGGAATGTTTAAATAGATGTTGTCTCATTTTCTCTTGGTAATTTTCATCACTCTGTCTGTTCAGCTCTTTGTCAGGTCGTGAGCGAGCCACGATGTTTATTCATCTGTATGTCTTCCCATCATGTGCACTGAATCATCACAGGACATGTATTAAATATGTCAATCAGATCATGACTCAAGCAGTTAAAAAAGAAAACATGCAAAAATGTGTGCACATGCACACACACACACACACACAAAGCCCACACCACACCACACTTTCAACTCACATTGCCCATCTTAGGGGTTTGCTGTAAGCACCAGGCATCGCGTGCATATCCAATATTCCTTCATCGACACTGATGTTTGTTCTGTTCTGTTGCCTCACTGAAGAAAGAGAACGCGCGTGATGGGAATTTGACAGTGATAGTGCATCGAGGTGGGGGCAGGACAGCACTCACCTCCAGCCACCTCATATGCACTGTGTATTCTGCTCAGGACTTAATGCTGATGGGAAGTGGAAGCCCACCTTTACATTTCAAGGTGTAAGGGAAAATCCAGCCCACTGAGATTCAAAAACACCATCACTGCGTCCCATCGCTCGTAGGTGTGCCTATTTATGTGTTCTTGTACGGAATATATGCATGTGTGTGCGATCATTTGTTTGTTTTGTAGTGGCTGCTTGCAGGATTGCCAGTGCAGGCTTGCTGTCTGTGTGTGTATCCATGTGTGTTCAGGTGTCCAGAATCCCATGCCTCCATAGGGAAATCTCCTCTACTCCTCACTGTCTGCTTGGACACGGTGTATCTGTGTTCGGACTGTCGCTCCCGGTCGGGGCTCTGTGCCCCGATGTACTCGTCATGCAGCTTTAGTTTACCTCTCCTCTCCTCCTCTACTGCTCTCGCTCTCTCTGTCTTTCTTTCTCTTTTTCTCTCTCCCTCTCTCTCTCTCTCTCTCTCTCTCTCTCGCTGTCTGTTCCTCTCTGAGTCCCACAGCAGCGAGACACACAAACACTCACAGCACACAGAGGTATACAAGCACTAGAGCATTCATGCGCATATTCACATTCAAGTACACGCACATGCATTACTCATTCAGTTACACTCAGGGATATATGACTGACAATATCTCAGACATCTAGTATCTGCCAGCGGTATGGCAAAGTCATGAGACAGTTTCCAGTTTCGACTCAAGTCCCCCGCCAATTCCATAGTAATAAAGTTCAGATTTCAAGAACTAAAGCACTAATAATGCATTATTTACCATACTTTTAAATAAATGTCGTTATAAATGGCATCTGTGCCACACTAGATTTCACTGGAGCACAGTTAATGAAGAGGATAATTGAAATTTTGACAGTTATTGCCTTCATTTCTGACATCTACACACGTATACGCCTGTCTTCAGAAATGCTGTTTCCTCAGGCTCAATAACTTACTTAACAAAACTGTCAAATACACTCAAGAATGGATCACCAGTTCCTGCAAATGTATAGATTGCTTTCATTAATACCTCAGGGATCAAAGCAAACAAAACAAAAAATGTCAGCTAAGACAAATATAATGAACACGCTGTGCTGATCAGGCTCCTAGAGACTGCACGCACTGAAGTTTTCTGACAGTTACTTGTGATCAAATTAAGACGTCGGGATCTTCCCTTTGGATCTTGGCAAGCTTGGCGAAACACTCGAGTGTATTTGACAATTGTGTTACTCAGCCTGGGACTGGGCTGTTTTTCCAGGCAGATGTTTCTAAGAGATACCTATCAATGTTGTAATATCCTCTGAGGCAAAAATGCATGAACAGATGTCTCTTATAGTGTAGACACTCCAAGTAGACATACTGTGCTCGAGCATAATGTTGGAAATTATAAGTCACACATGGGAGCTTATCCACAGCCCCATGTTGCCCGGGGTCAATAGAAAAAAAGTTGGTCGCTGTGTAAAAACAGAATGCAATCGTTTTAAAACAAACTGTGTTTACCAACAATGGTTTTGTGAAGCGTTCTCGAGTCCATGTAGTAACATCCTTTATACAATCATGTGCTCACAAAGTGGTGAACCTCGCTCCATCCCTGCTTGTTCCAAGATGCCCCTTTCATACCCAATCATGATACTATTGCCTGTTATCAATGAGCCTGTTTTGTATGTTTTATTTGTGTTTTACATAGTGTCCCTCCTTTTTTAGAAAAAGAGGTGTAATAGTAATTTTTTTAACGCCACATCTTGAGCCTCTTCACCACATAGTATCTGGAAACATGAGCACGTCGGTGATCAATTTTTAGCTTAAATTGGTGCAAATGGAAAATGGATGAAATGCTTCAAAAATAGCAGGTTTTACAAAGGCCCAGTGTGTGAAAAGAACAATAGTGTAACGCTAAAAGGCTCTTAAAGCATCCAGCTTTCTTACATCACACTGTATCCATTTGCGCTTCATGGAAAAATAAGTTATTGTTGCTGCACTCAAAAAAAGCAAACTAGTGAGAGTCATCAGTATAACTCATTATGCAAAAGTATTTTGATTTAAGGTCATGTTTAAGTTACCATATGAAGGGAGCTGATTAAGTCTGCTTATTCGTTGTCCATATTCTCGCCACTGGGATTTATTTTGACATGAAGCTGACTTTTCAAGATGCTGAGGGGGTTTCTGTATCTGGAAATGCCATTTGGATGGGATCTCTTCCATATCAGCATCAAGATTTATAAGCTGCACCAGTGATGTGGATTTAAAGCTATGCAGACTTCAGCTCAAGAGATCTTTCTTGACGTTGGACACCAGGTGTGTCCTCATGATCCATTCCCTAAATCCATCCTGCCACAACTTTGTTCCCCGACAAATACTCAGAAATACGAGCGGGTCAGATTGAGAACTCGCACTCCAGCTCGTTCTCTCTCTCTCTTTCCTCATTTGCAGCCTTGAAAAACAGCGGTTAACACGGAAATGGAACCAAAGTAGCGTTTCATTCCGCCCGTTCCTGTCCTTTAGGCAGTGATTGAATTTTCCCGTTGCCTGCACAAAGCCAGTCCCCACAGGAGCATTGGCATAAATGCTGTTGGAAGACTGCCTGTTAATCCGCTAAGGAGAAGCATGTGATGAGATGTATCATGTTCGTCATGCCCGTCGCATCAGACACACACAGACACTCACACTTGTGTCCGTTCAGCAGTGGAGGCCATGGTATGGAGAATGTCCATGGTGACAGTGGAGAGAAAGTATCAGCTGACCTGTGGGAAATAAAGAGTGCTCTCTGGTTAGTTGGACCTGCTTCTAACACAAGCTCTCTGTGTTCGGGAGCGTAGCTTGGATGGCTTCTCTCTCAATATATTTACCATCTACTGTATGTGGGAAAGCATGAGAGGTGGAGGATACCAAGATAGAGATGAGGGTGTGTGTTATTGCAAGGAGAAAGACAGCTTGACTTTGACCCTCAGATGATGATGGCAGTTAAATTAAAGTCATATTCCTGCCTCCTGTCTCAGTAAATACACTCTCTGCCTTTAGTGTAGTAACAGACAACGCTGGTAGAGCCTCGAGATACAGCTGACAAGCGCACTGTCTCTGTTAGATATTTCACATTCCTGTGAAAAGGCCTAGATAAGTTTCTCTCAAGATCACAACGCTGATCAAACTATAAAGGTTTAGCAGAGTGTGCGCCAGTGCACTTCTGTGTGTATGTATGTGTGCATCATGTGTGCCATTCCTCACGTTACACAGCAGGTCTTTGATGTGATTGATGCGATTGGATTTGATCCACTCTTTCATCAACATCAAATAAATAGGCAAAGCATAAATTCAGCCCTTTCAGAGCAATGGCACAAAGGGACTTAGATAGGTAGTGTTTACTGAGTGTGTGTCTGCATGCAAGTGCGCTCACAGTCAGTATTTATCACTATAGTGTATAAGCACACAGACTAGTGCTCTCTTATGCTAATGCTGCCTGAGATTAAAACAAAGCATCCCTAAGAAATACACTCATATACATTTGCACAGGTTTTGTAGGAAATGTAATACATAATGAAATGTTTTATTGAACAGATCTGTAAACTGCTGCCAAATCCAAATGTTCATACTGAATGTATTTGGAAAATATTCACTGTTAGCGTTTCATTTGTTTTTCCTTCAATAATTCTTCCTGTCAAATAAAACAAATAAAATGTTTTTATGGTCGTGCTTAGGCAACTCAAAGAACTCGGTTAAGGTCACAGAAAGTGTGGGCTTGGTTAAGCACTGAGAAAATCAATCATGACTTCAAGCACAAGATGGGACTCGTTGACTTGTTCATTATTTAACCAAAACCCACAATCTAAATGTGTCTAAACCCACAACAGAGTCCTCTGCTTTGTACACTTAAACCTCGACCTCTTCCCTACAAGGATGTCACACTTCCTGGACTGCAAAAAAAAAAAACATCGCCAAATGTGATCCAAGCAGCAATAACATTTGGCAAATCACATAAGAAGCACATATTTTGAAGGTTGCATTAAAGCCACAGATGCACACTGAGAGAATCTTAGAGAAAACAGCAGCTCTCACACGTTTCTTCAATTTAAAATGTGTTTTCCATGCGTTCAGTTGATCCCAGGATCATCAAGTATGTGTCAGCTCCTGGCAATCCCGGTGCAGTGACTGTCTCATTGTTCTGCACAAATAAGCCGTTTAAAAATGCTGACCACTGACCCCTGAGAGGATTAGCATAGCTACATTGCATGACATAGTCACACCCCACTGTTTACCAAATGTCTTGAGTCTGACATAGTCTCTCATTCCAGCAGTTTAACACTAAAACTGCCATCTGAGGGGAGATATGTGCATCTGAACTGCTTTCATGCCGTTTGAATCACTATTTCCATACAAGGTCTCATATCTCATGCAATGCGAGATGCACTCACCTCTCTGTGAACATAATCGTGTTCACATAAATTTCAGCGAGGGCCATACAGTAGCTTTCAGGTCCTCTTGTATATGTGTTGGAGGAAATATCCTCTGCTAGTGTTATTAGGCAGCCTGTGTGTTTGCTCCTAGTAGAATAAACACTATTGCTGCTTTGATAAACCATGAAGCCTTCATTTCACTTTGTATATCTGGGCTCCAGCCGAAACTCATCCGCAAGAAATTTGCTGTGCCGTTCTCAGGGAGATTGGTTTGGCTGTGTTGCTTTTTGAAAGGACTGGGGCTAAACACTGGGTCTGCATGTTAAATGCCAGTGCTCTTTCCTCCAGGGAGGTCTCTCAGCTCTTAATCGGCATTTTGTTTCGAATTTCAATTTACTGGAAAAAAGCTTTATTCTTTTGAATAATATGAACAGAGACAGAGAGAGGTCCCCTCGTGCCCCAGTCTCTCGCAGTGCGCCGCTGGCCCAAGGGTCAATACACGTGCTGTGCTTGTGATACACGTGGCTGTATGTCTGTGCATGTGCATATCCGTGAGCTCTCCACGAGCTTGGGTATACATTCCCAGCATTAAAACAACAATGAGGAGCACTTAACTTGGACCTCTGTTCAGCTGAGCTCAGACATATCCTCCATGGCTTTATTACTCATATTTGTACTGAGAACTATTCCACGCATCCATTAATGTATTTGAATGAAAACAAAAGTCAAATAATGTAGTATGAATGCATACGTCTGGCGTCTGGTGAGTGTTTTAACATTTCTGTGCTTGCACGAATGCATGCGTGTGTGTTTATTAACCTTTTGCCCCTGTCTCTGCCTTATGTCTCTCAGGTCCCAGGAGCCCGACACTGGACCGCTTCACACATGCATGCACTGACATCACAGGACACGCCTCCCAATACACAAAAACACACACTCACACACAAAAACAAGCAAAGGCACAGAAAAAAATGAGAGAATGAAGAAGTCGATTGAAAAATAAAAATAAAACTGATTAAGTCACACTGTTAAATATTTGGCCTTTGGGCAACCTGTGTAATTACGGAGTTAACAAAATCTTCCATCATCCACAAATTTTTCAGTGGTTTGGAGAAAAGACAAAGACTCTTGTGAACAATAACAATGACTGGCCTTTCATAAGTTTCCTATTTGTGTTCTTCTTCCCTAAATAGATACACACATCTGTGCACATACTGTACTCACTAGGACATGTCACTCAGTTCTTATTGTGTATCTGTGTGTGCGAGTGTGTGTCTACACACATGCTTCCTTGCAGGTATTCATGCGTGGGTGTATGTTCCAAAATAAAACAGTCCCAGAATACAAGTTTGCTGGAAGCGGAGCAATCAAGGAGGAAACAATACAAACAGATGGAGCCATCTCTCCCAACAACACACACACACACACACACACACACACACACACACACACACCACACACAGATGTCCATAGTTTCAAAGGTTGCTATCAAAGCATCTACTGGCACCACACTCCCCCATTAACAAGGCAGATGGTCTTAAACGTTTTTTTTTTTTTTTTTTGTTAGACTGAGAAACACCCACACACAAACTGTAACACATCTCAACACCCACACAGGTTTGCACCAGGTACTGCAGCTTAGTATCCATATGTTGTTCTTCCTCTCCAGTGAAAGAGAGCAGCGTCACCTCACTGGAAGGGACTGTTTTTCTAAGAAAAGGGACAGTATGTTTCCATCTAACAGAAACCAAAAAAAAACTGCTGAAAACTATCTGCTACATCCAGCCGTCTTCTAGGAACAACTTAAGGCCAGGTTTGGGACGTATGCCTGCATTATTTTATCTTTTGTGCAAATGAAAGTGATGCGCGCACCTACTTCTTGTCCTGGTGACGCCGTTAAATGAAGCTTGATGCATACTGTGTCCTGAAGTATTGAGGACTTATTTACAAGGAAAAATGGTGGGGTTTAAATAAAGCCTCATCTAAGACAGTCATAACGGGAAGGAGATGCTGAGAGGATGAACACCTTCAAGAGCGACACTGAGCAGGTGACAAAAATACGGAGATAATATTTCAAGAGATTTTTACTGTGGCTTATGAAGGGGATTGATCTAATACTTCCAAGAAACTCTGCCAGTCTCCTAGTGTACATCAATATCAGATCTTCAGGTTTCAGGTGTAGTTTGGGATGTTTTGAGCTACTGCCAGGTTATTAAAATGCACTTTTAGTGGAATAAACTGGCCTCTGACTGTGCATGGTGACATGCTGTGAGTGATATTGGGCCAAAAACATCAATTAACCTTAGAACAGAGTGTTTTCCTGCTCAAGTCAGAGAAGGGGACACGTCATGCATTAAGAAAAGAAAGCTGTTATTTATTATTATAACTATAAACTATAACTATAAATATAATGTCAGGTTGTTTGTTTCACTTGTGCTGTACAGTTGCACACTTGGACTCTGTTAGAAATAGAGATTTCAATCTCAAGAAATCCAATCCTGGTTAAGTAGAGGTGAAAATAAAAAGGAAAAATGTGGCAGTATTGGTTGAGCTCATTCTGGTGGGATCTAAAAGTTGCAGTCAGGAGTTGGTCTCTGGCTTCTCCTTAATGCACAAACCAAATGCGCATATTGGACAATTCTGCAGCAAGCAATTTACGTCCAGTTGCAACTTTCAGTGCGTCCTTTATTTAGCAAGGCAGGAAGTAAGAATGTGGAGGCCAAGGAGGTGGTTAGACATGTGACATCTGATTTCAGACCAAAGTTTATGTCTTGTCACATGTCCCAGTTTTTTTTCTTGCTATAACCAGAATCTTTCCCTTAGCTTAATCTAGTTGCCATGCTTGGATATAGTTGAAATACATCATCTAAAAAAATGTTTGCACTGACGGCGCTGTCAGAGGAATTGAATTTGGTTGTTTAATATAAATATTTGATTATTTGTTCCTTATCAAGCAATACTTAATTAAACAGCATGACAGCGACAGTCGCATTATATAGCATACTACCCAAGCTAGCCTTCCAAGCTAATGCATACTAAATACGCTAACAACAGATTAGTAATGTAACATTTTTTGGAAACACTAGACAACAAACAAAACCACAGACTATATTGTATTAAGTTGCTGTGAGCCACTGGAGTCTCACTTAGGCTTGGCCTGGGCATGGGTCCACAGCTGCCTGTGTCCGTCTCAGCAGGACAGGACTTGTTGCAGTGGAATAAATTTACCCCAGATAGCGGATAGACAGCAAGGAGCGCTCACTCTGCAGCTACTTTTGGGGTCCAAAATGTCCCCAGAAGTACACTGTACATTGACAAAGACAAAAAATTAATGACTTTTTCAGAAAAGCAAAAAAGCAAATAGAGTGAATCAGCAGTAGGTAAGCTGCAGTGTCTATTAGACCAGTCACAAAGCTGAATTCAAAGGGACCAAGGTCCTCCTGCTCTTGTGAATAAATATGCTGCACTGATAAATTCCAGATAAAAAGGGGTGTGAGTCCTGTGTGTGTTATAAAATGGCCTTCAAGTGGATTTCAATAACAATATCATTATTACAAAGGTGACAACAGCAAACAGACATTATGAAGTGTATGCATAATTTTTCCATTATGACCCTTCTGTCGTTACAGGACTTAATAGAAAAACTCTCCGTGGGATTCTGATGGCACGCCACTCTTCATCCTTATTGATATTCTGTACCATGCACTTAAGAGGTGAAGAGAAACTTTGGAGCTGCAGTTTGTCAAAGAGCACATGAACCCTGGACCATAAGGTCAGGTCAATGTGTGCCAAACTCTCCAGCAGACAGGTTTGTTTGTGTGCTTGGGAGAGTCAAGCACCGCTCGCATTCTGATCGAGAGCTCGCCTACTCTATTTCTCTCTCACGCTCGGTGACTCTCTCTATACCCATGTGTCCCTGTTGCAGTCAGGTGGAGTGGAGTAAGCGGGGGGAGGCAGGGAAGGAGGGGTGAAGAGAGGGGGGGGTAGAGGGAAGAAGTATGGAGGGAGGGGGTGCGAGCTGAGGGGAGGTTTCAATCAGTGGGCTTGGCAGTTGCTCCTCAGCAGTGGAATGCCAGGTCACCGCTCCATTCTTTGTTCTGGGAAGTTTTTCTCCAAGCTGCAGCTCTGCTGAACTCACTGGACTACTATCAGATGGCAGAGTCGACCCTGGTGGTATGGTAGAGGAGCATAAAGGGAGGGAGACGGAGACGGGGGTAGACAGGCATCTATTTAACAGAGAGGCCGTGCAGGTCTTGCCAGGCCCAGGGCTCAGTTCAGACATTTATAACAAGCGACTGAAAACACCCCTGATTTACTGGAATCCCCTTCCAGTCTGACAAGTCAATTCTGTTGGAAACATGGTGTAAACAAACAGAATCAGTAAAATGTTCCTGCTGGAAGTATCTGCAGAACATTCACTGTCATGTATTTCATTTGTTTTCTGTACAATATCTACTTCTGCCAGCAAAGCATGATTAACAGAGTTACAGGTATGTTTTAGCACTTGAAGCATGAAACAGGACTTTTTTAAATATTTAACCACAATACAAGAAACCACAGAATTATAACCTTTTCCTAACCTAAACCAGATGAAACTAATAAAAAGTGCGATGCAGGAAACAAACTCCAGTCTCTAGTCCTATCGTTGTGCCTCACTTTGGATGCCCAACTTCACCCTGTGACCTCTGTGTCAAGGATGTCACACTTCATGGAATGGAAAAGAAACGCTGCCAGTGAAAGTATTCCAAGTGTTGAGTACATTTCTTCCAAAACATATCCGGCAAAGCAAATCAGCAGTATATAAACATGTTTTGTTGGAGCCGAGAGCTGCCTAGATATGGTCTATGTCCCTCACCTGCTCCACCCTATTTATCTCCATCCATGCCCACAGACAAGGGCTGAGCTGGGTCTCATCAGGGGATCTAAAGGTACACAAACACAGCAGGAACCCAGGTCACAGCAGCATATTGCTCGATTTCAAGATGGTATGAGTCAAAAACTTTACCTAGAAGCGATATTTGAGAATTATAGTTTGGACATGAACCATGCAAAGTGACGAACGTACACACAGAGGAGAAGAAGTCAGTAAAGACTGGCAGCTAATTAGTAGTTCACTTTTGCAATGATCACACAGTTAAAGAACATGTTAAAGAAGACACGACTTCCTGCAGAATAAGCTATATATTTCATACTTTCATGATGGAGTCACAGTCTGAGTTTCCAGATTTTAATGAGTCTGTTATGTCATTGTGGAGCAAAATAGCTTGATCTGGCATGTGTGTGTGTGTGTGTATGTGTGTCTGTGTGTGTGAGGGCCACCACCGGCTGTGTGGCTAATAATGAGCCTGTCCTGAGCTTGCTGCTCTCAGCCTGGTGGTGGAAACCAGACAAGACAGCGTCTATAGCAAAGACCTGGGCTGGCTCTGTTAGAGCACAGTGAACTCCATAACCCTTCAACCTAGACAGACTAACGGCCAGCTAAGACTGTCAAGTAAAACCATGAGTCAGGAGACAGGAGAAGGAGAAGACAAAAGAGACAAAGAGAGGGAGTGAGAGTGATGAAGAGGCAAGAGGAGGTGGAGAGTTTAAGAAGACAAAAGAGAAAGAGATAAGGAGAAATCTGTAGTGAGACCACAGATGGAAGAGAAACAGAAAAAAAGATGGCAGACGACAGACAAATGGCCGAAGAAAAGCAAAGAAAATAGAGAGAGTTAGACAGGAAAGGAGTGAATAAGAGAGCGATAAGGCAGACAGAAGAGACTAGACACACAATACACACACACACACACACACACACACACACACACACACACACACACATACACACAACAGCCTGGCCGCCAAACCATCTAAATTGAGTGCAAATAAAGAACTGCAGCAGTGTTTGGCAACCTTCCAATTGCCATGCAGGAAGTGTGAAGACGGGATGATTGAGTAGTTTTTGGACTAACAACATTCTGCCTTCAGATGAGCCGAAGCCTCATCCTTCATCCCCCACCAAGACAGTCAGTTATTGGAGCTGTTATGAGCGATGATGTTAATTATGTATCTGACTATTTTTACACCAAGAAACAAGGGCAGATCGGATCATTACCGGGGCTCTGGTTGCAGACAGGTTGGCAGGTAGATGGTGTGATTTGAAAGTAGAGCAGACAGATGGGCGAGTGAGACCGTGATTACCAGAGGATGAGAGATGATTGCAGTGGAGATAGCCACAGTCATTAATCAAACAATGGTCGATACGTTGCACCGTAGCAGTGGCCTTGATGCATAGGCAATATTTTGAGGCTAAACACTGCAGATACAAGAGCCAGCAGAAATCGTCGACATTCTTCACCTACAACTGGATGCCAAACATTTCAGGAGCTACAGAACAGGTAGTCTCAAAGTAGACTATGTGATTATTTTAATGTTAGTTTTGAATAATTATAAGTCATCTGCAGCCATAGAATTAGATTTTGGTTCAAGGGAAATTCCCCTATTTTTATCTGTAATCCTGCTCAAATACAAGGCAGCGTACACGCAGTAGAGGGTTGTTGGTGGCTTGTTTTTCTGTCACGTTCTGCAGACCAGGAGTTTAGCTGTGTGATTGCAGCTAGAACAACATGTGGGTTCCATATTCTAATAATGCATACTTTAAAAAGGCTTATACGATGTAGTTAGTGTCTTTAATCATTTTTAATGCCTCATAGATCCATAGTGGGGAAATATTTTAGGTTGCCTGGAGAAAAATCTGTTTGGGTGATGTATAACTTCCTCCTGCACAACTTACTTTTTCCTTCTGGCTGTCTAATTTTTCAGGAGGAACCCTCCAACGGATTGTGTGACCACTTACCTCCTGGAAAAGAGCAACCTGAGCAAATTCCATTTATTCACAAGTTATCAACATTTACAACTGCAGCGTTAACAGCTTAAATCATAACACTTTACGAATGAGTTGCGAACATTTATACCGTGATGACCATTGACTGCAGAGTAACATGGACTAAACATCAATACATCAGTGTCCATTGGTTTCTTAGGCAGTACACAGTTTTATTGACTGTGATCTTTATGGTTGGCCATTCATCTTTGCAGATCCTGTGTTCATATAGCTAGAGCTAGATGCACATTAATATTTAGTGGGTAGAATGCTCATCATTGGGTGATGACTAGTTGTTCACAAACCATGAATAATACACTACATAGGGAGGAGAGACTTGACCTGAAACCTGAGAGTTTAGGGGCCTACAAATGTAGAAAAGCCCATTAGCACATTGCAAACCATATACATAAATATGAACATTATTATTACAGATAGACAGTTGGAATTTCATGTTGGAGGAACATAAGAACACTAAGTGTCAGAAGTCGGGCCGGCGAAAAGGTTTGTTTCTTTCTTTTGCAGCCTATCAGAGAAAGCAGTAGTTTTACAGTAGAAACATAGTTGAGCCCTTTCACAGACACTTTGACCAATCATCCAAGCAGAATGTTTTGGTCATTGATTTGTTGATTGTAGTTGAGATCAGAGAGATGAGAGATTTCTCTGTGGTGTAACGGATGGACTTGTTTGTGTGGGTTCGTGTTGCCTTGACCCTGCTTGGCAAATAGAGCACAGCTTGCTCAGACTCTCCCTCGTACACACACGCATACAAGCATGTGTGCGCTCGCACATGTACACACACGAGCTGAGACCGCAGACCGTCTGCAAGGTCAAACCGGTGGATCAGCAGCATCCCCTGCTCCGCTCATCCTTTTCTCCATCTTTCCCTCATCCCTCCCTCCCTCTCTCTGTCTGAGCGTGTCACCTTTCTGCCCTCACCCTCTCCTCCCTCCCTTCCCTCTCTCTCCTCCATCTCCATGTGTCAGTGCTCTAGGTCCCTTCCTCCCATATCACTTTCCTCTTCTCCCTTCGTCTTCCCTTCGTCCTCTCCTGGTGGGTCGACTCCTGACCTTTCGCCCTGACCCTGGACTCCTACTCTGGTCTTCCCAGTAACACCAGCTGTCAATCTAGTTTGCCCATAGCAGCACTGCTGGAAAAGTCCATAGCTGTAATCCAAATACAACAAAAACTGAGCCCCAGTACAGACTTGGGAGACTTGGGAGTCCAAATATTTTTATTTATTTGAACACAAAACATCTGTCATGCTTACGGTCCAAAAATACCCCCTTTTTTTTTTCTTTTTTTTTATTTGCATGTGTGTTTGTGTGATTTCAGACCTCTCTCCAGTGCAAATGGACAACAGCTCTGCTGCAGAGAAAAGTCTTTTTTCAGTTAAACATTTTTTTTTTTCTTTAAGCAGCTTTTAATTCTTAAAATCAAGGCATGAAAGCAAATCACAATCACACAATCCTGCTCATGATTTAAGCAAAAACATCCCTGTAAAGTAATGGAGCAATAAAAGCTGAATAGATCAGGCAGGCCTTGCGTAGGCCTTTTAACCACAACAGGGCTTAGAAAGTCAATGAACAAGATACATTTTAATAATTTTATAGTCTTGGGAAGATCCCAGGGCAATCCCAGGCCAGACTGGATGTAAAATCTGATGGTGCTGCCTATTCAGATCAAATGCATCTGATCAGGATGGGTGTCTGATGAGGCCTATGATCATTCCTATGGCCCGGTCACATTAGAAACAGCAAAATTGATCAGTGGATTTACTGTGAGAAAACAGAGAGCCTGATAGTCCAAAATGAGGGAAATATTGTCATTAGCTGTGCACCATCCACTTTTATTTAACACTCTCTGTCAGAGTATAACAGGCCTCAGGAAGGAATGGTATTGCCCCATTAGCAGCCAAGCTAACAAGTTTGCTAAGATTAGTCACTATGTCACCAAGCTTTACTATGAGCTATAGCAGTAGCTTGTCTGACTTGACTTGAGACTTGTCCCAACAAACTTAAGACTTCACTAGGACTTGTACTGAATTCTTTTAGATTTGACTTGAACTTCCCCCAAAGACTTAAAACCAGCTGTGCAAATAAGTCGCCCGCTTTATATCACTGAAATATCACATCTCTGCCTTTCTGTTCCTCTTACTTTCACCTTTCTTTCCTAGCTACACCACATATTTGTCTATCTGAATGTTTTCCACACAGACGTCAGAACTCCTCTTATCCTCCCAGTCCAGCCTGGCCCAGACCTGGCCAACTTATCACCCAGGCCAACCCATCTTCTCTCCATTACACCACAAACAAATTGGTCTGTTACACCTCTGTCTGGGCCCAGATTGCATTTCTCTTCTCATCCCTCACTGCCTAAACATTCTTTCTTCTTCACTGTGACATTTTCAGCTCCCTTCGTCCACACTTTCACATTGCCCTCCCCGGTCAGACGCCTTATCCCTCTTCATGTGTGCCCTCGCTGCTTAACTGCTTTTACTTGTCAAGATTGAATCAGATCTCTCTTTTGCTCCCGTACACACTTGCATACACACAAGCACACACATCGCATCTTAAAAGTGCGTGTAAAATATCTCCCCACACAAAACTAAGACTATTGTTATTCATGCATGAGCAGCCAGAGACACCACAACCGAGGATAAATCAATCTCATCAGTTTCTTTTGTAAGTCACATGCACCATTTCAACTCCTTTTTATCCAAACAGTCACAGGAACTTCTTAGGAACTAAAAATGCCTTTAGTACATTCCTGTTTGTGATTCCACCGCATCTGAAGAATTGCGCAGACAGTCAATTAAACAAATTACAGTTTAACAGCAACTTTTTTAAGACGCTGTTTTCAAACACCAAAACAACAGATATATCATACTGTTCTTTGAAGTTTACTGTTGCACAGCTGCAATGTTTAAATGGATGTTGCAAAGGAGACACACAGAGGTGGCGAGGGAGACTGAAAACAACACACATATCTACAAAGAGGCTGCAGAAATCAAAGTGTAATAATGAAAATATGTGGTTTTACAGGGAATTATGTGCTGAACAGGGCAGTCCATGAAATTAAAAAAAAAAAAAAAAAGAATCTATCGATGTATGTTCACGGACAGACTCGCACAAAACTTTCAAAGGAATAAGGACGAGCATAGGATGATTAACACAGAGCTTTCACACAGGAACCAGCAGTCAGTGTTCATTGTTTTAAGAAACTAGTTATTTTAACCCAAAACTAACCTAACTGTTAGACTCCATTCCTCAAAGAAAAAAAATCCTGCCTTTTTTTTTTTTTTTTTTTTTTTTTTACATTTGTACAGAGTCGGGTTAGCTGATTCCCCCCATTTCCAGTCATTGTGCTAAGCTAAGCTGCTGGCAGTAGCTTCATATCTACCATACAGATGTGAGTGGTTTCAGTTTTCTCATCAAATTTGCCAAGAAAGCATATTAGCATATTTCCCAGAAAGTCAAATTATTCCTTTAATGTCAATAAATAAAATATCAGAAGAAATGTCCACCCCTAGTCCTAACATTGTACACTAGTTGTAAAAGCCCTGATGAAGCCCAATCCTCTCAGGCCATAGGAAAGAACTACAACTGGAGCAGAGACTCTGTGTCCCAGACACGAAGTTAGACTTTAATTCCTCTGATAGAAACACAAGTTAAGTTCCAGGTTTTATGGTAAAAATTCCTGAAGCAGAAAGAGGCCCTTAGAAAGCACTTGTAATATACAGTATACTGTCCTGTATGTATGCAATTACACAACTCACATTTGAGTAGGCTGCGAACCACTCGAGCTTTTGGTTTACACAACCTGAAATCTCCTGAAACCTTTTTCCACTTGTATTCCCTCCATGTTTTTGACCAGTCTCGGGTCACATGTGAGGTCTTGCCAGTGAGTTAAAGTCTTAACTGTAGCTTTGGTGTTTCTTCCAATACTCTCCACTGAGTAAAATGATTTAACCACAGGACACTATCGGCTTTCACTGCAGGCAGAGACACAGTATGACAGAAATACTCCACCACTTACCAACATATATCAAACCATGCACTCACATCAACACTCATGATGTAGTCATGTACCCACAAGCACATGCTCACCTCCCTTGAGTTTAACGGCCATTATATTGAGCTACGCAATAGAGATTTGTTCCTGTTGACTCAAATCTGTCAATACGGCCTTTTAATCAAACAGTCTTTCTCACCCTTTTACTCACCCTGCCTCCCACACATTCTCCCCAAACAAATATATTGACTGGGATTTCAGGGAAGGATAAGAGCGGAACAACAAGTACATACTTGGTGCAGTGGCAGGTGATGAAAGTCTGACATGCACAGTCAATTTTAGGTGTTTGCTGTGCTGAACATCGGATCTTATCTGGTTCTCTGAGGCTGCATTAATGATCTGGCCTGAGCAGGGTCTACACTTCATGTCCCCACGTTTCTGTATGCGCCCACATGTATTTACATCGATGTGTACATGTGAGGATGAGTGTTCGTTCACAGTTGTGTTTTCTCAGAAGAGAGAAAGAAAGCTTTTGCAAGCACAGATGAAAGTCTTATAACAGAGGCAGACACATACAAGGTGATGAGGGTTAATACAATATGGGACTGAGAGTTATGAGCATGGTACGGGAGGAACGCAAACGTTTCATTTCAAAACGTCCTTGAGGTATATCAGATCGAAAACAGCAAACACAGATGCATGGTTTGAGCTCCTCTATGACATAACAATATAAGGCTGTCTCAATAAAATAATATCTGGAATTAACAGGTTGCTTTGTATCCTGACAGAATATGGATACATTTTCCCAGATTAGCGTAGAAATTGGCACAAAAATCAGTGTGGGTTATAATGCATAAAAAAAAATGTAATAAATGTGGTTCCCAAGAGCAAAATCTGACAGAACGGTGGGGCCTGAAGTGATCTCCATTTTTCATCAGTGCACCATTCAAGCTGACCATAAAAAGCTCACAGTGGAAGTCTACAGGCTGTGCCAGGATCCTGCCTGCCTCGCAGCACCACACAAAGAAGAGACACAGTGATGTTTCCGTATGGAGCGTGACCATGGAGCTGCAAGATAATCAACCCCATGGCTGTCTGTGCAAGCTTGTGACTCCCTGCCATTGCCAAAAAAAAAAGCTGGATGTCACCACTTATCAGGGGGAGCCATAGTTATGAGATGCATATCAGGTCAAGTCTGTTTAAACAGACAACAATCACAAGTTTGTCCCCAGAAAGCAATCCTTGAAACAACAACACCTTCTGTGTTTAGTCCTTACATTAAAAAAAAAACTATATAAAAACAAATCTTTATCTGGAATCAACTGGGAGAATCTGCAGAGGGAACAAGAACCGAAGGACCCCTCCTCCAGGACACACAGAACCAGCATGCAATTGGTCTCGTGAGTTTCAATACAGAGAGGCAGAAATATAATATACAAGCAGGAGAGCTGGAAAGGAGGACTGGAAAAATACTGGATCATTTATATGCCTACAACATACATACATGATGCTCTGATGCTTTATTTTCCTTCACAAGCATTCAAACACTGTTCCGCTTTCAAGTAATTTCCTCCGGTTTGCACGATACGGCGCATGACTAATCTCCACTTATTAGACTGACAATCAGAAATTATTCACAAAGCACACATCACGTACGAGGAATGTGACTTGGTATTTATAGACATAATCTAGTGGGGAACCCAGGTCAAGGAAAGGTCCTCATTCTTTATTCATGATTTTCTTGTGTTGAGGAAAAGGTTTAGAGAAGTGAAGATGTTGATTCACACTCTTTATCTCTGCGATGATGGCATGCTCCTCCACAAGCGTAAGGTCTGCACAGCCAGTGAGCACTCCACACACTTCACTGATAAAGTTCCTGAGAAAGGCAGCTCGCACCGCGAAATTTAGCAGTCACACTTTATCTGGAAAGATCTGTGTGACACTCGGCTCACTGTCAAGTGACTGCAGCCTAATGTGTAAAACTTGGACCAATTTTCAGGGGTCACAACAGTGTGAAAAGCAGCCTGAAGATGTTCCACATGTGCCTTAGAGGTAGAGTCATTAGAGTGGGGTTACATATTCTGTTTTGTCACCTGTATTACCAATGAACTGTGTAAAGAGAGTGCAAGGAAACTGAAAATGGCACATTGTACTAGATGTTTTACTTTGATTGTTCAGCATTTTGTAGTTAGAGTTTAAAAGCATACTATGGTTTTCCGAAAAAAACTACTAATGCATCGACTCCTACTCATACTTGACCCACTAGACTAGTGTGCAGCAGTGTAAGTGTGTTAAGATGAGATAGAGTTATTGTGAGGTTGTTATTGTGTAATGAAACACTAAAAACAAAAAAACTAAAGCATGGTTTACATTTTTTACCATCTTGACATTTGCAAGCGCCTTCATCAATTCAAGGGTTAATTGTAAAAAAAAAAAAAAAAAAAGACTGGAGCCCCTATAGACCAGCATAGCGACAGCACACCACTACATTCTTCCACTCTGATCACAGAGCTGTTTCTCCTCATGCAGGACAAAACACCGCAGATGAAGAGAGAAAAGAAAGGGTGAGGGCATTTCCACTATATCGCTTTAGTTTAGTTTCATCTTGACTTTGGTCACCACTTATAGAGTCACTCCAGCTGTAAAAGATTTTTCTATTACCTTTCCACAAATCAGATTTGACTCCACCTGCTTACATGTTGAAATATACTGGTATTTGAGACAAGGTATCTATGGTGACTATGCGGTCGCTACATCGGGAACATATTTTTATTTCTGGCAAGCAATAACGTGGATTGTTTGTACCACTTATAACCCAATTTGACATTATTGGCATTTCTGTTGAGCTGAAATGATCACCCACAAGCTTTTAGGGATTAAAGGGCACCAGCTGTTGGCACCAGCTGATAATTGGCACCCAGAGCTGAAATACTAAGGGAGTTGGTACTGCCTCCACTGTAATTGACTGGGGGGAAAAATGAACAAACACAATGGGAGCTGTATGTTGTCTCTGGATTAGTGCAGCCAGTATTATGAATATAAATTCATAATCCAACCTGCAGTCAGTGCAGAACAATTGGGGTATTACCAGCTGCACAGCAGGAGGAAGCTATTCAGTATATGGTTTCAATGAGACTCACTCTACCTGCTGCCACATCTGTCTGGATGGATGCCATACCACAGCAGACCTAAATAATAAGCAGCGTGTCAAGTTGGGAACACTCAAACACCTACACCTAAATCTCTGGGGAGCCCCAATGCAAACAAAATTTTTAATAATGAGATGAGTCTGTATCCGGAACACTTAATTGCCTCATCATGTTGTCTCACTGGATTCAAGCACTAATGTGTCATCTTTATGCATGACAATGAAAAACACAGACATGATTTATCTGCCTATATTTTATCACACTACATAGAGTATTCCTTGGCCTTTTGACAAGTAATTTCCCCCTGTTCTAGTGTGAAGGGGCACTTGAGCACGGTGTGAGTGCTACTCAATACATCTTCCCTCCTAATATTTGACTGCTGATTAGAGTCGCTAAGTTGTGTGTTTGTGCAATATGAGTATTTGAGTAGTGACTATGCAATGTAAGATTTCCACAGTGTGTTTTCTTGCATACAGTGTGTCTATAGTCGATGGAAAATACTCTAGGATTGGAAACAGAGAGGGAGCATAGAGCCTGTTTGTGTTAGATGAGAGGAGACTGTAAAAACATGAGCGCAACCATTTAGCATACTGTAAACATAGCATGGGTTTTGCTCAACACAAGGCCAACTACTTCTCATTTATTTAAAAAGCTAGACAAAAAACAACTTTAGACACTTGCACTGTAGTTTATTTTAGTTGTTTGTTTGGGAGGGATCCACTTCCAGTTTTTGATATCCTCCTCTTGTTCCTATGGAACTTGAATGCACCTTATTCCCTTTGGACAGCAGCGTCTGCCAAATGAATGTAATGCAATGCAAAGACTTCGCTGGCTTGTTGAATTAGCTCCAACTGAAAAAACATTTTTGGTTTCTAAACAAGATAAACATTTTTGTATCCTTTTGAGTCATTTAGAAAACATTTTTATGCTACTTTTGTTTCAG
Source organism: Chaetodon auriga (assembly GCF_051107435.1). Taxonomy (NCBI): domain Eukaryota; kingdom Metazoa; phylum Chordata; class Actinopteri; order Chaetodontiformes; family Chaetodontidae; genus Chaetodon; species Chaetodon auriga. Next base: position 17,059,667 of record NC_135078.1, on the reverse strand, counting down.
ATTTCTCAGCAATATCCATTTAATGTGTTTACATTCTGGTTTTAGTCTCCACTTTTCCATGCTGGACTCAGATTGCAATGCCCACACACAATGGAAACAGGAAATGACGCATGCATGTATTGGACCTGACATGAAGGAGAAAAACATTTGCATGCAGGCTCAAGTAATGAAGAAGACAGCATTTGATCAGAAGTTCACTATTACTGTGCCATCCCTTATTGAAACAATGTAAAGCATTGAATTTTCTCTCTCATAGTTTATTGGCAAGGCTGTCGACAGATGAGTTTTACGTGTTTGCTGCCCCTGAATTCTGTTGCCCCCGTCCCAACTAGTTTGAAACGTGTTGCTGCATCATATTCAGAATGAGCACATATTTACAAAAATCAATGAAGTTGATGAGGTCAAACATTAAATATATTGTATTTGTATTGTTTTCAATTTAGGATATATGTCAAAAAAAGACTAGCAAAGGATGACATTCTGTTTTATTTATCTTTCACGCAGCGTTCCAACTTTTGTGGAAACTTCTTACAGTGATGTCACCGTTAATTTACATGATTCTTGCATCATGAAACATGGTTATATAAGTCTATGTTTGCTATATTTAGAGCTTCAGTGTCCACAAAATAGTCAAACATTTTCCATGCACACTTTCCTTCAGGAAATCGAATAGTTTGTCTATTCTGAAAAGACATAAATTATTCCATCTGTGTCTCTCTGTAGGGTCAGAAAGCAAACCTCGCAGGCTGTGGCCGCCTGGAGTGAGAACCCTCCACTTTCACATTTCAAACCCTCATCCTGACAGTGATGCCCGCTGCTCGCTCTATAAGATGATGGTGATAGTAAAGATGAACATGATGATAGTGAGAGTGATGGCAGCGCTGGTGGTGTTGATGAGCACGATGATGATCGTGTTCTGCTATTGCTGCCAATGACAGCGTTGAGTCTTTCACAGGTAAAGAGAAGCACGGCAGATACACTGGCTATATCAGGTTGTCAGTAGGGGTCCAGGCCAGCAGCAGGATAGGTGAAATCACATTAAGTGGAATGAATGTGATTGGGCCACAGCCTTGTCATCAACACACAGGCCTCCAACTGTGCCTGGATTACATCGTGAAGGGCAGCGAAGACGGGATTCAAAAATTGCAAGCAATTTACTGGAGGGTGTTTGGAGGCAAGTGTGTATACAGAGTTGTGTATGTTTGAATTTAAGCATGAAGTTTGAACAATGACATACGTAAGGCCTCTTAAAGACGAAGCATGGCAGAAAAGTATCACTTCTAAACTGTAGAGACGCCTGTTTTTCGCCACCAGCAAAGAACACTTTGAGCCCCAGCTCTGTGCTGTCAAACAGCCTCTTAAGTGTCACCCTGTCTTGTAACGGCACATGCACTCTGGTGGATGTCTCTATCTCTCTGTGTCACTTTGGTTCTGACAGCTTCTCTTTAGACTCTTATTCTGTGGATGGAACCACTTTTCTGATCCATCAATCCTGGAGAAGACGAGACGAGAGGACGGGAGTGGGGAGGACGGGAGGGGAGAAAAGACGACAGACACGAAGAGAGCAGAGGATGGAGACGAGAGCAGACTTGTCAGACATATAGAGTATCTTTCTCTGATTAAAATAGCACGTTCTGCAACAACGCCGCCATGCTGGTTGCGAAGCGGCGTGGCTATGTGAAGGCCCTGGTCGATAGCACTCTACCGCAACGGAATATGAAAAGTATTGATCTGCTTTTTACCTTGGACAGCTTTGAGCACAACGCCTGTGATGTTTCTGTAGCCAACCTTCAAAGTCAATACACTATTCCCTACATCACTCTGACTTGTAAAGAGAAGGAAAGGAGAGAAAAAGAGATTCCTGTCATACCAGACAGAGAGCTGCGTTGTACTGTGAGCTTTGTGTCTGAGAGGTCAGGCCGGTTGTTGTGTTTATTACCTCGTGGATCTCATGCAGTGGAAGGCGAGGGACAAGGGTGATGAGGGTTTGGGTCAGATGGAGAAAGGTTAGAGCCAGAGAGAGGCAGTTTGTGACCGGGTGGGATAAAGGCTGGAGTTAGAAAGATGAGGGCTGGCCAAGGCCACGACCTCATGTCTGTCACACATGTACACACGAGGGTGTCTTTTCATGTTTGTGAATTAGCCAGAGAAGAGATACACACCTTTTTTTCCCCTCTGACTTTTAAACACACAAGGAGAAAAAAGAGTGTTTCAAATAAGCAGCTTTAAGCCTTCAGACTGTGGAAAATCAATGGAATCAAGAAGAGCTGACAGACGCGTTTAAGGGTGCAGATCTCGTGGAAGAGAATCCTCCTCCAAAGAGAGCCCTACTGAGAGAAACACACTCGGGACAATCCTCATTGTTAAAGCTTGCTGATCCTGGATCAGAGTAGGGGGAGGTCTGTGGGGAATAATTCAGAGAGACAGACAACCAGGAAGCACCGGAGTAGCAGATCACAGAGCAGCCCCTGAGATCACACGGAGCTGCTCCCCTCTGGAAAAAAAAAAAAGCACAGAAGGAACTCAAAGTCAAGACGCTCTTCCGTGTTGAGCTTTTCTCTGGAATTTGCATTGTTCTCATGGCACTGGAACAGTGACCTTAAAGACACTAAAGGCCATGTGGTGATACTGACCTGTGTGCTGCGATACCTTCAGTGAAAAGTCTCTCAGCCTGATTATCTCCCCTGGCCAACGCCATCAGGTCTATTCAAGGTGAGGAAGTGGGAAAACAGAAAGACTGTGATTAGAATCGAGTGAGTAAACGCACCAGGGTGGCTGAGAATTGGACACAACTGCTGTGATCAGAGGAGAGGTGTGGCTCTGCGGACCTCTAAGTAGCTGGATTAACCACTGGCCACGGGGCTATTGATGTTATTGAACTGACAGGCTGATGAATGGAGTCCTTCCGCGAGGTGTATGAGTCTGCAGCTATAGCTGGTCAGTGTGTTCACAGGCCAGTGTTAGAAAATATAGAACTGCCGGCAATTAATCTTGAAAGCAAAAGATTTTTGTTGGGGAGCCTTTGATTATTTGGGGGAGAGTCAAAATTTGCATGATTAACAGGAAATGTGCCCTGAGGCCAGAAACCTCAACTACCCTCAGTTAACAGTAATTAATCCATTACAAAGGTTAACCTGCCGTCTGCTGCCAGATGTGTTTGTCAATATGGACACTGGGTAACACTTAATAACTGCTTTTCTTTTAAAACAGTAACAAGTGCTTTACAATGACGAACAAAGAGCCAATACGTTACTAACATGCATGCTACTACGCAACTAGTTAATGTTGAATATGTGTGCCTTTATATGAAGTGTGACTGGACATTTTTGTGTGAACAAGATCACCATCAACTATGAGTGAGTGAGTGAGTGAGTGAAGTGCACAATTAAGATTCACTGCTTCATTCCATTTGAAGTGCACAGTATGAACTATAGGGATAATGCAGTTGTTGCGTCTTGTATTTCATAATACAGTCATTACTTCACGGTGCGCAGCTGTTTCGCTTTGCGCAGCATCATCACTCTGAGAGAGGAAAAGCCTGACAAAGTGAGAGAAGATATGTTCTGTCTGTATTTAAATATGCCATTCTGCAGACATGACTCTCTGTTCTGAATGAGAGCCAATTAGACAGTCGAAGATTCGCTCCAGCTACTCTCTTGATCTAATGTGCTCACTTAATTCTGTTCTCTTAGCACAATATGTAGACATTCGGGGAGCTTATAGTGAATTAAAAGTATTCAAAAGGTGTTCAAGTTTCTATAGAGTAGCTAATATGGCACACCTAAACTCTTACAGTAATTATTGTAGCATAGTATACAGCTGGGGAGCAAATCTGCAGCTCCACACACACACACACACCTGTAGATTCCTGACCACTTTTAACTTTGCAGTGTGAAAAATTCAAATGTTTTTCCTTTCAGTTCACCCTCTATTCATGTAATATACATTGAAACAGTATCTCCATTGTTCACTCTCACTTTACACCTTGTAGCTGTACAGTATGTGGGTACACACACACACACACACTTGCATCTAAAATACAGTCACATGCAGCGACACTCCCTCTCACTGTCTCATCACACGCGATCAAACAGGCAACAGGTTTAATTTCTCATTTTATAATATTTACAAGGCTGCAGAAGTTCCTAAGGGTGTTGTTTAGCTAATCCAATGATAAGGTCAAGAGGATTACTCATATTGGTCTCCACATTCCTCCTCTCTGTCTGACAGGGAGAGTCAGCTGAGCTCGCCAGCGAACTGCAAATCACTTCCCATTCAGATAAGCAGTCGTCCCGACCACAGCTGAACTGGATCCTCCCGGTTACAGAAAGCAACTCTCGATCATCTGCCTGACACAGTCTTAACAGATCACACCTGCCTCCTCTTTGATATACAGGCTAGAAGAGAAATTAAAGCCAAACACCAGTCCTGGAAGCGCAGACGCGAGAGGACAAGCCAAAGAGATGAAAGATAGAGGAAAGATCCAGAGTGGAAAAAAAGGGACCTGCTGAACAACAGCAGGACAAGTTCATCATCTTTTATGGAAATAATCTGTTCTTGTCCATCGGGAAAGCATAGAACAAACATTCCAGGGAAACATTAACTTGGCTCCCAAACAAAACCATCAGGCCTATCAGATACTGGCGATATTTCACTGACTGTTGCTTGAGCTCTTATTTCTTCTTTACCTTGTCTTGACCCAGTGTACTGTATCTTATCTATATTGGCGGAGACGGACGTAGAAGAGGCTGCCTTTTGCTGATTTATGCTTTTATTAGTCTTATTACACATTTATTGGTGTTTATGGTTCAGTATGGAAAATTTCCACTATGTGTGAAAAGTGGCATGTCTGTATAAAAGCATACATTTGGAGGTTATTTAAGTATGAGATTTAGCTGAGAAAGTCGTTTTATTGCAAGAAAAAAACATTTTAATTAGTTCCAGTTGAGTTTATTAAAAAGCAAAGTGAAAATTTCTGGCTACAGTTTGTTATTTCACACTCCTAAACTATAGAGGATCCATTGTGTGAAAGTGTGTAGTATGTTTTGGTTTTTTTTTTTATTGCAGACAATGATTAAGGTTTCCTGAAAGAAAACATAATTAACTCAGCTTATTTATTCCTTCTTTAATTATTCTTTAAATAAGGTGTCATTTTAAACATCTGGAATCTTTGTAGGTTTTGCGTTAACGTGAACATTTTTTAACCTTAAGCAACAGCACGGACTGAACACGATGCTGAGCTCTCATCTAAAATAAGAATGAACAGGAAAACAATTCCAAAGTCTGTCTCTGCCTTTTGTTTCCTTTGTTGCAAACATCAGATCTTAAAAAAAAAAACAGAACAGCTGTAAGGAGACAGGTTGTCAGTGTTTTAACCACAGAAATTAATTTCCTGAATAGTGGATTCACATGTTGTTTATAGCCTTACAATGCTGGGAGTTGGACAGGCAGACCAGACCCCTGGCAGCTGGTCACGTACTGTACGCCTATAGGCACAGACACTGGTACACATGCCCACACACACACGTGCGCACACACACACGCACAGTCTGGCACTGATGCTGGTGCCAGTGTATTGTTCAACATGTTTAGCTTTGAGATACGAATCCTGCCTCCTTTTGATGAAGTCATTTCTGGCTTCTAGAAATGAACTGAATCACCCATCAGCAACAAAAGAAAGCTGGAGAGACGTGTTTGGTCGTCACGTAGATGGATGTAGCCACAGTGTGGACATGTAGACATTTTGCTAATTACACTGAGGCCAGTTTACTGAAGGACAATATCATGGAGGCGAATACAAAGAGTCTGCAGTTAACATTATGACACTCCCATTGAGCACAGTGAGCAGGTCATTCAGAAAGTGTTACAGGAAACACGAAGCTTACTCAAAAGGCTTTTCTCTGTCTACCTATTTCTGCACCAACCATGAGGGCAGCTTAGAGAATTGGGCTTTTGACTGTAAGGCTGTTTCTTCAAATCCCTGAGCTGGGAACATGAGGGCAGAGCAAAAGAAAAAGCCAGCACATTCCCAAGTAACTTTTGTGGAAGTGACCCTGTGCAAGGCAATTAACACCCGGCTGGTCAAGTAGAAACGCTCTGTGAACAACAGTGGGGAAACCTTGGCTCCCAGAGGTGCAAATGTGTGTAACTGAATGTGGGTGAAGCAGGCCGTTTCTGAAAAGCAGCCTAGCACGCTCGGTCAAACTAGCCTGAGCAAATAGAGGTAAATAAATAAATAAAGCGTGTTTTTCAGAGCCCAGCCACAGCAGAGGAAGCACTGTCATGCTGGTTTGAAAAAGATCCCCGAACACTGTCTAAAGAGCGCAGCGGGGAACGTTGCCTTGGCCCACATCCTGTGCAAATTCACCCCATTTCGGTTTATTCAAAACACAATATTCTCATTACGCTCAGTTGGCTCGCTGCACTGTCATTTCATCTGGCTTTCCGCACACCAGCACATTAGCCCCTTTGGTCTAGTAATGTTCAGAACATAACCCATAAAGAACCATTGTAATGTGTCTCTGCCTCATTATTGCCAGGTCAGTGTATGGAGCAACGCAGGAGAATAGGGTGCCCCGTATGGCTTGTTAATTCAACACCTCTCTCATTCAGTGCAGCATTTGTACAGCTGGCCTTTTGAAGGGAGTTCAAACTATATACTCCTACACATGCAGACACATAGATATGCACTGACACCGCACACACAGACACACAAATCCTAGCCCCTGCTCTGACATCACTCCACACCAATGGTTCCTGCCCAACCTTCAGCCCCCACCTTGGGAAATCACCCGGAGCCTGTCCAGCCACCAGGGCGTGAAATACACACCCCTGGAAAGCAACCAAGGTGGGTGGAGGGACGGGGCGGTCGGGGTGGTGACGGGCCAAGAGGTGGCGAGTAGCAAGTGTGAGCGTGTGAGATTTGGAGATGGAAAATGAGCGGAGAATTCAGTGAGGAAAATGCAGAGAGGAATGTGTGTGTGTGTGTGTGTGACTGTTCTGGAGGGAGCGGAGGCGGTGTTGATTGGAGGGTTTGGGTGGCGAGAGATGGAATTGAAGAAGGATTAAATGGACACTAGGTTTCAAGAGGAGGAGGGGATAAGGGAGAGGCTGCTTTGAAAGGAGGTCTGGGGGTGCACTCTTGGCCTTGAGACTGGGGCTCCGTCACGCCTCACGTCTCTGCGAGCCACTTGGGCCTGGCGCTCCAGAGGGGAGTCGGCCCAACCTTTGTTACAGTGGAGGAGTGGGGAGTGACAAGGCATACCAGCATGTCTGACATGTCAGAGCAGTTGGCTGGGAGACCCTGAATCTGGTCGGGTCTGACGCTGGCCATCTGTAGCTTTAGAACAGGGCTGGACTGTTTTAATTGATGAAAACCACCCCGGGGAGGATGTGAGATCGTGCTTCAAGGAGAAAACAAAGAGCAGTCGGTGAATCAGGCGTTGATTAAATGTGCACCGAGTTATTTCAGCGAGCAAACAAGACCAGCGCATCCTTGGAGGAAGCCTAATGGTAGCTAAATCAAAGAGCTTTTTTTTTGTTTTTTCTTCAGCTGAAAGACAAATAGAAATATGCATGATCAGATTTGAGCATTGCTCAAGTCCCCAGTTGGATGTATTCATCCTTGCTGCGTTCTCTCAAAGAGCTCCCTTTAATGTCACCCAGCTAAGGGAAGTGATGAAATGGAGCAATTATGTATCCATTTGTGCTATTCAGGTGAAACCAGGTGTAAAATTTCCAATCTGTGCACCTGCTGTATCTTTAATTCATTGTGCTTTCTCACCAGTGTTGCCAGTTAGATGGTAATATCCAAAATATGGACAAAATATTACATGCAATAAATCTATTTAGTATTATCATATTGCTTCCAGAGAAAAGGACTATTTTTCCTGTTTCAGTTTACCCCCAAAATTGCAATAGCTAAGTGATGATAGCCAAACACAAACAAATATTACAGGAGAAACAAAACAGTTGTTTGTTGGGCTGTGCTGTAATGAGAGGACGAATGCATTGCAATAAAACAAAATTGTCTCTCGTCAAGAAGCAACATGCTTAATTTGATATCCAGACATTTAGGAATATGAGGAAGAAAACAATGGGGCATTCTCATCCTGAGTGGGGAGAACTACGTTCTTTGGTGAAAACAGATAGCCAAGTCATCTCCCATCGGGCTGCAGATTAATTTTCATTTTCCAAAGAGTTTGTGCATATAAATATTCATGAACCACCTTGAAAAGCAATGGGCGACTTTATAAGGCGGTCAGCGGAGAAACCAACAAAACCCCCCCCTCCTGTCTCTGCAGCTGTGCTGATGGGGGGGTGGGGGGTTAGTTCATGATGAAAGACTCTCACTATCCACGACCTTTCCAGTCTAAAACAAAGATTTGCACAATTAACTACTTTTAAATGTCATCCAACTGCCAAATCTGCATATCAACGCCAAGCCTTGCATAGAAATGAGAATGTTTGTAGAGGAATCGTTTTTCTTCCCTTTTCCATCCCAATGCCACCAAATGGGGTTCTTTCTCATTTTAGCCAGGAAGGAAATGTAAATGTCAACATATCTTGTGTGGAGATCCTTCTGTTGCTAATTAACCTTTGCCGTTTAGAGGCTAGGCTGAGCTCTGCCTAAACACCGCAATTAACTCCAGCTTGAAAGACAGAGACAACATCTACATGGAGATATACAACAGGGGGAGTCACAGTGACTTCATTATCCTTGCTGCACACCTCACTCTTTTGAGGGTACTCATGGGTTGATATTTTCCCCGGGCGGCAGAACGAGCCTATTGGGAGGATGTCAAAATTCGGTGGATTAACAAATCTCATTTCTTTTTATCTTCATGAGGTTGGCCAGGAAAGTTGGTTTAGCTGTAGCCCCTGGTGAGAGGCAAACCATTATAGGGGAATTCATACTCATAAATCTTCATACATCAAGCCGAGGACTGCCGGGATCCATCATGTTCAACTTCAATTTCCAGATGCAGAGACTGGGAGAAAAATTTGTCCTCTTCTAACCAGCTTCAACCGTCCAAAACAAGTAAACGAGCCAGTGTAATTCAAACACTCTCTTCAAGTCTCGTCGGGGCCTGAACAGCACAGGCTCCTCTGGAGCCATGAATAGCAACACCGAGCATGCTCCTGCAGCTCAAAGGTAGTGTAAGTTACAAAGTCAACCCATTAACATCTTCACTATTCAACACAATGCTCTTTCCCAACTGCAGAATCAACACAAGCCAATAGGCAGCAGAATACCGCAGGTAGCTCGGCAAACTGCCTCGTTGCTCCCCTGAGAGGGGGTGAGAACAGTATATGATGATGGACAGGAAATATTTTTCTTTTACATGTTGATAAATATCAAAGCTCTTGGAGCTCTCAGGCCAGATGCAGACAAATGATTGACATAATTTCCAAGAGAGAGGAAGAATCTGGGTTTGGAGAGGGCAGGGGTGAAGCGGAGGGAATGCTGGGAGGTGCCAGAGTAAAGTTGATTCAGTGTAGGATGAATAGGATGAGGGGAAGCTTTAGCAGAGTAGACCCTCCACAGTCAGCCAGTGGGAGCCAGTCAGAAAGAGAAGGAGACCCTCTAACCACAAGGTACCTGAGGCAAAGAGGATGAACCAAGGTTATGCAAAAGACAGGACATGGCTTGTTCAGAGAAGCTATGAAGATGAACCTTGCTGAGCGTCACCGAGTTTCTGGTTTAAAATAGAGTGACGATCCCGGATCGGTGATAGGGGCTTCACTGTATCAGATGGCCACTACAACAGATGCAATCAACTACTATTTAACCTTATCATGGGTACCACCATTGGCTGGACCAACAAGTTACTGCAAGCAGTGTTTGCTCACGAACATCCACATCTTGTTCTGAAACACAAACACAAAGGCTCTGACATACTTAGTTCTTGACGCAGCAGTATTGCTTAAGGGGGGTGTACTGCCATGTTTCTAAAACACAGCCTTCATCGTGACTCCATGCTCTGTATCAATTCTTGTGAAGAAGTTCAAAGGAGCCGCTACCTTTTCAGTCGAGGACATCCGTCAATGTCAGCTGTTATTAGGTCTTGAAAAATACTAATTTCTTGGGAAGACTTGACTAACGTCCTTGCAGGTCCGACATGACAAATGTCCTGTATGGTCAGCATCAGTTCTTATCAGGGCCTCATTAAAAATGTAATGACCACATGAATATTTACCAAGTTTAATTACTGCTCTCTATTGCTATTCTGCCGTGGCCTGCATACGCTTTTCCTTTCCGGAGGGCAGTCTCTCTTCCAAGTGCCTGACGAACGCCTCCTTTCACCTTGATGAATATTGCAGAAGTCCAGGAGCGTGAGCCATTGATGGAATCCACCTCGATCAGCAGGAGAATCGATGGCATACACTCACATTTGCAAAGGTGCTAATTGGCAGCAGTAAAATTCAGCAAGCTGCATTATTTACCTGAGAGAAATGGGAGTGTGGAGAGATGAGCTCATTTAGAGCAGAGGTACTAAAAAACCCTGTCGCTCTAAAATCAGAGAGCCTTCAACAGATGCAGAGGAGACAGGGCTAAAGGCCAAATTATTAAGGCTATTGTCAGCAGTACTGAAATACAAGCTATTTTTCTTGCTGGAGAAGTAACATTGAAAAGCTCTTCACTGAGTGTTTTGACCCTTGCTGGAAATACCTGACACTCTTCTCTCTACCTACCTTTGTTATGCTGACTGCAGTACTGGCTAAATCGTCAGGTACATGAGAATAACATCATTCAGTGAATATTTGCCTGTTTCATGACATATAGACAGTTGGTGAAAGAGGGCATAGGAAGAGGCCTTGACTGCCCTTGCAGTCATAATCACACTTTTCTCACTCCAGGAGAGAAAGAGAGGGTTAGTTTCAACAGCCTTTGACTTCTAGGTCAGACCTAGTTTGTCCAGCAGGTCCTCAACAGGTAGATACAGCAGGAGGTCTTTGAAACAGGTGAAAGCCTTCACAAAGTGTTAGCAAATCAATAGTTACACAAAGAAATGTTCCAGTGCATGATGGTGGCCTAGTGATTACGACACACATTACGTAATGGCAACATCTGTAGTTTGAAGCCGGCCAAGGACTTTGTTGCTTGTCATACGCCTTGTTTTCTTTCTCCTCATGTTTGCTGGCTGTATCTATGCTGTTACTATCTAACAAAGGCAAAATGCAAAAGCAATTAGGAAAGACCATCTTAAAAGGATTATTCAAATTTTCATGCTTTTCCTGTGCAAACATGTTTGTCACGTCAAGAACAGCTTGTTCAAAAAAATAAAAAAATAAAAAATTCAGAGTAAATCAAAGTGACACACAACTTTTGAAGCGTTTTGTATTTACAATCTGCTCAGTGTCAAGCAACTGTAATGCTTTTATCCCTCTGCTGTGAACGAGTGTTGTTTGAACAGTTACAGGGGGTGGACACAATATAATGAACACTTGTGAAATCTATTGCAATTGAACATAATAGCCCATTCCTGTAACAAATACTACCTTGTGACTCTTCCAAAGAGGTACTGGGGAAAAATACAACTGAAATTTTTCAATATAATGCAATCTGGCAGAAAAGCACCGATTACAGCCCTACATCACACCATAGTATTGAAACAACTCATTTCTGACACAGTTGGAGCAAAAGTTTCAGTAGGAAGCTCACAGAGTTAATAGCTGTTGTAGGATGACTGCACCTGGATATAAGAGGTTGCACAGGCGTCCATTCACTGTGCAATGTTTGACGTGTAAAAGTGGAAAATGTAAGTTTTCAGTTTAAGATCTCTGCACTCATCTCCTTCATAAGATGTTTACACAGTAGTTTTTTAATTATAAATGCATATGCATGTGTTTATATGCGTTTGCTTTATGTTTTCCTGCTCGTACGGGACAGAATTTTAAAAACTGAAACCTGCTGATGAAGACAGAGCTCCCTACACTTTAATTAAGATTAGGGGAAAAAAAAAACTCCTTTAGCTGTGACTCAAGTGAATTGCACCTCGAGTTGACACAAATTGTGTTGACAGCACAAAGAATCTATCCGGGAAGAACCAACCTTCGCATCCTGTTTGAAGCTATCTCCCGCGTTTGATCGCCAGACATGAAACAACACAAACATTGAACAATAAAACAGCCACTTGAAAGGGACAATATTGTCAAAGATTGGGGACATATTGAGTGACAGCTTTTCAGCTCTTTGAGGCCTTTGCTCTCTTGCTGGGCAGCAAGCTGATGTCTCCTCACTTTGTCTCACATGTGAAGCTCCTGTGATTGTGACAATAGTTTCTGACCTTGACATCACAAGTGTACCTTAATAGAAATGCAGGTTGACCGTTGTGTAGAAAAGACATTATCAATGCATGAATATCTGTGGAAAACATCTTTATTTCTAACAATACAGAGGCGTCAGCATGCCATACTTGTGCTTTCCAAGGCCTTTAGCTGTAATGGAAAACATGCTGGTGTCCTTATTTTCATTCCACCTGAGAGTACAGACGCAATCTGTGTTAAATTTAAATTGCACTACGTCTATCATTATAGTCCCTGTGGTATTAGGGTTGAAATATACTTGATGTAATAAAAAAAGTCTGGAAAAACTACAGAAAAAAACTGAGGCAGTCCATCGATGATGTAAAATGAGCGTAAAAGTATTCCGCTGTCATTCCGTATATTCTTCTCCTGCCTCAATTCCACACATACAAAAGGAATAGAGAAAAAAAGCTTGAAGTAATAGTGTTTTATTCATCTTTATGTAAATCCAGTCATTTACGGTTGCCTTAACAAATCAGGAATCAAGTGTGTCAACATCTAGCAGAGAAGAAAGTGCATATGGGGATTACAAAAGAACAGAAACAGAACAAAAAACAGGCTGAGGGAGAAACTCTCCATCGATTTAAGTCTACAAATCCTGACAAGGGTAGAATGAACATGTTTTTAATTGTCTGAAATCTCTATATGCTGTAGAAAGTTTACAGTTCTACTCAAGCCCTAAGCTCAGTAAGCTATTGTTCGTATCTGAGCGACAGTGTGTGGAGGCTGAGCCCAGAGCTGGTTCACACCATAGAAAAATACCCTGGTTATTTGCATTTTTAACTGTACACTACTGAGTTTCTATAGAAGAGATGAAAAATGAATCCTACCTACCAACTTCTATAGGCCCGAGCCAGTTTTTTCTTTACATCCTACACCACTAAGAAAGATAAATCCCTCATTGAATTGCTACATAGATAATGTTACAAGTATATGTTCAAAACCAATATTAGGCTAAGTAAATCCCACACAGTATTTATTTATACGTATATATGAGATCAAATAAATGGAATATGGTATCAGATAAACTCAAGAGCAGATAAACATTTCTTTAGTAAATTCTGGGTCGTGTTCAGGTTGCTAAATGGATGGCGAGTACCTGCGAACCACTTAAGGCAACGTTTCCTCTTACCTGTCATCGCGGTGGTTGTGGTTAATATATTCTGATAACTTGACCCAGGGTTTTCAGGTAAAGGCAACTTCTATTTCAAGCATGGTTCGATTTCATTCTTTACTGACTCATGGTAATGCTCAGTCAACCCTTAATCTATGCATGGCATCAAAAGGAGCATTGTTCCCAAGTGGTACAGAGGCTAATTTTTAATGTCAGATCATCTGTAGACGACATCTCTTTAGCTGAAAAAATAAGGTGAGGATCTCAATGTAAACATGCAGTTTTTGAGATGTAAGCAATGCCGTTTTCCTGCCATGCATTTGCCAGGGTTTGACTGTTTCTGACCTGATTCTTTCTTCTGTACCATGACGATGTGCATATTAAGTCACAGCAAAGAGCACTGTCCTTCAAATGGAGCCTTGTTGGCAATCTCAACACGTATGAGTCCACAAACGGCTTTAACACTGTACTGAACATCCAAGAAAGGAAAAATCTTCTAACTGGACAAAATAAACATCACAGGATTTTGAAAATGCCTCAAGTGAGGTCAGAAGCCCTCACAGTTCAGTTGTCTTCCAGACTGAAGTCGCGGCACATCGTCTCCTGACCTCCAAGCCTCTGCTCTGTCTTGTGCGGTCTCACTGCAGCAGCAGAGTTCAGTTTGAAGGAAGTAAACACTGCAGAGGGCTGACGTAGGTGCTCGGGAAGATCGCTTCCAGTCGGTGCGACAAACTATTTTCAATCTATAATTCTCATTAAAAACAATTCTGGTCCGTTGGCAGCGCTGAATGTCTTTGATTTAACGATGCTCTAGTTTGGATAGTTTTCAAGACCAGACCGCCTCTGCTCATGCACGTTCACCTTCACTCCATCAAAGGTGACCCGGAGGACTTAAGACTTAACACTTATATCAAATAACACTTGTTGGTGCACTGCTTTGGCACCAACACTAACTCATCACTTCAGGTTCTGGTCTAAGAAAGTACACTATATTGTTGGCTGTAATCTGGCTTGCAGCCGATCACGATGAGGACGATTTAATCAAGACTATAACAGATGAGCGGTACAGCATGAGTATGAAGTCTCACTTAACTGTAAAATACCAGGAGGTCAATATTCCTTAAATTATTAAAATGGGAGATTTGCTCCAAATGAAACAGTTGATGAACTGGACCTTTGTGTGTGAGTGTGTAGCTACATGTACACATGCATGTTTGAACAGTGGATGAGAAGCAAACATGGCTGAGCTGCACATAATGTGTATTTGTGTCTGCACACAAGTAGGGCCTCTGTGTAGCTATATGTTTGCGTGTTTATGTACGGGTGTGTGCGTGTTGTGTGTGTGCGTGTGTGTGGGATCCAGCAGTAGCTACGAAGTGTTTGACGTGTTGGGGCTCCAGCCCATTTGATAAGCTCTCTCCAGGGTTCTCTTGCAGTCCTGCATCACCGTGCTGAAAACAATGTGAGGGTACTGGACCACCAGCCTCTCCACCGTCTCCTCGTTCACCTGCAAAACACACACACACACGCACACACACACACACAAAGACACAACATAATAATAAAATGGCTTACCTCAATGACAATATATTTCACAATAGTCGTTTTTTAAACATTTGTGGATGTTGGCAAATCAAACTCAAAGTCCACTTACTCTCTTGTTTTCCAGAGCTTTTGACCACATCGCACAGTCTTCATCAAGGAACTATGGGTGTTCAAACTCTCCATTACTCTCACCAATGTTGGCTTAAAGGAATAGTGGTAGACATTTAAATGTCTACGCTTCCATGAAGACTGAGAAAATATGGTGTGATATGGCACAAAGCCCCACAACAAGTGAGTAAGTGACCTGTTTCCAAGGTCAAGCACATATAATTGTATTTCTTTTCTCATGCTTGGTCCGTTCTGCCATGTTTGTCTTGATGACAGTATGAGCGGTTTAAGGAGTTTTTCAAATCCGTCCTAAAACAATAGTTGGGGGGCTCATCTGTGCTGTTCATTAAAACAGCTTTGCCTTGCTGTAATCATTAATCCTTTTCATACCATTAAAGGACCCCTTTATGATTTGTTTCCACTGGAGTGACTGAGGGAAAAAATCCACAGTCCTCGCTCTGTGCAGGCTTCAGCAGTCTGAGCTAATCAAATTAAATGGGTATCTTAAGAAGTTACTATCGTTTCAATGCAGAATTCCCTCTTTCTGTTTCCCCAGACACATATTTCCACGCTGAGCTACAGCGGAGGGACAGTGACAGAAAAAGGGAATTTCGTGCCACAGAGACCAACATTTTGGAAGATCCCCACTTTATTTGTCCCACTCAGTCTGCTGAAGCCTGACATTAACTTCAAATAAACTGAATATAACAGAATGAGGACTGTGGACTGGGTCCCCCATCAGTCACCTTGAGAGTGCATTATGAAAGGACCTTTTAATAGCCAGCATGAAGTGGAGAAATGATTACAGCAAAACCTGTTTTATGGCTCACATGAGCACATGACTACTGTTTGGAAACATGTTTAACGAATCTTTTAAAGATACTGGGCTCCTCGGCTCATTGGTTATTTGCACTTCTGGTTAGATGTCACTGATTGCTGTAGCCATTGTCGCTTTATAGGCATCTATCAAAGCTGCAATATTAATAAATGTAGGTAGATCACAGATTAACAATATTGGTAATTGTCCAGTCCAGCCCTATGTTAACACACTGAGCATATCATGACTTCAACCAATCATCACTTCAGAATCACTCAGGAGTCATTCACTCAGTGTCAAAACACATTTCCAGGGAGTCCTGGGAAGATATATATTAAAAAAAAAAAGGCAATCATCTTAAAGCCACATAAATATAACAGAAATATTGCTTTGGGTCTGATAAATACAGATTTTTAAATGACTTAATTTAAATAGAGTAATTTAAAAATCTGTCGACCGTCTCTGCATCGCCCCACGATGCCTTATTAAGATAATGAGAAACACAGATTGAACTGTTAGTGCCCTCTCAAAATAGCAGTTTACTAGACTAATATGTAGGATAGGCAATTTCTTAAAAGCATACAGTGTATGTGCACGCACACACAAGCGCGCACACACACACACACACACACACACACACACACACAACTGAACTATGGCAATGGGTTTAGCACCAGAGGACAGCTGAGCTCACCAGGCTAATGAGGCCTTCTTGTTCTCAGAGGACTATAAAGACAAGCAGCTAATAGCCACTCCAGCACTTCTTTGCCAGTCTAACACTCTGTCAGGCCATCACTTAGAGCCAAGAGTGAGAAAGCCTGAGAATCTGACAAAACACAGAGGCAGAGTAACCCTGGAGACCTTCAGGGGTTAACCGCAACCCACCCAGAACCAACCCCCGCCCACCCACGAGCATGACACTTTCCAGGGGAAATGATGTATAAACACTCACACACATGTTGAGCACACAGTCATCTGTTGTTGCCAAAGCAGTGACACAGTGTTTCACAGTTTTCCCCGAGCTCATTGCCCGAGAGCCCCTTGGTTTCTGTGTTTTCTGGAAGAAAATTCCTGCGTGGTAAGAGTTCCTTGGCTCTTGCTCAGGTTATGAACTGTCTTGGATGTCATTTTCTGTCTAAGTCGCTCTTTTTTGCCATTGAATACACTTTCTTTAAGTGGTGGGTATCAGCATTTCTTGTCAAGGAGAGAAATTGAGAAAACAAATGGACAGACAGATGGACCCAAAAAAAAAAAAAAAAAGAACAGACAGAGTCAGGATGAAAACAGCGAAATCAGAGAGAGAAATAAGTGTGCTTGAGCGAACAGACCACCGATGCCTCTCGGGTCACAGAAAGAAGATGGAAACTCTGCACAGCACAAGTGAATTCAATAAGACTAAAAGGCAACAACAGCCTGTTAGCTTTCCCTTTGACTGCCAAGGAAGAAACAGCCAGCTAGAGTTCGGATTTTTGACGCCAACACACAGAGACTTAACAGATTCTTTCAGGAGACCGCCGATACAGGAAAAATAAAATCAAATCAAGACCACGGGGCCAAAAAGTCATTCATATTTTCATCTGTTTTTTCCTTTTCTGATCAGACAATCCTGAGAAAAAAGTGCAACAAAACCAGTCCTGCCTCAGTTCTCACTGCAGTCAGTGCTGTAGAGGAACATAACAGAGGCTGGGAAAGGGCTTTTAAACTTAAAATCATACTCTGACACCTCAAACGCTGGAAATCAAGAGAGAGTAAGGGCCGAAAAACAGCAGAAGCATGGATGGATGTCACGCAGGCGAGGCAGAGCGAGTCAGGCTGCACTGACTGTCTTTATAGCGTGTGGTTGAGTGCCAGCTTCACTGTGTGCATACTGAGTTCTGTCAAATGATAATGCAGCTGGTTATGCAGGGTTTGGAAGCGTAGGCTATATTACCTGGTGCTGAATTAACTATCTAGATCGTTTTAAGTACAGGATCGTGGTGACACATTGATTTGATTGATTCTCCGGCTGCTGTGGTCAGTGTGGCAGCTTCAGCTGATGGTAATGGACGCGCTCTGCTGCAGGTAGGCAGCAACGCATGTTTCACGCCGCGTCCGTGCCCCGTGTATCTCGGCTGTGAGAGTGAAAATGGGAAAATTCCAGCAACACTGACCAATGGGAGTATTCACGCTGCCAGACAGCTTTACAAAACAGCATATCATGTTCCTTCTTGTACCAAACAGACCAAACTTAACGGGTGAAGCAGTAATGTTGATCATTCTGGCAAAAAAACAGGAGATCTTTCAGGTGTTTCTTCACAGAGGACACGACAATGTGAACATCTGTGCCTTCTTCTACATGATTTCATGACATTGAGAGATAAGAAGGAACCCGTGGAGCGCATTTTAGGATTGAAAACAAAATAATTGTGTTTGCATCCACCTGTTTTTATGTTTTCAATTCATGCATAAAAAATGGAAAGAGTGGAAACACTGAATATCACAAAAAAGACTGAAGCATCCACTGATGAGATGAAAAACAGTGGAAACACCAGAGCAGTGTGGACCAATGAGGAGGCTGTAACCTTCCTCATATTTATACATGACACAACATAATTGTAACATTTCCACCACATTTTCCAGTTTTTGCTCGTTTCAGGTTGTTGTCTGTTACTTACATCAACTCGTTTGCAGATTCTGATGAGTTGCTGTAACTTGTATATGACAAATGGACATTTCTTGTTGTTTGTAATGTGGCCACATCTTCTGCTTCTCTGTGGTTCGTGAGGCTGAGACTGTGATGGTTATTGTTCAGGCTGTAAAGTCTGTTATTTCAGTGGCTGAAACACATCACGTCTTTTATATTAATCTTTTCAGAAAAAAAAACTGTTAAATAAATCCTCGCAAAGGCAACAAATCAAGCCATTGTTAATAATAAACTGGTTCTCCGAAGCAAGGATTAAAGCTTTTCTTCTCCTCATTTCGGGATTTGACCCGGGTGTCTGACCATCTCGAATCATGAAATGAGAGCTTTTCATTGACTGTCTGGTCTGTCGACTCGGAGCAACTGGCTTCAAATATTGATCATTTGCTTTAATGTGATGTTGGATGACCCTGGCTTTTTTTTATTCTTTTTCTTATTTTTGAGGGGCATTTAATGCCTTTATGAGGCAGCAGCAGTGCAGAGATGACAGGAAACAAGGCAGAGAGCGATGCACCACAGGTGCCTGGCCAGATTTGAACAGTTAGTTCGTTTGAGTTATTGTGTGACTTCTGTGTTTTAAAGGATTAGTCTGGATTCACCAAAGTCACAATAACACAAACAAACTACCTGATTGGGGCAGCGGTAAACCTGCAACCCCCGTGTTCTGTTTTTGCCTGGTGGCTCTGGAGCGAGTGATGATACCGCCTTGAGTTTCCTGAAGGTAAGGGCTGTCTGATGGCAAGGTGAGCGGAGAAAATATACTAAATACAGCACACACTGAAACTGATATGGATTTGTTGGACCTTTTTTAAGGTGGCTAAAATACATTTTGCTGCTGCCACTGACTGTGGTGAGTACTTCACACAGCCCCACCACCTCAAACAATCAGAACCATCTCTTTAAGTCCAAACCCCCCGGGGCAACCCCACGCCCGTTTTTTCCAGACAAACGTCTGCGGTTTGCCTACAAAGATGGCCACATGTTACTTCCTGACACAGAGGACGACAGAAAGGAGCAGAAGAGCAGCTTAACCGAAACCTTCAAAAGCTGCTGCCACAGAGGGAAGTTAAGTTTGTTATGACATATGGCTGAGCCTCATTAGCAGACAAAATGACAAACCCCTGATTGCCTTCACAACATATTATGCTATATTTTTGAAAAGAGAATGAAACATCCCCCAGCTCGTTAATCAGGGCTTAATTACAATTAAAACAGATCTAAAGAATAGACCTGTCAAACTGACGGGAGGCCATAACATTCATTAATGCTAATTTAGTACAGCTCCACTTGCTGAGCAAACACGGCGCACACAAAATGGTTCCCAATCAAAACGCTGAATCATTTCTTAATTGCTGGTTGCGGCAATGCTAAATGTTTGCATTTCAACAAGATGATTCTGATGGAAATCATGAAAAGACTAACTGTTGCACTGACCTGTGCTCCTCCTGCTGATAACACTGTGAGTGTCAACCTTAAGTATTGATATGTAATTACTGTCACATACGACACAAATGACTTCAACATCTTATTATTGCACGGGCAAAAGCTAATCAAGACTGGAGAAAATAATTATTTTACTATCAATCAAATCCAAGCCTGTATACATTTTATACAGTTACAACACAGCAAAGAAACTCCTTGTACCTTGTTTGAGATTTATTTGAATTAATCGGCATCTGGGAATGACGAATGCTTTCGCTCAGTTTATTGCCAGTGGAAAGAAAATCTTGTTGACAGAAAATCAGTTGACAGAGGCGTTTATACATCGCAGCATCCATTAACTCTCCTCCACTGCAAGAAATGACAACCAGAGTTACTGTGAGTCCGCTCAGAGCTGAGAACAGCCTTCTGTGAGAGAAACCCTCTCCTCCGCAGCTACAACTCCTCTCTCTGCAGAACAAGCCCGTGCGCCCTTTGCATGGCTGTGGTATGTTGAATGAGATGTGATGACATCACCACACCTGCTTGGCATTTGTGGCTCAGAGCTGATGTTGGACATGAAGGTCAGAGCAGATGCTGTGGGGAACGGGCTGGCAGAGAGGGGAGTCCTCTGGCTGCAGCACACGAGCCGCTGACTTCTTCAAACCAGTGATTCAGCTGTTTCTTCCCACAGTGAAATTGTGTTACCGGGCAAAACCGTGCTTAACAATATTTTGTTGCTAGGCAACATAAGCTTAAAAACGATATCAGAAAGTACCGGGGCCTCTGGTGACTGACTGTTGCTGTAGATATATGGCTCTGGCTCTTTTTTCTTTTACCCCATACAGTCCTGATCCAGTGTACTGTGCTGCACAACCCCCTCCTCCAGACCTGCTGCCAAGTCTGTAGGAGAGCCATATGATAGAGCAGATCACTGCTCACTGATGATTCTAATCTTTGAGAAGCATCTGGGAGCGCAGCCACAGCTATCTGGAGCGAGGCCTATACTTATGATATTTTCCCCCATTTTAACTTCAAAGATGCTGCTATGTAGATCTAAGTGCAGTGTAATGCATGCTGACGGGTAATGTGCCGCTGTCAGGGTTTACAAGCGGGCGAGAGAGAGATGAGGGGAAAACAAAAAGATGTATGCCTGATATGCTGTTTGGTAAATGCTGTTATTTGAACATACTGTACAGTACACGTAAATAGCTAATCTGGTTGTGTGTGTGTGTGTTTGTGTGTGTGTGTCTGTGTATGAGCGCCTGTTGACAACCGCTCCTTTACTTTTACAAGTGACGGCTGTAGATAAGTGAGGGCAAGCTCCCTCTGCTCTCTCCCGGAGTGCTCTCATGTTCTCTCTTTCTTAACGGTGAGTGAGCTCTTTCTTTTTCTAAGACTGATCCTCTGATGCAAATGCACTCCATCACCACGTAAAATATACATTTACCCCAAGCCCTGGGCCTCCCCCTAGCAAGAAGCGCTGTAAAAGACGTCGTAAAGACGGCTAATGTAGCAGCAGTTCACATTCTCAGTGGGGAAAAAGAAGAACAGGGTCATAAATCGATAATCAGATACACAAACATGAAGATGCATATCATATTAGAGCGGCGTGGTGAGAACACCCTCTGAGAGCTCCCAGCAATCAAGGGAGGGAAATGGAAGAAGGAGAGAGGGAGAGAGTTTAGGAAATAGAAGGCTACAAAAAAAAAAAATAATATGGCCTCTGCGCCTTCTGAATATATCAAACCCACTGAGCTTTGTATTGTTCATAGCAACAAATACCCTGAGAAAAGGAATAAAACATTAACTGTTGATTTAGAACAACGTGAGAGCAGAATTTGAATGACTGTGCATGCAGATACCAGAAAACAAAGACATGTTCATCGGCCGTTTTTTTTTTTTTCTTTTTTCTTTAATAAAAACTGCCCTATTTCTTTTTATTTCCTCTGTGTTTTCATTAAATTCAGCACAGGTCTGCAGGGTTCTGGTTCTTTTCTTTTTTTTTTTTTCCTCTTCTCCTTTCCTACCATTTTGTTTGGCCATGTGGCAGCCATCGCTAGTGCCAGGCCCATAAAGAGAGACAAATACCCCCCTTTCCCTGTCTACTCCCATGTACAGAGAGTATCAGTCAACCAGTAAATACATTTGGGGTAAATGTTTAAAAAGCCTGTTTAGGGAGCAGAAGAATGCAGTGCATCAGGTCTTAGTAAAAGGCATCTTAAACAAGTCTGGATTTAAACAGGGCAGATTTACAGCCGTCTTTAAACTGCTCAGAGGAAAAGCCCAGGATGTAAAGTTTCTAAACGAGTGACTGGACAACTGAAAGATAGTTCTCCGCCTCTGATAAGAGGGAGAGGAACGAGAGGAGAAGAAAGAAAGTAACAAAGCAGAGGATTTCAAGACAGAAAAGAGGTCGCCACAAACTTATTCTGAAGGATTCAATATTTCTAAATGAACTATTGATGCATTGGCTTGGAAGCTTAAGGAATAGACTGCTCTTTACCGAGGAAAGCCTGAGCTCAAACATTTTGATTTAGTCTCAGAAAGCCAAGCGACCCTCACAGAAATCTGCAGTGCATGGCTCTGAATGTGCTTTTAAAAACCAGGTCAGGCACCGCTTGCGACAACTAAGGTCTGGTCCCGCTCACACACCCTCATCCCTGCACAATATCAGACAGCAGCAGAACTGAAAAGCAGGGTGTCAGTGCATACACTCTCTATATCTCTCTCTCTCTCACACAGACACACAGACACACACACACACACACACACACACACACACACACACATAAGGAGGAATGGGGGCTCAACTGAACAGGTCAGAGAAAGAGGTTCTGGAGGCCAGGTTTGTAAACCCCACACTCCATCACGCGTGACAAAGGTAACTAAAGGAATGTGTGCGGGGCTCAGCCCAATCCCTCTCTCTACGCAGGGCCTTCTTATCTCTGCAGACTGGAGGAAAACATTCCATAACTCAAGAGGCTTTCCACAATTTATTTGTTGGTCTCAGAAAAGAAAACATTGCAAATGCTATCACAGCTAGCATCTATTAGGTAGAGCTGAAATAAAGCTAATTAAAATGGGAGGCACTGCGGTGACACGGTGGACTAACAAGCTGTAAAGTTGCACTTGATGTTCTGGTAGCAATCGCGCTGATAGCCGCCTATTTATTTAGCATTTAACACTTCAAATTAACTGCTATAAAGGCAAAACATGCCAAACCATAGCATGAAATGACGCTGTAATTATGTGAAGTAGAGAAAAACAAAGTCCCCGCAATGTGGATGCAACCACAATTAACTTTTGTTATCAAGTGATAATATATCATGATATGACAGATTTATTCTTCTTTTCACCACATACCTCATACACATAACACCATCCACTAAAATAAAGGATACTGTGGTCCAAGAAGGTAGTCCTCACATGTCTGCTAGGTCCTAATTTGACCAGGGACCTGATTGAGTCCTGGTCAAAATTATATTCAGTCTAATTGAGTCCAGGCAGGGTCCCATTCTATTACAGCAGGTCTTACTGTAGGTGTGTGGGTCAATATGTCTCATACTCGACAGGATCCGAGTGGACCCTCTATTAGCTCTGATCATGTGGTGCATCATAATCATGGGAGGAAAAAAATATGGCTTTGCAGCGAGACAGACAGAGAGAGCTGTAATGAGGTCTATTCAAGTCGACCACATTTTGGAGTGGGTCCAATTATCCCTGGGTCTCTTTTGGATTTGGTCTGACTGTCCTCAAGTCTCTGTCAGATTATTTCTATCTATTAATATTCATTTAATTGAATCAATTTGAGTTCTTCTGGGTTTTCACGGGTCTGTTCCGGATTGAGTAGACTTCAAGATATCAAGATATCAGATAGCGGTAAAAATAAATAGAATTGTTCACAGTGAAAGTTTAGCAGCTCTAAACTTTTAATGTGCATTATTTAAAAGCAGGGCGTCGTTAAAAACACACAAAGAGACACAGAAGGAACGCTGGACGAAGAAAGGTGCTGTGACAGAGTGACAAACACAGAGGAGATGGAGACAGAGCTGGTGAGTTCATGTTCCTACTGCAGGGACTATTTGGGGTCATACAGTACACACACGCACACACACACACGCACACACACACACACACATCTACCTCCAGAAACTATAGGGAATTCCAGAGCGGCTTACTAGAGGTCAGACACAAGCAGAATTCCTTAAAGATAATCACAACAGAGCTACTGTGTTTAATTTTTTTTGCCTCGCATGACTCCCTCGTTCCTCAGAATAAATAGAGTACAAGGACAGCTTGACCCAGTCCATTCAAAGAGCGCCACGACACCAAATTCATAGTGACTCCAGAGCAAGGAGAGCTCGGATTAGATTTGTGGTTCAGCTGAAGTTACAAACAAGGCTGTGAGCAACACTCTCTGATCTGTAAGCCTAACATCTGCACACCTATTGATATTCATGTTAGTATGGGTTAATTCTGAATAGTCAAATGAACACTGCTGTCCAAGTCAAGCTCTACTGTATTAAAAGAACTTGTGAATTTCCCTTGGGGATGAATAAAGTATGTATCTATCTATCTATCTAAAAGCTAAATGAAAACACTGAGTACATGGATTTCAGCCTTTTGTCCTATTCACTGTCAGTACAAGCACAAATCTTGACAGCATGATAAATCTGTATCTTTGTTTTCTGAATTTAAGCTCTCGGGTGAAAACTGTTCTGTCTCTGAGCAGCCAAAGGTCAAAGGAACATTTCTCCTACCTCTGCTAAACAGCAAAACTTATTCAAAGCTTTACACATGCATTGGCAAACTTTCTGATCAATTACAAAGCTGGACATCAGAGGCTTAATTGATATCCTCCACAAAAATTTCCAAAGCCCATCTGGATGTATTAAATTTGTGCATTCAGTGAGGGGCGACACAACCCTGATTCCAAAAAAAATTGGGACGCTGTGCAAAACATAAATGAAACAGAATGTGATAATTTGCTAATCCTTTTTGACATACACGCAATTGAAAACAGTACAAAGACTACGCAGGGCCATGCGAAAGTATTCACCCCCTTCCAACTTTGGGCTCTTTACCATTTGATTAACACAGCATGCAAAATGCTTTGGATGTGCAAAATACTTTTTGCTGTGACACAAACAATAATTAAGACAAAAAGCAGACATCTGTTGGATGCACAAGTATTTACCCCCCTGAGCCAATACTTGGTAGAACCACCTTTTGCTGCAATTACAGCGGCAGTCTTTTGGGGCATGTCTCTACCAGCTTTGTAGATTTAGAGACTGTAATTTTTTAGATCAGATTTTTTCAGTGAACAGCAATTTTCAGCTCTTGCAACAGAATCTCAATCAGATTGAAGTCTGTGCTTTGACTGTGCCGCACTAAGACATTAACATTCTTTGCCTTAAACCGTTGGAGTGGCGCTCTGGCTGTAGGCTTCGGGTCATTGTCCTGCTACAAGGTGAACCTCCATCCCAGGCTCAAGTCTCTTGTAGACTGAAACAGGTTTTCTTCAAGAATGGCTCTGTATTTGCCTTCAATCATCATCATGCTCTCGGTCCTGACCAGTTTTCCACTTCCTGCCGATGATGGTGTGCTCAGGGTGATGTGCAGTGTGGCACAGCATTTTGTACCAGAGCCACAAAGCCTCATGTGACCAGAGTACCTTCTTCCACAAGTTTAATGTGTCTCCACATGGCTTGTGGCAAACTCCAAACAGGACATCTGGTGTCTTTCTTTCAATGACAGCTGTCTTCTCACCACTCTTCAACAAAGGCCAAATTAGTTCAGTGCACAGCTGATAGTTGTCCTGAGCTGTGGGTCTTTGCAGCTCTTCCAGAGTTGCCATCGGCCTCTTGATTGCTTCTCTGATTAACACTCTCCTTACTCAGTGTGTCAGTTTAGGGGGGAAGGCCTTCTCTTGGTATCATGAGGGACTGAGTGGCGCTCTGTGAGATACTCAAAGCTTGGGATATTTTTTATTACTTAACCCTGATTTGTACTTCTCCACAACTTTATCCCTGACCTGTTTGATGAGTTCCTTGGTCTTCATGATGCTGTTTGGTAACGTTCTCTAACAAACTCTGAGTTCTTGTGCATTTGTGTTGAGATTAAACTGCACTTTGGTGGACTATGACTACTGTGTGACTTTTGAAGGCAACTAGTTGCACCTGAACTTAGTTAGGGGTTGCATGTAACACCATGTAATACCTCTCACTTCAAAATTATGGACTATTTTGTGCTGGTCCACTGCATATAACCCTAATAAAATCCAATCCATCCAAATTCAATGCTCCAGAAACACCAGTTTGGAACATTCCACAGGTAAACAGGTTCACTGGTAACAGGTGATAGTATCATGATTGGGTATGAAAGGGGCATCCTGGAAAGGCTCAGTCATTCACAAGCAATGATGGAGCGAGATTCACCACTTTGTGAACACATGATTGCATAAAGGATTACTCCATCAGGTAGACTCTGGAAATGACTGCAAATGACGGCATTCTGTTTTTCTTTACGTTGTACACAGCGTCCCAACTGGAATAGGGGCTGGATTAAATTTGTACACACAAAGTATTCAGCAAAGGGAGCTACATTCATTAGCATTAAATAGCTAATTCATCACCAACACAGTCAGACACTGTGCCCGCAGGCAAAAAAGGGGCTGTGACCACCTGCTGTCTCCCTCAATGTTTGTGAGAAGGAAAAAACATATTGAGCCAAACATTAGTTATTGCCCAAGAACACATCAGGATTGGCAAGTCTGAGTATCCAGACCACACTGAGTCTCGTCTACTGTCTGCCCATGACTCCATGCGATTATGTTGACCTCTGTTGTGATGAGTAAACAGCACTGGATGAGGGAGGAGAAAAAGGGGGGAGGCTGAAAGACAAGACAGGGGGCAACTTGAATGAACTAATTGAATGAACAAAAGATGTGTGCAGCATCCAAAATTCAAACAACCTTGGCTGTCCTTGCTTAGAGGAGGGTAAGGGAGGGAGACACAGAGAGACAAAACGAGGGAAGAGGGGTAAAAATAAAGTGAGGAGAAGGTGGAGAGAAGGCCAACAAATGCATCAGTGTGTATGTGAGTCAGTGAGTGTATGTGATCCAGGTGAGGTCAGGTTTACGTGTGTGTGTCTGGTAGATTTTTGTTGAAGGGCAATTCTGAGATTCCCTTCAGATACTCAGTGAACTCTGTCTCACTTTATTTCACCCTCTCTCCTTCACTGTCCCTTGCTCCTGCCCTTTAGAAACAAGATGAAGGGATGATCGGGAGGCGGCTTCAGTTAAGACCGCCAATCAATACAGCTCTTCTGTGTGGGATGAGACTCCAAGATTACACTGAAAATCACAAATAGCAAATGACTCTTTCAAACTACTTTCTCGACTTTGAACATTCAAGTCTGACCAAAGCCTGGAAAATAGGAACCAGAGAACCTGTCTGTCCTACACTCGGTGCTGTGCATGCAGTATCTTTTCTCCTAATTCCCCTTCACTTTAGGAGCCTTTAAACTAAGGATCCCTGCCGTTCACAATAACAACACTCATCAAAGAAAGTTTTGCTGAACTCCCAAACTCTCATTTCCTAAACGAGACTTAAAATGCCTCTTAACTCTACACTATACTTCATCTTTGTTTTCCTCACTCCAAACCTCCAGCCCCTGAACAATTAGGCCTTGTTTATGTCTGCAAATTGCTGTGCCGTGCCTATCTGTGTATAGTCCCCAGCAGCTGGATGCACCCGTGGAACGGCCATATTGATTGGGATGTCTGTTCTTTTAACAAGGTCTGTCTGGTTGCTCTATCTGGGGGTGCAGCAGCGGCTCATACCTGTTCCCCAAACGCTGCTCCACCTCAGCTCAGGTAATAGGAGCACACTTCAAAACTGCTTACACAAAACACTTTTTTAAAAAATGTAATTTTGCTTTTATTTTGTCTCAGGTTCTGTCATTCGTTAAATCATCTTTTCATTCTTTTTCTTAGTCTTTTTTTCTTCAAGCACCCAGTTTTCTGTTCTGCTCTCCTCCCTCATCTCTTCCATTACTATGATAACTCTTACTCTCTCCACCAGCTGTCCCTGAAGGGGCCGGTAGCAGTCAGTGTCATTACTTTCCTAGTCCAGTTTCGTGCTGACTGTGTGAGTTTGCTCCCCTCTCTGTTTCACAACCTGGACTGCCCATTTGTTTTCACTCTAATGAAGTAGTGGAAAAAACAGGGAGGGGGGAAAAGATGGCAGATGAGGAGAGAGGAGAGGGGGAACATGAAAAAGATGTGGAGAAAGGAGAGGAAGACGGAGACAAGAGAGGAGGGAAGGAGAGAGAATAGATAAGAGGATGGGAGGGGAAAAAAAAGAGGTAGATTTGAGCAAGCTGTGAAAACGCTTGTGAGGAAAACATTCCACCGAGGCTGAATAAGATTAAAATCCCCAAAGTGATACATCAACAGAGACTGAAGGCACTAAACGTTCACAGAGTGGCCGGAGGGGCCCATTGTGGAAAACAGCAACTTAACCTATATAGGAGACATATGAAAACAGTGTCAAGATAAGGCGTGCAATGACTTACACTGTTCAGTGTGTTTCTGCACAAACCCACAAAGCTTACGGCTGGATCCCCGACCATGTGACTGGCACACTTGTCTTAATTTTGTGGTTAGCCAAAACAAGCTATAAATGTCGCAGCATTAGCATTTGTTGAATCTGTGTGAGTTTGACATGTTTATGTGCGTTTGTGTTTCTGTGTCTCCCAGTTCAAAGAGCAGAACGTTGTTACAACATCGCTGGAATTTATAGTGTGAAAATCACCCCTGATGCTAATGCACTGAGTTTCATCACTCCAAAGCATAGCCTGGATTAATACAGAATGGTCCATTGTGTTTGTGGAAGTGTAGAAAGATGAATTCCTCCCACAGAGAGGACCTAACATTTAACAGTAGACTCACTGGGGAGCTGGGCTTCTCTGAGACACACGCTCTGACATATGCGAGCAAAAAGGATCCGTTTTTCAGAAGATTAAGGCACTTTTTCCTTGAGTCTTTCAGCTGAATACTTCAAAAGACTGGCACAGAGTCATAGCTGAAAGAGGACAAAATGAATTGATTTGATTATTTTTGGGTGAGTCTGGATCAATCGCATTCTTTCTCCTCGTCAGAACGGGGGTCGTTTGGCCCTGAGGGCAGAGGGGTGTAATCATTTGAGGCAGGCGGAGCACGCCATTTGCCAGGGCCTGGAGGGGTTCTGATTTCAATGCTCCATTATGAGCTGTGTTAACAGCAAATAACATAAATTCCTCTCGGAGAACACACACAGTTACACACAGACACATTGCATTGCAGCACGTACAAACACACTGAGATACAAAGAAAATCCTTCAGACAGATGTGTCGGGAAGTGGAGAGGGATGAAAAAAGTCAAACACACACATTCCACACTCTTACATCTGTGGATCGCCCAGCTACTGAAAGGAGAGTCGAAATCAGAAAATATTCTGACAATCAAATAGACTTCACACGGATCTGTGCTTGGTGCTCGGTCTGTGTTTGTACAGTTAAAAAATTCTTCATATCAGTGCAAATGGCAGTGGACACGAAATTCAGGCCGCCTGGCAGTGAAATGTATACAGTACGGAAGCACGTTTGTATAAACTGTGACGGAGGAAATCGATCCTTCACACAGCTCCTCATGAGCAGAGCCAGATGGATCCTGTTAACAGTTCTTAAATGAATTCTACACTTTCTAAGTCCTGTGACATTCAGGGAAGCTGTTACATTAAAATTCCCAGCGTTTTGACAATTCAAAACAAATTCACACAGGCCCGAGCTGCGCTGCTGAGGCGGCGGGCTGCCTGGGCTGTCCGTGCTGTGTGTCAGGGTTATCACAAGACTGTATTTGTCTAAAAGTGACGGGTCCCACTCTGAAACCGAACGCCACATCAGTTAGTGTGAGAAGGGCAAAAGGAGAAAAGTGAGGGAGCGAGAGAAGGAAAAATATAGAGACGACAAAACCTGATTTATTCTAAAGGCTGCACATCTGTAAGACCGACAGGCTATTCCTAAAGGTGATTAGGCTCTGAACAGTAAACATCTGTTTGTTGCTGTGATATTGTCACTTCTAATCCCAGCCTCGGTTTTTCTACCTCTGTGTTGCACTGACTTGAACTAAACTCCTGCAACGTACACATCGGGAAAGGAAACCAAGCAAAGTCCTTGTAAGGGAAATATTAACTTTGGAGTATTTGCAATATGTCCAAAACACTGTCAACACAGCTCTCATGGGAAATGACTACTTGCCAAAGCGGACCACAGTGTGTAAGTACATATAACAATTTATTTTCACAATGCAAACATTCATGGCTGGTAGGCAAAGCAAAATCGTTTCAGGCTGGGGCCACTGTCAATGACCCCTGAGCTACAGTATGCTGGCTTGCAGAGTAGCTGGTTGATGGGTAAATATTGAGATGGTTCCTCAAGTGTGTAGATCCTGGAGTTGAGCTAAATAAATGGAGGTTGTTACAGGTCAAGCTAAGACCAATTAAAATGCATCAAACTCAACCGTATGGAAATAACATCCAAAACTAATAGAGAACACGATCTACAACAGTAGTTTTGCCTCAACTCACCTCCTTGTCTTATGCTGTATTATAAACCTTCAATAGAGTTCTCAAACAAGCTAAGAGCAGAGAGGAAATGCCTCACTGTAGAAGAAGTACTGCTGACCTTATATGCCGGTCATTCACGCTGTCAACACTCGGCTGAAGAAAGAAAGAGAAATGGATGCACGGAGAAAGCGCAGCTACGTCCTTATTTTAAACAATGGAGAATTTAATAAAATGAGGCATGAGGAAAAAAAATTCAAATGGATTTGTCAACATAAAGAAGAGAAGCTGTGGCTGAGAGAAATCTAAAGTTAAGTAATTTGCACAAGACTTTCATTATGTGGGAACCTTGTGGAATTGAGAGTTATCCCCGAGCCTCTGCGTTTTCCCAGAACTGCATTAAGTGCAGAGATGAGATTAGTTTGCACCGAGATTGAATTGGACATGCCTCCGGATTTTACTGCTGTGATACACAAATAAAGCATGATACAACACTGCTAGAGGCTGAAATGTCAAATGCAAACCAGGCAAATTCACGGGCAAATTAAACGCACAGCCCATACTAAAAACAATTTTGCCAAGTACTTTAAAATATTGATTTGATTCATTTACACAGAGAGACAGCATGCAATACAAATAACCACTGTGACACCTATCTCTAATTTTTCACCAAGCAGTGGTCAAAGCACTTAGAAGTGGTTCAAAAATGACTGGAGGTCTTATTTCTTGACAAAATGTAGTTTGTAGCAGCAGTTCTACAACAGATATGAGACAACAGCGTCAAAGTGACCCTAACGAAGATCTCAAAGTGCCCCAAACTGCAATTTATAATCTTGACTATTTCTATCTAAATGTCTCTTAAGTCAATATCTATCGCCTAGTGAGAGATAACACAATGATGATTGAAACTGTGGCTCACTTATGAGAATACTGCAATACTTATATTTGCAGTATGATGAACTGGGTGTCATTTCCTACTGCTGCAGGGTCCCATTTCAAGCTTTTAACTGGTGAAACACAAGTTGACCTTTATTATGAAGGCGTCTCAGGAAATGTGACGTGTGTGTCAGTGAGCTTTGCAGATACGCCACCATTCATCAAAAATGCGTCTTATAACAATGGTCATTTTCGGCATTTTTTGACAGCGGACCAGTGTGAAATATTGCAGCGAGTAATAGAATAAGATGGAGCAGCCACACCGAGCTGCTAGATGAAGAGCTGCAGGCGACAGGCTGCGCACCTCCAACTTCTCAGCGAGGTCACTCCTTTCACTGTGCCCTGCTGTCTGCAGACTGATGCTGTTTGCAGCAGAAAAATCAGATCACTGTTGCTCACAGAATGATGGAGAAAGGCCAATAATTGCCTGACTTCTTTATTAATACAACAACAGTTTGTTTTGCTGCCCCCAGAATCTCGAGAGGAGAGCGGGAGGTTTGAGGGACGGAGGGGGGGAGAAAGAGGAGAGTAGGAGGTGAGGAGAAGGCAGAGCATGGTCACTGCTGCCCGTGGGCTGATTCGTAGATAACCACAATTCCCCTGGTCTGTCTCTGCCTCTCACCTTTTTACCTCTTTAAATCGCTCTGTAGCTCTCATTTTCGCTGTGACCTCGGTAATAACAACCTATTTCTGTTTATTCGTTTTGCTCTGAGCGAACTTAGTATTACCCCTATTCCTCTGCCTCCTCCTGAAACCTGACCTTATCCACTGTAACTCCTTTCCTCGCCTAGCATAATCAAAAAAACAACATCAACAACAACAACAACAACAAAGAAAGGAGCTGCTGCGGTTGGTCTTTTTCCCACACAAGCCTGACCAATCCTCACCAGTACTCCAGGCTCATTTGCAATGCTAACCACAATTTTAGGGCGCAGAAGAGAGAAGACAGAGAAAACGGGTGAAGGGGCCAAGCATGCAGTGAATTAATTCTGTGATTCAGAGCTGGTAATGTACCTGACCTTGGAAACTGTCAAAATCTTGTCTCTGCTCGATTCACACTCCATTACAACTCTAATAGCACCAATTACAGCTTTATTTAGCTGTGTCTTTCCCAAACTCCCCCCTCAGAGCAGAGGGAAGATAATTATTTATCTTTCCATCCTCCAGGCAAAATGATGAGTATGAATATCACATCTGAAGAGAGAGAGACCGGTAGATAAATAAGAGGAGTGGGATGGGTGAATTTGTTTGTTGCGAGGGCTGGAGCATGACAGCATAAGGTGGAGAGAAACTAGGAGAAATTGTTATTCCGGTAAAGATCTAGGTCATCCCAGAACAGATTTTATTAGCATGGCTGCAGATATCGATTGTTGGGTCACTGAGTCGGTGAGGCGGGGGGGAACTAAATGAAAATGGAATCTAAGTGATCACCTGCTATGTAATGCAGTTACTCTTTATTACTCCTAGATAAATATGATAGATACACATTCATGTCGGCAATAATGTGAATCGAGCCCACCGCTTCATCACTGAGACCTCACATATGGGGTCACCGTCAGACCCTCATATGTTTTCATTTTATTACAGTATAAATAGATAAATATGATACACCGATGTTCTCGTCGCACTTAACGATCTCCTGGTAGGCATTTTTATCAGAGAAATCCATAAGGTCAACCTGGAGGCCGCGACACGCAGATGTCACTGATTTTATAATGAAGAAATAAAAATGATGAGTTCCCAACCTGGTGAAAGGCCTTGACTGTAAGTCAAATTCTCTCCTCCCTCCTTTGCTTCCTTGCCAACTTCTTCTTGCACTTTTTATTGCACAGCAGAGAGCTTTTAAATTTGTTCAGCCCAAACCCCAAATGTAAAATTTAGCTTCAACCTGAAAACAAAAGGCTCATTAAAACACACCGTTACACTCACCATATGGAGGCCTACCAGCATTGGGATTCTGGCCTGTGTTGTGCACCAGGCTATGGTGCACGACACCAGGTTGTACAATATCAGTACATGCTAAAGTTTCTAGGTTGAGCCAGCTGTTCACGTTCCTTTCCTTGTCTGCCCTCATCCCGCTCATGTCATCCTGAATGATCCCACACTAAGTGGACGCATCTGTGCGGTGGAAGCTCCACTGAACCAATTGGAGAGGTGGGTGGAGTTGTTACCATGGCACTACAGCTGAACGTGGCCCCATCAGTTAGGCGATTGGCCGGGTAAGAGGCCAGATGAAAGTTTACGGGTGACTTTGGAAAGATGGTCCCTCAGACCCAGAGGCATCTCAGAGTAGGTTTGAGAGGGGTCATTATGTCAGTTTACTTCTGTTATCAACCGACAAGCTCACTCAAACATGCATCACGTCGACACACTGAGCGCAGGCAGCAGTGGCTAAGCTCCTCCACACACTCTCCTCTGGATGCTTTTTATTTGGCCATTTGCCCTGAGCTGGGTCTTTTGAGAGTTCATGTGCATGTGTTTGATAATGTCCCCGTGTTTGTGTGTGCGCACTAGAATTGGGCAAAAATTGTCAGACATTTTTATGTAATATTTATATCAAGGTAACTATTCCCTTAAAGTATCTTGGCCCATATGTATGCATTGTAGCACATCACTGAGCAGGAGAAATATTGGACTGAAAGTGTTTTTGCAAACTGTATTACAATCATATTAGCCATAATAAGTATTTTTAATAATTTTTTTTTCCTGATAAAAATACTGTATTATTGCCCTGTTCTACTTACAGTGGAAGGAGGTGCACGATAGGAGGGTTTTTAACTGTATTAAAGTAGGGAAAGCAGGGCTGCAACTAATGATAATCACCATATATTTGACAATAATTTGTCCTGATCATTTAGTCAGTAAAATGTCAGCAAATGGTGCGAATGCCCATTGCAGTTTCCAAGAGTTCAACATGATGAAAGACAATGACATAAAACAGAGAGAAGCGGAAAAAAATGCTCAAACTAGAGAAGCTGGAATGAGCAGATGAGTTTTCCGTCAATCAACAAATCACACTGCAAAAAAGTCAAAGTCTAAAAACATGTCTAGAAGCATCTTTTAAGCGCCACGGAAACCACACAGCAGCAGACATTACGAGCCGAGCCTTGTTACCTTGTCACATCTCATGAGGCCCAGGTAGCGGAGGGACTTGCTGCTCTGAGCGATCTGTGTGGCTCCCTGGTCTGTGATGTCCTTACACCAGCCAGCATCCACAGTCTCTATGGTACTGCTGTACTGGCCTATGGCTATCAGAGCTGTGGACACAGGGACGTTGGGGGGGGTGGAGGGAGGAGAGAGGGAGAGAAACAAGAAAAGGTGTTAGTCTGACAACCTTTCTCATGCAAATGTGGCAGCGTCGCCGTCCCAGAGAGACGCGCAGAAATACGACATGAAACCAGGGCAAGTCATCTGGCCAGCTGTGACACATAATTCCAATGTTTACACAACACCTTGAAAATACACACGCGCGCGCGCGCGCGCTGAAACACACGTGCGCGATTCTCGCACACACCCGTGCTTGTTCAGACTGCTGCAGGATTCATCCATTAGAGCGCTGGCATGAGTCACAGCACTGAAAGGCAATGACACCGTGCCAGGGTAAAGTGTGACTCCATGCCAGTGTATGATTTAATTCTGCTCGTGTGTGTGTGTGTTTACTGTTGCCAGGGCAGAAACATAGTGCCAGGGTAAAGAGTATCTACCAAAACAAATATCTGTCAGAGTCTGGGGGGCTTTGTTGCACCTGGGAGTGTGTGTGCATACATACTTCCACATACACACACACACACACCATACCTCACATGTGTTGTTCTTTCGATGTCTGTCTGTCTTCATTTATTCATCTAGCAGAGTAGAAATTAAAATGTGTAGCTGACAAACAAGATGAGATTAAATCTTCTGTAATCTATCTCAAATAAAGACATACTCTGCTGCATCAACGCACAAACACACACAGACACACAACAATCTGCCCCATCAATCTCTGACCCGTCAATCGTTGGGCAGATGGAGAAGACCTGCGCTCCGCCAGTCGATTGATAGTGCTGCTCGGGGATCGATTGGCAGGGCCTGCGCTTTGTTCTCCACTCTCACAACCATCACTAATGAGAGTGGGAAGGCAGGAGGAGGAGCGAGGGACGAGAGAAAGATGAAAGCGGGAGGGTAAAGACAGAGAAAGCCTTTGACAGCACCTTCAAATAGTTACTTAGCCCTGATGTTGTTTTCTCATTTGCAGAAATCCATTTCACTTCAAACCTTTTTCACAAACAGGCGTGAGACTCAAACGCATCCACTTCAAGACGGAGGGGGAAAATGAATGCTTCCAAACTTCTCTTCCCATCTCCCATTTGATCACCAGCACTTTTCAAAATACCTCCACATATTACAGTATTAAATAATGTGCAATCAGCAGATTGTTGACATTACTGGGTAAGAGTGTGTGTGTGTGTGTGTGTGTGTGTGTGTGTGTGTGTGTGTATGTGTGTGTGTGAACATATATACATATAGTGTGCGCTTACCCTGTGGAGCGGGAGCTTGTTCCCACAGGAGAGGGGAAATGAATAATCTTATGCTTTTTGAATCAACTGCATGTATTTAACCCTCTTTCCTCCTGTCCAGCTGGAGCTATGTAATGTGGAGTCTCTTCTACACACACACACACACACACACACACACACACACACACACACACACAGTACACAAGAACGATGTTATGTACAGTGTGTAACATATGTAATATATAGCTTTTGGCACTTGAGTGCTCCACATGTGGTTCCTTTTGTACTCCAGCATGCTCTCAGATTCCATGCATAATGGCACATTATGGCTAAACAGGCAGTAACATGACTTTGAAGTTACACAATGTTTCATGCAAAACTGCACCATGGGGAAGAAGATGGGCGAACAGCATATGGAGTAGCCATGTTGATTTTCGAAGTGTGGTCATCTGGCAAAATATTCTAAAAATGGAGACGCTTATTTTGTGTGTGCGTGTGTGCGTGCTTGCGTGTGTGGCTGGAAAGATGTCAGGCAGGTGAATGGCTCCCCATCCTGCCCCCCTTGTCATGTCCAATCACATGATCTCAAAATTTGATTACCTGGGCTCAGACCTCTCGTGTGATGTTAAGACACACATATTGCTGCCGTTAAAACCCCCTTGCAGAGCATCTGAGAGTTTTCTGAGGAGCAGGGAGATCAAATGAAAGAGGAGAGCTTCATAGTTAACTGAATCGAACACCAGAGCTCCCTCTATTTCCCCTTCACCAACTCCCAGTCCCTGTTTCTTCCCCTGAAAACTGAACTTCTTTCAACCTGACAAAGTGAGGGGATGGAAGCAGACAGGTGCCCACCACGGTGAATGTATAAGGAGCGTGAGTGAATACATTGTCCATGCATTTCCTGATTACTGTGCTGCACTCACCAACGCACACAACTCTCCTAATGTGAATTACTGAATCACATGCTCCAGAGTTTATAAAAAAAAAAGAAAAAAAAGAGAGATATGGTAGTTTGAGATAGCTGCAAGGACAAAGAGAAGAGCAAATACCCAAAAACGTAATTTTGTTAAGTTCTCAAGTTGGGAAACTGTAGAGTCAGAATGAGCCAAGTGTCGGGCTGTTCAGACCTCTTTAGCACTCTATCAACAAGTTCATCTGGTCGCCATTACAGACTAATAACCGTGCGTGTGCTCTGCTTCGCTCCCTCTTCCTTTGATCCTTTATCAGGAGACTGTAAACTGCAGCTACTGCCGGTGGCAAATGGAAATCGTTGGCTACTTTTGCAAAGGAGAGAGGCTTTCAGCGGAAACCTTTAAACCACAGTCGAACAGTTTTGTTCACCTTGTCAGAAACAGAGAGTGCAATTTGAGCTCAGCGCCTTTGTTTTGCAAAATGTTGAAGCACACAAGCGAAAATGTGTAGAGGTGTTTCAATTACGCTGAGAACACTGTAATCATAGTGTAATTTTGCTCGTGTGCAAATACAATGGTGCTGCATTTTTCTCATTATGACAGGGGAAATGTAAGTGACAAAGAAACTGCTGTCTCTTTGCATAGTTACACATGAGCACTTATAGACGGACACACAGCTAGTCAAATTCAAATGGTGACATCTAAAGTGATGTAATTGTTAATTCATCTAAAAAGAATTAGAGACTATAGGCAGAGGAAGGTATCACAGAGCTGAGGGAAATAATAATTTTATTAGAAAATGTCTGCCAGATGTTTTTCAAACAGAGCTTTCCAATTTTCTTAATGACTTTTCATAGTACAGTATAATTGGCACTAATGATGTTTGAGCAGAAATACATCGTGTGATAGACAGTCTTTCATTTGTTAGAGGAATGTTAGCTTTCCTTTGGCCCCTTGTGAGGCGACATTTGCCTGCCTGAGTGTGTGAGAAATTTTCCAAGACCTAAATCTTTGTGTAACAAGGGGGCTCTTACAGTATATAGCACGAGGCTGGCATGTCCGCACAACAAATTAAGGCTGCATGTGTGAAATTTGCTCCACACAGATAGTATTAAACTCAACTGTGAGTGAGCTATAGAGCACGCCGATGGCTACAGGTGGCAACTTAAAGTAAGTACTTAGGCCGAATTCAATTATATTTACGCCATTTCAAATAAAATTAAAAAATAATTCCCTATTAATATAATTGGCACTGTCAATTACATGGCTTGAAATGTCATCAAAAAATGTTAAAATATAGGGTTTTCAGAAACTTTTGACTGGCAGTGTATAAGGGACCATAGGAGCAGGAAATTGTCTTTCCTGACTGATAATGATTTTCTGTCTGAGAAATAGATGAAGCGATATGCAAGAGAAGTTAAGGCAAAAAAGAGGTGGAAGAGTCAGAGGAGAAAAGAGGGGAAAATCCCATTCTGGCAGCAGGAGCTGTGACTGAGTGGTGA
Organism: Chaetodon auriga; assembly: GCF_051107435.1. NCBI lineage: Eukaryota > Metazoa > Chordata > Actinopteri > Chaetodontiformes > Chaetodontidae > Chaetodon > Chaetodon auriga. The sequence continues at coordinate 17,021,219 of NC_135078.1, read as the reverse complement.
CTACACACTCACAGACGGTAATGAGGACACACTCTGCTGCCCTGCCTGAAAATGGCTTTAGGATCTGGCTCTGTGTGTGTGTGTGTGTGTGTGTGTGTGTGTGTGTGTGTGTGTGTGTGTGTGTGTGTGTGTGTGTGTGTGTGTCTGTGCACTCCCCCTTTAGTGTGAAAAGAAGCAGAGAGAGACAGAGATTGACCTTAAATCCTGGATATCATTCATTTTGAGCATGGCACATTTCATCTGTCTTTTACCAAGTCTGTCATTTGGGGATAAAACTATGCCATCGTACGAGAAACAGGTGGGGATCGCATTTAAAACCAGTTGCTTCGGTTTAGTTAAGCACCTCTTGGGATTCGGTGTAACATATCTCCTTGTCAATCAATCGCCAAACAGCAAATCAATCAACTCATCAATATAAAGTGTCATGCACCATTTAGTGCCTTTTGGAACCAGCATACCTACATCAAAACCAGAGGCTGCAGCCACTCATGGCAGCATGCTTTGCAATTCTTTCACGAAGACCTTCCCAAAAATCTGAATTATGGCGTAAGACGCTCCAGTAAGGTGACAAATGTCGAGCAAAGGTGAACAACTGAGTAAAACCCTAAATCTTTGGTGTTCCATTAACTCCCACATTATCTCCATGACTGAGATTCATAACCTATTACTTTCCCATATCAGGCACAAGCTGTTATCAAACACCATAAACAGCGGATTTATGCAAACATAGGAGAGGCTCTGGGTTAAGGTAACCGCACTCCTAACAGCGGGGTCAGCAGTTGGTCAATCCTGTGATGACCGCAACGTGAGAAGAAACCTTCCTTAATCAGCTTATTCTTCTATCTCTATACCTGACCCCAGAGCTTCAGGGGTTAAGCATCTTTTACAGGCTTATTAGATATTCACTTATTACATTCTCCTAAATGATGGTGTGCCATTACTGCTATCTTATTGCTCTGAAGCCATCCCCATGCCTGTCTGCCGTAACCCTATACACCATATTTTAGCCGCTGATGAAGACAGAATGCCTACGAAAGAAGTGATGGTATATGGTCCAGATTTACTGTGAGGCACTGTGTGCATGTGTGCAGACTGTGTGTGTATAAATATGGCAGCAGGGACAACAGAAAAAAAGCTTATTATGCTTGATGTATTCCAGAGAGAACAACTGTCATGTCTAATGTGAAAGACATTCACTCGGTTCTTTGTGCTGCGTTAAAAAACTTGGCCTCGGCTTTGCCCTCTCCTCTGTGCTGCTGTATGCCCGAAACCAAAAGAAAAACCCCTTTTCACTTCTCATCCTTTTGAGCTGTGGTAGTTCCAAGGGATGCAAAAAGCAATTTTTTAAGCGGATATCACAATCTGTGTTTTTTTTTTTCTTTTTTCTCACTTTTGCCGATGCTATTACCAATACTGAAATGCATTTTTCCAATAAAGAGGCTTCAATTCTGTTGTATTTTGTAACCTTTCTGAAAAGGAAAGTTACATGAATGCCAATAAAGACTTGAAGATAGACCTTTCATACTGTAATTAGATTTTGGGCAATACAGACAATATACACCGGTGACACAATATTAATATATATGCCGTTTTTATACAGTATGATTGCTATCCCTTTAATATCCCATTATAGGGCATGGAGGTCAATGTCGCAAATTAATCATCAGGACTGTTTTGTGACTTCGTTTTATAGCATTTTATTGCATATAGTGAGAAGCATTGGTCGTATCAGAAAATGTAGTTTAATCCTACAGGTCACAGTTGTTACTTGTTGCTGAGAAGTTGGCCTGCAGCTCTTCATCGAGCAGCTGTTCCCTCTTCTTCCATTACTCGCTGCCATATATAATTATATATATTTCAAACAAATCTGCTGTAAAAAATTATGAAAACAACTGTAGTTTTGTACTGACAAACAGTGCATTCCCTGTGACTACCTCATAATAAAAGTCAACCTGTGTTTTTCCAGCTTTTGCTTTTAATGTGAAGCTGCAGCAGTAGGTAATGTTTATTCAAATTAAACTTTAAATTGTTAGATTAGCAGAAAACAGACATTCTTGTCTAATTATCTCATCTATGAAATGTTTCTCAATTGTCTTTCACCCATAAAAAGTATGTACAATGTAGCCATCAAACCATCAAAGTCTATTTTCCATGAATGAACCTGAAGGACTTGAATTTTAATAACTGCGTGCTGGGCTCTGTGCTCCGTGAGCATCTTTGTATACATGCTAACATGTGCGTGTGTTTCCCTGTCTGTGCTTCACATGACAGTGATTTATGTACTGGTTGTCAACATGGGCAGAAATGGGAAAAAAAAAAATGAATCACAGGAGCACGTTTGCATGCGTGTGTTCACAGGAGTGTAAATACTGTGTAAGGCGACCCGGCGACCTCAATAAGCACCATGTGGACGTCACTTAACTCCTTTGATGAACATCTGACCTGGCCAAGAGTTGGACTCACTGTCTGATTGATTAACACAGCGTGCTCATCTTCAAAGTACCCAGCCAAACCGACCGGGGTCACACAGAGTGCCAAAACTAATGCAGTAAACAACATGCCAAATAAAGCACTTGAAACACACACGCGCACTGGAGGAGGGAGACAAGAGAGGGACTGTTGCTTCAGCCCGCGGTGAGCTGAGAATTAACAAATTAAAAGCTGTGAGAACTAGAGGGAACCGGAGAAGGCATGCAAACAATCTCTTGATTTAGAGTGGAAGAAACTCTGAGTTGTATCCTCCAAGCCACATGAAAATATACAGATATAAAGAGAAAGAAAGAGGCGAAGAAGAAAATGAGCGAGGCGGAGGTTCTGCGAGGTGACGTTCTTTGCCCTGACATTCTGGGCTAACGCAATCAAAGGCCAGGGGAACTGAAATGAGCCAGGCTCGGCAGAGAGACACAGGAGAGAGGAGGAACAGATTGACTGCGACACAAGAAGGGGGGAGAGCACTTTATGGTGGGACATGCTCAATCTGGGAAATTAATTAGCCAGGGGGCAGGGGGAAGGCAGTGTGCCTCCTTGTGTGTGCGAGGCACTGAGGGCATGGGCATTTTCCCAATCAGCCTCTGATCTGATGTAAACCAGCTGACACATACGTACCATTTTGTGGCAGTGTGTGCTTGTATGGTTTTCTGTGCTTTTTGGGTGTGTGTGTGTCTGTGTGCGAACGAGAGAGAGAGAGACAGAGAGAGAGGAACAGAGGCAATCAGCAGACCCTGAAATGTTTAAGTGGTGAGGTAGAGACAGTACAAAAAAAGTGACTTTGATGTTTTATGGTCTAGCATCTGAAAATAATACACTTTAAACACACACACGCACACACACAAACACACACACACACACACAGACATAGAGAGAGGGAGACTGTTTTAGTAGTTGATGTGTGATAACCTTGCAGAGGGGATGTGAAGTTTGGAAAGGAAGATTGGAAAGGTGAGTGAGTGACAGCGAGAGAGAGAGATAGAGAGGAAGAGTGATGGGCAAGGACAGATAGACAGAGTGAAGGGGTGATAAGGAGAGATGGAGCTATCACAGAGGTGACCTACAACAAGCTTTCCTTCACTGCTGAGAACAAGCACTAGTCACCAATTCACACACACACACACACACACACACACACACACACACACACACACACACACACACACACACACACACACACACACACACACACACACGGGTCAGCAGAACACTTAACAGGTCGAGCAGGACTCAGGTTGAACACACTGTGGTCGCTGTTCATTTACTGTCATACAGGACAAAGAAAAGCAGCAAACCCTCATATTTAAGAAGGAGGAAGCAGCAAATGTTTATTATAATTATCAGAATAGTTGGCAATTAATTTTCTTTAACTCAATAATCGACTAATCGTTGCAGCTCTAATTCCATCACAGATAAACTAAGAAGAATTGTGTGCTCATTAGCTGTAATCTTCCCCTGACCGTCATCATACCCGGTGCACACATACTGTCAAAAGCGAGAACTTTAAAAACTGTGGCACTGGGTGGAACAAAAATGTTGCCTCTGAACATAATCTGGGGTTTTGCAGACTCATCCAATATCGATGTCTGGCAACAGGGTCGATGCTGGATAAACACTTTACTTAGTAAGAACTGACATACAATTTTCTCTTATGAGTGGAGGCAGTGGTGTATTGAAGGTTAGAGAAGCTGGCTTGTTGTCAGAGTGCCAGAATAAATCTGGGTGGAGAAAGTGAGAGAGCGGCGCTTCCACTGCCTCAGCATCACTGCTGACATGCCCTTGAGCAAGGCCCTTAACCCCCAGCTGCTCCAGTGAAGCTGCTCAGGGGCTAAAAGATCAGACCCTGGTTGTACTGGGCAGCATCCAGGCGTGATCACGTCCCACCGATGCTGTCGAGGTAAAACTGAAGGTAAGAAAAGGTTTAAAAAATGTAATGTGTGACGCAGTGCAGACGCATTTTATTTATTCGTGAGGAAAGGTTTTGTGGTATTTTCGTGATCCTGGTAGTTTCACCAGATTGCCTTTTGCGGTGATGTTTCAGGTAGTTGCACAAATTTATTCTGTTATACCGACCTATCATTATTGTCTCTGAATCCAAAAATATTGCACACAACAAAGACGGACCCTTTATTCAGCACAAGCACAACATTTCTGTCACAACTAAAATTGGGTAATTTTTGCCATTTAGACTCGGCCTCGTTTTTGTTTTCTACTTTGAAGGTTTTTTTCTCTGCCGCTCAATGATTCCCTCTCGCACACATTAGAGGTATTTTTGTGCATAGTTCGGTGTGTGATGTGGACTACGGCCTTGTCATTCACGGTTTAGGGAGAAATTGGCTGTGCTTGGATTGATTAAAAAGATGTCCCTGCTAGTAAACATGCAGCAGAACTGTCATCACGTGAGAATGAGATTGGAAAATCATGATTTTGATACGATTAATCAGGCAGCCGTGGTGTACAGGTACATAAATGCAGAGAAAGTCCTATAAAAGGGCCCTTTAGATGCTCAGAATGACATACTCGCAGGACTATGGTGTTTTGTTATGTGTATAATGTGTGTGGAAATTAGTGTGTTTTACATCTCCATCTGTCTTCTTCAAAAACATCAACAAGGAGAAAGTAGACTTAACATGCACACACACACACGCACACACACAAACCTGAGGTTCCCATTGCCATCAGCAGTAAAAGCAGGATATTAAGCTCTATTTCAAACCAACAGCACCTCTGCTCCAATGCACCTCTCCTTTGAGGATATTAATCCTCCCCACCTTCTATCTCTCTCTCTCTCTCTCTCTCTCTCTCTCTCTCTCTCTCTCTCTCTCTCTCTCTCTCTCTCTCTCTCTGTCCATCACTCTCACTTACTCTCCCTCTCTCCGTCGTTCCTTTTTGGATTGTGTACAACAGGAAAAACTGCTCTCCAATTCTGACATCACAGACAGAGAGGCATAAAGCTTAACAACTTCAATTCCAAATCAGAAGGTGAGAGAGGAGCGCAGAGGAAGTGAAGAGGAGGAACGAGGACGCAGATGAAGACCGACAGCATCCTAGTCATCGAACTGCATGTTGCATGCGTCTGACTGGAATTAACGTAGCGTAGCAATAGTTATGGCTTTGGTTATGGATTACGGCTAATCCTTTAGCATAGGAAGCAGGTCTTAAAGGTAATTACACGCTACTATTGGATCCAGAGCCCAGAAATGGGCCTCGCTTACATCACGCTTATTAAGATGGAGAAGAAAACTGGCTGCTCTTACATACTGCTTAGACAGAGAACAGGTTAACACACCATGGCATTCTCTGCCAATCTTAATACTGTTTAAACTTGCCTGGTGGGTAAGTGAGCATTGTTGCTGAGATCTCAGCTGTTCTTTTAGTTTCATGACAGAAAGAGTAAAAGCACAGCTTAAAGAAAGAGAGAACTCTGTAATCATTGTGACGAGGAATTAATTTAGGCATCATCAAAAAACTTAATAGTGAGCTGTTCACCCACACAGTGTAATTAGGTAATTAGCTGAACCACTACTCAGTTCAGTGAATATTACCAAGACTGACAGACAGGAACACGGTGACATCCACGCTGGACAGTTGTTTCCTTTTTATTTCAGTCATTTGCCATGCCTGCACTTTTTTTTCTCCTTTTTTTTGCCCTTTCCTCCTCAAATACCCCTCCGACTCCGTCTAACACACACAGACAGTGCTCCAAGTGCCACTAAGTCTGTTTCTATGCCTTATCTCGAGCCTGTAATAGTCCACTCTGTCCGCTTTAACCCAGCGGGAATCATTAACCGGACACACTTCCTCTTTCTCCACCCCTGACGAAACCCTCCAAACCGCTATGATCACAAGACGGTGTGTGTCTGTGTGTGGTTTCGCCTGTGTGTGAATTAGAGGTCTACAAGGTCCATGACACAACCCGAAAACAAATGACCCAATACCAATTAGTTGCACAACAATTAGGTCAGTAGACCGTTAATAAGAGGCAGACCCACCTCAAGAAAGGCTTAAGTTCCTTCCCTGAACCCTGAAGCTAATAAGGCCAGCAGCAAACAATGTAACCTTGACACTGCAGACTGAAATCTGTAGTTTCTGGGATTAGTTCAAATGTTGTCACGTCAGGAAATAGTAACAGCAGACCAGATATGCCGTGTGGCAGTCAGTCTTGTACTCCCTGCATTCCAGCCAACTGAATTATAGTTCACGTCTCAACTCTTCATGGTAAACTTAACATCTATTTGACCACTCAAAGCCAAATTTAACTTTGACTTAAAAGACAGCAAAGCACAGGAAAACATCCTCAGTTTACAGAATTTTCTTTATGGAATGATTGATTTGAAACATCATTATTAGAAACTTATTTATGTTGAATTACATGATTTTGTAATACTTCCATCTTGCCTCTGTTAACTGACTGTTCTGAAATTTGAAGGCCGCAGTGGTGCTGACATAAAGCGTTGGAAAGTCAAACTTGGGAAACAAAAAAAAAAACGGAGCGTGACCAGGAAGACAATATTGAGGTCAGAGCTGAATAAAGATTAAAACAGCTGATCTGCATTAAACACTGGTTTCACTATGCTGATATATGAACAGATATAGAGAAGAGTCAAAGATCTCAACATGGAAAAGTTAAAGATCTTAAAATAACTATACAACTTTCATTCCATTTGCAGTCATTTGCAAACAAAACATGCACCAATGGTTTCATAAGTGTTCCTGAGCCAATGTAATAATGTCCTTTATACGATCATGAGTTCACAAAGTGGTGATCTACATGCATGTGAACGACTGAGCCTTTCCAGGATGCCCCTTTCATACCCAATCATGATACTATCACCTGTTACCAATCAACCTGTTTACCTGTGGAATGTTCCAAACAGGTGTTTTTTTTGGAGCGTTCCACATCTTTCTCAGTCTTTAGTTGCTCCTGTCCCAACATGTTTGAAACATGTTGCTGCATCAAATTCAGAATAAGCAGATATTTAAAAAAAATCAATGAAGCTGATGAGGTAAAACACCAAGTACATTGTCTTTGTACTGTATTCAATTGTCTGTTGAAAAGCATTTGTAATGTTTAAAGAGATTATAAATGTCAGAAAAAACACTCTCTCCACTAAAACGTGGCATTTGTGTCTAAAAAGAAAAACTGACATTGAACGTGCTCTTTTCTTTTCTTCTCTTATCGCTCTGTCTGTCCCTCTTTGATCTCTTTTACACCAACTCCTAATGGCTCATGAGTCTGTAACAGCACTTAGTCAGGTCTCACCAAAAGCTCTTTAGCAAAGTTTAAAGCTCCTGTGATGTTTTCTGATCAATACCTGGCCATAGCTCAAATCACACGTCAAATGCCATTACTGTATACACTGCACACTCTTAACCAAAGTGCACTGACGCACACACGCAGACACACATGTGCATTTTCATGAGCTTAGACAGTATTTTTGATCAATACCTGGCTATAGATCAAACACCTTTTTCAGTTTATGGCTAACCTTTCCCAAGGCTCATTTCAGACACACAGCAAATAACTCATGTCTTACTTGAGACTGCTGCTTTGACTGCGTCTATGAAATTGATAAGTGCTCTTAAATGCAAAATGACAGTTTAAGAACCTTGTTTTTGTACTGCAGTGTAGTCAGAATGTCTCATAAAAACACAAAGCACTTCTCTCCGGGAGGTAACTTCATAGCCAGCACCGGAGAGAAATGCACAACAGGCCAAATGTGCAACGAAAGACTTGAAGCTGTGTGAGCGTTCTTCTTTAAAGGATCATTTGTCCAAATGTAACAATGGAAACAGTGTGCCGGGAAACTGCTTTCCCCTCATATTCGTCATTATGTGTAGAATTCAAGAAATAGATGAGTATGTTTTGCCGCAAATATTTCATCTACCTGAACATTAGTGAATCTAAAATGTTCCTGAACGTGTTAGCGCCCCGCTGACAACTGCAGGAAGGGTTTTTCCCATTTATCTTAAATACAATCAGCTCAGAGTCTCAGCGAGGAAAACTCTTTAAAAACGAGAAACTTTTTGTTCTTTACAGATCACCTGAAACTGTGCCTCAGCAAACAGACAGGTTTCTTCATTTTTACCTGTGTGTCTTTCATTGCTTTCTCTAACAACCTGTGGATCATTGCATTGTGTGCCTCATTTCACCTAAAAATTACATCTACTCAACACCACAAACTGCTCAGCTATGGACCCTCTCATCTACTCTGTACTGTCAACCAAAATACAACCGTTTCCCTACATGCACACCCTCCCTCTCTCCCAGTGGTTTATGTGAGAATGTGTCTTTGGTCTTTCCTTTCTCTTTTCTCTTTCTTCCTTCCATCTTCTTTCTCTCTCCCTGCCCCCCCCCCCCCCGACATCTGCCCCTCTTTCTTCCTGCCTCACTCTAATGTTTGCTTTATCCTCATCCTCTCTCCCTTCCCCCCTCTCTGTCTCCTCCTCCTCCTCCTGATCCTCTCTAAAGGATGTTCCTGTGTTCAGGGTCACTGTCACCCTCTCAGTAGCTCTGTTGACCTTTAACCTCTTTACGACTGGGGTCAGCGCCTGTCGCCATGGTGGTTAACATCCCCGTGGGAGGCCATCCGTGTACATGGGTAAGGTGTACAATGCAAACATGCACATTATTTGTAATGTCAGAGGCTTGCGACGTTGACCTTTTACATTCACTTTAATCTTCCACTCAGGTTACACGCCAAGACACACAATAGTCAAAGCATCCGACAAACCTCCCCCACTGTTTGCTTCAACATCTTTTGCTCATCCTTTTATCTAACCTCCCTCCATGAACGCTTCATTTTTGTCCTTCTTGCTTTGTTGCCCTCCCTTCCTCCCTGTCTCCCTGTGGTCTAAACAAGTCCCTTTCTCTTTGGATGTTCGCATCTCTGTGACTTTAAACTGCAGGCTATTTCGTTACACAACCCCAACAGAAAGACATCCCACAATGACAATTACCCTGTGTAGTGATGGCTGCAGCCTGTGCCTGGGAACCAAAGAAGAACATTTATGAAAACCGCTCTTCCTGCTGACATGAAGAGCTCAGCGGCAGCGAAGGTTTCAGGTTTTGCAGTTTTCCTCTGCATCAGGGCTTCTCAAAGTCCGGACCTCAGTCTGCACCCGGACTGAACGGCAAGTCAGCCGGGATGCAGGCCAAACCTTGTGTTCTGAATAGGCTTCAATACGCTATGAAGTGTAAATACATTTTCGATCGATCAATTGATGAATACAGAGTGAAGTTGGAGATCATTCGCAGCCATCCTGTCCCCGAGTGAATGTGGTTTCAATGTGGCTTTCTACCAGTATAAATGTAGTTGGAAGAATATGTCTGAGTTAGAAATGAATACAGGCTAACTGTCTGAGCTGTGTCTCAGTTTAGTGCTGGCCCAGTCACAAGAGATGAGACGCTAATGAATTAACTAAATGTTATTTTGTTATCATCAGTCGTTCCAGACCTCTGACCTTAAATGAAAATCAGATGTGGGCCTTTGAGTACTAAGCATTTGAACCGCCGCTCAAAGTTAACAGCTTTAATTTAAAATCAAGTGAACATGTGGTGATTTTCTCTTTTATCTCATGCAGGTAATGTTGACAGTTCCATTATCTTATATGTGCAATGTGGAATCTAATAAAGCATTGAGCACAAATTGCAAGCTGTCACCATAACAAACGCACACATTCACACTCGAGTCAACTTCACTTTTGAACTTTAAGATTTAAGGAAAAATGAGATTTTAAACCAAGAAACTTAAAAACAAAACGCATGTTGGATTATGAAGTATTGCGTTTGTTGAGTATAATCATCCCCCAGGTGGGTCATCAGTTTTAGTTTTAACACATTTTTGGATTGTCTGTCTGACGCCATCTGACAGCAGAGACGTGCTTCAGTTTTAAATCAGCGCAGCTGGCTGCAGCCGTTGCTTCACTCCCTCATTTTTCCACACATAAGTCAAAGTATATATAATTTTTACCATCGTAACACTTTTTCTTCTCGTTTCTGCAACTCATGAATATGATTGTGTACTGGGATGTGTGTGTCTGTTAGTGCACATTAGCACTGTGGCTGAACTCTGCTGTTTTGGCTGCGAGTACACAAGGTGTAGTGTGTCATTACATGCACTTCTCAGAGTGTGTGTGTGTGTCCCTACTCACTTTTGGGGGTTATCTGAGTGTATTTACACTTAGTTCTAAGTGTGTGTGCTTGTGTTTCTAGAGGGAGTGGGTGAGCTTGGGGAGGCCAAACACTAAATGGGCAAATGATACAAGTCTTGCACTCCTCCTCCATAAATTACCAGCTCATTACAGTAATGCAGCCCATTTAGCATAGGAGGAGGGGGGAGGAAAAGGGGGAGATGTAAGAAAGGATTGCAGAAAGAACTGTTCAGGGGTAGCTGGATTCATACAGGGTGCAGCCGATGAAGCATAAATGTCAGGAAAGAAATGGGGTGAGGACAGGGGGAGGAAGAGGGGGAGGTAAGGCAGGAAAATAAGAGGGGAGGAAGCAGGAGGAGGAGACAGCGAGGGAGGAAAAACAGGAGGGGAGGAGGAGAAAAAGACAGAGGGTTTGCTGTGATGTGTTTAAGCAGCTTTTCAATCTCAACAGAAGTGCTTTTCATTAGGTTAAAATCTATCATCTACGCTGCAGCAGGGAAAAAAACAATGGCGAAATATTAATATAGATAGTGGCTAGAGTGGGAGACAGAGAGACAGAGCCGGACAGAGCGAGAGAGAGGAGGGGAGAGAGAGGGAGGAGGGGAGAGAGAAATAGAGAGAATGGGATGAGATGTAACAGTTGTAATTGAATAGTGAACTAGAGAGGGCCTGAGTGCAAGCACTGATTAATACAATTCAAATTGATTGTCTCCTAGTAGCTGTGAGAACATCTCATTCTGACTTTCATATTTGAATGTTCAGCATGTTCTCTGTGTGCATGAGTGCACGTGAGAGCGCGTGTGTTTGTGTGTGTGTGTGTCAGTGAGAGCAGTTGTGAGGGGTAGGGAGATGGAGAGTGCCCTCTAGTGCTTGCTGCTTCTTTTACCCCACCTTTATGTACTCATATTGGCTGGTTTTGAAGTCTTTTTGAGCTTCCCATGTCCTTTACATTGCCTCCAGCAGTTATGCACACACAGCAAGCATTGTCAGTTGCATCCTTCTTGTAGGAAAAAGCCATCTGCTGCTTTTTATTTTTGTCCATTCTCCAAAAAAGAAATCTTCTCCAGACTTTAAAATTACCGTCCCAAGATATCCCATCACAGCAAACATGATGTTTTAATTAGCTTTAGTCTGTTACTATGTTGCACATGAGCAGTGTGACATGCTCTGCTTACTGTCAATCAGAAAGAAATTCATGACTCCATGGGGAAATAATCTCTAAAAAATGCATTTTATAATCTTTATAGTCAGATAGACTGCTTTTTTTATTTGACATCTGTTTGATGGACAGAACAGGAGTTAATATAACGCTGCAACTGACACTGCGAACAAAGAAAATGCACAAATGTTAAGAATCCAATAGCATCCAGGACTTCAAATGCACAGTATACGTGGACAGGAACAAATGTGCTTTTCATTTACTCCATTTGCCTCCTAACTTTATCGCTCTGTCTATATCTCTATATAATGAGTGCTGGAGAAGCAGGACACAATCACATGGGGGACAGCGGAAATAGCTGAGGGGGGAAGAGTCGAGCTCCACTTCCACCTCCAGAGTAACGGAGAGGGATTTATAGTTGTGGTGTGAAACAATCATTCACATTAGCGAGTCAGGCCCTGCGTTCAATTAGCTGCAGCTTGTGTCTCACACTGATTCCCTCTGCCTGCGAGCCAGAAAATCCGGTCAGCGTTGTGAACACAGAAAGCTCAAGCTTTTCAACTCAGACCTCCCACACTTCATTGCTATTCTACCTGCTTGCCAAGAGTGTTTAGACATCTGCCTTTTCCACACATCTCAGAAACGACACTAATTCTGCCTAGTAAGGAGTGTCCTCGAAATACTTCAGGAAAGGAGGAAGGTTAGCGGAAAAGAATAGAGAAACTGTGGTAAGAGAAGCAGTTTGAGGAGACGGTGAGAAAGAAAATCAACCTCTACAGTGGGGAGAAAAGTTTTCCTCCTCTTCCTCCTCCTCCTCCTCCTGTGCACCTCTGTCTCCCTCTGTCTGTCAGCACATCTTCTTTTTTTAATCAATCATCAGTCTATAATCTCCTTTTCTCACAATATGATACATTCTCTGCATGCACACTGTATTAAGAAGGGTTGTCACTCATGTTTTAAACCAGTACCATGTACTTCAATGTCAGTGTCCTCATAGTGTACAATACGGTGTGCTGATGATGGTGACCGAACCCTCACAGGCTCCATCCATGTCTTCCTTGTATTTATGCCATTACCTTTAAAGACAGTGTGCTTCACGATGTTCGTGCTGCTGAACTCATATCCTGAAGAATGGATCTTGGCCATCACGTAACCAGACGAGTGCCTTCTAATTTCTTTTGAAACGAGCAAAGTTGAAAAAGTGACAAAATTATTTTACTTTTAATTGCTAAAAAAAAAAAAATGAAGGTGCCCCCTGGACTTTGAGAACTAGGTTAGTTTGGAGATATCCATGTTGAGGCACTGGAGGAAGTGGCCAGAAGCTCTATTAGAGTAAAAAAGACATCATCAGATGCATTACAAAGAGAGATAAAATTATCCTCACTCCACTTGAGGGACTGAATATTCCCTCTAATATGAAGTCTAAATGCTTGTTATGTGTAAAACCACTGATTTCTTTTGTTTACTTATTATCAATCAATGCCTTTAAATGTGCCCAGACCACACAAAAATGTCTTCTCTTCTTTTGCTTTTTGAGAAAAGATACAATTATTCCCTTATTTATAGAGCGAGGGAGGAGTCAGGTGGAGAGAAAAGGACAGACAAGCCAGGGGCAATCACAGTACTTTATAGCCACTTCAGTGAAGAGGTGGGGATAAAGCAGTCTGTTGGGCCGGTCAATAGGAACCTATTTCTCCAACAGGCCTACTCCACTTCAGAAGGTAGCATGCACTCACATTTCCCCTCCTCTGGAAAGCAATCCCTGCTTCTCATTTGAAAATACAATTATTATTATTATTCATATTATGTACTGAGTTAGAAAAACTGCACAAACATCAGCGACAGAAGACAAAGCTTTTGCAGAACACCGTGCATGTAAATGTGCATAGTGGTGCAAAATTGTGCAGACTTACACATTTCTCCTCCTTTTAACCCAGAAGAGACCCCTGCAGACAAGAATGAACAGCTACGTGTTCAATATATGAGAACATTTGGAGGTTAGGTGTCAAGTAGGTACAAACTGAAGAGAGTGTGCAAGGTATTGATCCAGGCAGCTGATCAAACCCTTCATTCATTATGGAGAAACACAGGAGAGGCCATTGTTCCATACACATGAATGATTTAGTGACTACCCCTGTGTACAGGATGTGTGAATGTGTCTATGTGTGTGTGCCTGTAGAAAAAAGAAACAAAGAAGAAGGGGGAAGCAGCTACCTACGCAACTGCAGTAACTCACTAAGAAACTTGGACAAACAACTAAAAATGAAAGTATGCACACAAGCTGCAGGGACCCACACGTACACACCAACCTTTAAAGCTAAATGAAAAAGAGGTTTTTGTCTCAAGTGTTCCCTTCAGTCTTTTATCCCCTTTATGCTGAAATCTGCCCCACACTCCCCAAGCAGCTTTTGTGTATAGCTTAACCGGTAATACAACAAGCAATACATGATGTCAAACAATGTAACTCTGGAGTTAATGGTCGAACTCCAAAACATTGTGTAAATTATAAAAGAGATAAATCATATATGTAATGAATATAACCTTTCTGACTGTGTTTAAGCCCCTAAATCCTCACAACTCCCACCCTCCAATTAACCACTCTTATGGGGAGTCCTGAAGCTCAGAAAAAAAGCTTAGCTAATGTAATGTGTGTACTCTGGACCAGTCTGCAATGTTGGATGGGCTGCCGCTCAACAGAACATAATAGCAAATTATCCTGCATGCACTCTAATGGCCCACATTAACTGGCTGGAATATGGGAATAGGAAGCGGATTATTTACTAAAACAATGTTTTCCACCCGTCTGGAGTTGCGTTGCTCAGGCGTAGGCAGTTTGGAGAATTGGTACTCTGCAGCCTGCTCAGGTAAGGTTGAATCATTCATCAAACCTGAGCTGCAGACATCTTAAAGACCGCGGTCTGCTCACATTTTGCAGCATCATGCCTCTGAGCCCCAACACGCAGTTCTGTAATATGCTGAAATCTTGCTACAACCACCTTGCTGTACTTTTGTGATGTATTTCCATACTGATACTTTGGTTATACTCTTCATGTTTTTTGACCATATTTAAGGACGAGGGTGGGAATATTGATAACAACAGATTTTGTTCTTGCATCATGTTTTTATCCTAAATCAACTCGAAATAAATTCGGGATTGAAAACAGCTTTTTACTGCGCAATGGTGAAAACCTATTGTACAAGACTGCCAGTATTTTGCAAATGACTGCAACTTTTTGCAAAGTTAAAAAAAAATCTATATTCACTGAGACTTCTATTTGTTTTGTTTTTTTTTTATTAGACAGTGCCCTGATCAGGACCTGTTAGCTTGACTACCAGTTACCTAGTTAGTCCCTTTTATGCTTCATGTGCAACGGACTGACAAAAGGGTGAAACCCTGCTCTATTAGCACAAAGCAAACTGCAGTAAGAGTGTGAAAATGGAGTACAAAAGCTTGCATATTGTATGAGTAGTGTCAAGCTTATTCATCCACAGCTAATTATTACATCCAAAATGCATCCAAAAGCATTTTCCCATTCGGGATGGCTGAATTTATTTTGGTCCTCCTTCAGGCCATCATAGTTTGCAGGTAGGGTGCACTGGGTTCAGCTAAATGAAGGTAATTTAATGTAATGTAATATTAGGACTCCCTGTGATGTCTTCTCTTCTGTGAGGCCTGTAGTGATAAAACTTTTAAATGACCACAACCTGTCTGCAGTGCTGCTTGGGGCTGCCAATGAAAAGACAATGAAAGCACAACATTTTCTCCCCATTAAAGGTTTTTTCGGGGGAGTTTTTCCCTCTCTGAATTAAGGGTTGAAAGGGTACATATGCTATACTAATGTTAATTTTGTCAGCTATTTCTCTCATTTAGTCGAGTCCTGTGTCAAATGTCCCTGTTAGTTTTGATCATATTTAGTCAGTCCTTCAGGCAAATTTTAGTTGGACATTTTATTCCAATCTTATCCAAAATCAAACACGTTTTAGTCAAATTTAGTCAACCTACCTCAGTTTCTTTGTGGTGAGCTTTAAGATGTCTCTTCTCATTTGTGGTATTCTTGTTGGCTGTTTTATAGCCACACGGTTTCTCATCTGATAAAACAATGCAATCTTTTTTTCCTCAGACTCATTGTAACAAAAATGGGCCCAAATATCAACATATTTCTTTCTCCCAAGCCCTGTTGTTGTGAGTGTTAACTCTGATTTGCTGATAGTTGACGTCAGTCACTCCGAGCTCTGACTGTGCTGATAGCATTTCTCTTAATCTTTCCATTTGTTTCAGAATTGTGACAGTAAAATTTTCAATCGATTTTCTTTTTCACTGTATGCTTACTGGTGAAACATTTTGGCAAAAGCAGCACAAACTCTGAATATGGCTATTATCAATTTTTTTGTTGGTGCCTCCTCCCACATATTGTTTGTCCATGCACGCTCCCGCAGGTGATAACTGCTCATGTGTAAACACAAGCACAACGGTGCGAAGAGCCAGTACCACTGACACATACACACCTACTGTAGAACCTGTTCACCCTCACCATCGCCATCTCCCTTCACAATCAACTCCACTGCAATTAATCAAAGCTTGTTCTTTTTCTTCCCCGAGTTAAGCCTGTCACACTTACCTCTCACTCTTTCATCATCCCTTGCTTCTTAAAGAGCCACGTGGCACACAATATGAGCCCTGCAGGGGCGGCGATATGACACCACCTCGACAGAAAGTAGCGGCCGTGGTTTAAATCATACTGACATGCAGATTTATCACTGTTTAACTTGTCCAAAGTGTCTCCTCTAGTTGGTGCAGATCTGACTGTGCGCGCTGGTTGGTTTTCCTCGGGGAGGGCCCGAAGTCTCAACCAAGCTCAGCTCAGTTCTGTTCTGTTCTGCTCAGTTCAGCACGCCGTCGCTGTTAGACACATAACCCACAACACGGTCTGCAATATGCAGACACAGAGCAGCAACCCTAGCTGGTCACAATCATGATCACATCTGTAAGACACTAATTTGATGCAAACATTTGGTGGACAGTCTTTCTTACCCACTGAAACAAATAGTTTAAGTTTAAGTAATAATGCTCTTACAAGCTATTAACGGTGGAAAGTGAGTATTTACAGAAAATCCAATACTGAGCTGTTGTTCTTCCTCTCAGTTACACAAAATACAAGATCATATGCCCCTTTAGGGGTTTATCAAAAGGCAATCTGGGCAATGTAGGGAGTCAACAGCTTAAGCACAGACGGACAGGTAAGTTTTAAATAAAGCGGATACAACAAAATGGTAAATTCCAACAATTTATCATAAGATAAGTGCTGGAAGGCACCTATCATCGCATACTCGTGATACAGAACAGTGTACGAAAACTGATGAATGAGATCTTCCTTTACAAATCCTCCTGTCAGCTCTACTTTGAAAATAATTTCATCTTTATTCCCCAAACAGTGAAAAAAGCTACATCTTGTTCATGATATCCCCTGCTCGCAATTTTCTACATTTCTTTCTTTCATGCCCTTTAACCTTACGAACATCAAGTCAAAAATGATTGACTGGAAATAATTCAAGTATTCAATTTCATTATTTATTTAATAAACAGCCATAAACGTTCATTTACTCAGTTACTAAATGTTGAGGGGCTGATTTGAGGCTTCCAAACTTGACCCTTTACTCTACCTTTCCTCTTTAATCTTCATCCTTTTGAAGACACTGTGTCTATAATGACCTGGTTCATCACTGTGTCTTTCTGCAGACTGCATTAATGGCAATATAATGCAGTGACTTTTGTCCATCAGTGCCTTACTGCAAAGAGTTCCAGATACCATTGTTCTCAGTCCCCTGACAATCATGCATAATACATCACGAAGCAGAGCACCTCCTACAATCACACACATACACACACACACACAGTACATTTACTGTACACGTGTGTACTGCCTGCCTCAGTGTGATTGTTCATGATGGATGTGATGTCAAACTGATCACACAGGACCACTGTGGAAGGAACAGTGGTAGGAAAGAAAGAGAGAAAAGCATAACGAAATGAAAGCAGGTAAAACCTGGCTCTGCCGAGGGAAAAAAGGCAGGGTGGTCTTGATTGAGAAGATTTATAGAGCACAAAAAATAAATTTTAAAAGAGAAATCTTTTTCCCCAGTCAACTGTTTCTTAACCCTCCCCCCGGTTTGCTCAATTCATGTGAAAATGTCACCAGTGAGACGTATTCATTCCTCCAACTTTGCCAAAGTTGTAGGACTGTTTTTTGTCTTTCAACGATACTGCTCGTAACCCAGGGACAAAATAATAACCTCCCTGTCAGCAATCAATGCAACTGTGAAACTGCCAGGTCAAAGCGTAGACATGCATCATTCTGTCACGTTTAATCAAACTCCAGTGAATGGTGTCTGAGATATTGCAAGTGACGGATGGATAAACAAACAACCAGATGGAGACCAATTCACAGTCCAAGACAGAAAGGGCCATTTGCCCACAGATACAGAGACAAAAGTGCACAGGCACAGTGAACCTTACAGCAGCAAGTGAGCAATTCAGTGATGGAAGGCAGCAGTGAGGGGAGGGGGGGGGGGGAAGGTAAGCTGCCTGGTTGCACGAGGCGACAGGGGGTCTGCCTTCAGATGGATGGGTCCCGGCTATTGATAAGGTCAGACCTCATTTGTGCCAGACCTTTTACATTTTGCGAAATGTTGGTCTAGCCATTGATCTGTCAGGAGCAATTCTTCCTTGTGAAAAATGGACTGGCTCATAGAAAACTGTGACTCCATCGCAAAAGCATGAGGCCCTGGCGATGTGCTGCTACTGTAACTCGTCTTATACATACAGCCCCTCCAGCCTGCCCATTTCAAATCTCCACTACGCTGCTGTCTATGATCTGGCGAGGTTTCTCTCCTCCTCCACATCATAGCAACAGAAAACCATTGTCTTGATGTCAGGATTTTCAAACCTTTATTTTCCCAACATCACAGGTTGTCATTCTGCCATATTTTTTTCTAAATCTATTCTCAGGTGCAACCCACCAGTTTTTTGGGGGTTTTTTTCAGCTCATCTGCCCTATCTATTGCTGCGTTCCTATTCTCTGATTATAGCACAGAAAAGGTAACAATCCCAGATGACAGTAAACACACACGGCAAAAAGAAGAAAGCAACAATGCGCTTTTCAAGTAAGACAAAAAACCTGCAGGGCTAATCTAATTAACCTGACAAACAATCAGGCTTTCACAGCGAGCGTACGTCAAGATGCCCATGGACTGTGTCATGCTCAAGGTCAAATACGGCAGGCTGAGAGTGTCTGATGTGTCGCTGTATGTGACCACATTCATGTGGGTATTTATGTGTGTGACAGTGGCAAGCCTGTGAGATCCGTCTCATAACGTAAGTAGGGGTAACGTATTAACCTAGCAGGTGCAAAAGAAGAAGGCGAAAGAAAAAAATGGTGTGCAATCAGAGAAGTGGGATGTATGGTCAGAGAGATGGCATCAGCCCACCCGTCATTTAACCCGTATTGGCCCACAGACTCTCATCATCCCTGTGTCAAACTAAGGTCGGCCACCACCATCAATGAGCTGCTGCGCTTATGAAATGTGCCACACTATAATTAGACATGTACTACAGTGTTGGTACAGTGTGTAATTTAACAGTATTTCACACATTTTAAGAAGACTAAGATCTCTCATTATTCTTGCACATTTTCCAATCATATACAGTAACTTGAGGCAACTATAAAAATTTGGCTTTTGTAAATTTCCACTCTATTTCTTTTACAGAGCTTGTATGGCCTATATGACAAAGCTATGGCTAAGTGGTAATTCATTTACTTGCGGAGGGAAACATTCAGGGCCCATTACTTTATGCAGTAGATGCTTATACCAGCGTAAAGCACATTTCTTGGACTGTCCAGCACACATTTCAGATGAGCCCGGCAACTAATTTGTTTAAAAACCAGCCGATCCATGTCAGCTTTTAATGTAAAATACAACCACTTTTGATTAAATTGGACTTTGTGCATCACAAACAACCCCATATATCAAAGGGTATAGGAATTCACTTTATTTCCCTTTTTTTTCATCCGTTTATCATTAAAGTCCATAAAAAGCTGACCCCTCCCACTCCTTTGAACAAGGACATATTACTGGAGTCCAGAGGACTGTAACTCCATACATTAAGACACCAATCTGGCAAAGCTCCAAGGCACAGTAAAAACAGCTTCCATAAAATAACGCTACCATCAGTGTTTCAGATATGCAATCCAATTGCATCTCATCAGCCCACTGGTCTTTTCCATAAAAGAGTGCTGTCTGCACTACTGCCTGAGTTCAGGGTTTATTCAACAGCATTTCTGAAAGATCAAATCAACTGGTTCACATGAGAAAATCCACTAGAGATGCTGTACGCCGTGCATCCACTCACTACCCATGTGAGTTGGCCTGGCTTTGAGTGGAGGACATTTCAACCATATCCACCTTAATCAAAACTACAGATGTACTTTCAGCTGTAATATGCCTATTTAAAAAATATGCTGCTGCAGCAGCAGCACAGAGCAGTAACGGTACATTGTCACAGATCAAAGCAGCGGTGCCCAACTGAAGGTAATGAGAGGGCTGCATGTTAAAAAACACAAGGCACTATAATGAGTTCTACAAAACACATGAAAATGCTAAGGGCACCAGTGTTGTCTTTGATGCTGTATAGAGCTAGGTGTCTTGCCAGGTAGAGGAAAGTAAGTCCTGTAATCCCATCCACCATTGGCTGCAGACAGTGTGCGTGACTGAGGCTGATACAGACCTCAGGCTAATTGACATAACAGGCCAGATTGTTGTGCCGGCATGGCCTGGCCTCCCCATGTTTACATTGGAACTCACTCACCATTAGTCATTAGGGGCGCAAGAGAGAACCAAATCGAGCGAGACGACACTGTCATGGATCCATGCAAACACCATATATACATGCATAAATACATTTTTTAAATCCGTTGTCAAACTCTCGTTCCTGACAAGAGACAAAGCACTAAATAAAACCTCAGTGTTGGACATTTAGGCTTTGGCTCTGAAATATAAATCACCACCAGTCCGGCATGAGGCACAGGGTTACACTCAGTTAAGTGAACAGCAATGTGTTTGTTGTAGTTAACTGAGGCAACGTTTTATCACCATGCTAAGGTTGTAACTGCGAGCCAAATAAAGTACCTGGTTGGGCAGGAAAAAAGAAAGAGGCCTTATCATACAGAGGGACAGCTAACCCCTCTGGTTTTAACATTCTGCCTCAGTTCTACGCGTTGGCACTAAGCTCGCACTTTTCATGAAAACTGTATTAAAAATGAAAACAAGAGTGATGGAAAGAAAATTAAATCCAGAAAAACTGCTGCCATTGAGGTAACCGCACGCGTTTGTTCTTGCTGACAACATGTGAAATTAATCGTGCAGCAATGTAAGCTTTCCAGTCACATTATTATAAAATGCATTCTACCAATTTTAATGTGAAATTATAAATGTTCTGTTATGAGGATTCCAAGGCAACTCGAGCTGAATGCAGGCAGTACAATGAAGTTTCCATTTGAAGTTGAAAACGCTCTGAGAGAAGTTCAATAATTCTAAAAAAAAAAAAAAAGTTGACTGAGGGAAAAAAAGCAGTCAGTAAGAATTACAGGTAGCACACAGTGAGGTTCCTCTGTGCCCTCCACACCATTTCCTGTGGGCATGATATCATAAACTTGCAGTGCACGTATCATATCCCTGATTCTGACTGGCCATGACGGTAATATTGTCTTCTCCTGCATCTCCCTTTCCAGGCTAATAGCCTGCTAGCTCTAGCTTTGCTGGCTGGCCGACCCTGACTGCTGCCATATCAGGCGGAGACCTCTGAGCTGAAATCAATAGCTGGTGTAGAGGATAGAGCTTGTTTGTCACCCCGTCCCTGGTCTGTCAGTCACCATCCTCCATATCCTCCATCTGCTGCTGCCATGCGACCTGGCTGATGGGCTCTCCATGAAAGAGGCCTTGAAAAGACTTGATGTCCATTGTGTCCCTTAGCTCATATGTTTAACGGAGGTTGGCTATTAGCATGCTAGATGTGGGTCTTTGTTTACATGATGGTATCTCGTCCAAGCTCTATCCACAACAATAATTTGAGGTTTGCGTTTATGCTTACATTGATGAAGTTATTAATTATAAAACAGAACAAGCATTTCTTACTGTCTATGAACAAATAAAATGGCTTTTGTTAAACATGAACACTGCCCAGCAATTTCTGATTTTGGGTCGGTCAGGCATTCCCAAAGCAGCAGGCGATTCTGAGAGAAAACAAAGGCTGATCCCTGAGGCCTCACTCATAATCTGGGGCAGCGCTTCACCACTTCAGTCACAGCACACCCTGAAATCTCCCAAGAAAATTTTACTATGAGTTAAATGTACGGATTAAGACGTATTGGACCACCTAGAAATTCTATTCGTTAATCTTTATCATAAACAACATAAAGCTATTTACTGCAACCTAATTCTGTCAGCGCAGGTTTAGCCATTGAATGGGGCTCTATAGGATTTGTAACTAATCTTTGCACAGCACATCCACAAACCTGCATTTTTCAAATATGCTCTAGCAACTACAATGAACCTAATCAACCCCACAGAGGCTCTTATTAAAGGACAAGGGTCGTCCCACTCCTCATCCAAAATGTCTGACTCATTACAGGGTTCTCCATGTGACGGTTATATAACACACAAATGTAACCCACCAACATGCCAGGTCTCTACCACAACACACATCTCAAAGCCACAGATGGTGCTCACAGGAGATGGGTAAAATGATCACACAGGACCACTGTGGAAGGAAAGAAGGCAGGAAAAGAATAATGAAATGAAAGTAGGTAAACAAACTTTTGCCAGCATGTTGTTTATCCAGTATTCTTACCAGAGGGAAATATGCAAATATAAAAACAAACAAACAAACAAACAAAAAGTTACCAAGCAGATTCAATGGCCAGATAATGTGCTTCCACAAAGTACTCTCTTTCTTTGTTCTTTCTAAAACTCCACACTCTCTTCTGTGATTGGTCAGTCCATGAAAAACGAGTTCATTTATATAAACTAAGTGTAGCGCTTGTCCTGTCCATAAAGTTGATTTTAGCCCAAAGTGTCATGAGGCGGTTGCAAAAAAAAGAGCAGCAGGCTGTTGAGAAAAGTCGCTGGTGCTCAGAGGTATCTGGAAGTGGCTGCAAGCACTTTGAAAG
Source organism: Chaetodon auriga (assembly GCF_051107435.1). Lineage (NCBI taxonomy): Eukaryota > Metazoa > Chordata > Actinopteri > Chaetodontiformes > Chaetodontidae > Chaetodon > Chaetodon auriga. Next base: position 16,998,197 of record NC_135078.1, on the reverse strand, counting down.
AATTGATAAAAGCTAAAAAAAAATGGACACTGCCCAACTGCTTTAACGGCTCGCTTGAAAGGGTGTCAAGAACCACCAGCAACTCCACTTATCACAGGATGCTGGCACCTCACTCCCTGTAGGAAATGTTTCAGCAGAGGGTGGTTGAAAACCAATCTCTCCTCAAACCACACATCGGAGCAGATTTCTGGCACATGGCAATTCATAGTAGAACTTGACAGACTCCTGTTTAATAGAAGCTGCACAAAAGAGAGCACAGATCCAATGGAATCAACTCTTCTTTCCTTCTGGATCCAATGAAGACTCTCTGCAGGCACTACTGCATTCGCTTTGCTCTGATTAACTCAGTAGGGGACTACCCTTGAAAGCACCTGCCAGCCCCTCTCAGGGTCCAAGCCTTGAGGAGCTGCCCCAGGTAAGGCACTGCACCTATTGCACAGCTCACCAGAGAAAAAGCTTCTTGATATTTGGGGGACTGATCGAGGAAGTCAGTAGTAGCTGAGTCTACTGTGGCTCTCACACTGGAGGTAAAGGCTGAGGGCAAATGGTACTGTGAGTGTTACAATATGCTCTTTTGTGACTTCTGAAGGTCAACCCAGCTATAAAAACCCATTCTATGGATTTGTGGACACAGGGAGAAATTCTGTTATTCTAACACAAGATGTTCTTGACTGTCTACTGCGTGTGCTATGATCGTCTTTGCCAGCCAGCATGAGAATGAGATTATCATCCATAAGTGGGTTAGTTGGCAACTCCAGAGTTGCTGGATCATCACTAAATTTGTCTATCAGATGCAAGAGGCGCCACTTGGGTTTATATTCTCTGGTCAACTGTTGTATTGAGTCTCAAACTGAGGATTTTTGTTTGCTTCCTCGTAAGTTTTCTGTTGAAGTCAGGATTCACACATTAGTTGAACTGTGGGTTTTGCACTTAGCACTGAGGTGTGAGCTTTTTCTAGTTAAGAATCTTCATTATAGATGTTCTATGTTATTTAGGAGTCTGTTCACATTGATATAGAGCTCTAAAAATAACATTAATTTTGCAAGAAAGTGAAAATATTAAACAATAATCAGGCTAATTAGACTTAAATACATTTAATATTTCTATTTGAAGGTCCAGCCCCAATGGTGGTCTATGGATTAATGTAGTTAAAGGCCCCTGACACAGAATCTAATTAGATGGCAAAGCTTTTGTGAAATCAAACTGGGATGTCAGGTCGGTTGATAATTTTATGAGTGAGTGCTCTGGTCTGACAGAAGTGACGTGACCATCAAAAAATTTGGTGTTATAACAGATTTCACTTTATATCACATGCACACAGCTGCTGGCAAGTGTAACCCTTAACCCCTGCTATTATATAAGAGCCACATTAGACTGTCATATACATTTTATGAATTTGTACAAAAGTTTTATGGAACTGAACTCTGAAGACAGAAAAACTGTGAGAACTGCAGAGAAGTGTTCATTAAATGTGACTGTGGATACTCCCAACACTGAATCATCTGAGTCATTTCAGTGTTTGTGTTCGTATCTCAGAGCACATGTGCAAACACTCAAACAACATACACCCTCGTGCATACACACACCAACACACACACACACACACACACACACACACACACACACAGAAACCACCATACTGCCTCTATTCAGAGCATATGGTGGATATCTAATATATTTTCTGAATGTCAGTGATGCCTGTTCACAAGTGTCACCACCAAATCCCTGCTGGGATTAAGAAACGCAAAGTGAGCCAAATGAAACCAAATGCAGAGCTCACTCAGATACTAAACCACTTTCGACCTCGCCATTTGGAGGAGACTATTAAGGGAAACAAGTCTGCAAGACATGGAGGGAAAAAAAATGAGGTAGAAGGAAATATTGATATGAACAACCAATGTGAATCAAGTGGAGCCTTTATGGCTTTTTTCCTCATGGCTAGGCATGCCATTGAGTGCGCGCGCACACACACACACACACACACACACACACACACACACACACACACACACACACACACATATTTCCTTGCATGCATATAACATGAACATTCCATTCATTAAGCCTCCAATTTATCCAGTCACAAGAAACATTTCACTAAAGTCTTTTAATTAACATGCACACCGATTAGAATGTCATGTTTCAGAACGGGCAGCAATCTGTCTTCCTGTCACTCTCTCCCTCTCTCTCTCTCTCTCTCTCACACACACACACACACACACACTTCCCTGCTAGTGACTTAATGGCTTTTTTCACCTGCACTTAGCAATGCACTATGGTCTGTGAATAATAAGTGGGAAGAAAGAGTAAAAAACAGGAGAGAGGGAGACGGAGTGAGAGCGAGAAAGAGATGTATTTCATGGTTTGACTGTCAATGTAAATGCCATATTCTATTGAGCATTTCATATTTCTGCCCCTGCTTCCACTAATTCTACTTTATTGATGCATGTACAGGGAGTATTTCTCTGGAAACAGCAAGGAATGACATTAAAACATGTTGTCTACATAGGCCTATTCTATAATTGACTGAATAGCAGGAAAAAATGAAGGCAGACACTGAAAATCCCATTAAAACCTTTATGACTTAACAATAGAGACAAGAAACAAAACCCACTTTCGATGTATTCTTTCAATACCCGACACAGCTGCCTTCACTCCAACATAATGCCTTTTCTCTGGCTACATTTAAGCATGTTAAGGACAGAAAGACAGTGTGCATCTTTATATTTGTGAGCTTGTGTGTCTACACTCACTGTATTAGCTAGAAGCCAAGGCCACTCTGATACCTCTGATTGTGCTCAGAGGAGTGGAGAAATAGGGTGTCGATAAAATGCGTCTTATGCCACAATGGAGGCGCGCTTGCTGCATTCCAATGGGGCTGCTTTGTTGAGCACCTGCGGCACAGCGCAGCCATACTGGGTGGAGAGGCACTCAAAACAATCGGCAGGCTCCTGGGTCTCACAAACCTAATCTTCAGAGACAAAGGAGGAAAATACACATCCACAATTACAGCTAATAAATGGAGTTGCATTCTCATTAGTGCTAGAAATACACTGCTAACGCCTGTGCTTGTGTGTGGATGAGTGACTGTACGTGCAGGCATGGGAACGTATGGATGTCTCGCAAACGCCGTAGTTGAAAACACATGACACCGTTTTAATACGAGAGCTACAATTTCCATCCCATAAACTGTGCTGAGACTGCAAATAGGGAAAAAAAAAAATCGACTATGTCATAGCCTATAACCAAACAATAAACAGAAAAACACAGAGCCAGTGTTTACCTGAGCTCCCCAGGGCACGTCTACTGGCGTGAGGCAGGATTCCAACTGCCATTTCGCTGAGCTTATAGCTCTGTAAGCCTATGTACGGATCTGTGTGGGTGTTTGTTTATGCAAAATCTCCCAGGAGGTATAATGTAGACTAATAAGAAGTAATAAAGTTAATGTTGACCTTGTAACAACTGGTTTCCTGCCAAACCCCAGAGCGTGAAAGGCTGTCTTTGTGCGATACAGGGTGCTGTGTAGTCAGATCACTTGAAGGGTTAAACCAAGACCGAAGGCGTGTGCACGGTTGTTTAGCATTGACTATTTGTCTGACTACTATATGACTATTTGTAACCTGAGCTTTCCTGCAGCTTTTCAGAGTTGATACTATCTTACTTGAGTGTCATGCCATCATTTTGATCTAGAGATTAAAAAAAAATAAATGAACAACACCAAACAAGCATTGCTGCTTTTACCAGACGTTCATCATTGGACAGACATGCTGATGGTCGTAAAATGAACGCTAATAATTAAACAAATTTACTTCCAAGAGAAATAACTTATAACTACGCTCTTTGAAATTGTGAACATGTGTTTAAGAACAACAGAAAGCATTTAAAGCTGCAGTAGGTAACTTAAAATAAAAGTAATTTTTTGTCATATTTGCTAAAACTGTCCCTATGCCCAGACAGCAGTACATGAAACATGTTGTGTCACTGTTGTTGTGTCAGTAGTAGTGCGCAGTGGCAGGTAAGTCCAACACTGCAGTGTGGTGGAAGAAAAAACTTCCTGTGAATATTAATAATCCATGCAATGGTAAATGCGTAGAGTCACGGTAACTGGCCACTTGTGGCCTCTCACTTCCAAGGCTTCTCTGGTTAAGAGTGTAATGTCTCTGGTGTCTCAGGACGATGTAGCGTGTGTTAATGGTGCATTTCCTATGTTGACACCATTAGCAATTTCATGCTGCAAGTTTCTGTTAATTACCAGTGTTTTGTAAATTAGTGTTCAACAGGCGGAACAGAGTATTGTCAAATGCATTCAATACCTTGGATTATGTGGATCAGAGGAGGAAAAAAGGTGGCTGACCAACTCATTAAGCACCTTCAGAAATCCTGCTTTAACACGTATTGTAAGGTGGCTACTTTTTCAAGACAACAGGGATCCTAAGGTAATGTCAACCAAGACAGCGAAAAGAAGCCCAGTTATCTCCAACAACAATTTATCCAACAAGCTAATTACTTATCTGAAGAAATCAATGAAGTTGACGATGCCTCAGCTAAAGTTTGGTCTTGCATGGAGGATTTATCTTCTTCAAATAAACATGTTGCACTGGACAGTTTTGCATTTTGCATCACCAATAATGCAGTGAGTGTTGTCTGCGTGGAGTTTTGAAAAATGTAACCACGCTCGCACTCTTCTTTTCGGTCGCCATTGCTCTGACTTCCTGTGACTTCAGCATGCTGCGGGGGTGATGTAGTCTGTCTTTCTCTCTATACTCGGCTGAGTTACTTTGTCACCCAGATGCGCTCTTGTTGACCAAAATTTGGCACCAATTTATTTAATGTGAATCAGTACCAATACAATTCGGTCTTTAACCTTAAAAGTACAGAGTTTGGTACCCAACCCCAGTGAATGGCAACATCATCTTGGAGCTCAGAGACTGGAAGTTCACTGCATCAAGTTCAGACAAAAGTCACAACTCTCCGTCAAGACAAAAAGTCACAGTAATTTACGAGATGTTACATACTTGTAAAGTCAAGGAATGGTAAGATGATACAGGTCAAGAAAAAAAAAACTATAATATTATCAGCATCAAATAAAGCTTTGCTGTTTGCACTGGAGGCAGCATGATAACGAAGCAGAAAAGCAAGGTCGAGCTGCGCTGTGATTTTCCGCTAAAGGTTACACGCCTCTACGGGACAATACAGCAGATGAATATTCTATCTGCAGAGGTAGGCAGCCTTGAAGCAGTGAACTCCAGCAGCAGAAATGTTCAAACACAATTCATTGTTTGCACTCCCAAGCTCACCTTTTCATGCTTCATCTGATTCCGCCCTGGTGTCTCTGTGGGCCCAACGCCACACAGCCTAAACATAAGCTCTGAATGGCCTTGAAAGCAGAATGGAAAATGATTCGATCTACATAGCCCCTCCGTACCCTCCACACTGCACTCCTGGTTAAGATAAAACTTCTGGATGAGGGTTTTGGAAAAAGTCCTCTTTCAGCCACTTATTGTTATTGTTATGTATCATATTTAATGTCAGTGTACTGCAGAACTTACTTCAGACTCTAAATGGCCACAGTCTGCTTGTGCTTTAATTAGTTCTGTTTCACATTTTCAAGAATAGTAATAAAAGGCCTTTAGAGAATGATCCTTGTGCGTTTTGGTTTCTCCTGTGGATTTTAGAAAGCCATAAGAGCAGACAGCAATAGTGAGTAGATGTTCAAGTTTTAACATACACTGTAATACATTCTATTCAAGCTAATCAAGCGTCTATTGAGCCTTTGATTCTAAGGTGTAATGTTTTAGATATAGAACAATCCTACTTATTCTTTACATCATATATTACATATATATGACACCCCTAATGCCACATACTATATATATATATGGCATTGACAATGTCTCAGGTCCAGCATTTCTCCAAGTTTCATAGGATTAGGGAAGACATTGACTGCAAACTGGATCCATAAAATGTAAAGCGCTTCACCAACAGCTTTTGAAACAGTGTTGAGGGGTTTTACAGTGGATGTTAGAGAGCCATATGCACTAACAAAACAACAAAGATACAAGGATAAGAAAGTCCAAGCATCTGTTTAGCTTAAAATAAGGCAGCTGCTCTCTGCGTTTTAACAGTCGCTTATTCTGCTATAACGAAAACACAACCAAACTATGCACTCGACGGAGAGATCTGCAGGTATAGATGTTTCTTGTACAGGAAAACAATGAGAAAGTAGTACCACTGTTAATCAAATATAGGCCGGCTAAAACTTAAGATGCAGTGCTTTTAAAAGTATGCACTCACTCACTCCTCTGTTTTTCAATCTGTGCAGCAAACACTAAGAATAAGCATGTAAAGCCATGCACATACAACCAAACACACACTCAGATACATAAGCAAAAGCACAAACAGGCCTCCCCAAGTGTCTCTTTCCTGCGTCAGGGTGTTGGGAATATAATTGAGGGCTTACAATGAGCTCCCCTTCTGTTAAGCCTTGCTATCTATCAGGCCACACACTGCTCTCACAAACTGCCCTCCGCTGGTACATATCTGATTAGGGCTCCTCTGTAAATGAAGCTTCACAGGACAGACCGATAACAGAGGGAGAGAGGGTAGGAGGAGGAGAGGGAGAAGAAAAGATTACAATATGTAAAGAGGAGGCGAGGCATGGACAGACTTGAGTACCAAACAAAAGCGCCAAGGTAGGGACCAGCGTGGGAATGTGATACTTCAATGAGTCAGTATCACATCTATGCAGCAGCCATTCGATGACTGTGTGACCAGCTCCATATTTTCTAAGATTTTTAAGACACAACTGCCATCACTGACTTTAAGGAATTTCCCCCGGTGTTCATTGAACCAGTAATGTTCCACAGTAATTTTCACCTCGGTTGGCCAATCACAATATCTGAGCAGCTCCTTAGCACAGATCCTTTCAAGTACAGTCAGCACATCGAAGGGGATGTATGCTACATTTTGAAGCAATATTTCATTCTGATGGAGCATTTCAAATTTTCAATTAACTTTGAATGAATTCACACAGTTAATCATCTATTTATTTTACCCCCAGGAGTTTAATTAATCACTTTTCACCCAGTCTTTCATTCCTACTCATAACCTGAACTCATAAGCCAGGGCTCCTCAACGGGTAGCCTAAAGTTATTTCAAACATTCCCTTTCAGTTGTATCAGGCAAGAAATTGAAAACAATATTAATTTATTCGAGAAAAATGTAAGTGCCTTGAGATATTGCCCTGTCAAAGGTAAGAGCCGATGGATTTACGGACTTGCTGTATATAGGTAACTAGCTTTCCAACAGAGCTCAGCCTTGTTTTCTGAAAAGCATTTTGAGAGGCTGAGCAGTTCGAGACAACATACTCAACCTGTGACACTGCTTTTTGGAGCGGAGCCTCGTACAATTATTGTTGATTTTACTGTATGTTCATAATGAGCTTTGCAAGGTCTGACTGGATATGCTTTTATGGTCATTAACCAAAATTGATTCCCAGTCATGACCTCGCCTTCTAAACAGGAATCACTTGTAAAATGCAGTAATTATTTGTTAAATGGTTAAAAGTATGAGAGCTAACATTGTAAATAAAAGAATAACACCCTTCAACGATTTGAATTTTTATAATCTGGTCTCATGCTAAAATCAAGAGCCTTTCTGAAGGCTACATTCAACACTGGATGCTATTTTTTTACAAGGGCATTCAAAGTGACTCTTCTCACTTCTTTTACTACAGGGTGTTATGGCATTAAGGTGCAGGCAACAAGCTAACAGCCAATCAAACAATCCCACACATTATACAAAACAGACATAAGCTAAATGAAGCACATATGCTGTGTTGAAGTAAATCACTGTAGTGCCAGACAGCACACCCCCCCGCTGCCTTTTATGTTTAAAGAGCAGTGATTTACACATGCCTTTAATCATATAATCATGTACATACACAGAAAAACACACACACACACACACACACACACACACACACACACACTAAGCGCATGGCAGGGGTTTGGCTCTGCTTTATCAGTGTCATTGATCAAATGATGAGGGGGAATAGCCAGCACCCGGTGTGACACTGTGGCTGTTTGCCAGAGCTGCTGCTGAAACACGTTTAAGGGTCATGAGCTAAGCCGTTTAAACATGGCCGATATGTTACGTATTATAGCCATTCCCTGTCAACTGAATGATGTGCAGGGCTTTTGTCAAACAATGGAGTAACAGCAGGAAAAAGCATCATATGGACGGAGACAGGAAAAACGGCACGAGAGTAGAGAAAGTCAAAGAAACTGACTGCAGGAGCCAATGAAAAGTGAGGAGGGAGAAAATAAGATGAAGGAATCCAAATGAAAAGTGACCTTTAAGCACAAATAGATTTTACATTTAGATACTTCGGTAACCTTCCTGTAAGCAGAGGAATCCTACAGAGATAAAGACGGGGATGTTCTCTTGGACAGCGGCCACCAAGGTGGACTAAACCATGGCAACGATAGGAGGTAAATGACAGGTCAAAGGTCAGCACCAGCGGGAGGAAATGACATCAGCGGGAAGTATGAATAAACAGTGGGAGACAATCATCCAATACAAGCGCTGACCTTGCGAGGGATTAGCAGTGGCATTATCTCTAAAATATACAGATGTAGAAAAGTGAGTGAGGGGGGTGACCTTCGGAAAAGAAAGTTTGCCATTTCAAGTTTTATGTTTAACTGAAAGGAAGGCAGATAATCTAAACGATGGCATGTTGCTATTAACTTTGAGCAGATTGATCACGTTAAATCTAATTGTTCAAACAGAAAAAAAGGCTGATTTGAGCCCAGTCTTTTTCAAAGTAACGGCATGTTGATGACTGAAGTGACTTTTGGCTTTTTGCTATTCATATTCTACTGAACTGAACTGATTTATAAAAACACACAGAAACACTCGACTTCGAAATTATATTAAGTTACATTGTGATGGTCGAATCTTTGCATATTTCATGTTACAATTTCCTTGTCTGTAAAGCGTATTTGCTTTGAGAGTGACCATCCCAGAGGGAAGAATCCAGACTCACTGAAAGTGTCCTGGATGTGAAGAGAGACCTGTAACTGTCTCCTGGTCTGTCAAATAACTCTTTTCTTCTGTGGTTAATATTAGCTGAGTAACTGTGTGCTAATATACTTGTAACCTTGATACAGTGATATCAAATAAACAACACAGAGAGAGAAAACACTGCCAAAGAAGCACTTATTTCAGGTTCAAGTAGTTACATGCACAGTTCTTCAGACATTATAAGGAAGAGATAACTGCCGGCCGAGCTTAAAAAATAAAGCATTCCTTAAGCCTCATCATTGTAGAAGAAATCTCAATTGAAGAACATGCCCTGCAGCAAAAACAGCCCGTGGCACTTTAGTCCGATTACATGCTGCCTCTGCTTTCTGTCTGCTCAAAAATCTAAAACTACAGTATCTTACTAAAACAGCTATACTGAATATTTAGTTTCTTGGTGGGCTTTGACTGACTTAAGACGACTGCCAGTTTGTGCTTTGCAGAGCCTTTTGTATTACTAAGTCAGATAAACCTGAGATATCAGGAACATACCACAGGCCTATAGTGATCACAGTTGGATGTTCACCTGAACGGTATTTACAAATCAAAAGAGTGTAATCATGCTAATTTGTATACAACATGAATATGGCATTAGTCACACATTGCCGGTGACAGCAGTAATACCTGATTATCTGAATGGTCTTGGTTCATTCATTTGCATAGCTGAACTGTTCAGCTGGGCTTTCCAGCATCATTGTATCAAGACAGGCACTTGGAGTGGGCTATTAGCAGCTGCTTCGATTTCTTTTACATCTGAGTCACCTGTATTCCAGCAAAGTTCAGCAGCAGCAGCAGCAGGCTGTGCTCAGCTGCATCGTCTGTAATAAACCGGCTTTGTCAGAAGGATGTTAAGAAATTCTTAAACACAAACACACACACTGACAATTATTTTTCAAGTATTCTTCTTTTACATGGTGAGTGCAGTTTAGCTCACGTCCATCCAGGTGATACGATGGGTTGTCTCATATGTGAACAGTTTGACAGTTTTGACGTGAAATATGATATCTGTCTAGGGATCTGAAAGAAAACCCTCACCTATCTTTATATGAAGATAAAGTAGGGCCCAAAAAATGTAATTAAAAAATGAATCGTCTGATTGATATTCTTATACCCTACAATTCTGAATCAATTCACAAATATCAAAAATCTAAATGTTAGAAAATAACGTGATACTGAACTGAACTGCAAGGGCAGTGCAGCACCTGTTAGCCATCACTGTTAGCCGTCAGTGTTAGCTGTCACTGTTAGCAGAGCGGCGATCAGCTGACCTACACACGCTGTGGCATTAAACAACTTCAACCAACTGAAGTGAAGAAAATAACTCGGTGTGTCAGTCAGTTCCACCTTTCCCCGTAGCTAACGGCGCATCAGAAAGGCTGCTCTCCACTGCTGGAGATATAACATTAACAGCAGAGCACATACTACACTGGAGCAAGAGACCGAAACTGGCGCCCCCCCCTTTTCCGTCCATTGAATGGAGAATCGGTTTTAAATTGAGAATCGCACAAGAATCAGAATTGAATCATGAGATTCCCAAAGACTCACACCTCTAATCCAAAGGATGGAAAAGATATAAAGAGCTCTCACGCACAGTAAGTGGGCATCTCCCTAAAGGGCTCAGCTAAACATTATCAGAGTGAGGCAGAGCCACCGACAGAGCCCACAGCAGGGTGCTTTAACTATTAAACACTCCCAAATCTGGTCACCAACACATATCAACACCCACGTAATCTGCAGGACAGCTCTATTCACACCTGAGAGAGATGAGGAGGAGGAGGAAGATGAGGAAACAGGGACAGAGTAAGAGAGCGAGATAGTGATGCAGAGGGAGGAAGGAGGGTGGCAATGCACAAGAAAATAAAAGGAGATAACCACAGAGAGAAGGAGAAGCCTCCAAGTCATTATAGCAATACTGAGCATTTTACACCTGTCCATGGGCTGTGTCAGTGCTACTCTGAGGCAATGGCACAGAAGATGTGATGCCGCCTCTAGAGAAATACTTGCCAAATCTATACACACACACTACACACGCCCGCACGCACACACACACACACACACACACACACACACAATATGGAACTAATAAGAAAAATAAGAAAATGCAGTGTTTCACTTCTATAAACAAAAACCTTATAGCCAGCAATAACATCTTCTACAAGTTACACAGCTTGGTGTTATTGAGTCCCACGGGCACACTTGAAGCACGCTGTTATTGGGAACTACAGGGCTGAGATGATAGTGAGGGAGAGAGGGAGGAAAAGGAGAAGATAGAGAGAAGAGAGATAGGACAAAAGGACCATTTATATCAAAGCTTCATAAACACACATGGGGCCTCTTTTTAATAAAGCTACCTGTATCTACAACAGAAACTTTATCGTCACCCAGCAGCTCACAGATACATCATTACATCCTTTGGCACCATGTACACACGCGCACACACACACACACACACCTTCGTACACGAAACACACATTTACATATAAATGTGTATATAAACACATACACCCGAGTCATTTCGATCCTTCTTCTCCATAGACTTAAGCCTAAAATAGCAGAGGCTTAAGCATTTTTTCCCCCAAAAGTTACGGCAAAGTGTGTGTGCTGAAATTTGATAGTGTGAGTGAAGGAAGATATTAGCATGAGCTCAAAAGTGCATCTATAATATGTGTGTACTGCCTGTGTGATTGCGTTTGCGTCTGTGTGTGTTAATGCAAACGGGACTTGCCTGGCTGTAATCCCCGAAGCAAGTGAGTGTGCGTGCGCGTGTTAGTGTGTATGAGAGAGACGGCGTTAGTGTGTGAGTGTGTTTGTGTGTGACCAGTAAGATGGTAGACAGCGTAAGCTCCAGCCTTCACAGCTTAAGCCCCCCTCACTTTTCTCCCCCATAAGGCAAACAGTGGATAGACCACAGGGCTTAGCTGGAGAAAGAGGAGGAGAGGACAATATATGGAAACTAATTCAATTTCAGCCTCTTTGCGCTGCTCCCCAATCTGCAAATACCACCACAGGCTGATGTAAGGAAATGGAAATCTCGATTTATACCACTCAGCTACATACTATGAAGAATCTGTAGATCGGAGCCCTATGGAAGTACACTCGAGCAGCGGTCATCCAGTTAAATGCCTTCCCTCTGTGGAGGCTCAGGTCCAGCCTCTTGAGCCGTTTCTGCCCCCCTCCCCCCTTTACCTGTCACCTTCTCAACTTTCCTGTAGATCATCTAATGAACTTTCCAAACTTGCAAATGGTGGGAAAACGGTCATCTTTCTTATTCTCTCCAGAGAGGCTGCTTTTTCCAGTTTCCATGGCTTAAACCAAAGGCAAACCCTTTTCTTCTATGCACATCAGCATAGAACATAACCTAACCCTTAATAACCCTAAGCCACAGAATAATACATTAATAAGTGCTTTACAATGACTAATTAAGAGCCAGTATGCTACTAATATGATGTTAATATGCAACTCGTTAATGGTAAATATGTGTAACTTAATACTTTCCTCTGGCTTATATAATTGCAAAATCTTTGGACACCTGACTACACCTGTGGAAACTGTAGTGGGCCTTTTTCCCCCACTTTTTCCAAAATAATTAATTGATTTATGAAGAAAATAACAGCTAGAGTGATGAAAGACATTAATTGCAGCCCTTGATAACACACAGCGAGTATTAGCACCCTCTGCTTCAGCATCCAGGTGGTCTTGCAGCAGCACTGAAGTCCAGCTCTGAGCTTGATGTAATGCTGGTTGTTTTCCCCGCGGCTCAGGCACTCTCATTGATTTGCAGAGATAATAACCCACTTTATGAGTCTTTGCTCTCACCATGTCCAGTAGCACTCTGCAACATATGTTACTCTCTCGCTCTCTCCTTCCCACTGTCTCTCCAACCCCTCGAGGAGAAAACACACAGCTTATGAATTTTCCTAGCAGGTGCTATTTGTGTGTACCGCTGCTCAACTGCTTTTTAGGGTCTTGGCGTGATACGGAAAAGGGTCATGGGAGTTGGCCTACAGGCTTGGCTTCCTCCGGTTCCATTGTTTTATGCTTAATGGATCTGATGTCAGGAGGATCGTCCCTGGGCAGCTCTCCTGTCAAGTTGTGTTATGATGGTTACACTATTTAACATTTATGTGGCAAGGTAAAAAAAAAAAAATGAACTCTCAAAAACCAAGAAAGTATTCAGTATTTAATAGCAAAAATGTTCTATGAATGGCTTTATTAAACCTGATAGGCTTCAGAAAAACCAAAAATGTCTCTTCCAGCCTTTCACTATCACCAAGGTATTAAAAATGTTTGTCAGGTTTAAAAACACTATTGTGTACTAGTGGCCATGAACATTTGCAGATCAAACTGCAAATCAAGAAACCCTAACCTTTTTCTTGCTCAGCACACACACACACACACACACACATATACAAAACCACACTCGCAGTGGTGATGCAGACAGACAAAGACTGTCAACCGACTCTCTCTCCTCTGCAGCCCACATAAATCTGCCGTACTGCTCGGCGCATTTTAATCGACTGCTTTAAGAGTCGCATTATTTACCTACTGAATGCCAGACATAGAGGAGCAAACAAGCTATTACACTATCTAAGTTTACATCACATTATGTTTCACAGCACTTAGACTGTAGGTGGTGAATAACTGCTTAGTAAACAAACAAGATGGAGTGAAAACACACAAGAGCTCAAAGAGAAATAGAGACGCGTAAAAGAACAAGACAGAAGGAGGTAGAAGTTGATGCATAAGAAGAGCCGGCGCGACAAAGCTGCAGCATTTTGCGTCGCATCACCAGGAGGTTTGATCACGCCACATGTGAATACAACAACTGATCATCTCATTTAAGTCCCGCTCACTTTTAATGTACTGCAGTGATTCCAATAATGTGTGACATTTCAAAGAATGGCACCATGCCATGCAGCCATGGCTTGCAAGAACAGATATCGTGCTGAAGGCTTTGCCACAGACATCAATCCCACAAATAGAGCAGGATAATAAAAAGTGAATACTGGCTTAAGGTTAAAAGCTAGCACAGTAACTCTTGAGCTCTGAGGATACCCTAATGGCCTCATCATACTGTATATGGGAGCATAACAATCACATGTCATTTTCATTGCTGGTAAGATAGCTGCAGTGCCGTTTCATCTGCTTTTATGCTAAGTAACCTCACCTTGTAAAAAACACTATTTTACTCAGGGGAGTGAGTGTGTATCAGAATTTCCCCAGTGGCAAAGGAAACCTGTTAAAGTACACAAAAGCTCACACAAAGGCATGTAAACAAGCACACAGTCGCACAAACGCACACACATGCAGCCATACTTCATTTTTGAGGTTCTGCTCAAGGGGAGGGGCAAGGAAGCCCCATCTATCAACGTTCAGTGCATTTAGAGCAAAGCGCCTCAGATGAAAGCGAGAGCTGAAAGATGAATGGAAAGAGGGATGAGAGGGGAAAAAAGAGAGGAGGAAGCGGTTTGGTGTTGGGAAAAAAAAAATGGAGAAAAATGTGGATGCATGTTAAATATGTACGAGCTACAAAGGGGGTGATCAAATAAGAGAATAAGACACTAAAAATTGAATGACAGCAATAATCTCACAAGCTGACACATGGGTAAATACAGATGGACATAACAATGAAACGCACAATCTGAGAAGCTCAGTCCTTCTTATACAACAACGCAACACAATCACAACAGTCTGGAAGATGGGCTGTCGTTGTCAACATTTCTTATTAGGTGAAATGAAGCTGTGGAGACGCTCGTTCAGGAAGTTTTTTCCCCCACTTTTAATTCCAATGTTTACATGAATTCTAACCTTAAAGCTCCCCAATGTACAACTACAAGGGTCACCTGGATGATTTAACTGCATGTAGGATTGTTAGTTTTAATTACTTCGACGGTGTTTTTTCAGCTTGTTTGCTGAGGCGGATGGCTCTAAATACTATGATGTAGGTGAGCCTCAGCTGTCTGAAGCACAATTTGGAGCTGTAGCGAATTCAAAATGCTTCATATTCCCAATTGGGAACCGTAAACTGAGCCACAGATGCAGGACCAAAATTGACACAGAACCTGAAGGTAAACTTCTTTACACTGAAGCTCAGTGCTACTTGCAGCACACACATCAGAATTTGTTGCTCGCTTGCCAAGCGCTTATATTCTGTACTGGTGATGCAGCCAGGGGGATTTCATGTCCATCTAGAAGCGCTCAAAATACCAGCCAACTTACATTGTCTTTGCAAAAAAAAAAAAAAAAAAAAATGAATAGGACTTTGACTTGCATCAGTCTGGAAGCCTCAAGTAAGCCCTCCCACTTCGTAACTCTATAGCAGCTCTGCTTGAGGCCTCTAAAAGTAGACCAAAGCTGCTCCTTTTCTTCCCTCTCACTCATACACAGTCTCCCTCAGGTGTCTCACTCGATCTTGTATTCGCACAGATGTACACAGGAGGCCGTGACTGACAAGGTAAGGGATCGTGGGGAGGCGTGCGGGTGAAAGAGGAGAATTACCATATGTAAAGAACGGAGGTGCCAAGGTCTCTCTTTTTGTCCCCGGATAAAGCAGGTGGGCTACAAGGGACAAGATAAGTGCAGGTAGATGTAACACAGTCACAGTGCAGACACGCAAATGCATGCATGTGAATGTAAAACACACACACGTAAGAACAAAGGACGCACACAGACAATGAGTGGGGGAGTGAGAGGAGACAGGGAGGTATCGCTGTCTATCCAGTTGTGTTGAAGATACAGTATGGGCCACCGGCTGTGTATGCGCTGGTCAGTGAGGATGGCAGTGGTGGTGTAGAGATCTGATTAGCACTGGGAGCAAAGCTGAGTAGGGTTTCTCATCAGGATCGGTTTTCAAACCAATGCTATAATGGCACTTTTATTTCTGTAGGGGAGATGGGCAAACTGAGACCACACCGTCTGCAGGTCAGTGGGAATTAGGAACTTCGGTTGTCGTCCTTTTTATTGTTTATAGGGAGCAAGCGTTGTCTCCGGTGACTTTCAGGTAACTTCATCACGTTATGGAAGCAGCCTCATGCATCCATTTGTGCTGTCTTTAATTTACATAATTCACCTGCAAGCCTCCACATGATCTCTTACCTTTTCCAGGCAGCTCAGGAGGCAGCGCCTGAGACAGGGTTGGCAGTTCGATCCCTAGCTCATCAAGTCCCACATGTCTCACAAGTTATTATTCTACTATTAAACCAGGTAAGACCCAAAATCTCTGCTCAAGACAGCAGTGTTACAGTGTTTCAAGAAGCATACATGCAAACCTTAAAAACACACACTGCAACAGCCCAAAAGGTTTCCACTAGGAGTAACATGCTGCATCTTCAGAAATGATGCCAATTCAAAAACACACATGCAATGAAAAAAACAACGGAAGAGTGGACAACAATGGAAAAATGCTGCAAAGGACAAACCGTGCTGCAGAATGCTAAAACAAATACATTAGCACCAAATATGCTGCAAATACAAAAAGCAATGCAAAGTCTAAAACACACAAACTCTGAAAACAAACAGACAAACGCTGAATATCCAGTCAACACAGTGCAAGTGTTCCAGGCCTCTAAGAGGAACACTGAGTGGATCAGCCTGGTTGTCGACCGGAGAGAGAGAGACAGAGACAGAGAGGACAAGGGGAAGAGCGTCTAGCTAAGGAAGCCATTACAAGATCCAACTGAATTTGCCACCAAACCCTTCACTACATTTAACTGCCTTAATTGGGATCAGCCTATCCACTTGCAGATCTTTCTGGTTTCAGGCTGCAGGAGCAGAAAAAATACAGGCCTGTTTGCCCATTTCAGAGCGAATCTTAGGGACGGACAGTAAGAAGGTATCATTAGAGCACAAGCAACAGTTACTCATTTTAATTGAGATATACCCACGAAGATATGGGGGAGCAGTCCAAGGATGGATTTATAAATAAACAAGTGTCCTTGAGGAAAGACGCAGAACCCCAAAGTGCTCCTGATGGTCAGGTCAGCACTTTGCATTGTAGCTCGCTGCCATTAGTGTGTGAGTGTGTGTGTGTGTGAATGGGTGAACTGTAAAGCGCTTTGGACCAAAGTGCTGTATAAATGGAGCCATTTATCATTCAAGGTGAGTCATTGCATGGTATCCTCTCAGGTACTGGAAGAGTTTAAAAGACATTTTCTTTAGCAATAACTTCACTAACTGAACACTCTCTTTCATGAGACTTGAAAAAGCCTGTTTTTTTTTAACTTAAATTTAATCAAAATTAAAAATCAAAATCTTGAAAAGAGACAAGCTTGTCACGTGGGACAATCTGTTTCTAGGCCACAACCTCTCCAACTCAGACCAGCACCACTTTAACTGCTGTAACAGGAGATTCAGATACATAATTACTGAATGTGTTGGAAAGTGTCTCTGCAGCCCTGGAAGCTGGGAGGTGGCAGTGATTCGTGGGCACTCTGAAGATTACAGGTTCTTAAACAAGGGGTCACGACTTGAAATTGCTCAAAGGCCTGCAGCTGGAAGGGTCCCCATATGAAAAGCTGTATTATCTAAATAACCTTGGGTCTCAGGGTAATGCTAAATGTATTCCATATGGATTCCCTGCTTTTGGAGTCCAATAACTACAGAGTACCCCTGCTGTCTGAGCAGATGAGGTATACTTCATGCGCTGTTTGTGGATACCCTCGACCACACTGAAGTAAATACTTGTGGAAATATCATTACCTCTATAATTAATGGATAGAAAATGTCAATTAAATTATATGTTTCTCTTAATTAAACGAACCAGTGTTGTAGTTTAAAGTCTTTCATGGATCTTCAAAATTACTGTTTGCTCACTTGTCTTATTTTTCTCTTCTTTTCACAGTGGAATGTACTGTACCATCTGCACTTTATGCCTCTTAAGTTGATCTTGGTTTATGGGCACATATTGCAGTGTTGATGCATGTGTATGAACTGGTGTGTGGTGGGTGTTAATAGCTTTTGAAAAAGTCAGGGAGGCGTGCAAAAATGCCCGAAAAGTTAGAAAACACAACGTGCACAAAAAGATTAAGTGGCACAAAGAAAACAGAGTGTGGAATGAAAGACGGAGGAAATCAGGACAGAGCGCTTTTAGAGGTTTAACAAAATCTTTCAGTAGCGTGACCATTATTCATCATCAATCATTAGTTCCAGGTGTGAAAAAACAGTTACTGAAATGTATAAATCTTCCACAACATGTGGATTTAACAGCAGGATTAAAGAATCCAGGTGTTTTAAACAAGTCTTTATCCTGCCTTGAATACAACCAAAATGGTCTTTAAGCTAATTACTTTTCATGTTCTTTGATGAATGGGTGAGAAGTCCAGGAAGTTTGCTTTTTTGTTTTTCTTCATGGCACTAATAGGGCTTTCAGTAAGACCATTACGCCCCAAAAAGCTCTATCTTCGCTTTTTCCATTTGTTTCCTCTTCCTCACAAAATAATCTCCAAAACCATCTGCGCTGGGAGTAAAATTACATGTTGCCTTGCTCTCTCTTTCTGTCATCTAAACCTGTCTTTATGTCTGTCCTCACAGCTCCTATAAAATCACACAGGAAGCGAAAGCTGGGAGGAAAAAAACAGAACACTCAAACTCAAGAGGCTTGTGGACATCTCAAATGCACACAGAGAGGCCATTAATAAAAATAATTAGCGCAGGAGATGGGCGGAAAAAACGGGGGCCAGCTTGGCTGATGCAAAATCTCATTCTGTTATTTAATTTATCAGAGAGTGAAGCAGGAAGTCCACCAATCATTTCAGAGCACAAAGCTCCTACAAAAGGCATCTCTATCCTAGAAGGACACGCAGACACACACACGCATACACAAGGATCCCATCATCAGCCAGAGGGGGCCGGAGGGGTCATTAGCAAAGGAAGAAGATCAGATATCACCAATTCATCTTGGTCAAAATGATTAGAGAGTCACAGAGATCGAGAGGGATACGTATGATGGTGGTTGTGTGCATTCCTGGTTTAATGTACCATTGTGATCTGGGAGTCATTAATCAAAGGACCAGTGGATACACGCCCACAAACCGTTTCAGACACACACGCGCACACACAGAGTTCAAAAGGTTCAGAGAGGTCAAGGTAATTATTGTCACTGTAACTCACAGGAGTCAGCAGCTAACTGCAGCTTGTGTCGGAGAGTAATCATTTAAGTCTACACACACGACATAATCACAGTTTCACTCTGGAAACCTCTGACAATTAGTGCCTTTTTCCATATGTGTTGCCGCTGCCTAGTAAAACCACTACAGGATAAGGAAAAAGTGGTAACATACAAAGGGAAAAAATAAGTTTATAGCCAAGTAGCCATTAGCAGGAGCTGCAAATTTCTAACTGTCTAATGCCTCATTGAGAGAAATATACTGGTTTGCTGATTAATCTGAACGGCTCAACATTAGAAAAACTGGATTCCAAGATTCACTTCTCTCACAGTTGCTCACTGGCCACATGCGCCAAAACCAGTTCTCAGGCTTCCACTCTTCTTCTTCTCCATCTCAGCCTGCTCGAGACTTCATCTGGCCGAGCAGCTGACTTCCTGTTGGCTCTCCACACTCATGAAGGGGATGAGAGGCTCTTGTGGACTTTGCAAACTTAATTTGATCAAATTCTGATGATACAGAAAGTCACTTCAGGGGTTTGTGACACTCATAAAGCACCATTTCACAGCATGGCAGCAACTAATGATTATTTTCATTATTGATTAATCTGCTGATTGTTTTCACAATTAAGCGTTTCAGTGCATAAAATGCCAAGAAATTGAGAATCATCACAGTTTCCAAAATGACTTTGCATTTGTTTCTTCTGTCCAAAGCTCAAAGACTCTTCATTTATTTTCAGAAATGACAAACAAAAAAAGGAAATGCTTAAATTTAAGGCACTGGAATCTGCAGATGTTTTACGTTTTTGCTTGAAAAATGACTGAAATGATTAATCGATTATCAAACCAATCGAATGACCAACTCATTGTTGCATCTCTATGTTAAAGATGTTTCTTCCATCATGATTGGGAATGAGAAAACAGTCATTTATAAAGTCATTTGGCAAAACTACAACCAATTTCCCAGTATCACACACAATATCTCAGTGGGCTTTATGCATGCACATAAACAGCTCTCGACCAGCCTAAGCTCTCCAGAAAACACTAACAAGCAGAAGGTTGTTTGTCTGTTCTCTGAGCAGCTTCTTTATGCTGGTTTTCATCAGAAAAACACAAACTAACGCAATATTATCATGAACAGAAAACAGGTATAAAGCCTAACTACACAAAGCACAGACTCCTTACTTTTTTAAGCCTAAAATAAAAAAAAAAAACTCACCTTAAGCAGCCGGCATTAGAAAACTTCAGCAGAACAGCAGCTATCTCATTAGTCCCTTTGTGTGATATTAAATAGGCAATTTAAAAAAGATTCACTCTGACAATGGCGAGCAAGCATGATAAAAAAACAAGAGAAAACCAGAGCTGCTGAAAGTACGCAGGACTTATTAAAATCAAAATCAAGCAAACAAGCTTCATCCCAGTTCGATCGGCGTTTTGAGCACAATGCAGATTGTGTGTGTTTTGATTTGCTAAGATGATTGGAAATACAATAAGTGGCAAAAAAAGAACTTCAGATTGTGTTATATCGAGTAGCCACCTAGATGCAGCAGTTGGCCTCAAGCCGTCATTTGTGGATCTCTCAGTGTACACGCAAACACACACACATAAAGTGGCACTGCAACAACTAAACAAACAAACGCCGCCACACCGGAAAATCGAATAATTCATGCAAGCAGTGTAAGTCAGCATTGCATTCTTGATGCTTCAACTGCACATTGTGCTGTCGCTGATAAAAGACTCCAATATTCCTCAAGAGTCGGTGCCAAAGCAGTTTACTGCTGACTTGGTTGAGTTGGGAAAATTTCGACTCAAAGTTAAACTTCTAACTACAATATGAACATGTATGAACTGCAACAGGGAGATCGAGCGAACATTACTTTATTCTGTGTGAAACTTTTCAATAATATTTTTACTGTTTGCAAGTCTCATAAGGGCTGAGCTGTAAAATCAAATGAGTCCTGAATCATGGTAGTGACTGCGGGTAATAATGGTTATGATAATAATGTTGGAGGCTGACTGCAACAAAGGGACTGTGATCGAAAGTATCCTACCGTGGTCTGTGATTTTACAAGACACGAGATAGAGCTCCTTCAGACTTCTCCCCTCCTTGGCGATGATTTCCACACACCTACAGAGAGACACAAAGAGAGAACAAATGCTTTAAGTGTCACCCAAGGCATCTGTGTTCTGTATATTGCATTTCACTTTAGCTTGAAGGCAATTTTGCCCATCAAAAATGAATGCTCGCGCATATACAGCAGTGTTCCTTCTCTTAAAACTGCCCGTTACCCCCCCCGACACACACTCACACACACATGATGATTCCACAGTAAAGGTTAAACAGTACAGCTGCAGGGTCACAACTGCTCACAAATCCTGCCTCTGCTTCTTTTAACACACACACATTAATGATTTAACACCTAATCTGATTAAATAAGCATACACGAACACAGTGGGAGTATAAGTGTGTGTATGTGTCGAAAGCCAGTGCGTGCGTAGACACACACATACATATATAGTAAGCATGCTCACTTCAAAGAGGGATATCTGCATTCAGGCTAGTGCCTGAGCCCAAAGGACCTTCAGAGCATGTGTGTGTGCGGGTGTGTGTGTGTGTGAGAGAGAGTGTATACACCAGGGAGGGCTAAGGGGAAGATCAGAGTATCTGTATCAAATGATTCTCTTTAAATACCTCTAATGAGAGGAGCATGTGCAACAACTAGATTTTGATCAACGCATTTGACCTATTAACCTTCAGGAAAAAATGTTTTGATCTTTATGCTGGTGCTCAATCATGAATATTTATGAGACAAAAAAAGACAAGCACACACACACACACACACACACACACACACACACACACACACACACACACACACCTATACTGCACGGCTCTCAAATTAATGTGAAAGAAGCGCTGGCGCTGTGTGTGACGTTGATCTGTCTTCTATCATTGAGCTTCGTGTCGAAGTGAAACAGGGAACCTTATTGAGTTCTGGGGCCCACTAAGAACTGTGCTCATACGCTTTCACGCAATATGACTGACAACTGAGGTTATTCTGAAATGCATTGCTCATATTCTCTCGCTATCCGCTGGCTTATCTCACCGTAGGCCAAGCGTGATGCGTGAGGACTTGTTGAGAGAATCTGAGCTTCTTTTCTTTCACATTTTTTTTTTTTATGCTACATGCTCACTGTCTCGCAAACAGGAGTGAAAATAGGATGCAGGGAACAGGGAATTCAGCACGGAGAAACTTCCTCTGAAAACAAAGCCTGATTTGTAAGCTGGCGTGTTTTTGCTGCAGGATTGACTTAAGGTGGCACAATTCATGGATTTGACTTGACGTGCGACATATCGCACAGCTGGATCGAGAGGGAAAAGGTGCAAGAGAAAAGTTAAGAAGTGTGTTATAATTCTAAAATGCTTATTTCTGAGTGAAGCCGAAGCTGTTAAAATGTGCACTGGCCTGTCTGCTTTTCTTCACTGGGCTGCATCTTGATATTTCACATTTTCTCCCCCCCCTCCTCCTTTTCATTGTCCTCCCACCTCTTCTTGTTTATTTCTCTCTCTGCCTCTCACTCCGTTGCTCGCTTCTTCCCTTCTCTATCTTCTGCCCCTTTTCTCTCTCTGTGGTCCGCTTGAAGATAAGAAATATTCCACTCTTGAAAAAAGAGAAAGACCTGTTGCAATTGGTCATCCGTGACCCAACCTTGTGCTGTGGCCGGCATTGGATTACATTCAGTGCAGCCGGCGGGACCACAATATCATGCTGTGTGTCTTGGGGCTGTAGTATTAGAGCTGCTAATGAATGAATGCTCTGGGAAGACTTGGTGAGGAAACAGAAAAAAAGAAAGCGCAGCGACGAAGGCCGAGGCGGAGTGCATCCTCTGGGAGCTTGTTACACTGTGCCCAGGGTCAGAGCAAAAGCAATTAGATTAGACATCAATGAATGGGGGGTGGGGGGTGGGGGGGGGTGGAAAGAAAGTGCAGTGGGAAACAGAGTGAGTATAAATCTCTATACAGTATCTAGAGGTTGAGCAGAGACACAGAGGTGCATCATGGGAGGCTGACAGAGTTAAGGAAACAAGGGAGGAGAAGAAGAAAGAGTAAGGGGCCAAGGTGAGCTGAGTGAAGAGGATTAAGGAGACAGCCGAGGAGACGAGGAAGGACGGAGCAGAGGTGCGGGGTGTCATGGCTAACGCACGGTTCACATGAAAGGCCTTCAAGAAGCAACAAGCTCCCACCCACCTCCACTCAAACCCCACAAGGCTCAGCTGACATGAATTAGTGATCTTCTCTCTTTCAATAATGTACAGAGCCTGTGACAAAAGGCCCAGCCGGACGCGGTGTGCATGCCGAACACTTAGATAGAGGCGATGCTACGGGAGATAACGCTGAGAGGAGAACATTAGGATGCAGAGTGGGGAGAGCAAGTCAACAGCGTGGCAAGGTGATCGAGCTGGAGGAGCTGCTGGTGATGCTGAAAAAGGGAGGAAGAAGGAGCGGAAGGTAGGATGGAGGAGAGAGGAATGAGGAGGAAAATAAAACAGGGGGACGATACAGCTGATGCAGGTATGTGGGACGGAGGATTAGGAAAAGAGGAACTGGTGAAGTGTCAAAGAGAGCGTGTGCAGGATCACCATGATGAGGACACGGTGTGAGACGCAGGAAAATAAGGTAGAGAAAGGGAAACAAGGACTGGAAGACGTGTCAGCAAGCGGAGAGCGGAGCTTCAGGAAACAAAGAAGAAGTGAGGTGACGAGAGGATAAGTGGAGGAGGAAGGCAGACGGCACAAGATAACAAAAAATGAAGGGTGAGTTGAGGGAAAGGTTAATTAGGATGATTTAGAACAGTAACAGAAAAATGAGCAAGACGAAGAGCGCGAGACGACGAGGAGTAAATGATGATGACAAGTGAACAAGGCGAGAAAGTCGAGCAGGCTGTCTCCATGAAAGACGCTTCCACAAATATTACCGATGCACAAGAAAAGTCCAGAGAAAGCATTCGCTGTAGTTATGTGGGGAGCTAATATACAGCTCAAGGCCTCGCTTTTCCAATAAAATGACAATAAAACTGTTTCCATGACAACTAAGGTGGCGCATGTTCAAGCGATTAGCGTAGCCGGCAGGCAGAGGGGGGGGAGAAAGGAGCGAGGGAGCGAGCCTCATCAGGGGTCAGTGTGTGTTTGGCTCACTGTCTCCGTGCTGTCGGCACAAACAGCCAGAGGTAAACAATACGACTGTCACTCCTCCCTCTGTCGCATACGGACGACATCAAACCTCGATTCGGCTCTCAGCGAACTTCCTCAAACACACGTCACACACGCGTTTTCAATCTATATTGCATGACTGGACCCACACAACTGGACTTTGTTTAACCCTAAAACATCGTTCATATTTAATTTTGTTTTCTTGCCAGGCTGAATTAGCCGGCTGGCAAGAAAACAAAATTAAATATAAATGAACGGATGGAGCTTTTCTTTGACTCCACACTCAAGGATGAGAGTGTGTATCATAGCAAAAATAAAGCGTCTTCAACTTGAAAGAGAGGAAAGGTTTGAGACTCAGTGACACGATCACATTCTGCACACCTGAAATGCACAGGTGCTCATTTCTGCTCAGTCAAAACAATAACAAAGGCGTAGTTTGATGATGCGGTGAAGTAGCGTGGGATCACGGGAGCTGCTGTCTTCACTGTTAAACAACCACCACTGCGGATGACGAGGTCATGTGTTTAACGTATATACTTCATTTTTATTCATGTTATGTTGAGTCACGTTCGCCGACGTCCTTCCTCACTCTCTGAGGAGGGAAGTCTCTGGTGTTTCCCATGTTTACCCGGAAGTTCGAGTAACCCGACGGCCTAAAGGCGACCAAATGACACACACCGTTACCTTGAATAAAATTACTGATTTCTCTCCAGATTTTCCTTTGGCTTTTTGCCTTTATTTCACAGTGCAGCTGGAGACAGACAAGAAGGCGGGAATGGAGTGGGGATGCGATGCAGCGAGGGACTCCGGGTTGGGATCGAGCCCGGGCTGCTGCGGCACACATGATGGCTTTAAAGAGGTGTAGAGGGGCAGAAGCAGTCACGTACTTTCACAGCATCAGAAACAAAAAATAAAGTCATTTGCATTGCTGATGCATAACTGCTCTTCCTTTCGAGTTTTTAAGCAGAAAATTCAATTATGTTACTTTGAAACCATGGTAACTTCATCACCGCTAATTTATCTTGTGATTAACAAATGCATTTTCCAGGCTCTTACATGTAAATGAGGCCCAAAGGTATGACAAGCTAAGTAGTGCAGATTAAGGTGGAAATGCCACTCACCGAGGAGCCGAGATGTGTTTTTTAAAAGATCCATTTTTATTTCCCAGAATTAAATTTGCTCTTGGGCCGTATTTGCCCAACCTCTGCTCACTGCCATTGCAAAGCTTCATGCAGTATATTAGCTTACTGAAAATTATTTTACGTGTTAGAAACTGCCGCGGACTCATTATGACTTATTTCTATAAAGCTTCAAGTATAAAATGAATATAGCTCGTCTCATTAAAATGTTATTTAAATGCACTGAGGAGCATCACTGTAAAGATGTGTTTTTAATGACTCTGACAAGCTCTTGAATAATAAAAGCAAAGTGGTGGACCAGCATTATCAATGGGATCAAATCATATCTGCACTATACTATAGGTTAGGAAAATGGACTCTCAAGTGAAGGCCAACATATTGATGTATGTTCCTCTTCATCCTCATCCTGATAGCCGGAGGTCTAATAAGTCATCAACACCTAAGAAAACCAGCAAAGCCTATTAAAAAAATCACTCTGTATCTGCTGTATTATGGACACTTTCACATGAAAGATAGAAATAGAGGATTAGCAGCAGATAACCTCTTCTATCCGAGTTCTATAGTACGCTCCATTTTAGGACAACTGGCTTGACTGTGCTTTACTCGTGTGTGTGCATGCGTGTGTGTTTTGTTGTACAATCAGAAGTTAAACCTTGACAAAGCCGAGTGATTAGCCCTTAATCCCAGCTCACTGTTTGATCAAACTTAATCTCTTCTATGAGCTTGTTGCCATGCTCGTACGTTAAATTCGAAACCTTAAATGGCTATTTAAGATTTACACTCTGCACCGTATGCTAGTTTTTGCTGTCTGCCATTTTTATCCGTTTAGTTCTTTCGTATTTTTCGACGGACGTCCTGTTAATGTGTTCTAACTAAACAAACCTCAACATACAATCAGCATCAGTCAGCTGTGAAACATACAAGTCCAACCACTATATTGAACAATGTCCATAAATAGCTGGAAAGTGTCTATAGAGATCTGGGACAAGAGGGGAGGGACAAAGAGAGTGAGGGACAACCTTGTGTTTGAGTGTGTGTCAGTACGCAGAGTGCAGTTTGTGCTTGTGTGAATGCGTGCATTTGTCTCTCAGAGGTGAAGCTAATCTTCTTTTATGCAGCACAGCCAGAGGTATCCAAACAGACGGGCAGAAAGAGGAAGAATGGCAACAATACTTGAGAGAAACTGAGGTCCATATTTATCACAAAGACTGCAGACAGTCTTCTAGCCAAACAACATGTGTAGCGCTTCTCTTTAGCTAGCCGACCACAATGGAACAGGAACAAAGAGGCTGCTGGGAGAACGGTTGTAGGTAGGCGCACTAGCATGGTGCTCATCCCGCTCCTCACACGGCCCACAATTACACGGCTGCCTAGCCACACAAAAGGAGCAGGGAAATAGAAATGGATGATTCTTGAGAGAAGACGGCGAAAGAGAAAGAAAGTAAGCATGAAATGTATGAAGAAAAGTGGTTGAAGGTCTGGGGAGAGGTTGAAAACATAAAAGGAGGAGGAGGAGGAGGAGGCAGCAGCGGTGACAGACAAGACTTCAGACTTCCATGGCTGTCTTTAGACTTAATGAAATGGAAGGGCGGAGCAGCAAAGAGGAGGAGAGCAAGTCAAGATGGGGGTTTATACTTCTGAGGAGAACGCTCTTGCAAAAATGATTCTTGCTGTAAATTTTCTTTATATCGTCCATAAATCCATACACAAGTGTAAGGAGGCAGGGTTCAGCTTCCTGAGACGACGCGCAACACTGAGTTTCTGGAATCCTCCGTACAAAAAACTTTAAGACTTTTTTCATTGGGCTAATATAAATGGATATAAAAATATCCAATACCTCAAAAGAGCCCTTCAGTAAGCAAATAGTTCATAGTGAAGAAAAGCAACAATCTTAAAATGGAGCAATAGAGGTTTTATTGAATGGGGGGAAAACATCATTCATCACTTCATTGCTTTTGAAATTGCTGACCCTCTGATAATACGTGAAGACTTGGACTACTGTTCTTTTGCTTATTTGAGATATAATTAAAATATGTGTTCTCCACAAAAGATCAGATCGTTCAGGATCAGATTTTATTTTTCTTATCTTGGGAAGAGGCTGCTCGCTGCCAAAAATGATTTTAAATTCCAGAAAAAGGACCAACTTCAACACAAGTGAAAATTGAATGAGGCAGACAGATCTATCCCAGCAATCAGCAAGTCTTTTGTGGTTTCGTCAAACGTTGTGTTTTGTCATTACTTTCTAAGGATGTCATAGAAATTAATAATTAGAAAAATAAAAGAAAAACAATCGATCAAAGATGTGTTGCTTTTGCATCCACATCCTTCATTTTCTCCAGCTTTGTGTGACACTTTCTTTATAACGACTGTAAAATATGTAATAAAATGATGATAAAGTGCTCCCTCCTGTAGCCTCTTATGTGTAACCATAGAGTTCACAGACGTATCTATATTTGTTTATTGTTATGATAATATTACAAAATTGTAACCCCAAAGGTCTGTAAGACGCACCTTTCATCCCAGTCTGCTGTGTATTTCTGTGCATTTGGTTCGTGAGTGTAAGTTCCAGCCGTCTGAATCGGGGTCTGCTTCGGCAATTAGGGCCTGGATGATTTCCCAGGCTAGCCTGCCGTACCCACCGCTCAAATGAGAATCACATTCCTATTGTGTTCCACCACCGTTAATCATGTTTTCAAACGACTCTGAAAACGGCAGGGCATTCCAGCAGCTTGTCATCAGCCCGCTCAAAAATGTGCCGATGGGGTCATAACTGGAGCCATAAATGCCCATCATCCTCAGCTTTCCTGTCCAACCTGTGCCTTTTTTTGTTGTTTGTCTGGGAAAGGAGACATGTTCCAGGCCAACGCAGCTAACGGAAAGCAGAAACGCCAAGGCCCTTACATGCTGTCTCCTCTCATCCTAAGTGACGGTCGGGTTCTTTAAATGCTTGAAACACTTTCTTCAGCGATACTGTAAGTAATGCAGTAATCGCAGGGTAGAACTGCGCCACAGATGGTAAAAGTTTCAGTATAGACGCAGCAGGAGTTCTACGCTGAGCAAATGGCCATTCAGCCGTTCTGGAGGTATACATTAACTAATACTGAGTTCAAAAGTGCATCAGACGTGCAAACTTACGGCTGTTATTACATACAACAAATTCACCTTCTCCAAAAACAAGTGTCACTCACAAACCGCTTGATTTGTCCATCAAGAACCAGAGGGAAAAGCCAGCTAAGCACTTTGTGAGGTTAAGTGGCAGTTATTCACTTTAAGCTCATCCAAATGGACAGCCTGTTGCCTTGCCAACGCTGACGGGCCTCCGTGATGCGCATGCACAAACAGCATTTTGAAGCGGCTTCTCGGTTGCCAGCGAAACCGCACCGGCCTGACATCGCTCACACAGCATGGATTTCTGATCGCTCCCCAGTCCGCCTCGGCAGCTCCTTCCTCTGGTGCACCTGAGCAGTTTCCCCTGAGGACATGCAGGCGAGATACTCGGCTGCAAATGAACAACTGGGCTCTGTAAAGCACTGCCATGCCCCTATCTAACTCCACGGTCAGCCCACTGCAGCCATAACACAATAAATAACTGAGGAGAAGATGAGCACTGCCCTGTGGCAGATGGCGATAACACTTAGAGCCTCGGGTCTGAGTTGACACAGTGGTGTGTGAGTGTGTGTGTGCGCAGCAGAGAAGGTTAGTGGAGCTCTGCCCATGTGAGACGGACAGTTAGGTTAAAGATGGTTGCCCATGATAGATGTCACTGTGGGGAATAAAAGCAGCGGATGCATCTGCTTTCTTGGTGCCTCTCTTATTTCTGAAAGATGCAGTCAGGTAGAGCAGGAGGAAAAAAAAAAAAAATCCTCTCAGTACACTGGGTCTGTGTTTGATCATGGCCTCCACAGCTAAAATTAGGCTTGTGTTTTTTGATTTTGAAGAAAACTCACAATTTAAAGGACACATCAGCCTAAAAAGAGACCTTCTATTTTGGTTTCGCTGCAAAAAAAATCTTCACAAAAAGCACTTTCGCCATCAAATTCATATTTTTGTCAAACGAGTGGAACAAATCTGCCAGTGCAGCACAATTATTTCATTCATTTTCCAATCAAAAGCATCTTCATGGAGGATTCTTTTTTTTAAGATTATCTTTCGGCGTTTGCCTTCAGCGGAAAGTGACAGGAAGGACACAGAGGAAAAAAAACGGGGGAATGAGAGAGGGGTATGACCCCCAGCTGGAATCAAGCTAGGACAATGCAGCTATATGCTACGCATGTTAATCACAAGGCCCAAATGCAGCATGTTCTTAAATGTCTATGCCCAAAATGTCAACTACTAACAGAAATTAACTGATAAAAAAATGATTTTTTGCTATTTCTTTATTTCGGACACTGAAACATGCCGCTATAAAAATAAACTACAGCATTTTACTATGATTAAAAGTGATTTCTCCAGAGCAGATAAAACAACCAATAACTAGCAGCTAATAACAGAATCTTGTTTCAGGCACTGAAGAAAACAGCCAGTCTGACTGTGATAAATTGAGGTGAGCATGGCCCTCAGGGCTGCATATCGTAACTCTTCTGCTCCGCGTCCACATGCAGAGAGAGGTGAACTATCACGATGTTTACCAATAGGCCTGACACAGTGGCACACAGTAACACACAGTGTACACCCTCCGCCCACTCAGCCGTGCCTAATTGCTCTGCACTTTGATTACTGCCATCTATTTTAATGAGAGCTTACCAAACGCATTCTCTCCTGCCCGCTTTCTCTGTCAGACACGGCACACGCATGCAGGAGCGCGTGTGTGCGCGCCGCTTAGACACACATAAACACGGAGAAAAGAGACGAGAACAATACCGTGAACCATGTTTGTCCCAGTGGCAGGAAATTGGAGGGTGTTCATTAGGCTAATGGATATGAAGAGGAAGGGAGAAGGGGGATGAAGATAGAACGGGGGAGGACAGGAGGAAGTGAGGATGGGAGGGTGGGAGGCCACTGAATTAAACCACAACAAATTCTGCACAATGGCCCAACAAGTCATACTGCAGCATGTAATTTCCTCGCTACTATGATAAAGAGAGGAATACTTCAATTACACAGACTGGCTTTAATTACGCTGAATTTGCCTCATATGTCGTCTCCTGTTGAGAACGAATGAGCTGTTGCATTTTAGGTGGTGGTGGTGCTGCTGCTGCTGCACACTGCTCCTGCAGCTCGGGTGGATGGACCGGGCTTCATTAGGATTGCTGGTTTACCAGCACACACACACACTGGGATGACAAAGCCTAATCAATGGACTCACACTGTTTTAAAGACTCAGGGAGAGCAGGCACAGTAGATACCGAACTGGACAGGGTTGCTGATCGATGGAGAAAATGTGTGCTTTCCAGTGTGGCTTCAGTCATCCTTTATTTTCCTGTGCACATATCGTAGCATCTTTCACTGAGGCTGCACAGTGTATTTTCCTCAAAAGTCACAATACTTTATATCTCTCCCCACCCCGAGAGTGAAACAACATGAGTACGACAGCCCTGGACAAAAACTATGTTTCACAAAAAAACAGGAAAAGAACGTATATAAAGAGCACGAGAAAGCGAGAAAGACCAGAACAGGGAACAAAAAAAGAAAAGAAAAAAGGGAGGAGTGTGAAAGGAAAGAGAGGATGGAGCGCGACAACCGCATTACAACCACAGCTATGCCAGATCACAGCGTCACACTCTGTCTCATCACTTTACGAGACGTTAGGTCGTCCATGAAACTAGTTCAACATGTCTCTCGTGTAACAATCATCAATACCACAATACCACACATGCATACACACGCAGTGCAGACAATTGCTAAGTTGGAAAATGTTGTTCCAGGAAAACTGAGCTCCAAATGATGCCAAGATGAGGTCACAGCAGAGTGCAGAAAGTCAACCAGAAGAGGTGAACATATGAGCAAACTGAGGCCAAGACTTGTGTGTCCGATGTTTGAAAATATCGTTCTGAACGTAATAAAAACTCAAACCTTTACGGCCTGAATGGCCCCAGAGCTGCTCCTCACTGTGACAACAACCAGCCGCGACCCCTGACCTCTGACCTCTGACCGGAGACCCCACACTGACCTGACCATCACCCCTGTCTGTCACTGTCTACACAGCAACACGAGCAGGTGCTGATCACTTTGTCACAGCGAGCTAAAACGCTGTCGAAGAAAATATAATTACACAAAACACTGAACTGCCAACAGTCATGTTTAACACATGTGCTCCTCTCATGTAATTTCTATATGCTAACACGTGCTCCAACTGGATATTGTCAATATATGAATGAATGTTTGATTTATAGCACATAATGCCTTCCTACTCTCTTGGTGGTGTTCTCATAATATTAAAATATCAGAACATACCAATTAAATACACAAGGCACACTACAGATAAAAAAATCCGTAGGGCTCCAGTATACACTGCAAAAACTAGCTGCTAATCCAATTGTCTCCTCGCTGGGGACAGGAGACAGAAAGATCCTAATGAGAAACTGGTGGCTAAATAACCATGATGGTAATAACAGTGGGAGCATCTCTCAGTGCAGGCGTTTGACTCTGGTGACACACAGCCATTAGGTATTCATGAAAACAGATGTTGCTTGGCTCGCAAGCTCATTGGCCCAAACACGGCTCGAAAAAGCCAGAATCCTAAATGAATTTCCCAACGGAACGCACTGTTTGATCCCACGCCAAGAAAAAGTGAGGAGATTTTCATGCTATAGGAGGGGGGGGGGGGGAGAGATCGCAGGAGAAGGAGAGAGGAGGAGGGGGGAAAGGATGGAAGATGAGACGGGATAAAAGAGAGGAAGAGAGAGGGGAGTGTGGTCTATCCCGCTTGAAGTTGCTGTCTTCTGTCACGTCTCTTCAACAGCGAACCTCATCTCCTTCCCCTCATGTCCAAAGATGCCATCTTTAGCATTGGCTGAAGAAACAAAATCCTATTAGCTTGATAGCAAAGTGAATTTGTTGAAGCAGCCTCAACCAGGCGACGCTCCACTGGCTTATCACTGGCTAAGCAGACAGAGCTTAGGCAAGAGGAGGACAGAGGAGAATGGTTGAGGAGACACATGGCGGGGGGACCAGGGGAGTTAAGGTCCCTTTATATACAGGCCTGTATAAGTGGTGCTGTAGGAGTGGGGCTCCTTACCATCTTAACCCCCACAACCCCCTACCCCAGCAGATTATTCTGATCATTAAAAAAAAAAAGCCATATTTGATTTGTTTTAATGATTTGCATCACAAAAACTAATTTCACACCTTTTAATTCTGTTCATTAGATTCTGGGACGAAACGAGCAGCAAATTTGTTCTTTCTCCCCATGTTTCTCTTCACTCTGTATTTCTGGAAACATTTTCAGAAGAGAACCGGTTATACTGGCCAGCGTCCATTTACATTTCACTGCATCACACTGAAAAACTTCTGCGACTGGGAACATAAAATCCGGCTAAAAACACCTTTAAAATATTCTACACAACAATACAACACCGATTTCAAAAAAAGCTAAGACGCTGTGTGAAACGTAAACAAAAACACTGGTTTTAAAGTGTGCGTGCGTGCGTGTGTGTGTGTGTGTGCGTGTGTGTGTGTTTCAATAAGCTGCCAGATGGGTCAAAGACTATTTCCCACTATCCATGCACTGTGTAAGTATGTTAGAAAACTTTAATAAGTATATAGATCACCACCCCAGCAGAAGTTAATCACTCTCTATTCTGTCCCTTTTTTATATCCGTCCATCTTTGTCTTCATAAAACAGTGAGTGTCAATGAGCTGTACATTCACCTGAAAACATGACGAAGAGGATGAGGATGTAGTCCAAGAGGATAGGGAACCAGATGTATAGCCTTTGTTATCTTTCTTTTCCATAACTATGGATATTACAGTCATCATCCTCACAAAGATCTTCTCTTTAGCGTGCTGGCAAATTGACCACGGCTGGTGGTTTGGAGAGACAGAGGCAGGAAGACAGAGTAGAAGAACAGGCTTTAATAGACAGTGCTGTTGATGGATGTGATTATAGCCCCTTCATGCTGCCCATCCATTCTCTATAGATTCCAGATGATAACAGTCCTTGGACCCTCTCTCTCTCTCTTTCTCTCCCCCTCAGTGTTCTTCTCTCATCCTGTGCTTTCCACCCCTTTCTGTGAACGTCCAGTCTTCTTCTCCTGTCTTTCTGTTTCTATTTATCCCTGATTTCTCTCTGTTCTTGCCTCTCTAAACCCCGTGCACTGTCTTTAATTCCCTCCTCCCCATAACACCACCTTCTTCTCACAATCACTTCCCCTCTACCCTCCTCAGATGCTTCACAGGGAGCCAACAAACCACATCACATATCTGAGACCCCCCTCCCGCTCCCCCCCCTTCTCCTCCAAAACAACCCCTCTTATACTCCTACTATCTTTTTCTCTTTGCCACTGCCTCTCCTCCTTTCATGGCCATCATCCCAGCGCGCCTCCTTACAGTTTACGACAGTGTTCACATTTCCAAAGAAAAAATACCCCCCAGCGAGTGGTGCGTGTTTGCTTCGAAACACATTAGCAGCGTCGAGCAAAAGCGCTATGACAAATGACAGGAGGCTAACAGTGGGGATCCTGCTGGTCATTCAGCCAACCAGCAGAAGTACTGGAGTGCGCTCCGCCGCAACACTGAGGCTCAAAGTGAAACCAATCCTCCAACGTCGTACAATATCTGCCTTAATCTTACTCAAGCTCCGCTCATTACACACTCAGCATGGGCCGGAGACAGGCAGCACAGGCAGCTATGCAGCTGGGATTTGTACACCAACTGTGTGTGAGTTTGTGTGTGTGTGTGTGTGTGTGTGTGTGTGTGTGTCAACGCAATGATGTGGTATCGCTATCACTGCTAAGACGAAGCCACAGCAAAAGGGTGTGTAATACGCCATGACACTGTACGCAGATCAAGTAGATTTATAGTCCCCATCATCCCCTCCCATAAGAGACAAAACCATAGAGAATGTTAATTTCCACCGCCATAAACAACCACAATAAGCATCACACTGACATGTGAGCATGTTTGCACGCTTGCGTAACAATCAGCATGCTGGGATACAGAGAGTCTGCGTACATGACATGCATAGTGTAGATGTGCAAGTATGTGCTTGTGTGTTTCACCATATGTGTGCGAACGCTAGTGTGTGCATGTGCATAAGTAAGCGGTTGTGCACATGTCTCCTTCTTACCTCATTACCACAGTGAAAAAAAAAAAAACCTGCGCATGCGTCGTTCGTCGCCTCCGTCATGCGAGGTGAGGTCATCCAGAGTAAAATCAGACAATCCTAATTGTGCAGGGTGATAATGTACCCACATAAAGACTAACATATTTCAACCCGCAATAACGCTCTCTGTAATCCAGCAACTTTTCAGCACCCTCCAGAACCCAGCTTACATTCAAGGACGGGCGGAGGAAGGGCTGCGCCAAAAGCTGGAGGGCTGATGTGAAAAACAGACGCAAAAATCTGAATAAAAAAATCATTTTTGAGCCGTAAAGACACAAACGAAAGCAAAAATCACTTCCTTGCATACATTATTTTCTCACATGTTTAAACAAGCATATACTGACACGCATGGACAGAAAGTCTACCCAAAGCAGCAGACTGGAGGGTTGGAGTGGTACAGCTCCCAGTCTGCCAGTTCAGTTTTATGTCTCGGCTTTGATACAAATCCGCACAGCATGGGAGCTCACTCCACCACCTGAGGTGTGTGTGTGTTTATGCGTGTGTCTGTATATGCGCGGCTATGAATGTCCAATCCACCACCTGTTTGTCAGCGCAGAAAGCCAAACTCCATTCCACTTCCAGAGGATGCACTGGGACGTCTGTGCGCACGTGCACCAGCGTTTCCACGTGTGTGTTCACGCGCACGTGTTCTGCATGCGAGTGTGTACCTGTGGTGTGTGATCCATTCTGTTTTCCACATGAAGCTGTTCCTCATTAATCAATTTATGGAGGGACAGCTATATGAACCGGGGCTCTCTTCCACTCCTTCACAATAAAACCTCACTGGGCTTCTTTCCTCCTCCAGCTCACATAACCCACCTTCTGGCCAGATCAGGTCATACACAGTAACAAGAAAAACCACAATGAGGATCACTGGCCTGAGCCAAACACATGCTATGATTATTCAATTTTTCAGCTCAGCTCCTGTGGGCGTATATACTATACACACTTTCAAGCTATTGTTTTTACTGAAATGTTAAGATCACAATTTCCTCGCCAAAGTTTCTTTCGCAGCAAAGTTTGTGCGAGTGACCTAATGTCTGCATTGAAAGAAGTAAATCAGATTTTGCTTCCAAATTGTATAGTTTATGATACTTTTTCCAACAATCTGGATTATCAGGTCCAAATACCACATTGAATCTTTGAGGTACGATGGCTGTGAAGTGTGTAACAATGACAGATGGCCAAAAATAAAAGTCAAAAAGAAACTGTGTTTAAAAAATTATGCAGTGGGGCACCTGACAGCCGGGCCAATCTGTTCGACCACATGTCCCATAACCTAAACTTTTCTCATTTCTCATGAACTCTACAGAGAGAACATGACAAATGCAGCAGAACAATGTTTTATCTCATCTGACATCTTGACAACAAGGAAATAAACATAAGCTGACAGCCAATCCGATCGCCCATCTGCTGGTCTGCCTCGCAGTGGTTGGATCGCCCGACAAGCGGTGACGGAATAATTTCAGTCAGGGACACACCCCAGAGATGGTAAGTGGGGGTGTGTGTGGGGGGGGGTTAAGGTAAGGAGAGAAAAGAAGGCAATACGTGGAAAGTTGAGTGGGCAGCCACATGGCATCTCCAGGCAATTTGATTGGTGGAGGCACACAGGCAGCCAGGCAGGAAGACTAGGAAATGTAATTCAGGGAGGCTGTCTGAATATGACATCTCTGGGAGCTATTCAATCTGCAGCCAAACCCTCAAGTGGCGCCTCGCCTGGCATGGTGGCAGCAAGGTTACAACTGTGAGCTCACTGCCTGTCAACCCCACTACACCCTCTGTGGAGAAAAAGATATGACGGAGGAGAGGAGAGGAGAGGAGAGGAGAGGAGAGGACAGGAGAGGAGAGGAGAGGAGAGGACAGGAGAGGAGAGGAGAGGAGAGGAGAGGAGAGGAGAGGAGAGGAGAGGAGAGGGCAGCAGAAATACTAGAATGAAGATAAATATATCTATATCCTGACAATGTAACTAAAAAAAGGCACAGCCAAGAATAAACAAGATTTAAAAGGAGTGGTTGAACGTTTGAAAAGAAAGGCGGAGGGAATGCCAAGAGATGGAGGCACAATGGGACTCCGGAGAATGAATGGGAGAAAGACTAAGGAAGGAAAGGCGGAGTGAGTGAGAAAGTGATCCAGGCGCCGGCTGTGATTCTTCTCTGTCAAGCATGGCTCATAGAGAGTAGTGATAATTGACAACAGTGGCTGACATTCTTCACCAGACCACTCTATTCATTACAAAACCAACCCCCCCCCCCCCACCCCCACCCCACTATGCCTTAAGAAGTACATTAAGCAAAGATGCTGCATAGCTGTGTCTCGTACAGAATGCCTTGTATTAAACGCTGTAGCATTTACAAGGAGTAATGTAAAGCGATGTGGAGGGACTAGATCAGGCATTGTGCTTTGGGTCAATGGTGGAATCCAGCAAATCACAGTCGATACAGCTAGAGAGCGAAATGCGCTTTAAACAAAATACACAATAAGATAATAAATTCAACAAGAAACTCTGTTTGTGTGTACGTGAATGGAAAAAGTCGAAAAAACATTGTGTGTATTATTCTTTGTCCTGAGGGCCTGATTACTCATGTGTGAACAGTGAAGCATCGGCCACTTTATTAGGCACACCTGTGGCCTTATCTGTAATGCAATCTAATACAACTGTTCTGCCAAGTTCACCATTATGACACCGATCACCGATTTTTTTTTACATCACTGTCATACAGGTGTTAATTAAACTACGTTTCAGCATCAAGGTCATAGTTTGTGGTGGTGTTTTACTGTAAAAGAATTTGAAGCCCAAACCAACACCACGACCTCAATAACAAACACATACACCACCACATACATGTACGCAACATGTGATGATCCCCTTTTGTGTTTCACCAGAACGCACCTGGGCCATAGAGGGATGACATCATGGGAGGAAATGAGTGAGAGCAAACAGTTCAGATGCTGCCATTCAGCTCCGCTCCCTGTCATTCACATCCATTTGGCTTCCCTGCGGTCTTTCCTGCTGGTTTGCTGGGCTGAACAGCAGCTCCTGAAGATTCTTATCAGTCAAGTTATGACTTCACTGTCTGGTCCTCACCAGTCAGCATTCATCCTCTGAGATAGGCAATGACAGCTCACTATTGGATACAGCTCCAGGAATCTTTTATCAAGCCCATTCATTCATACTTGCATACAGATCGAGAAATTCAGAGACACACAAAGGCGCACAAACAGAATCACTCACCCCGCCTCACTCCCTCCTACACAGACGCACTCATCTACCATTTCATCCCAAAGAGACTGTACACATTCAAACAAACAGGGGAGACTGTTATTGTCTGAATGCAATTATCTTGTACTGTCCATCTCCTTGACTGCTGTGGGACAAAGGGCCCTCTGTTGATGAGGCTAGCAGCGTGTGAATAGGAGGTTAGACATCCTTGGCCTTTTCCATGGCTGTGGACATTCAATCTGCCATCCACACATCCCAGTGGATCTGATAACACTAAACAAACCCCAGAGAGAGAGAGGGGGAAAAAGCCAGACGCTAATGGCTTTAGTATTGTGTGTAAATCCTCTCTTATCTGCCTGCTCTCTGTGTTAAGAGACTGGTCAAGGGCAGTGGGAAAGAATAAACCCTATAACCACAATGTTGTCTGCCAGCGTTCACCTCAACGTAAACAGTTTAGAATACGGACGGCCATGCAGAGACAAGCACGAACACGCCGACACACACATACATGTAAACACAAGGCTCGCTATCCAGGCTGATGCCAGGAAAGGCTGACCTGGCATTAGACTGGAGCTAATTATTCTCAGCCTCTCAGATTCTCCCATTGGAGTCTCATATCAGCGCGCGCACACACGCGCACACACACACAGACACACACACACACACACACACACACACACACACACACACACACACACACACACACACGTGCACGCACGCACACACACACTCACTAATTGTTGTGCTGATTCTCTCTTTAGCGCTGTCTTGTCTGCGTCTCGTGGCGACAGAACAGTAAGAGGGAGAAAATTAGTGGAAAGGTAAAGGGAGCGCGGATGGGAGGAAAAGAAAAGACATGGCGGATTATCCCCCTAATCCCCCCCATCCCATTTTAGGGGAGGGAGGCTCAGCTTCTAAGACATTAAGAGTACAGTAGGAACCTGTTTCTCTTTCTTCCTCCACCTGTCTCACTCTCCTCTTCTTTTTTCCACATCCCCAGCTCTGAGACGCTTACTCCTCATGGACATCACAAGCTATACTGACTGGTAAAAGAAATGTATAACACAGTTTCTGATTCCTGACTGATTTCCTCTGTCTGCGTGGAGCTAATATTATAACAAAGGATATTTAGCCAAAGTAACGGACGGGCTGCTTGGTTGCAGCAGCAGTGGCACTTGTGTGTAGAGCGACAAATACACGGCCTTCCTGGAATTTACAGCCATGTTGGATCAAAAGGTGTTTCAGCATATTGCTGTGTTGCCACTCTTACTTAAAATTATCATTTTAAAGACATTATAACTAGGACGGATTTTATTCTTCTTCGTGAAAAGAAGCCGCGCTTTGGACCAGTTTCCGGCAGCACTCGTCAGAAAAGTTTGCCGAAGACATGCAAAGAAAAGTCCCCAGCTGGAAGTGAACTGGGCCACAACAATACTTTCAATCCTTTTTTTTGTTTTTCTTTTAATTAACATGTTACTTTTATTTCATTTTCAAATGCTTTCATTTGTGCAACCACCATTTTCAACAACAGACTTTTCACACAAACGTTTGACCACAAAGAGAACAGCACATTGTCTGCAACACGAGGCTTTTCTCAGCCATTCAAACCACGCGAGTCATTCCTGTTAAAAAGAGGAACGTTCAGCC
This sequence comes from Chaetodon auriga, assembly GCF_051107435.1. Lineage (NCBI taxonomy): Eukaryota > Metazoa > Chordata > Actinopteri > Chaetodontiformes > Chaetodontidae > Chaetodon > Chaetodon auriga. The sequence continues at coordinate 16,958,538 of NC_135078.1, read as the reverse complement.
CTCTTCTTCGGATAACACGCTGCTGACGCTTCAAAACAATCACTCCTCATTAGGTGTCTTTCTTTGGAAACAAAAATCAATCGCTGAATTGTTACTTGTGAATCAACAAAATGAAGAAGTGAGCACTGATGGTGTGATGGTGATAGCAACCAGCGCAATAAACACTTTGTTATGTTAATGAGAACCAGCAATGCCTCCTCGTTCCTTCTCTCTTAAGCATGGTCTCACACTCACACACACACACACACACACACCAGTTCTCCCTCTATTCAGGTGATAAACACTTGACATATTCATGTTTCTTTGCTGTGCCAAAAATCTTTTCACAGAAGTTGTAAAATGCAGCTAAGTGAAACTAAATGTAAGAACTTGGTTTATTTTGATGCTCTTTCTTTGTGAATGTTCTCTATATTTGCACATAGATGTAAAATACGTAAAACTAATCACAATGGTATTTCCTCTGCAGTCTGCTACATCTCGGTTCAGAGCAGGGCGACAGCATCTTCATCCATTACAGCGATCACTGCCACGTTGCATGTGTGTCTGGATCAATTCAAAATGTCAGGCTGCGGATTGAAAGGAGTTACCACTAATTTGTGAATAACTCTGACTGGGTAGCAGCTACAAGAACTCAAAGAGAGGACTGTTTACACGACTTCCCCCCATTAAAGTGACACAATCTCATGTCTGTGAGGTCTCTCAACATGAGGACATCTCTGCTCCAGTGTCAAAAACACAAAGGCAGGAAAGGTCTGCAGCGGCATCAACGGCCTGAGAGCTGAGACTTGCTGGAGCTGGGTGTCACCTTTTTGACAGGTTCCAAAGCTGTGGGCTGGCGGGGGCTGGCTGTCGAAAGCAAACGCTCGAGCCTGGGCCCTCTTCAGTGGGAAAGAGACTATCACTGATGGAGGTGCTGCTCTTCACTTGTGACTCAGATGTACACAGTGAAAAAAAGTAAAACAAAAAAACAAGAAAGAATGCTCCACACACATTCAGAAAAGGCAGATGGTTAAAACAATGGCTGTCACCTCACCTCCCAAACAAGACTCTACACAACATAAGACGGCCGCGGGTAAATTATGGAGATTTCATACAGTTGACTTACATGCATGCATCCTGGCGCACACATTCGCACACACTTACACACCCCCAGTCTACACAGTGTGACGGGAGTAGGTGTCGGATGTAATGATTTTGTGTACAAGCTGTTAGAAAATGACAGCTTGGAGAGTGGACCCTACCTGTGGCAGATACACGCCTTGTTTTTGTACGCTGAATACAAACACACAAACACACACTTCTGCTGCTGCCGCTGCTACTACAGAGCACCTCCCTAACTGCATACTTCTGTCAATACCACTTGTCTTTGAGGGAGTGAGTCAACTGTTTGAGTGGAGGAGAGGAGGGTGATGGAGGCGCTTTACACCTCTGCACGTGTTTGTGTGGGTGCGTGGATGCATGCTTGCATACACTTCCACCTCACACTTAGCAAGGGTGGACAGATGTCCTCCCATGTGTGACGCGTGCGGCAGGTATGGTAATGTGTGAATTAATGTCACACGACCACACCTTGCAGCGTGCCTCACGCAGTCTCATCTCCAGGACGCGATCCCGCTGCCAACCAGTGCAGCTGTAATTCACACTCCGTCTCCTCCTTTCAATCACTTCCACAATCTGCCCATCAGTAATTCGTCCTCAGGTAAGACGCTCTCTCGCTCGCTCACCGTCCTTATCAGAATCATCATCAGACTCGGAGACACTTTAAATGACAAGCACAAGAAAAGAAAAAGGAACTTTTCTTGTTAACGGCTGATGTAGAAATATGGGTCAATTAAGGACAACTAGAAACGCTGAAAGACAGTATAAATAACAAACAACTCATACTGCTATATTACACACATACAGCATGGACTGCATTTGAGATACACAAAATAATTTCCTTTCCCTCTCGCAGCCTCTCCATCCTCAATTCCCTACATCTTTCTGAATGATAATCAGATACAAATGGAGAGCTAAAAGCATGGGAAATGAATGCACAGCCACCATCAGCTCTTTGTTATTCACCTGTGAGCGCTGCGAGGGAAAGAGAAGAGAGCCCAATAAGCATTCGCTGAGGTCCGGGCAGGGCGCTCTCGCTCTCGACATCCCTCTTCCTCTCTTTCAATCTTTCCACCTTTAACAAAGTCTTTGCTCACCTCACTGCTGAGCGTGGCCTACCTCAACAGCTCTCAGAAACGCATTCATTTGCAGTCTTCCATCCTGCTACCCGTCTATCCATCCATCTGTCCATCCATCTAAAAAAGCAGCTCAGCTTCTCCCTCCATCCTCATCGCTCCATCTGTCCATCACTGCTCATTACTCTCCCCATTTTCCATTCCCTCCTCTGTCATATTTGTGACCATCCATCCATCTTCTTCAATAAACACAACAGAATCGGCAGCATGTACGAATATATGAATTCTCTAGTGTTAAAATAAAAGAGGCAGCACTTTTTTTTGACACGCACCAACTCATGTGAATTCATGAAGGCTTAAGATTGAAGGTTTTCCTCTGAATCCACAGGCGGAATTTGCACTTGCTAAAGGTGGAATTTGTTGGATTGGATTGGCAATGAGGAAGTTATTAATAGAGAGAAATTCTAACAGATAAATATGGTAGAAACATCTTTATACAAAAGTCCATGGAGGAGCTCACTGATTTAACTCTAAACCAAGGAAGCTAACAGCAGAGAGCACTTTCTAACTCATCTTTATTAGCTTCAGGGAGAAATGTTTTTGGTCTATATACAATTTCTGACAACTGCAAAAGAATGCTGCTAACCTTGTATAGTACGTGCACACACACACACACACACACACATACACACACTCACACACACACACAGAATCTCAAGTTTCTATAGCGAGGGGAATTAGTCTAAACAGACAAATAGCTGTTTATTCTCAGCTTTATCTGCAAACTAATCCAGACAAACAAAAAAGCGTCTAACATCCCGCTACCTGTGGCGACTTGATCTGATAAAAGTCCCCACGAAAAAGATTCCCCTTTGTGCAAAACCAACTCATCATCTCCAAATGTGAACAATGTATCTTTCCCTGAAAACTAATTTCCCTGTGAAAATGGGGTTTTAAGTCTTTTGAGGCTTCTTTTAGATTCCAATAAACTAATTCCAAGGCCGATGCAGAGAGAGGCTTATTTCAATTTCACAAGGCTTTGTTCGAATTTGTTTTACATTATGATGCCGGTGGGCAGGGAGGGGGAGGGCGGGGGCAGGGTGCTGGGCGCTGTTTTGTTTTAATGCATTCAGGTATCTTGTTTTGTTGTTTGCACTCTTCACACCATAAAAGAGAGAGGGAAAATGATATGTACCAACTCAGCCTGGTTCATCCTCTCTCCATCTATCCGTCTCTGCTGATCTGTTATACAGACAAACACTGGGATACTTCCTCAAGACTAAAATAAATAGTGTATATTAAAATAATAAAAGTCATGCTTTAAGAAATTCCTATCCTCTCTGGTGTGACGAAGCCTGTGTCTGTGTGCATGCATGTACCGCTGTAAGACTGTCTTTCTATAAAATCATATTTTCACTGCACATTACAGCAAAGTAAATCTCCATAAACACAGAGAGCATTCTCTCTATTTTCCAGTCAGCCCGAATAAGCCGAGCAGTCTCATACCAACAAACACACACACACACGCATAAATACGCTCGTGCACACAGAGAGCGGAAGTCTGAAAAGTTGATCCTCTTCTGTTGTGAGTTGACAAGAACTGCTATAGAGATGGATTTCCTCACATGAAAACAACAAATAAAGAACACGAATGAATAAAGTTGCCGACACAACAACTAGTTCTTGGGAGAAAGCAGAGCATGCAAAACTGTGGTTAAGATACAGGGCGCAGAGCTGTATAATAGTGATTGCAGCAACTAATGACTATAATAACATACCTTAACACTGGGCTGCTCAACTCTGGGCTGCCTCTGTTGATTGCAATCATTGTTAATTGCATGTGTTTGGGCCAATTAAGAACAGTAGCAATTTCAACTGTTGCTGCTCTGACTGGGTCCGCTGCATTGTAGTCAGTTTACAAAATATCTTCGCATAAATACTTTTCAGTATCAAACTTCTGGGAAAAACATAATCATGAGAACACACAAAGACAGTGTTTAGAGTATTCAGGAACAATCAATTATATTAACAAAATCAGCGTCATAGCAGCTAGTGCTTGACGGGGCCTTCCCCATACATAAAGATGGTGTGTGTCTGTGCGTTTATGTTAAACAGCACCGCCGCTGGCTGAGTAAGGCTGTAGCAGCCATTAGCTCCTGCAACCTCTCCAGGGGCAGAATATTGTGTCTACATGGAGCGCCTGTAGAGAAAATAATAATAAATAAACAAATAAAATGGAAAAAAAAAAATCCTAAAAGGACGTTTACCGTACATGGACAATCATGCATGCTCACAAAAACACATATATGCAGAGCACACCTGAGGCTGACATACAGATATGTCCCATGACACCATAATTACATACATGCAGGGGTGAGCTGGGCTGGCCGATATGAATAGAAAGCAGATCCATGCAGAGGGAAAGCAATAAAGCAATACAGTAATGTATCAAACATTCTCTCACTCACACACACACACACACACACACACACACACACAGTTTTACAGTATGTTGGGTAAACATTTTCATCATGCACACTGACTCTGGTGTAAAATGTCTCAAATATCACACACAAACATGCCTGCATACATACAGTATATACACGTAGTAATGCTATATGCATCTTTTTCACCGGCTCAATGGAGGCTATTTCCTGAGCCATGAAAACATCCACCACTGTGCCCTCCCAGGAGGAAATAAGTACGAAAAAAAATTGACATTTTGGTCCTCTGGGGAGTAGTCCGACCTGTGGCACTGTACTAAATTGCACGGCCTCACAGGTTTGGAGAGAATGTCCCATATTTTAGAGCTTTAAGTACTTAAGTTACTCCTGTGAAGTCCTGAGCTGCAGTGGTCTGGAGTTTACAGTAGTTCGACTCCTGCTCTGTTTTGCTCGCTGGCTCCCCTACAGCCATATCGATACTGCTAATGCTAACTAAACATTTCCCTGCTGCTTCACATCCAAGGCATTTCATCACAATCCACTAGAAGGGTTTTGTCATGAACCTGCTACAGTAAGTGCAGCATTTGTCACCAAGGTTTGCAACTGACTGATGACAGCAGGAGATGGACCTTTTTCAAGGCTTCTGTGAAAGAATATTAGAAGAGAGGAAAAAAAAAAGTACCCAAGTCACAATAAAGCCGACGAGCTGAAAGCGACAGGTGCACAACACAGTTTGGATAAATGTCAAGCCTCCAACACGTCATTACTGTACCATCCTGTCATACAGAAAAGCTCTTCAGCATGGCACAGTTGTCCTCGCTGTAATAGAAATCCAGAAACATTTCTTGCACTTTTTCACTCAACAGTTCTCCCCAATCGGTTATAATGACCTCCACAAAACATGCCCACACACTGCTATCTTGTTCCCAGGTCCTCTTTTAATCTACATGGACATTTCAACACCAACACAAGCCACAATAGCAGCAGTGGACACTACGCACTTTTACAGGCCTTATAAGTTACGGGCTTATGGCTGAGCGGGTCGAACAGAGTCATGCCTATAAAATATCACCCCTTGCCAACCCCTGGCAGGATGGGACCAGCTGAGCTAGCTAGACGCTGAGGTAACGCGTCACAGCGTGGAGACGAAAGCTGTGGCTTCCAGCTGGCTTGTACTGCTGTGAAATACTAGCCCCAAAGTTACACAGGCATATTTCAATCATGATACAACAGCTTCCCTTGACTTTTACGACATGCTTTTTAGTTACATTTTGGACCTTAATGCACCATTAAGTTTCCCCTTTACCAGCCTTTAAGGTAATATAATCTATTTAGCATGTGCTGTATACCACAAAACTGTGACTGTAACTGAAAAGTAATGTTCCTAAGCACAACATGTACTGTATAGTCTTGAAATGTCTAAACAATAACCCATCACCCCAAAAAACCTAAATTCTCAATTATATGTCATCAACTTCTTTATCAGCTGAGGACTAAAGCTGCTACTTCCCATCTTTGAACAAGAGCTTGTTCTCATTTGAGCCTGTCACTTATTACATAAATGTGGGTGTCACTTCATTCAAATGATCGGCACTGTGCACTGAAAAAGTTTTCCAATTAACCAAACACCTCACTAACTGTGACATGTCTTCAGCGGTTGCCATTGTTCTACAGGAGCACCAGGGATGTGCACGTCTCCTTTATTATCCTCATTTCCCGGGTTGTTGTTGAAAGCAAAAGAAAGGCTTTTACTTTTAATTTATTGTGTAAAAAACAACACATTTAAATGAAAGTAGGTGCAAGCATGGTTATTCCATTTGCATGACAATCGTACCGTTTTAATTGAAGCAAAAATTAGCAGGAATCAGGTGGTAATTACGACCCTTTCAGGGTCTCTTTCCGGGTCCACAACCAACCTCATTCATTATTCCTTTTGAGGGAAAGCAGGCTTGGTCAATCACTCGTGTGCACGTTTACTGATTGAGATTCTCGAGGGATTGAATCCTGAACCTCACCTGCAGCACACATGTACTTTGCACACACGCACACGCACACTGCCAGCAGCTATTTCACCATGCTGCTGAATGCCATTAATTCCTATGTCACATCTCCTTAGGTGAGAAACTGGTGACAGAAGCAACCACAGTCAGAGAAACGCTCTCTCTCTCTCTCTCTCTCTCTCTCTCTCTCTCTCTCTCTCTCTCTCTCTCTCTCTCCCTCTCTCTCTCTCACTCTGCACCACCGTTCCTCCCTCCACCTCCATCCATATTCAGCAGATCCAGGCATGTGCAATAAGGAGAGAAGGAGAAGGGTTGGGAGTGGAAGGTGGAGATGGGGAAGAGGGCGGGTTGGTGTGGGTGATTGTAAATTCAGCACCAGCTCTTCTTGTTGCGCAGGAATGACCCATCATTTCACACTGGGCCAAATGGCATGAATTCATAAATATAAATAACAGCAGCAAATTCGTCTTTTCAGGATGCTGTACAGAGGCATAGACAGAGCCATATTAGAATAAAGATGCCTTCTCTCTCACTATCTTTCTTATTATTACCCACCACACACACCTTTCTGCCTTCTTTATCAACTTCCACATTTTTCCTGCTCCTCCTTTCTCACTCCCGTCTATCACTATCTGTTTTTCTTTTGCAACCCTCACCTATGTGACTCTGTGATGATTCAGAGTTATACAGTATGTGGGAAGAGTAGGAAGGCACGATGGCAACATTATTTTACCTCCTTTCTCTTCAGTCCGAAAGAATATGTTTATATTTAATTCATTCCATACCAGTTTCTATACTTGAGGTGTTGCTTGTCTGAATTTTTTGCCAGTTCGCTGTGGAAATGGGGTTGCTCGAGACCGTCCCCATGACTTGCCAGGTTGAACTACGAGGAGTGGGAAGCAGCGTGAGTGGGCGGAGATGGGCCTGGGCTGCTGACAGTTGGATTGATAAGCTGCTTGGCTCTCCCTCTGCACAACCAACGCATCCATTTGCCTTACGCACAGTTCTTCAGTCCTTTTCGCTGTAAATTTCCATCTTTCCCTTGATTGCTCAGTTCTGTGCCTTTTTTCCCTCTTTGCAGCACACACATGAAAATGTTACGCGTGTCTGTACGCACACACATGCACGCAGAGACCCACCAAGCATTAGAGCAAGGCCAGATACAACTGATTAGTCAAACTGCCACCTCTCCAAACCACCAACGCTAATGGCTGCCTCGGTAGTCAGAGATAAATATGGCCAATCAGAGACAATCACCGGGCGGGCTGAAGAGGCAGGTGAACTAATGACAAGGATGGAACAGAACGATGAAATTCTCTCATAGAGTCTGACAGTCATTTGGCAGGAGTGAAAACAAGTGTTTTTCTCACGCATCAGGTGGGAGCAAATGACACCCACAGCCTCTCTCTCTTGTTCACCCTCTATCAGGCTCGCCCCTCACCGTCTCTCATCGTCTCTCCAATTCCATTTACCACTTTCCTGTAATAGAGACTCAAAACTGATAGAGAAGGGATCAAATAAATGTAAATACAGATAGAGATAAGAATAGCACAACGCCGCGCTTTCGGCTGAAATTTAATGGTCAGATGAATATGCAGGCGAGAGCAGAATACAGTGTGCTACTGAGAAAGAGCGTCCATTCCTGTTTTCTGTCTATTAATACTCAGCTGGAGTATTTTACTGAAAATAAATGAAACTCTCTAAAAACGAGTTGTTCCCAATCAACACCAAAGCCTGGTGATACTTAAAGAGCCTGTACAGATAATAAAAATCAGATCATCTATTTTCCAATGTTCATTTTTTAATATAAACAGAAACATTTTGTGACTGAGAACGTCTGAGCAAAGACGCTAAACTTCATAATCAAAGATGACGGCAACAACAAACAACACACACTGTGAACAACGCTCACAGTCAAATAATAAACATGAATACAAACACATGAGAGGAAGTTAAAATTGACTTGATTTCAATTATGTCACAACATCATTATTCATGACTGAATAAGGAACAATGAAAGTGTAGCTCAGTTTAAAAAACATTTCTTAAGATTTGAACACTGGAAAACTCCTCTGCTTTGTGCTCTCACTTTGGATCTCATTGCTCATATTAAGCAGCGGAGTATAAAAAAGGTTTTCAAAGTCCAAACTAAATCAAAATGCAACCAATGAACAGCCTCATTTCACTCTCTACAATTTTCTTTTTCGCATATCAATTAATAGGTCACACCAATATGTGTGTGATAACCCAATATCAGGACATAACGCCGGTGGTCCAGTTGGAGTCTCTTTGGCTCGGCCCGCTGTGAAAGGGGCCATTTCACATCCATCAAAGAGGTCGTCTTCAGCCAGAGGACCAGCACATTACTCAGGCCAACACCTGCCATAAACCCTCTGTTGAGCCATTTTAAAATGGAAAACCAGAACACAAGCGAATAAGAAAATGCACTTAAGGGCACTTAATCACAGCTGCGGCTCCTTGGTCTGAATGAGAAATGAATGAGGACAAAACTGGAAGTGTACGGCACCGCAGATGCACCCGCACTTTGGGAGGGAAAAGGGCACCGAGCCATTAATGATGAACACCTCGCAGTTCTTCTCCTTCCTCTTCTTCCAGATTTAGATCTTCAAGCAGCTGTTCAAATAGTAATAGTTTTGAAAAGCCCACAGAAAGGAGTCTTTCCTGGGAGGACAGGTCTCACCTACTGCGTAAGACTTCGGCCGAGGGCAGTGACAGAGATCTTAACTCTCCGCGCCACATATGACCTTTCTCTTTCATGTTTTCTTTTTTCCTCACCCCAGCTCTTCCCCTCTATTTTCCCTGACTTGGTGTTTTGTCTTGTTCCAAACTGTTGCTGCTACAGGCTTTTATGGAAAATGAGCACACTGTTACATATCAAACAAAGGTCAGTATGTGTTGGTGGAATATGTGTGTGTGTGTGTGTGTGTGTGTGTGTGTGTGTGTGTGTGTGTGCGTGTCTGCATGGATAATGGAATCATGCCAAATCACAGAGAAAGGTCAGCGTGACGTGTGCTTGAGTGATCAGGTATGACCTCCTGCGAGCGACCGGCGCCTTCAGTGTGAACTAATGCACACGACTGCTATTCGAGCTCAAACCCGGGATCGATACTGCCAATCAGCGAAGCACGAGCACAAACATTCTCTCAAACCACCCAAACAAGACGGCTGGATAGCATTGTGTTCTGCACTTGACTGGTAATATTTTACACCTCAGCCTCTTACTGCACAGCAGATAAACTGTCCCCCATTCATTCGGGATAATATATTTTCTACTCTTGATTGCAGCTGCCAATAAACCGACCATTCCTTCAAGTGAAGTTTTATGTTTCCTGGCTACACCTGAAGGAAGCAAACTGAGAGTTCATAGCCTCCATCTTCATCTGCAGTGTGACTGTGGGTACATGCAGTTTCATGGGTTGTCATCTTGTAGGTGTAACTACCTCTGATGACTGCTCGGCAAAATCACATTACAGCTGAGGAATATGAGGCCATTTTGCAGAATTAAGCACACCCAGTGGTGTTAACACCATTTCCTCATGATGTTTCCCAGACAATTACACCCCCATCGTGTTCACACCGCAAAAAAAAAAAAGGAAAGGCATTGTCATTACCATAAATCAGTTGATTTAAACATCAGTGAAACTTTATGAGGAACTCAGGAGCGTCATGAGGGGCTCCAGCCCTAAAATGGAGGTTTTTGGCACAGAAGAAATGACCCACCACACAACAGTGTCAGCAGTGAGTAGCTCAGAGCTGATATTTATTTCTATTAGTTGACTGATTCATTCAAAGTCATTATCCGTTTTTCAGTTCTCATGAGCGTGGACAAAATTTTCCATCTTCAAAATGGGATCACATACCACAGTTGACAAGTCTTTAAAATGGAAGGCAACACGCCGGCAAGAAAGTAATAAGGTTACCTTGACGGAAAAAAAAAAAAAAAAAAAAAGTTTTATTTTGAAAGCCAAGGGTCCACTGCTGACACCTGAGCTCCTTTTGATGGAGCCAAGACAAACTGTTTTTATTGAAACATCACAAAAGCTTCAAAAGGAAATAATCTTGACATATGTGAGCTGAACTTGCATTCACGACTTCACCGGCCAATGTCACATACTCAGGTGTTCACTTTCTGAGGGAAAAACAACCTGTATCCACAACCTGGACCTGAGGGAGGACGCAGATGAATCGAGGATTCAAGGCCAAAAGGTCGGTCAAGGTCTTTAACTCTGTCATAAACAGAGGAGGAAGCTAGCCGGACTACTCCTTACTCTGCTCCTGTTATAACTAAAAAACACGAAACTAGATTCAGATTTTTATCTACACACACACAACATGACAGAAACTAAATTAAAGCAGTCTGGCGAGCTGTGGCCTGTGTGCTCGTCTCCCACCTATTTGATTACTGCAGCTCCTCTCTGGCTCAGGTCAAAGTGTCATTTGGTTATTCAGAATTATTCAATATAGGATATTCCTACACCTGTAGGCTCTTATTAGGTTTTATCACATAAGTATGCACCTCTGTAGGCCCCATGTGAGCGGAGTGAAAAAGGGACAGTGAGAATGCTAATTGATAGCCCCCCAGGGCTGAGAGAGCAGGTGGCTGACGACTCAGTGCAAGCGCGTGAATGTGGTTTCATCATCCTGCAGATGAAAACTGATGAAAAGAGGTGCCAAGCACACAGAGGACGGTGCCTTTAATAAGTACTTGTGATGTAGTTAAGGGCTGTGGAGAGGCTGGACCTCAACAGAGCACAAACACACTGATGGATGTGCATCAACAGGAGACAGAAGCATTATAAAGGTTCTTTTTCTTTGTGTTGTCCTAACCAATCAGTGACGACTTAAGGTCCCGCAAACGTCATTTTCAGTCGACGCGTAGGCTGCGGTAGTTCAATCCGACGGCAACAGCTTTCAACTGTGGGGCAATTTTGGCCTGATTGGATGGACAAGCCGTCAGTGAGAACAACATCAGAACATCAGAATTTGAATTTTCTGTGACTGTTCATACATAATTTATTGGTACATCTATACTGTGATGTGCTTCAGTATTCAGTATCCCTATTAATACTGTAATATTGATCATAGCTTATGCAGCCTCATATTAAAGTGAAACAAACTCTCCTCCTGCTCAGCCTTTTTTCAACTCTTAACTTACTCCTCCACTCTCCTGTCCACTCCATCATTCTCTCCCTCCCTCTCGTCTACCACTTCCCTCTATAGCGGCATGATGGAGTAGGGATGTCTATGGAGAGGTATGACAGTTGGATCGTTGGCTGTCACATAGACTGATGCCCATCTCTACCCGCTCAGACAATTCTGACAGCATGACAATGAACGTCTCAATGTCCAAACACCGGGCACGCCCACGTCTATACGTGCGCACATACACAATCACAACACGGTGATTGGGAGCGATAAGATAAGAACGGCAAACAGCCGGTCATGCATGGGAAAACACAAATATAAATATGCTGCTGCACAGACAGATGGCTCCTTTGAATCTATTCTGGTGGCAAATGTGACGCGAGCACACATTAGACTGCTTTCATAACATGAAAGGTAACCCTGCTTGGAACGACGCATGCCTTGCTTTCCAAGGTAAGCGTCAAGAAAACGCTGTTGTCAACACTCAGATATTTAGTTTAAGTATTGTTTTATAAGCATGGCCAAGCAAAACACCCCAGCTGCCAGAGGACTTGAAAACAATCTCCTAAAGTTGAGTTAAAAAAAAAGTCCTCACTACCTTACTTTGACTTTATTGTGAAAACCGGGCTTCAAAAATGACAACCTACAGTCTCGAGAAGCTCCAGTGTTTCCACAGCGAACAGCGCCTTTACTCAAACGCACTCAAGCCCCGGCAGTTTTTGTTTCCCTTTGCACAGACTTAGCGAGCTTACTGTAATGCCATTGTTGTCTCGAACAGTGAAATGTCTTTCAGTCCACACCAAAGACGGCTATTTATCACAAAGCGCAATATTTTCTGCAGGGCACACACTGCAAGACTTCCAGTAAGACTGAAGAAAACAATCTCATCGCAGGGTCCACTTAGCAGCTGATTGTACAATCAACCTTAGCAGACGGACTTTGTCCAATTGTCATGGATTATAGATTGCAGATTTCAATTTTCTGAGCACTTTAGGTGACTCCATCTGCCGAGGAAGACTGTGTGACGGAGCAAAAGCTCCAGGACAGCCGCTAAAGGGACTGTTTGCCCAAGACTTACCTAATTTGGCTATTGGAGTTTTGCATTGGCAAGAGTTTTATTCTTTTAAAACATGAGTAAAAAGAAGTTATTAACGACTCAAGTCGCCCATCAAAAGAATCTACAGGTAGACTATTGAATATAAAAGATTACGAGACAAATTCATGAGCACAGTAAATGTACGGTGTTGCTTCAATCTTGAAACCTCGTAACAGGACAGGTATCTGCAGAGGTGCTTCTTTTCATTCCCAGTGTTTACAGTTGGACAGGGGTTTGGAAGCCTTCCTACCAGCTCAGCTTCTTCAATAATAGATGCCTGTAAGACGTTGCTGTTCTATCTCCAGCTAGGGGGCTGTGAGCCAGTGGTTGAGATGGCTTGTGGAGGGTTATTCATAGATTGCACACGCACGCACACACACACACACACATATATGGATGCATGCACGCACTTCCCATTTCACCCATGCAATCCAGCTCTCTCCTCTCCCAGCTGCCCTATTAAACTGAAGAATCTCGGGAAGTGAAATGAAACTAGTAAATCTCAACTGCTTTTATGATTGACTTGATATGATTTGTATTATAATTTCGACCCAGTGCTGCTTCTCTCCCTCCCGCTGCCTCCCACCAACGCACTCCCTATCCCCTTCTCCCTCCTTTCATTACTTAGATTGGCTCTACTGAAATAGGCCATAGGGTCTTCACAGCACACATACGTCTATACTGTACGTTTACACACATATGCAAACAAAGGCCCTTGCAAGCACACACATCCGCAGCATCTACAACATCCCTGCCCATTGCTGGCCAGGTCTACAAGCAAGCTGAAGGCAATAAAAGGTGGACAGTTCTTAACTGTTTAGAGAGGCTGAGTTTGAGGACCAGGGGAGAAAGCACGAGTGAATTGTGGAGATGAGCAGTTATTGAGGAAAACTGAGATCTGACAATCCAATCAGACCCCTCCCCGCACAGAGTGGGCTGAGCTCATAAATGAATGTATGAGGAAGCCTGGAGAGATAACCAATGGGCATAAGGACCTCAGAGCGACGGAGAGAATCATTATATCGACTAAGTGATGGACTAACTGACAGACTGACTGACAGACTGATGGAGTGAGTGTCTGAATGGACCCTTTGAAATGCAGGCAGTTTGAAGTTGGAAGTCTCGGGGTCTTTGACCATCAGAGTCTCAACAGACAAAAGGCGTGAGAGGGCAGCTTATTCGACTACGGGCCCTTTAGCCCCTCTGTGGCTTCATCAAAAGAAATGATAACCACATCTCAGACTCCCTCTGTGCTCGGCTGATGCGCCCTTGGGCGTCACTTCCCTCACCGCTCTGTTTGTGAGTGCATCTGGTGAAAATGAAGGCCAAGTTGTAAGTGCTGGCCAGGCCTTTCTACTTCACACTCAGATCAGGGGCCTAAACACCTGCAATATCCTCTCTCTGAAATTACTTTTTTCCTCTGACACATTGCCAATGAGAACTCAAAAGTAGTCTTATCTGTGGAACAGCAGAGTGCAGCCTTCACCCTCAGTAGCCTTTTGAACCGTACTTTGAAGATAGCATTAATGTACAGACAGTTTACACAGTGCTCTGAGTGACACTATACGTATTGTGCCTCGAGTTCACATCCTCCTCACGGTCATCATGACTTAGAATCAAGCTCTCTCGGCGCTCCTGGTCCTGCCATCTTTCCAGTCTCTAACCACTCTATCTTTCCCAGAACAGCAAAAAAAATAATCTTAAAAAAGGGATCTCTCAGGTCCTTCTCTGCAGCGAGAAACCGCTCTGGCCGAGCTTCTGACACAGCCACAGAAGGGCCTGCAGCCACACATCTGTCACCAAAGCCAAATGACTCACAGAAGCCTGGGCCCAAATACCTGCTGGGGCCCCGTGTCTGTCCCAGTCGCTGACCACAGGAACACACATGTACATACTTTTACACAAGGACACAAGCAAAGAGACAAACACACACCTGCTGCCCTTAACACTGACACACACACACACACACACACTCATTCGCTCCGCTTTTCCAGTCTCTTGTGGATGGCACACGTTCTTTCAACATCATTTCCTGCCAATATCAGCTCTTTTTAACAGAGTAAGAGCAAATCATTCAGTCTATATTCTGTAGTGAGAGGCCAAGGCAAACCGGGCCTGTCGAGGCACTGGAATAGGGGCCGCTGGCACCAGGAGAGGAGAGGGGAGGAGAGGAGAGGATATATGAGAGAAGAGAAAAGAAGAGAAGGATAAAGAGAAAAAGATAAAAAGTGGAGAGAAGAGGAGAGGAGGTAGAAGAGGAGAGGAGGTGAGAGGGGAAGAGAAAAGAAGAGGAAACAGAGAAGAGGAGAAGAGAGGAAAAGGGGAGTAGGGTGGAGAGAAGAAGTAAGAGAATTGAAGGAGAGGAGAGGGGAGGAGAGGATATATGAAAGAAGAGAAAAGAAGAGAAGGATAAAGAGAAAAAGATAAAAAAGTGGAGAGAAGAGGAGAGGAGGTAGAAGAGGAGAGGAGGTGAGAGGGGAAGAGAAAAGAAGAGGAAACAGAGAAAAGGAGAAGACAGGAAAAGGGGAATAGGGTGGAGAGAAGAAGTAAGAGAAGTGAAGGAGAGGAGAGGAGAGGAGAGGAGAGGAAAGGAGAGGAGAGGAGAGGAAAGGAGAGGAGAGGAGAGGAGAGGAGAGGAGAGGAGAGGAGAGGAGAAGGGGGTGTGGCACAGGAAGCACATTAACTCTATCTGTATGGTAATACTATTACTTCCCATCTGATCAGCATGGTCCCCTCCACACTCACTGGCTACCTCCTTGCTTTCATTAGCAACATGAATAATGGATCTGCCCTCGCATCTAAATGCTAAGCATTGTGCCATTTGTGATGCAGTTTTCCACATTCTTCTCTCTTTCTCTCCCATCTCTCCTATCGTCCCCCACTTCACTCTCCCGGCCTTTTCCAGAGCTGCCACACACTACGGTTACTGCAGAACTATTAGGGGCTGCACTGAACAAATTTCCATACCATCATATGCCCCTTGAGATATTGATAGCGAGGAATTTGCGTGCACACACAGACACACACACTCACGCACACACACATCTTCCAAAACAAAGACTTTCAGCTGCAAGATGTGACAGCGCCAGAAACAGGATGAGGCTGGAAAACAGGGATGAATCAACAAAATAAGGAAATTCTTGAAACAGAAATGATGAAAAAAGAGGAGAAAAGACATGTGGACTAAAAGACATTAGAGCTGGAGGATAAGAGAAGGACAACAAGAGGGAGGAAAGATTGAGCTTGCCTGTTTCGTGCTGTTAGAAGCGAAGCCACATCAATAAGTCCGGTGCAGTGCAGGTTTTCAGAGGATACATCAGTGGAGGGACTGAAACTGGACACTGTGTAATAACAACTCACTAAAAACATTACAGCCACTCATAAAGAACCAAAACTCGCTTTAATAGCTGCCGAGATGTTTCCTTTGGCCTACCTCAGGAGAAAGGGGACACATCAGAACAAGACAGGAAGAGAGCGGGTTTGTGTGTGCGTTAATACAGGTCAACGGATCTGTCTGCAGCTAGATGATCCATACGACTTTTCTGCAAAACCCCAAACCGAGTTCATCTGTCCATCCAGCCGATCTTTCGTTAACGGAGTCACAAATAGACCGGCTGCGGTCGGCTGAATGACATCAACCTCTCATTGACTCTTTTACGAGCTCTTCGGACCAGCGTGAGAAACCATGGTACTCTAACCTCACGGAGGTACAGCCCAAAGACCTGGCCGAAAGTACATATGCAGAAACACACACACACTTCACCAGGGAGGAGATATACTGACGAAAATGTGCGCGCGCACACACACACACACACACACACACACGTAAACACTATGGAACAGCACTGGCCGAGACCGCACATACTTTCCCATGCTGATGGTGGAGTTACTGAGTTTTACAAGTTGAGCTTCTCCTCCTCGCCACATTTCTGGATAAAACGCAAGATCTTTTTTGGAAACACACACCAAAGCAGCCTTTTAACTGATGATTCAGATTGTTATGGTTGGAATGTGAACTGAGAGCAAACACACATCACAGAGAGCATTAGCTCTCGCCCACTGTGCCTTTCCCCCCCTCGCAAACTCATAAAACATCATCAGATTACAACAGCAGAAGGTCAATCGAAAGGCAAATAACACACAGACACACGGACAAACTGTATGAGAGACAGACAAAAGGTGTGCTCAGCAGACTGAATGTGAGGCTAATTTTAAGGGCAGGGAATCACTCCAGGCGTATTAAGGAAAAGCAAGTTGGACGTGCTTCGACTTTGTGTTCAGGCTTTGTTGTTGTTGACTCATGAACACAGAGAGAGGGGAACACAGGAGAGAATCTGGTGGAAAATAACAGAAATATGTGGAGTTTCTGTTTCTGGTTGAGCTTTGTGAGGCTGGGTCCACTTTGATTTCACTCAGATCAGCTTTAAACAGCAGACTCCAATTTTTAATGCTAAACACAGCTTAAACTTTGATGTAGGATGCAAAAGAAATAGTTTCTCCTCCTAAACTCGTCCATACTAAAAAAATTAAAACCACATTACTAAATGCAAGCAGTTCTGATCTGTAACACAGGAAGTTGATAAAGCTGCTCTGAGAATTAGCTGCTGAAGACCTGACAGTTATCCAGACACACTGGTAGTCTGCTATCGAGACCGCTAATCCAACACGACGGCTACAGCAACAGACAGATTGTAAAAGGTAGAAGTTCAGACGGCCAATCCTCTATCTTATCTTTAAAATCCACTCTGCAAACTGCACCGCACTACACACCCCTCATCTCATTGGACTCCGTTTCAACCATCGGCGCTCAAATAACTCCTGATACTATTTTACCCATCATGGTCACTTTGTGTGGAGAAGTCAGAAACTGCGACAGCGCGGTGAACCGACGCAGTCCTGCAAGGCTGTGTATGAAGGTTACACGACACTCCCTGCATGTCTGAAGCATCTACACTCAAAGCAAACACAGCCAGTCACATCGTCTTGCAGCTGTAAATTACATACAAACCTCAAAGTTACACAGCCAACAGGTCTTAACATTTATATTATATGAGATTCTGCCACTGCTCACATGTACTTGTTCTGAGGGAGCCCTGTAGTGAACTCGACCTGCATAATTTATAGACATGGGGACGACCCTTCATGACGTGAGGTACGTTTTGATGGCGACTCCCCGAGGACTGACGGGGCTGAACTTGCCTAAAAGGGATCTTGCCACAAAGACGGAGCGACAGCCGGTATGACGGACCTCGTGAGCGAGAGAAAGAAAGACAATCTTACGTCTCGCCCCTGCGTCATCGTCCCTCCTCCTCTTTACTCCCAGGGGAGCCGGCTAAAAGACAGACAGGGATATGGGCTCGTTTTTTCCCTTCATCTTTTGATAATCCCATCTTTTTTGTGTTTGATGTTCCTCTCTATGCTCTCTGAACAAATCCCCTGTCCCTGCCCCCCTAATCGCATTACCTCCTAAGGTGTAGTGCACTCTGGGTAACTGGACCTCACCAGTGCCAGCGCACTACTCCACCGCGACCCAGTACTGACTGCCAGCGAAACATACATGCACACGGTCGGAGATGGCGCCTCGCCTCCTCCCAGAGAAACTGACTAATCGTGTGATTGCACAGGGGAAGTTGGTCCAGGCCTAAACGTGGCTACAGAAGCAGCATCGCGCAGCAGCATAAGCTACTTTTGAGTGACAAAACAGAGTCTGGGAAAAGAAACATTAATTTGTCTGTTATTGCACGCCGCACACGTGAAAAAGAGACGGGGGAATGAAAGCGTAGAAAGAAAAGAGGAGAGGGAGAGAAAGGGAGGAAGAGATATTAAGCCAGAATGGGTGGCGTCCAAAAGCTACTAAAACTGTTCTTCATGTGGAGCCAACAAACATAAGTGAGGCATTAAATATGAACCCTATCAGACCAGGGCCAGAGAGAAAGGAGCAGGCAAAAGGAAAACAAGGAGATGAAACGAGAAAAGGTAAAGAGAAAGTGGGCTGAGTTCCTCTTTCCATAGCAACGCCAAAATGTTTCCCCATTATGCTTTAGAGCAAAACATCCCCGCGTCATGTTTGCTACACATGACGATACACAAAAACCTCTTGCGCCAGCGAATGCCTGAATGATCAAAGCTGGAATAAGTGGATTTGAGGGAGAGAATGTAAATAAAGAGGGGGGGGGGGGGGGGGATAATGAGTCTGGAAATTACTGGTTTTCTTACCTGGATTTGGTGCAGCAACGTCAGCAGCAACATGAAAGAGACAGAGAGAGGAAAGGAGAGGGGTGGGTTAAATGTTCATACAAACAGGGCAATATAAATATTCATAGGTGCACGTGCTGTGTCGACATGTGTTTCCAGCCTCCCTGCCTGACTGCCTGTCCACCGGGAATCTTTGTTCCACGTTGTCTCGTGTAAACACGAGCATGAAGACCTCCCTGATATGACGTCTGTATCAAAGTTGGTGATTCGCAATCAGATTTATTAACTAAAAAACAGCCACACAGGGGGAATGTTTTCAGAACATTGGCTGTGAACAGGAATGCTTGTTATTTGTTGGACAAATATGAATTATTTCTAGTCGTCACCACTTTTTGTGTTGGTGCACACTCACACTGCAAGAGAACATTTCGTTTGGAGCTTAATACTGATAACAGAGAAGCCATTTAAAGCCATACAGAATAATCCAAAATGTGCATAATAATGAGCAAATACAAAAAAAAAAAGATTAAGTCTGTTTCCATTCAAACAGTGTTTAAGGTAAACTGTGTTGGATTATGTCAAAATGCATCTCTGCCATTATAGAAGCTGCTTCCAGCTGAATGTGACATGGGAAATTTCAGTTCATTCGACTTGACGGGTATCTTATGTTTGCTGATTGATTAATCCAAGGAGGGAAACTGGGTCATTGTAGCAGCAAAGAATTAAGGTTGGGGGGAAATAATAAGAAAGGTAATAAGGGCTTTGAAAATCAAGTGTGTTTGTGATACGAACATTAAATCAGGTTGAAGCAGAGCCGTTACATGCACATCAGGCAGGTGAAAGCATCAGAAAACAGCGTAAATGAGAAAAGGTAACGCCTGCACACTTACACGGAAGTTTAATGATGGCAGCGTTTCGATCCCACTTGGCCCGGGGTGATAAGCACCAAACAACAATTAACAATTCATTAAAGTACAAGGAAAAAGGTAGAGCAGACAGAGGAAAGCAGTAAAACAGTGCTGGATGATGGAGCTGATGTGGCTTTTGCATTAGTGTTTTTCTGTGTCCCTTTTTCTGCGTAGTTCACTGAATTGTTAAATGTTTTTTGATGTTTATAACCCTGGGCGGTTTGGATGGTTAACCACACCTGTCATCACTGAGCTTGTCACCCTATCGGTGTACACGATGCACAAATAAGGCTGCGGTTTTTCATTTTTCAGACATTTTTGACCTGAGGAAGATCCAAGTGGGATCAGGACGTTGTCATTATTAAACTTTCATGGCATGTGTGTGCAGACTTTACCTTTTTCCATAAACATAAAATCAACCAAAAAAGAAATCCCAGAAATGTGCACACGGCTGTTGAGAGAACTTTGCATAATGTTATTTTTCTTTGCAAAGTAATTTAAATGTGTCATCACGACTAATTTCCCAAAAACATATTAATGAGAGATTCCTACAGGTGGTGTGAACTGAAAGGTTGGGAGATAAACAACTCATTAGGAGAGGTTCAGAGTGTCACTCTAATTGATGTTTGGTAAAAGCGAAGCCACCACCTCTCCACTTTTCAAAACATTTTAAAACCCGAACATGCTGACGGCCGACGCGAGCGGCGAGACCAGACTAAATCAAAAACTTCTCGCAAGCGCAGAAAGAGGTTGATGAACAACGGGGACAAGGTGCAAGATGTCAGAACTATAAACAACAATCATGGCGGTGACAGCTCGGAGCGTACGAGGCGTGGAAACTACTGATGCACACAAACAGGCAAAAACACACTCGCACAGCCAGACGGAGGCGAGCACATGATCACCGACACGCCGGAGCCAAACACACACATACACACACACACTGAGGCAAACGCACAACAACTCTCTGCTGGCTTTCAAAACAAAGGTATTAATCATCATTACACACATACACACAAACGCAGAACACGGGTGGGCCGGGGGTTGGTGCGCCTGCGGGACTCGTCAAAGAGACACGCTGACACCTCAGCGCAGCCTTTACTGCTGCTGTCATAGCAACCAAGGTCAAGTGGTCCAAAGCTGCGTGCGTGTGTGTGTTTGTGTGCGTGTGTGTGTGTGTGTGTGTGCGTGAGGAGGAACTGTAACGCGCTCTCAGAAGAAGTGTCACTGTCAGGATGGAGCAGGGAGACGCTACAAGCAGCCACATGCTGAATTATTTCACTGTGTTGAGCCACAATTAAGCCTCTAAACAACAAATTCCAGTGGCAGATTTTTCCAAAACACAGCATTGGCATGAGAAGCACACGCCCTGTGTCATGTCTGCTCACTCACAACAACAACAAAAGATGGAGTTTGATGACATCGTTGAGCAGCGTGGGATCCTGGGAGTTGAAAATGAATAATCATGCTCCATCACGAGTGAGCAATACAAACAGTAGTAAATAATACAGCAGCTAGCTGGCTAGTTCACCAACTTCCTTTCTCACCCTCTGACATATAATCTGATGTTTCCTGCCTTTTCCTGGACGTTGTTGGAAACATCTGGGATAATGCAAGAACACAATTCAACAATATAACATGCGTTTAGTTGATTTTATACATTTTAATCCGGAAATATTTCATATGATACCTTTAAATTCAAAGGCCATTACACCTGCGAGGCAAAGGAAAAAATTATTCATGTATTCCTGAGGTATTTCCGAGCCAAGGTGGAACGCCACCCGGATCCTAAGGCATCTTGTCTCATGATCAATTTAGTTAGTAGATGAAAGCCTAAACAACAGTCACCGTCATTAAATATATATCACACTGTGTGCGAAATGGCACCACAGCACTTTTGCCCTGGAGATTAAGGTTTTATTCCATTTTATTTCTAAAGTAATAATTTTTATGTTAGTGGGGGCGGTTTTTGTTTCAGGCAAGCTGGCCTACCTTAGCTATAAAACACTGTTGGAGACTCAGTATGGAGTAATAACACAGTTGCCCTGTTGTGCGATGATAGCAGGTGATGCAGTTTGCTTTATGTTTTTGGATAACTCAACCCCTCGGCCACCGGGGCACCCACATACTATCACACATTTAAATCTCAAGCCGACTCGTCTCTTCCTGTCTGAAACCAGCTGACCTTCAAGTCTGTAAGTTTTCACCTTACATTAAGTTGTACAAGAGAGACAAGTCAAAAGCACAAACCTTCTAAAACTCATATTAAACGCCTTGCTAACCTTCCAGTCAAGAACACCCCTTGACAAAGAGAAACCTAGCCTGACATCCTTCGTGTGCAAACTAAACACAATGTCAATGATGACTTTGTGCCGAGGATTTGAAGAGGGAGCGTTTGAAGTGCAACTCAGTGGTTTGAAGTTCAGCGCTCTCTTCCATCTGCTCCAATTTATTCTTGTTTCAGTCACTGAGGCATCAGTGTGTCCTGACTCCAAACACAGTGCCTGTCACAACGGTTGTAATCTTCAGTGGAGTGGTGTCACTCTTAACACAATCTGTCACAATCCACTGAAGGAGGCACAACAGTACAAAACAGCATTTCTTTATTCTCATACATGATTAAAAACACGAGGCAAAGGCCACCATTAGAAGCACAGCCAGTCTAAAATTCATACAGGCTGGGATTTTGGATACAAATACGTGCTGTGTGAATAAATAATGACTTTGAAACACTTTGAAAAGCTGCACGCAAGTCACATACTTGTACCTAAAGGTACAGTGACAGAAGAAAGTTAAAGTAAACCACGTGTATTACATGTCATCAACACGCCCACCCGCTCGCTGTGCAGCAGGCAGCGGTGCACACACTGTGAATGACAGCGGGCAAAGTTTAAGGAACAGCTCCATCGAACTGTGCTGTCACAGCACCCAATCCAACACGACCCCGTGCAGAAAAGTTCCTCAACACTTCAGGAACAGGCTGCATGTGTGGAAAGGAGCTTCAGTCTCACCTCCACGTCCTCCCCGTCTTCCTCCCTCTGTGTCCGCATTTCTCATCCAACATCTCTGTGTGTTAATTGCGTGAAGTGGAGACAAATCCGACCTTTTGAGCGTAATCATCCCTTTGGCTCCATTAGATCTACACCTCGGGCCCAATCACCTGGCACACACACACACACACACACTCGAGCACACCTCAATAAAACACCCCGCACACTAGCAGAGGTTAATCACAGAGTGAAAGTAGCTATATCCAGGGACGTGATAATCATCCCATTCCCTCTGGACACTCACCCTCTCCTCAGTGCCCTGCGAAGGCCTTCAGCGCTACCGAAGCAGCTGAGACAAATATCCCAATCACCGCCTCACAGCGGTTTAGCATTGGGTCATAAAGACATTTCGACGCATGGGGAGGAACGCTCGCTATGAATGGGTTTTGTGACTGGTGGCGTTCATTTTCAGATGATAAAATCAGCTCGGAGGGATTGCATCTGCACTCCTATTGTGTTTGCTGGCAGGTATGTACTTGAAGCTGAGGCAGAGGTGGGAAACGCTGATACACTGCAACCGTCCGACAAAACCTTAAAGGGTTTTCTTTGGACCGAAATGAGGGTCTGAAAATGAATAGCCAGAGGACAAGAAGAAAAATACTGCGCCGCTTTGATTTCTGACTGTCAAAAGTTGTTTCACTGAAGAAGAAAAGACGCTTGGCCCGCAGAGAGAGCCGGAAGTGAGGGACAGATGGAGCAAAGAGGAGAAAAGGGGACAAGGACAGGTTGTCTCTGCTGACATGCCTGAGGAAGACTGGTGACATGGACAATATTAGCCTTCCACTCACATTACCTCACACGAACAGTGATTAGATTTACAGCACACACACACACATACACTGACGAACACATGCACACGCTCACTGGAAAGCAAACAGACACTCACATTCCTACATCAACGCACGCCAGGAAACGCACAGTGACCCACACACACACACACACACACACACACACACACACACACACACACACACACACACACACATACACACACACATCAATTAGGAGAGAGCCATCCCGCGATCAGTAAAAGCTGACTTCCAGCTATTAGTTGAGACAGCATGTTACAGATTGTGGCTCCTCCTCTCCCTTAACTCAACCTTTCTTTTTTCACTCTGTCTTTTTTAAGAGGGGGCAGAACAATTAATAACTGGTATCATTCCAATAAAGCCATTAGCAGTCACTACATTTGTTCATGCTCTCTCGTTCTCTCTCCCCGTTTCTTTCCCTTCGCTCACCTCGGCCTCTCTTCCTTCCTGTGATAGATGAACGTGCTTGAAAGCAGCTGTAATGTGGGATAGCTTTCAGGGAGAAAAAAAAAAAAAAAAAAAAAACAGTTAAGTACTCCAAAGTGAAAATAAAAACAGGCTCGCCACAACAAAGCAGAGCGGGGTTATGAAAAACAACAACGGCCGTCACCGCCGGAGTCCTTCTGTGCCCTCCCCCCATCTCTGGATGTGGCCATAATTAACCATCACTACTCTGAATTTCCTGTTTCCTCTGTGCAGTGACAGCGGGCCATAACATTAGCATACATACTGAGAAAAATGCTAAAATAAGGACAAAAGAATAGGTGCACACCAGTTTTCATCAGCATAGTTTGAATGATTTAAATAAGCTCAAAGCTACTGGATATTAACAAACCACTTGAACATAATTAATAGAAGACAAAATAAAGTCAATGTCTCTGATTTGATGCTGGACAGGGACGCTGACTGCACGTCGACCCCTCTCCTCTCGTGTCTCCTCTCTGAATCTCAACTGTTGCTATCCAATAAAAGGCAAAAATAAATAAATAAATAAGAAAAATACTAATAATAGTTCAAAATGAAAAAACACTTCTTGTTTCCCCCGAAACAATAATCTAAGTGTATTTTCGTTCAGCTATTTCCCAACCAGAAGATGGACACTGATCTATTTTGTTCCACTTTGGCATAAAAACCGCTGCACTAACTGTTTAAATTTTCCTAAATTCACAAGATTAAAGAGCCGGATCGATACAGTGAAAACACTGTTTCTCTTTCTCTTGGTTTCTCATAGTTGAACGTATTGATTTTGTTGACTGAAGTATTAATATCAAGGGCGTAGCTATACAATCTGTCCAGGCCAGAAGTCTAATCAATTAGAGCCTCATTTATTATTCACATCCTGTTAATTTCCCCTGCTATGGAGGGCAGGCCTGTTATGAAGTGACATTATGAAACGTACATAAGGAAATGACTGAAAGACAGGAAGCCTGTGTAAAGTACAGACAGTGCTCCTGTCCTCTGGAGTACAAAAAAATCTTATAACGCTATATTCTAAATGGCTCTTCCTGCACTTTATGGCAAAGCCACTGCACCTGTGAGCTGTAAAATGGGGAGAAAACAAAGCTCCATCTATATGCTGATTCTTCGTTTTCTCCCTGTTCTCACTTTCCCTGAGGACGTTCTATGATAGCGAAAGCTTCATAACGGCCCGGTGCGGAACAACTTTTAGGGGTAAATTGATGTCAGTGACATCGTTGTAAGTTTGCATAAAACCGTGGGAAGAAGAGCAGAAGAAAAAGTTTTGCTGGCGGGTTTGAGAGCAAATTGCCAGCAGCCTGCGCTATCTAACGCTTTTCAGATCCTCAAACCCATGCTAACCTTTCTGCAATCACAGCCCAGCACGCTGGATATAGCTTTGAAGCGGCCCACACTACCAGCTCCAGGCTGTGAACACACCACGCCATGTGCTCATACCTCTGCAAAGCGAAGGTTTTAAAACCTGAAGGGAGGAAAAAAAAATGACTTTGACCTCTGAATTTCTGAGTTTAATGAACACATACAATATATTCCTGCAACAATTTGAATTCATTTAAACAATGAAAATGAGATATATTTTTTATATGCACTGATGATTTGTTAAACACATGCAATTATGCAAATTGAGAGCAACTCCGCATGGATGAAATGAGTTTGGATTAGAGCTCTGCCCATTCTTTTTATCTTGCAGGATGAAAAGCGATGAAAAGCAGTAGACAAAAAAACGCCACACGGCCAGCAAAATTAATGAAGCACCTTGACTCACTGCAGAAATGCATGGTTTCTGAAGTTTAGGGTCAGCCAAATCACTTACAGCACAATGGGGTGTAACATCCAACTGTGATGCAGCATCTGTCAAAGTGCAGATGGGAGGTTGACGATTGTCATGGGATCCTGTTCTGCTGCTTCAATGTGGAGAAACATCGAGCGAGAAAGGAACAATTCACGGGCAGCCGCGGCTCATTTGTAGTTTAGTCCTTGCTCAGAGTCCAGCTGAATCTATCATCCGAAGCGGACTTAATGTTAGATTAAGTGACTTAATTGCGGATGAACTGAACATGTTTTCTGAGGTTATGGACTGAAGTTAATCGCCGTCCGACATTTCGCCAGTGACCGACGCCACGGACGGCGATGACAGCAGACGATGCAGCAGCATTTAATCTGAAACTGATCAACTCGTGAGTCGCACAGGAGGAGGCAACAGCTTGAGTTTGTTAACGCTCATCCAAACTGTTGGAACTGGGAGATGACTCCCCAGTTTTCAGCTCAAACCAGATACATTTGTCAAAGTTTGGACAGAGGGTGATCTTTTCATTAAGAGAAGATCTGTGCCCTGACATTTACAACACCCGTTAAAATGAAGATGTATTACATATTTCACAAGGTGGCAAAAAAGGCATCCATCTCTCTGCCTTAACCTCTCTCTCTCTCTCTCTCTCTCTCTCTCTCTCTCTCTCTCTCTCTCTCTCTCTCTCTCTTATGAAATGTTGTACAGTTAGTGGCTTATTAATTTAAAGTGTACTGCATCAGCCAATCCTAGGTGAATATGCTAATCAACAATTTTGAGGCCTGATGAAGTATTTTACGAGAGGCTGTAAAAGTATTTTTGGGAAATTCACTGTCAGGTTCAATTGCTCAAAGTGACTATCCAAGGAGAGCCATATCTCACCCAGTATATAAAAAGAGGAAGAGGACTGATGCAAAAACTGAGCAAGATTTAAGAGGGAGAGTTGGGGCACCACACTGTTGTTACAACTGAGCTATCAGACCCTGCGTGTTACATCCAAATCAAGTTTCCAGGTCACAGTTTAGCCAGCGTAACCATTTAGAAACATAAAAGCCTGTGCTGTACAATGCCTAACCCCTTCCTAAAGCTAATTCATTTACCGTTTACCGGTGGATTTTCTGCTTAATCTGGAGGTTTGGCTGTTTTATTAAGCTAATTCACTGACAGCAATATTTTGGTGGCTGCTCAGGCTAAAGTTTAATACAGTGATAATCCACATTGTCCATCTGTGCCTATATTTTACTGGAAAGAGCTCAGTACACCATATAAATGTGCCACCTTCAATACGATCTGATGTGAAACCATAAGCCTAAATTTGGAAAATTCTGTGTTCCTTTTTTATGAATGTTTGATGATTCATATGCACTACATTCGAAATCTGCACTCAATATTTTCTCCAGCTGTTTTGTCAGATTGCAAACAGCTGACTGTGTCGAAGGGACACACACAGCGATCCGCCTGTTAGGGTCAATTCTTATTGGCCAGAAGAGTGTTTTAGACAAACAGCAGAGCTCGTGGACCACATTGACACTTACTCTGACCTCAGTTAGAGGCCAGAGTCAAACAGGATGAAACTCCACTTTTAAATCAGACCCAGTGGATTTTGCTCTCGGTTTTATTTTGCATGCAAAGGGACACAAAACCAAGGCAGACAAAAACAAAACTAACCCCTCACCTCCTCAGCTACTAACCATTACGCTCATTGTGTGATGCTGTCACCTAATTATAAGCATAAAAAATCCTCTTCTAAGGCTCAAAATGGTCCTCAGTGTTATTTCTTATAACTGGAGTCTTTCTTAATATGCATTATGTACCGCTCCTTTGCTATGCTAAATACCCAAACTAATTTATGCTAATGCAGCTGAAGATGAGAAGCAAAGAGCAGAGGCCATAATCCACAACATCTTTAAATAAAACAGACGAGGTGCTGATAAACGAGTGAGGACAAAGACAGATATGAGATGGGAAAGAGGAGGAAAAGGAGAAAGTTGTGGACCTCAACCTCCGTCTCTCTCTCTCTCTGTAAGACTCATCCTCCTCCTCCTCACTCCTCTGCCCACCTCATTCGTAACGCTCCCTCCCCTCCAACGCGTCAGCATTTATTCCTCCATGAAAGGCTCTGATCGAAGAGTGATTTGCATGATTGCATTTTCCATACCTTGCATTAATAGTGCAGTAAGGATGAATAGCTAATGGCCTATCATATTTAAGTAGCCATCTCAACCAGCCATCACATTACAGCCCCTTCAATCTGCTAATGAAACAGGTCTCGCGCTCTCTCATTTTCTACCTCTCTAAATCCATCTCTCCAAACAGACACCTGGTCAGCCGGGTCAGGGAGATGCCTTAAAGTCTAAAATAAAACATAATATGCGAGTGAGGAATTAAATTTTAACTCTCAGCAGTGACAAATCACATTGACGATCTTAATGTGACAGGCACGTAGCCACGCTACAGTGGCACATTGGTTCAAATGATTAAGAAAAGTCTGGTTTGTTTGAGACGGTGCTCCGTATGAGACGTATAAACAGTCTCAAAAGTAAAAAATTCCCATCCTTACTCATCAGATAAGAAGTTCATTAACGACAGAAGCAGTGGGTGAGCTGCCTCAAACGGTGAAATATGACTCCTAGCAGTGCTCCACATCTGTTTGGCATTGGCACAGTGTGTATTACTGTTAGGCCGCTCCACTGCTTCTATTTCTATGTTTAGACTGGGGGGGGGGGGGGTTTAGACAGCCCCACCAAACTGCTCTGCTCAAACTCAGTCAAATAGAATAAAAAATTTGAGGGATTTGTTGATTAATCGAGAAGTTGATCAATAAAAAGACTTTTTTTCAGGGAACTTTTCAAGCAAAATTACTGAACATTTGATGGTTCCAGCTTCTCCAATGTTAAAATGTGCTGCTACTCCTGAACTTAACTTACAGCAAATTGAGCTTGTTTGTGTTTTTTGACTGTCAGTGAGACAAAACTAGACATTTATAGACACCAGCTTGTGCTCAACCATTCCCGGCTGTTCTTTCTACAGTTTTACATTTCATAAACCAAATAATAAGAAAATAATCAGCAAATTGGTAATGAAAATAATTATTTTCAGCCATATAATTTTAAGAGGAGTACACAACCTTTTAATGTGATAACGTGTTTTGTACCATAATGAAGATTTTGTTTCTCTAACAGAAGAGCTGAGCAGGTTGTTTGAAGGCATGTGCATTGATAAGAAGGCAACCGTCTGTGTGCAAGTGTCAGAGAGTGCATTTCTCTCTGCTTTTGGGCGTACTGTATGTGCATATTTGTGCATATTTGTGTGTGTGTTCCAACAAATGCTTGAATCGTTTTCCCATTTGGCTAAGCAGAGCCAGCGACAGGACACAAAACCTCATACCACAAGGTCATCGCCGCCACACTCTATTCATATTTTTACTCTCTTTGGGTTATGGCAAACTCTTCCAACCCCTCTCACCCCCGACCACAACCACCTTTTTACTGCCTCCCGCTATGCCGAATTTCCGTAATCTTCTGAATCTGCTGCCAATAGATTTCCCACCAGAGTTCACGCTCTTATTGAAGATTCGAAGGATCAAAAAGGAAGATACCCTCAACCCCAATGTGGATACATACACATATTACCACACAGCTGTGAAACACGGCAGCGAAATTCACACCTACTGTACATATACATGCACGTACACACACACCCACACACACACGCACGTGCGCACACACACACACTGGCTAAGCTCTAGAGACCTCTTTTAATAGTGTTTGGCTTCGAAGGGATCTGACAGGACCTTGGAGCAAAGGAGAGTTTAAATAGTGATTGCTTTGATGAAAGGAAAGATGACGCCAGAGAAGGAGAAAAGGATGGAGAGAGGGAAGAAGAAACGGAGGGAGGAAAGAAAATATGGATCCTGTAAATGGAGGAGGATGAATGGAGGGAGGGAAGAAAACAGAAAAAAAAAATCTAAGTGAGGGGGTGAGAATGTATAAGCCTGAGTAAATAGTTATTACCAGTCTCTGAAGGGTGGCGGCGTGAGCTGAATAGACTGGGACTTGGAAACCACCGTCACTGGTGGCGATAGGGGACCGCTTCATAGCCCCGCAATCTGACAAAGGCTTAGTAGGTAATGGAAGCGGACCTCCGACAGTAAAAAACACGGGAGCTTTAGCACACTATAAGAGCTGAGCATCAGATAAGTCCAAACGCTCTTCAGGTCCAACAAAGCAAATATTAAAACGTCAGAGATGTTTATTGCCCATGATTCCTCAAATGTGAACTTTAACAGGAACGCTTGAAACTACAGCTGCAACTACCGGCTGCTTAATATTCATTTAATGTGCAGGACAGCATACTGAATTGGGAGTGCATCCTTCCACCTAAAGGCCGTTGTACGACCTCTCTGGAATAGCAAGTAAACGTCCTGCTGAAGTGTCCTTTGGCAAGACAATAAATCTCTCCCTGCTGCTGTCAGTGACCTTGTGCACGCCTGAAAAGACAAATTTAACCCGCCTGTCCCTCCTTTCAGTGGGTCAGCTCCTGTTAATCTCAACAAGGAACCTAAAATGAAACTCAGATATGACCTGCTCTCAAGAAAACAAGGAAATAAATGCTCGAAAGAATAAATGCAGGCGCACACGCCACATATACAGTACACGGTTTTCCCTTTGGGTTTCGCTCATGAGCTACATGACAGAGGAGGGGATTTCTGAGCTTCAAATGAGTTGCGACTGAAATAAAATTAGCAAGTTTAAGTTTCCAGGAGGAAGGCAAATTTCCCAGACTTTCTGGGGGTGTCTGGAGAGTGTTTATGCATCATTCTGCTCCAGCTGAACATTAAATTTGAGGTTCAGAAGTTGATGGCCTGATCAAAACAGACAGGCCATATGTCATGGCCTACGCAGGTTAGCGCTGAATGAAAGGAGGGGGAGAGGAGTTCGTGTGGGTGTGCGTCTGCATTAGTGTTTGCAAAGTCCTTGGATGGCGGGGTCATGTGCTGAGCGTGAACAGTACGTGCACGCTTGCTACGTTCTACATAGATACTGTAGAAAATGCACTAAAATGTCACATTATGGTGCAGGAGGCAGTTGCACCAAATCTTTAGAAGTTCAACCATTTTTTCTTAAACTTAAATGTTTAAGTGAAGTTTTATGCATCAATTAAAGCAGACTGCACCACACAAACCAGTTCCTACATAGAGATTAGCTAACGTTAGCTTGCCAGTGTGTGACCTGTTTTGATTAAAGAGCAAATCCACACTTGATCTTTAATAATAACATGATTTTAAAGGTCCAGTGTGTAGGATTTAGGGGGATGTATAGGCATAAATGGAATAAAATATTTTAAATTTTGTTTTCATGTTTTCTATGGGACGCATTGCATCTGTGCCCCGTGTATTTCTACGGTTCAAGTAAACCTCAGCCCGTATCTTTTAACAGATGTTACAGCTTGTGATCCTACAGTGACTTCCTGTTTCACACAGTTAACTGCCTTTGATTAATGGCGCTACAGATGTACTAGCAAAGACATCTGTTAAATTTAAAGAGTGAAACCTGATTAAGTAAATCCCTAGTTTCAAACTAGCTAGCAATTACAAATAACTTAGGCCAAACTTAACTTAGTGAATTTCTGAAGAGTTGGTGCTACACAAGTTCCTCAGTCTGCAAGAGCTGCGAGCAAGCGGCTGGCACGCACAGGCTTTCCACAGGCTACTCATACACATTAAGCACATGCATACCAAAACAAAGAAGCGGAATAACAATCAGCACACTATTTGTCCCCAGGAGCTTCTAATCCAAACTAGGTGAGCAACAATAGCAGTTAATAACTCCAATTTACTTTGTTATTCAAGTCCCATCACGGAGCACTGTTTAAAATACCAATTTGAAATAGTAAATCAGCCACGCAGCAAAAACGTTTATCCCTGGAGACTAATACGCACAGCCCACCAAACAAATTCAAACAGTCACACGGTCCCCTCCATCCATTTAGCATGCTGCGATACCCTCAATTTCCTTTCTTCTTCTTTGGTAGAAAATGGCCTTCCTGTATTTCTCCTACGCTCAAAACCCTGGGTAATTTTCTTAATCTAGGCCTGATGCTGAACATTTGCATAAAAATGTTCACTTTTGAGGTTCCCCTAACAGAACATGGCTTTAATACGCAATTACTTTACTCAATAGTGGTGGCTAATTACAAAGGTGTCAGACAAACAGGTAGCAGAACACAGAGGGGGCCTCCGACACAATGGCTGAGGTGCTAGCCCGCCACATGGGACAGAGCGGCTCAATGGAAAGCAGTAAATTCATTTAGGCTGGCTTCATTAAACCCTATTCCTTGGGCCCTGCATCATGCTCTCCCCTTTGCTCTCCCACTCTCCCTGCTCTCATTTCTGGGGCAGCGGATGTGCTGTGGGTAAGAAGAAGGCGATCACACAAATGAGTGCAACACAGAGGGAATGGGGGAACGCTGTAGGGGAGAAAGGAGGGAAGAGAAGGAGAGATGGAGGGAGATAAACAGAGCACAACAGTGAGAGGAAGGGAGGGAAGAGGGGAAGTGAGGGAAAGGCAGGAAAGAAGGGAAAGGATGGTATCAATAAAGCAGCACAGCGATACAGAAAAAGAACAGAGCAATATTTCAGAAGGTGCTGGTGGGATGGAACAAGGGCATGAGGACATGTGCTCATTTGATGATAAAGAAATATGGCATAAAAGCATGAGCATACAAAAGAATAATTTTGAATATGGCTTTTGTTTTATTCATCTGACCCAGTCTTCCAAAAGCCAAAGAGAACAGAGGAAAACAGAGAAAATTACAGCTTTGGTCCTCAAACACAGGCCAAATGCCAAGTCTCCAGCATGGCGAAACAAGGGCAGCCGAGCCCCGTGGTCTCTTTACCATTTAGATTATACTGGCAACTTTGTGACCCCACAGTATGGATAACCATAATAAGCCACAGCCCCCACTGAGTACCACCTGTAAGCCAAACATACTCACAAACAGAAACCTCAACTTGTGCTCAGAACTCCTGACCACAAAAGTATCCACAAGCTCAAAACCAACTCCACTTGCTCGAACAGAGAACTACTCATATGAACTTTCCACTTCTGCATAGCTTTGTCAGACTCCATTCAACACGGCCGCCTTTCATTTGAACCATTTTGTGCCCAATTTAACAGAGTGCTTGCTGGGAGGACAATTAATGTCTGATGAAAAACTGACATTGAGAAGACCTACACCATCTCGCTGAAGGAAAGAAGTCTCACTTTGCGAATGTAATTTGAGGGCTTGGAGGGTTAGTTGAGAGACTTCTGCTCCTTTTCAGGGCGGGAACATGGAGCGCTGCTGGACATGCATTTCCACAGAGGAAGTGTCGCCAACCTCAGTTCACTGCTTTGGTTCCTGGCCAATGGAGCACTTCATGAGAACATTTCTGCGTCATTACATTACCTATTGCTTGGTTGACACGCTGATTCTGAGTGACTCAAATCACTTTTACACATGACCCGCACATTCAGCTGCAGGGGGAACACACGCAGCCCTCTCCGAGGAGGAGAACCAGCAAGGCTCCCTGGGTGAGAGTCGCACACAAAGCTTTAAGGTCATATGTGCTTAAAATGCATTTCTGGGCAAGCATCTACAAATATGTACACACAGATACAGACTTAGGTTTGGCAACAGACCAGCGTGTCCATGCATATGCACAAATATGTGAAGAGAAAAGACATGCAGATGTTCTTTGGTGGTCATGTGAAATTGCAAATATGCAGGACTGACTGAGGCTGTATTAAATCTTGACTAAAAGGGGAATAAACAATTGTGTCCAAGCACAAAAAAAAAAAAAAGAAGTCGTGTAGAAAAAGTCAGAAAATAGGAAGAAAAATGCCCTTTGCCTTTCTGACAAGCTGACTGAAATTGATTCATAGTAGGGAAACAAGTCTGACAACCATGTTGTGAATTATTTGGAATTTTTCATTGTTTTCTGAACAGATAAATCAAAAAATATAAATGACCCAACACTCAGAATTTAACCTTCAGAGTGGAATTGATATGAAAGAAATATCAACCCACAAGAACGAGGGAATTGGATAGAAGCTTAAAAACAAGACAAACTCTCAAAACAAAGGCAAAATAAGATCAGAGGCAGCATCGAGAGAGAGATCACGCTAAGCAGAGGCCTCGTTGGAAGATGCACAAATACCGTACATACATGTTTGCATCACGCCATGTTTTGAAATCATGTCCTCTATAATCCTTTTATCTCCTGGTGATCTGGTCGTGGGCTAAAGTAATAACTGTGGCAGCCTGAGAGAGCAGAAGGTAAAACTATACGCAGGAAAAATCTAATTACAGGAAAAATTTATTTGGTCAAAATGGAACCAATAATTTTTGCTGTCAAGGGTCAACAATTCGATTAACATGGATTTTAGCTGACTTTGAGTGTCAGGCTCATGATTCATTTTGTGAGATAATAGCGCTTCAGGGCCTGTGTCTAATGTGGTTCCACAGCTGAGAGATACAGGATTTCCCATATAATGATTACATGTGGACGTTTCATGGGGTAATTCAAGCGCTGCTGAGCTACATCTTTGTTCAGGGTGTAGTGTGACACTGCAATCTGCCCTTTAAAAGTAGTATTTCACATCAGTGCAGTTTACAAAATCCAAAGAATTAATGCTATTAGAAGCTAAAAGGTTGCTTGACAGTATGTAGCTAAAATGTCATATTAGCATGGCTGACAGAAAATGAAAAACCTTTAAAGGTAAAGTGTTTGACACTTTGAATCAGTACCTCTTCACTGCTGATTTCCTCCTGATTTCAGCCCTTATTAGCTACTTCAACTACTCTCTAATGTGCAAATCTGACCATGGCCTGCACCGAAGACCTGTTGGTGCTGCAATTCCACAGTCACCTAAAGAGTGCGATAAAAGTCAAAGATTACGTAAAGCCCCTTTAAATTCTGCAGCTGTTCGACTGCCGCTGACAGTGTGTCACAAATCAAGTTGTATGACTTCCAGAAATGAGAGCAATCCAATCAAAGTAAAGACCCTGGAGCAGCAGGGTGGCGTGGCGAGCAGGAAGACTTCATCTGAAGAGGTCAGGCTCGAGCCCCTCTTACTTATTTCATAATGCATATCTCTGTGAGTTAAGGGTTTGACTTTTCAGAGTATTGCAGGATGCTGTTGGCCTTGGATCTGTGCCCAGATACAACAGCAGCTCTCACGCTGTTGTAGCCTATAAGCTCCAGCTGCTTGCCTTCATTGTGTCTCTGCGCCGCGCCACAAATGTTCCTCCATCTCCGATACTTATCAAGGCACTGGAGTTTGACGCTGCCATTACTCAAAATTAATAACCACGGCAGCATGTTTATCATAACACACTTTCACACCCAACCTGCCAGAAATAATCACCTCGGTCTTTGTGTGTGTGACAGCAAGAGAGAGAGAGAGAGAAAAAAAAAAGACAGTCGGAGAGAGACAGAGGAAGAAACACAGAAAGACAACTGGAGGAGAGATGAAGTGTGAAAACGAGACAGAGGAAAAAAGAACAAGAGGCTGAGATGAAAGAGACAACTGAGAGTGAAAGTGCTGCGTGCATACGTGGGCATCTGCCGTGCCTAATCACTCTGACTCCATTACACCTCATTGGTTTTTCCCGCACCTTTTCTTACCATCATGTCTGACAACAGGGCAACACTAGCTCTCCTTGTGTATTCACTCTGCTAAGCAGGACTCTAATCTCTGCTGACAGCAAATCTGCTCCAACAAGGCAGGCCTGAGTAAATAAAAACGGGGCTGCGTTTTTCTAATTTACAAATCATGCGAGCACGGAGCAGGGTCTGCTTCCCCCCCTGGACGGAAGGAAATAAGACGCATGAGATTCTGTGCAGCGCTAGCCGGTGGTTGCTCGAGTCGTAGATCTTCGTGCTGTATGTGTGAAAATACGAGAGCAGAAAAAGAGAAGTGACAAGGACGGGGGAAGGCCCTTCAGCACCTCTCCTCAAATCTGGAGAGACAGGTGGTTGAGAAACAAGACAAGGACAAATGTCTGTCGGTCACTGGTTCGGGCTCTGCTGACATTTTCCATGGCATTTAGAAAACACTGAAGAAAATCCAAAGAAAAGGGGAGAGGGGCCTAAAAATAGTCGCCTGGAGGAAACCTATGCACGGTGAGGTTATACAATAGATGTAGAGACTTGAAAAGGCCTCTTATCTGAGGGATTTGCTCAATTTCCCACAGTGTCCTGCTTTCTGTAACAGCGATGGACCTTTCTGGCTGAATTCAGCAGCTCGTGAGGTCAGTGGAGAATTTGTGCCCAGTTTAGTTTGAATTATAATTTTGTTTTCATTTTTTCCAGCTCAGCTGATGGCTGTCTCTATTTATGTAAAAAATGAGTTTGTAGAGTCGACCTCGTCCGTCTTTTAGGTATGAAGATGGGTTCGGATTTTTCCAAAGAATGAACAGCGAGGCTGGGTTAAATCCTTGTGCCTGACTACCTCTCTAAGCACACATGTAATCATATAATCTTACCCCTTGACTTTGCAGTAAGTAGGAGCAAATCGCTTGGTAAGTCTTCATTTTCAGCACATTTTTTTTTTTTTTTTTTACTCCTAAGTTGGCTCTTTAAAGTATTATTAAATGTAGCTCTCAGAACTCTGACAAATGCAGGCCGTGGTCACCTTCACTGTAGCCAAACAAAGTAGAGCAACCAACTGTCATTTGACACATCGTTGATCACAGTGATGTATCATATACTCATTCGATTTTGGGGGTTTAACACTTCTCCAGGCACTGCGAGATCTGCCAGCTGGCTGCAACAGAGGCTATTTGGAATGAGTTTCCATTGTAAACGGCTCCAAATCCACACGCACATTAGAGAAGGTGCGTTTCTGGGAGAATGCTTCTCCAATTATTTCCTGCTTAATAAGCTCCTGAAAGTCAGAGAGGGCCCCCAGTCATCCCTCATGTAGTCTAGATTTCTGTGAGAGGGAACAAAAATGTAAAAAGACCCAATCTGGGCTGTGATTTGTGACGCTCGTAAGTGATGGAGAGATATGCAAAGAATGTTGGCCTGAAGAAAAAAGCGAAGAAGGAAAAAGGGGATGAATATTGATTCCCATGTTTAAATGAAGCTGTCGGAAAGATTGAGAGATGAAGAAAAAGAGAGAGACAGAGAGGGAAAGAGTGCCAGGGCTTTTGGGGAAATGCCCAACTTCCAACAATACAGATCTCATAAAAGAAATGACTCACTTGCTCCACGCATCTGCTTTCAGCAAAGACTGCAGGCCGGCTGACCAGAGCTTGCTCACAAACACACACACACACACACACACACACACACACGCATAGGCAGACACAGAGGGGGGACACACATAAATCTTCATGTCAGCACAGGCCGTCTGTCCAGCAGCAGGGTTAATGTTAGCAGAATAGATGCTGACTCTTTGACCAAAACCACTGAGGAGGCCTCACCACAGACTTTATTGCAACACACTCGCACTTGCGCAAACAGAAGCATAAGATTCACATAAAAGACATGTTTTATCTCCTTACTTCTGGGATAGATGAAATAAAAAATGACAAAAAAAAAAACTAATTACACAAATGGTAGTGTAAAATCAGCAGTCTCTCCTGGGAAAAAGCAGGTCTCTAGATATGAAAGAATCTTCACACACAGTCACAACCAAAACAAACGCACAATAGCAGCAAAAACCACATATACACCGTGCACACGGCACAAAAGCTCCCCACAGTTTCTTGCAAGATGAAAAAAAAAAAAACAGACACCAAAAAATGAAAGAAAACCGTTTAACTTTGACACTGTGTTCTCAACTTGGTTCTAAAAAGTGAGCGCTGCCATTTGCTCCGCTGTTCCACTTTGATCATGACTCGCTCCCCATTTTCAAACGCTGTGACATTTGAAAAACACAATCCTACTTTGGTCTCCTATCATCGCTGGAAGGAGGACACAGGGAAATAACAGGGCCAACGCTGCCTACCTGCAGCACATCACATCCTCGCTCCCCAAGAAATGATGGTGACCAAAAAATAGGCGTCCTACTGTCACAATCTGCCCGCCGGACTGTGACGATGGGAAGTCCATATTTGGTCATCAGTTCTCGCTTTCTTACTCTGGCACGCTGTTTTTGGCTATTACTGAGGATGATGAGGGGAGCCAGAGGACACTGTGCTCATTTTTTTTTTAAAGATGAGAGACAAGAAGAAAGAAGAAGAGAAGAAGGGACTGAAATGCTTTACCTCCCACAGAGCTCTATCTCTCCAATGGCCCCTTGTCGGGGGACAAATTGATCCTGGAAATAAGGGGTCATTTCCTCTGCCTGTTTACCTGTTCACAGCACACTGTCATCAGCTTGAAACACACACACACACGCAAGCTGACCCAGCTGTACCCTCAGAGAGCTAACGTAAGGGAGGGTTGAGTAAATCTGGTCGACAACAAGCAAGGAACTGGTGCGTGTGTGTGTGTGTGTGTGTGTGTGTGTGTGTGTTAGCTTCCCCAACAGCAGTGACCCTCATGACCTTTGACTCTTTGAGCTTAATAAACTATTTCAGCTTCTCCCTCTGAAGAAATACACACAGACTGCGTCTCTGGCAGAAAACCTTCATCAATAAAATCTCACTTCTAAACAGCCGATCAGACAAATGACTCGTGCAGGAGAGTGTGTGTATGTCTGTGTTCATGTGTGTTTATGTGAGCTGCTAACCATTATTTAGATTTAATCAATTTTGATCCAGATTCTGCTTATTGATTCAGGTTTTTATTGAATCGTGGTTCTAGCTATCATTATCGTGGAGCAAAAAAAACGCTCTTTGCAGATTTTGGTATTTTCTATGTGTTGCCAAAAACTAACCTGATACACCAGATGGTTTGTAACACAGAACCATCTGGGAAGTCGTCCATGGAAACTGTTCGGAAAAGGGCACGCACCTTCAAAAAAATACTTGGCAGGTGATTGGGTGAGCCATCTGCCTATCATCACCTATCACACTCCCCTCTGGCGTCGATCATTTTTCAAACCTAACTCATGTCTTATTTGTGCTCTGATCAACGGTAAATTCATCCAAATCGGTGCCCCATAGCGCTACTTTCAAGTCTACTGTAGCTGTCACATTTGGTGGGACCCACATGAGCGCGGAGCAGGTTAGAAACATGACAGACGTGTTCTACTGTGGCGCTGGTGTGTGAGAAGTGAGTTCTGGAAGTGGAAATGAAAGCGGCGACACTGTCCCTTTAAGTCAGTGTACCATCCAAATGATCCTGAAGCTGTTATTTTAAGGTAAACAGTGAGATAATGCTGCTTTAAATGCCCCTCTCTCTTGTCACTTGTGTATGATGACACGTTCTTGAGCCAATCCATTGGCCGCGACGGCACGGCTCTGTTGAGGGGGGGTCGTTAGCAGAACCACAGCAGCGCAGCTACCCTCTGCAGCTGAGGTGGAAACACGTCATTCATGGCACGGTGCGACTAAAGCCGACCAACCAGGGCCAATGGAAAAATCCTGAAACACACACAGTTCCGCATACACCTCCTTCATGTTGTGCCGACCACCCATCCGGTCTCTCCCTTTAAATAAACCCCCTCCTCTCCTCTCTGCTCTGCTCCGAGCTGTGTGACTGTAAAGTGTAACAATAAAGCAGCTTATGACTGGAGGCTTTTATTTGCTCTGAGTCCTTGAGCAGCAGTCAACCTATACACAATGTAGACACACACGCTCATGGATGCGCACACACACACAGGTCTGCAGGTCCAGGAGGCAGGGCAGAGCAAACATCAGAGCAGCATCAGAGCAGCAAGCATGTAAGAATCCTCAGCTATGGCTGTCCACCTCTGCCCTTCACTCCCCTACTGTCTCTGCTTCATTCATAAACCAACACCACACCTACTGTACGCTGCCTCGCCCACACAGACCGCCACCAATGCAACACACACACACCATTTTAAATTCCAGTAATCCCACAGGTGATCCAGACACACCCACGCACACACAAACAAACACACAGACAGACACACACACACACACAGCCCCTGAATCAATGCAGTAAATATCATTATGGAATCAATGCAGCCTTGAATCAATCGAGGCTGTGCCTGTGTGTGTGTGTGTGTGTGTGTGTGTGTGTGTGTGTGTGTGTGCGTGTGTGTGTCTGTCTGTGTGAGTGTGATAAAGGAAAGAAGTTGATAACACCATGTGCTCCTGTGAGGATTTCACCAAACTCCATGTTTTTTGATTGAAAGGAGGCGGGTAAGGTATTACCATAACCTTCCCACCACATGTCTGCTGTTAGCTCAATAATGCAAAAATGA
This sequence comes from Chaetodon auriga, assembly GCF_051107435.1. Taxonomy (NCBI): domain Eukaryota; kingdom Metazoa; phylum Chordata; class Actinopteri; order Chaetodontiformes; family Chaetodontidae; genus Chaetodon; species Chaetodon auriga. The sequence continues at coordinate 16,918,106 of NC_135078.1, read as the reverse complement.
CTTTACCCATGCACGTACACACACACACACACACACACACACACACACACACACACACACACACACACACACACACACACACACACACACACACACACACAGACGCGCACACACACATCCGTTGTTGCTTTGCACCATGGTAAATTCAATATTGTGTTCACACTCCTAAGCCAGAGTGGGAGTACAGTTGGCAGAGAAGCCACAGCCTTAGCTGTAAATCAATAGATTAAATAGAAACGTATGAATAAAACACAAGATAATAAATAAAAGAGGAGATGGTTTACTCTTGCCGTCATATTCTGTACAGGTTCTCTCCATTTGAGAGAGAAAAGGGGGAAAAGGGAAAAAAAAAATCAGTGTGGGAGCAGAGAGAAAGATGACCAGCGAGACAGACACACAAAAAAAAGTTCTTGCTTGTGCTTTTAATTCTTATGTGTATCTTCTGTGTCTGCATGCTCACATATGTTTTCATTTCAAGTATGTGAATGTGTGCACAATGTGCATTTGAAGGACTTGATTTAATTGAAAAACCATTCAAAGTGGCTCGCCCTTGTCCCTCCAGCACAGTACCCAGTGTTTTCTACTTAAACGAAATTGAAGAGAATATATAAATGTTTGTATCTCTGTTTCTCAGCAGAACACAGTGTGTTTCCCAACAATGGCCCAACAATGCTGAATGCAATTCCTTCCCTATGAAACATTTACAAAGGCAATTTTTGTAGGTATTTTGAAACCTCCATCATTTACATCCACCTTCAGGTCAGCCAGAAGTCGTAGGCCATCATTACCAATTGCTTATCAGTCAAATAGCACGAAGCCATCAGCAGGAGTGAGCATCACGTCACCTGCGCTTGTATATTTGCATCCTCATGCATGTGCATGAGATACAAACAAAACAAGGGCCCACTCATAAAAACATTGCTCCACAGAGCTACGAGCCAAAAACTCCACAGGGTGCCTTTAACGAAACAGAAGGGTCTCAAAATCTGCTGCCTACTACTCCACTCACTAGACTTTGATTGATTTATTTTAACTATATGCACACAGATCAGTATTGTACTTATTATAATACCACTGCTGGACCAGATTTGATGATCATTTTCTTGTCTTACTAGCCTGACTTATGTCAGCGACTGTTGTGTGCTGGGCCAGAAAATCCACTGTGCATCACTGTGTGTGGTGCTGGTGACTTGACATACCTGTCGTTGATGCTCCAGTTCAGGCAGAGGTTGAGGGAGCTGAGGTTGCGACATTTCCTCACCACCTCCATCACCGTCTCATTATTGAGCTCCGAGATGTGCCGCAGGTCCAGGACATTCAGGTTTCGTAGCTACGAGGAGCAACACACAAAAAACATTTGAATGATTCAATCATGTCAAATTCACATAAACAGCTAGCTGAGCAGCACAGACAAGCCAATAACAAGGCTGCTCTTTAACGTCCACCTGAAATCATCCATTTCTGTTGTCAGGAATCATGTCAAAGGTTTTTTTTAAATGTATTAAAAGGAAGAAAAACAGTCTTTGGGGAAACATCAGAAATGCTTGGTGTTCCACTGCAGGGAACATGAGACCAATTAAACAAACTTGCGCTGTAGCCTACATGTCATGGGCAGACAGCATGTTGTTACTGTTAAACAGTCAGAACCACACCAGCATCTGACCTGACCGAAACAAACGATATTTGCAGGTTTAGGTGCTTCTTAATGTGCTGCAGCTGAGCAGCTGATTAGCCATCTAGCCTGCAAACTGATGTCAGCAGTGCGCTTTTCCACGGTGAGTGTTTGTTAGGTCGTTGGTTCAAAAAGCTCGGGTGCAGGACGAGACGTGTGTTCATGTTTGGAAGCTAGATGAGAAGGAGGCTTTAGCAGGAAAGCTAATGTGGTTGTTCAGAGTCTGTGGATGGAGCATCTTGCTGGCTGGCTCAGTGGGACCGGCTGCTCCACCTGTGATGGAAGACTGTTCCATGAAAGATTTGACTGACTGCATTAGAGTAAGGCCTCCATCTACGCAGATGGATAACCAAAAAGATGCTCCATAGAATTAATGCAAAACTAGAAAACTAAATCTTTTAAAATCAGTCTCTCCCTTTTAGTTTTTGAGTTTTCCCGAAAGGAGGACACAGGATGTATGATTTACAGAGCAGATATGTGTGCTGCAACAGAAAAAAAGCAATTTAATTTCAGTTGGACTTTAAAAGAAAAATCCAGCTATTGAACTTTATCTGTCTCACACAAACAGGTGTACAGGCACATAATTTCCTGTCTGTGTTCATGAAGGAACCAGCAGCTGATTTGTTACTACGAGCAGCGGAAAAGAGGAAGCTCCTGGAAGAGTGGTGAAGCCTGTATGGTACACACGCCCGCTGAATTACACGGGTGGTTCTGATACACCATAATGGAATGTGGAAAAAAATCTCCGTACACTGAGCGAACCTGTATGCTGCCACATGCACTGAAAAAATAGCATGAATGCAGAATAAAACCTAACAAGGCCGATAAATGACAGAAAATTGCTTGCTGTTACTGTTTATCATTCTGCGCCTGCATGCCTGGTGTGAGGGGTTATGAGCCAATATGAGCATTCACTCTCCCTCTTCCTTTCATCTCTCCGACTTTCAATAATCCCTCTTTCCGATCTGAATACCTTATAAGAGGGGGTTTAGATTAATCCTCCAGTCAAAATCTCTACTTCCTGACACACTCTTAGAAACCCACACTGACACTGTTCAACAAGCGCTCCTGCTCGCCGAAAATTACCAAAGGCTTTTCAAGTCACAGCACAGGTGTATTTTCTCCGATACGTACTCTTAAACTATTTAAGGCACAGGTGTGCACACACTCACAAACACACACACACACACACAGGGATGAAAGATAATAGTGTGTATGATATTCCGGCCAGCCGCCAGGGAAGCAGCAAGGTAAATGTCATGGCCAAGGCTAAAGAGAAAACAAGCTTACGGTTGGCGTTAAGATCACTGGGCACTATTGTCGGCTCCATAGGCATGACATATACCTATCAGCATGAAGAGACATGGGGGGAATGGATAAGGACCAAGGCTCGCTGGGTGAAGTAAGCACACATGTAAACACTCTCGCCTCTCCTCACATACTGAGAATCAAAACGCACGCCGACTGCAGACAAACACGGCGAGTGTGCGATGCTGCACTGCGCTGAAGGTAATAAAAGACTTTTAAAACCTTTACCTAGCTGCTCCACTTGTCTCTCTCCTCTTATGTAGCCTGTGGCTTCTTTTGTGACTCCTCAAGAGAAAATTGGATGCAGACCCCTTGTGATAAAAGGTCTGCTTAGGCATGAAATAAACATGAAGCAGATTTTGTTTGTGGCATATCCCCACCTATACTGTGAGGACACGCTTAGATATACTAATGAAATAAACATTAAACAGCTTGTGTGTGCGAAGAATGCAGCAGCCATCGTCAGGCACAGCTAAACTGACGCGATAAACAATGGTACCTAATGAAAGGGAAAAAGCCTGAACTGTGTGGATTATCACAGACACATGCATGCAAGCAGATGCTCGCACACATGCACGAAAAACTAGAGTATACATGCACGCGCACACAAACACACACACACACAAACTGTCACGTGCTCATGTGGCCAGTGTTGGCTCGAAGTGCTAAATTATTCATGCAGAATTAGGCTGAGCTGTGTGAGCATGACTGTGTGCATGCGTGCGTGCGTGTGTGTGTGTGTTTGTGTGTGTGCGTGTGTGTGTGGTTGCATTGTTTGAAAAACACAGGCACTGCAAAAATCGAACCTGGATGCAGGCTGAGTGACCACTAATATTCATAGCAACAGACATCCACTCACATTGTCAAAAGAATTTTCATGAAAGGCACGCACGCACGCACACACACACACACACGCACACACACACACACACACACACACACACACATACAAACACACACACAGAGTTATTTGCATTCAGTATTCATGGTTATTAAGCCTGGAGTAAATTTTAAAAGCCTCAACATCAAAAGTAGTATTTGTTCTCCAAATCTTCAAAACTGCTTATGTCTGCTAAATACAATTTCTACTACAGCCAATACCAACTGTCTCATTGATGTGGGCAACCAATGAGAAAACAGGCCAAGCGGCGTGAGTTTCGATTGGCTGAGAGTGTAGCTAGGTTGAAGAAAATTTGAAAATTTAGCAGATGTCTGCTTGAAAGGGAAGAGGCAGAGTCACGCCTGAGACTGTAACTTACTAATCCATCTGTGAAAACCACGGCAGGAAAATAAATTCCATAGTGTGGCAGACATCTGCCAAAAGAAAAATATCCTTCAAATCCCCGAAATGAAAAGTCACACAAAGAACAAACCTCTCAGTAATTAGTCACACCTCCAGAATGTGACCGGCCACAGTGCCAGTGTTTGTTTTCTCATAGTTCACAGATTATCATAATTTGACTCCTCGGTGAAAGGTTTTAATGCTCCAATCTTATTTAATCATTTCCACTCATAATATAGCTCATTTTCTGCTCGTGTATTTCTGTGACCCGAGAATAAACGGGGACGAATAGTAAGAAAAATAAAGAGAGAAATGAGGAGGAGGGAGCACGAAAGCTTTGGACAGAGAGGAAGACAAAGCCTGCGATTCACAGAGCACAGAGAGAAAAAGAGAGAGTGAAACAGAGGAAAATAAAGTGAGAGAGAAACAGAGCAGCAGAACAGAGAGCAGGGGATTTGGTGAGGGGTTCGGCAGGTTTTTCCTCCTCGTTGGCTGAGGTCTGTAACCAGGCAGAGTTTGTGTCGTCTCCTGAGTTGGCAGCCACACCTGGATAATTATTCATTCTGTTCATAAAAACACTGAAACCTGCAGAATCCAGCTGCTCTGAGGCCAGCGGGTCGTCCCCGCCCCGTGAACACACATTCACGGCGCTCAAATGAAGGCGAGCGCGGATCCTATGAATATTCCAACGACCACGCACACACATGCACAGACGCAGAGGTGGAAAGAGTCTCTGTGCATTAACTCACGTACTGCACTTACCTACAATTTTGAGGGAGTTGTACTTTACTTAAGTATTTCCATTTTATTCTAATTTACAGCTAGACTCCACTACATGCCAGGTGCATACCTTTTATTTTTTACTCCAGCACATTTATTTCAGCTATGAATTCGGTTTCAGATTGATATATGAATGATAGATGAAACACAAAATATAATATTATATTGTATTATAATCAGTTTATGAAATATTGTGTTTTATTCTCAATAAAAATAATAGTATTATAAACAGTGCATGAAGCAGCAATAATTAGCATGAACAAGCTAACACATGGAGGTACTGCTTACATGTTACTGCATCAATAATAATGATGCAATATTTTATTACCATCACATTCTCTCTAATTTTCATATTTTAAGTGCATTTTGTTGGTAAAATTTTGGATGCTGGATTTCACTTGTATTAAAGTATTATTATTGTGTTGTACTGCTGCTTTTTAGTAAATGATCTGGATGCTATCACTAACTAAACCATGCAGGACAAGCTGAACAAAATTATTATTAATGCTAATGATAACTGTAGTGACAGAGGAACTAAGCTATTTCAGCTAGTGAAATTAATAATCACCAAATCTAAAATGGGGGATTTTGAACTTCTTAACCAGCAGTGTACCAGTTATCCTATCCTAAAATGCATTTTGATCAGTTCTTAAAATCAACTTTACCTTAATTCAAATGCTCAGTTCTGCCTGAAAACCCCACAGAGCAGAAAATGACAGATTCAAATTAAGCTTCACACAATCACAAAAATTGGATGAGAATCTCAGTTTATAGACCGACTCCAAACCAATTCAAACATAGAACACATAATGCCTTCTGCAAAGATAAGGGAAAGGCAATCATTGCAGATTTTACAGGAGCCGGGTGAGCACACAGGACTCGTCTGAGAAGCGGGTGTAGCGCTGCATTTCTGTATTAAAGAGGTTGTTAAATTCAGTCCACATGACCAGAGGAGGCCTGTGAGCTCCAGGCAGCTTGGCTCCCACCTGCCTCAATTAGAAGCCTCTCTCAAACAGGAAAAATAAGAGCCTAAGTCAGAGGTCAAAACACAAAAAGGCACTTGAAATGAAAGAAAAATAACAGACCGTTTCAAAGTTATCCGTCAGCCAAGCAAAGACTGGAGTTCAACATTTGGAGCGGCTGATTTGACACTTTATTACATTAGTGTATGTCACAGTCTGGCACACACACACAGAAGGTGGAAGCGTGTGTGTGTGTGTACCTGTGTATGCTCTGCCAGACTACAGAGCTATAACTACCTATGCTATTACTTAATTTATTTACACAACGTCAAGCGTCACGATGCCAAGCAGGAAGTGGAGGCCTGGTAGACCTCATGCAGAGGATATGATGTCATGGTTTGAACACAGGCACAGAGCAGCATGAGTTCATGGCTGTTGCTGTCCATCAAGCTCCATGTCCCAAGCTGACAAGCAGCTAGATGACATTTAAAAAGCACGGACAGAGCGAGCATTGTTTTAGTCATAAATAGCGAACATGTAGGATTTGGAAAATATGAGCAGCTATTTCATTACTGTAGTTCATTTATAGCCGCTTCAGGATTTAGTACGTGAGTTTAGTCAGTGATAAAAAGGTCCTGGTGTGGGAAATGCATGGAGATCCACAAAAAAAAAAAAAAAAAAAACATTCATGCAAGCATCGTCTACGAAAAAGGGGGGAAAAAGTCGCTTTTCGGCGAGGCTAACAGGCGTAACAGTGGAAACTCATTTCTCAAAGATGGGTTAAATCCTCTAAACAATGCAGGCACAAGTTTCGACAGTCACTTTGAAGTAATATTCAAAGTCCTGAGCAAGAAGTCAAAGTCACAGGGTGTTACTGAGGTGGCACCGTGGCCCTGACACATTTTGCTCGGCTGTCCGCATGTGTTGAGACTGCGCGTGAGACGGGTTGAGGCGGGGGCGGGAAGGTGAGACGAATGGCAGCAGTGTCACCAGGTGAATACAAGTGCGCACTCATGCATACGCACTGTTCTTTCTTTTTTTTTTGTTTGTCTCCCCCCCCCAGCATATCGGAGCATCCCAGACAGTTCAGTCAGACAGGAGAAAGCTGTGTCGAGACAATCCCTCTGCGGCAAGCCTAAATCACACGCAATCCTCCCTCCCCCCTCCGCCAGACACACACTCAGAACAACACACTTGCATAGAAATACACTGAGGCCTGTGCAGACAGAGTGAATGAATATTTGAAAAAGGACTGAGGCAAAAAACTGGAAAGGCCATGGGTCTGCTATCATAAATACATTGTCTGCATCAGTCACGGACCAGTGAGCTGATCCCTGCCTGTGTGTGTGTGTGCCTATGTGTGTGTGTGTGTGTGTGTGTGTGTGTGTGTGGTTAACTTCTCTCTTTATCTGTCTTGTGCCCATCTACCATCTATCACTTCTTTTCCCTCTCCTACCCCCTTTTTCTCTCTGTCTCTTTCTCCCTTTCCGTCGCTAATCCTGCATGTGTTGGTGTTGATAACAAACGCAGCGGCGAGGAAGGGCTCGAGGAGACGGAGAGCGTTGGTTTCTCTTCGCCGCGCTAAGCCAAATGACCACACAGACGCGCACACACACAAGCACGAGCCAGCGCGACAGCGGCGGGTGACAGTCACAGCACAGTGACACTAGTTGGGCCAATAATGAGACATGACACCACCCCCCCCTCCGGAGGTCAAACACCTCTCTATCTTTGTCTGTCTGTGGGTTAAAAAGTCTTAGAGCCAAATGAATTATTCTTCAATTACTCTTGCAAGAGACACACATCATCCTTAGGCTCTTCTCTGCTCATTATATTCATAAATCCCCCAATCTCCTCCATACAGCAGTGAAGAAAATTATTATTACAATTTCAACTCATTCGGCGACCCCCACAACCCCATTACCTTTCTTCCACCAAATCTCCTCTGCTCCCTCATTTCCCCTTTATCCTCTCCACCACCCCTGAGACACAATACACATGTACAAGTACACACATTTGCACAGAGGGACAGGTACACATAGACACGAACACGCACACACACGTACTTCCTGGTTTGTGTTGGGGGTTATCAGTCTGACACAGGGCACTGTGATTATGTGTTTTCTGTGCTCCAGTCAGGGGGAGGAGATAAGGGGCCAGCAGACTACAGCAAAGCCAGACACCACTCATCCTACATGGGGAGGGAGCCGTGGTGTGGAGGGTGTGAAGGTGACAGTGGGTGCAGACCTGTATCTTAACCTTCTGTGTTACTGCCACTTTAAAACCTCTCTCCCAACCTGTGCTCATGGCAATTTGGGGGGGGGGGGGGAATCTGAAAATAAATAAATAATATGACTTCATTTCTTTTTTTCCTCCACCCCCCCCCCCCCCTTGTTTCATAGGTTACGAGCCAAATTTGAACTATTGCGAGTGTGTGCTGCTCCGCTACGGCACCAGCACGGATAGAACATATGATTCTGGTTATGAAATTAAATAGCTTCCCTGTCAAAAGCCAGACTGTTTTATTTGCTCATAAACACACAGAGAGAATGAGGTATTGCCCACAGTCCAATTCTGTCAAATTTAGAGAGCATTTATCAAAAGGTCCTAACTTTTTCTGAAGAAGAACAACAAAGCCACTGGAGCGCCACGGCTGAATTAATCTACAAGGCCCAAAATTAAGACCAGAAACATCCAAGTTCTGCACATCAGAGAGACGACACATAGCTATTACAGTCTCCAAATATACCTCTTTTCATCTGTGACACATTCTTCAACAGTCCCTCCATTTGTTATGTCTTTGGCCTCCTCTCTTTCTCCCGAGGGTGGGAACTTTCACACACACAAAAAAGGCATTTTGAGGCCCACAGTGTCTTAGGGCGGTGATAGGCTGATGTATGAGGAGGGGCATTGTGGGTAGGCATGACAAGCAAAGAGAAGCCATCAGTGGGACATCTAAGGCTCGGGGAATGAAGGCTCTCTGGCACCCAGAGCCGCTCTCAAACACTGGCTCTCTGATAGAGCCGACCTTGGACTTAATCACTACCAGAAGAAAAGAGCACCGCTTGACAGGAAGATGGAGAGACGGTGCGAGTGTGTGCGTGTGTGTGTGAGTGGTGAGAGAGGGAGAGAGAGAGAGAGAAACACAGGAGTAAACGACAGAAAAAGAGAGAAACATACAGAGGGTGACAATGACCAAATGCAGAATGAGACTGGACAGAGAAAGAGACATAACAGGTAACGACACTGTTCAAAGAGACGGGTAATGACTCTGTTGGTGTTGCACATTTTTTCAAAGCCAGCCAACAGCAAAGCGCGGCCGAGGCTGTCTGAGAAGCACAGGGAGAGCGAAGAAAGTACAGTATGTTATCCACTTCTGAAATACACACAAATCCATTTCCTCAAACACACACGCACACACACACACATCAGAAGAGCGGGGGCTACATTCAAGCTGGCAGAGTGAAGCCTTCCACCCTTTTAATAAGGCCTAACGCCTACACGCACAAACACACACACACGCACAAAATCTATTGTGCTTCCACCTCTGTGGCTTGTCACAGGCTTGACTAAAGGCTCAACCCTCCAAAACCAAATTAGGAGAATGATTAATTTCATACCGGTCGCATATAAAGTTCTCAAATTAGTCGCTGAGGGAGAGCGCCAAATCACTGAAAGCTCTGGGACACCCACAAAGCTTCCATCCCAAGATGTTTCGTATCCATTACACAGCCTTGGGAAGTGACACGCCTCATCAATAAAACTATTATTAACGTCAAGAGCTCAGAGTTAACTTTGAGCTTCCATCTCAGAAACCCACCATAAATAAAAACGTGCAGCGCATCCCTGGCACGGCGACGCGAAGGCCCGCATCAGACACGTGTTTGCTCTTAAAATCATCACAGTTTTTGTTCAGACATTTGAAGGCGTGTGTAGTGTTTGATTTCCAGGCAGTAAGGACAGTGTTAGAGCTTGTTTTCGATTAGCGGGCTTTACTCTCTCAGCCAGCAGAAGCCTTGATTTTGCCTTTTAGTCGCTAACAAGATGATGATTTATCAAACGGTGCCTGGCTACAAATATTGAGTTGTGCTGCACATCACAGAGAAACCGCACAGCTCCCATAGGGCTGAAACACTGAAAAACCATTAGAGGAGCATAAATGCCACAGCTTTACAGTTACTCTACAGACCATCTGCATCGAACTCGGCACCATGGGCGGCCCATTTCAACCATCAGCTCACTTGATTAAGAAAATACGATTTCAATTGATTTCCTCATACCCTAATTTGTGAGAAGTCGGTATTAAAAAAATATCAATCTGAAATGAGTGTGTCATATGAGAGAAGTTAATAAAAGTAATGGATTTTCTTCTCTTTTTTTTTCTGGTGAGAAGGTTGGGAAGATAATCAGAGAGAGAGAGAGAGAGAGAGAGAGAGAGAGAGAGAGAGAGAGAGAGAGAGAGAGAGAGAGACAGAGCAATGGAGGAGGAAAAGAAGTGGGAGGGAGCGTGCGATAATCGAACAAGAGAGGAGCGCTGCAGTCCTGGAAGCGCATGCAGGTCCACGGAGTCATCAGAAATGCAACGATTCTAAACGTGAGAATATGATTTTCAATCGACACTGGATGGGACCAAGTGGGAATGAATGAGAGGAGGAATCAGCTGCTAAATGAGATAATTACTGTGAGAGATTATGGAGGGATGGGGAGAGGAAGAGGCAGAGAGGCAGAGAGAAAGGGATGAGTCACAGGAACGAGTGCTGAGATCACAGAAACAAAGAGACATCGTTTGACTCACATTTTGCACAGACAGAATGAACCTGCATTTCTGTATCGTGACGATTTAGAAATTATGATCAGTACCGATATTAGAAATAAAATAAATATATAATTTAATTAACACCTCTGTGACGGCGTCAACCAAAATCATAATAAAAGTAGACTATTTTACCCTAAATGGGGCAATAATTCACAATGTGAAGAAGACTTCAAACCATTAACTCATTAGGAAAATGTTAACTGAGGTAATAAATCAAGTGATAAATAGGATTAGCTTACATACAATAATGTGCTGACCATTAGAAACAACGGAGGCTTGAGGCTCTTAGACGTTTGTTTCATGTTTCAGACCCAGAGGCTGCGTTCACTGAGAGTGTTATTGTTGTCTTTTCAAGTTGGTTAAGACGGAAAATGTGGCTCTGTATGCGTCTCTGATATATGTCTCATTAAAGCTCATAACCTTGATAAAAAAGACATGAAGAAAAAATGTAAAGCTCCTTTTCAGCTGAGACAAAACCGCCGCTTTAAAAAATATAAATATCATCAGAATTATGAACTTCTAAACTCCTAAAAACTTCACCTTGGTTAATACTGTAATAAATAATAATGAGGTGTGCTAGACTGTGCGTGTGTATGCGTCCACCTCCAGGTATGCTAATGCTGTTATGACTGGCTGGCTTCATTACTGTCTGTCTACAACACACTGGCCAAGGTCAGTGGAGGCTGCAGAGATGATAGGGGGCCAAAACCATGAGCACAAATTAATCTGCTGTTTAATCTAATAATGCAGCGTGGCATCGGGTGTCTCAGTCCTATTAACACAACTGTAATTGCATTTGAGGAGGAATGGACGCACGCAGCCCACAAGGGTACGTTCACACTTGCGTGTACGCCCAAGTACATCAAACACAAATCGAATTGTATTACTCAAGCACACATGGGTGCGGACATGGCGTACATACTCACACACAGACGCGCACACGCTCTATAGACGGAGGTTATGTTGGGAGGAGGAAATAAATGAGAAGAAAAACACGGTGCAGTGTTTCCTGGTGAATTCAATTCAAGCAATCACCGTGTGAGTGCATGTGTGTCCATGTTTATATGGCATGGCACATCTTAAACCACGGAGCGCTGCTCATTAGCATGGTAATATCCAAACAGCAGGGTGTAGTCAGAACAGCAGCGTATTATTAGGATTCATCTCATTAGGCTTTCATGAGATTTAAAAGTTAACACGAAATAACTTCAAAACTAAGTCTTAGATAAAACACACAGCGAGGTCCTGAGTTTACTCTGCAAAAGTTAATTTCCCCCCCTGGAGACAATGCACAGCCTGCGGCAACACGGAGGGCTGGCCTACGGTAACAGGATTAGACAAAAAAAAATAAAAAATTGGTCATGCTAAAACTTCTGTTGACATTTACTGATACAAGTAATTACTTCAAAAAAACTGAAACTGTTAAATTAGCTTTCTTTTAATTGTGCTGCAGGAACTCTAGTTTGTCACTTTCAGCGTAAATAAACAACTTCTCAACTAAGGATCGGGAGATGCAGCCTGCATTAAACCTGTACTCCTTGAATGGCCAGCAGGGGGCAACTCCACTGGTTGCAAAAAGAAGTCCAAATGTATTGAAGTCTATGAGGAAATGTTTCCTAATGCTCACCTTATTTATTATCACAGTAAACATTTGACTTTATGGTCTCAATCGCTGGTTTCAAGCCTTTTTCAATGCAGCTTGATGCTCATTTTATAAATAATGGTACCATTTAGAATAAAATAGATAATAAACAAGGTATGCTTTAGGGCGTAGCTAACGTGTATTCATGGCACTATTTACATTTCAGTGATCAGTTGCACTAAAAAAAAACCCTGTTTTTTTTTCAGCTGTTCATTTTTTCCAGTCAGTACATTTTGTCCTAAGCCCGTTTCACGAGTCCAAATGATCATCCCAATTAATACCATAACACCAGATATGATAACTTCTGGCTCCAAAAAACCAGATGGTGATGGCCGAAATGCCAAACTCGAGGCTTCAAAATGGCAGTCTTCATACAGTCTGAAGGAACACTATTAGAATGCAAAAAGGCTAAAACTGTCTGTGATACTTACCGCAGTGAGGTGGATGACTCCCTGAGAGGTCACCGGGCATCCCATGAAGCCAACAAACTGCAGCTCAGGACAATGCTCTGCGACGGCTCGCACGGACCGATCAGTGACCTGGAGAGCAGAAAAGCGGAGAGAAGAGAGTTTTAATTAGTATCTGAGGTAAGAAATCTGCAGCCATTGATTCTGAAGTGGTTGATATTTCTCTTCATAATACGAATTTTATTCTGTTCAGTCACTGTATACAGGTTTTATTCATTCACATTTCCAGGATCAACATATGACGTTCACGGTGAGGGTGTGGAGAGAGCTGCTGTCAGAGTCAAGCCTAAATGTGTCCTCCATGTGTGTGGCGGGTCGGGTGTGTTTTTGTGAAAAGGAGCGAGAGAGGGAGGACCACAGAAGGACGGACAAGCTGAACAGCTCAAAGAGCATGTCTGCCAAGCAGCGCAGACGTCGCTTTATGATGGATGGACCATTCCCCATCATTCACCGGCCGTCTACTTACAGCTCATAATGGATCAGAGATCAATAGGGAAGCAGAACATTTCCACCAGCTTCCACTGTAGTCATCAATATGGATATTGACAGCTACTTCACCCCCCTCATCACACTCAACACTGCAACAGTACGTGGGAGAGATTGTTTGTCCTCTCTGTAGGCTTCCTCAAACTCTTCATCAATCACAAAGACAAAATAAGATGAGAAGAAGAGAGAGAGCGAGAATTGACTCGAAGCTGTGATTAACTGGGAAAACAAAGACAAACAAACATCAAAGAACATTAGAGAACAAAAATCGCTTTTTCAAGGGATCCCTGTCAAAACCTTCCACGTGTCTTTGAAATTTCCAAAAAGCAAGTCAGGCAAAAAGCATACTTGGACGTATTCAAACAAGCACATTTACTAGTGATGGCTGCATACAAACACAAACTTTTCCTTTATACGCTGCAGGCTACAGCCACTTTACATCAACACTGTCGGTCAATACTGGACTTTAAAACATAGGTTTATGTACCTTTCAAGTAACACTGAAATGAGAAACTATTTTGGCCTAATCAGTTGCTCTCAGGCTCATTTACCGTGGCCTTGACATCAACTTCTAGAGGTGTCGGTAACTCCTCAGATTAGTAAAAATCAAACCTCAGGAGCAGCAGGAAAAGCTTCGTCATTTCCTCATTCATTCTTTGGGTGTTTGATGCAACAGGATGATACTGAACAGCCTGAATATCAGGTGGTAATCGGCAGAACGGTTTCCAACCCGTGCCTCAGAGGAGCAGTGCTTGATACACTGTCTTTACTGCAAGTTTACAAGATCATTAATTCGACAGACTGGAGATAGCGGTGACTTGCCAATGGAGATGTAGTATTTAGCTGCACAGCAACAGAGCAGGAAGAGTTAACAGCAAGCCTGAAAAGTCACATGCCTAAAATTGTCCTGGCTGCAGTGTCTTCATAAGGTGAGCCTCCAGTTTTGAACCTGAGAGTTTAGCTACATTTAAGTTTGCACCTGTAAATTCTGTGCTCAGAGGTGGCATGCTTTTTTTTTTTTTTTGAAGTCTGAACATTAGTATTTCTGTGTGGAGATAAAAAGAGATGAGGCTAGCAGATTCCAGGTCACTGTTGGCTTCAGAGAAACAGGTAAAAGAGCACTTCAAAAAGTCAGGTATAAATCTGTATGAACCCGAGAAAGGATGGGATGAACATGGACGGAGGGAGGAAACTTGAAAGGCAGAGAGGGACTGCAGCAACCTGAAAAACGGTTTACAGACTTAAAAAATGATCCTGCAACCACGGACTTCAATATACAAGCTCTCATAGAGTAAACAGGTATTAAAGCAAATATACAAGATCAAAAAACCATGACTACAGGAACAACACTGCTGTATTTAGGACATTTGGTTACAATGATGAGTTTCTGAGCTCCATATTTGTGTCGAAGTATTTGAGTGTTTTTGGTGTAAGGGACAGAGTCACGCTGCTAGCAGAAGTCACACTGTGACCAGACAGCCAGGAACACAGAGCCATTCTCCCTGCCTCACCTCTGTTTAGCCATATCCTGGTGTGCCCATAGATCCATTTCATGCCACATACCTCGTAACCCTGATTAAAGTACTACTTGTAAGTCTTACGCTATACTGATCACTATACTTGTCCACATACCTGTAACTCTCTCGATGTTATATACACACCCTTCGACTTCACACCTCTGCCACTCTACAGTCGCCTCCCCCTCCCGTCTCACTGCCGTCCTCCCCCCTGCAAGTCCCCTTAAACATTACCGAGTCAAGGCAGAGGAAGATGGACAATCCAGAGAGACAGTAAGGGGAAAGAGAAATCACAAAAAGAAAGAACAAGGTGTCCATTTATCTTTCAGCAGGTTACGTACAGTACGGCTTATCAGGGTAAAACACCTCCTATAACTCTAGTGAAGCTCAAAGGTTTCTCGCCTTATCAGAAAGGAGCCGAAGTGCTTGTAAAGTGCAAAATGGTTCATAAAGGAATGTGACTGCAGAGGATTTCCAGTCACAGGTGAAGCAGTGGAAAAGAGAATTTGAGGTATAATGAAGCAATGAACAAGGTTTTTGAGAACGTATAGTTTAACCGTTTGACATTTTGTATTTAAGGTTTAGGTTTATATCGTTATTCTTGCTGATGTTGGTGACACCTGACTTTCCTCTCACAGGGTGGAGGTTCATGATTCCCAGAGATGAGAAATGACATTCCCATTAGTTTAAGCTGTACTGTGTGTTTTGTCCTATTTAGCAAATATTAACGCTGCAGTGTCCAAGCATAGATTCACAGAGCGGCTCGTGTGGCTGCAGACTCATAATCTTGTTGATTAATTAGCTCATGCACAAACTGTATTGTCTTGCAGTGAAGCTCACAAAATGCAAAGGAAGATTTTCAACACTGTGAAAGCTACTGTTCAATTCATTATGTTTGAAATATGAAAAACGCTATTCCAAAATCTCTTTAAAAAGGACAAAAGGAAACTTGACAGAACAGGGCTTTAACAAAAGAGGTGTATTACATTTGCTCGAATCAAATGATAAACCGACAAGTGAAGGTCATCCTCTGACATAAAAGGTGTATCTGTCTGCTCTGACAACAGCCTTCAACAGTTGAGCTTGTTCATTACAAACAGAATTAAATATCAAAAAAATGAGTGCTGAGGTGGGCGGTCAATTGAAATGGGATGGTGTTAAGGAAACAGCAGGTTGTGAGGGGGTTGTGTATGACTGCACGGTGCCGTTCCTCCACCCAGTATCTGTATTTAAGCCTTTTGTGAAGGAATAAAACTTCATCCTGGACACAGTTGTGTGTACAAGCTGCAGCAGCTCACTGTACTTGCTAGATTTGTTCAGAACAGTCTTTCAGGGCAATCAATAACAGGATGTACCTTAAAATTCTACACCTCCAGTTTGGACCCAACACACCACCCATCAACACTTGCTGCAGTCAGAAAAGATTAACTGAAGGTGAGTCAGCGCTCCCAGTCTGAGACTCTGATGCATATGGAACCTGATCTGCAGGGCCAGGTGGAGATAGACGGGAGAGGAGAGCAGAGTTGTCTTTTTGGGTATGAAGGTTGGGGGAAAAAGGGGTCCAGAAGGACCAGCCTGAGCTGAGCAGCTGGCAGGTGAAGTGAGCTGGCCGGAGCTCCCCCAACATGGCCTCTGCCAAAAAACCATCAAGGAAAACATTTTCAGGTTGACTACCAGCAGAATCAAAAAGCTGCACACCGCCGTGATCCTTAAATCAGACCCGTCTGCGAGAGAAGCACACGAATCGCAGCAGAGTCCACCTCCAGACTGTCTTTCATAGCAGTGTTTGTGCTGCGAGAGTGTGTGGGTCTGCGGGTGTGTGGGTGTGTGGGTGTGTGAGTGTATATCCTTGCGTTCGAAAGCAGTAGAGACAAAACGAAAGAGAGCAGGTTACACACCTACAGTAACTCTCAGCAGGTGAGAGAGGAGACAGAGGAGAAAAAAAATAAAATCCCGCCGGAGCAGAACAGGCCAGGGGGGCATGTACCATATCAGATTAGGCCTGTATATGTGAGTGTGAGAGTGTGTGTGTGTATGTGAGAGAGAGTAAGACCATATGGGTTTGTAACTAAGATTTGTCTCCAACCCACAAACACAAAAACCCGTCCCAAATTTCTCTTTGCCTCCCTCCTCCCCCCCCCTCAACCTTTCATGGACTTTGATTTAAAAACACAAAAAGAGCCATGGCAGGGCTTTGGAGAAGAAGTGGCTGGCCAAGAGAGGCCTTAAAGCCTTTTAGAAGGGATCTGGTTTAATGGTCTCTGGGTGAAGGAGGTAAGGAAAGCAGAGAGGGAAAAAAAAAGTGGGCTGGAATGGTGGAAATGCTGCAGTCATAAAGATAGCCTTTGTGTGTGTGTGTGTGTGTATGTGTGTCTTAAAGAGCTGGAAGGTAATTGTTGAGAGTGCTGTGGTAGCAAAAAGGGGTAATGCTGTATGTGAGTGTGTGGTTTTTGTCTGGCGCTCTGTTCTTAGAAAACGCTGGGGCAGCACCCGGGGGCCACTTCTCATCCAATAAGGGCATTTAAGCTTGTCAATATCGTCTATCATACGACTCGTTTGACTCCATCAAACGCACGGGCAAAAGAGATGTAAATAGAAAAAGACCACAGCAGATTGCCGTTCATCCCTTTCATCCCTGGCTCCATCGTTTTCGCCCTCCCTCCCGCTGAAATTTTACATCCCTCCCTCGTTTAAAGCCGGCCGATTCTCACCAACAAAAACAACACAGCCAGGCTGCTCCCTCCCTCACATCGTTAATTGTGCTCCTTCTTTCTTTTGGCCCTTCCTTTGAGCGTATTTCACCCTCTCTCACACACGGACACACACAGGTGAAGCCGTTTCATCAGTGAGAGAGATAGCGGGAGTGTGTGGAGGGCAGGAACACTGTCATTTGTCTAGGTTTGAAACTCCGACAATGATACACACATACACACACGCACAAAAACTAATTCATCACGCACACACGCGCGCGTGACAAAAAAAAGCACTTTCTTGCTCAAAAAAAGTAAAAGACTACACAACTTTTACGTTTTTTTTTTTTTTTCTTTCATTGCCAACTGGAGCTAGTCGATCCCACCCAGCTGCGCCTGATGGGTGACCGGCCAAAAACCTGAGAGAGGGAGAAACGTAGCCCAATCAGAATGCGGGACGAGAGCTACATTTAACCAGCAAACCGTTTGTCGTTCCAACAAAGAGCAGGCGGAGGAGTTGCAAAGCTTCAGGAACGGACCAAATGTTTGAGCACCACGAATGAAGAATTGTGTAATCTGGGCCAAAGGATGGATGCAGCCATGAGCAGCTCAAGTAACAGAGTTGTTAGAAGTTGCTCCAGTGCGCCATTTCTTTGGATGCTGAAACAAACAGCTGAGCCTCTTCAGTTTCGTGGACCAAACTCAACAAACCACAGCTAATGGGAGGGTGATGCTGATGATGCTGCAGATTTTCCTGAAGTCACACACATGCATTGTGTTTCTTGCATTGCATCTCAGGAGAGACAGGACATACAGTCCAGTTCAGGTGGTTATTGTATGAATTTGAGAACTTATCAGAAGTTAAAACACTGCAGAGATTTAAAATATTAAGAAATACGATTTTACAACTCTGGAAAGTTATCAAGAAGGCAATTATTCCATTTTTTCATACCAAATCATGATGCGACCACCTGTTACCAGTGACCCTGTTTACCTGTGGAATGTTCTAAACAGGTGTTTTTGGAGTCTGTGGTTGCTCCTGTCCCAACTTGTTTGAAACATGTTGCTGCCATCAGATCAGAACAAGCATATATTTATTAAAATCAATGTAGTTGATGAGGTCGAAACATGAAACATATTATCTTTGTGCTGATTTCAACTGAGTATATTTAAAAAAAAAGGATTTACAAATTATCACATTTTGTTTAATTTGTGTTTTACATACATCCCAACTCTTCAGGGATTGGGGTTGTACATTATTCCCGTGTTATCTTCAAAAAAAGTAACTATCAGATCTGCTGCACTGAAGAAACAGTCAAAACAAAGAGAAACAAACGTCGCATCACCAAAGTCCCAAAAAGTCCAAAAAGTCTGGAACAGACCGTAAACAACTATCTCACAGCGAATGATGCTTAAACTCCAAAAAGCCTCAATCAGACGGCCACTGAATATCATGATGTATTCATGGAAGCTCTCTGTTGCAGAAATTCTCTGTGCAATTTTACAGATTTCCAATATTACCCATAAACAAGGCCGCCAAGCGCAAGCCTGCGAGGTGCAAATTGAAGTGGGACGATTTTCATCAAAGTTCTGTTCTTTCCAGGGTAATCATTTTCTCCATAAACACTCTCTTAGGAGTGATAGTGCAGTGGGTTCATCACAGCCTTGGAATACACAAACAAATACACAAATACACACAAACTTAGGTGCACACCCATAAACTCAGCCCCCCCCAAAACTTTGTCTCTTTTTAAAGAGCTCAGATGGGCTGTATTGACGCGAAGGACTGGTGATCTGGCAAAAAATCTAAATGAATGCTTATCATCCTCTGTAATATCCGATGCCTGGAGACAAAAGCAACACGGAAAGTCATAAAGTTTTACTACAGCGAGGGAGAGTCTCTTTACTGTGCTGTCTCTGTGCTGATGAGCAGGCACTGAGCGCTAAGTGCAGGGCGGTTTTGCTCGGAGCTGTGCATGCGTATTGATCAGAAAAGCATCGCAGAAACAAGCAAGTGAAGCTTCGGCAGAGCTGATTCACGCTAAAATCTGCTTCCCCGCATGCAGACGTGAGAACGTTCACTCAGGAAAACAGAAAAACACATGCAGCGCACACACGCAGGCCAAGCGCAAAGTTCAGTCTAGACAGATGTGAGGTTCCTGCTCTCCAGCTTTCCAGTGTGATGTTTTCCTTGGCTGAACAGAGGGACTGGTCGCATTTATGGGACGCGATGAGACGGGAACTCAGGATGGATCTCAGTGAGAGACAAAGCAGAGGAAGAGGAGGGGGAGGGAGAGGAGGGGATGAGAGATTTGCAATCTTTTCATGTTAACATAATGTAACTTCTAGTCTTCAGTGTATTGCTTTGGTAAGCTTGGCTGCTTCTTTCATGCCTGTAAATCCTGTCTGAATATGGATGTGACAGACAGGCAGTGAGAAAGATGGAGAGGTGGTATGACAGGCCAAACAAGCCGTGGGTGTGTGTGTGCAGGGGAGTATGTGAATATGAGAGCAATCTGATCTTATTAGAGGCCTGACGGGATGAGGAGCTGTGATGAGAGCTCTGAATCACCACCATCTAATCAATCAGTCTAATTAACCGAGCTTTATGAACGCTGGGCCGAGCTGAGAAAGAATCCGCCGACACACAGATTAATAACGATTACTGAATACACTGCAACACATTCTATTAACAATCAATCTTCATGCCTATCCAGCGGCTTTGCATAAGAAGCCGCTTCATTGCCAGTTGCAGGAAATCCTCTGAAACGTATTAGAGGTTCCTCTGTCTCCATCAAGTCTTCAAAGTAAATGAAATACTATTCTCCAGAATTCATTTTTATTTAATGAAGCGTAAAGTTCTCGGAGTGACTCCTCGGTAGCGTAACACAATTATGCTGCATTCATGTCTAAAGGGTTTTTTTTTATCAATTGAATTTAATATACAGACATGGCGGACATGATAAAAACCCCTCAGAGGAAGCCGGTTTAGATGCTGAACTTCAGAAAACAGTCAGAGGTCATTTTTGTTTACACTCAAACTTAAGGTTAAGACAGGACCGGCTGCTCTTTGGCGCCCACCCGTGCCCTCGCAGAAGAGTCCTGGAGCGGAAGTCAAAACAGGTCTCGACAGAAGGGTGGCCAGTAGCGCACACCTGTTTGCATGAGTGTGTACACATTTGCGTGTGTGTGCTGTCAGCTCCTCACACCAAGCAGGCCTTTATCCGCCAGCGGGGGTCTGCATGTGTGTGTGCGGTCCCACTGTGACCCGCTGCTGGGCGACACCGGGGAGCGACTGTCAGCGGCGGCATAACCGCTGCCTTATCACTTGACCGCCCACGACGCCGCGCTGTGGGCAGTCGCCACTTTGTTTCGTTTGCGTAAACGAGCAGCATCTGTGACTCTCCGTTTCTCTCCGAGGGCTCGGTGGAAGCAACCAACACATCTTCTGCTCTCTCACCGTCTTTTTGTCTTTCTTTAACCTTTGTCCCGCTTGTTATTTTGAGCTGGAGGAAACGTAGGAGAAAAGCACTGCGCTGTCGGAAGGCCAGCGTGTAAAACAAAGCAAGCAGAAGGCCACGTTCTCGCACTACTCAGACAGAAAAATAGCTTACTGAGGGCAAGCCAGAGGCAAAGCAAATAAGTGGTATTTAGGGAGAATGATGGCTCAAGCGATGTCTTTACAGAAACAGTTATTCTCTCAAGCAGTAACTTTTAAGAGACAGCGATGTAATTTAAGTGGAGCTGCGACTATTTTCATTATCGATTCAGCTGCAGATTATTTTTGTGATTAACTGATTGTTTTGTTTTTTTTTCTTTTTTAATGAAATGCCAGAAAATCGTTCACACTGATGTATTCCAGTAAAGTAATGCGCTGCAGTTCGGCTGAGGAGCGGCACGGCGATCAACTTTCACCACCTGCCACCCACCCAGGGATTCTTCACATCTCTCCACTGTACACTGTGACAAAAAGGCCATAAAATTATGTGAAAGGCACACTGTATATTTTTCAAAAATCGAAGCTGGCTCTGAAAGATGACTATGTTTGAAAAATGAAACTCCCAGGATCAATAGATCCACTTTTCTCCAGCTGTGGCCATCTCAGACACACTTGGAAAGAAAAAGATCCATGAAAAACTTGCCCTATCCTTTTCACATATCTCAAAAAAAGTAACTGCTACCTATTTAGCAGGACTGATTCCATCGCCTGAACAAAAGACGGCATTTTATGCGTTTTTAACGGAAATCAATTGATGTGCTATCTCCACACATGCACGGTGCGCCCGTCTGTCTCTCACACACACTTGTCAAGCCATCGTGTCTCGCTCTATCGTTGTCATCAGCCTTGATGATGCCAGCGAGGGCTGAAATCTGCATGGGTGATCGCCAAAGTGATTGATCGCCTCCCTTGTCTGTATGCTGCGCTCTCAACTGAAAATTACCTGTCATTTATTCGGTGGCTTAAGCCCTTCAGCTCCCTCAAGAGTTCCACGTGCTGTCTTTTGTCGTGATGCGGCTGCGTGCATGTGTAATTGCACATACATGCGTGTGGGCAGGGGGTGAGTGCTCCTCGAGACCCCTACGTGGCAGTTTCCATGTGATGAAGAGGAGGTTTTGTTCTCAGTCCGTTTCCCTAAGGATCGATAGCGCTTTGTTGTGTGTCAGACAGGAATCAGAAGCTACTGCGGAGGAAGGCGAAAGACACACTTTACTCCTTTAACTGCAAAGCGGTAACTATCATTACAACACATTGTCAAAACCCTTCAACGGTTCTCCTGAGCTTTCAAATCCCAGTGTGCTCTTTTCCCAAGCAATACACAGTACCAACAGTTCTTTGTTGCGTGACAGACCGAAATCAGAAACTACTGCGGAGGAAGCCAAAAGTCACATTTTACTCCTTCAAATGCAAAGTGGTGGCTGTCATTACAGCACATTGTCGAAGCTACTCAGATACCTCTCTCCAGTTCTCAAATCCCAGTGTGTTCTTTCCCCAAGCACGTATTCACTGAAGGGCTCATCCTCAACGTCAACTCAACACGTTAGCTCTACAGCTCTGTGTTTTACAGGATGAGAGAAAGTTCAGGCTGCTTTTGGTTGCTGCGATGGTCCCCGCTGTACCCAAACATCGCTGAAAGCCAAACGAGTCCTGCAGCATTGTACAGTGCAGTCAGAGTTCAGCGTTTAAAGGAGGTCCAGACTGCTTGAACTCGATAACGATTTTACAAAACAAGCAAGAAAGCAACAAGAAAAGACAGCATTTCATAAGAAAAACAAACAACTCCCTCTTCTTTTTACCCTCTTTCAGGGAAGCCTGAGAAAATGCATTATTGGAAATGCTACTTCTAAACCCATTCACTCTGCCTACAGCAAGCCATCAATTTTCCAGCTTGCCCTTCAGCTTGTGTTTCTAAACAGTGCAACACACACGCACATACACACACACACACATTTGTCTACACTCTTCCACTGTTAGAAGCTGGCACTGACTTTGGAAGATGTTGAATTTGTGTTTTTTAGCACACGAGGATTGACTTTTCTAATGTTTGATTTGGAAATTGAATTGAGAGAGAAATTTAGGTCAGAAAGGGACCAAAACGCCAGGATGAAACAAAGCCCTGCGTCGAAAAACAGCTGTTCAGCTGCCACAGCAGTCGCACCTCATGCTGTATCTGCAACAACATGACTGTCTGTGGACTCTACCTACATGACATCTGTATGCACCTGGTTATTTATGTCCTTGAATAGATGATTCTAATATCACCCAGGTTTCTGATCGTTTGCATCGGTGCAGGTTCATCTCTGACTCCTCTGCAGTTTCGATTTCAGTTTACCTGCACTCTCATCTTTAACCTTCACACTGACACGTTCACCTGTCTAAGCACCTCAAGCACCAGTACTTTGTTAATCATCATAATTTGTGCTTTACTAACAAACTACTACATAACTACAGATGCCATGTTTGCAGGTGAGGATGCAAACGTGACATAAGGTATTTACATGCCTGAGCATTGCAGGCTCTATCAGAGTGCTGCTGCTGGTGTATCCAAGCAAAACATAACCAGGATAAACATGATCATAAACATGATCTATGATACAGAAATGCCATAAGCATCTACACTACATCCTGTAACATGCTTTAAAGAGGGAAGTTCATCTTTCTCAAAGCGCCGGCAGCCAGCTGGGAGCAGTCTTCAGGACCGGGCTGGTGGTTTGTCCCTTTCACAAAGAGCTGGAAACCACCGAGAGAGACTCTGAACGCCTTAACCCTTCACTGTTCCCATGGTAACAGTCCAGCACAATGTATCGGGGTGGACCTGAAATTGACTTTTAACACTTTGAGCTTAACTTAGAGATCAGTTTTATGTCTCATGCTAATGATGAAAAATGGGACCTAAAGAGGCCAAGCCGAACACGGAGCTGGACCAGAATGACAGGCAGCAGTGGTGACGTACTCATCAATGCCTGGAGTTACAGCTATGGCCCATATTGGATTGTTCTGTCCAGCAGTCTATGGAGGGAACCGCTGCCTCTTCTTCTTATCGACACAGAACTAAAGGCATGGACCGGGAGCTGGCAACACCTGAGAGAACCACAGGACGAGCCAAAAAAACAAAAAAGGCTTCAACGCTCTTTCTCAGGGAAAACAGCGATTTTCAGAACCTTTGAGTTTCTTTGAGATGACATTGATCTAGTTGGTGGATCTTTGATGTTAATCCTCACTAAATAAGCTATTCAGCAAATATGATAAAGCCCCAAGTTGTGTGCGTCAATGTGAGAAAGAATTTGTGAAGAGAAAATATGCAACTATGCAAAGAATGTGAAGACCAAGCCCTCAGCCCTCGCGTATTACATTTTTAATCTCAATCTTCATCGTTAATCTCAGCGTGGCCTTGCCGCGGGATCTCGAAGATGAATGTTTCATTCTCACATTTCAAGGATAAAAAAATGTAGAATTAACAGTTAACTAGTGGTCACTGAGGTGTCAGTAAATCCCTCCATCTAAATTAATTGAAAAATATGTCTTAATTTCAAGAAAACAGAAATCAAGTGAGTTACTTCATGCTCATTGGTTGTGTTTTTACTATCAGCTGTCAAACTGTAGTTGTGCCAAATAGTACTAAACAATTAATTTTATTATTATTTATTACTGACATATTTTGCAGAATCATCCACAATGAAAATAACAAACTCTCTAACAACCTCCTGTTAGTTGTCCTGACTAACCTCATCTTTCACTCCTCAATGCTTAATTACTTCAAATCCAGTATACTGTATGCATGGCCAAGAAATGAGCTTTCTCAAGCAGAATCATAGCTGCGTAAACAGTTTGCATGTTTACAGAATATTTGAGAAAGTTTACAGATTATTAGTTACTTAAATTTATGTAAAAACAACCGTGTCTTTCCAGCGGCAGAGTGATTCTGTTCATTCTCTGCAGAAGATTACCTCATCAAGTAGAAGCGCAGCAGACTGTACAGTAAGTGCGAGTGAAAGCTAATTGGCATCAT
Source organism: Chaetodon auriga (assembly GCF_051107435.1). Taxonomy (NCBI): domain Eukaryota; kingdom Metazoa; phylum Chordata; class Actinopteri; order Chaetodontiformes; family Chaetodontidae; genus Chaetodon; species Chaetodon auriga. The sequence continues at coordinate 16,892,976 of NC_135078.1, read as the reverse complement.
TTGTGACCTGACAATACGTGAACAAACTTTGAGCTGACAATATGTGCAGGAGCGGGCTTTTATTGATTCCACAGATAAGCCTCTCAGTGCTTTGAAAGAAATCCCTGTTTCAAATTGCTTGTTTCATCAAAACGCAAACCAGCGCATCGTTGAGCAAGGATCATTTGTCTGAACCATCTGCATGCTTTTCCACTTTGGTTTCTCTAGTGAGCGTTCAGCTTGTTTTAACTCTCTTAATTCTACCACGTACAAAAACGAGACCCCTCTGCTGCTCCGGCTGCAAAAAACTGGCCTCATGTCACACCCTCTGCAAGCCATGCCCCCTAAATAAAACATGGATGATGGACACTGGTGCAGCTCGGTCTGCAGAGTCAGAAAAGAAAGTGTCCAGGTGAACAGGATGATCAGAGAGACACGAGGCACACTGAGACAGCTGGAGCGCAGACAGGAGGGGAAGAGAAAGAGACCAAAAGGAAACATGTTACCTGAACACAGAGGGCTTTCTCCATGGACACCAAGCACTGGTTCCATTCACTCGCTTATCTGAATTCATCTTAACAAATCAAACATTATCGCTGTAGCTGATGTAGTTTTGTTCTTCTGCGGGAGCAAAAACACACTTTAAGAGTTTTACATTTAAGGCTCTCTGACCTGATTTGAAATATTTCTAAGGCTATCAATAGTAAAGCAGGCTTCTTCATTCACAGTGCGTATCCAGTAAAAGTCCATACTTTATTCCCTCCACCTTGTCAGGGTCATGGTAGGCCAGAAAGACCAGGAGCTGGCCTGGGGGTAGTGGCCTCCTCTGCCCTCATGGCCGCTGGGCGTGCAGCCTCTGCCTGCCAGGGCTTTATGATAAGAGCTGGAGAAGTGTTGTGGGGACAGTTGGCATCCTAAACACTCTGGAGGCGCACACACATCCAGACACACGAGGGTATCCAGGGTATTCTGTTATGCAGATGATGGCCAGGTAGGTGACAGTGCCCAGGGCAGGGAAATTAGAAGGTTGATACAAGTTCCCGGTCTGTGCCGAGCTCATTCACAGGGCATTATTCATGCTGATGGTACGAGTAGTGACAGGGACAGATATCTGCTGTCAGAGCGACAGAGGTATGATTGAAATAAAGAGCGAGGGAGAACAGGGAGGCTTTTTCCATACATTTCATAAGTAAGGAAGCCTGGGAACAAAGTGTCCTCCGCAGACGCTGAATGTAAAGAACTGCTGCTGTCCTGTGGCAATTTACTCTTGTTCCTGACTAGAAACTGACACTTTTTATGTGCAGTCAGGGAGCGCTCAACTATGTGACAAACAACAACTGCAGCAGAAGTGTTTATTCACATGATTCTTTTGTCATAACATCACACTGAGTTCATTGTGCTGCTTTGGAATTTCTATGACAAATTCTGCAGTCTGATCGCAGACATTGACTGAGGTCCAGCTGGTCAATACGAACTTTGACTCAATGCAGGTAAAGCAAGTGTTCAGCTGGTGATCATCAAACTCATTTCAGCCTGGTTGCACTGATTTTTTTTTCTCTACTTTTACCAAGTTGTAAAAAGCTCTGATTAATTACTGCAGAGCCAAGAAATGATGTGATCGATCGATCGATCACCTGCTGCACTGAATCAGACAGATCCTGGCTCTTCTTTTCTATGTTTTCACTCGACGACAGTAAAAAGAAAAAAAAAAAAATCACCTCACTCATTAAATATCTGGTCTTTGCTGTGTGATGTAGCACCACTGCTGGTTTTCCCTGAAGCTTAAGAAGCCTAATATTATATTTCATGAAAATGCAATAATTTCTTGTGATCTTTATTTCAGGCGAGGCGGGATGCCTCCACTACGAAACGCTGCAGGAAACCCTGAAACGAGTGGCCAGATAAAGACGACTTTCTAGTATGTCGATTTGGAAGGCAGATTGAAAACTGATTAAAAACAAGAGGTAGACTGATGAAAGGAGGGAGAAGGAGGAGAAACAAAAGTAAAGATGAGGAAGTGTCCTGAACGCTAACCCCAGTCTGTGACTCTAAACGTGTTCATACTGCCCCTGCACTCCCTTTATTTTCTACATAATAAGCTGTGGACAAGTAGACCATTATCTTCCCCATTACTGTTCAGCCTGACAATTAATGTCCAGGAGTTTAATGGGGACTTGACCCATTAACATGGCTAATAGCTACAGAAGTCCACTGTGTGTTTGTGCATGTACGCGTGCGACTGACTCAGAGTGACTGACAGTGAGAGAGCGACAGAGAGGGAAAGAGAGGAGGGAGAGAGAGAGACGACAGTGGTAAGCTAATTAGTTCAACACTATCACAGATGGCTAAGGGGTCACTGTTAAACCTTTATTCACTGCCATATTACCCACGTCAATGCTAATTCTACAGGAGCTAGGTCATACACAGCATGGCTTGCATAATAAATGAGTCTATAACAAGGCCTGGGGTATGGGCAAACCTGAGCGTGACCGGTGGAAAAATGGAAAGCTGACCTTTTGTGTTGTTTTCTGACTTACATTGCTCAATCATCAGGTCCACAGGCTTTCTGCAAAGGTTGTTAGAGAACCATTGTTCCCTTGGGTGCCATGGGGTGCAACGGGGGAGAAGGATGGAATGAAAGCACAAGAGAGCGTGAGGGAATGAAATTAAAATAGAAAGAGAAAAAATAGAGAAAGAAAAGCAACAAGAGGGACAGTGAGAGAAAAAAAAAAAAAAAGAAGAAAGCCGGAGTGGAGCCATGGGCTTGACGAGACAGTAACACATCACATGAAAAAGAGGCCTTGTTGGCACACGAACTCAAGTGTTTCTTCACACATCAACAGGCGCAGACTCTGGCACTTGATTACAACAAGAGGGCTTTGTCCCATCTCAGTGTACGAGAGATGAGAGCGTTAGCTGGTAGATGTATGCTAAGTTTCACTGCGAGACAAAACACATCAACTATAGGTTAGCAACTACTGTACGCACACACGCTCAAACACACATGGGCAGTGAGTCACCGGCACGTGAGCGTTGGAGCTGAGAAAACCTGTCCTGGTCCCAAACTTGTGAAAGCAAACAGCATACGAGTGCTGTTTGGAGCCCAGCATGGAAATACCAGTGTGGCTCCCCGGGGGGTTTGTTGTAAATCCAAGAAATAAAAGTCAAGACATCTCCACTGGGGACAGCAGTCTATTCAAACAGCTTGTGGGCACTGAAGTAATGAACAGACAAACAAAAAATGAGAATGTTGTGAAAAGAAACAGAAATAAAATAGCACTCGAGCAGTGTTGACACAAGCGTCTGTGGTTGTTTTCTGAGGTGACGGCAGTCATTTAAAGAATGTATATTTCTGAGAAGTGTGTGGACAGATAACTGAAAGAGGGGTCACTCGGTCTCTTTGTCCAAAGGTTAATAAATCCACCCACGAGCTCAGGCATTCATGACTGCTGCATTTTTAATAACTACTCCCACTCCCTAGTTGATTAATCATCAATAACGATCAATTCTCGTCAAAAACGCCTCAAATAAAACTAGTGGAAGGTTAACTAATGTAGGCGGGATCAACTTGGGTGTAGGTGAACCAGTAGAGTCCTTAATTGGCTCTGAGAGGCTGTTTACAAATGAGCTGCCATCTGATTGGACTAACCCTCCAGCCAGCTGTTTGCCTGCTTTAACAATATCACTGCTCTCCTGCCGGATAGCAGGAGTCTTTCCTTCTCTAAATACCCTAAATTCTGTTTGTTTAACATGGCATAATGTCGAATACGTCTGCTCAAACAAATCTGTCTGCTCTGGTAGAGTATTTTCCACAACGTTGATTGTAAAGCGTGCTAAATAACATGTTATGTCTTGTTTGTTTAATGCATACAAACAGAACTTCTGTGATTTGAAGGGGTGTTATGTGCTGGACTTTGTCTTGACTGGAAGCAGTATAGTGTACAGACATACAAAGACGCATGTTTCATACAGATGCTGGGTTGTTCCTTAAGGCACATGCATTACTTAAAATCAGCTTCTGATTTCACAGGAAGTCCTCCAATCTAATGCAGCACACCAACCCAAGCAACAAAAGACGCAGCGCTACTCAGTTTCACCACATAATAGAAACAGTAGCTGCCTTCAGCGACATCTGTTGGGATTTGTTTGTGAGGATCTGCACAGATGTTGGGTTGCTAATGTCAAACTTATTTGAAATTTCAGGAAGGCTTAGATCAGCCTCCAACTAAATGTGCGTGGCTGGGCCTGAATCTGAAAACGTCACATACAGACAGAACATCTGAGCAGCGTTGTCACGATTTCCCCTTTAAAATGCTGAGATGGACAATTTCTGCTTCCAACCAGATTTGTCATCCTTTTGTGGTCCCTCAGCTTTATAGTCCAACATATCAGCGAGTGAAGCTGGAAGGACGTTCATTGATTAATGGTGTTTAAACTCCTTCTATTAATTCATCAATCCCGACAGTAGTGGGAGAAACAAAGCTTAAACAACTGGTACTGGTAAATAATTCCTGAACAGTGATAGTAAAAACACGTGAAACAGCAACAAAAAATCCAACAGTTAAGACAGTTTTAACAGACATTTTCTTTTCCTACTGCGACCATGGTGAAACGGTCAAACTCAGTCAGAAGCAGCTTATTCACAGACGGCATCGTGTTGAAAGAACAACAGTGTAGCTCCAGAGCTTGACATCAGCAAGAGAGAGCACCACATGTACACAAGGGCAAACACAGTAACACCTATATCAGCATACTTCCCAGGCTTCCCCCTGTTAGAGGCTGCTAATGATGAAAGAAAGCAGAGGGGAGGATAAAAGAGTGGCGCGATTACAGGCGACATTAGAGGGATGCATAAAAATCTGATATTATGGGATGGTCTGCTGCACAGTCAGCTCAGCGGGGGTTGACACAGAGATGTGCAATCGTAGGCAATCTTTGTGGGATGGGAGCAGAGAAGGAGGCACTGCAAGTCCTTGGTGCATTAGCGGCGCACTCAAAGACATACAGGATCAAACGCGCACGGCGGTAAATGCAGAATCACATAAACAAACACACACACACACACACACACACACACACACACACACACACAGAGTCACACAATGTAATACATTAAAAGTGCTGCAGTATTTTTAAATCAAATGTTATTTCTTTTGAGAATATCAATCAGTTGTTTGAAATCTCTCATGCACATTATTTTAAAGGCATGAATTGATCTTATAAATGATTCATTATTATTTATAATGAAGAGTCTAATCAATGAGGAAAAAGAGCTCAAATGAGCAGTCGATTAGTTGGTCGAGACCAACTTTAATGGTGACAAGTTGGATGATAAAATAATGATTTTTCATGCGCAAAATGTGCTTTTTTCTGTCTTAAATTATAGTCAGCTCAGTACTCTTGGATTCTGGATTGTTGGTCAGACAAAGCAAGCAATTTGAAGACATCACCTCGGGCTCTGGGAGCCTGTAATGAATCTTCTTATCTTCTGACATGTATAGACAAGACGCATTAATAGAAAACATAATCATCAGGCCAATCGATAGCAAAAATAATGGTTACTTGCAGCCTCAACAGGAGCAGCACTGCAGACCTGTGAAAATTCAAGCTGTGCTAATGCAGCCCATTGACCATCAACCATTACAACCACTTCCAGGCAAAACAGAAGAGAGCAGGGGAGCTGGGAAGGAGGACGGGAGAAAAATGAGCCACAGAACGTGGGAGGGAGAAAGACCAAGAGAGATACTAAAAGAGAGTGAAGCATTCAAGGCCAGAAAGAACAAAATAACAAGAGACCACAGACAGAAAGCCACAAATGTATTATTAACAAGCATTCCCTGCTGATTGTGGTATCAACATGTGCACAAACTCACACACACACACAAACCAAAGAGGCAGTGTTTGGGGCTCAGCAGGCTTGGATTATAAGCAGGTTATGATTAATGCAGTGGGGTTAAGACTTTGATACTCCCCACCACTCTGCTGCCCGTTTTGCTGTGAACATCCTCAAACAGTCCACACAGGCAGAGGCACACACAAATAGACTCGGTACAAATGTCAGCACACACACAAATCCACAGAAGATCGAGCCTTGTCTTTTGCATGGGCAGAGGGCTTAATGCAGCCGTCCATACAGACTGAAACATCAAACGGCCACACGCATGCGGTCTGCTTCTCTGCTCTCCCCCATCGACTGTTTTTTTTTTTTTTTTTTGGGAGTCTTTTGTGAGTGGAAGAGCCTGAGCATGCTGGGTATTGCCCCCAGGGAAAGACAGGCATCCAGGAACTGAACAAATGAATCGCAGCACCCAGTGATGAGCAAGTAGACGGCCGGGGTCAGCCTCCTCCAGCGGCCACTGATTCACAATCCCATACCTGTCCAACAGTATTAAAGCCGTCACAGACAAGCAACATCAAGAGGCAGCGCGCTGAAGATGGGACATGCTGACAAGCCGCTAACGCTCAATGGTAGTTTGAACTTTTTATAAGCAGTTTCTCCAAATCAAATGTTTACTGTTGTTGATTTGTTTGTGGCAAACGTGAAGCCCACATGCAAAACATCACATCGGGTACTATTAGAAATTAAAAAATGTATTGAAACATGGAAGCGCAGGTTTTTTGTACAGCCTGGTCAACACTGGCTTTTTAATGCCAATACTGATATTGACAAGAGTAGAAAAAAAAAAATTTTTTAAAAATGTTTTTTTTAAACATAAATACATTTAAAAATACATTTTTGATGGGGACCGCTTAAATTTGATTATTAAGGACAAAGGACATTTTACAGTTGAAAAATGGCTGCTGGCTGCTTTATTTGTTGGGATCTAGCGAGAAACCAGTGCGTCACATACCAAGGCGATACACTGTCAACGCTGCTGCTCTGCATAGGCCTGAACCCCCTCAGCCAGACCATCACAACATCAAGCTGTATGCCAGGAGTGAGCGAAACATCGACTCCCTGATCCACAGGACCTACAGCAACGACATCGGGATGTCGTTCGGACTAGATAAATGTGGGCGGATGGTATCAAAGAGAAGGGGTTTGAACTACCAGAAGGCAGCACTGCAGATGTTCAGGACAGCTACAAATGCCCTGGGATACCACAGGCAAACGCCGGAACATGGAACGCCATAACCAAGTGGCAGGCATAGTGTACAGGAACATCTGTACTGACTATGGGCTGGAAGCCCCAAGGTCAAAATGAAGAAATGACCTAGCCAGGATCCTGTGGGACCTCCAGATCCAGACAGACAAGGTGGTGGTGGCTAGCCAACCAGACATCACGCTGATAGACAAACAACAGAAGAAGACAGCAGTGATAGATGCGGCGGTCCCGAGCGACAGCAACAGCCAGAAGAAGGAACACGAGAAGCTCGAAAAATACCAAGGGCCGAAAGAGGAGCTGGAGAAGATGTGGGGAGTAAAAGCAACAGTGGTACCAGTGGTAATCGGAGCACTGGGGCCAGTGACCCACAAACTGGGAGAGTGGCTTCAGCAGATTCCAGGAACAACATCTGAGGTCTCTGTCTGCTAGTCGGCGTTTACGTTTACTGCGTGTGCCAAAAGTAAAGCCTCTACAGACAGAAAACTAAAGGAAATAAAACTAAATACTCTTGACAAAAAACTACAGTTTCATTTGTTAAATCTGATCTTCTTTCCATCTTTGTCAAAGCATATCAGTATCAGGGTTTTGCTGAGTGTGAGCCTAATGCAAAGTATACAGTCAACATTTAGCTTGTTGTAATATTATTAAGAAAAACCACAAAGACAGATAAAATTGCACACGACTGCCAAAATCCAGCATCGGCCAATTGTTTCTGACAACTTTTCAACCACTCAGCCAGAAGCTTCAATGGTGCAAAAGCCTGTCAAAATGTATTAAAATGTAAAAAAGCCTGCGTAGATTGAGTAAATTAAAATTAGATGAACTGCAATTCTGGTTTGATATACTCACTAAGAAGTAAAGTACACTTTAACTGATAATGTCACAATAGGAACGGATGCATTAAGAGAAGCTGCCGGCCCCTCAGGAGTCACGAACAACGAGATAAATAAAAATGAAGAGGAGAAAGGATGCAGCGATGAGACAACAGGCTTTTGAAGTGGGGTCTAAAAAAATGTCTCATTAGAAAAGAAAAGGTTCCTGCGATGGGTTTTCACCTTCAGGGGTCCGCGGGGAGCAGAATCAAGCATGATACTGACACAGGTGTTTACAGGCACAGAGGCATGGCACTGTCCTGAGGAGCAACAAGCTTTGACCCAAAACACAGAGCACCACAGACTCTAATGCTTCCCCATCACTAACGAGAATAATGAAGAGCAGTCATTAAGCCTTATCTGTATTCAATTATCTCTTATGGTGACTTCAGGGAAAAGGCCAGCTTAAATCAAAGATAAAGAATGGAAAAAGAAGTTTTTCGCCTCGCTGAGAGAAACTTGGACTTTTGGCAAGTTAGAAAAAAAAACACGCGAACCCAAAGCTTACACTGACCTGAAGGCAGCTACTGTACAAACCACCTGCCGTTTGTTCATTTTTTTTTCTATCCATTTACATTAAACCGCCATCCTCACAGCCTTGCTTACAAAACAGATGCTATATTTGTCCTACAACCTTCATTTCACACCCTGTTTCCTCCTTATTAGGGGCCCTTCTGGGGCTCCTAACCTCATCACCATGGTAACGGCACAGACAGTGACACAGCCTCGATCCCTCACCAGGTGTTGGGCTGATCAGAGGAATAAAAAAAAAAAAAAGAGGAGAAGTAGGGAAATGAGAGGAGAGAGCGAAGAGTGAAGTGTGGAGAAAGCATGAATTATCAATGTGATGCGAGCAAATGGAAAATGATTATTTCATGGTGATTGTCTGATGTCTGATTCTGAATTGTAATAATAAATTATTAATTCTCTCAATGGGATGAATATTTGATGAATGAAACAGAAACCGTGGTCGAGGTGATTCGGGAGAGGGAATACGGAGGAAGGTCACGGGTCATTCAAAGTCGGAAACAAGGACATCGGTATGCACACTGCGCCAGGCGTCCCTCTGAAGAACAGATTATTAAATCCTTTATCAAAACTGAACATCATATTAATAATGTACACAACAATTGCAATCAATCTAAAGAAAATTAAGATAAAAACAACTTTATTCAGCCTGCCGAACACAAGAGTTATTGGGGCGGAAAGGCTCCTTGAGTTTAGTAGACCAAATGAATACCCTTGAAAAGCAGCCCAGGCCATATCGCTGGGGCTTTTACTGCTAATTACAGACATCGCTGAGAGCTAAGCATAACTCAAAATGCCTCTCTGACACACACACGTGCAAAAATGCATGCAGGAACATGATGCACACCTCACACTGTACCCTCGTGTGCTTCCCACCTTAAAAAAAACTTCCTGTGTTCTTTGATAATGGACGTTCAATTTCCTTTTACAAAAAAAAAAGTTCACATGAGAAAGGGAGGATTTTACACAGATTAAAAGCCTTTTAGTGTTACTTCTGCTCGAGTGGCTTCAACAATCACATCTCTGCTGAGCAGATTGCCAGCTAACAGTCTGTGATACGGGGGGAAAGCAGAAGTGTCAGGGGAGGGCTGAGGGTTGTGAGGCAGACGACACACCAACAAGCCAATTCCTCACTTATGTTTTCATCCGTCTTTATTGCCAGTAGAGCAAATTGGAGTGTGCTACATTGTTACTGAGAACAGAGAGAGAAACACAAGAAAGAGAAAACAAGAGAGATAGATGAGAGGCAGAAAGAAAAGAGACAATGACAAAACAGCAAGAAGCCGCTTGTAATGAAAGAGAGGGGGAGAGGAGCACTGACCAAACAGAGGTCACCAGATTAGTGACCTGGGAAATATGTAGGTCGACCCCTGGATGAAAAGTGACAAAAGCGGCCCTGAGATCAAGATCGCAGCTGAGAGCACAAAGAGCGAGGGTCCCGCAACTTCACAGAAGAGATGTCCTCATAACATATATGTAAAATATATGAGATGAACTTCAGTATGTGACACTCTGTAGAGGAGAGTACTTACAAAATATCACCTAAGTGTTCAAAAAAAAAAAAAAAAACAACTCAAAACTCAACTCAAAGCAGCTGCATGATGACATTATTACTCATTATCTTTTAATTAAAATGAATACATTTTTAATTATTGCCACCCTTATTAAGCCTTACTCAAAGAGTAAAGGCATCCTTGATTTGGGGTGAGCACTCTGTAACATGTAGAGGAGCGCAGGCAGAGTGCAGCAGTTAACCAGGGTTAATGTCAAGATGGCGGCAAAGAAAACAAAAAGGGGGATTTATTCATTTAGTATTGTGCCCAACTTCAGTGGATCCTAACATATCAGAAACAGATATTCTCTGCAGATGCTCCGGTCAAGATAAGACTAAACTTTCCTACAGATGTCAGTGAACACAGGCCAAAGTGTGCCTTACATCAGACCAGGTAAGTCTTGTTTTCAGCCTGGCCGACTGCTGGACGTTCCTGTTGCGATGTCGTAACGCATGTTGTAAAATGCTGAATATTAACACGAAGTCGAAGCTTTGAAACAGGCTCATAAGGAATCTTATCGATATCTATTTGAATTCACAACACAAAGCAGTCAGGGTACTGAAATCTGGCACCGATCGATCTAATGTGAACAGGAACTCTGCAGCACTGATGTAATTCTGTGTCCCGAGTTGAAAACAAGATCCGACCTAGAGCAGCTGCTGATCACCTGCAGCCTCTTCCTACCTCTGAGAGTATGAAACAACAGTCAATAAAACATCATTTTTTTAATATTGTGAATCACCATAACCACGAGAGGACCTTGAGCACGCAGTCATAAATGTGTACAGAAAATATTCGACTGGTCCAGTAGTATGTGACATTAGCACACATGATCCCCTCCAGGCTTACTTTTATTAACAAAAAAAAAAAAAAAACACTCTTGGGAAAGCACTAACTATGAAACTTGTTACAATAAAGTCCAAAAACACAATAATTTCACTAAGCACACCTCAGACATACAGCAGAGAATCACATTAACAGGACCATAAGTGCATTCAGAGTAACATGAGCTCTGCTTCAGGTTCATTTGTCTTGTGTGTATTCTGGTTCATCTCTGCAGCTACAGATATTATTCTTAATATTATCTTCATCGAGTTGGGACTGTGGGTCAGAGAGGTTCTCTATTTTTATGCCACAGCAAGTTTCTCCTCGTCCACTGTGAGCTGTAAAACCACAGAGGAAGACGTGCTATTACCTGGCAAGAGAAGAAGGCAACGCACAGTAGCCGCAACGTGCTAATCAAGGAAGCCAGTCTGGAAAAAAAAACAGCTTTTTTGGAGCAATGACTGGCGGTCAACTAAATAGGACACTGGGTGATGTGCTTTTTGGATGCTGCCAGTTTATTTTTGCATTAAAGCACATAAACAGGATGATTTCTGTCTAATCTTAACATTAAAGACCTTTTGTGTTCTGCTGAGAGACGCGTTTCACCTTGTAGAAAATATAGGTAAAATGTAGGACATCACTGAGGTCCCTCTAGCTACAGGTTACCCAAAAAATAAAATAAAAATATATAGGAATTCCATGAGGGAGCCTTGGCAGCCTGGGAAATGGACCGTGGTCAAAATTATCCTTCATCCCATGTCGCTGTATGGCTGGAGCCGCATGCTGTCCACCATTAACAAAGAACGTGACACATTAAACTGACCAGAGGAGATTTCCTGTCGACACATCACGTATGAACGATACATGAAGGATCAGCACGTTTTAATATTTCTTGGTAATTTTTAAATGAATAAAAGAGAGGCAAGACAGACGGAACTGACCGAGGACAGGAAGAGTAGAGTAAAAAGGACAGAGAAAAAGACGTAGTGAGAGGAAGAAGGACAGCCAGGGGTAAACAAAACTAAAAGAAAGACTTGAGAAAGAAACCAAAAGAGGAGCAAAACAAGGAGAAATTACCGTGTAGGAGTAATCAGCGGCTAAAAGCTTCCCCCCGCTGACTCAAAGTGCTTTTGGGAAAGGGCCGAATAGCAGGAATAAAGGGATGTGAAAAATTAGTGGAGCAACACCGGGACCGTGTGACAGCCAAGGCTGAGAAAGCAGAGCAATGCTGATAAAGAGAAGAGCGGAGAGAGGAGGAGAGGGGGTAAAAATGAGTGAGTGATTGAAACGGAGTGAGAGGGTAAAAGTGAGGGAGAGAGAAAATGAGCTTCAAGAACTCCAAAGGGGCTTTCTGTCCATTTCTGCATCATTCTGTCCTATTAGTACTACTCTTCCGGCTGTCCAAACACCACTGAAGCCTAATAAAGCCTGAACTCAGTCACTTACACACACACGAGCAAACACACACACAGTGATGGTCTGAGATTGCTGAAAAAAAAAAAAAAAAAAAAGAGGGGGGGGGGTCTTTCCACAGGGCTTTTAAAAATGACCTCCAAACACTGTGGCCTCACTCTGCCAAGAGCCCGGAAACTTTAATGGAGACCATTTGGGGGTTTTCGGTGATTTGGCAAACGGCCTATTTGGCGCCAGCTCCTCCATTTTCCTCCCATTTGTGAGGGGAACGGGCAAATAGAACTTGAAACAGCTTGGAAAGGCCTTTTTGGTTGTGTGTGTGTGTGTGTGTGCGTGTTGTGGGAGGTGGGCTGCTGTGTAGGTGCAGTCTAGTGTCCGGACAATTTTAGCATAAAGATGGAAATGCAGTTGAGTGTGTACTCATGCTGACATGCAGGTAGCTAAAACACCACTTTATAAAACACACGGGGAAAAAAAAGAGGCTGTTGTTAAAGTGTCGAATGCAGCCGAAGCGTGAGAAACGATCGTGCATTATCTCTGAAAACACCAGAGATTGAAAATGTAGAAGATGACGGTAAGGACGCATAAAGCTAAATAAATAAAAACAACGACGACGCGCGTGTAATAAACGTTCTCAGTAGCACCTCGTAACCTTCCTTAATTGTTGTATTAAATATTGAGACGACTCGGAGTGCACGTGGCCATGGGCGACATTAAAGTTTAACGTGGCAACAGAGTGCAGTCTTTCCCTCACTTGTAAAACTTTCTTCATAACATTCAAACTTTAATGCGCCAGCGAGAGGAAAGTGCGAGGGAGGAAGCGTGAGCTGAGCAGATATTGACGGCAGAAAAGGAAGCTCTACCCCGTCTTCAAACTACTTTCCCTCATAGCTCTCGCACTCCAGTCAATTCTTAGTTTCCATTTAGGAAAGAAAAACAAGCGGACGAATGATGGCGGAGGAGAGTCATGATGGAAAAAAAATTAAAATGAAGAGGAAATGCAAAGGTGAGCTGGGATACCTTTTACCGCGCCGCCTTCCTGAAACCATGCACCTGCAGCTTTCCACCAAAACACACCAGAACAAAGGCTGATATGCGGGCGGATAGACACGATTTAAGTCTCTACTTCTGCAGAGAGCGAAAAGGAGGATGCCTCGATGGATTTGGAGATTTTTTTCCCTTTTCAACATCAACCAAATTATAGACATGAAAAGGGAAGGAAATGGAGCTGAGATTAAAAGAGACCAGACGATGTGTTATTCCCTGTATTCCCCATGCAAAACTCCATCCCCGAATCAATTACTCTGAGGGGGACGGAGGAGAGCTCGAAAAGCGAGGGAGGTGGAGGAGGAGAGGAGCGCGTGTGGCCACAGCTTTAAGGGGGATATTGGAGGAGCAGTTGAAGTGTCACTCTTTGTGTGTTTGTGCAACATACCCCCACCGCCACCCTCCCCCCACCCCCCAAAAAAAAAAAAATGAAGACAGTGACCGTTTCATTTAACAATGGCAGAAGTTCTTTTTCATGGCTCATAACCTTGATCACATTCAGCAGGGACTGAAAACATTCCCCCCGTATGAAGCCAAGGTCAGTGTTTGTGTGCTCTTTGTTTGCTACAATAATTGATTTACAACAATTAAGACGTGAATCCAAACCCAAAGTGCAGCAATCCGACTATTTCAACCCTCCTGAAAGCCGCTCGTCGTAAGAAACAGAAATATTAAGACAAAGGGTCATTTCAGCCTGTCAGAATAGCAGGCTAATATTGACCATTTGTATTAGAAAATCAGCTATTGAGCCACTAAGTGCCATCCACTGCTACGAGCTTCAGCTTTTTCTCATGATACTAACATCCCTATTATTTACTCGTGCATTTATCTATTCGTTTCTTAGCTTTGATTTTAAACAGTGTAAAAGCACAATAATTTGGTCCTTTTATGCACAGGAATAAAATAAACAAATATACTGATGTTTAATACATGTAGAATATGTTGATTATTTTTTGCTAAGTGCCTAATTGTGTTTCAGTTATTGTCTAATATTGACAGGTTATAAAACACAGAACTTCAGCAGAGGATGTTCCAAAACCCTTTGCAACACCTCTGGTTGGCGGTGTCACATGGTCACTCTTGATCACTCAAGCTTCAAAACTGAAACTCAATTAAGATGTTTGTGCTGTGTGTGAATAAGGTAAAGCGTATGCAGTGTTTACAGCAGCACAGCAGAACCCAGAGCGCGGCCGGCGTGCTTGGAGAAAGCGAAGCTTCACCGAGGCTCCGTGCAGAATCTGCTCCGGCTTCTGTAGAACAGCCGCGAATGGGAACTCTGCAGAGGAAACCTTGGAGACCACGCAAATCCCACGATCGCAAACGTCATCACAAAGGGTCAGGGAGGTGATCCCGGCAATGATGTGAAACTATAAATACACGAACCCCGCAGTCGCTGCATGGACACCGAAAATACCGTGGATGCCACCGAGACCGTAAAAAGTATAATTGAGCCTTAAGGGTGCATAACGTGTGGGTTAAGTGTACTGCACATAGGCATTTTTTAGATGTGGGACACACAGACTCAGCGATGTGTGAACGTGAAGACCACAAGTGAGGATACAGGAACACGGCTTGTTTCATAAGACAAGCGGGAGCCACCTGAAACTCCACAGGTCACTCCCACGTCGCCTCATGTCGGCCTTTACGATCGCTGCACTGCTTCTTCGTCAAGGAGGCTGACGAGGCTGAAATGCGGTATTGTTTATCTGCCTTCGTCTCATAAAAACTGCCGTAATTGAGGTTTTTTTTTTTTTTTTTAAGGTGCTGCCTTTTAGTTTCTGGTGCCTGCTTTAGCTTGAAGCTTGCACAGCCACGAGACATGGATTGCAACTTTGTGGGACTATTTCAACACATAATGCATAAACTGACCAAGTATAATATAACAATGATACAGTCAACCGGCTAAACAAACAAATGCAGAGCTGAAGCAATGGACCAACAAACCAGGGACAAGTATAGTAAGACTGTGAGAGGAGCCACCGGCAAAGAGGAAATCTAAGAAAGAGAAAGAGAGGGAGTATGAATGTTGAAATTTGGCAGGAGGAATCCTGTTGTGAGATGAATAGTGCAGTGTTTTCCAGGCTCTCTGCTTTGATAAAACCATTCTGAACTAAGCTCCATAAAAATGTACTCAGTGTGCTGACATCAGGCTCTGACCACCCTGCAAATGCAGCTCTCTCTCTCTGTGTGGAGAAAGACACTGTGTACATATACGCAGAAACAGAAGCAGAATAAAATCCTTCGCTGAGAGAATATCCAACACTGGACGAGTGCGCTGTCAAACATTAACACTTTTTTTTTTGAGCCAGCCCGTAAAGACTGTTCTAATCCACTATATACGACCGTACTTACAGGATTCAGGATATCACTGTTAGCCTTTTTCCTACCATAACTTTGTTGTTTAAGAACACATAATGCTTTATAGCTGAGCCTCAAAAATCCCACAGATATCTCAGAACATCTGCTCTTAAAGAAGCCATTTCTCTCCCTTACAAAAAACATTTTATTGCCAATGAAACGCTTAATTAACCGACGACTGCGGTGGGAAGCACTCTTGCTACCAGAAGGTGTGCATGCAGATGTTATTAGGACTGAGCAGAGAAGCATGGCTGTAATTGGACCGCCCGACGGAGGGCAGAGATTGGCACAATAAGTACCGAGCTTCATTTTAGCGTATTCACAAAACAATTCCCACCAAACAAAAGCTCGGGAAAATCTTAAAATTGCGACTAGCTTTTTGACTTTTTATGAAGCAATCAGCTGAGGCTAATTTAAGTGGCTCATTGTGAACCGGGACAGTGAAATTTCTTGGCAAACAAAATTGAAGATCCAAAGTCAATATCCAGTCTCGATTAAACACACAGAAACAGGTGCGCGTATGCTGCATGTGTGTATGAGCAGGTCAGGCAGCCGGGGAGTGCTTGTGGCCATCACGAGGGCTCAATCATTGACGAGAGAGAGGGAAGTTAATGAAACAGACCTGGAGCTGGGTCAGAGATGAGGAAACTTCATTTAGCTCTCTGTCAAGGTCTCCTGCAGGAAACATAATATTCCCCTCTCTTGAAAATAAAAGCTCCTTAACAAAAGCAAAATGATGTTTTCCTTTTCCGGAGCAGAAAGCAGGCCTCTCTGCTTCTGTCAATTAACTTGTCCAAACGGCTATTCATTTCAAACAGCCCTCCATGCAAAGATCCCTGCGAGTCAAACAAGCCTCAATCAATTAAAGCCACGTCGGCACACGAGGTCCAGACAAAAACAGCTGGTATCAAGGCAGCAGATGAAATTCAACAAAACAGTTGACAAAGCAGCAATATGGAAGTCATCTACATGTTGAGAGCTGGAGAATAATATCCCTCCGAGCAGTGTTAGAAATAGAGGCAATAAAGAGAGGAAGGCATTACTTCGATGTGTGCGTCTCATTCTTAGGGAAATGGGGCTTGATAAGGTATTTTCTGCGCTTAGGGCTGTGTTACAATACTATATAAGCAGTAAGCCTACAAATTGATAATACAGTAATTCCTTCCCCAGGATTCTGATACAAACCATCCATTATTCAGAAACTATTATTTTTCACGGTGCCAGTACTTCAGGGGCTACGTTGGAGACCGACTATATTATGAAACCAAGCTGGCACTGACAGCCGTTCAGCCAACACAGCTCTGCTCTGTTTGGCATTTTGCAAGTTTCAACTCAGGATTTTCCCGTCGTTATAACAGTGGCACTCGATGTATTTTGTGCCAAGTGTGTCTGCTCAACGTTTGGCCGTTTTCTCATACTTAACCGTACCTACCCGAGTCTTTATGGAGACCAGCTGCAGACCTTTTTTTTTAAGCTATCTCCTGTACAGAACTTTCCAACAGGGACGGTGGAGGGATGTGTATGTTTGAAGCAGAGTGGATTGTTGAACAGCATGTGAAACCTCCTCAGAGCTGAGGAAGTCTGCTGGGTTCAAGCTTCTCTCTGAGGCTGCATTTTTTCAGTTCTTCACCCAGTTACTCTGCGCAGTTAATGTGTGCGACACTGCGAATGTCTCTGAGCAGAGACGACAGAAACCAGAAAGATCCCTGTGAGCGTCATATGATTACAGAGCTGGTCATCATGTGAGGACTGAAATGCTGTGTACTGACAATATAACACAATATCTGCTACATTTAGGTTTAATTGCATTGATGTTATTTGGCTGACGTGAGGCATTTTTGGTTTTCAGGCACTTCTGTAATTAAGTGCCATGTTGGATATATATGAGCTATCAGAAAAATATGTTCCAGAGTCGTAGTTACATCTTGGGAGTTGCAGTGAATGCTATTTACAAGTCAGAAACTCCTAATTCAGACGATTCCATGAATGTTAATTATCTCTGTTTGTACGACCTCATTTCACTCCCCTTTATGACAGCAAGTTCGCTCTTCCCCTGCCTTTGAGTGGGACCATTGAGAACAGGTGTGAACACCTTTGCATTTTACATACTCGGATGCCACTTCTTACCAACAACTCAGTTTAAAGCGTCCTCCAGTCTTTTGAGAGCCTGCTTTTAATTGCATGTTTGCATGATTGCTATCCTGCACCTCCAGTGTTCACTTTGGTCGTATATTTCAATCGTAAAATTCATCACAGCATGCACGCTGCTCTAATCTTAAACACACTGCAAACATTTGTGGGAGAATGCAATAGAAGTATGGATTTTATGAGACATTATACCAACACAAGGCATATTAAGGAATCCTCAGCCCCAAGAAATAACATCGATAGCGGAGCATTTGTCTTAAATGACCTCATCTACCACAGCCGTACAAAACATAGTTCCACAGTGATTTCTCCAAGCTTGGCAGGATGTAAACCTAATCAACAATATTAGAACAATCAGGCTGATCTTTGAAATGACATTTTCGCTGTGTGCACTGATGTGCCCCTAGCGATGAGAGCGTGAAATAAATGTGTTTTTGATGGAATAGTTAAAACAGCTAAGAAGACTAGAGTTCAGGAGGCCATTTTTCCCCCCACACACAGCATGAAGCGTATATTAGAAGTAGACTGTGGCTTCATCAATACGGTTTGTCCCTTCTGGGAGAGAGCGAGAGCCAAAGCTATCTGGCATCACACGACAGTTGGCAGCCAAACAGATGAAGAGAGCTTTCTGAAAATTTCAAAGAATTATTCAATGCGACAATTTATTTGTTTATGCTTGCTCTATAATCATCTGGTGGGGCCAGAAAAGCCCGCGTTATTAAAGAGATTTTCCACAGCCATCACAGGTTTGGCATGCAAAAGAAGATTCGGAGCGCTCATGCGCACTTCGCGTTTGAAACTTCAATACAATTTCGCAGGTCACTGTCTGGTAAAAAGCCATTTCAAGAAAAGCAAATGTTGACAGAAGCAATACAAAGTGAACTGATGAGCATTTGGACAAAAACCAAATACAACTGATGAAAAGCTTCTCTATTGTTGCTCAGACCTTTAGAGAGTAAACACAGTAGAACTGAAGGACTTCACTGACACACCGCAGTTCAGTTAGACACATCAGATTTGCCAAAATGCAATCAAGTCAAATTTTGAAAATCTCAAGCAGAACATCATTTCTATTAGACGTGGGCTAAATGGCTTAATGAAAAGGCATTTTGGGGTCCAAGCAAATGTAAGACTAATCATGAGCTTTTAATGCATTTCTTTAATGATTCAAGGTTTTCACACCAAACGTGTCCATTATTCCACTCAGGTGGTGTGACTGAACTGGCAGGCTCACCAATTAATCTAATTTCTTTTTGGATCCATCTAGCAGTGGAAGTGAACAAAGCCTTTGTGCTTCCACAAGGCTTCCTGAGTGCTAAAGTGCATTAACACAGTAACGTAAGACTGAACCACCTGGGCCTCCGTACACCGACAGAGGGCATGCTGCGAGGGGAAAAGAGAGACTCAGAGAGAGAATGACAGACGCGAGTGAGAGCACCAGATGCAGGTGTTTTTCTAACACCTTTAAGGAATGCATGACTAAACTACACAGGGAGCTGTCTAGACATCTGGGTCTCCTCTTGGACTTTCAGACTGGACTCTGGACCGCTGAGTCTAAACCTCAAGAGAGAGTAGCCATCTCTGTAATAACACACTGTGCAGCAAAAAGCAATCATGAATGACAAAAATACAGAAAGTGACAGACAAAGCAAAGGAAATAGGAACGAAGGTAAGAAGAAAAAAACAAGTCAAAGTTCTAAAAGGCTGAACTCTGTATTATCTTCTGTCTTCCACGTCCGTCTGTCTTCTGCTCGTCAATGCGCTCTTTCTATTGCGTCTCAAACTCATGATAAACTACTTCTCACAAACCCGACCGGCTGCATCACATCACTCCCACATAAGTGAAACCATATGCGGGCAGCACATTTCAGCAAATGCTAACATTTAATCTGTTTAAAACTCCAGCTGAACTCTAGTGAATTCTAAAAGTGACAATTTCAATCTGTATTAAAAAGTTAACCACCGAGTGTAACAGCGGAGCAGCTACAGCCTCGAATCTGTCATTGGAGTCACACATCCTTGTGCTCTGCTGATGCTGTTCCAACCCAGCCTGAGCCCCATGTTGAGGGTTTAATTTCATTTTTACTGCGTTGCTGGCCACAGACCTGGGTCCCACAGTATTAATGAACTTAGCCAATATAAACGCAATCATGCCTGAGGAGCAATTACAAATCTAATTGAGCATCTAAACAGAATATTAAATCGGCGTTAAACCAGGCCTCTAATTTAGAAGACACTTAAAAAGTCAAATCCTTGCCCATAAAATAAACACTATATTACCAGAGGGTCGTGATGAGCTGGATACTTAAATTTTTTTTTTTTTTTTCAGAAGAGCACAAACAATCAACTCCAATGGGCTGTAAAGACACAGGGACAACTTGCGGCACAACAAACATTTTTTTTTAGTCAGACTACCTTAGTCTTGCTGACTGAAATGTCAAGGCTGAATCTGCTAAATGTTTCGCTGAACAAGTCGCCTGAATGAAACGACAATATACATCATTTGTCGTTCCCCTCAAGAATGACACACAGAATTTACAGTGCAAGCACTTCCTGACCTGATGCCCTGTTACTCTTCTCCTGATCTGACACTGACTCGGCTGAGGTTTGGTTAGGTTTAGACACGAGGGAAACGGGAAAGATGGTGGTTTGGATACAAATCATTGCTAGGTCATGGTTTGGGAAACATCATCATACTTCTTTAATGTTTGTCGTCGTGGTTAGAATATTCATCGTCGGGGAACAATTTTGGTCATTGTTAAGAGAGAATGTTGGTGGGAAACAGGAAGTGAACAGAAGTCCCAAGTGCCAAAGTCCCATCCATCCATCACAACCATGTCGTTCTGCAGACTTTGTGGCCTGTTAATAACAACATGTTATTTCCTGTTGCAGACAAGAGCCATAATTCCTACAGCCACTAGAGGTCGCTGTCATTTGATCATAAACGTGCATCATCATCAGGCACCAGCTAATAACTTGACTACTGTGGTTCTTTGAGTTCTTGTTTAAGCCATAGCAGGTCTACAATTAGCTCAAAACTCTGCAGCACGATTCCTAACAGACTCCACAGCATCCCTGGCTTTGTTACACCGGCTTCCTGTTAAATTCGGTATTGAATTCAAAATAGCTTTCAAGGCTTTACACAATTGATCTCCACCACACAGTCTGTCAGTAAGCGGCTCATGCTCCTACATAGTGCTGAGAACAGTGGTTAAAAAGCTTGGTCAGAGCATGAAAAAGCGAATGTGTTTTGAATTTGAGCATTGTGCAAAGAACAGGTCAAGTTTGTTGATGCCTCTTAGCTATGTCGCACCCCCGATGAGCAATGTGGACACCAGCTGCCACTGTGTGTACTCACAGTAGGCATGAACTTCAAGCCAAATGATGCTTGAGCCAAAGACAATTAGCTTGCCTGGCTAGCAGTTTGGCAGCCTCAACGTTACTAAAAGCTTCACAAAGTTCTACAAACTAACTTCCAGTCCTGAAACACCTTTCTTTCAATGCAATCTGTCAAAACGCTACAAGACGATCTCAATTAAAAGTTTGCAACAATGGAAAAATTCTATTTGAGATTCTGACAAAGCGAAACAAACAAGTTTGTCCTCTAACGCCTGGCCCCCAGTCGTATATCTCATTGTCGATAAACAAAGAAAAGGTGTGAGATGAGACAAAAGGAAAGAAAAGCTCAGATAATTCAAAGAGTTTTTGATGCAGAGGTGGCTTCTGTCTCAACGGTGGGAGCCCCGGATCGCCGAGGACAGCTTGGCTTCCTGTCTTAGGGCAACAGCAAGAGAAGAAGGGCAGAGGAGAGCAAAGGGGAGCAGAGGAGCTGAGGAGAGCGACACACAGAGTCAACCCCTAAAAGAGCCCTGGGGGAAGGTTAGCCCTCCTCTCGGTCCCTCTCTCCTCTCCGACTTCCTTTTCCCCTCCACCTTTCTACATCTTTGAGCCTCAGTTTGCCAGCAGCCAGCCTCTTCACCTTACCCTCTATGAATATTAACACAAAGCATTGTTACTGCATCCCACACAGGCTGCGCCTTCATGTCCCTCGCTCGCGTACAACGCCTGGAATGGCCTTTAACTTGAACGCACGGGCGTTTTTCAAAGCGGGCAGGAGTGCATTTGAAATCGTCATTTTTGTTGCAAACACAAAAACGCACAAACTTAGACACAAAGAGGTCGGGCGTATACCCGAACCAGCGGGGTTGAGGAGTGACGCTGAGTAGGTTGCCTGGCTGTGGAGAGCCAAGCTGGCCTGAGGGTAAGCACTGATTTACCGCCTCTTGCAAAGAACAAATAAATCAACCATCACACTGAGCCAGACACAGACCTCAAGAGATGCCTCAATACCGCTGTTTATCGATCTCCCTGTGTGTGTTTGTGCGTGTATGTTTGTGTGTGTGTGTGTGTGTGTGTGTGAGAGAGAGAGAGAGAGAGAGAGAGAGAGAGAGAGAGAGAGAAAAAGCGTTATTTATGTCGCAGTTTATTCATTTGTTGGCAAGAGGTACTTTATCTAGCCTGTGTTTGAAAAAGTTAATGCGCTTACTTTTAAATTAAAGACCCACTTAGGTAAGGTTGGAGGGCAAATAAGTGTGGTAGGAGAGGAAGAGAGGAGGAGGAGGAGGAGAAGGAGGAGGAGGAGGAGGGCAGCTCAGTTGAGAAGGCCAGCAACCCTTGCTGACGAGAAGGATATTGAATTTCAATTAGCGCACACCTGCATTTACATACAGCCTACATGGCGATGCTTGGGTAAGCAATTTAACACTCCAATTCAAACAGCTGCTACGTGTCATTTGCATAAATTAATAGAGCAAATTAAAATTCTATTGAAGTTTTTTTTTCCTCCCTTCCTGCACGTATTTTCCTCACTCTTCCTTTAAAAGTGAGCAGAAATACCAGCAAGGGGTCAGGGCAACAAGTTGGCCGATCCAATTTGTGACTCCCTGGAGGAATTAGGTCTCCGCCTGTTTTGACTAAATATAAACAGCAGGTAGCTGACAGTTCCACTCACCGTGTTGCCGCACCGACGCTACCCCTGTCAGTGGCACATTTGATTCATCCAAGCAGCAGCAAGCAATCAAGATCTGCCAGAGTCGGGAGTCTAAAACCAAACACTGAAAACACCACTTCAGGGCCAATCTCCTACAGCCTCAACGCACTCACTGTGAGGGGTCTCAAACAGAACCGAAGCAGCATCCAGCACATACCGGCACACGCAGCCTACGACTTGGATGTGAACATGGAGGTGTCTAATTACTGATACTTTAATGATATGCGCTTTGGTGCAGTGCAATGTTCCTCCAGCAAGGAGAAAACGAGTGTGGCGTTTTGAGGTCAGTAACACAAACCGTCAGTCGTGCCAAGCAAAAGTGTCTTTAGCGTCCCACAGATTCATCGAGCCAGCTGGAGAAAGTCAAAACAAAACTGGGAAGCAAACAATTCTCACTCAAAAATAGCCGTGCAATTTTTTTATTTTTAGGGAAAAACAGGTCTGAAAAGCTTATAATGCAAACAATGGGTCTGCTCTTTTTCTCGACGGACAAAAGCACCTTTCATTCGCTACAGAATGTTCCTGTAATGATATCCTTATTTTGACTTCTGTGGTATGCAATACTTTTGTCAATAACAGTTTTAGTTTGAGAATTTCCTTTCATGGTTTACAACAAAAAGCCAGGCTGCGGCACCCCCGCTGCACTCTGCCCGGACATGAACACCCCATAGGACATCACACTCAGATGACAAGAAGAAAAAAAAACACACACACACGAAGGCTCTTCTTCCTCGGCTTCACTCCGTTCAGGCAACATAAATAAAGACAGAGCATTTCTCAACCAGGTAGTCTCAGTAATGGATATGCACGTACATGTCTGTGCAGACTAATAACTAATCATAATAATTTAATACCTTAATTTATAGAACGCTTTGCAAAACACAGTTATCAAGCGTTCAGACATAAAAATCAACAAATATATACACCAGAGGGAAGCGACTCATTTTAGAAAAAGTACTGCTAATTTATCTATTTATTTTACTTCATGACTTAATTTAATTACATTATCTTATTTTACTTAATAAGCAGCATCAAGAGCAATATTTTTGTTTTTATATATTTGACATTATTATCACTGCATACTTGTATTCTTTCTTTCTTTCTCTTTCTTTCTTATGTACCATGCATTGAAACAATTTGTGTTTCACACTTAATGCACTTATAAAAACCTAAAAACAAAAACAAACAGGAGAGGGCAAAGAACAGGACCAATCATATAAAATAATCTACATAAATTCAAGTCCTAATTAATGGTCAAAATAAACTTCAGAAGCCCTCCCAATCTGCTAAATATTTAGTGTTGCATAGAAATATATTAGATAATATTATATATTATACGTTAAAAATATAATAATACCATGTTAATAGTGAATATCGGCCTATAATATCAGCTTTTGGTAAGCACAGCTTGACCCCTCAGAAACTAACTCTGAATGAAGGATAAAGATATTTCTGTTTTTCTACTAAATACGTACCAGTTCAACCTGCTGTCATATTTAGCGTCATTTTCTTTAGTGTGTTACTTTTGAACTTTCAATTGTATTTATATTACGAAAACTGCAATTTCATTTAAAAATGTAAATGTGATGACATTATTATTATCCATCCATCTGTGGCCAGTTGAAAGCGCCTCAACAACAAACTGTGCGAGCAGTAATGTCCTCTGCATGTGACTCTTCCCTCTGCCTTTTTCGGACCTGCATGCTAATGATCTGCCACATACAGGAAATGTGCGACTGGCTTACAAGAGCCTGTGGCTGATCAGGTGTCGTTTTAATGTCTGCTGATGAAAGAGAGTCAAGTTCAGGATATTCTAGAAAAATCCACAGCTGAGAGGAGTGAAAAAAGAGGAATGCAGCAGCGATAGACTGTTGGCATAAAATCTATGCACATACGAGGCCCTGCCAGCAGAGCAAATCCGACAAAATCATAGTCTGGTCGACAGTATTCTCACCTCATGGCTGAGAGCTTATCTTCAGATCGGATGAAATGAGGACAATGTTCTGTTCCAGTCTCTGAAAGTACAGTCAGACATGTTTCGCTCTGTGGTCAGGTCTGGAAAAGAGTCTGCTTTTCATTGAACCTTAAATAGCTCTGACAAATAGCAAGACGGCTGTTACAGATTTTAACTGAGAAAACATTCAAATATGTTTGTGACATGTGCCAAGCTGCAGCAGAAACCCAGATGAGGAGAGTGAAGAACAGCTCTGTCACTGTCATTCCTGGAGACATCGCCCCCTGGTGGTGTCCTGAGCTATGTGAACTGATGATATCCGTAGCTGCAGAGCTGCTTCCAGGCCAGACGAGCCTGTCTGCCTGATCGCCTTCTCAGCTCTGTCTGTCTAAGAGGAATACAGTGGGGATCTTGTTACACACAACTGTTTCAGCTCTGTCTAATTTGTCCCCTCGCCATTCCCCGTCCCCCACATCTCTCTCCGGTTCCCTCCTTCATCGTCCTTCCCTCCTGAGCTCCCTTTCTTCCACCGTCTATTAGAAGCATTACTGAACTGTGACTGAGACATTTCAATATCGCCTCAGGATGCAACACACAGCGCTTAATTACCTTGTTAAAAAGGGAGGGAATTATAGAAATTCATTTTGCCTCTCTCCACCACCCCTGCAGTGTGCCCAGGTGTGGGCCTGCGAGGCGGCACAGAGGTGTTGTGCTGTAACCTCGGGAGGACGAGAGGCCAAGTTATGGGTGGACGCGCCCACTGCAGGCATCCGCTTGTCATCATTTAAACCCCAGCTCACATTAACAAACACACAAGCACATACACACTCTACTCAATCACATAACGAAGCAGTCCAATGAGGACAGCTCCATTCTTCAGAGGCCAAGTTAACCACAGTCATTAGTCTTGCTTTGCTGCCTAATTGGTCTGGCGGAGGCACAGGGCCCGTTGTCCATTCTGACTGAGTACTCAGCCCCTGAACACAGCACGCTGCAGAGCGTGCTACAGAAGAGCGCACTGAAGACTGAACTAAAATGCCCAAGTACACAAAAGAGTACACAGGTGTGTGCTCCCCTGCGTGCGCCACAATTACTGAAAGACTGCAGGTGACTTGCACGTACGTATTCTCATGAAGATGAGCACAACATAAAATGCACAAGAGTGCAATCGACCTCGTCTAGCATTTGTTTAGCAGACATGCTGTGAGGCTCGGTGTTTCATGCAGCAGCCTGGTAAATGAAGTTTAAGGAGGGAAGTCATTAAGAAGAACAGAGGCGTATGCCTCTGCTAAAGCACATAGACTGTGCTGCAGCATGATCAGCCAGTACAAAGAGTGGCTTCAAACCGCCTTACACAGCGCTGATTCAATCTGTAATCAGCTCAGTGACATCTACGTCCAGCTCACATTATCAGACTGAGATGCATGCTGTTTAGGGCTGTCACGATGTTGGAAAAACAAATTGAACTACCGTTTGAACACGGAAAAAATTAAGTATTCAATCTTCAACAGTGTTAATCTTGAGTGTGTACGTGCAACAGCTCATGCCTTGTTCTCCAGCAGGGGGAGCATGTAAAGTCTGCCCTCACTCTGATCTATTACCTGGTCTGATGTACAGAAAACTATGACACCAACAATCTGAGGAGTGAGGAGTGGAGACATTTTGAATTCATCACCACAGGGGGGAAAATCATTGATAAAGGTGAGTTTGTTTTGCACTTACAGCAGCATTAGCACAACCACAAATTTCATAGCTCATCAATAGAGGCACCACAAGTGAACTGAACGTCCATTCTGAATTTACTATTGAGCTATGTAGAAGAATGTTCCTGTTGGCTCTCATTTGTTTGACAGTGACAGCCCAAATTGTGTGAGTTACATTTTTTAAATATTGAGTTTTAAAGACTGTTACTTTGTCAAACACATCTGGAAATAAGGCGCAGACCCTGCTACCAAAGATGCTCCAAACTGCTTTAAATCTGACATTTAAACCAGTGATCACTTCCTGACACTGATTCCAATTTCTGGCAGTGGGCGTCAGGTGATTGACAATAAGCATGGCATTATATGAGACGAGAAAACACTCATCCTGGGCAACAACTCGGGAAACCAAAACAAATTAAGGCTTTGTATTTACTGTGATGGATTACCTAGCTAAAGCAATTTTCAACTCTGTGTAAATTGTTTTTGTATTGTACAAGACTGAATGGCAGTAAATGAGTTCTTCTGATGGGAGAAAATGAGCGCTTGATGAATACACCAGCAGTCTCCAGGGTAGACAAGAGTACACTTCTGTACACTAGAAGTACAAGTACATGCTGAGAGGAAGAACTCGGGGAAGCAGTACCCAAGTTCCAGGGGAATTTAAAAAAAGGAAAAATTAAAAATAATTTGTGCGTGCACACGTCTTTGCTGAGTGCAGCTGCTCCTTTCGTTGTTTCTTTTAATGCTACTGCTTTCAAGCAGCGTCGCAACAGAAAACAACCAGTCTGAGGAGGAAATAACGGCTCCTGCAATAAGAGGCCGCAGTCAGAGTAACAGCAAAACCGATCTTCTAAGAAACTGAATAACAAGACAAAATGCATGATCCGAGTCGAAATCCCTCTCTGTCAATGTTAAAATCCAAAGTTTGACTAACTTTTGTCAATTCATACTGTGGATGAATTTGCTTTTAATCGTAGCTGACACTCCCACAGTGCAGCCGAGTAACGTACAGCACGCCAGCGGCGTGCAATCACACAGCAGATAATGAGCACGCACACACACGCGCAGACACACTAGAGCAGCCCTCATCCCCAAACTGCCACACTGCATTGTTGTCGGCTCCTGCAGCGCGTAAGCCAAGTCTCCAAGAATCTCAACTCATCTATTACACTTCACTACATATTAGGAGCTAGAGTAAGGACCCTTAGAGACAGAGCCATCAGCTGTAAGTGGAGTCAAGTCTCTGTTCTAAGCACCACATTGATATTGCACAGGTAATTGGAACTCCAATGTCACTACTTCGTCTGAGGGACTTACATAAACAAGTACAGAGGAGATATTCCATTTATCTTACCTTGTGCCGAAGCAGGACACATCATTATACACAGAACAGTAAGTGTAGTGGTCTAACTAGGCTTGTATATTTGTGAAATGGATGGAGCTGTAGCATGTCCATGCTTTCTCCAGAAAGAATCGCGGCTCTCGTGGAGAGGCAGAGGAAAGAGAGGAAGTAGGGAAGCCGAAAACTGAGTCAGCCTCACTGCTTCTCCCGTACTTGACTTTAAAGTGAGTTAAGGCTTTCAAAGCTGAACAAGAATGATTGAAGCATTTCTTGAGGGACTCTAGATTTCCTAACTCTCCCCGCAAAACCGTTGAACATTTTCTCACATGCCTACCAACTCTTCCAATCAGATTCTTCTTTTAGCTGCTAATTCAGTGCAGCAAAATGGCAGCAGTTAGTGAAACCCACTTGAGTGTCAGTGTCATTGTGCCCCTGAATTTCAAGCTTTCAGCGCAGCGCAGCTCAGCACAGAAAGCGCTGGCTGACAATGAATTTCAGACAAAGGTGAGAGGGCAACAATAGTGTCTGAGTTAGGTTAGGGGGCAACAATGGTGCCAACAAGAATGTATGTGCTGTATGATAATTGCATTGTTATGGCCAGTCTGCTCACTAGAGGGTGAGTTTTCTCTGGACGTCTGAAGGTTGTCACAGTCCAGTAAATGTCCCCTGGAGGGCCACAGCGGGGGGTTCAAAAGTGTCCATCTGCAGACAGTTTCAGGCCAGTGCAGAAAATCCAATCCAAGTCTTGCCCGAGGACGAGGAGAAGTCATTCCTTTGAGTGTGTCACCGCTTTTAAACATTTCAGAGGCAAAAGGATGCCACATACGAAATGATGGATTCGGTAATTATGGCACTGTACAGACGCACAATCAGCCATACAGTAATTTTCCATATGCTGTGATTTATGTGCCATTTGAATGACAATGCCAGGGCTAATGTATGAACTGTTAGTGTCCCACGCTTTGCTTTCAGACAGAGGCAGCTGCAGCCAGACCACGCTAAGGGATTATTCAAGGACAGAGACAACGATAGCAGATATTAGACATCACACCGTCTACTGCAAGTCAAGCCACAGCTCATGCTGTCTAAAGTGTACACTTACTGCATACATTTCTATGCACCGCTCGCCCCATATTCCTCAGCATTTCCATTTTTTATGTTACATGGTGTTTGAACATGAGACAAAATGTGCGAAGTGTTCACCTCTCCAGATGGGTCTCGGTGTGAATGATTTGATTCGTATCCAAATTTCAAATCATATATTCGCATTTGCCAAAACAAATGCTCTGGTGTTCAGAGTAACAGAAGCAAGCAAAACCAGGTGTTAAAGCACCTTTCATTTCTGCCCAGCCTTGGCACCCACTGCGAGCCTGACTGTTCTTGTCATGGATCCATCCTTGATTAGCATTACCTACATTTCATTCACCTCCTGTGACATGCATCACTTTCACTTATTGTTTTCATGATAAGAGCGCTCTGAGGAGTGTTTACATTCCTGGTGGTGGTAGAAAAACGTTTAATGAAGCAACTTCAGGCTTATTTTAATTTACAAAAACCTGAACATTTACAAAGAGGAGTCAAACACAGAACACAGTGCATGCATGTGTTGCAATGTCACAACACACCTTTGTTTCAACCTAAAAAGTGTTTGAGTCTCCTCGTGTATTTTATTGACAGCGCACTCAACTGCTGTGACTCTACAAATAAGTAGATAAACTGATATTTGATCCATACATGGACACAGATGTTAAATCTTTCCAACATCATCTGCTCTTTTTCTGAGGGGTCTTTCGTTGACGTGGCAGGACAGTTTGCATTTGGCCCTCAACAGCAGCAGAAGGCAGAACTGTGAACTATTCACCACAATTCCTGAGCCAGCATTTTCCAAGCAATTTCATCAAAAACTTTTCTTCTATTGTATAAACAGCGAAGCTTTGCTGATCTGTCCCTTTTGGAGATGGAAGTCCCTCCTCGGAGACCCCAGGCCCAGTTTTTCTGCCTTCCTCTCCTGCTTTCTCTCACACACACACATTCACACAACACAAATAAAAGACAGCCCGTGTCTGTCCCACTGGTCTGGGAAAGGGTCACGGAGGTCAGACTTGCTGGGCCAGACTGCTCCCAGACACCGTGGCTGAGCTCAGTGTCACTCCGCCTCACACCGTGTCAGCGTGAAGTGACAGAGCAGACAAGACAGCCCCCGTCCTCCTCCTCCGACGACCTGCTCTCGCTCTTGTTCCTACAGTAATTCCCTATTGGTCCAGCAGGCGTGGGATGCCGGGTATGAGCTGGGATGAAAGGGCGAGTAGGGGCCAGCAGGATGACAATGGATGGGGCAGGAGGCCAAGGAAATGGGGAAACTCACCCGCTGGCCTGAGTTCCTGCCCTGTCTGATCAGAGACATTTTAGATCTGTTCCTACTGCCCGCGACCGACCTGTAGTGCCAAAGATCGCTGTCGGGGTTAAAGGTCGCTCCCTCTGCATGCCCTTATTGACCGAAATACTTTTCTGAAGATAAAAGTAACACAAAAACAGCGGGAGAAAATAACAGAAAAAAACGACGCTTTCATGCACATTAAAACATAATTGTATGTTTGCAAATTCCCCTACAAGCACGCAGAATAAAAGCCAGAGCATAAATAAAGGACTAATCCCTTCCCGCCCGTCGCCTTTGTCTCCGCTGACCCAGAGAGCTGTCAGAAGAGCAGAAAGGCCGTCAAACACGCCCACTGAGAAAGCTGAAACGGACCAGTGGCCATGACCTGGGCCTCAGGACAATGAACTGGTCAGAGGGAGGCTGAGGAGGGGGACAGAGATGCCTTGGAAGCCAAGGTGAATCACACACAAGAAGAAAAAGAAACGTGACCCAGTTTTCATGTAGAGGAGGGGGTGAGAGACGGAAGAATTCAACACAAAAGACAGGAAGCAAAATTAATAGCAGAGGGATACATCCTACTTTAACAGGGATGGATTGTGTCTACCTGGCTGCGGCCTTTGTTACTGCAAGTGTGAAGACATTTACTGGCTGCTGGAGAGATAAAATCAGAGTCATAGCCATGAATAATAGTACAGCCTTTCCTCTTGTTACTACTTCCTCTCAACAAAAATGAATGGAGGAGGCCATCTCTTTACGGAAGAAGAGATGGAGATTATGGTGCATTGAAGGCCAGGAGGAAAGGAAGAAAGGAAGGGGGGGGACAGTGAGGAAGGGAGGCAGTGCTGGATGGAGACAGCAGGAAGACAGAAAGGGCAAAAGACAGAACAGAGAGCGGATTAGAGGAGTGTCACGGCCCTGAGAGTTCACCATGCATCTCGACCCAATATCCTCTGCTCTCACCAAAGATAATAGAACGAAAGCAAGGGAAACCACGGGAGGGAATGGAAAGACACGAACACAACAAGCAGATGTGTCGTCTGGCCTGCGCTTAAATTAATCCTCCTCCCTCACCCCGCTTTCTTCCTTTTATCAGTCAGAACAAAGGGTCCTGCTTGTGCTTCAGGTCCAGACAACAGAGGTGGTTGGATGGTGGATTCAAGTCCTCGCTGGGAGAGGAGACTGGAAGGGGTGGGGGAAATAAGGGATTTGGGGATATGGGTGGGAGACGTGGGTAGAGTATGTGCCTACGTGCCAGGTCAGCCAGGGTCTTATGGCAGAGGGAAGATGGGAGATGAGAGAGGGATGGTGAAGGTTGGGGCTTTTGGGGAGCTGGCCGGGCTCCGGGAACACAGACAGAAGAGAATCAAACACTGGCTCTCACAGAGCTCAGACACACTCAAGGGGTTAGCAGCGTGTCTGGGTTGGAAGAAGAGGGAGGGAGGGATAGAAACAGACTGATCTGAAAACAGTACTTTGTCAGCTGCTCCAAACTTTCATTTTGTGTGTTTTGTTCATCAATTCCAAACTGATCTTTGAAACGATTTTAGACATTTTCTGGCATTTCAACGCCATCATTAAAAAGGAGTATAAGGAGTTTATTTTGGGGCCACAGAGAGAGCGGACGCTGCAGGTTCCCGTCTCAAAAACGGCAGAGATAAATGTTGTCGAAACTTAACAGTACAAAATGAAGTTATGACTTCAATCTGGAAATATCTGATGAAAGAATACGCAGCAGAAACCAGACCAGAAAAAGCACTCAGTGCCAACTTTTGGTGTTTGACCAAAGAAAGTATCAAATGTGGAAAACAACAGCAGACACACAGCTTGTCTGTGTCTCTGTGTGTATGCGTGTGTGTGTGTGTGTCCTCCATCCATGTTGGATGTCTTCTTCTCAGTCTGTCTTTAATGGACATCATGAAGCCTCCCAACATGAAACCATCTTTTTCTTTTCCTCTTGCTGCGGTCTGAACAATCGTGATATAAGAGCCCTCTGTAACGGAGAGCCAGTCTTGATTGGTCCCCGCGAGACAGGCACGGTAAACCCCTTCCTGGGGGCAACTGGCCCCAAACCCCTTCACAGGATTAGGGTTTGACCTGTGGAAATGCAGCAGATGAGCAGGAATGGACACACACTGAGCTGGAAAACCACAGGAGTCTTGGCAGCAGAACATCTAAGCCCTGAAAGAGACCACAGCACAAGCCAACATATCTGTGTTTGTGCATGTGTCCAATTACTGAGCTGTGTTTTTCTCCTGTTTGTAAGGAGGTGGCCCCTATGCCACCTGTTTTATTGCAAGATATTTTGGGTATTTTATGCTTTTATTATGGAGCGGACAGTACAGTAATTTCTGGAAATTAAATGATTGAGAGACGGGGAAGGACGTGCAACAAAGCCGGACTCAAATCAGGGATGCTGAAGTTTATGGTCAGTGCCTTAAACCCACAAGGTGAATCTTAAATGTTGTGGTTATGTTAAATTTGTAAATAAAAAAAATGATGCAGTTCGTTGCATATTGTGTCAATAATCTCCAACCACTTCTACAAAACATTCTGTGAAGACAGTCTGGATCATTTTCTTATTAATTCCCTACTTCCAACAGGCTCACTGGTAGTCCATAGATGAGAGTAAGATAAAAACTAGTCAGGACACACACACACTAACCTAGAATTACAGAATGGGACGTATATGAGATCATGGTGACCTCTGACCACGTTTGTGTCAAATTTGAAGAAATTCCCTGAAGGCATTCCTGAGATATCGCCTTCATGGGAACGGGAGGGACGGACAACCCGGAAACATAATGCCTCCAGCCATGGCTGTCGTCAGTGCAGAGGTACAGAAACTAGAAAATTACCCAGCCACCGAAGTGGGATAATGTAAGCTGGGAGTGAGAAATATGAACTCTTCTGAATCATTTGGTATCAGTGTGTGTCTGAGTTAGTGGGCTTTGAATTAAAACACAAACACTCACCTGCCAGTGAGGCGGCTCATGACAACAGTTCGTTTATCTGTTTATTTCTCTAAGGCTGTGCATATAAATTAATCCTATACAAGTAAAAAAGAGACTAGTTTTAGACTAGATATGCACTGAAAAGTAAAGATAGTGACAATAGTAAAACTGACAGAACTGATTGTAAATGACCCATTTCTTAATGTGAGATCTAAATGAAAAACACAGTGTGTGTTATAATCTCTGACACAGTATGTGCTGCGCGTGTGGAGCTTTAACAATAGTCAGTGAGTAAAAGGAACAACATAATGATATTGCTTGCAGAACCTCTTGCAATACACAGAACAGTGATTAAATGTTCTTAATCACAGGTGCATAATCATGTGCACTCCTGTATCTGCTTGTAAGCTATTTGCACTGTGTAAAGCACGACCGTACAGCTATAAGACAAGCTGACAGACTCTGCTGCTTCCCTCTGGAAAATAAAGTCAGACCACTGCCACATATCAACAGGGACGAGGAAGGAGCTTTCCTCTGTTGTTAGAGAACAACTTTGATCAAAGTTATTTCTCCTCATCCATCTCTGACTCTCCTGGCCAGTCATAAATCATCTTCACTGTACCAACTGTCAGGCTCAGTCCCAAAGCCGTGAAGAGCTAATTCACCAGCACAACGCTCCGAGCCCATCTCTGCTCTGCTGCCTTAGCATGTAACAAAAGAGCTACAGACCACCGTTCGTCCTGGACTCACGGAAGCGCTCCCAACCAACATTTGTAAATAACTTAACCTTGATCGCTATTATTATCCTAATTACTTCACACAAGAAATGTGTCGTACAGTCACACAAACACACACACACACACGGCCAGTCAGCTGTTTGTCAGGAGTTAATAATTGTCAGGATGATTCTTTCCAAAGCATTTGCAATTAAAGGGGGTCTTGCATACACTTACACGCAAGAAAAACCGTCTCTTTAGAAACTGGCATGCAGCACCTAAACGGAGTCCAACTTGATGTCTAGTTGACACGACTGAGACAAACCTTTTTAGCCTTTAACTCCCTCATGGACTGG
This sequence comes from Chaetodon auriga, assembly GCF_051107435.1. Classification (NCBI taxonomy): domain Eukaryota; kingdom Metazoa; phylum Chordata; class Actinopteri; order Chaetodontiformes; family Chaetodontidae; genus Chaetodon; species Chaetodon auriga. Next base: position 16,858,698 of record NC_135078.1, on the reverse strand, counting down.
AGTCATAAAATTATTTGCTTGGCTGCACTGAGTTCTGCCAGAGCGTATCTGCAATGCTAATAAACTCCATTGGCGCTGGCAGGTAATAGCATGCTACTGTAACTTTTCTACCTCAGCTCAGCACAGCTCAATCAGCCCCCGCCAGAGGCCTCTCCTCTATGAGTCCCCGTGGCTCGGAATCAGCAACTTTCAATCTCGGTGTGTTAGCACGCAAGAAGACGCAACTGTACGTTTGGGATGGGTGATGAGACAAGCAGACAGCGCAGCGTGAGAGTGAGAGAGGAGCAGCGCCGGCACGCACACACACACACTGTCGCACGTACAAATACACACATGCTGTCTAATATCAGCACGGTCCCCGACTCCCTTTAAGAGACCTGAGAGCCGAGGAAGAGGAAATAAATACTCTGCTTTATTACTGGGAGAAAGACAGAGAGGAGAGACGAGGGGAGGAGGAAAAAGTAAAATAGAGAGGCCGGATGAGACTGCACACACTCTCTTTCTCTCTCACACACACTCACGCACACACACACACACACACAGCCGTGGCTGGCTCTACCTGATCTTGCTGATTCCCATATAGGAGTGGAGAACTCTTTAATTCCCCCAGTCAGCAGACCTCCCTCACCCCGTCCTCTCATACGCTGTCAGTAGATAAAGTAGAAAGAGAGCCTGTGCACAATATGCTATATTATAATATATACAAATCATGGTACATACCAACATCTCTCACATTATGAGGCAAAGATGTGTCTCTTTCTCAAATTAAGAGCACTAGCAGCGTGTAAACGGGTGCCAAAAAACAGAATAAAGTGCGTTTGTTCACAATAAAAAACCCCACAGGGTACCTTTAATTAAGATTCACAGACCAATGTTAGCTCTCTAATTTAAAACTGCACAGTGGTTGTACTGTACAAGGTGAGCTACACTGGATGAAATCAGTTCCTGCAAGCATGATCAGATCTGAAGTGCAGTTTTGTTGAGTCAGATCAAAGCTGTTTTTGATCTTAATGCTAACACTGGGGGGGGGTTAGTTATCTCATATCTCTAAAATAACGTATTTTCTACTGTTGATAGAACTTGTTTCAAATGAAAAGTTCTGCTCATAAAAATGCGTATTTTTGGTAATTTAAGCAAACTAAGTTCTTTAAAATAAGGCTTTATTTAGCCCCTCGGCCCAGTTCTCAGGTCTCCAGTCCTGCAGGTTTCCATTCAAACTTTCCTTTTGTGCACCATTAAAAGGTGCTGCCTGTATGCCGTGTTCATGCTGTATCAGAGTCATTAACAAGTAGGAAATATTACCAATTTCCAACTTGTAAAAAGTGTTTATGAAGTTCCTTAAAACTAAACATACATGGATATAGCACTGCATTGGCATTTCACGGTATTTTTAACCATCTCACGGCCAACTCTGAAATCATAAAACAGCCATGAGTTGTCCTCGGACATGAATGTTCCCAAGTGTATGGGAGTCTTTCCCAGCTCTTCCGATAAACGCGCATTCAAAGGATCCTAACGGAAAAAGACGCCCTACAGCATTAAAGTGTCAACTTTTTAAATAGAAAAGTCTAAATATCACCCAAAGGCACTGCCATTAACAAGACCTACTTCCTACGTCTTCCCTCTGCTGTTAACTGTTCTCCCACCTCGTTCGTTTTCTATTCAACCGAACTGATTCATCTGACTTAACAATCCCTTCATTTCACTGCCAGACTCTCAGACGGGAGTGTGAGAAAGTGACTAAGAAGGCCAGGATTATCACCTCAATACCTTATCTTTTCTTGATACAAGCCTGCAGGCGGAGGGGCGAAGGTTTCTCCTGACCGAGTGCCACACAGGGACCTGACAGGCCCTCTACAGTCAACATGGACATCCCCTGGCACATTCCTGTGGTACCCCACATAGCGAAGGGAGACATTTGAAAGTGTATATATAGGCTGTGTGTGTGTGTGTGTGTGTGTGTGTGTGTGTGTGTGTGTGTCTCCAGCCGTAGTAATCCCACGCTACTCTGGCACGGCTCCAGCAGACATGATGGGAACACCACAATGGATTACTCATGGAAGAGAGGGATTTACAGAGGGAGAGAAAGAGATCAATGGAGGAAGGTACAGTAAAAGGGGAGGCAGAGCAAAGAGTTTCCTGAATACCATTAGTCTGTATCTGCACAGACGCAGTCAAAGAGGGGTAATCAGTTTAAGATTACCCTTTCTATCAATACACTTCAGATGAAGTAAGAGTAGAAAAGCACAGGGGAAACGGAGAGCACTTCAGTTTTAGAAGAAACTGCACAACCACTGACATAAGTTGCAGAATATAAGGGAGTAAAAACATGGTGAAAAAACACCACACCCTATGAATTATGAGCAAAAATAAATCTTTCAAAGCTCATAAAATAACAGCGGTATAACATTTTGAGGTGAAATCGAGTTCTACTTGGAAAAAACTGATGTATCATTTTAGGAAGAATAGTCATGTTTGCCATCTTATAGATCAAAAATAAACTATTTTGATTGGAGGAAAAAGCTTAGTTTTGTTGCAACGACTTAAGCTTTTGAGTTCTCAGAGCTCACCAGTTCTCCGGGTTTTTGCTCCAGCTCTTCTTTTGCATACCGGATCCCATTAAACAGCGTAACCCTTAATGCCTCACAAGTCCATCTCCACCAGCTTCCTCCTGTTGCAGATTCAGCTGTAGGGATGCTGCCAATATGCAATCATACTGAGGCATAAGGACAAGATGTTTGTGACAATGTTCCTTTTCCACCACAAAGCACTGACTTTATTTTTCAACAGGGAAATAAAAACTCTTTAATGATGATCGTTCTTAAATATTAAATAGGATCATTCTATTACTGTACATATCAGATGTCCATGTTTGAATATTTGAATCCTGACAAGGAGTGTAGCCAATGAGAAACAGCTAATTTTTTTAAAGTAAGTATCAAGCTGTGACCCTGAAACTGCAGTACATGTACATATTGAAGTGTGATTTTTGAGCCTCTAACGTACACAGTGGATGTTTGGGCAGAAACTGCACTGCGCACCACCTGCAGATTGACGCTTTAAATTGGATCAGGTGTGCCAGAACAAGGCTGAGGCAAAAACGTGATGTCTTGGGTTTTCATGACAAGTGTGCTGAAGCCAACAGCTTTAATAATGAAATACATGTCACACACAAGAACACAGAGAGCAAAACCAAGACTCAGAGGCATGTGTTAGCTAGCTCGCTCTCTCGCTCACACACACACACACACACACAGGGCACATCACCCTCCCACCAGGCTCAGCTGCTCCTCTACCTCCCACCACACTGACCTTCACCTGTCACACAGGCTTCATATTTACAGCCACTACAGCCCATCTGCCCACACTCAGCCCTGACTGTCAATCAGCAGCAAGCTGCCTCCCCCTCTGCTGATCCATCTCCAGGCCTAAAGTGCTGAACCACGCCACCCAGCACAAACAGTGACACCACCAACAAGTGATCTAGCGCTTGATGCTACTTTTTGCCAAACTGATACATTTATATATTGATAAATAGCTTACACAGACTTTATCCTAAACAGTGGCTTCCTGTAAATTAACTCAATGATTTGGAATCCTTTGGACTATTTTGACACTAGATTTTATCAATCTTTTACATATCTTACGTGCATACACTAATCTGTTAAAAACAGAGTCTCTCCGTGCTGAATCTGGCTTCATGCATCACCACACAGGAGTAAGGAATGGAAATGCATTTAACATTGAACACAGAACTCAAACCAGATATCATACATTGCGGGTGACAGGCGATTTGAGCCGGCTTTGAGCAGAGGGGCTGCTGCTACGTAATCAAAAAGAACGCATGAAAACTGTCACCTTGCTTTCGAGCATACTGTATCAACAGTATGTCTAATGGGATGTAGTGGCCGCCAGTTGTGCACAGTCAGTTCTTATTAGTTCTAATCTCAGTCCTGTGCATGTATAGAAAGGTCAGCTACAAATTCATTTTGTGCAACCACAGACATGTGAGCACACCTTTGTTTCCAGTAATTGCTCATATTTTCATCCCTTCACTGCTGTCTAGAAAAGTGGGGCAAATGCTCCAGGTAGTACAGCATGCTTTGATACACACAAACACACACACACACACACACACACACACACACACACACACACACACACACACACACACACATCCTCCCCTGCAGGTAGAACTGCCTGGCTAGGGGGCCACTGGATTCAGCCCCCTGAATCTCAATGACAACCACACATCCACAGGGATTTATCTAAATGCAAATCAGCTGCCTTCACTCAACAACACACATAATTTACTTTGCATGCCCCAAAATACACGATGCAGCCGAGCACAGACAGCCAGACAGGCAGCCGGGCAGCCCTTCGGCTCTGCCTTTCCCTTTTATCTGTGCCCTCTGGAGCGTGCTCATTTTCACCAAATTCACTTTTAATTGAGAGCTAATTTAGCTAAGCCAAATTCACACTGGAGGTAGATCGGATAGGAGCTGGGGAGGGGAGCAAAGGGAGAAGAGGAGAGAAGGGGAGAGAAGGGGAGAGGAAGGCAGGAAGAGTCGAGGAGGGAAGAGGGAGAGCGGGATTTGGAGTGGCAGGTGACAGTAAAATCTGCTGTTTGTGTCATTCTCACTCTCAGAGGAGGAAAATGGTTTGAATGACGGGGGAAAATACAAGAAAAACAAGGTAGACATATTTAATTTGTTCCCAGGCAGAACACGTGCGCTCCACTCATATTCTAACTACACGCTCATCATTTTGCAATCCAAAACCAGCGTCCTGAAGTTGTCCAACAGACAAAATGTGTTTTCATTGCAATAGCAATGTCAATCGAACTCTCTGTTCACCTCAGTGACCTGTGCTATCCTTCCCAGTGATAAAGTTGACCCAGAGCAATGTGCAAAGTGTCTATGAAGCTGCCAGGACCTGCAACCCCTGATGTAAACCATGCTGTAAAGTGATCTACGCTTCAAAGGTTGTCCGGGGTCTCAGCGATAGGGAAACAACCTCCTTGATGCTGCCTGATGCTTTCTCCACTTCTACATAGCTGTTAATTAGCCCAGCTAAGTGCACCATTAATCGATTGCTTGTCTCGATGCTATATCTCATAACGGTGTTGCACTCTGGCAACGGCAGGCGAAGAAATGTGAGGTTCAGGAAGTCACACTTTCCACTGGTGAAATACTGGTGCTGGAGGGAGAGGAAGTGGAGAGTAATGGCTGCTTCTCTAAGACGGGAGAGGGTGGTGTACTGAAGGCAGCTGAGAGGAAGCTGCTGCAGCGTTTATTGAATATTGCGTTATTGAAATGAATGACATTATCACTTTGGACAAGTGGAAGAATATTTGGACAAGCAGCACAAATTTGTGTGTTGTGTACATCCTGCGCACACGCTGACAAGGTTCCTTCTACAGGTCTGATGGTGACATGCAACACTGAATATTTGTTACTTAATTTTTCCACCCAGCAAAGTTTTGGATCTGGATAAATTCAGCAGAAGGCAGATTTAAATGTCACAATTACTTATTTATTTATTTATTTTTGTTGATGATACTTTACTCTTTAATGTGTCTTTACAAACCATCTTTCAAAAGTCTAGAAATGGTGTTGCTCTTTAAAACTGCAACACAAAATTAAGTCTATTTTTTTTTTTTTTCAGCAATGATTGTTTGAGTCGTTAATTTAGTAAAAATATATACACCATATATTTGCTGGTTACAGCTTCACTGAGGCAACCATTTGCTTCCTTTTCTCCATTTCATAAAAGTGTAAAATGAATATATTGATTTCATTTCAGCTGCTGGTCCTAATGAGCAAGAACAATGTAGAAATGTGAATATCTATTAATTTTGACACTTCATATAGAAAATAATTAACCGATTGATCGAAAAAGTACCTTAAGAATGACAAACGATATCCTGAACCCACTAAACAATGGACAAATATCTACTGAAAGCATGTATTTACAATATATTTCCAGAAGTAGAACCCTGAATCTTAGAAAACCCACCACCACCTTTAAAATACTCCAGTAGTAAAACGTTCATAAAAACAACAGTGTGTGGTGCTGAACAGAAATGTCTTTATTGACTCCCAGTCCAGTTGACTCCCCTTGGAAGTCCATCAGAGTAAGGGAGTTAAATCCACCAGGAAAAAAGTAAAAACTTGTCTAACCGATGTTAAATTGGTACTCAAAATAAAATTCTTCCCAGAGCAAACCAGGAGCAAACCAATAAGCAAGTCTCAGTTTCTGCGCTTTAGGCAGCAACAACTGCAGCAGCCTGAGAAGGAAACAAACAAATGACATCTCCTCTCCTGTGACTCCTCTGAGAAAGCCACTCAAGTTATTGCTCGTCTTGAAGACACAGGCCACAATCACGGCCGTACTATTACACTCAACTTAGAAAAATACTAAAACAAGCAAAATCCTGTGTGAAAATACACACAAAGTATCCTTAAACATATCAGCATTCTCACAAAGACATGGACAAAACGTCCAACAATACAAGGGATCCTGCATCAACTCACAAAATACACAAACAAGATTTTTTGTACATTTTTAAAAGTTACAGCTGTTGTATTGAATGTCTGTTGCTGCATACCTTATCTGATTTCCTCTTTAGACATAAAATCATAATGTCCATTAAATTAGAACTTCAATATTCCCCCATAGTACAATGCAAATACTGCGCCTCGGTTGCATGTCACAGTGTGATATTTTGAGGTGACTTGAATCAACCATGAACCAAGTCAGACACAAAATTTCAGTTTGTTCTCGGAACAATCAGTACATCACATTAATGTACAACAGCGAAAAATAACATACATTACAGAAAAGTGCAACCAAAGGAGCTTTATTTAAGTATAGAGGAGTTAGCTCTAAATAAAATGTGCAACATTTAAAGTGGAAACCGACAACTTTTCAACTTTGTCCCCCCGCTGTCACAAAGACAAATGCTTCTCCACAGAGCCAATCAAAACACAGGATGCACTGCATGTTTCCGAATTTCTGTGAAGAAAGAATCAACACCACTTTGGAAATAAGACAGAGGAGGGAAGCATGTTCACTGAGGAGGTAAAGTGAAATTATTTTATATGGAATAAAACACAGTTGGAGTAATGCTTCGCACAAACAAGTAACTACAGCAGGCCTTGGAGTCAGGGTGAAGGGGGGAGTGGACGAAGACATCAGCAGAAAAAGCGCGAGATTATTCATTCATTTAGTCGATAATGGAGAAATAAAACAGACAGAAATGATGCCAGACTGACTGGACCTTCATTTTCCCAAGAGATCGTGAAAGCGAGGCTTATAGGGAACCAATCCAAACGCTGATGGTGTCATTATTCTACAGCCACGACACTGTGCAATCAACATTTAATTCATAAAGATAAGTTAAAGCAAAAAACTTGTCCACTGCCAAGAAGCATGATGTGCAGCTGTCAGTCTCTATGATCGAGAGTGAGGACCCACAACAATAAAAGCTCCAAGCCTCCAGAAATAGCCTGGCAGGCCTCTTCGAGGGGAAAAAAGAGCTCACACAACGGCAGAGCTTTTCAGCCAGCGCTCCTAAGCCAGGTCGTCCTTGAGAAGATGGACAAGCTGCAGCGAGATGGAGGCTGACAGGCATGTGAGAACTGGACAGAAACAAAGAAAAACAGAACAAGATGGAGGGAAGCACTGCAGAGGAGGAGGCAAGCAGAGACAGGACAGGGGCTGGAATAAAAACATCACAAAGACAAGTGACAAACCAATAGAGGGACACACAAATGGACTGTGCTAAACAAGAGCGGGGGGGCAGGTAGAGGCCGAGCGCCAGAGCTGGAGCAGCGCACAAAAACACAGAGAGACAGACACAAACTGTACAGGTGAGGGAATCCCGATTATAGCTTGACCTTGTTAACCCCAGAGGCTCGTTAGAGTCTCGTTACGGCAGCATTCTCAAGGCCCATCCTCTGTCACACCTTCATTAAGCCCATCGACCCACTGCGCTTATTAAACACATTCATTACCCCAAGTATTGAACCGCTGCTGCCATCGCCGGCCCCGAATGCATCACGGGGGGATGCAGAGGGGCGATGGCTGCTGGAGGGTGAGGCGGTGGACAAGGGAAATGTTGAGGAGCGGACGGGTCACACTCGCACAAATGTACACACTTCATCTATAGACGTTCGTACGGACACGCGCCTTTCTGCCTCTTATCAATCATCACTAATGAAGGCAGCGATTAGAGCCGCTTTGGCCCCTCAATCACAAGGAGACAACGGGAGGAGAGGGGGACAGAGGGGGAGAAAGAAGTCAAGAGGGAGGATATGGCTTGTTTGAGAGAGGAGGAGAGTGATGGGATGAGTAGCGGGACCGTGAGTGTGAAAAGAGGATAAAAGGTAGACTTTCTCCCTCAGTCGTCTCCTCTTCTGTTTTACTGTTCTGTCTTTCCTCCACAGCACAGGACACCAGTGAATCCCCAAGGAGAGCTATTCATCACGATACATGCAGACGACTCCGCCGAGCTAAAGGCGAGGCTTCCATCCCGGCTTCGTGCTCCTGCTTTAAATGATGACATCATTTCTGCCCATCTCAAACAAAAGGAAAACTCATCATCAGAGAGAAGGAGAGAGAGAGGAAGGGAAAAGAGCGCAAAGAGATTAAGAAGAGTAAAGGCGTGAGCGAGGTGTCGGAAAGGGCCATGAATCATAGTGACATCTCTGGCTGCATGTCAGGAGCGGCTGGATAAACAGGAGGGCCTCCAAAGCAATGCTCTTTAAACACCGGCCAGGTCGGAGCCCGGCACCGGCCATCAGGAGGATTGAAACGGGTGCCAAATACTTGTCACCAAAATTGATCGGCAAAAAGTCACTGGCTGATGTGTTGCCAAAACCATTTCCAATTTGCTGCTGGCTAGCAGGGGTGGACCAGCTACCAAAATATCCAAATCAGAGTTGGTGTAATTGTACTTTAAGTGAAAGTCACTGGTTGAAAAATGTACAGGTCTCAAAACTTTAGAGTGAAGGACAACAGAAGGATGAACACGCTAAGATCCGGGAGAGCAATTAACGATTACTCTCCCGATTAATCGAATGGTCTAGAAAACGTTGAAAAATGAAAAACGGCCATCACAATATCCTAGAGCGCGAGGTCATGTCATCGAACGTCTCACTTTGTCCAACCAACAGTCCAAAACTCACAAATATTCAGTTTACTGTATCATAAGAACAAGAAAAGGAGCAAATTGTCACATTTCTATCACTGACAGACTGGCGACCCCGACTGAGTGACATATTTTATGAATATTTCATATCATATTCAATGCATAACAGTAATAGCACGGAACAACTGATAAACTGTACAATTAACCCAAATCATGAATGCAATCACTGCAGGATGTTTGAGTAAAACAAGCAATTTGGATGAATGATTTCCTGTGAATATCAGATGAGCTTTCCTGATGTTTCCAGGAACTTTTTACTTTGTACACTATTCTCTGTCTGTATTACGTTTTATCTCTTTACTTTTTAACAATTCTACATATTTAATAGACTTCCTTTTGATACATTCAGTGTTTTCTTCTCTCTGACACTCGGTGCAATATTAGCTCTTTTTTGTTTATATCTTAAATAAGAATCTAAACTTTAAAAAAAAATATATATATATATATATATATATATATATATATATATATATGTGTATATATATATATACACATATATATATATGTGTGTGTGTATATATATATATACACATATATATATATATATATATGAGTTTTCTTGCACACCTTAAAATCAAGAAGGCCTCACGACCCCCATGAGGCTTTGGCGACCCTCAGCGGGGGTCAGGACCCCCAGATTGGAAAGCAGTGACTTAAACAATTAATGGATTATGACAAATTGTGTCTGCAGGCTACCCAAAAATTCTGAAAAATACACATTGTGTTTTACCAAAGCCCAAGGTGACATCACATTGCTTGTTTTGTTGCATCTGAGAAAACCCCAAAATATTGAGCTTACTATCGCATATGTCAAAGAAAAGCATCAAATCCTCACATTTTGAGAAGCTGGAAACAACAAAAGTTTGGCATTTTTGCTTAAAAATGAAAGAAATTATTAAAGTAAAACTAATGGACTAATGAATTACTCAGCCAATCATCTGAACTCTATTTACCTCCCTCAAATCATTTAACCTCAACCAATGCAAGTATTCTTCTTCAACAGTGTCCGCTTATAAAATCTAATAACAGTGAGTCGTTGGCTGGACGGCAAGATACATTTTGCACAGCCACTCAGTAATACAAGTTTGAAGAGAAAAAATTAACTGTGGGTTTCATCTCAGCCCCCCCCCCCCCCCCCCCTCCCCCCCCCTCCCCCCCCCTCCATGGGCTCAGCCAGAGTAAGCAACGGACAGAAATCGAATGGAAATGGAAGTCACATTCACATTAACATTCCTCAGTGCGTTTCCTGGTACTCTGGTAGCTGCGGGCGAATGCTTGATAACGTCATGGAGATGAGTGCTGCTACATCTACAGTGCTAAGAGGCTATGTATTACCACTGCAAAGGCCATTCAGAGTTTCTGGCTACGGGTGAGAAAACGCTTATTTTCATTTCAACAGTATTCAAATTCTGACAGAAATTACATGCAGTTCATAAAGGACATGAAAGGTGCGAACAGCAACCGCCCACTTCACACACTTTTACCTGTACAGGCAAATATCAGCGCCACTCTATCAACAGGTTACAAAGCGTCATTCTTCTCCAAATCAAGGTGATTTTAAAGCACCTCTTGTGAATACTCCTTCCTGAAATCTGCCTTTACATGTAAACCACAAAAAAAGAAGTTAATTAAATGGAAAAATTACTCAAATATGTATGAATAAACTCTAGTTTGACAAAAACTATGGGGTCTTTTACGTGCAGTCTCGGTGGAAGAAACACATGCATTCATCCGCCTGTGCTCACTGTTGTATCACTGCTCTTCTCCAGTCCTACTACACCCTCTGCAGGTGAAAGCCAAACACGCCAACCCAGAGCCCCTGAGTGTGTACGTCTGCAGCAGCACACATTTCAGGTGCCACAGACCTTCAACGCTTCAGACGTGCTGACATGAGGCCTGGATGCAACCTCAGTCACTGTTCAGGTCATTGATTTGTCCCTCACCCTTCAAAGCAATACTAAGTACATTATTTGTCCCTCAGGTGGCGATTTGCAAACACAAAAGCACTCAAAACTAATTATTGACACAATCCAAAATACGAAATATGAAAGTTTAAAGATTGAAGACCTGAAATTAACAGCACATTGAATTCAGGTCTTGCCATAAACCGACAAATGATTGAAAAAGATAATAATAAAAGTTATAAAGCACCATCATACCAGGATAAGTGTATCACTGTTGCTTCCATTGATGCAACTTTTTAATGAGTATTCCCTCTTCTCTCTGGCTCCCCCCCAGGCTACAGAGGTGTTGAACAGCTCCGCTTCCTTGATCCTCTAACTTTCTTTGACTTCATGCATATTTTTCTATGGTTGTCATTTTAAGAGGGCAGCAAATTAAGGATTTTATTGCGCAGTGGAACTCGTTCTCTGTGCACAGGACAATAAAATTTGGAATCTAACCTCTCCTGGTACGGATAATACTATGATTGCCCTTCAAGTCAGCAAAGAGAAGTGTGGTTATTAGAAGCAGAAGTCGCCCTCACGGCTTCAGCTGCTCTCCCTTCAGCCAAACGACGATATTTGACTCTGTCACTTAACGCGTGTCATTCACTTGACTTTGTTTTCTTTCTGCAAGTTTACCACTTTTAACATTTCTCTGAACCACTCAGGGAATCCAAGAGAGCATCCTGCCACACCGGGGCCCTCTTCTTATTTTTCAAAAAGTAATTTCACCTGCGTTATTGATGGAGTCAGGGAAAAGGTGCCTAATGTTGATGCTGAATATGTTCCCGGGGTAACTAATGTTGAAAAGAAAACATTAGAGCAAGGTGAACTATCGCTTTGGAGGAACACTTCACAGACTCACATTTCCAAAAGTGCTCTCACTTTCTTCCCTTTCTTTGTCTCCCCTTTAAAACTTGTTTTGTTCTTGGGCAGACGGCGAAGGGAACATATCGACGAAGTCTGTGTCTGAGTGCAGTCGGCTGTCCAAGTTTAAGTCAGTGCTCATTAATGCATCTGATTAGTCTTCAGGCAAAGGCTGATCAGCAGCCGCCTCTAACACGCACACGCGCGCTGAGCAGCTTTTTGGGGACACAGATCGATACGTGGGCACTTCAGAAGAGCAATGAAGAGGAGGATACCGGAGAGAGGAGTGTGCTGCGAGCTCACTGCACACTGAAACGTAGGCAGCGGTAACAGTGAAAAGTTTTAGAGCAGAATTCATGTTGTTTATTACTAAACAAGCCTCACGTCCCCACTGTGGTACTAATAAAGGACTATTTTACCTCGTCAAGCTCGCTTCTTTTGACAGTATTTAATAAGCAAACAAAAAGTGTCTCAGTTAACAAAGACCCTGCAACACAGTCACAACCAGAACAAGAGAGCCAACGATTCTTTCTGTCGACTGGTGTTTCCGACGTCAAACATGAAGTGTCGAGCTCAACAGTGGCATTGAGTTTATTGTCAGAGAAGTGTAAGAAAACCAGCAAATACTGACATTGAGAAGCCGGGATGAAAGTGTCTTTGATATATTTGCTTAGAAAAATGACTTGAAAGGTTCCCGGTAGGCTTAGCTTGTAAGCACAGTTGTCTGCATTCATTCAGGAAAACGTGTGACTGTGTTTATCCTTGAGGTCTAACAAACCTGTTGAGTGCGTTTGTCTTCCTCATAAAACATTTGCTCAGTAACTGTTTTAAATTTTGCATGGTTTATATCCATGTCACAGCCTTGCACACAAAACAGGGACCCGAACGTAAAAATGCAGCTCTGTAGCACCACTAGTGGTCAGAAACTACACAGCATCCACTTGTTAGGTTGTTGCTGATTGATTGATTAATCAACTAATTGCTTTAGCTTAAAACCAGGCACCAACCACAGTACCAACCTTCCTTTCACTACTCTAATAAAAGAGAGGAAGGACAACTTAATTTTATTTTGAAGGTATTTCCCCCTCTTCACAGTTCAGTACACTAAATTCCATCTTGACCTTACCCACTTACGCAGAGCTACCTCCAAAAACCACCGAAACAAAGACAGACCAAGAGAGCGAAAGACAAAAAGATGGAGAGAGGAGAGTAAAGAGGCTTGTTGATGACATGAGAGCATGGAAATTCTGGATGGGAGCAGAGCTTTTCCCCAATCTGACAGAGATAATCCAGAGTCATTAGCATTTAAACTGACATCCAACATCCTGAACAGTCTTAACTCCTGTCCAACGTGCCCATGAAGGACTGGGGGGATTGGGGAGATCTTGAAATGAGATGGATAATGCGCTGTTTGTGTGTAACTGTGTGTTTGTCTGGCTCGTCAGAGCGGTTCCATTTATTTCTAATCACAGTCAAATACGTGAGCAAAGTTTCCAGAGGAGACTCCAGAGCAGTTGGCAGCTATTCAATTCATCTGCTCCCATATGTGCATCGCTTCCACTGTTTTAACTCGGCCTGCGTGTGTTTGTGTCAAAAGGTCTATCCAATAATAACTGACAGCTATCATTATCGCTTCCTTTGTCTTTGCTCTGCCTCTAATCTGCCTAATTAAATCTGCTAATGTCAATACACAATTTAATCTGCGATTGTGTTAGACTGGACCGGTGGAGCCTCGCTGTCCTTCCTGCCAGCAAAAACCCGACTACTGACAAGCTGGACAGACAACCAATCAGAGCGGGAGATGAGGCCCTCCTTCCCTGACCGGTGGCCAAGAAACACCATTCACTCTGACAGTTCGTCTTTTCCAGTGATTTCATGTTGTTCCACGGAGAAATACATGCCTTCCATCCCAAACACCTAAATGAGAGAGCTGGGAGACGCGGTGAAAGCTCGGGTGGGAAGCTCTGATTGTACATGCTCGGTGGTAATTACACCTAAATTGAGGGCACATGGTAATCTATGTTAGGTCATCTCCAATTCCACTTACATTTCCACATTTTGCACTAATTAAAACTGTAAATAATCAGAGCCTGCGTGTGTGAGAGAGAGAGACAGAGTGTGTAGGCAGACACATTGTCTTTGAGACGAGCCAGTGGAGGGATCTTCCATCACATTGCAGGAAAATTAAGTGCGCACTCTTTGATTTTAACAAGACAGGAGAGCAGATAAAGTTTTTTTTTCTTTAAGAGAAAGGAAAGGAGAGGAGAAAAGTGCTTCCCCAGCAAAAATGTTTGCAGATTGCGATGTGCATTTAATTCAAAGGAACATTGGAGCAAAGTTACCGACATGGAGAGATGGGTGACAAGAGGTTTTTGCAGCTTATAGTTGGTCCACCAGTCGGTCTATGAAACTGACAGAACTCGGAGTTAAACTTTCAGGGCTGCCTCTCCCCCCTACGGCAAACTGAAGTGAGATGAGGAAAAGGGGAATTTGCTATTCTCAGAGCCTTTGCCCTTCGAGGTGGTGGAAGAGAACAGAATATGAATGTGGGAGAGAAGAAAACACTTCAGAAGATGAAAACAAGCCTTGAAAGGCAACTGGTGCAATATAACCAACTCTGGCATAAATACTGGATGAACGCCAATAAAGAATGCAGGGTGGATGTCAAAAGGAGTGGATCGCAGAGACACCGGCGTCACCTGCTTTTCACAAAACACACTCTTAGCCCAGGGTTATCTGTAGCCCTGGGCTGATTTGGCCCCGGGCTAACAAGCAATGACGGAGCAAGCGTCAATTTGTCAACTGTAAACAAAATTTGGAGACACTAGTCACTGCTGGAGACATCATCTGCATTGCATTAGCAACTTTCAACTGCCAAAAAAAGAAAAGAAAAGAAACTGGTGTGCCCTTCAGTATGATAATCATGACAAGAATTTATGCGCTGTCCTTTAACTCTGCCTTTTACAATTAAAGGAACAGTGAGAAATGTCATCTTACATCACAGCCCCAAACATGTATCCGCTCCAAAGTTTCTAAAACCTCACCTCAGCTAGCCAACACAGATTTAGACTTTTGAGGTGTAATACTACATAATGATGACAGGAGAGGCAAAAAACAGAGCAACATTAGCGGAATTACTACTAACATTGAAGTATTAAAAAAAAAATGTTATTTAACCATCTACAGAGCTGGATGTGGTCTTAACACAGAGGAAAGGCCCTCTGGCATGGAACTGCAGCCACAGCTATGACAAGAAGGAGGAAAGGAAGGACAGAAAAAAATGCATGTGTGTGCGCATGACAAAGAAAAAGGCAGAGGGCGAGTGGGAGACCACACAGAAACATCCTGCAGCAATTCAATTATTCAATTTTGTAGGAGGAGAAAGAGAGGGCAGATCAGAGTGAGTGAGAGGCTCATCCTCGTCTGTGATTGATTAGGAGGGACAGAGACAGGATCCTTGTACCGCAAAAGGCAGCAAAGAGGAGAGAAAAGAAGAGGAGAGGAGGAGAGAAAAGAAGATGAGAGAAGAGGAAACAGGGAGAGAGAAAACAAGAGGAGAGAAGAGAGGAAACAAGAGCAGAGGATAGAAATCAAGATGAGAGGAGAGGAAATGAGAGGAGAGAAAGCAAGAGGAGAGGAGAGGAAACGAGAAGAGAGAAAGCAAGAGGAGAGGAGAGGAAATGAGGAGAGAGGAGGAGAGGAAACAGGAGGAGAGGCCTTCACTTTTCTGTCCCATGACTGTGCAATTTATAGCACACTAACAACCAAAAAGCTCGTCTGGATGCCGTTTCCTGGATCAGCTCAAAGCCCACATGGTCCCAAAAGTGTTCACCCTCTCATTTTCATACACCTTTCAGAAAAGCCTTTTTCCACACGGCCTCAAACCCTTTTAGTTGGTCTATAAACAGCTGACCCAGGGTGAAAGAAGATCCTCAAAGTATAAACGCTTGAGTCACGTGTAAATTCTTCATGTGTAATACAATATTTATGATTATTACATTGATGCAACCTGTATAATGAGATCCACGTCTACATGAGTACGAAAGCAAAATATCAAAACCCATCTTTTAGCATTGCATATATTTGCAAGACATTTGCATATTTTTGGATCTCACAGAGGCATCACGCTCAGCCAGACTCATTCTGGGACTGTGCTTCCAACCCTTTTCCCACAAAGCAACACAACACTTTCTTTTTCCTGAGAAGTTGGAGAAGAGAGCCTTAGGTAGTCTTTCAAGCTGTCAGGGAGAATAAATGGCCTCTGTGGAAAAATGGAAGTGTTTCTGGGTCGTCTTAATTCCTGGCAAACTTAATGACAATTTTAGGCCAAGCAACCAGAGCGCATAGACATAACAATTCCCATACAAGCTCGGCCCATTTCTCTGTGCTCTAATGACAGGAAGCTAAAATAACTGTGACGATCTCACGTCTGAAAAATGACTGGCTGAAATTGATACTGCCGAGCCGAAATGTTATCAGCAGCAGTATTAATCTCTCACCTAGTGGCAATCGCTAATTTCATATGCTATTAAGTTGATGAATGGGGTTTTAACAAACTGAGCTGTTGTTAACAACTTAAAGCGGTCTAATTCATCAAGGTCAGGGTTACTCACGGACATGCAAAGAAATATTAGGAGAAAATAGTGCAAGAGCATGAGTGAGATCTAAATAAAAAGGGGTGAGAAACAGACATGCCAAATGACTGTTTATGGTCTCTTTCTCTGTCTGAGTCCAATACTAATAGACAAATGTAGTAAAAGGGGATATGTGTTACGTGTTATATATGAGAAAAGCACAACTCAACATCACTATGAGAAAGTCGTGGCTCACAAAAAAGGAAGCAGCTGCCAGGTTGTTTTCAGAAACTGGAAAACAGTGACATCGAGTGGTGGTTTAAGGTAGTCCGTCAACGGCTTCTGCTGTGACTCCTGCTGTGATTAAACTGATTGAGACGTTGGTCGGCAAACTTATGTGTACGTTCACATATTTTCATTCACGAAAGCATGTGGCGTTAATATGAACCAATCTTCAAGCATTAATCAGTTGCAGCAGTTTTAAAAAATATATGCAAATTTGCAAAGTAAGAATTTCCTAGATCTGACCAGATCAGGGAGCCTGTGCGGGCCAGTTATTTATTTTTTACTTTTTGGGGGCTAAATTCATTGAAGTGTGGGAAATTTGCAATAATTCTGATTATAATAATGATTTGAATTATGAGTATGTAGTTGTTTATCAAAAATGTAAAATATTAAGGTGCATTTATGACTGATGCTCGATTCTAAGGCTGAGTTTTGAAGTATTAAATTCATATTATGCAGTTTTGTGTTTATGAGACAGTGTATCTACCAAAAGGCAAACTATGATAAGGACTTCCTTATGGCAGTCGCATACATGTGTGTGTCAAAGCGAGTGAGTAAGCAGAAGAACAGGATGACCAAACAGATGATTCAGTGGGGCTAAACAGAAGGAGAATAACTGAATAAATCTGTGTAGTAATGTAGATGTTTCCTGGCATTCCTCCAAGCTGGCGGTGCATTTATTAGAAGAAGGTGCATCAGGTACGGGTTTGGGACACACATGTGCATGAATTCTTGGACTCAACATCGCAGTAATCAAAAGTAATCAGTAAAGAAATGAAAGAGACAGGGTCATAGAGCTTTGAAAATAGTCTTATAAGATAAGACTATATGAGATAAATGCAAACTGGAAGATTTTCACACTGCCAAACAGAGACATACA
Source organism: Chaetodon auriga (assembly GCF_051107435.1). Taxonomy (NCBI): domain Eukaryota; kingdom Metazoa; phylum Chordata; class Actinopteri; order Chaetodontiformes; family Chaetodontidae; genus Chaetodon; species Chaetodon auriga. The sequence continues at coordinate 16,840,935 of NC_135078.1, read as the reverse complement.
GACACTTGGGCTGCTGTGTGAGCAGACGCCCTGAAGCAATCAGGGAGAAAAAGCACAAATATGAGACAAGATTTGTTTGACTAACCAGTTTGTTCTCTTGCAAGTAGAGTCTCTGCAGTTTACGGCATCCTCTAGCCAAAGCCACCATGCCTTCATCTGTGATGCTGTAGCATTGGCCCAAGTGGATGTCCCTCAGCTCACTGCAGTGCTCTCCCAACTAGGCAAAAAGGACAAATTATTGAACATATGTAAGACTAAAAACTGAAAATCTTCACCCGAATATACTGGAGCGTTACCAGTATGACTACACTTTTCATTTGGGAATGAAAAACAAATGAGACACATATTACAGACAACAAAAGATCCAGACATTGAAAAAAAGAGGCACTGGATCACTTCCATTCTGGCTCTAAATGTGTACCTTCTTTAGTGCTTCATCCGTTAGTTTGTCCTGGTTGCCCACATGCACCTTCACCAGCAGAGGGCAGTGTGTAGCCAAGGCCGACAGCGACATGTCACCAAGCTGCTTGCAGCGGTAGGCTGTGTACTTCTGCAGGCCTGGACAGTGTGAGGCCAGGGAGGACACACCATGGTCATGGACCCCTCTGCAATCTGAGATGTTAATCTCTGTCACGTTCTGCCTCCGAGAGGCTATTTTCACCAGGAGATCATCGTTTACCTGGGGAACAGGGGAACACCAAGTCAGCTGAAAGAACGAAACTTTGTTAGTTATGAAGTTTATTTGATCAGAGAAGCAGTTATCTCTCCTGTTGGCAAGACATTAAGGACAAGTTCCAGCCAAGTATTAACTAAACTGATGAACTGATGATAGTCTCAAAAAATGCACGGCTCTTTGTGCTTACTTGTTGTAGGCCACTGAGGTCGATTTGCTTCCAGAACTGGAAGTCCAAGCAGAGGTCCCTCCAGTACTTACACACCAGAGAGGCACACAGACAGCGCTCCTTCACTGTCAAGTGGGAGAGCACCTGAAAGGAGGCAATGAGGATATGATGCACAAGAGAAATCCAATCAGCATGCATGTTTCCTGTCCAGTGAAAGACACTGAACAACAATTCAGTTGCGGTGATTCATTTGTTGAAAAAGATGAGAACAATCGTTTTTACACAGCATATTTCCATTTAGTGTCAATCTTTGGCTGAACATCTTTCAAAGTACCGAACCAACTGAAAAACATCAGGAAATATAAGCAAAGAGCTTGTTCAACTCTTTGATGAACTCTGACCTTAAGAAGGATGGAGGAAGGCAGGTGGTTGATACTTAAGTGATCAGCAGCGTCAGAACTTCTCGCCTGGCAGTCGTCATAATGGTGCAGGCAACAGGGGGACGAGTCTGAACTGTGGGGCAAATCTGCATGAAGACCCAACCCGCAGCAGCCATCAGCAGGTGAGGAGGAAGAGGAGGAGGCAGAGGAAGAAGAAGCGGAGGAGGAGGAGGGAAGTGGACAGAGGGGAAGGTGGCAGTGGCCAGTTTCAGAGTTCGAGGCAGCCTCTCCCCCACCTCCTCCCACTCCTCCGTTCTCCAACCCTCCGTCAGGGGCAGCGAAGGCGCAGCGTGGCTGCTTACAGGGGGTGCACCTCTGCACCTCTGAGCACTTCCTCTTACACACCTGCACCAAGAGACACAGACAGATCACACAGGGGGAACCGCATTTTCTTCAGGCAAGTCAAAGCAAATTTGGCCAGAAAGCCTTTCAAATAGAATCGCCCACATTGTGAAACAATAAATCAAGCCCATCTGTAAACAGCCCTTTCAGTGCATATTAGTATTAATAACTGGGATGCCCTCAGTCTTGATCAAACACACTTCAGTCGATTTAATGATCTTTTAGAGGTAATGAACTACTATACATCAGTCATTGCGACAAATGGCTGTCAGTGGTGTCAAGCTTCATAATATTTTTCACTAATATTCTCCAGCTGTGTCTTCACCAGCTACAACAACTGGCATACCGGTGCTGACCTTCCTCAGCTCCTTACCATCTCAGTGTAGTCGCTGGTGCAGCCAGGCACAGGTACAGGTATGGGCACAGTCACGGACACCCCAGCGGTTCGGAACAACGCCGGTGGTGGGATCAGTTTAGCAGGAACAGCTGATAAAAGACTCCTCCCTTGGCCTTCCCAGATAGCCAACTCCCGTGGTGACAACAGGAACTTGGAGCAGTCCTCAGGAGATGCGAGTGTTGCGTATCGCTCAGCGAGCTTCGAAGCGGCTGCCGCTCCGATGCCAACTCCGCCCACACCAGGGACACTGATTCCGGTGATGCTGTTGTGACGGCACCCACTGCCGTTGACGCCGGCCTCCAAATGGTCGCTGTCGTCGTCAAGACTGGTGGCGTTGCTGTGGACGATGAAGCAGAGCATGCAAGGCAGCTGCAGGAAACAGTTCCTCTTCTTCTTCTTCCTGTGGTGCAACTTGCGCGTCCTCTTCTTCAGGCGGTAACCATTTTTCGAGAGAAGATGGCCCATATAGATGATTCAAGGAAACTCTGGAACAACAAGAGTCAATTCATTAGTTAATATATTATTCAGCAATATTCTTAAGACCTCAAGGGACAGGGTATAATTGCTTATATGGAGGTCTTATTGGTATCAATACCAAAAGAATGCTTTCTTTCAGTGCCTTACCTTTAATCCCTTTTCTTTCTCATTTCATAAATGAGCCAAACACCTTAAATACAACAGTTTAACGCTGTCTTAACGTAGCCATTCATGCAAAAACTTTGCTGAAATAAAATAGTATAAAATTGGCAAAGTTATGACTTAAGGGTCCAGCGTGAAAGACTTAGGGGGGATCAATTAACAGCTTTCTATACTCAAACACATTTAGGTCAGTTAAATACCCAACCCAAATAGTGTGGTGGAGAAAAAAAAAGTAGCCTCACATATAGTACACATCAACCCTTTCACAATAATTTTCCCATACACCATTTTTTATTAGTCAATATCACTTTAATACATGACGCCTGCAGCAATAAAACAGGGAAGTTTCTCTGATACCAATATCCTCTGGAATAAAAACAAATCTAAAGTACATGCAAATACAAACATGTGAGTATTTCTCATCACTCTCCTTTGCTGTTCTTCAAACAAAGCAAATTATCTCTTTGTGTTTCCCCACACAGAGGGAGAGCTGGACGGATAGGAACACAAAGAGGTATTTTCATATTAAAATCGCAGTAACTTCAGAGGGAGCCCACTTGATTTGCCCGACTCAGACTGCTGGAGCCTCATATCATCTTCAGCTACACTTCAGAATGCACACCAAAGACTGTGGATACTAACAGACTGTGGATACTGTCCCCCATCACTCACACTGGTTTTACAGAGAGATCCCTTCACAGCCAGCATGGAGAAGAGGAACAACAGCAGCTAATAACATAATGACATGTGAGTATAGTATTAAGGTAGACCTAAAAAAAATGTGAGCTTATCCTTAAAATGTGAAGGACGATCAGGATAGATCTATATATAGCCAAACAGCTGGGAACATATATTATGCTGCAAATAGACTGTCACCACACTCTTCTGCCCTTGTGGTAAACAGCACAGCGGCCCCCCAGCATGGTATCACAACCAAATACTGTTTTTGTTTGTAAAAACCAATTACATTAGCGTGCACAGCCTAAGCCTACAGTGCCGAGCACAACAAAGGAGCAGCCGTGCTTATCCCTCTGTCGAAAACATGTCACTTGTGTTATTCGTGTTGTGAATGCATTACTTATCGCATGTTAAAACCCTAATTGCCTCAGTTGGAGTACAAAACAGCAGCTCTGTTATTGTCACACTGTAGTCTAGCAAGGGAACAGCACCGATGCATCGTCTGCTTGCTGCCGAATGAAGAGATGTAAACAGTGAACAGGTGGTCATTTGTTAAGCATTCTCACACACACACACACAAAGTAGTCTTAACGTGATGGTTGTGATTTGCCCGACGTCGCGACAGCTTTGCGTCTAATATTTGCTCCAACTTAACAACACTGCTTAGAGAGAAAGACACGGTTGCATTGCTAACACAGTTCAGCTTTCTGACAGGCTAGCTTGGTCCATCACTGGATGCTAAGTTAGCTGTAGACCCAACATGAAACATCTCTCACCACTTCACACGGTGCTCCCACACACCGGACGGTGCTCGCATAATACTGCTATGCTGCACGGTCAAGATGAGCGCTGACAAGTCCCGACAGGAGAGACGCGGACGCAAGAAACCCTGCTACCGAACTAGCGTTGTGTTTATCCAAACAGTGGCAGCCTTGGCTCTGCTGCTGCTGCTGCTCTTGAGGACAACACTTCCGCACCGAGAGGGCAGCGGGAAGGAAGCCGACGAGGGCGATTCGTAATTCGTCGCTGGGACGGTGGTGGAGAGTGCTCTGATTATTTCACTTTAAAAAGTCGCACTACCACAGAGTAAAAACACTCTGTACGAGTAAAAGTTCTGCATTCAAAATCTGAATGAAGTAAAACTACATCAGTATCAAAATACACTTAAAGTACACTGGGTTATAAATAGTGATGCATTCATGTGTAAGCATCACTAATTTTGCATCTGCTTTATGTACTTGTATTAAATATCTGAATCTGTTTCTAAACTAATGTTGTCAAATGAATGTAGTTGAGTAAAAGGTAAAATAATGGTGTAGAAGAGTGCAAATGTAAAGTAGCATAAAATGGACATACTCTAGTAAAGTACAAATACCTCAGAGTATTTGAGTAAATGCACCTTGTTGCATTCCACCATGGATGAACCTGCCTGCTGTAGGACCTTGAGTGAGGTGCAACCTAAAGTGACTGTGGCTCAAGTATGGAGCGTTACTAAAATCCATCCTATCCTTATTGAGCTGCATTAAGGGAAAGACAGGCTCTAATGATTTTGAAGTTTGACACATTCTATGGAGTAAAAATGAGGAATGTCAGCCTGTTTTGTCAACGTGCCATGCACAGATCTCAAAGCTGCTAATGGTTGTTTTAACTATATAATCGTATATGCAGAGCTGTTGTTGTCGCTGTGGTGGTGTCAGTTTCTGTTCTGCATTAAATAACACATCACTACTAACAAGGCACTTATTAGTACCGTAATAAAAATGTGTCAACCCCCCGCATCTCTCTCCCTCTTTCTCTCCCTCTCTCTCTCACTCTTGCACACACACACACACACACACACACACACACGAGGCATATGGGCGTGAATTTCCAGCCATCAGCTCTTCCACCCCGAGCTCAAACTCCCGAAATAGCAGCGCGACTTCAGGAAGCCACAGAAAAAATGGCTGAAGTAGTCCCACCAATAACTCGACAAGTCACTAAAGAAAATCGGGAAATCGTGACCTCCTCTGTCGATATTCACCTTGAAGAAGTCGAGGATTGCTTAATTTACGACCGACATGGAGCCTCTGTTCGGTTCAAGAAATTATATCAAGACAGGAAATCGGTCATAATTTTCGTGCGGGTAGGGGAAAATCTTAACCTTTCCGTTGAGTCACAGGCTATGCTGCCTAAAGTTGTATTCGTAAACTCACCAGAGGCTCAGATTAAGTAGACTAAGCCTCGAAGGGTGTTTCTGTTCAAGGCATCACATTAGGTAACAGGTGAGCTTCAGCGTTGCAGGACAGATGCCTCCAAAACTTCCCATGGTATCGATGGAAACCAGGAAGAACGGACAGACCGTGTCTGTAGGTGAAGACAGAGAGCGAGACGTCCCATAGGTGCAAGATGAGAGTTTTCAAAAGTTATATATCATATTATTATTGCCTATTAACTCTCTCTCTCTCTCTCTCTCTCTCTCTCTCTCTCTGTGTGTGTGTGTGTGTGTGTCTGTCTGTCTGTCTGTCTGTCTGTGTCTGTCTGTCTGCAGAGTTTCCTGTGCTACAGCTGTAAAGAGTATGTGGAAGATTTGAGCAAAATACCTAAAGAAGCCCTGGAGGTAAGTCCTGATCCACGACCATGAACGCACCGCAGGGTGGCACAACAGACCGCGCAGCTGCAAATCTGCAGCGGTGGACTGAACGTACAGTAACGTTTACTCAAGTACTGTTTTTAAGTACAAATTCGAGGTTTTTGTATTTAACTAGAGTACTTTTCAGTTTACAATTTTTCATACCCTTACTGTCCAGCGGAAAGCATGTATTTCCAAATGAACCTGTTCCTCTACAGGCTGTGGAAACTCTTCCACTCCTTAAACTACAGAAAATATAGTAAAAATCACTTATGAAAGTTGACTTTTTGGACATATGTGGTTCTCACAGGGCAGCGATGCTACAAACATATGATGATTTTATAGAATATGATGCATTGCTGTAGATTATACCCAACAGTACATAAGGTAGTTCAAATTAGTGCAACCTTAAACAACTACAGCAGTACAATGCAAGTAAAGTTTCTGAATACTTCTACCACCACTGCAAATATGACATGCACATAAGAGATAATACCCCAGCGGTTGCTTGTATAATCAGAAATCAGAACTACTTTATTGATCCCCGAGGGGAAATTGTTTTTGCATAGGTGTGAATCTAAATTATTCATTCCAAAAAATCCCAAATTTACTGTGTGTTGTTGCAGGGTGCTGACATTAGACTTGTTGTGATTGGTCAGTCTGCTCACCAACACATAGAGGTAATTACTTTTGTGATTCTTATGCATAAATTCAGTTTGCCACACTTGTTCTTATTATGCTGATTCAGTTTTCAATCTCATCTAGCCTTTCTGCTCACTGACGGGGTATCCTTATGAAATGTACGTGGACCCGGAGAGGTGTATTTATCAAAAGCTGGGGATGAAGAGAGAGGAGAAATTTACAGACTCAGGTAACGCAATACCAATGAAGACACAAACCCAGCATATTGTGAGATGGTCAGTAATGAAGATTTGCATCTGTGTGTTTATGTTAATGAACTTAGCCCCACCTAGTCCCCATGTGAAGTCTGGTATCTTTATGGGACAAATGAAGAGTATATGGAGGGCCGTGACTAGCCCTGTATTTGACTTCCAGGGTGACCTACATCAGCAAGGTGGAGCCATCATTGCAGGACCAGGTAGCCTCTTTTATATCTGTACATGCTCAATCTTAATTTCTCTCTCTGTCTCCGTTGTGTTAAATATTTCCCTTTTCCTCCCTCACACAGGCTCTCAAGTTCACTTTTCCCATTTTGACACAAACCGCCTGGACCACATGCCCATTAACTGGCTCCTGCAGCTCGCCGGAGTTCAACAGACTGTGGACTTCAGCGATAAGCCAAAGATCATCCACGTGTAGCTGGCTGGTCGCCTGAGAGTGTGCTTAACCCCACATCATCATCATGTTACTATTACATACACAGGGATGCTCATGTTCATTTGTTTGCTTGTGCAGACGTTAGTGTGTAAGAGAAGTATGAATATATTACTGTTTTTTGTTTAATTTTGTACATTTTCTACTTTTTCTATCAGTCATCACACCACTATGTCTTATGTTTGGTTGGGTGGTTGCATGGTTTATATTTTTGAAAACTTCAGAAGTGGTGCACATGTTAGCAATTTTCCATATCACTGTCTTGTTCTTAAACCCACTTTTCTCATATCCACACTCTTCATTACAATAAATAAAGTTTAATTGCTATTTCTTGGCTGCATTTGTCTTTTGTCATGCTACCCACATTCACTCCTGGCCACAGCACAGTCCTATCCAGATGGGATCTTCTCGGCACCACAGGACCACACCATGTTATCCCTATCCAGCTGCTGCTATTGAACAGTGAAGGGTGGGCACTGGACATCTAATCCTGATACGTCACATGCAGGGGATTCAGAAAGCACAAAACCTGCCCCTGCTCACAGACGTCACCGCCACCACAGAGGCAGGAGCAGGCGACTGTGCCTCGGCTGACACATCTACAACACACATACGCACATACCGACCATCAGCAGCGCAGGGGCAAGACATGCGATAATAACACAGCAACAGAACGGGGACAAGCCGCCGCACTGCGAGGCGGAGCTCTGCGGCAGCCGCTCAGGAATGTCCGCCGTGCAGCCCTGAAGAGAAAATGAAGCGCAAAAGCGAGCGGAGACGAGCCGAGTGGAGGAAAAAGCGCTGTGCAGCTCACAGCAGCTCAGAGGCGGCGCCAAGCTCTGATGTTTACATGGAGATAACAGGTAAGAGGGTCTGCTGGATGAACCCTGTCAACTTTAAGCCCCAGTTGGCGAGTGTGTGCACACGCACAGGGCAGACCTGCGCAGCACAGCAGCGCGTTTCAAGTGACCTGGGTGTGTGAAAGTCTGATTTTTTTCAGCTTTTGATCTACGATGGCGACACCGTCTGTCCCTTTATCGTTAATGCACTGGGTTTGCGTCGACTTACCTCCGCAGCCTGTGCGCAAAATACACAATATTCGAGATGCAGTTTTGCTCTGGTGTTAAAGCAGAGCCATAAATTACAGCAGAACTTCACTTTTGTATGCATCGTCATGCTTTATGGACTGTGTGTGAGTTATGAATGTGTACAGGGAGGTCGAGTGTCAGATATATAATGTCATAAATGTCAGCCCACTGTCAGTCTTGTCCAGCAATAACTGTCACATCTTTTACGGCTTTTTCCTGCTTCTTCATCCCTGCGCAGCTCCAATCTGGGAGAGGGAGGTTCTTCGAAGTGGAAATCACGAATTTGATTGACGGAAGGACCGTCCTAGCAAACGCCTGGGCAACGTTCCCGGGGCCTATCATGTGTCTGATGTAGAGAACTTTAAACTGAAATGGGAGTGGTAGAGCGTGACTGACAGGCCCTTTATCCAATTATGTAGCGCGCTGCATCTGTCGCAGCCAATAGAATCCCGCGAAATATCATGGGGGAGGAGTCGGGCGGAGATCATTTTTAGCGGAGTGCGTACTTGCACACCAAACTCCCTCTCGTTTCTCGAGTGGTAACTTTCTTCTGTCGAAGAGCTAAACCACGCGCACAAACGTTTTTCTTGCAACGTTAGATTTTTTAACTTATAGCTTTTAACTTGCTTTTTTACCTCTGTGCGCAATTATCAGTGTAAAATTTATTTACTCTTGGTGAAGAAATTCAACCTCGTATGTTTCCCAAAGCGTCATGTTCAAAACTGTGAGCAAGATGACCGCGGACGACGTTTCGTCAAGATGTATTGAGTTTATCAAGGGTAAGTAGCGAGAAATGGTGTAAAATAAGTAGTTGTGGACAGAGAGGAGCTAATTTGGGGGAATTGAGAGACAACAAAAGTATGTTTGCATGACAAACGCAAGTAACTGTTCTTTATGTTGTCGCCCTACCCCCCTCCCCTCCCTCCTCCAGATCAACTGTATTTCGCCATATTAAAGCAAAAGATCAAGAGCACAGCCGAACAACACTGTTTCTGCATAGATGAAGAGCTTGCATATGAGAAGTAAGTCATTAGTCTAATTCCATATTTGCATTTTGAACAGACCTGGTTTGATGGTTATTGCGGTTTAAATGGGCCCACGGTGCTGGTGTGAGCAGCACATCACTTCATCAGTGAATCTAGCTGTGATTGCAGAAGTTGCAGAACATATTTCTTAATCATTTCTTACAATTAAACGTTTTCTAGCTTAAAGGTCACGTCTCTGTTGCTAGAAAATACCCTTTTTAACTGTTGGAGGAGATGCATGTAACCACAACTGTAGTGAAAATGAAAGCAAGTAAAACAAATAAGAGCACCATGCCACAAAGCTGTAGAGCTTGCAGCAGAGGGCATGGATGTTGTTCGATTGGCTTCAGGAGAGAGGGCACGATTGACCTTTCAGATCCATTTTTGTGCTAGTGGAACAGAAAAAGACCTCGTGTCTTTGCAGTGTTTTGTCCTCTTCTGACTGACCCACTCTTGCATCAAATGCCTCCAAATATAGTTTTTACTCTGTCAGTGTTTTTACTGTTTCAGTCTGAGGTAGCTGATTCTTTCTAGTGAAACTTCCCTAGAGACCGTAGCGGGTTGCATAAATAGCCGCTCTGACACTCTTTTCTTCTTCATCCTCGTCTTCTTCCCTCCCTCTCTCAGCTTCTATGCGGACTTTGGTCCCCTTAACCTGGCCATGTTTTATCGCTTCTGTTGCAAGCTGACAAAGAAGCTCAAGGTAAAGTAAACCGCTGCTGCTCTTAATTGCACTTCCTGGAAAAGAGTTTGGGAAGCAAAACCCAGGTTAATCAATATGTGTTTATACCTGCACAAGGTAGGAAAAATAAGGTAAAAGTTTAAAGGTTCAAGTTTTTTGCACACTGATTAGCGATACAGGCCAACTTTTTTTTGAAATGTCTCTCAGACACAGATGATTCAGCCTCTCCAGCTCTATTACTTAATGTCTCGTGTTGATTGTCCAAACTTAGTCCTTATTCTTGAGGAATTTACAGTTTTATTAAGCCATTGCAGATTAGTTTAATGTCTCCATTTGACATTGTATATTTGTGTGTCACATGTCTGATCACACTGTTGCTATTAATGTCTTTGCACAGTCCATTACACTCTCAAGGAAGAAGATTATATTTTATACCTGTGGAGATCAAAAGAAACAAGTCAATGCTGCCTACCTAATCGGATCATACGCGGTAAGTGGCGTACAAACGCGTCCGTGTGTGACCTGCAGCTTTTGAAGTTATATCAGCGTGTAATACAAGAAGCACTTGCTGATTGGACTCTTGTATTTAAAGGTGATGAATCTAAACATGATGCCAGAGGAGGCCTACAGTCTGCTAGTGTCGAGGAATTCAACATATATTCCATTCAGGTAACAGATGACTATCACTGCACATATCTGTCATTTGATAAACTGCAGCTCAGACTGGGCACTATCAACATCGTTTATCTGTTTATCAAGTTTTTCTGTTGAAAAGGATGAAGTACACATGGAAAGCAAAGCGATCTTAGTATGTTGTTCTGATAAAGACTCTTTGACTATTTTCTTTGTTCATATTTTTTGTTTCAGAGATGCTTCGTTTGGAACCTGCATGTACAATCTGAACATCTTAGATTGCCTTCGTGCCATTCACAAGGTGCGTCTTCTGAAGATTTATTTATTTCTCTGTCTTCCCTGCTGTGTCATGCCCCTAATGAAATTAACTCCCTCTCAAACATCCACCAGGCTCTGCAGTACGGCTGGCTCGACTTCTCTAACTTTGACGTGGAAGAATATGAGCACTATGAGAGGGCAGAAAACGGTGACTTAAACTGGATCATCCCAGGAAAGTTCCTCGCGTTCAGCGGGCCTCATCCGAAAACCAAAATAGAGAATGGTAAGTTTCTGGTGCACCTTTAGGGGAAAAAAAAAAAAACTATGTCTAACCTCATTTTTACACCTCCTAAACTCACCAGAATGTGTTTTCTCTTGCCTTAGGGTACCCTTTGCACGCTCCAGAGGCCTACATCCCATACTTCAGGAATCATAACATCACCGCTATCATCCGGCTCAACAAGAAGATGTACGATGCCAGGCGGTTCACAGAATCTGGCTTCGAGCATCACGACCTGTTCTTTGTGGATGGGAGCACACCTAACGACTCCATCGTCAGGAAGTTCCTCAACATTTGTGAGAATGCTGAAGGAGCCATTGCTGTCCACTGCAAAGGTCAGATTTCTAACCTACATTTACACTGAAAGAAAGTTACTGGGTCAGACATTTCTGACTGATTGTGGTTTGATTTGAAGTTCCTTAAACCATGCTCAGTATGCGGTTTCTTGCACAATTTAATGCCACGCCCACTTTTTTTTCCCCCTTTTAGCTGGTCTGGGGAGGACTGGCACTCTGATTGGCTGCTATATGATGAAACATTACCGCCTGACTGCTGCAGAGGCCATTGCCTGGATAAGGATTTGCCGACCAGGGTCCATCATTGGACCTCAGCAGAACTTTGTTGAAGAGTAGGTGTTTACTGAAGCAGTGTCGCTTGTTTCAAATGAAATGAAATTATTTATCACGAGTGTAAGAGCCAGAAACTCTGCTTCATCAGGATTCATCAAATTTTACTAAACAAGCTTCAAACCAGCAAGGACAAAAACAGAAAACAGAAAATCTTTCATGGGAAACAAACAAAGCTGTTAAGCAGAAATTGTGTGTTCGTGTGGGACCCGTATAGCAAGATGCTGATTAAGAAAACAGGCTTGTGTATCACAGGACCTTCATGTGGGGGCAGATCTGCTGAGAACTGAGAATAATAATGGTGGTGGCAGTTTGGCAGGAAAAATGAGTTTATTTTATGTGCTTCATTGAAATTTTGTACATCAGGAAGCAGAACAGTCTGTGGGCAGAGGGAGATGTCTTCCGGGAGAAGATGCTAAACGAACGAGAGAATGGCAAGATGGCCGTGACCAGGATCCTGTCTGGAGTGGACGACATAACCATCAACGGGAGCAACAAGAACAGGACGTCCAACAAAGAGGAAATGGAGCTGGTGAGTTTTGAAATGCACCTCTCAGGTCCAGAATGTGCTGCGTGTTTTTAACCTCCCCTTTGGCTATTCATTGTTTTTTGTTTGTTTTGTAGTATAACGATGAAGAGGAGAGAAACGGTCTCACGCAGGGAGATAAACTGCGTGCCCTGAAGAGCAAGAGGCAGGCGAGATCGTCCTCAGGTTCTCTATCGTAAGTTCCCAGGCAGCCTGGAAGTGCCGTCATGCATCACGCCGACGTGTCTCAGTACTGAAAAATGAGCAGTGCCTCTCCTCGTCCGTCCCTCGGACCATTACACGTGTACAGCAGTGTTTTTCAAATCATAAGTAACTTATGATTTGAACGATTAGGATTTCTTAATGACCAGGAAGTTTGATGAGCGTTCTCCTTTCCTCAGTGTTTATTCAGGGTAGTCAGCTGTTGGCTAATCAGTTAGCGCTGCTCTTCTTTACCCATACATGGCGATTTTCATCCCAATATCATAATCTATGAGTTAAGGAGCCTGGCAGCATCCCCCTCCTTCTCCCTGTCTGTAATATTTCAGTAACTCTGTCTCTGCGTCCTCTTCAGGTTCCCTTTCATTAAATCACATGCAGATCAGGTGTAATATAAGTCATCCCATTTTCATCTCTGATCAGCGAGTGATGAGGATGAACAATTAAGTCGAAGTAGCGGGTCAAATATTAAGGTGACAGAGTTGTTTGGAGGGCTGGATTGGAGTTATCTGACACACAATCTTCCAGAAAAAACATTTTTCTTGAAGGCTGGATTTAGAAAGGCACAAAGATGTGGACGTTAAAGATATGATCTCTGAATTTGCTTTACTGTAGGTTTGGTGAGCTCTAAATTGGCTTATTCAGTGGTGCAAGACTGTGGAGGTATATTAGAGGATGTCAATGCCCATAGCACCTTATACCAAAGCTCCATGCTTGAAAAATATCTAAACAACATTATGCAGATAAACAAATAAAAAAGTGGCGCATTGGACTTCAGGCTTAAACCAGACTATGATTGAAGGCAGGAGAATGTTAGAACTGGCCTCGATCAGAGTTAGAGTGATGTCAGGTTGTGGGGTGGGAAGCGCAGTCACAGCAACTCAGAATGATGCTTCAGTGATGCTGAACACCTGAAGTGGGAGAATCAACGGTTAAACATTTGGCAGAGTCTCTTTCTCTGCAGCGATAAAAGTGCACTCTCACCGTTTGGCAGCCGTGAAGCCTGAAACAGATTCAGTTTGAAAATGTCAAACAAAGGAAAACATACATAGAATTAAACAGTACCACAAGTTCAATTCCAAATTTGTCACTATGTCAAGTCATCGTGACTCTTTGTTGCAAACATAAGACCAGCCGGTTCTCTTTGCTTCCCTGTCACTTCCTAAATGAATAAAGTCCGCTTCATTTGTGCCCATGTAAATCAAGCCGCGGGGAGGTTGGGTGTCAGCATGGCTGAGGATGGTTGACTGGCCGCTGCCCATGTACCCATATGGCTTTGGCTTTTGTTGTCCCATGTCAGGCAGGTGGTAGTGTTCTGCTGCAGCCTCATGGGTGCGGTGTGGCCGATGTGTTGCCTGCCGTTGAAAAGATAGCAGAGAGAGGCAGAGAAAGAGAGGGGAGAGGAAAAACAGAGAGAGGATGTGAGGTTTTGTATGATGGAGGTAAGTGCACGTCACTTCCTTTCTAGCTGACATCCTCTTCCTGTAGAAATGGCTGCTATGCCAGTGAACGGTATGGCTGACCTGAAGTTGTCCTCTTTTTTTATTTTTATTTTTTTTCATTTTTTTGTCTTCCCTCACTGGATGATTATGGTGTGAAGTGGATATGCACTTAGTGGATGCAATGCTTTTACACGCCTTTCATTATCTGCCTCTCATGGACACACTGAGCTGTTCTGCTTTGATATCGAGGCTTATCCGAGATATCCTCTGAGTTACAGTGAAGCTCTCAAGTTGAGCCTGCTGTACTTGTTAACAACAGCAGCAGTTATTCAACTAATCACGGTTTTATGCAAGATCTGGATTAGTTGAATTAAATGTTTTAGTGCTTGGCTTGCACTAGTGACTCTGCACTTCTCAGGAAAGAAACAAGTGGTAAGGGAGGCTTGGTCCACGTCCTGATGTGCAGTAGGTACTTTCTTATTGTCGGGTAAACTAGCTCACTTGCCTGCTCAACCACTCAAGCTGTAGGCGTTTATGGAAACTGCCGATAGGATGTTAGAGTGATCCTTGACTGAGGTGTTTTGAGTTTAATTTTTAAACGGTGTTGTTGGGGTGGTAAATTCCTCCTGATCCTCATCCTAATTCAAAGGATATAAAACTACATATGTGAGCTTCTGAGGAGGTAGCGAGATGAAAATGGGTACTTATCTGTTCTCAGGAGGGAGTCGGGGCAGAGAGGAGATTTGCTTGCACTTCTGGCCATATGCCCTATCAGGGTATGCGTTGCTACGCAAACATCTAGCTTCCAGCTGAACTTCACCATCTGGCTCCACTGTTTGTTTTATGATGTAACACTGAGGCGCATGTTGAATTCCAGTGACGTTTAGAACGAAGATTATATGAAAACTTCTCATCTTTTCTGCCTTTTTTCATGCATGGCAACAGGCATGAAACCCTTGGACATGCACGCATGGACATGCCTCTATGTTCGATCTATGTATGTGTCTAACATGTAATTAATGTTGGGCCGGGTTCATTGTCAATTGCCTGTTGTTTTTCCATTGCTTATGTGACTGGATCAGTGCACACGTACCACGTGAGCTTTGCTTACTCCTCCTTTTTAAATGGTCTGCTTTTGTAGAACAAAATTTGATCACGGATACTTCTTCCATTTTTAGACTTGTTTTTGTGAACAAAGTTAAAGCTCGACAGACATGTTGGCAGGCTGGTATCAACCACTAAGCTTTTGTGTAAAAATGGAACATCAACCAGTATATAATCAGCTTTTTAAACTCTCAAATATCTTTTAGCACTTCAGGGTTCCCACATCAGTTGGGTTCTAAGTATACAGCAAAGTGCTCACACATCAGAGCGAGTCAAGAACAAAAACTTGCTGACTGGCACTGTTGGATGCGAGGCTCTCTGAAAGGTATTTTATCTAATCCAGTCCCAGTGGAAAAGCAGAACATCAGAGGCTTTGTGTCCTGCCTGGACGTCTCTTGTCTCTCCTTCCTTTTTTTCCCCCCTTTTTTTCCGTTTGCTCTTGTTGTTGGATTTGTCCTCCTTTCAGATGGCTGGTAGCCATGCTGCTCTCCTCCCTGTGTAGCCTTGCCCTGTGGTGGATTGTGTATGGCTTCCCTTCTTCCATCCTGCATTTCTGTATAGACGGGTTAGGATTTCAATGAGTTCTGCCGCCCGTCAGCCCCCCAAAAAACCTGTCCTGCCCCCCTTCTGGAGCTCTAACTGAGAATGCTGTAAGTGAGACACCAGTCTCTTTTTTAATTCCCAAACCAAATCAGAAATTTGTTCAAAATCATCCTCTTGTTACTTTATTCCTTCTGTAAGCACAGTAAACTTAAGAGCTGATGAGCAGAGCCAGTTAAAAAAACATCCGAGGCCTCTGCCTTGTTTCCATTTTCTGTTCATAATGATTCTGTTCTTATCATCCTGTCATCTTTAAACATCATGCTTTGCTGGTTATTGTGTGGACTGCAGTGCCTGTGGTTAAAATTAAACCCTGCCAGACAGTTAAGCCTTCTGTAACTTTGTGAAAAGGAAAGTCAGGTCCCTCTTAAGCTGTTTAGTGCCACCCTGTGGCTTTTTTTGGTACTGTCTTGGCTTTACTAATCCTACCTGGCTGCTGACGCTGCGATAATGATCTGTGCTCAAGTGCCATGCTGTCAGAGTTTTAAAGCCATCTCACTCATCTCCATACAGTCTGCCTCCAGTCCTGTCACCTTTCTCTCAGATCTCTTAATATATAAAATTAAACCACATTTTTCACGTTTGTGTTACTTGTGTTTTCACAGACAAGAAGAGAATAAGATTCACACCAGGTCATCATCACAGTCCCTGAGGTAAAGCTTGCAGCACACACACACACACACACACAACATGCATACTTGCGCTCTGACGTTAGACACGGCTCACGTTAATGAATGTCTGTCTCCTCTGCAGCACGGTCATCCTGCAGGCCAGTGTTCAGGGCTGCAAGACCGGCGTTAACCCTTTGGCTCTGTCTGACCACTCGGACAGCAGGAAGAGAACCAGAACCTCACTGCCTGGTTCTGTAGGAGGAAGGTCAGTGGCTGTTTTTTACACTTGAGCAACACAAGAAGTAAAAGGGGCAGTGCTACTTACCCAGACAGACATCAGGTCAGCAGCAGCAGCAGCAGCTTTTTTGTGTGTTTCTGCTTAAAGGCAAAAGAGATCAGTATTGATTGAAAGTAGAAAAATGAACGTTTAACTGTTCTGAGTTAACTATATACACCAGAAAATATAACAGTTAGAACTGGATGAGTTTGTTCAGTTGTTATTTTATCAAATTAACAAAACTGTGTAAGAATTATTAAGCTCTCAATTGTTTCCCCTTGTGTAAATATTTGCACCCTTTTACCCTTTATTTCTATTATCCAGGACTGTGCTGAGTTGATGCCATTTTTACTACATTAAATTCTGTTTGGATGTGTTTTCTGTGAAGCTGACACTCAGATGAAAAGCAACCAAGAGGCTATAGCCACTCATGGGTCCTTGTGGAGTAAATTAACAGCATCCCTTCTCTCTGCCAGCTCCCTGTGCCACACCAGACTGGTCAGGTCCCTAGGCAACTTGCATGTAGTGGCTGGCGACAGAGACGCAATGATTTGTGAGCCATGTGGCAGCCATAGAGACACAACCGGTGCCACAGCCAACACAGGCACTCTCATCAACTTAAACATGGCCCAGGTCCACCTACAGGCAAGCTCCCTCAGACTCCCTCTGAGCCATATGGAGACTTGGGCAGCATTTGCACACAAACAGAAATCCACTTTTCACTCATCGGTTTTCTTTGCGCATATGTTCACTATGCTGCTCAAACAGGACAAGTCATATTTCAATGGTTTCTCCTCCGTTTCGGCAGCCATAGCATGAGCAGATCTCTGTTAAAGATCACTTCATTGGTGTCTGTGTAAATCCAGTCAGAATCCAGAGGCTCAGCGCTCTCCCTTTCTCCTGTTAATGCTCAAGACAGACCGTGCTTGGATTGTAATCACTTAATGTACTTAGGCTGGGGTGCATCAACATGGATTAAATGCTTAAAGAAAATCTAATTGTGGTTTATCAGTAAATTCTTTTCAATCTGATCTTTAACATAATTAGGACTAAGCAAGATTCAATGTAGATGTCACTTTTTATCATTTGACAGTTGAGATGTCTGCAGGGCAGTGTCTTTGAGGGTGTTTTTGCACAAGTTACTTTTCCTGCTAAATCATGGAAACCTTTAACAACGGTTTCAGTTGTTTACTCTTTGGATTTATGCTGGCAGGGTAAACCACGAATATGTCAAATCAAAACAGAAGTCAGGAGTTTTTAAATAGTTTTTGCTATTTTCCAGCTTGCTGCTTTTGTTTTTTTGTATTGTTAAGCAGTTAAAAAAAACTCCTTACCATGCTTTACATTCAACATAGTCGATTTGAGATGTAGTTAACTAAACTGGTTGTCTGTAATCTTAATTTAAACCATGCTGTTGCACCCCAGCCACAGTTCCTCTGTACTTATATGTTGTACTAACATTACGTATAGCCTGATACTGTCCAGGACTAACATTCAGTGAATCTGGCCCAAATGAAATTCCACCCGCCTCAGTCTCCCTGCTGTTTCCTTCTACTGCTTTCCTTGCATGTTCTCTAAGAACAGGGGGTTTCAGAGGACGACTGGCTATAGCTTCTTTGGACTCTGCTGCTCACTGTGTCTTCTGCCTCTGTGTCCATGTCTGCATCCTTTACTGGTGCCAGTCTTTAACGTTTATATCTCCTTTCTCTTTCCTTCTCTTCTACATTTCTCACATGCAACAGACGCACTGTCTCCAGAGGACGTAAAGCTCGCAGTTCTTTGCAATCAATTCGATTTTCCAGGCTATGGTATCTGTCTCCTCTTCACTTTCTGTGCTACATTCACTGTATTTTCTGTTATCAAACGGCATTTTTGTAATTACCCGTAATGAATTCTTACAGGCATGAATGATTTGTGCGTAAACATTGACTGCATGAATGAACAAATGTTGACTGATTAATATTGCAATGTAAATCAACAAAATCAGCCCCTGTTAACACTGACTTTGTCTTTGTTTCCTTCAGTCACTCCATTCCCAAAGCTAGAGCTCCTCTACTGCGGTGAGCCTGTGGATCTGGAAATCCTGACAAGTTTTACACGAAATCCAACTTCTACACACCTGTACTACTCATTCAATGGATTTTTAAGTTTCAGAAAAAGGTTGGAACAAACTTTAATGTGATGTGTAAATCATTTATACTAGATTGTTTGATTACAAGTTCTTTTACCTGTAAGGCACTTTGGTTTTTATATTTGTAACAGCATCATGAAACAAACTGATAGTTTTAGTCATTGTCTGGTTGTTCCTCCTTAACTGAAGCATGCAGTAGCAAACATCAGATTGGACCCGCAGCTATCAGACTGGCATGTGAATGTGTGACTCCAAGCACTGTGCAGCAGATATACTGGTTTTATAAGACGGTAGGTTCTTCAGTTAGAAAAATTTGTCGATGGATGTGGCCGGGAGCTTGGAATAAAAACCTGCTCTCGGGTGTTAGTCGAGTCTCTATCGGCGAGCAGTCTATACAATACCGTGCATATTTGTACCTCCATTCTCAATATCTGGCTTGTCTTGTCATTTATCTGTGAAGCTTTTCTGCTACTGTATTTCAAGACTGTAAATATGTCAACATTTGATATACTCAGTTTGTATTTTTTAAATATTTTGTACTATGTTTGAATCATGCTAGGTAATAAGTCAATGGTCCTGATGGGGCCTTGTCTAACTCATGTTCATAATCCACTGAAGACACTTGCTTGAAGCACATAGAATCACACTTTTTAAATAAATGTACTCCAAGTATATCTCTGGCTGTTTTTGTCCCGTATGCTGAACATACCAAGATGCATTTAACGCAGCATCAAGCTGACCTCACTGTGATAACATGTACACGTTTTTTGATAAAATGTTAGTTTTCATGCAGACTCACACTAAGACTCTAACCTGCTCGCCCAGCTGAGTACACATACATTATTGTTCACATAATCCCAGTGTTACTTTCAGTAAATAAATCCAGCTTCAAAGTAAACTTGCAAAAGCATTTATTCTCTGGGACTCAAATGCTAAACAGTGCCTTTGGTGATATAGAACAAAGTAAATCAAGTACAATAAAACCCCAAACCTTAAGAACAGCAGAAACATGAGAACAGTGGGGTTTTGGTTTTTTTTTTTTTGGTTTTTTTGTTTTTAGCAACGTGTTCAAGTGCAACCAATACTCCCCACAGGAGATCCACCCAGAGAAGTGAAGTCAGTTATCTTCCTGCTGATAGTGCTGGGAAGTCTTCGGGGTCATCCGGGTTTGGAGCCAGATCATCCTCCTGGTGGGAGAACAGTGTTTTTAACACTAATTACATGACATGTTCCTAATATTCTGGGAGGATTGTGTTGATTTTCTTCTTAGATCACTTTATGTGGTAAGCACATTGATTACAGTGCAGAAAATCCCAATCAAACAAATGCCGTCACTTTGGAAAATGCGACTCGTATGCAAACCACCAAGTCATTGATTTAACACCACAAGACTGATTTGCATTTATTAGAGCGGGCCAAGAATCAAGAACTTACCCTCTCCAATATGGGTATGGCTCTCTCTGGGCGACTTGTCAGACCCCCTCGTGCTCCCCTTCCTCGACCCCCACGGCTGGGGCGCCCAAGACTCCCAAAATTGATGTCCATAAGGGAGGTGATATCATTCACTGACCTGCGGAGGAAGTTGCCGTCATCCATGTCCTCCACAGTCCCTTTGAGGCTCTGAAGATTGGAGGCAAACACACAAAACACTGACATTCTGGCCAAGAGGAAAGGACAGGAAAAGCCTGGACTGTGAAAAGAGCCGAGCACAGGACAGACAGCCTCAGCTTGATTCACTCTCTTCCTCATAAACACATTTCTGAAGGCCTTGCAATTGTACGTTACATTGAATCGTCACTGCAGGATGAATCCACCAGCAAGCTCACGGCTGCGCTTTCATCAGGGGTTCTTAGTTTTCTTGTTGACAGATTCCACAAAGTGCTTCACATTCTTACCTCCAGGTGCTTTGACTGGTGGATGACCTTGGCTTTGGAGGGAATCTTGTTCTCTGCTTTGCGGATATTAAACTCCGCCTTGGGACGACTTATCTCCTGCATGGCCTTCCACTCGTCCAGGGTCATCTCCATGGCAACCTGCACCACCATCTCCCCGTCCTCTTCCATTGCTCTATGGTAATTGGGACAAACGCCATCTGTCAGTCCACTTTATTGTGACTTTTCTATATTTTAAGACTAAATATAGTGTGACCCTGCCACATGAAGGGTTTGTGGCGAACATGCCAGTATTGTTGGTACGGAGCTAGCAGTTGTATTTTTCATAAATAAATACATTAAAAAACCTTAAATAGATTTTTTTTGTTTTGTTTTTTTTGTTTTTGTTGTTTTTTTGTTTACACATTTTGGATCAGTAGTAACTTATGCAACTTGTTGCGCTGTGTCAATACAAAAAAAAAGTCCAGACTCATCAACTGTCACTCTTGACTGATGAGTCTACCACTGTACCAGGTGATGTGATGTCATTTTTTTTTTTTTTTTTTTTTTATAGAAAGATGCTTATGTGTCACTCACCGATGCTGATTCTCTTCATCTGCAGGTATTTGGGGCTCCTCAGATTTGACTGGAGCATCAGATGTCACCTCCATTAATTCGCTTCACAATAGGGACATGGTTAAAAAGAAACGAATCTGTGTTGCGTACAAGTTGTGATTTCCATGTCGTTAATCCAAGTTCACTTACCTTGCAGCTTCCTCAACACAACCCCAGTTCCAGGGTCCCCTGCCTCCTCTCTTTTCCTCAGGAGATATACCTCTGCAATGAAAGCAATACAACATTATAAAAACCACAACAACAACAACAACAATAAGAGCACAAGCTTTTTAAACTGGATTGCTATATGAACAGAAAGGCTCACGTTCCATTGTGCCGATCATACTCTCTCTTGCCCCTCGGGTTGAAGTTGTCCGAGTTCCTTGTGTATCCTCCTCCGCCTCCGCCTCCGCCTCCACCCCCGCCTCTTGCTCCTCTCCTACCCCTGATCCCCCCTCTGCCCCTGAAGTCAGAGTCTGCATTACTGGAAGGCCTGGGGACCAATCAGATGAAAACTCAGTTCGTTCCTGTGACCACTCCGACATTTCAAACCCAGCTGATGGATTACTGCTCCAGACATCATCACTGGTTGTGTCTCTTATTTTTACTCACCTGTTTTTACTCATTTCATTCAAAATAGCAGTTTACCCTGCTTGTAATTCGGACAAATATTTGTCAGTGGTGGTACAGACTAAACCAAGCCTGTGTTGAGTCAGGAAACCAGTATGCAGAGCCTCAGCCTGTATGAGAACACATACCTGGAGACAGAAAACTCCTGTGGATACTCCTCTTGGTTGGCTCTACGCTCCCCAAAGGCAGCTCTCTTCGTGCCCCTCTGGACCTCCTCTTTGCCATCTCTGCTCTCCGTCACCGTTCCAGGACGAGCCTGCTGCTGCTTACGGACTGAAGACAGAAAGTGAGGTCGCGATACATTAGACACAGATTGTGTTGTGATTCATCACTTCCTATTTGATCTCCATTAAATGTTTGGTCGAGAAAATCAAGCTTCACAGCCCATGTTGGAAACACTGATCTATTACAGTCTGTAACACCATATATTTTTTAACTGAATCAGCAAATGGCTGGGTGTCATGTCAGGACAAAAGTGTGGAGTTAAATTCAGTTTTGAGCGTGTTATAAAATCAGGAGAATGGAATTTGGCTTCAGACAAGCCCCCACAGCCACCCACCCTGACAGCATGCACATGTGCTCAGCAGCCTTGCTGACCTTGCACCATCAGCAGCTGACAAAGCCTGAGCAAACTGACCACTCTTGGCTGGACCATCCAATCTAGAAATACCAGCAGCGGCCGGAATACTTTGGTTTTGGGTGGGAGGGGTTGGGGGGGTGTTAGGACTCGTGCAGCTCAGCGGTTAGCTCACCTGGAACCGGGTCTTGACCGTCCAACGCGAGGGGGAGGCGTCTGTCCCTTTGGGACTCCTTCTGGCCAGGTTTTTTCTGCTTGCCTTTCTTCTCCTCATCTTCCTTTTTCTTCTTCTTCTTTTCCTTCATCGTTTCCACTTCGCTCATCAAGTCGAACGGGTCCGCTTCGTCATCCAGAAGATTCCCGAACCTGTTCGCCACAACACAACCGAAAGCGTCCGGCAGCATTTTAGCCTGCGTATGATGAAGAAACAAGGCAGTGTAGAAAGAGCGACTCGCACGTCAAGATGAACTCATATCTTGCAAATAATAAACAGCAAAACAAAAAAGGGACGAGCGTTCGCCTGCCCAGCTGAGACGGAAAAGAGCTGCGGAGGGCACTTTGCTGTCCCAGCAAACATCAAACAAATGGCCGCAGCAGTTTGTCGACACTTTTAAATGTTTGCACGTGTGGAGGAAGCGACGCCACGCCCCCTGCTCATCAATAGGATATTCACTAATCAATATTCAGCCACAGACCTGGCCCAGTGCTCTGCCAGGGGGCTGGTAGATTATTCTCTGCTTAGTCAGGTCCTGCTGCTCAAATTGGCACAGAGACTTAAGTCAAAGGGAATTTTATTTATTAAATAAAAAAGTATCCTTGATAAAAAAAAAAAAATACACAACATTCAACAATGAAACCATAAAACACTCTTAGGTTAAATAAATGGCACTAGCCGATTCCAAGCTATCGTTAACTTACTATAGATCTTGAAATGTTATTTTGTTTTGTTTAAAACTGATTAACACTGATGAATGAAAAAAACACTAACCACTGGAAAATAATGTAACATTAGCGTTAAGTCGTTAGTATTTGGCTGAAGATGATCAATGATTTTTCAGTGAAGCTAGCTGTTAGCATTAGGATAGCTAACATTATGAGTGAACATTTTAAATGGAGCAGTTAATAGCTAGCTTGTATTTCTGTTTTTACAGTAAAAATTGCAATATCTAATTTTGGTTTGACAGCTGGTAATTAATCTAAAGTTGGCTATGGCGCACATTTATCTTAATAGAGATTAATACAATTGTATAGTTCAGTGGATAGCTAGGTATCATGTTTCTTACAGCTAACGTTAGTTGAGCTAGCTGCTACAGTTATAAAACATTATTTCCTTGTATTCCTTATTACTCCTATTATATAGGGGTAATAGTTATTTTATTTTCAACATTTTATGTTATTATTAACTACATTATTTACAGTAACTATGAGTTAAGGCCTCCTACACTCCTATTGAGCAGCTTGATGCAGGCCCATTTGTACTTTATGAGTAGCCTACATTTCAGTCGTCATAGGTCTGCTTTCATTTTAGGAGACATTTGATGAGGCATCGATCTCAGCTGTGTTTGGGAACACAGTGATTGTTAAGTAGTCTTTAACTTCACCATATCATGTACAATCTGAAGGATATTGCATCAAAGTCTACACATCCCTTTGCATACGGGTCAGCTTGCACTAAACTTATTGGATCAATGAAAACTCCAAAATGATTCACAAACTGCATGCATTTCTGTTTAAATACTGTTCTGACAGATCTAATTTAACTCCATTAATTATCTGATAAGTGACCATCCAACAGATATTTATGAAATAACCTTATGAATGTACAAACATACTTTAATACTCAGATCCATATATTGAAACAATATTTCATCAGCATATCTCAAACCTGATTAAGCTGAGTCACTCACTAGCAGCATGAGTCAGGGTATATTTCACATAATGAAAACTAGCTCCATCTAGTGGTCAGAGTGGAAAGTACAAGTCTGTGCTGTCAAGCTATGCTCCCAATGTACAGACAGTTAAAATTTACTATGTTAATATTAATGCATGTAAGGAAATCCTGGAAAGGGGGACAGATGAGGTCCCATAGGAAGTTTCATTTACACTTGTTAGGTTGAATGGAATCTAAGTGCACAGACTTTAATACCAGGGAAATTACCATTGCTACAAGTTCACATTAAATTATTGAAAATTATGATTGGTTTTTTTTTGATGTCACAAAATTGCCAATGTTTGTTACAAGACAGTGTATGGCATTCAATCTGAAATGCAAAGGTTATTACATAGATTATTAATGATCCAAAATAGCAACAGCACATTTAAATTCAGCACAACATTGTGCATTTGTTAGTAAATCAGTTCTCTATTGGCATACTAGACCAGGGTAATGTTTAAATGACACACTGTACAGTGCAGTAGGATACATTTGGGTGGCTTTTTCTACAGTGAAACAGTGAATGACTGAAAAAAACAGACAGGGTGATAACAATGGTTTCTGTTGCACCAGTGCATAATTAAAACAGCTCATTTTATTTCAGTTATTTATAGGCATGTTTTCTGAGCTGTCCCCTCTACATTAAAATCAGGTCCTATTGTGTATAGATTGTACCTACCTATTATGCAAAGTCTTTTGAAACAACATATTGACTGCTTTATGTGGATTTTTCATGAAAAAATACAATTTAGGGTTAAATTGTAGTTTTTCTAATTTACACCACTTCAACACAAATACATTTTCAAATAACCCTTAGTGTCTTTTTCTTTTTCTCTCACACAGTACACTCTTTGTTCAAGTATTTACGCCCTAAAATGATTACGTAACTTTGGCGCCTCTGGGCCACCGTTTCTTTTCCCTTTAAACTGACCAAAAATGTAATAACATAAACAGACTCTTCAGCGCGGGAAAGAGCCATCTGCTCGCCTGAAACGTAAAATTAACCGCCCTTCACTCTCATTGGCTTCGTCGTGGCCGAACTCTCGTTCTGTGCGTCTTCATTGGCCAATCTTAATGTCAGCGTGCAAGAGCGCGCGTCAATTGTTTAAATCTCATTGGACAAAAACGTCTTGACCAACCATTGCGTACAGCTCTCCCTCTGCCCTGTCTATTGGCCCACGGGCTTACTCGGTAGATCTATGTAGCTGCTACCATTGGTTACGAGTGACACGTGGGATCAGATCCCTGCAGCCGATTGGTTAGTGCACTGCTCAGGCGCGATTTTGCAACGCGGGACAACGTTCCTGTGGGCGCACACAGGCAGTTCAGACGACCCACTGCGTGAAGAGGGAAACTTACCATCATCCTCATATCTGTCTGCATCTTTGTGGCAATTTGGTTGCGAAGAAACGGATTCAAGGTTTTTGTCTGCTCCTCTTTGGAAATGAAGGACATATTCACCCCAGACTGAAAAGGCGCACTACTTATAACTTGTTTGCTGTTAAAATAATCAGTTACAGTTAGAACTTTTACTGTTTTTGCTTTATTTTGCAACTAACACCGGAGTTTGACATCCATACAATGGCCGACAACAAGCACCCGCACGTTATCTTCTGCAACGACTCGCCCAAAAGAGTTTTGGTGTCCGTCATCAAGACCACCCCGATCAAACCGAGGGCAGCGGAAGCCCTGACGCCGACAAGCCCCGGTTTCAGCGACTTTATGGTCTACCCGTGGAAATGGGGGGAGAACGCCCACAATGTGACTCTGAGCCCGGGCTCAGGGAGCGGGGCTTCGTCGCCTACCGGGACTCAGACGGCCAGGGAAGCGGATACAGCGCCTTCACCCGACCAGATCAGGGTAGGTTCAGATTATTTTAACCGTAATGTTGCTGAATATAGCGCGTGGTAGGACAGATGCTGTTGCACAGACTGAGTAGTATTTTATAGCCATGCTTATTTCTTTTATAGTTTGAGACTGTTGACAACACAGCAATACACAAATAACACAGTATTTATAAGTTGTAACAACACTTGCACTACGTTCAACTACTTGTAATAACACCGGCTGTGAGAAGAAAAGCGTGCACGTTTGGCCATACTGACATCTTTTAAAGACACAAACTTTTCCAAACTGAGTCGTTGTGGAATATGAATACAGTCTAGAGGTTCACTATTAATTTCTCATGATGGCACCACATAAAACAGAGAAATTATGTTTGGAGTCGGGCTTAATATGGCCGAGATGGAGAGTCATTTAAAAAAACGCCCGCGCATTAGGGTGTGACATGGTGGATTTTAAACCCTGGTTACTTCCTGATTCTGGAGCAGCTGCTCATACATGACGTCTAGTCGCGCGCCAAAAATGTAACCGGATGTGAATGAATTATAATGGACAAACGTGCATCCTGCTATAACACGTGAGCTCAGAGAAAGAACTTACGATTGATATAATGTTGCAATTCAATATGGCAACAGTAAAGTTTCACAAAAATGGCAACAGTATTCTTATAATCATGTACATGATGTTGATATTTACTTTTTATTCAGTATCCTTTTTTTAATTGCCCCGGTGTTAGTTATCTTATGACTGATATTACGTTGCTTTGTATTGAATATTTCTTTATAATACATATGCATATAAAATAAGTATTAACATTATTTGCCACATATGGCTGCTGTTCAATCGGAAAAAAGGTGCTGATGGTGTGGCTAATGTGAAAACTGTGTGTTCTTGCTGTCAGGATGGTATTCGCAGAGGGCGTCCACGGGCTGACACCGTCCGGGAGCTCATAAGTGAGGGGGAGACTTCATCCAGCCGCATTCGGTGTAACATTTGCAACCGAGTGTTTCCCCGAGAGAAGTCTCTTCAGGCTCATAAGAGGACACACACAGGTGAGAACAGGGAGGGAGGAGCGGTGAATATCAAGAATATCGTATAGTCAAATGACAGGTGCCTAGAGAAACAGGTGGATGTACTGTGATTCAATAATGCCTTTTCCTATGCTGTTAGAAGCAGGAAAGGTCGCGTTAACGCTTGTTAAAACATATGTAACAGTGACTGAACAGGATGGGGGACAGCTCTGCTTGTTCTGTGAGAGCAGCAACTGTTATGATTTTTTTGGCTTTAGTGTTCACATTTGAAATGAGTGTGCTGTCTGTGTGTATCAGGAGCAGCTCTGTGTAATGACAACTGAATTGTAAAACAATGACAATACCGTGGTCTGAACAATGTCCCCCCAGGAGAGAGGCCCTATCTGTGTGACTACCCAAATTGTGGGAAGGCATTTGTCCAGAGCGGTCAGCTGAAGACGCACCAGCGACTGCACACTGGAGAGAAACCCTTTGTCTGCTCTGAGAAAGGTGGGTTTTGGAGAAGACCATGATATTCAACTGAGTGCTCTTTAAGTGAAGCTGTTTGGAAGAAAAAAAATACAAAGTCAAGGTTTCATGAGCTTTCACTTTCAGGTACTTTCCAAAGACATGAAATGTGGCTCAGTTAGTGAGGCCAGGTGGAGCTTTTTTACTGGCTGAGTTATATTTCAAGCATTTGGAAAGTACCCATTAAACACAGGCCTGACAGTGTAACTGTATGTTATGACATAAACGTGCAAGCTGAAAATCACCACCAGAATTTACTAACATGCTAAACAACAACAGCAAGAAAAAGGAGATTTATTCTTAGCTATTCTAATCACAGAGACACATGGCGTGCAATGGCTTACTAAATGTATTCATACCTGTTGCTTTCTCTGCAGGATGTGGCAATCGGTTCACTCATGCCAACCGTCACTGTCCCAAGCATCCTTTCTCCCGCCTGAAGAGAGAGGAACCAAAGGAGGGCCTGGGGAAGGCCCAGTCTGTGGATAACAAGGCTGTGGCAGAGTGGCTGGCAAAGTAAGTGAATATGCAGGTGGACTGAGCAGAAGTGGCCTGTTTTGTGTCAGGACCCACGTTTTGCACAGTGCATCACACATAGTACATTTAATGTCATTTTCTGCTTACACTGTATGTTAATATACTCTTCTCTCTCCTTGCAGGTACTGGCAAACCCGTGAGCAGCGTGCCCCCACAACCACCAAGGTGAAGCCTCAGGGCAAGGCAAGAGCAGAGGACCAGGAGCAGCAGGACCCCATGGAGTTCCTCCAGTCCGATGAAGAGAACGGAGAAGAGGAAGAGGCCGCAGAGGAGGAGAAAGGCAGCCAGGGAGGAGGTGCCGCCAAGCGCCGTCTCCAGGAGCAACGAGAGCGTCTCCATGGTGCCCTGGCACTCATTGAGCTGGCCAACAACCTGTCTGCCTGAACACCCACCTCCTGATCCTGGACTCCCATCCCCTGTCCCTCATACCTCCAGTCCCATTCCGCCTTCCTGCAGTATGTGCTGTAGCTAGAAATTGTTCATAAATGCAGATCAGCGACTAGTTTAGTTTGTTCCATCAAGTTGTAAAACCAGACTTTGAGAAAGAGCTGAATTGGCCTGAGATCAGTGTTATGCACTCGCACCA
Organism: Chaetodon auriga; assembly: GCF_051107435.1. Classification (NCBI taxonomy): domain Eukaryota; kingdom Metazoa; phylum Chordata; class Actinopteri; order Chaetodontiformes; family Chaetodontidae; genus Chaetodon; species Chaetodon auriga. The sequence goes on along the minus strand of NC_135078.1, from coordinate 16,812,020 downwards.
TCTATCCCCCCCCCCCCCTCACAGCACCAGGAAGGCACAAGCTAAAGCACCTTATTCAGCTTCCATTTTATCCTTTTAGGCTGCTATAATCGTAGAATTGACAATATGAAGAATGTTTTTCTTTCTCCTGCCTTCTAAAGGCAAAGGAAGAGTACCTATTATGTTTTAATTTGTCGTGTTTGCACTTTGACGGTAACGAGTTGAAATATGTTGTGAGTGTAACAGAGTGTGTATGACTGATGTATATATGGATTAAGCTCAGATGGACAGAATGATAACAGGGTGTGGTCAGACATACAGTAGGAAATGTCAAGTTGTGCATTCCAACTGTGAGATGGCCTCTCATCATGCTCCCAGGTTTCAGCTCCAGCATTGTAAGCGCAATTTCACCGCCACTAATAACAGTAGTGGTGGTAGAAATAGACCGATGAGGGATAGTTTTATCCTCACTTCTAAAGCACTCTCCAAGGAGTGTGCATATGTGGAGGAGGAGATGAAAACAACTCAGGGGAGCTGGATCAGTGGCATGTAACATGGTCATTTTTTATATGGGAATGAGAGGTGATCATTGCAAGCCTAATCCAGAGGTCTGGTTAGGAATAAGACTTTTAAATAACCCAAACTTTGACAGCTTTTCTCATTATATACACATAATTATATCCGCATGACATTAGCAGAGGCGTGCAGGAAAAGTCCACCTCAAGCCGACTTTACTGCCTTCTGGATGAAGTTTTATAACTAAACGTTACAACTAACTGCGGTCCTACAATACTAAAAAGGTCCAGAGCACCTTTTACAACATGCCATATTTCCATTTCCAACTGCCGTTTTCCTTGAAAATACAAGAAACGTGTGTCTGTTTTCCAACCAGACGGGAGATTTTTTTTTACTATTAGTTTTTTTTCAATGGATGATGTTGGTCACCTTTTATATTAAAAGGTTTTGGACCAGTTATGATACAGGCGTGGTATCATCTCACTTATGTGATATTTATTTCACCATATTTTTTATTAACATTTTGTTCAACTGTTCGAGAGCCCTGGAATCATTTGATGCGTGTAAAGAAATATTCTGGCGTCACACTTTCATAACATTTCAAGTCCATTTAGAATATGTCACAAATTTAAACATCCCACCAATTTTGATTAAGCACTTACAGCCTCTAGTAAGTCTTGGATTAAGCTTGCAATGCACTGGAGATTAACTTTGTCATGTGTCCAGGAAAATGGCACCTGTTTTGTGTAGTGCTGGCTTTTTTTTTAAATTTTTATGTTATCTCTTTTCTTTTTGTTAATGACAACACTACATCCTTCAACACTGTATGAAGTCTGTCATAACTGCCCCGCCTCTGGTTGTTTTGGGGAAACCTATACCTGCAGCCTGTTTGATTCTGTTCGATTTACAAATTACCCGTGTGGCGTTGCGGTGAAACTGGAAGGCAAGTGCATTGTTGATAATCAAAACACCAAATGATTTGTTTTTTGTACCCAATTATAGTATATTTTGAAGTATTTCTAACCCTTAGTCTTTGTGGTTTGAGAAGAGTATGGCATTTAATATATAAACATTGTGTTTGTTAGAATATTGAGTGTGCACAATTTGTGGAGATTGGATTTTAGTTTCAGTTTTCCCCCCCTGCTAACATCCCAACAGTTTTCATGTTTGTTACATGTATAGAGCTTGCTTGGTAGACATTTTATTACACATTTCAGAGGTAAGATTTCTCTTACAGCCTGTCCACACTGTTATATGATTGTTGGTCTTCAATAAACATTCACTGATCCTGACCCAGAAATGATGTGCACTTCTTGTCATGATTCATTCGGGGAATTAAACAGATGGCACCAGTAATGCATCCAGGGAATTCAACCCTTTTATTTTAAATTAATATAAAAATTTTAAGTGTAGAGGCTAATTTATGCTCCAATATGGAGCACAACAATGCCACCAAGTGGTGAAAGCTAAAATAGTTATTTAGTACTTCCTGTTGAATCTTCTGTGATGTGAATCTTCAGCTCTTGTACTTCTTCTGTGTTACTTCTAGATGGTTTGGTGTGAAAGGTGAGATAGGAGTACGCTAGTCCACCTGACATACTGCAAAGGAAAAAAATAAAAGCAATGAGGTCATGGAAAGTAATGTTTGCTATCGCTCAGCTGTTAGGCAACACGCTTTAGCACAAAGATGCCTGGCATATTTGACTTTCAGTCCTGATAACAGATTAACTAATCCATTAGGAATGTTCAGAAGGTTGACATACTTGTTTTGCTCTGGATTGGAAATTGATATCCCAATGCTTACAGAACAAGAAATATTTCATCACAGTCCTCTGCCGTTTGCCAGTTGTCATCAGGTACCGTTCAAAATGACACTGCATGAAATATTTTGCTAAGCAAACATAAAAAAAAAAAAAAAAAAAAAAAAAAAAAAACTAGAAAGGAGAAAAGAAATTCTTACCAAATGCTGAGGCCGAGGAAGTTGGTCCATGAGAACAGATAGTCTCCACCCACAAAGATACCAATGTAGGCTACTGCAACATTCTTCAGAGAGTTCGAACAGAAGTTAGTGATGATCTCAGTAGAAACTGAACAGATAAACAACACATTACCTCCAACAGGAAGGCAGTTTTATGACTGATCCACATGCAGCTTAGATCTTTTAGGATTTTTCATAGTTAAATTTGGGGTAGAGAGGTTTTTTTTTTTGTCACTGAGCAAAAACCCCATAATAACTTTTCAGCATATTGTAACTGAAGTTCTCTGAGAGAAAACTAGACCAGGTTCTGCTTTCAGGCTTTAAAATCTAGCACGTGAAAGGACACTTGCATGTTCCTTCAGATGGTGAAAGCCTGATTCAGTGATGAAAACAGTGCGGAAGATTTTGCAACATGTGATACATTTCCAATACCTCCTTTGCCTACAACAGTGTTTGTGAGTTAACACGTGTGTGAACATGTTCCAGCTCCACATGGAGCTTCGGATTCATTATGTTCAATGCCATGGCACTCACATCAACAAGTGGCAAAGAGGCATGGTGACAAACAGAGGGGAATAACTTTTGAAGGGGGACAAAGGTTTGTGTGTTTTTGTGTAGCTGTTGCTGGCACAAAGTTGAGCATGTCCAGTTTCATTTTCCATGTTCCGCTCACAGCCAAAGGAGAGTGTTGCTGAGACAGTCAAAAAGGATGTCTGGACCATCCTCTCATCACAGCTGTCTCTGAAGCCCGGGGCGCTCTGCCCTGGAGGCCACAAAGCACTGCGGTGGTGTCTTTGAGGAGACGAGACGCGGTGAGAGGGACCGGCATCTTGGCGAGGTTTGTGCCATGAAGAGTGGGCCCTTAGAGGCATGCGGCTTCACTGGCTAACAGAGTCCTTCTGCTGTCGTTTGAATTTGTAGGTTTGGTGTGAGGAGCTTAGTGGAGTGATGCAAGGCAGCAGAGACACAGGCGGAGGGTTTTACACTGTGTATGTTCAAACCGCCCACTGCAGCTTTATAATAATACATTTGGATGCTTTGGAAACCTTGGTGGAGATATTTCCTGTGTGTGACAACTAGTCTAAAAATATTATCCCCATCAGTGTGTTCTTACCTTTATTGCTCCCACTACTGTGGTAGTAAGTGCTGAGTTATAATAGCTGCACAGGACTATGGAGTACATCAGCACAAACCTGAAAACACAGAATGGGGTCTTAAAACCTGAGTAGGCTGAGGCAGTAGTGGAAGAATGATTTAGGAGTTGCCACGAAGGTGTAACTGAACAGTTTGAACTGAATTCTAGTGACGTACCCCATGAAGCAGGACATGAAGAAACAAAAAATAAATGTGGCTTTAACCCAGTCTTCAAAGGTGACTGCCTGTGGATGAAAACACACGGGGTGGTCAGGCAGCGCGAGCGTACAGTTTTGGGCACAAACACAGAGAAAGAAAGCATACACTGTTACTGGATGTACCTTGTGTAAATCTCCAGTAATTGCACTTGCCAACAGAGTGGGGATGATAATTAGGAGGGCATTGTAAAATAAGACACCATACTTTCCAAGGCCCTTAATAAAAAAAGGGGAAAATATTAGATAAAATGTGACCAAAATCAAACACACACAGATCATGTGTGGAGATGTAACAAAGAGCAAAGCGCTGCTCTGAAACTACCAGTACAAATCCTTTCTGTTTATACAGAATGTGCAGGGAATGTTACCTCAATGCCAAGTTTCTTCTTGGTGTACACACTACTGGCGGCAGTGAAGGCATCATTGAGCAGGATGAAAGTATATCCCTCCACATCGAAGGCCAAGTCAGAACTAGAGAGGGACAGTTGGAGGGAAATCAGGAGTGTGGCCTGCACGTGGTTCAATTCTTTGGCAATCTAATGTATGACAAAAAAAATCCAATTAAATTAATTAACTTACAAAATACATACCTTGCAGCAACCATGGCACCAAGGACTATGGTCACAACACTGTACACGAGGCGTTTAGGAAAGGTTTTTCTGTAAAAAGGAGCACAGAAACTTTCAGATTAACAACCCAAAGACCTTATCCTGCTCAGGTCTACTGATTAGAGGCAGATTATAAATCCTGTCATTATGTTAACTGTAATCCATGAAAAGCTTCAAAGCTCTAACAGCAACAGCGAAATTAGAGAAATGTCTTACTTTAGTATATATACTTCCAAGATCATTGTCATCAATATGGTGAATTTCCGTAACACTGTAAACATGGGTAAACTGGAAAAGATGAGAGGAAAGACACATTTATTAAATCTGTGAGACTTCAAATCTGCCAAGTTAGATAACATAAAGCCAAACTGGTTAAACCTGAGTTTTTTGGTGCTTGCCAGTCCTGTAATATGGTTTCCAACATACAGCAAAGGAAGAGGGAAAATCTGGCGAGACAATAAAGGCGTGCAGTATTTTGGAAAACAGAATACAATGAAACAAAGAGAAAAGATCTTTTTTGGAGACTGTGAGCAGCTTACTTTTAAAAGGATACTTCTGTCAAAATCTTGAAACTGGATTGCTTTGCTCGTTTTGGCGGCATAGAGGACAAGAAGGGTGGTGATCATCTGAAAGGACCAAAGAGATGATGAACTGAGTGTCTGTCGAACAAACAGAGGAGAAAAAAAAAAAACCCGCAGCGGACAACTGACCTGGCCAATCCCCACACACATGTATGAAGGAAACCTGCAAAACCAACACATGAACAGCAGACAAACACGCTTCAGGGGGACAATGACTCCTTCAGTGTAGTTATAATCTTCTCGTGTGTGTGTGATCATTTTCCGTTGACACCTTACAAACGACTCCATGACAGCGCGACACAGCGCCACATACCTGAAGCTCGTCAACACGGTTTTATTCACCACCGTGATGAGAAACGAGCTGCCGGCGTAAAACACAGCAGAGAGCAGCTTGTGCAGTGCGGGATGTTCAACAGGTTCTGGACCGGCTTTGGCGGACATCTCCAGGCAGTTTGAAGACACCTGATGGACTTTTAAGAAGTGTTCCTCTCAGGCGGGGTAGTTCCTGGTTTATTGCAGGGTCCACCTGGCTGCAGACTGGGAGGCGCGCATCCACACACAAGCCATTCGTATACAGGAAGTCATGTGACATCAACTGCGAAAGCAGGAAAATCAGATTCCTGACTTTTTACTCATGTAATTGCAGCAGATGGAAAGTTTGTATAACTTGGGTTTTAATGTTAGTCTGCAGTAGATCAACACACACGACAATCTGCAGTGTTTCACTGACCGCGCAAGACCACACACTGTGTTACTGGGACAATTTTAAATGGCTGATGACTCAGTTTTACTGTTAAGATCCAGATCCTACAGTACAAACGTTCACCATACACAGCATGAATGTTCAACTCTTATTTGACAGTTGAACATCTACATCCAAACACATGGGCCTTACCAGAAGTACACAAAGTATGTGGACAGAACAGTCTACTTATTTGCTTTTAGCAAAATAATCTCATCACGTCATAATATGGCACATTTGCAAGCTTTCGGGCCAAATGACAATCAGGGTCACCAGGTCACATGATGACTTTATACCCCAGTCTGCATTCATATAATTTAGAAATTTCTTAAGCAGTCTGACTCCCATCAGAGAGGCCTTTTCAGCTTCAGCCTTTGCAGATCACCAGGACTCTGACTGCCAGCTGGAAAACACAAAGCATCAATGAGCACAAGCACAAAGACTTTTGAAATCAATATCATGATTAACTGTGACATTTACCTCAGTAATGATGGATGAAATAACATCAAATACACGTGCAGAAGAATCTCAGTCCTCACTGTGGAGCTCTTATTAATAATGTGTAGTGAACAATAAAACACAGAATCATAGATTATAACTGACTGACATTTTCCTTACTCTTTAAGAAGTGTTTGTTTTGATGCTCTGTTTCACATTTCCTGACTGCAGTTAAGTGGTACTACAATTACATCTGACTCTTTTATGGCTTGTTATCTCATCCCATCCACCACGTGCTTTAAGGAGGGACAGCATTTCAAAATCACAGCGACATTATCAACACGCTTGAATGACAGACTCTTAGCTAGAAGTTAGTCAGAAGTTAGCTAGCGTCAGAGCTAACCAGTGTCACTATACTCAGCTACTGCAAAACAAAATTCACGAGGTTTACATTCAGTGACTGTCCTCCGATGGTCCACACAGGTACCACGCTGTCTAACACAAACAGAGACACGCGGGTGGGTTTAGTTTACTGCCGACAATAAAAGACCGACTCGGATTTAGTGAGTTAGCGTTAGCCACGTTAGCGCACAAACGATTCAAACATACAGTTTCGAACGATTCCGCTGAAGTTTCAGTCACTACTTCAAATGTGAGTCCACTTTCAGCCACACACCCACCATATCAGGCGCTGATTTCTCACTTATCCTCTTTCACTACATATCTACAGGGAGCCGCGAAGAAGAACCACTTCCGCCGGTTGTCCTAATGTAACTTCCTGTATACGAATAACTATCACCATAACAAGCTGTTTCCTGTCAAGTGCCAAATTTCATTTATGCCCCCCCCCCCCCCCCCAAAAAAAGTCACTGTTCTAGACCTCACAGTGAAAGCTTGTCTCTTTCAGTTGCCAAACCTGCTTTAATAAATATATTAATATAAAATAATTTTAAAATAATTAACTAATATTTTATCAAAATCATTTAAAAAATATATATATATACTGTACAATTTGGAGTATGAAGGCTATTTATTAGCTATAGTTTAGCTATAAACTATTTACAAGAGGGACCTGTGATTCATGTTTCTGTCACATTTTGTTCTCAAGTTAATATGGTGAGAAGAATCACCTCCCAAAACATTGAAACTACGTTGCCTAAATGTATATCATCATCATCATCATCATCATCATCATTATCAGAAAGATAAACATAGGAAGAAACATTAAAGACAGAAACCAAACCACTAACTGTATTCTGACACATTACTGTATGTTTATGTATTAAAGCCGGCGCTTACGTAGACATTTTAATCATTTAATGACGCTGTGCACCTGTTTGGTAGTTTTGCCAAGTTACACATTGTTAGACTGAAAATAGCAATCATGCTTCAATAGGCATGTAGCCAAAGCACTTTCTGTAAAGCTCTCAGCTAGAACATGCTGCAGCCATAAATCTGCTCATTTGAATGTGGTTTTCTGGTCAGACCAGATTTTTCAATATGCTGTTGACAATAGATTTGTCAGGAAAGGAGATACACTGAGATGTTACTATGATTACTGAGACAAATATGGTGTCAAGAAAACACTTTGCATCATTGTACATCACCCACAGTCATTAGAAAGGGGAGATACTTGATATCATATTATGACTGCAAACTTTGAGAGTCAAACATGCTGACTGTCAAACATCTCATCTATGGCAGCCACTGTACTGATCATCATTCATCTTTTATGGGGGTATTTATAGTCATGTGCTGTAATTGACAGTGATGATAAGATGAACCAAGCGAGCAGGACTGTGTTTCATGTTTGGAGCCAGTTTCCTGAGTGAAACTCTGTAAGGAGGAAGTACTTTTTGCTGAATGTGGTGCCACTTTGCAGGGGCATGTGGAGCGGCCTGATAGCTGTGCCAGTTACCAGACAAACATTTGCTTTTCAGTGTGCTCTCTGTCTATAAATATCTATAACACACCTACTTTGGTAAACCTGAAAAATCTGCAGGACGGGAGTTAAATGGGATAAAATGTAAATGAAAATCACTGCAGTTGTCAGTTTTTCCCTTTGTCTCTGTTTGCTTTTGCTCTATTTGCTGCATTTTTCACCGACTTGTGTGTACATTATTTTTACTTTACCTTTGTTTGGCTTTGGCTATTTCTATCTCCCTGTAAATTGTTCTTGGAAATATGTGTCAGCACACTGAGAGCAACTTAAAACTAGAGTCAAATTGTTGCACTCACTTGGCTGATGAAGCTGAGTCAGATCAGTGTTCCACTAGAGGGCGCTACTCCACCAGACTTGTGATGTCCTCACAGTGTAAAAGAAAACATCTTAAACTGATGCAGCAGCAGCAGCTTAAAACAACATCTGCTTCAGCTTTACCTTCAGCAGTTTTGATTGTTTGTGCAACAAAGTCTGATCTGTTGTATTGTCACACTGATACGGCTGCAAATTTTTAATTTATATTAAAGTTGTAAATAATAATTTCATAGTTTATTTTCCAACAACAGTAATCCCTCTTTGATCAACTTTCCAACGTATTGCCCTCTGAGGCAAGTTGAGCAACAGCCAAACTTTTGTGGCTGACAGTTAAAGTGCTGATAAACCCCGGAGAATTACGATAAAAGCTTAAGCCGTCGGCAGGAGTTCAAAATCGTGCAGCCGTGACATGTTCTCGTCTGTGTGTGTGTTACGGTAACTTTTATTGTGGCTCCGTCTTACACCATCATGTTTGTTTTATAAAAATCCTGTCTGTTGCTGATGTCCCGGAGTCTGATTGACTTGTTGACTGTTTAATAGGTCTCTGAGAAGGATTTTAAACTTGTGCTGATGAGGTAAAAGGTTGGATCTCTTTCATAAATGTGTATGATGGTGAAATCTCTTTGTATTAAAGGCTGTTTGACTGTCAGCACTGGAGAAACCTGCTCTGACTGGAGCAGCTACATATGAGAAAGTACTGTGACTGTGACTCAAAGGTCAGATTACCATAACTTGCTTAAGGTAGTTTTCTGCTGTTTCCTGGTCATAACAGCCTGATGACTTGGGCCTTTACCATTAATATAGCTCATTGTAGGCGACTGGAGTAGTGAACTGATGAATCACTGTTTACCTTGAGATTCTTTGATGTCATCAAAAAATGGGTGTAATATATAATAGTGGTAATAGCAGGACTCACAGCAGGGATTTACAACTGACTAATTGTTTGTGAATGAAACCTGGAAGACTGCAGCTATATCAGATGCTGCCTGAGGCTTTTTTTTTTTTTTTTTAAGTTTCTTTTGCCCGTGTTTGTGCACGAAGTGTGTGGCCTTAATTTCTCACTTTTCAGCATTGAAGGTTACATGCTGCCGAATCTGCGTTTCATGGCTACTCACTTTTCTCTCAGTCGTGGATGATTTCAGTGTTGGTCTTCACAGCTGCACAGCACATGAACATCAGTTTTCCTAAAGGCACGATCAAAAGAAAGTTGAATTTATGATGAGAAAATAGGTTCCATTCACATTATATTGTAGTTTAATAATGTAACGAAAGTAACGAAAAATAATGATCCAGAAATTTGGGTATGGGCAAAATCTTGCCCTGGTGTTGGATATGATCTTTACACCATTAAAAGGGTGAAAGGTCAAAACTCAAACTATATCAAAACATTGTTGTACAGTGGAAAGATGATGAAATATTTAGTTAGCTGTCTCTACTTGGACTGGACTGACAGCCTGGAGCACCAGGCAAGTAGTGGCAATGAAACCGGGCTCCTCAGCTTCTGCGGACATCATGGCAGAGGCAAACAGAACAAAGAGGATGTTGATGGAGGACGTTAAGAGGAGAAAAAGACAGAGCGAGAGACCAGATGAGTAAATCTTGGACTGGATTTTAGTCTTTGGTGAAAGCTTTGTGAAATGAAAGGCTGCAAGACAGATGTCGGGCCGGCCTTTTTGCGTTGCGTTTGTTAGAGCTGTAAGTAATATCAGCTGGCTTCCTAAATTATGTCTTGTGCTGTTGGACTTGCTTTAGCTGTGCTGGTAAAGTTGTTGACTTGCTAGTTTTTGATCATATGTAATGTGATCACACTGAATGTACATGTACAGCTGTCCATATTTAGTAAAACAGAATGTGATCATTTGTTAACCCCTTTTGACATATTCTCATTTGAAAACAGGTTGATTGGTAACAGGTGATAGTATCATGATTGGGTATGAAAGGGGCATCCTGGAAAGGCTCAGTCGACCACAAGCAAGGATGGAGCGAGGTTCACCACTTTGTGAACACATGATTGTGTAAAGGATGTTACTGCATGGGCACGGTGGTATTAGAGAACTGCACTAAAAACTGAAGGGATGATGAATCACAAAAATATCAATTGTTCTATAATATTGCTTTCAGTACTTGAATAAAAACATAAAACAGAAAATGACCAAATTTAAAAGGAAAGCCCAATACAAAAAGCTATCAGTAACGGCAGTAAATGTAATTGGCTTCTTTTGGTTCACTCAGTTTGGAATGAACCCGAATAAATCAGCGAAGCGAAACTTTCCAAAAGATTTTACAGCCTTTGCTGTATGCAGCAGCTTGTCTGTGGGATGAGTCATGACAGGAGGGAGAGGGGTCAGAGTTTTCATCATCAAAGGACAAGATTGAACAAGTCCATTTTACTGCCATTCCTTGAAAGGTCTGGAGTTACATTGAAAGATTCAGTTGTTTTGTTTCCATTGAATTCCATTTGTTTTCTTTGAGTGCTCTGCTGTGAAGCCAGAAATCACTTCAGCAAGTCCTTGATGTCTACAATATTTTGACACGTATCCTTATAACTCTGATATTCTTATCTATATTATTCAGTAACTCTCTTAATAGTTTGACTATTGCTAAACAGTTCTCACCACTGCTGGAGCCACACATTAAAATAATCTAAAAGACAAAATGACACAGAAGTCACATTTTACAGAGATTTTATTTTTTGTTTTTTCACAATTTCTGGATAACTGCAGCGGTGGAGAAAAAATCTTCACATCATTTACTGGAGTAATAGTATCACACACTAAAAATATTCCATCGTAATTAAACTCCTGTGTTCGAAATTTAATCAAGTAGAAGTACAGAACTATTAGCAACAAAATAGGCTTAAGGTATTAAATGTACAAGTACTCATAATGCAGAATAGCCCCTGTCAGTGATATACCATTTTACCAGTGGATCATTGTTATCACGGCATTAATATGTAAGTAATACTTAAATGTTGCAGACAGCTGAGGTGTAGTTGATTTTAACTGCATCATATACTGTAAGGTAGTTTAATGTATAACAATGCATCAGATTTTTAGAACTGATCATATGTTTGTGAGTATAAAAGTATAAAAGTGCAGTACTTCACCCTGACGTGTTGCGGGGGTAACAGTATATAGCAATATAAATTAGAAATACTCAAGTAAAGTACAAGCACCTGCAAATTGTAACTAAGTACAGTACTTAATGTACTTAATTACTTTCCACCGCTATATAAAGTAGTGGTGAGTGGCTGTTTTTCATGAGTAGATCTCGACATTTTGCATGATCAATAAAAACAATCAATCATAAGGGCTTCTGTATGGCACAAGCTCTGAAACACCAACTATAGAAAACATGACACACAATGTTTGTGAAAGGTTTCATTCCACAGCTCAGTAAGTGGCTTTCTGCCTGTTCTGCTTCAGCTTCATGTGGAGCCTTATCAGGGGTGTCTTCACCCTGAGAGGAGCACATATGGGCTTCCTCATGTCCCGTACGTACAGTCTGTGGAGCCAAAGGGAAAGAAAATGTTTCCGTTTTAAACAAATGTACTGTTTATATGTAACCATAAGTTAGAATTAAAGCATTCAACGTCATGTGCTGCACTCGTCCCTGTGGCTGAGCTGTTCAAAGTTTAGACAGTAAACAGAAGATGCGACAAAAACGAAGCCTTTGATAACGATAAAATCACTGTGATGACTTTGTTCATTGTTGATCTTCACTTACCGCAGTGCTGGGATGTCACAGGCGCCGCTGCTTCGCTGCACTTCCCATCTTTGAACCTTCAGCAGCACTCGTACAGGGATGTCCTTTTTTGTTGTGACGCAGCATTTTGGAATGCCAGCTGCAATGAGGGATGAAGACACATTACAAAAATGTTGGAAATAAAACAAGGTATAATAACATAATATGGCACAATGGACAAAGAAAATGAAATCTTAAATGCAGTCTACATAATTTTCCAAAAAGAAACATGAGTACCATTTAGATTTCTAAAAAGCACAATGTACTCTTTGGCATTTTGGTTTGGCTATTTGCAAATATAATAAGAGATAAAATGGAAAAAAGTTGAACATAAATGCTGGAGACCATAAAACTGAACAGGACGCAAGATTTTGCATTGTGCGGTGGTGACTGCAAGATGACAGCACACTGCCAATTTTAGGTTGTAAAACTAAAAAAACAGCTGGATGAAATCAATAAACAGCTGTAACAACTGCAAAATTATTTACATCCTCATGCACATGCTTGTTTTCATAGATTAGTGTGATAAGAAACAGAAACATGCAGCTCAGCACTTTACATTTTTATCTATGTTTGCATCAGCTCGTACTTCGCCCAGAAATCTAAAAATCTCTGAACGTAGACGTACAAAAGCTGATTCAGTCCAAGTGTTTTCTTGGTTTCAGCATGAAAATTTGTCACGACACGACAGTTACCTTCAGTAGAGGTGATGGCCAAAGCAAACAGACAGACAATCACAAAGGCGGCTTTAAGATCCATGATGGCAGAGCAAATGATGGGAGGAAATGTGTCCCTGCTTTTTAAATACTGACACTGAACACCACCCATCCACATTTGGAGTGTGTGAACATGGGCTCCAACTTTCCGTGACAAATTAATTAACCCACGGGGATTTAAAAGTCTCCATAAAAAACAAAAGTTACTTTCATTTTGAATCTGACTCTTTGTTCCAACTGCTGCTGATGGATGAGTGTGTGAGACAGGTATGTTTGCTCAGACAGGCTTCGACAGGTTTAATAACCACTCTTATTTGATTGATAGATGCAGAATGAAAACTCAGCGAATGCCACGCCTAGCATGAAAGATAGGGTGGTAGGACACTGTTAAACAATTACAGTAAAACGGAAACTTAATTCAGGTCAAATGTTGGCCTTAACAAACCTCAGTATGAACTGTAACGAGTGCAAAGCTCCGTAATGCTGATCTGAAAAATAACTCTGAGGAATGATCATGGGAACAATCAGAGGAGTTGAAGCACCTGCGTCTGTAGATGGAAGAGCTAAAAAACAATAACGTTGGGGCAAAGGAAACCCAATATTTGGCAACATAATCCTCAAATGCGTGTGGAGGAAAAGATTGCAGGTATTGATTAAGGCTTAACTGACATAAGAGAATCCATGTTGGCAAAGATACAGATCAGACGACAAGACGCAGTGTTGATTTAACACCGCAGAAGCTGCAGCTCAGCAATAAAAACAACATTTCTCATTCAGCATGTGTTCAGGTGTGGCTCACAAACCTGTCGCATGTTGTGCAATTCGACTGATCGTGCAAACCACGCAACGCAATTACTGGGGGGAAAAATGTCAAACTGTACCGCAGGGGAATTTTTCTGGTACCTAATGACAGACTGACTTCTTAGATGTTTATTTGAATCTGGGAAAGTTTGCGATGTAGTAACAGTCAAAACTGACAAATGAAAGCAGTTGTTTGGTTTGGTTTTTGTTTGAGCATGCAACACAAAATACCTGATCCTATATACAGCCGTCAAATCACAGGATTTAGTTTGTCCCCCCGTCTGATCCAGCTTGACATAGATGCAGGCTTGAAAATCTCCGACATATGTTTTTTTTTCTTTTTCTTTTGTCACAAATTAAATCTGGAGGATTTGTTGTGGTCTTTACTGGATTTGGATGCAGTGTTAAAGGTCCAGTGCGTGTGATTTAGTGACATCTAGTGGTGAGGTTGCAGATCTTAACCAACTGAATAACCCTCGCTTCACTCCTACCTTTCCAAGCATGTATGTATGACCCTGCAGCATGATGCAGCATGACGGACTCCGTGGGGGAGAACACACACTCTCTGTATATATAAAGAGCTTATCCGAAGGTAGCTTTGAGCAAAATGCTAAACACAAAGTCGCTGTTGACATGTCCACCAGCTGAGGCTGATGAGAATGTCATTAAATTGGCAGGTATTTGGCCATAAACCATATATGGACAAATTAAAATTTGGACTTGATGATGTCACTGGATAGAATTCATCCTGAGGGGCATGAACTAAATTCCAAGACAATCCATCCGACAGATATTTCACTCAAACCCCCAAACATCCTGGGGGTGCTAGAAGAAAAGTCAAGGGATCACCAATATCATTAAGATACATCATCTGGGAACCATGAATATTTCACAGGACATGTGAAAAGTTTGGAGGAGCTGGAGGAAAAGTCACGGGATCAGCAAAGTCATATGGATTCATCCTCTGGGGACCATGAACAAAGTTTCATGGCAGTCTATTGAATAGTTGTTGAGATGTTTCAATGTGGATGAAAGTGGTGGACCAGCCAACCATGTGCAAGTGATTTTAGATGATTTCAACCGAAATGTAAAGCCAGTCATAGAAAAATAGTTGTGTTTCCATGTATCTGTCAAGGAAGTCTGAAGCGAACTTTTGAAATGTCAGAGTTTAGAGTGAAGATAGTGGGCTACTTGAGGCATAGTTTTGTCAGATGTTGGTGGTACACGCTACATTATGCATGACTGTAAGAAACGTCATGGAGAGTAGAAGACTTAGAGGATGTGAACCAAAAACAAAACCACCAACAAAGAAGAAGAAGAAGAAGAAGAAGAAGAAGAAGAAGAAGAAGAAGAAGAAGAAGAAGAAGAGTATGTGTGGACTGTTGCTACTACCAGTCGTGCTTTTGCACATTGTAGTAACATCCAGGAAGACACCAACAGGAAGAGCTTCTTTTCCTTCTCTTGGAGCGGGAGACACTTCAGATCATAGTCAGAGAAGTTGTTTACATCTCTCATTAAGCACATTAACACTTTTCAAAAAAGGTAAAAACACCTAAAACTTGACTTTTTAGCCAAATTGAGGAAGTTTTTTGGAATTTAGCAGTTTCCATCAACCTTTTCTATTTCAAAAATACACATGGAAATAAGTTGATGTAAACACGGCTAAAACTTGTTAACTGTTTTGTTGACAAACTGCGACAGACAACTCCTTCTCATTCTGCCTTTCACTCTACACGCTCTCTGTTTGAATGCACCATGCGATCCTGTGTCCTTGTATTCATTCATCACTGATGCCACATTGGCCAGAGGCCGACATGGATATGACACATACTGAATCAGTCAAAACAGGTAGCCTAACTGTCAAAACCTGGGAGCTCCTTCATCCTGTTCCAGCTGGATCGTGAACACATTACACACAAACTGCCAGGCGCTGGACCGATTCCACATCAGCACTGTCAATTCATGTTACTACTAATGCTGTATAAATTAAACTGATAAAACTACCCAAAACAATTATTGTGGCTGATTTCTCTCAAGTATTTATCTGTGCTGGCAAACAATGCATTCCTTTCACTCTCACGCAGTTTCTCTCTCTCTCTCGCTCTCACACACACACAGTGAAACAGGTAGAAGATAAACAAGTTTCATCAGTGAATCATCAGTTAAAGGTATAATTATTTTCAGTTTGCCAATAATGAGAACAGACAGCAGAAAGTCTTTTGGCAGTGATAGATTCTATATTTTCCCATTTTCAATATACAACAATATTTCTACTACACAAGAAGTAACTGCTGGAGCATTGTCATTCAGTTGTTTTAATGGATGTCTGTAGCAACCTTGGCCTTCAATCTCGGACTTATTTACAGTGTTTTCTGCTGCAACTCACTTATTTGAATTGGAGCTCGGAGGCGTGTTATACCCCCTCACATTGAGTAAATTTAGTTTACAGTATGTGCATTAGTATATACATTTTCTGCAGTGGGAACAAATATGAAATCTACTTTTTGCATATCCATTATCATGATTCCTCCCCCCAGGATCTGGATAAAAATGAGCCAATTACTAAAGCTGAAGGTAAGTGTCTTTCTGTCTTTACAGATACAGAAGTATCACAACAGGAGGGGTTGAGAGAAAGAAAGCTTGACTTGGCATTTTATTGGTTCAGGGTTCAAATCTCAAGGCTTAGGCTGAAATTTTGCACCTCCAGGCCCTGAGAAGCAGAGGAGGCTCCACAGACAGCAGTATCAGTACTCCGTCTGTCCTCTGGTGGCCACATGTAGGAGGCGCAGCAGCAGCTCGGCAGGTGATCTCCCTGCAGGGCTGTCGGCTGCATCTGTGGCCTCGGCCTCCTCCAGGCAGTCAGAGTCCACCGCACAGCTCTCTGAGTGGGACGAGAGGAAAGGAAAATAACTTTATTCAAACTGTGCCCATCGACCAATTCCTACCACGCTTCCTTGTCTGAACATGACAATCAACATACAGTCAAACCAGACTGTACCTGAGTTACAGCAGAGTCCTGAAACAGCACAGCGTCCTCCCTCAGATCCACAGGGTCTCCCTCCCGCCTGGCAGGGGGTGAGCAGGTAGTTCTCCTCCACACAGTGAGCTGCTTCTGGGGAGCCCAGCAGGCAGCCGAGGCCCTCCCCGCAGCAGATACTGGGGCCAAAGCAGCGGCCCCTCTCTCTGGGGCCACAAGCCATGCACTAGAGGAGAAACGTAACGGTTAATCACATGCTATAAATCAGGTCAATTATTTTTCAAACACAGTTACTTTTATTTTGTCCAGTATTACACTCCCTTGATTCTAATACACCTATATTGCAGGAATATTTGTTCTTACAGTGAGCTCAGATTCTCATATTCAAACAACAAAAAACTGATTCTTTAAATACTGGATAGATGGCTGCATGATATCTAATGCACATTTATCTCAGTAAGTGTTCATATATATTCCTAATGTGTTTATTAACTTGCCTCCACACCAGAAATTGTGAGAATAAAAAGAATATTAAAACACTTGAAATACATAAACACATCTAGTCTTCATCTAGTTCTGTGGTCCTGAAAAACAGATCCATTTGCTGCTATCTTGTATGCAATTTTAGATTGTCTTCTGTCCTTTGCTATTTTATCATAATCCACTTTGTTATAGTCCTTTCCATCTTTTGTCCGGTTTTCACGATGAAAAAAAATAAAATAAATAAACCTACATTCAATTCCACATTCAAGTACATTCAGTTTTCTTGATTTTATACTTGAAAGTGCCTTCATTTTATACATTTAATTATCCTTATTCCACACAAACATTTACTTTACTTATTATTACAACAGGCTTAAATGCAGCTAGAGAAATTCATAATCCAAGCTTCCCAAAGGGAAGACAGGAGGGTAGAAAAGACAATGGTCCTCACCTGTCTGATTCCAGCCTCCGGCAGCGCTCGTTTCCCTCCTCGAGGGCAGTTCTGGATGTAACAGGCGGAGGAGAGAGCGATGAGTCCCAGGACGCACAGCGGGAACAAGGAGTGAGGCATCGCTGCTGGTTTTGGTGATGAGCGCCGCGCACCTGTATGTCCTCCGCCTGGGTGGATGTCTGATGTCCCGCTCCAGTCCTCACTTATAAGCACATGGACCGTGACCCGACAAAGCGACTGACACTCGTATCTGACGTCAGTGTCGTGCGTTTTGCTCTCCACGCTCACTCGCGTCCGAAGGCCACCGGCGTGCGCGCGGCGTGTGCGCGACAGGTCGCGGCAGATATGGCTCTGCATCAGATGCGTACCATCTAACAAATCTACGCAGGACAACAGCCATGACAACAGAAGATGCCTTTTCTGTATTCAACACTGCGCCACACTTATTTGGAATAACTTTTGAAGTAATGTCAGCCTCCGCGGAGGATGGC
This sequence comes from Chaetodon auriga, assembly GCF_051107435.1. Classification (NCBI taxonomy): domain Eukaryota; kingdom Metazoa; phylum Chordata; class Actinopteri; order Chaetodontiformes; family Chaetodontidae; genus Chaetodon; species Chaetodon auriga. Next base: position 16,793,906 of record NC_135078.1, on the reverse strand, counting down.
AGGAGGGCGCGCACACCAAAGTGGCAGAACATGAACAACTAATGAGCAAGTAATTAAATTTAGCGCAACGAGCGGACTGATTAAGCACATTTCATGATGATCATGCACAATTCAGCTGTCAGTCTTCGCTGTTCATCGCTGCAGGACAGACATGTTTGACTTCACGCACATGAAGGCAACTGTGCAAGCATCATGACAACCTCAAGGTCGCACAAATTATCCTCCTGATGTGATTTAAGACCATTAATGAGCACAACAAGATTAGCATTTCAAATAAACAGAAATATCTGAAGTTCATTATTCCATTCAGTGTTTTGTTGCATGCCCAGGGTTGCATCCCGCCTATTAGCTGTTGTGATGCTGATTAACAAGTAGACGATAAATGGCAAAAGTGAGCTTTAGAGGCAGCAGGTTAAGGTGTGAAGGAGTTCGTTGATTAGCCTCACAGCATTAAGCTTGATCCTTCAATGAACACAGTATCTGCTCTTGTTTTGCATAACTCCACTCCTGAACAATATGAGATAAAGTTAACAAAAATAATGAAAAGCATTTCCTCTCACAGGTAAAAATAACTCTTGATGCCTGTGATAAATCTTGAAATAAACGTAACTTTCGCAATCACTTTAAAGTTTGAGCTCGAATTTACATTTTGTACATTTCTGACTTATAAAACAGAAAAATAAGCTTTAGCGTTTACAGCACATAAGCATTAGTTTATATCACTTCACCACTGTCTGATTTAGTGTCATTTAAGTGCTTTATTACGCTGAAACAGTGAAGCTGATGTCTCCATTTCACATGCAGCACAACTGGTTTCAGCTCTTACTGAGCGGATATAGGATCATGACCTTGGTTAAGCTAAACGTTGTCACGGAAACCAACATATAAATTATGCTGTTTGTGATGGCGAAGCCCAACACGTACTGCTTTTCCTGAATTTGGTGAGTTTAACCCGTTTGTGCACACAATAAGGTACTCATATGCAGTAATTACAGTGAAGTGTTATTGATTATGAGGTAGGTTATGAATGCGTCTTCAAGGCCACTCTGTTGAACTGAAACATCATGCGCACATTTATTTCCTAACAGTGCACCTGACAGAAAAAAACAGTCAGAAGTAATAGGAAATAAAATCAGATACAGAATCTAGTGGGAGACAGAGAAGTGGCATAACACAACCTTATCTCAACTTCGAAGAAATTCTGACAAATTCAGCTTTTAAATACGACCTGATGCACACTTGCATTGCAGGACTTCCTTGCCATGTTAAAAATAAATTAAACAGTCCAGAATCAGTCCCTGAATTTACTCTCTTAAGACAACAAAACCGGTACAAGAGTGCAAGTAATATAAAGCGGGGATTGATGTGAAGGAGTAAAGAGGCTGAGCATGACCCCGTCTGTGTCTTTACAATGACCACACAGCCTTGGGTCAACTCAATTTCCTCTGGCCTCTTGCTCTTACTGCTCTTGTCCCCCAACCTTTTCTTCGTGCAACCTCAACACATCGACACATCCAGGGTCTGTACTGTACAAAGGCTGCAGAACCAAGGCTGCAATTACATTTCAGTGCTCGATGAAAAGGCTAAGACAGTGTGAGAGGGGGGAAGAGAACAAATTTTTTAACCTTCTTTTTTTAAAGTGTTTTGTAAAGGTCTTTGCTTTCAGTGATGTCCTTTCTGTCATGGTAAAAACAGAGGCCTCTGTGATCTGATTCTGGAGTGTTACAGGTCCAAGAAAATTCTAAGTGAAATAATTCACTAGACCTGAAGTACATGCAACTTTTGCGAATAAGACATAATACAAAATATATCCCATAATACAGCAATCATCACACATACAGCAATGCATCTGCAAAGATATTCTCTATATCAAAGGGAAGGGGTGGAGTGTGTACCACGCAAACAATATAAATAAAGTCTGTGTGCAATCTGTAACTTTCAGCTGTAAATGTTTTTCTTTTTCCCACTTTGAGTTCGACATGGCCTCAATCCTGTAACACCACATCTGCAGTACAATCCCGTGTTCACCTTGAGAACTGTTCTCATTCACAGGCTTTTACAGAATCCGTCAGTGATGCACACGAACAATGTCACTGCGTGGGGTAGGGCTTTGGCAGGCGGGACATAAGATATGATTGGATGTCGATGCAGTCACAGAGTTCAGTGGTTGCGATTCCCTCCGGAGGCAGGAATGGCAGAGCAAGTGACCGCAAGTTAGACTGTAGATGGATGACGCAGATTTGGAGTAAACGGAGACCGAACAGGAACATGCAGAACACGTCCTTTCACCTGGTAAACAAATATGAAGGAAGATTAATCAAATAGTCAGAGGATTTATCCTGGACATCAGAGACATTGAACACAACCCAACATTCCTGCACCATTGAAAGAATTTGTGTTTTTCAATGAAGTTTTAAGTATCTTTTGACACTGAATCCCACCTGTTGGCATGCTTGGAGTGCCTGTAGTGTGACAGTGCTGTGGGGTGTTGGGTGGTTCAGCCTCAGGAGTAACCCGTCTCTTCTGGGACAAGTTCGAGGTGAAGGAGGGCCGTCCCTGCAGGGCAGAGAACAGGGCCTCGTCCAGGCTGGTTGACAAACGCTGCTCATGAGAGGTGCAGCTGGGGACTGAATGCGTGGTGAATCGACACATCAGACATGTCAGCAGGAAAAAAGATAGAGATACGTTTTAGGATCCTACTTGCATGTGCAAAGAGCAGAGAGAAGCTGTTGCACTAAACATAATATACTCACATGAAACTGCATCATGTCTTGGTCTTTTTGCTTGAGGTAGTAGTTGCTTCTCATCTTCCAACCCTTCTGTTGATTCTTTGGAAATTCCACGTATATCTTGTTTCCTTCTTCTCTCTAACTCTGATTTACTGTCTGCAGTAAGAGGCTGGGAGGTATGCATGTGATTCCCATTATCTGACCAGTGTCCTAATCCAGTGTTTTCTAGCTGTGTAGTCCTATTGGTGTTTCCTGTCTCATTGTTACATTGAATAACAGTAGTATTTGTTGAGCTTTTACTGAGACATGTAGAGTTCTGGGACAGTTCATCTGCTTTGGAGGCTATAAGCCTTGAGGCCTGTGGATTCTCTCCATCTCCTTGTCTCCCTAACATCCCGTCCCTCCTGATCATCCCTTTCTGCAGGAGGAAGTGGTCAATGCGGCTTTTCAGTTGGGGGTTAGGAAGAGGTTGGGAGGTTGAAGTAAACGGGACACCTGTGAAGGGGTCGTTCGGGGGTCGACCCCAAGTGGCCTCCCTCTTCTGGTGCTCCTCCAGTGTGGTGTTATCCACTGACACACCACTGGGCAGCAGCATGGGAAGTATCATTACCTCCTGGGTTATCGGGTCAAGGAACTCTTCTGGGATGGAAAGATTGCTGGAGATGGACAAAAACAAACAGATTATTATCAACGTTGTAAGAAAATGTGCATATTTTATCATAATGAGCTCTGTTTTATACAGAGAAATTAAAAATTTTAAAGACTGCTTCATTAACGCATACCTTGGAGGTGTGTCTGCTTGCAGTGGTGGTTTCGTCTGGCTAACAGAGGAGGTAAAGAACACAGGTCTTGGTAGCTTTCTTTCATTGGCCTCGTGGACTCTTCTGATCCTCTCCACTTCTTCTGCAGGGCAGCAGCGAGCAGGTTGTCCCCACACGACCAAAGCCTTGAGCCCCAGAGCAGATGCCGCACCGCCAAATGGCACAGTCACACGAAGCTGTGTCACAGCGCCTAACGACAGCAGACCTCGACTCCACAGCTCCTCTTCCCGACAGTTTGCAGGTTGTGGAGGAGGTGGCGAGGGGAACGGCGGACGGGGATTAAAATTTGAACGTGTGAAGCAGACTTGAGTCTCCTCCCTAAGATCACAACGACCTACCAGTTTAAACTCTGGTTCAGGATTACTGGATTCAGTTTTTGACTGACACTGGAACACATGGCTCCTTTGCTGAGGCTCATTTAAAGCCTCTTCTCCCCACTGTTGGGCCTGAAGACTCCACTGGTGCCCATTACACCGGTGAGACTTACTGCCTTGCTCTTGTTGTTTTTCTCTGTTCTGTTTATTCTGCTTCTTTACCTGCATCTGTATTTGTTCCTTTTGCTGAACCTCTTTGTGACCTGGACCAAAAGTCTGGGAGGGTAACCAATCAGAGCTGGTGCTGATTTCCAGTCTCTTGCAGGCCTGTCCTCTGTCCATACCACAGGGCCACAGCTGCACATCCACCCTGGACAGATCCACCTGGAAGCCAAACTTCAACGTCACCTGAGAGGAATGGAGGAAAATTATTTCTATTAATTTATTAATTATAGGGATGGATGCATTATTAGAGTTGCCATAGATCCAACCCATGCCAGATGATGCTACATATATATTCTAGGTGAGTGTGGCCACCTCTGTGAACAACGGTTAATCTGGAACTTTGCTTGGCATTGGTTACAAATTGCTTCTACATACTTGGTGTTAAAGGGGAATTTTATTTTAGACACACACCACAAGAGCACAAGCTTACCTGAACAGGTGGACGTAGGAAGTACTCCAGCTTGAAGCCTCGCCTCCGGAGAGCAGGGTCAGCTGACACAAGATTTGTGACATCATAGCCATCTGCACACAGCTGCATATGAAAAAATAAACCAAACTTAGATTCTTGAGAGAAAGCTTGAAAAGAGAGGAGCAAAAGTTTATAGTTTTTTTGCTTTTAACTGACAATAGTCAGCACAAAGACAGGAACAAGGAAAAAAATGCCAGAATATACACCCACCCTGCTCTAAGAAATGAGCTGTAGATTCTTTTTGGGGTAATACACGACAAACCTCATGTACATGTTCAGCTAACTGGTTTACTGAAGAGATGCTAACTTTAAAGTTTCAGTGGCTTGCCTCCTTAGCAGTGTGGCCAGAGGACCACACTCACGTCAGACTGAACCATATAAATATATGATATGTGACAGAAAACTGTGTAACATCACATGGAGGGAGAGGTGACAGTATAAAAGAGAGCTGTGGAAGAAGAGGTGTAAAAAAAAAAAAACATAGTTACATAGGAGTGAAAGAACATTTTCATCACAAGTGTGTACAATATACAGCCATGATCAGATTACAAAATACCAATAAACGAACATCACAAGGTCAGTAGTGATTCAGTCTCCCACACACCCCTTTGTCCATCTGCTTCTTTAACATCTCATCTTTGACCACGTCAGCGCTTTGCTATTTACGTCTCAGTACGCTGATTCTTCCTATTCATCACAATGGACCTAGATGTAAACTCTTCATAGGTAAAATAAGGTAAACAGCGCACTCACAAGACATTAATTCGGTGTAGAAATTAGGGTTTTTGCTTTAGGTCCTAAGCTACTGTTGCTGGTTACAAGTCCCCTGGGTGTTGCTGTTGTTCATTACTTTTTTTGAGAAAGCAAGGTACATTTTCAATAAAACACTATCTTGAGGAACGGTACGGTGAGGCGATGTGTCCATGAAATGTGTCACACCTTGTTACAATGAACTGTTGTGTAAAAGTGCGGCAGGCAGAGATTCACCACCATTTTCTCCAACCTGCAGAGAAACAAACTGACGTTAGAGCTGTACATGGCTCCTCGCATGAGTTTACAGGTCAAGGCTAAATAAGACATGCAGTGAATACAACTGTTCAGCACCTACTGGAAGGTAATCACATTTTTGTTGTGTTTCCACTTATTATTTCACACGACCTTTGACCTCAAAACAAAACGACATTCATTGACTGACTGATTCACCTCTCTTCAATAATTTTCAATGGTCAGTTCAAGGAGTACATACAGTTTTATTGTGCTGTTGAGTGGAAGGTGAAAATAGGAAATTACTTCTACTTCTACTTGACATCTAGAAAGGTAGTTATTATTCAACAAAATGTACAAAAAATGTATACGTTATTTGCAGCCCTAATTAAGTTTAATTTTATCTCATGATGGCTAAGGTCCATTTATTAACCAGCTGCTGGAAACCAACTATACAACTGCACACAGAAACACACTGATGTACGTAAGGCTGTGATTCATTTTACAGCGAAAAAATATATTCTTAGCCCTATTATTGGAGGCTCTGAGCCTCAAACATGTTGGTAAATAAAAACATTACACTGTATTACAATCCAAAGAGAGCTGTCACGTTAACAGTGTGTTAAGGTGTATTCAAAAACGCACCACGTACCAGCTATACGCTAATATGATGTTGGCTAACACTGCTAATGCTGAGCAAGTTTGACATCAGCTAAGTAAACTAAAACAGAGAAAGCTTACTTTGTTTGGTCCTTGACAAACCCTTTTGGCTCTTAAACTGCCTCCTCTGACTAACTCTAACTATATTGGTAGCTAATAGCTTTAGCTACTAGCTCTTTACTAGCTCAGCTGCCACAACTACGGCAGCCGAGAAGGGACCTGCCTCACAATTGAGAAAGCGAATTTGGACAGTGTCGGACGGATACAACAGGTGATGAGTACATTTGGTAAGAAAAAGCTTCATTGATTTGCTTACCATAGACGTTTGTGTTCTTTGCCGCAGCACAGCGTAAATGTCTGCGTAAAGCCCTTCAACAGTTAATTCTTTTGACCACCTCTAACTTCTTGTCAGACATCCACACATACATTTTGTTATGTCGTCCTTTTCAGTGCTGCACATCCTCCTCCACATGAAGGTCAACAGGGTTAGTTATTTTTACAAGATGTAACCCTGCATTCATGGACAATGCAGTCGGACGTATGAGAAGAGCCCAGACATCTTTGGTCTGACTGTTTACTCAAGATTATATCGTTCCGGAAATTTTCTCAGTGCCCAGTATCTTAATCTCACTGTGTCAGCCTTGAAGACTTCAGTACGATATACAGACTTGTTAGAGCACCATCCTGAGTAAGCAACAGTACATTTACTCAAGAACTGTACTTACAGCAAGTATAATTTTGAGGTGAAATGCAATTTCATGCTACTCATAATGGAGTATTTCTATTGTGTGGTATTGCATAGGAGTATAGGATCTGAATACCTTTTCCATCACTGGCCAGATTAACCAAAGTTTACAAGTAATTGTACATTTTCTTTTAATGCTTTTTAGAGGTTTGGAAGAGTGAAACTGCAGTAATTAACTTGAAATGTAGAAATGTTGTGCATCAGAAATGTGTTCGTTCATCTTGTTAATCATCTCATGACCCCTGAGGTTTATTCTTAAAGGGGGTTCTGAACCCCAAATTGAAAACCACTGTGGTAAAAGATATGACTCTAGAATATATTCCAATATTTGAAGGACTCTAAATATTTCCTCTGGTCAAGTTTTTAAAAGCTGATTGCCTTAATTAAGTTGTAACCACAGGACAAAAAGTTTGCTCAGTGACAAAAAGTGCTGAATTATTCACATATCTTTATTAGTTCTGCTGAAGTTTAACAAAGGGGTGGTTTTAATCAAGCCAGAACAGTACTAATAACATAAATGCAAACAATAAATTTGAAACATGTATAAAATCGGTAGCATTTTGTTCTCTAAACAATGCAATACTGTAACTACATTTATCACCTACATCAAAAGGAACATCATTTTTGGACAGGGTTGCTATGATTGCACCATTATGGTAGGCCAATAGGCTATCTACACAGTTAAAAAAAAAAAACAAAAACAAAAAAACAAACCAAAAAAACACATAAAGGAAAGCTCAAATGGCACATATTTTCTCTGTCAGTTCACCGTAATATAATAACAGTAATAAAGATGATAATACTATGTAATACCTTAGAGATAAGTTAATATTCTTGAGCAACATCTTTGTATGCTGGCATAAACAACACATAGAAAAGCCATGATATTCACATCTGAGTCTACTGTACATCATAACTTGTGTGTAGGACACGACATAGTGCAGTTAGCCTGAATGCTTCCTTTGAAGCAGCAGACTCTCCACTTCTCTGAATTTTTTAAACATCCGTCTCTTCTGTTTTGACCACACAGAAGAAAGTAGAGTTTTCCAGGAAATACAGACTCCCTCAGTTTGAATTTTCAGTCTCACTGCCTTTGTGTCAAGCTTTGATGTACTGTACATCTTACTGTAAAGCCCCCCAAAGATCCCTTTGCGCTTAATATATCTTCACTTGCTGTATTGCCACTAGTCCCTCTATCCTCAATCTCATAAGCTGAAGCTTTTCATATGTATACACACATGCACGCACCCACTCTCTCCCTCACACACACACTCAAACACACATTTACAATCTATAACTATTATAAGTATTTCTTTCTAGTATATCATACATTCTATAAATTTTGTTTTAACTTTGGGGATACTGACTGATTTCTCAGATTTCTTGGCTGTAAATGCACAAAGTGAATGACACAATTATCATAATAACTAAATTCAAATTGTGTGCTTCCTTTCACATTCTCCTTGCAGTTCAATGGGAAGAAATTTGAGCGGGAGCTGAGAGAAAGCTCTCCGGTGACCTCTAGTGTTTGTTTTTCGTCACTGCAGATGATCTGCAGCGAAGGCGAGCCAGGCTCTCCCACGACTTAACACTTAAATTCAGTTGGGGTTGATTATCTGCTAAACATATCTATTTAATTCAATTTGTAGAAATATAAACTCTCTTGGTCTTCGATGATGTGTGTGAATGGCTCATGCATGTTGGACCCTGTGCATGAAATGACTTGAAAAATGAATCAACAATCAGTCTGTGTGACCTTTAACGTCAATATCTGCTGGGATTTAAATGAAATAGTCCAGCCATGTGTAATGATGTGTAACTGGTTGGCTGATATAATTAAAGCACTGAAAATGATAATCACACTCTTGATTTTTTTTTTTTTTTTTTTTTTTTTTTTTTTAATCTATTCCCAGCATTAATTATCCTCTTGTACATGCTGGAGAGAATGGAGTAAGGCGCTCTCTGGCCAAAAATGCAAGTCAACATCACACACTCTGACCACTAATTCTACTTTTACATTACCAGTGACACAGACTTACAATGAATAAATACCGCATAATATTCTTGTTGATAACTTCTGACAATATCCCTGATTGTCTTGGTCCTTTTCTAGCATGGGAATGAAATGACCCCTGTAATAGTGCTGTAATCTAAACACTGTCATTTGACATTTTGTTTTTCTGCCATCCATCAGTGTGGCACACTTTTCATGAACACTGATAATGTAGTAGTGTACAACTTCTGAGAGACAGCCTGCTGCTTAGGAGGTTGAAAAGTAGCTGATAGATTGAATTTAGTTCAACTTCCTGTTTCAGATCTTCCTGTTTTGCAGTCGGCCTTTGTTGCTGTTTAGTTTCTAGAGTTGCTTTGAAAAGTATGTCAGACTGTTCTGATTTATTCTATTGTAGACTGAAATGTTTTTCAACTGTATGCTGAAGTGGTTTTGTGTGAGAGGCCTTGTCACTGTGAGTGTGTTGCGCTGGACAATTCATTTCATGGAGCTGTCTCTAGATCTCAGTGGACTCTATCCTCTCCAGGCGTGAGGGTCCTGCCCAGGGAGGGGCGAGCTGGTGGAGAGAAGGCGGGCCCTTCTGGTCTTCACAAGGTGGGGAGATGGTAAGGGCAATGGGGCCAGAGATAGAGGGTGGGGGCTGAGGAGACAGATGCGAGAGGGCTGGTGGCGGAGGTGGAGAATTGGAAGAGGTGGGGGAGGTGGTGGTGGTTGTGGTAATAGTGGTGGTGGTGGATGTTGTGGTTGGTTTGGCTCCCAACTGGCTCATACGTTTTTCCAAAGCTTGGTTCTTCTGCAGCGTTTCCACATAACTGAGCTGCAGCTGTGCCTGGTATTTCAACACCCGCTCCTTCTCGTCCTGCCAGGTGTGTCGCTCCTGGTCAAAGTTGAGGGCCTGACGCTCCCGTTGCTGCCGCTCCAGGCGAAGAGCAGCCTGCAGCTGCTCCAGTTGCCTGCGCAGTTCCCCTGCCTCATCCCAGTGACCCTCCTGGACTCGCTGAGGCTGGTGGCCATCCTGACGCAGTTGCACGTCCTGGCAGAGCTGAGCCTCGTGACGTAGCTGGGCCTCTTGACGCATTTGGGCCTCATGGCAGAGCTGGGCCTCCTGACGGAGCTGGGCCTCTTGGCGCAGTTGGGCCTCCTGACGGAGCTGCACCTCTTGACGCAGCTGTGCTTCTTGGCGTAGCTGGGCCTCTTGACGGATTTGGGCTTCATGGCGGTGATGAGCCTCCTGACGAAGCTGGGCCTCCTGGCGGAGTTGGGCCTCTGGTCGGATCTGGCTATCCTGACGCATTCGGATGTCCTGCTGCATGTGGGCGTCTTGCCGCTGTTGCGCATCGCGCCATTGAGCTTCTTCGCGTTGCTGTCTCTCCTGTCTCTGAGCTTCCTGCCTTTGGGCTTTAGCTTCATCGCTCTGAAGACTCAGCAGGGTGTCAGATGTAGGGGTGAGGGAGTTGGTTGAGGGCTCAGTAGGGTTACGTGGGCAGTGTACAACTCCCCACGGTGGCAGCAGCCCAGCAGCAGCTAAGTTAGGGCTTATAACAACTTCTGCTCCTCTGCTCGCTTCACTCAGAGCCCGCTTTAAACTAAGCACCTCTGCCTCAAATACACCCAGCTTCTCTCGGAGAATGGACACCTGCAAAAAGGAAAATATATATCACAGGAAAATATCATTTAATTTTTAACATAGTATTTGATTGTTAAGTGCACAGTCACACACAAGGTGCCTCTTGCATTAAAACAGAATAACAGAACAAAACAGGACATAAAAACATTTGGCATAAATAATGTGCCTAATTATATAAATGCAGATGCAAGTGTAAACACATTAACACAGACATTCAAACAAATCCTCATCCAGCTGCGTTTGTCATATGTATACACATGCATGACTGCAAGCATGCACATCCATGCACACTCACATGGGACTGCACAGCTGAGAGCAGCAGTAATGGATGATTGTGCTGTCATTTGTTGGAATAACTAAGTGAACTATATTACATTCAGAAAACCTGACATAATTTTATATTAAAATATTCTATTTAAACCTACTTATGAACGTCCATACTTCGTTTATTGTTAGAGTGTTTTCATGGCTTTCTGAATGTGGATACTTTCTCTGTTGATGCTTGAGGAATGCCCACTTATTTTACAGTTGCATGAATTGTAAGTGGGCACACTAGATAAGAGCTTATGATGAATATGCGAATTGTAAATTGTACTTAACAAGAGATAAATATCGCTCTTAAACTTGCTTAGTAATGGAATACACAATATAAATACATATATGTATGAGCTGCTTATGAGGTCATACAGTACAAAGAACACAATTTTTGCAGCTGTAATATATAATGTTGTATAATCCCCAATGTGTCCCAGTCTCCCTGCCAAGTTTTTGGAATTTCTCTGAAGGATTTTGAGGATTAAATGCTCAACAATCTATATTTAGTGATAAGCATCCCAATCCTGCAATCTCACTTGTAAAATATAATTTGACTGCTTTGGGTAATAATCAGCATTGTGTTGCTTTTTTCATAGACCCCTTTGTTGACGTTGACTGTTCCCTGCAGCTACAAAAGGTTTTCATTGCAGGCTCAGAATAATGTAATCCTTAAATCCTATAGCTTGTGGTAAATTTCATGCATTTTTGAGTGATGTCTGACCATCTCAGGGTCTTGTAGATAAAAATCCACATAAATTTAGTGAGACACTTTTTTTTGTCTTGTAATAAACGCTACTATACAATAACATACAGTTATACAGTTATCAGAGTTTTCAACCAGATACTGTGACAAAGTATTGTGCCTTAATATTGTTTTATTAATATTTCATATTATTAGAAAAGGCACTTATTAGCATGTAATATGTTAAATCTTGCAGTGATTGGTTTTAACAGACACTTAAAGGAGAGTTTGTGTGATCTATATACTGAATTGTGGGATACTATGAAGCCCTTCATCAGAAATGACAAACCTTACTAATAGAAAAATGATTTTTATTATGATTGGAGACATTGTAATAAATAAAAGAGAGTACAATAATTTAATGAATTGTTAACTTTTGTCAATTATTAATTTGTTTGTGGTTTTCTGTCAGTCTAAACCTCAATGTCAGAGTCATTTGTTGAGTATTCATTTTCTCATTGGAAACCTACCTCTGACAGAGTCCTCCTCAGCTCTCCCTCACACTTCTCCAGCTCCAAACCTTTGGTGCTATAGGAGTCCTTCAGACCCAGCATGGCCTCCTCCCGCTCCCTCAGCTGGGCATTGAGCTCCTTCAGCTGGCCTCTCAGGGCCACCATCTCTCCAGCTCGCTGGGTCACTTCGGCCTGACTCTCCCTCAGCTGCTGCTTCAGCAGGGAGATCTCTCCTGCCTTCTGACACACCTGCCACATGAGGAACAAGAGAGTTAGTTAGGTTAGTGTTTAAGTCCTGTGGTGAATATACTTCCTATCCCTTTGCATACAAGTAGGTTGCTTGTACACACATACTTACAGACATAGGCAGCTTCACACACACACCCTTATACTCACTGCTCCACTGCTCAGTCTACCGTGATGCAACCCTGATAACATTTTACTGAACTAGTCAAGCGCACCAACTCATATACTCGTATCTCACCTCCCACTTGGTCTCCTCCAGGCGAGGCAAGATGTCAGCCTGCTCCTTCCTGTAATCCAGACACTTTCTCTCCAGCTCCTCTCTCTGGGCCAACAGAGCTGCCATCTCCTCCTGGAGCCTCCTCTTGTCCTGGGACAGACGGCTTATCTGTGCCTGCAGGGCGGTCTGGGAGCGCTGAGCCCGACGGGTTACCTGCAGACATAATGTACATATACAGTCAAGGTTTTGATGATATCAATCCCACAGTAATATCTTTTGGTACTTTAAGACATGGCAGTCTATGACCTCTTACATGTTGTATATCAGGGACAGATTTGGTCTAAATTCCTTTTAAATGATGCTGCATTTTACCTGCATTTACCTGCATCTTGATTCCAACATTAACCCTTAAAAGCTTTCTCTTTCTCTCATGCTTTTAAGGGCCCAGGAGGGGACAAGGTGATGAGAGGACCATAGTGCTATACATACCAATAAATACTTAATACAGCAAATAAATTAAACATTTAAAATCTAAACTAGCAGCATTCTTTTTAATTGAGCTTACATTTGCTCCATATGTCACAATGAGAATGTAACTTAAATGGCAGCATAGTTAACTTCCAATTTTTTTGACTTTTAAACTGGATTGTAAGAATTAAATCAAACTTTTCAGTGTTTTATCCCACATCAATCTGTTGTGCATGTACCAGCCAAGTTTTTTTGTGTCATGGTATCAGATTTTGACCACATGCTTCATTCATAAAATTATATATAAATGTATGTCGCCCCTGATATTTAGTTGAATCAAACATGTAGTGAGGTCACCTGCTGTAGGCGTGAGGCGTAGTTCTGTCTCAGCTCGTCCATCTGTCGCTCCCACACACGTTGCTTCTCCTCAAACACCTGAATGATCGCTGCCTCGCTCTGGTCCAGGTTTCTGCGCATATGCTGCACCTGGTAGAAAAGTGGAGGTAAAAGGTTTTATTAAATGTAAACTTTTTTTTATCAAGTTCCAACGCCACTGCTAAGATTCACACCACACTTTGAAAACACAAAATGTGACAACAAAGTGCAACTTGAGGCCTGTTAGCACATCTCTCTGACTCATAAACATTATTTATAGGCTGAATGTTTAAAGTGCATTTATCTTTAAAGCAGAGTGACACAGTTTAAAGGGTCATTTCACCCAAATAACAAAAACTATTTCTCACATAACACCTGGTGGTATCTAACCATACAGATACTTTTTGCTGGCAATAACAATGCACACTAAAAAGTATTTCTGAATGGCGTCTGACCTCTTGCTCTTTCTCCCACAAGCGGTCCTCGAGGTCCTGGATGATGTCATCAGAGGAGGGGGAGGGGCGTAGAGGTGCTGGGGCGTCACTCAGGTGGCTCAGCCTCTGGTAGGATGAAGAGCTCTTTCCTGAGGAGGACCGGCCACTGTCAGAAGCGCTGAGGCCGTTCTGCAGGAACAACATCGTGACACGTTAAAGACGATAACAGCAAAGTGCATTTTGTGAAAGTCTACATGAGTGTGAATGAAGGTCTTACCTGATAACCAGGCTTTTCCAGCTTGTCCAGGCCTGCAGCTGCCCCAACCATGCCCAACCTGTTGATGTGGCTGGTGGAAGCACTGAGAGGCCCCAGGACCGCTGGGGGCCCACAACCGGACCCCGAGCCCGTATAGGTGGGCAGGCTGGTCAGGGAGTTCCTCCCAGAGTCAGACATCCCTCCCTGCACCGCTTCATTACCATTTCCCCCGCCCTCACTTCTGCTGACCCTCACTGGGCTGTCCTGGTCCAGGAGCAGGGCCTCTGGGACCTCTCCTGATTCTCCTCCTGCTCCTCCATCCCTGCCTCTCCTGCCTCCTCTGCTCTCACTGAACCCTTCACTCCTTCCCTCAGTCTTGCTCTCGCCCCCTGCCCCTCCTGCCTGGCCCACCAGGTTCTGCATGGAGTGGAAGCTCTTGGGAACCACCGGCTTGAAGGCAGAGGGACGAACGAGGCCTGAGTTGTTCTGCATTGCCTACGAAAATATGGAGGAGGGAAGGAGGGAAAGACAGTAAGAGAAATAACAGATACAGTAATGCAACTCACAGACAAAAGTGCACTGAAGTCAAAGCTTCTAAGCTAAAATGCAGCATTGTGATGTGTAATGCATAATGACACAATATGGGACATGAATTATCCATATTTAGATATAATATGGAAGTGCATGAGATGGATTTGGTTTGTTTCTGAGAAACTTTAATCCTCACAAATACGTTTCTGCCAGATGGCATGAATCATGATTTTAAAGTTCTCCTTTCCATATTGTGCGGCAAACCCGTTTTAAACTGACTCCAGCGTAAGTGTTTGGAAACAAAAATGCATCCTTAAGTTCAGCCAAAGCTAATACATAACTTCAGCAGTCTTAAATAGCCAAAACAAGCCGGTATCTTCCAAAGTTACAGTCTTATTAGGAAGAATTCCCACTCGGCTCAGCAAGGAAACAGTGTTCAAGGAAAGGAGGGAATTTACTTGATCAAATTTAATTTTGGAAGACACCAACATAATTCAGTTAATCCTGACTATTACCCCAGCTGCTGAGTGAACTTCAGAGTGCATTTTGCATGCAGAGTTATATTCTTTAGGGTATGATAGTCCCTCGTTTTGTTTGGACACTGTTTCATTGTTGAACTGCAGTATAGGGGTGAGAGGAAATTTTATACTAAAAAGACTTAAGAAGGTGCCCGTTTGATTCGTTTCACTCTGCTGCTGCTGCTGAAGCCTCACAATAGCTTTGGCTGAAATTTCAAAGGCATTTTTGCACAGAATAAGGACTGTGAATTTTGTCCCCCCTCACTTCCATTTGAGTGGCGCCAGGAAAGAACCGCTTCACGGCCAGTATGTAGAGGAGGAATGACTACAGCAACCAATAACTCTTTAACATGCATGTGAGTTTTGAATTCAGCGGTGTCCAAAACTTTTCTGCTTGTGACCCTTCGTCACAGGCTGCATATCTATGAGCTGTGTGAGTGATTTCCCTTTCCGAGATTCTTTCATTTCAATTGTTGAAGAGGTAACTCTAAAATTTTTTAACAACGAAAAAGCAAAGATTAGAGAAAAGTCGGAAAAGTAAAGACGTGTCTGTGTGGCAGATTTTTGTTTGTCACTTTTTCCTAACACGGTAATCATCTTGAAGCCCCTTAGATTCATTTTCCACCCCACTTTGACGGTGCTGACCCCCAGTTTGAGAACCACTGTCCTCAATCTTGAAGTACCTGCTCCAGCTTCCCCGACACTGGCAGGATCTTGGGCGGGTTGTGGTTTGGAGGGTTATGGCTGCCTGGATTGTTCTCAGTGTCAGTTCTGGTGGCTGCCATCTCTCTGTGGTGGTGTTGGTTCATGCCAACACCGTTCTTCTCATTTCCTCCTCGGCCCACAATGTTCCCACAAACATCCAACCCTGCAGCCTGCATCTCCCTCTCTCTCTCCCTCTCCAACCTCTCGTTCTCCAGCCTCTCTCTCTCCCGCTCCCTCTCCCTTTCTCTCTCTCGCTCCCTCTCCCTCTCTATCTTCTCCCTCTCTATTCTCTCTCTCTCCCTCTCTCTGGCTCTCTCTCTCTCCCGCTCCCTCTCTCGCTCCAGCCTCTCCCTCTCTACTCGTTCCCGCTCCCTCTCACGGTTCCTCTCCCTCTCTCGCTCCCTCTCTAGCCTCTCTCGGTCCCAGTCTCGGTCCCGGTCCCTGTCTCTCCCCCTTTCACGCTGCCTCTCCCTCTCCCTCTCCCACTCCCTCTCCCGCCTGCCTGCTCCGTTGCCGCACTCCAACTGGTTGTTGTTGGATGGGGCCGTCATGGTACATTCAGTGTTGGTGGACGAGGCTGTTTCGGTGGGCCGGTCAGTCCCGGTACAGGTCCCAGTCCCGATACTAACACTCCCTCGCTCATCGCTAGAAGCCGTCCCGTCAGATATAGTCGCCGGGGGGCGGGGCAGCCGCTCTGCGCTGCAGCTGCGGTCGGCAGGGCAACGGCGAGAGAGAGGAGGGGCCCGAGGCAGGGTGGTCCTCGTGCCCACAGACTTCATGGCAAACTCCTGCTCTCCTGCCACCCCACTGCCAACACTGCCCATAGTGGGGTCAAAGGTCAGGGATTAGAGGTTAGGAGTCAGGATTGGGGAGGGTCACAGATACATTTGGAAGTAGTGTGGGTCATCACAACCTAATGCAGGTAGTGGGGGCACACACACTAGAGGAACACAGAAAAACGAAAGGTGTTATACAATACTGTAATTGCATAATGGCCAGTTATACAATAATAGTTAATGCAGAACACATCCCAACCCACATACAGGGGCAGCATAGTCCTCCCACCATGATAAAAATGAAAAGGGTCATACGGATAAATCTGGGCAATTGTGAGTATCGTGAGGGTATAAATAAAGTCTAAAAATATAACTCGTCGTCCAGTTTAATGATAATATCACAGTATTACTTTCTGTTGTTGCCATTTGTTTCTTATGTTTACACTTTAAAGAGTGAGTCATTTTGGACTATTTTGTTTGTGTGCATAAGTTATCGGATGCTGGGTGAAGAGGTCACTCACACCGATCCAGTGCAAGACATAAATGACACTGGATTGTGTGTCCATTAGCATCACTGAACTGGAGGGGTTTTTGTTGTTCGTTTGTTTTTTGCACTTGTTACATACATAAAATAAGTCTAATACAATACAAAACAACGACCTTTGATGAACATTTGATGTGGGTGACAAAATACGGACATGACTGTAAAGCCCTGTCTAATGTGTAATGGGTCTTGCATTTTATCTAATCTTGAGTTTTTGTCTTACAATGAGCATCAATATCTACCCATACCAATACCTTTACTATTTACTATATTCTGTTAATGTGATGTTCCATGGTGGATGTTCTTAAGCAAATTTGTATTTGTTCTGATAACCACGAGCTAGCTGACAGTTTAGGTATAGTAGTTGGTTTTTGAGGCTCTGTGCAAAATGGGTCGGAGGAAATGTGAGTGTGGGAGGCTCAACAGGAGCCCCTGGTTATACAGGGGGGTGTTTCTAATATCTACTCTACCCTTAATAATATAAATGGGGTGGACAAAATATTGGAAACACCTCTCAGGATAATGGAATACAGTTCAACAGCACCTCAAACTACAGCCTCCAAAATGACCGTAAAGTTGAATCAACACCTCTTTAAAACGGTTTCAAAAAAGGATTTATTGCAGGACTGCTGTACCTCGTAAACTGAAGCTGAGTGTATTTTCAGAGGCTGTAGTTTGCAGCATAGCTCAACTGTATAGCGCTATGCTGAGAGCTGTTTCTAGTATTTTGTCAAGTGTTCCTTTTATACCAGTGGCAGTATCTTAGAAACACCTCTCAGTGGGCGTCCCGGTGGTCTAGGGGTTTAGGATACGGATAACATTCAAGTCCCCATTCAAGTCCGGCCTGGGACCTTTGTTGCACGTCGTCTACGACCCTCCACTTCCTGTCGACCATTCACAAAATGCCCCAAAAACGCAATACAATTCAACATCACCACAAACTGCAGCCTCCAAAATGACCATAAAATTGAATCAACATCGAAAAGGGAATATACCTCCTTCTCGGGGGCAGGAATTATTGAAAAGCTGTTGTATGAGGCTGCATTAGTTTTAGATAGGTGTACCTAATAAACTGGCCACTCATCGGAGTATACACTCATATGCAGGAGGGGGGGATAAAAAAAAATGCTATTATGCATGATGTAGCCATGAACTATACTGAATTACAGCATCAAAGAGCTTACTCACATCATTCATACCACTAAAATCATACAGAGGCACATTACCCTGGCTGAGACAGACAGACAGACAGACAGACAGATAGATAGATAGACAGATAGATAGACAGATAGATAGATAGATAGATAGATGGATGGATAGATAGTGACGCAGTCATGCCAGTGCACCTCCCCTTCTCAGCCCATTTACTAGAGGTTTACTTCCACTTGGGTGAATAGTAGTAGTAGTAAAATACACTGCCTATCTATATGCTGCTCTGCCTCAATCCCCTCCCCTCACGACTCCCCCTCTCTCTCCCTTTTTCTCTGCATCCCTGGGCGGCAAGGGCGGCTTTAGCAGCATCCGCATCAAGCCCTGAATCGACTGCGCTCCCAAACAATTACTCGCTAGGCCCGTGACAAGAGGCGAACGCACGACCCTCTCTGAGCAGAAAAAAAATTACATCTCAATAAATACACACAGCGTCACTGACATTGACGACAGTAGCTTTGATTTACCGAGTGTAGCATCCTGGCGGTCCATCATCAAAGGCTACTCACTATTTTGCAGCGCGGCGGTTCGTAAGATGGCAGCCTCAATAAACAATATTGTCACAAGACAGCAACGTCAGTCCTGGTCGGCCTGGCTCTGCATTATTCTGCGATGTTACCGCGGGTCGGTAATATTAGGGATGCTGTCTTCGACCGCTGTCAGCGTCGGATGCTGATGATGGAGTCGGTCGGTTGATACGCGCATCAGCTGAGAGACACACACCCACCTCTGGTCCCGCCCCTCCGGCTGCATGATACAAACGCCCCCTTTTGGCTTTAATCCAGCGCTCTCCCTCGGGAAAAGCCTATAGAGTCATATACAGTCCCCTGGATGGATGGATGGGTGGATGGATGGATGGGATGCATGGATGGATGGAGGTAGATGAGACGTTGAAACAGTCGTGATGCTGGTTGCATCACCAGATATAGATGCGTGTTTTTACTGTATTTAAGACTATGACAGGTTGATTTTGTCCTCCTTTTTACAGTTTACTTGCTGTTTGAGTCTGTTGACATTCAGGTTAGTTTCACCCATTTTGAAGAACTAACTTACTCAGATAAAAACCATCAGTTCTCTTAACTGAAATCAATATAATCTGATTTTTTTCCCCCCCGACTGTTTGAAGCACCCAATAAGCTCTAAATCACCACATAACAAACATTTGGCCATAGTCTGTGAACAGTGTTCTGTCCAACTAATGAAAGTTTCTCCAGTATTCACTCTCTTTTGTCTCTGTTTTGATCTCCACCACCTCCGTCCTGTGTCTTTTTGCTAAATGCTACACTATGTCCAGCAGATAGTTGCTAACCTTGTCTGTCTGCTGTTGTGGTTGCAGGCAGATAGCGTGCAGATGTTTGCAGTTGCTTGTTGCATCTGGAAGCAACACTTACAAGAGCAGTGGAACTGACCCAAAACTTCAAGCTTGTTACCCATAAAACCAACACACTGTCTCTGATGGCTCAAGCTACAAATAAACTGGATCTTTCACTTCCCATAATGCAGCTCAATAGCATCTTTCATTGGACTCGCCCTGCTTGGTTAATGCACTGTTCTTTCAAACTTGACTACAGTATTTTATTTCTTGTGATTTTCTTTATGATTTTAGAGAATGATCAGTCCAATAACTGACTTGTTTGTGGTCACACAAGTTGCCTAAGAGTCATGCAACTCACCATCCGGCAGGCTGTCGCGGCTCAAACCCTCTGATCCTGGTCTGAGCACACTTCCTCAGCGTTCTCTGACAGATTGTTGGTTGTGTCAGTCCTCAGTTGTGGCTGCTTGTCATCTTTGCTTTGCATGCCCTCGATGCTTCCTCTTCCTCCTCCATGCTCTGTTATATTGCTGTGTGACCTGACCTTTTGTTAGAAAGCAGTCTCCTTTTTCTGGGTCTCTTTTATTCCTTCATATTTACTTCCAATTTACTTCCATTTTTTTCTCTACATTAGTACTTGCACACACACCACAATGTACTCTGAAGATTTTGCCAGATCTTTCTTTTACCTTGTGTTTTTTTTTTTTTTTTTAATAATCCAGTGTGTAGCCCTTCATTGTGGAGCCTTCGGTCCTGATATATTTTTGAATAACTGAATTATGGCTTTGTGCCTTATTTGAAATATTTGGTGCTGGATTTGATTTTACATGTAGCTAATGAGGCTAATGACAGGTTGACTAATGAAGAGTCAGGTAGCATTACAACATTTGGTTTGTTCCATGACACCAATTTGACTGGTGTAGGCCAAGGCCATTTGGATTTTTTGGGGAATACATTTTTCACCTATTTTGGGCCATATTTCATCCAATCTTTATCAAACTCAGCACATTCCATATCTAGATCACCCCGAACAAAACTTAATCTGTAGCGTTTGATACAGTTTCACCTGTAGGTGGCGCTCCTTCAAAGAATGGACAGTACAGTTAGACAAAAGCCCATTTCTGTGTAGTTTTTGCAAGCACATCTTTTCTTCTCACAAACTGATTCACCGTATGTGCTGTGTTGGAGTCAATTGTCTACATAAAGAAATTGTGCGTTTTTTAATTATAATTGGGAAATAAACCAAAAAATTCAGAGAGATCACCACTGTTAACCTGGAGACAACGTTCATGGCAAAACTGGACCAGTACTCAGCAGGAGGGGCCGCAGAAATGAATATTCAGGGTGTAACGAACATGCTGCCAGAGGCATGAATAAATATAATACAGTTCGTTTCAAATAGGAAAATCCACTCTTTTCTAGTAGGTTATGTGGTGTTAGTTGATCATGATTTATATGTTACCTCAGGCCATGAGTGGGGCTGTGTCACATGAGAGTGATACTGGTCTCAAAGTTGACAGGTAGCCAGAAATACAAGTTCACATGAATACTAACATTGTTCATTGCTGTCTGTATGTCTTAAAAGGAAACTGTTTGCAACTGCAACACTCGTAAGGGGAAAATATCTCAGATGATGCTTACAGTTTAGCCCTCTGCTCCAACTGAGAGTAATCTCAGGTAATCAGACACTGAAGTTCAGACACACTATACTTTGTGTTACTCTTGTTTTTCAAAATGATGACTTAAGACACTGACATTGATTCTGACCTACTTATGCCAGGATGGTGGTGGGAATATTACCAGTGAAGTGATGAAGATTGTCATAACCAGAGTTGCCAAAATGTCTGATCCAGCCAGTGCAAGGATTGTGCTTGAGGGAACAGAAGTCCTGAGAGACCTGAATGTACCTAGAACCTGTGCCTTGCTGATGGGGCTGAGATATGTATTCACCCTGAGCTACCCAAAAGAACTGGAAAACACTTTGAAGATATTCCTTGAGCTGGGTGGCCTGAAAGCCAGTCTGAAGGTAAAGTCTGAAAAACAAATTGAGCAGGAAATGCTGCACTGTTGTTTGCAAAGATCTGTTGTGCAGGCTGTACTGTTGACAGTTTATTAATGGACATTTTTCAGTAGATGAAGTAATCTGACTACTTCAAAGTCTCATGGGATGAGTTGGAATTACTTGAAAACATCCATGCAAATTGCTAACTTTTTTTTTTTTTACTTTTGTTAAAGATAATCCAGTTTGTTCTTTTCCAGAGTGTTCAGTATAGTTGTACAAATCCAGATTCATTTTTAGGCCGACTAACTCTTTATATACTATTAAATTGGCAAGTCTCTAGACTGTCCACGGGGAGGCAGTGGTGTCTATTTGTTGGAAGATGGTTCAGGGTCTCTTACAGCTGCAATCCTGCTGTCCTGTCAGAAGCACGTATCTCTTAAACATTGACCAGCCTGTTTTCATCTTTGTGATGATGCTTTTCCAGCTAATCCAAGAGGGACTTTAAGTAATTTGTTTATTTTAAGAAGCAGGACAAATTTCACAACGTGAAGAGAGTCACTTAATCCTTCAGTTTATCACTGACATTCATATTCAAAATTAACACATTTGGAGGTACATGGTGTGAAATATTGTACCTGAAAAGTAACTAGTAACTAAAGCTGTCAGACTAATGTAGTGGAGTAAAAAGTACAATCCCTCTGAGATGTAGTAGAAGTATAAAGTTGCACCAAATGGAAATACTCAAGGGATGTACAAGTACTCTATATATGTACTTCAGTAAAATGCTTCAGTAAATGTACTAAGTTAGATTCCACCACTGGCTATAAGCACAGTGGGCAAAGACACTGGCTGCGTCCCTCCAGTTTCCATGGGTCCCCTGGTTCTCTTTGGCCACTGTGGGGCGCTCTTTCACATGGCTCAGCTCAATTGGACACCAGCTCTTTGCAGACTTACAATGAAATAACATGGTGCAGGATCAACAGGCTTCTCTCACAAGACCCTGGTCATGTGACAGAGGATCACATGTCTTGGCTTATTTGATTTTTGGTATCTTAAGACTGTGGGAAATAGCTTTTCTAAGTAAAAAATATACTTTTCTAAGTTCTATCTGTGTACTTCACTGTAGATTTGCAGCAGTGCTGCATGTCCTGTGTTGGCATTTTATGTATCCATGTTTTAATCTTTTATTGTCCTCATCAGTGTCGTTGCTGTTTTATTATCATATTCGGTCATTGTTTGTTTGTTTTTGTTTTATAGATTTTTTTTTTTTTTTTTTTTTTTAATTGTTT
This sequence comes from Chaetodon auriga, assembly GCF_051107435.1. Lineage (NCBI taxonomy): Eukaryota > Metazoa > Chordata > Actinopteri > Chaetodontiformes > Chaetodontidae > Chaetodon > Chaetodon auriga. The sequence goes on along the minus strand of NC_135078.1, from coordinate 16,770,930 downwards.
TTAGCACTTAACAGCACCTTACCTCATTAGTGTATGGAGGCTAAAGTGTGCCCTATTTCCGCAATTGGAATTATCTGTTGTCTGTAAAAACAATTTTAAACAACTGCTTCTTTTAAATTTATAGTTATGTAATATAATTTAAATAAAAACATATCAATTCATTAGCTGTGATTCACATCCACTTTTCCCACAGTTGTCAGTACAGTATTCTTACCACCAGAGTAAATCAGACTGGACCTCAGACTCTACAAATCACAGGTTGTACCTGTCCCTGTCCCTCAACGTTAGGTCTACTCTGGTGCTGACTGCAGGGATCCTGCAGGTATTTCCATGCAGACTGAGCCTGCGACAGAGCATTGTGAACGTCTCGTCAGTGTTTGCACTGCAGGCCTTACAGTCCTGGGTGCTGTACTGCTCTGCCAAAGCAGCCAGAAAGATGATATTCAATGTGTTAGCTGAGGAGGAGCCGCATGTTAAAGTCCTCAGCTACTCTCCAGGTATATACAACTTTATATATTGACAAGATGCGTATTAACAGAAATATAGTATCCATGTTACAGCAAAGCAATGCTGTGACAACAATCATATGTGGATGGAAAAGATTTGTCTAAATGTGTAATGTCATCATATGAATTGTAATAGTATGCAGAAGACTGCAAAGGATTTGAGAAAAGAAAACAGGCTGAGAGCATAAAAGGCAACGCGACATTTTTACAACCCATTAGTCCTTCTGGTTTCCTTTAGGTCCTGTGGACACGGAGAAGGACATTCAGAGGTTAACAGGCATCAGTTATCATCTGTTAACCTGCCAGAAGTCTGCAGCCAAACTCATGAAGCTGCTTCTGGACAGCGCCTCCTCCTCAGGGACACATTTTGACTCCTTCGCAGTGTGATATCAATATGTAGCACCTGTTCTAAAAAGAAAGAGTGAAGAGCAGAAAATGACTGTGCCTCGTACAGTATATACAATGAAATAACTTTAAAGAAAGAACACTGACGTGCTTCAATAAGTGCTCTGTCTGAAAGCATCAGAGCTTGTGAGCATCTCTTAATTTGTTGTTTTGTTATCAGAGACAGAGTTATTCATCAGAATTGATCTTATTTGTCTGCTCAACTGTCATGATATTGGCTGCATGCCTTTAATCTATGATGTTGACTTGTAAATTTAATGTCACTCCTTCATGTTATTGTGTTTTTCATTTTTCTAAGAAAAGCTCTATGCTGAACCCAATTCAAGTCCTTACTACTAATTATTCGACCCTGTGTGAGCAGTGGTGTTGTGTTATGTCATAACTTATGTTGCAATTACAGAGAGAGAGAGAGAGAGAGAGAGAGAGAGAGAGAGAGAGAGAGAGAGAGAGAGAGTAAGTCAGAGAAAGCACCAGAACAGGGTAGAGGCGGAGAGATAGATCCACTCTGCTTCTGTCACACTTCCAGACCTCACAGCTGTCCAGCGTCACCACTGACTCCTGATAGACGGCAGCAACTGAGGACCAAAAATAGTCCTCAGGGGCCGGAGACCTACCAATTCATTTTCGGGGGTTGGGGAATTTCTGCTAGTTAACAGGACAAAAAGCTAAAAGCATGAGCATGAATTCAACTAAATGAAAGCATCTGAGAGAGCAACAACAAGCTTCAGCAGTGCCACTTTCATACAAGGTTGTTGGTTTTATTGACAAGCCTGTCCTTTCAGGACATTTTATATCTCAGAGACAAATCTCCGCCAACCCATTTTCTGTGTCTGTTGGTACAGTTCAAGAGGTGGACAGCTATTTTAGTACTGCGGGTGTGGAATGTGCAGTTGTCACTGAAGAACATAGAGGGCACAGATTGGTCTACGAGTTCCTCAACTACCCTTTCGCTGTATTTAGCTTCTCTCTGCCGCTGAAACACTCCTCTCTCATCCGTTCACCACTGATTCACTCTTCACCAGCATCTCAGGAACCAGTGCAGCTACCATGGAGAACGTGGCAATATTTGACTCACCTGGAAAGGGGAGGGGTCTGAAGGCTACCAAGGAGTTTTGGGCCGGAGATGTCATTTTTTCTGAGGCCAGTATATCAGCTGTTGTGTTTGACAGGTACGGTAATGGTGCAAATTGTGGATGTTGGCGCTCAGCGATAGGGGATGTGCTCAGATGTCAACATTGTGAGAATATTTGGGCAGCTGTTTGGACTTTTGGGACAAACTAATCATCAAATGTGGAAGGCAAAATAGTGACTGACAGCATTGGCATCTCTCAGACAGACTTTTGAAAATTTCTTAGAAAATAGATTAATAATAAAAAAAGCTGTTCTGTATGAGAACAGGGTGTAAAATCCAATAAAATGTAGGTATAATACTGAAAGTTTTAAAACGTGTTTCCACATAATGTGACAGGCCAGACTTCACTGTCTTTACATCCATCCTCCTACAGTGCCCATAATCCCAGTAATCCTCGTCCCTGCTATTTTTAAAGCTTTTACAACAGACCATCTTCTGCTTCAATGCGCTGATGAAGACTGTGAGATGCAGTATGGAAACACTGAGTTCAGAATATATTGTGATACATAGAAAGAATGAACTGAAAGATTGTCTTTAAAATGGTAAACATTCAGATAAAAAGGAGCTGACAACTGTCTCGTATTACTTATTGAGTCTAAAATATGCACATGCTATAATATATGGATCATAAGATCTTTCCCTTCTCCGCTGCCTCTCTTCTTCTGCAGTCTAGCAGAGCGTATTTGCCACAGCTGTTTCCGCAGACAAGACAAGCTCCAGAGGTGCGGCCAGTGCAAATTTGCTCATTACTGTGACCGAACCTGCCAGCGTGCCGGATGGGCCGAACACAAGCAAGAATGTGGTGCCATCAAAGCTTATGGCAAAGCACCGAATGAGAGCATCCGGTAAGTGGAGGGAAGATTTCCAGAAGATTTGCAGTTCATGATCTGACATCACCCGACCTTACAGGGGCACAAGACAGTGCAAGCAATGTCAGCTTACTTTTCATCGTAGTGACTGTAATGTAATCAGTAACAGCGCTGGTCATACTCTTCATTGTTCTTCCTTCGTGGTCAGTTTGGCGGCCCGCATCATGTGGCGCCTTGACAAGGAGGGGAGTGTGGTGTCTGACATGCAGATGACCACGCTGGAGGAGCTGGAGGACCACGTAGCTGACATGCAAGAGGATGAGCTGAAGGAGTTCAAAGTGGACATCCACAACTTCCTGGACTACTGGCCACGTAACAGCAAGCAGCACACGATTGACGACATCTCACATGTTTTTGGAGTGGTGCGTTTCTATGTGTAATCCCCTGTTAGGTGGCGAGGTCTTAAACCATAAAATCAGAAGCTTTTTTCTTCAAAGTGCATGAAGATAGTAAGCTGAACCTGCCCCTCTTCACCCAGTGACCAAAACTATTGTGTTCAGTCCACACTGTCAACTGGTTGAAATCAAATATTTTCACACTTAACACCAGCAATGGCTGACAAAGCAGCAGATATCAGATATGTTTCTTCATACCTGACTTTACAGCATGAGTTGTGCCATTTAACCTTAATACTTGACAGCTGGCACACAACACACCGGGTTAATGAGTGACTGTCAATTACCTGAAGGCACCAATTACCCGGTGAACATGAAGCAATCAGCTGATATGTGAAATGATATGTGATACAGTTCATGAGATGAAAAAAGCCGCCCAAACAAACCTTTAATCGGCCCACCAGGGTTAATGAATTTAAGATCGACTGGGTGTGATTCATCCTGTAACTCTATCTGCTGCAGCGGGAACTATGTATTGTTTTGATACAGCACACGTTGCCATACTCCTTCATTATGTTTCTGCTAAAAGTTCACATCTTGACATGAATGTTCACATGAGTATTTCCCCTCTTTCTCCCAGGTTAACTGTAACGGTTTCACTTTGAGCGACCAGAGGGGCCTTCAGGCAGTAGGAGTTGGTCTTTTCCCAAATTTATGTTTAGTGAATCATGACTGCTGGCCAAACTGCACTGTGATCCTCAACCACGGCAAGTAAGTAAAAAAATGAGTAGAAAGTACTCCTCAGTGATATTTATCCTTTGAAAATTTTGTTTGCATTCAGCTGAACTCGACTCTAACGTTAATAAAGATTTGCTGAATGTTTTCAGGGTTTGTGAGTGTGTGTTTACGTGCTGTTTGTGTGTGAGTGTGTGTTTGTCAGGTTTGGTGTAAAACTGCTTCCTGTTTGTCTTTCAGTCAATCGGCTGTGAATACTATGTTTCATTCTCAACGGAGGTGCGTTACCTCACCCTGAGCCTCTTTAAGTGTTATTTATTGAGCACCATTGAGACATTAAAAGCTTGATCAACATATCACTTCACATAACTGCCATCCTCCCTCCCTCTCCATCCACTGTAGGAAATGAGAGTGTTTGCCAGTCGTTTGTTGCACTGTAGGCTTGATGTGACCCTTCATATCAATATGTCAACATTATACTTGAGTGCTCTAACCCAGTGGTTCCCAACCTTTAACCTCAAGGGACACCTTTTCTATCGTTTAGTAAAGTGATGTATTTCGGGGATGTCTCATATTATATTCAATGCATAACAATAAGAGTACAGAACAGCTGATAAATTGTGCAATTAATCTAAATTGTGAGCACAATAACTGCAGGAAGTTTATATAAAATTAGCAATTTAGATGAATTTTGAGCAGATTATTGCCTGCGAATATCAGAGATACATTCTCCTGATATTTTTAGAAACGTTTTTCTGTCTATATTATGTATTTTTTAATTTTCAGTCGTATACACTTTGGCTTCTTCAGTCAGTGTTTCATTCTCCCTGACGCTTAGCGCTTTTGTTGTTTTAACTGCGTGTTTTTCTCATGCAGGACGAGGCTGTTCAGCAGAGTGAGGGCTCTGTGAATGTAACTTTATGTTTATATCTTAAATAATAATCGAAATTTTAAAAATACCAAACTCATTTAGTTTCCTTCACTGAAATGAATGAAATGCTGAGATATCTACTGTATATTTATTGAAAAAACTTTTCTTCTGCCAATTAAAATCAAGAAGCCTCATGACCCCTGTGTAGTTATGTTGACCCCTAGTGGGAATCTGGACCCCCAGGTTGGGAATCAGTGATTCTAACCTTAATTAAGCTTTTTCTGTAGAGGTGAAGGCTGGAATGGGTTTTTCTCTGCATTTTTCTTCACCTGCCGAAAGCTCTTTTTTTAACCACATATAATTTATCTGTCTGTCAAATCCACATAAAAGTTTTACTGATGGTTTCCCACTTGTTTGTCCATGTGTGATCACACCGTGTGCCAATCATACCAGCACAGACTGCTGTCTATTAGTAGCTTCTCTCATTTCTAACAACTTCCATTCCTATCAGTTCACCTCTCAGACCATGTAACACCAGACTAAAACATGGCAAAACAATATTTCCATGTAAATATTGAAGTTTGTAAGATAAATATCCACGATTATTTCAGATTTAAGCCTTTTATTAAACACATGAAATGGGGGGGAAAACAACTGAAAAATAAATGAAAGAAAATATCAGTTAAAAATGGAATGACCTCAATTTAGGCTTAAGTGTGAAATAATCTCTGTGATATTCATTAATATCCACTCCTTCAATCCTTCAGATGGATTGACTGAACTGAAAGCCACACTATGGAGCAGGGTTTCACCATCCATCTTAAACCGTGTGGGGAAAATAAGAAAGACTAAAGGATGCCTGCCTGTACTTAACTGTGCTTCTGTTCCTCAGGATTGAGCTGCGCTCTCTCGGTAAGATCGCAGAGGGAGAGGAGCTGACAGTCGCATATGTGGACTTCTTGAATTTGTCAGAAGAGAGACAAAGGCTGCTGAAATCACAATACTTCTTCGACTGCACCTGTGATTACTGCAAGGACCACATCAAAGATGACTTGAAGTTGGCAGGAAGGGAAGTGGACGGAGTCAAGGTTTGTGTCCTCGTGTGCCTGCGGTGATATTAATGTTGCTTGACAGGATGATTTTATACAGCACAGGGCAAAAAAGACCAAACCCTCTCACTACATTTAGTACTGAGTGGATGGGTGATAAGGACAGACGGGAAACACGAGAAGCAGAGCCACTGTGACTATTTTAAGCAAAGATAACTCCCAGCAGATTGTATGTGCATGCATTCACACATTCATTCACAGTGATGAGGAAAAAAGTCAACTTTTACTCAATAGCTTCAATCACTTTAAGGTCGTTAACCCTATTTAAGTGTTTTACCATCTACCATAAATCACAGTTTATCTATTTTATGTCATATTATTTCATTTACACTCAAAATCTAGCACCAAATAACTGACAATTTATCGTTTAACACTCTGATGTGTAAATCAATACGTGACACACCATAAAATGTGAAGTAATTGCATGGCCTTGACATTATCTTGATCTGTGAACCACGAGGCACTTCACTTCAGCCGAGTTTGTATGTGTGGGTCAGAGGTTATAAATAACATGTGACAGGGTCTATATATATATAAAACTCTATTTTTAACAACAGAGATTTGAAACATTAACCAAAACTGTTATGATATACTGATTTTGGTTGTTTAGAAATGTCCATGATAACTAAGAATTGTCTTTTTATTATATATAGAGTAAATCTTTGTTAGTTATAAGCAGGTCAAAGGACTTCTTCAGATAAAAGTAATCAGGCCTCCACTTTTATGGACTTCTACAAGGCAAACCTGTGTTGTCTTTAAAAATGAACAGTCTTTCATGGTGTATTTAAATGTCAACGTGTTAATGCTTGATTTCATTCATTAACATTCGTTCAATGTCTCCAATCATCAACCCATAGCCCTCAGAGGAGCAGGTGAAAGAGGCGACCGATTATTGCTTTCAAATGTTGGAGAAGATGGACAAGGCGCGGTTAAATGCTGACTACCATGAGGTATTGTATCACATCACCTGCAGCACCAATTGAAAATGATTATGATGCTCCACGCCACAGAATTCAAGACTTGTTTTTTCCTGCATCTCTCCATCCCCAACTCTACTCCCTGTGCTCTTTTGAAGATTTTTCTCTACATGTTGTTTCTTTTTCTCTCTTCAGGTGGTAAAAATCTGCAAGGAGTGCATCGAGAAAACAGAGCCGATTTTGGCTGACACTCACATCTACCTGCTGAAGATGTGGAGCACATTAAGTGAGGTGCAAGCTTACCTGCAGTACTTTAATGATGCTTCAGAATATTCCCGCAAAATGGTGGATGGATACATGTGAGTACAAAGATATTGGGCTGTCTGTTGTGGCACACATGAGCATCTTCAGCTTAAAAAAAATGACTAAAAAAATAATTAAATGAATCAAATCTCTTCCCCTGGCAGCAAACTGTACCACCCCAACAATGCCGCTCTTGGTATGGCTGCTATGCGAGCAGGAGTGACTCACTGGCAGGCCGGGGAGATAGAGGTTGGCCACGGGATGATCTGCAAAGCCTATTCCATTCTCATGGTCACCCACGGTCCAACACATCCCATCACCAAGGACCTGGAGGTAAACACCTCTTAATCTCTGCTTGCAAAATTGCATTTGCATGTGAAGATTTGGCTCTGCAAAATTGATATTTTTAGGCTAAATTTAGACAGCAGTGAGGTTACTTATCTTATTTTGGATGCTGTTCAAATGAGAAATGACGTTACTTGTTTTATTTTTATTTATTCTGACCAGGTCAAACCTTATTGTATACCTTATCACATCTAGTTTTAAGTGCAGATGTTTCCCTCCTGATGTTTCCCCAGGCCATGCGCATGCAGACAGAAATGGAGCTGAGGATGTTCAAGCAGAATGAGTATGTTTACCACAGTATGAGAGATGCTGCTCTGAAGAACAAACCGATGACCATGATGCACGAACCCAAGTCCATGGAGGAGGGAATCAAGAATCTCTTCCACCGGAGGAAGTAATCACAGAACTGCAGTCATTCAAAAATCCAGAAAACTGTCCTATTGTTTACCGTTAAGTTTTCTGAGTGATGGTGTGAGAATCCACTCAATTAGTCACATGATCTTTTTTTTTTTGGAGTTACTTTTCATTGAAAAGATGTCTCTGAACTTGTTTTGTTTTTATTAAACTATGTGGAACTGCGGAAATTCTTAATGTCAGACACAGTAACAGAAATATGTTTTAAACATGCAGTGCCAACACTTCTGCACCCATTTATTTATTTTTATTTATGCCATCAATGCTTCAGCCGTACTCCCTGATGTCAGATACATTTTAACGAGGTCTCAGCAGCTCAGCTTTTATGTGAATTTTGTTTTAATGTAACATTGCATAACTAGGGCTCTCATTGTGTGTCAAAGCAACACAATATTTACTTTAATCCTGAATAAAGTAAAGTTTTGAACCACACTACCAAACCAAAAATGCCACCAGCATTTGAAATTGTTGCCTCCACACATGTAATAAGATGTTCCTATCAATATGTTGATAGTTTAAAAATTGAATATGCAACTCAGTGGAATAAAGGCCTTTTGCCCCAGGGAATGCATGTAAATTAAAAAAATGGACTGGAATGACAAAGGGGTGGCGGGGGGGTACGACGTTAAATCTAAAAGAAAATCTAACTTTTGCATTTATTTTCCATTGGGCTTTTGACGCTGTACATGAATGACGCAATACTGCCTGAAAGAGTTGGGACACAGAGGCACCATAAGGACACCGGAGTGACAGCTGAGGGAAATCTGTCCTGGGATCAACCTTTCCAGAATACTACAGTCCCACCTTTAATGTGTAATCACTGGAAGAGAACAGCAAGCATTCAAAGCTGAATATTCTGTGGCTGCATAAGTTAGATTTCATTGAGTTGACTTCTCATGACACTGGAGAAAGTTAGACTCCCCCTGCTGTCTGTTGAGTGTTTCAGCATCCATATTTATTAGAGAGCACCTCCAGCATGCAGCTCGAAGTCATACAACTAATATTCACCCCATTGTTTAGTTTTATTTATGGCACCATGACTACACTGACACTGCTTAAGAAATAAAAAGGAAGTCACATGCAGACTTGTTAGCAGCTGGGCTGCTTTTGTACACCCAGCACAAGACAATTTAGACCCCGTTACTCATCATGTAATCGGTTTAGTGTAAACTGATCTTTAGCCAGTTGAACTCCTAAAACCTTGTGGAAGATATGTACCAATATCATTGTACCAATATTAGTGCCATGTCAGCCCAAAGAAACCAAGAACCAGTTCTGTGTTTTAACATTTTTATTATTCCCAAGTGCAGACATTTACATACGTTTGCTCGTCCTCTTGTATACAAGGCCACCGAGTGTCATAGTCTGCAAAGGAAAGCGTTAGAAATTTGTTAAGAGTCATGTAACGCTGAGTCATTAATAGTAGTGCTTTGTTTACTCACATTGACAATCGTGTTCGCATCCACCAGTTCTGTGACGGACTCAACTCCCTTCAGGGAGACCTTCAGCTTGTTGCCTTCACGTCTAACCACCGCCTTAAAGAAGCATCACAAGATAAGTTATCTGGGACAGCTCATTCTGGACAAACGTGCAAAAGATTTAGCAATAGTGTGCAGTTAGCACATACAGCTTGATTTCCACCGAGCTGTGCATTGTTTGTTCTGCATCCCTGAATTTAGGGTCCCGCTTACCTTGATCTTCTCTCCAGTGAGGGTCTCCATTTCTGCCTCCTTTCCGATGGTGAAGCTGTTGGTAAGGACCTTCGTGCCGGTGGTGATCGTCACTTTGAAGTTGTCACCATTCTCCTCAATCTCAGAGATACTCGTGAGGTCTTTGCCTTTCTGGATGAGTTCCTCAGGGACACCTTAAGACAGAAAAGCAATTGGTTTTAAAAAAGTGTTGCATTTCATTCCTCACAGTTGTGAATTTTGTACTATAGATTCACACTGCTGGACAAGCTAGCTAACCATGCATGACTGTAAACAAGTTTTCATTGATGAAAAGTCCAGTCCACAGCCACAGTGTGACAAAACACTACAGCTATTGGTCCAAAACAAACAAACCTCCATGAAAGAGCCGAAATCTTACCAATGGCCTTCATGAAAGGCTCAAAGTTCTCCTGAGACTCCAGTTGGTACTTTCCAGCAAAAGACATGGTGACAGGCAGTGAAGGTGGAGGGGAAAGCTCTAACCTACTGGTTTTATACTCTCAAACTCCGGCGTGTCAATCATTTACCACAGGTGTCTCCAATTAAAGCAACTCCAGTTCACTTCAGAGACGATCCACCAGCACAGATAAGGACAGACAGAGATAAAAGAGGTACAAGTTTGGCAACCCTTAATGCAGAGAAAAGCAAAAGTGTGTTTTGAAGAGCTTTGGTCCAAATGTAAGTAACGATCCTGAAAGTCTCAGCCACACACTAACATATGATGACATTGCACGAATCACGGCCCAAAAACTGCTGAGTGGACACAGTGTTGCTGTCAGATTTCAGTGGCTTCTCAATTTCTGTTCCTTCTTTTCATCCTGTTTCCCTCTGTTCTCCACCGTTTTGTTTTCCCTTTAGCCAATTCTTTCACGTCTTCCCTTCTGTCCTCTGTTCTACGTGATCTTTCACTCACTTTTGTCATTTTTCCAGTCAAAGTCTATGTGAAAATACTGAATAAGATGGTGTTTTACAGAAGGTGGAGGTTCAGAAAAGATGGTTTCTCTCTTAGAGCTAAATGTCATGAATGGAAAAATCTGCTGTTTAATGCAGGTTTTTCAAGGGAATCTTTTATCCTTATTTTGTCCAAAATAAGGAGGAAAAAAAATGCATATTTCACCAAACTATTCTTACATAATTTGTAATATTTTCCATGTTATTGAAAGGTTTAGCACAAACATTTAGCAGTTTTTTTAGCAGGTAAAACCCCTGCTTTTGTTCACTGTAACTTCCACAGTGTGAACTATACTCTACATTTCACTACAAAGGTACTTTACTCAGATGATGTCACTGGTCAAGATAAGCACCCCCCCCCCCCCCCCCCCAAAAAAAAAGAAGAGCTTTCACAGAGCAGTTCAAGATAAGACAAAATGATTAAATCAGTCACACTGTCAATAATCTCTCATCAGTGTTTCAGAGTGTTCACGTTCTTCAATCTGCTGTTTGTAATTCATTTGTTTGACATTCAACTGAACAAGATCTTATCGTTAAATCATGATGTTGACCAAAAAAATGGATCAAAGGTGATGACCGTCCAAGATAACCGTTATTACTGTTGCAACAGTGATATTGTGCTACTGGAGCTATCCCAAAAAAGTACACCGTAGCGTCATGTTAGGTTACGGGATTATGCAAAACAGAATATCTGAAAGATAAAGAAAACTGTGGGCTTTGTACATTTGCCTGATAAGCTTTATGCTGACTTCTTCTTTAAGGATCTACAAGGTTTTAGTCAGGTGGTTCTAAAATAAAAAAACAACTCTTTATACTCTCTCAAAACTTTATTTCAACATGCAGATATCTGGATGACCACTGTCAGTATTCATCCCTATTTTCATACATAAAAATATATTGACAAAGGGGGAAAAGAGCTAAATCAGAGTGATGACGACAAACAGAGAAGTACAACCATATGAATTACAACTACAAGTCCCACTTCTTCGAGTTTCCCATGAGACCTTGGCGTCAGGGGCAGCTCATTGGTGAACTCGATGAGAAGAAGTGTGACCAGCCAGATGCAGGAGCCTGAGGATGATGTCAGCGGGGTCACTACCTTCAAATTGGCTGGTTTGGTCGTCTCCCTCCTCCTCGATGAGGCAGGACTGGTCTGTGGTGCAGCTTTCTGTGGCAGGGTTTTAACATAACAAACACACGAGGAGTTATTAAGGACATGGTTGTCTGTTATTAAGCATGCACTTTACAACATGCTGTTATCAGGTTTTGTGACCTGGCACCATGAACCTTTTCAGAACAAGATGGCAAATGATCAAAAGCAAAGTTCACAGTGAGTGAAGAAGCAGGAACTCAGTATGCTGCTTATCTAACTGCACTTTACTCTGGAGAGAGAGCTTGCATGAAAAAAATGCGTGCAGCTCAAAAGATATCAAGCTTTTAATCTTAGCTGCATTTGTAAAATAATAGATGAAAATGTATATCGACTTTCTGTCTGTGCCACAGAAGCAGTGCTTTGTCCCATTCAGCTAAATCAAACTTGTAATAGAAGAGAAAGATGCTAGAAAACCACAAAAAATCACTCCTAGTGGTGTAAAGTAACAAAGTACATTTACTCAAGTACGGAAGTTAAGTACAATTCTGTACTACTGCACTCAACTATTTTAATTTAATCTACATTTCAGAGGGATATATTGTATTTTTACTCCACTACAATTATTTGACAGCTATAGTCACTGTTACAGATTTTAAACACCTATGACGAGTATATAAAATATGAAGCATTGCTACACAGCATATTAAACCACCCGATAGTACATGAAAGAACTACAATCGACTCCACTTTAGTCAGCTACAGCACTACAATGCTGTTTTCACAGTAATGCAATGCAGAAATTATTATAATACATATATATCAATAGAATTCTAACTGAGGCATTTTGCCTGCATAGCCACTAACCCTTTTATACTTAAAGCATATTTTGCTAATAACACTTCAGTACTTTTACTTCAGTTTCAAATGCAAGACTTCCAATAGAGTATTCTCACGGAGTGGTATTGCTACTTTACTTCAGTAAAGGTCTGAATGATACTAAATGTACTTCCTGACCTGCATCACAGCAGAGTCCTGAAGCAGCGCAGCGTCCTCCCTCAGATCCACAGGGTCTCCCTCCCGCCTGGCAGGGGGTGAGCAGGTAGTTCTCCTCCACACAGTGAGCTGCTTCTGGGGAGCCTAGCAGGCAGCCGAAGCCCTCCCCACAGCAGATACTGGGGCCGAAGCAGCGGCCCCTGTCTCCGGGGCCACACGACATGCACTGGTAGAGAAAACAATCGATGATTATTGGTAAGTGCTTTTTTTGTGATTTGCTCTTTATCTGAGTCAAAGCTGTAAGGATAGAGGGTCTTATGCTTTATGGATTATAAAACCTTTGGTGAAGTATGATTTTGGATTATATGCAAACAAAACGCAATTTACTTGAAAAAAAAAAACCCTCAAACAAAAAGAGATTTAAAAAACCCTTTAAATCTGTTTGTGCGTAAAGCAGCTCACCTTGCGCAGTGGTGCATCCATGATGGACCTTTTCCCGCCGATGGGACAGTTAGAGATGTAACACGCTGAGCACACAGACAGGAGAAACAGTAGGCACACAGACACAGCAGCTCCACTCATTTCTGCTGAGAGAATGTAAGAAGGATGGAAACGAGTTAGTGCAAACATACAACACAAAAAGTCACACAATCTAAGCTGGTCGGATATCCGCAGAGATAAAACTCACTTGTTCCTTAATGTCTTGATGAGCAGTAGAGTTCAGGTGCTCGTTTCAGATGCTCCAAGATGCTTCTTCTGTTTCTGGAGCCTCTGACATGTCTTATATACTTCCAGAGGTTCTTTTGAGAGTGACACAGAAACCCATAAGCCACTTAGAGATCCTTAATGAGTCCATTTTGGTCACGGTCACCTCCAGAGATGAAGCTGACCACTGGGCAGGCCGGGTCAAAGGGCCAGCCAGTTCTGTGGCCCCTCTTTGCTTCTTGCTGTTGAGGATCATTATAGAAGGGCTCGTGGTGCGTGACCGTGCATGTTAGCGATGACAGGAAAGTCAGAGAGGTCAAGAGGAGATTAAATTATTCAGAGCATGACACGAGAGTAGTACATCTTTGATCTGCTTTTGCTAAAAAAAGAGGAGATATATTTTAAGGATTTTCGTCTTATTAAGTTCTTTTTCCAGGACAGAAAGTTTCAGGTCATGAGAAGAAGCTCTGAACCTCAGGCCTGTTGAGCCGCCATGATGGCTCTGAAGGGCCTTACACAGTTTGGTTGTAGACTGGATGTTTGCAAACAAACACAACAATGGCAAAAAGACACACACACACCCCTAAAAATGTTCCTTTCCGTTAATAAAATCCTTAATTCCTCGCAGCAATTGACGCACACATTGTGCAGGTCTGAGGTTGATTGGTCTCATGAGCTAATTAACACAGCTAATGATCGGCCACAACCCATAAAAGGCCGTTTCGCTGCTTCAATGATATGAGCTCAATTACTGCAGCTCCCTCCTGATCTACTAAGTGCCACCTCATCTCAATTAAAAGCAAGTTGATAACATCATCTTTGTTCGCTAACTCCTTGCAGGACATGGAGACGTGGACTGCCATTGTTTAGATTTCACACTCGCAGACAGATCATAAAACATAGCTGAACTCACCATATGAAGATAAGCAAGACAAGCTGTGGTCATAAAGTGGTGGAAACTGGACCGCTACTTAAACAATAGGCCACTCTTGCCTCCTAGTGGCTGTGTTGACACATTTAATCTATTTATGCATTAATTTTTTTTATTTTCTGTCACTGGTTTCATCTGTTGGGTTTTGCAGGAGGTGGACAAAATAATAGAATTGCCTATTATGCAATATTGTGCAATCCATTATAACTCCCCAAACAAGACCCCAAAAATTAGAAAGGATTTTTAAGAAATGAAGAAAGGTTTTCTTTAAAAAGGAGGAAGGCAAAACTGAACATCAAAAGTTTCACAGAGGTGGTGTTTGTTGCAGGGCTTTTCGGCTGGATTGCATTATATCATACAAGTGTTAATGGTATTGTGCACAGCCCCTGCATGATAAACACTGTGCACTTAACTGACTGACTATAAACTTTATCTGCTGGAGCCTTAAAGAGCTGACATATCTTTAACTAAAATGCTGCTCACAAGCTTAAAATCTTTCGTATTCCATCTAAAAACATGAAAGATTTTATTCATTCTAGATGTGAAATTGGTCATCCTTGACATTCATTTGTTTGAGCTGTATAAAGAGAAAGGCTGAGATCATCTGCAGCATGTCACTTCACAGCTGTTAAACATTCAAACTGCATTGTTTTCTTGTGCAACATCAGATCTCGCCTCCCCGCGTTCCTCCAAAAGCTGTGCAAATCCCTATTTCATAGAGAAATGGAGATGTCTATCTAGTGTTTCCTTATTTTTCTGCAGGAAGGCACTCGGCTTGTTGACTTCCTCTCCCCTCCCTTCCTTCCTTCTCTCCGAAGGTACTCATCTGAAAAATGAGAACAAAGTGATTGTTCCTGTTCTCTTTCTTAAGTCACTTCAAATGCTATCCGTGGACGGGCGGCTCATTGTCAGGAGGCTTGCAGCGCGAGCAGGAGGGAGAGAACGCAGGTACAGGTACAACAGCAGCAGCTGCAAGCAGCTCTTCAGCCACAGCATCACAGAAAACACACTCTGCTACACTCAGCTGGTAAGTTCCACACACAGACTTCGCTGCAGCCTCACACAAACACACACTTACATGCTACTGACTGGCATGTGAGGAGGGGCTTCGATTTTAATGGATTGTTTGGAATGCATGGTGTGGCAAAGTACAGGCTGGGGTCTCTGCACAGTGCACCCTAAGTGGGAGAGGATAAGAGAACGGGATCATATCCAGGACAGCATTTAAAACTGGCTGAAAGGGAAACACTGAACATTTCAGTTTGCATCTGAAGTTGTGACAAAATCTTGGGAAGAAGCGGGAAAACTTTCTTCTCGCATTCTGCATGTCACAAATTGACATCCAAACACTTGTGTTCCTGTAATGTGTATTTCCATTATTTATTGGTATGAAGCAACATTCCCTGTTTTTAGAGTGTGTTGTAAGTTTTCAAAGTGTGTTTTTGAAGAAAAAAAAAAATTACTTACGTTAATGTGATTTTGTGAATTTATCTGAAATCCCTGCACTGATCTTCATCTCATGAATCATCCTCACTTGTTGTCATCATCTTTTCAACATCACTAAAAGGTGACTCAGTCATATTATGTAGCATTTGCATGTGTGTGAATCTGGATGTCTGAGTTTAGAGCTGAAACAGTCGATTGATTGATGAGTCAGTCAGTGGAAAACAAAGTATGGTGTTCAAGACATTTTTTTTTTTTTTTTTAGCAAAAATAACAAAATATTCCCTCCAAATTATGAGAATTTGTTGCTTTTCTTTAACTTATGTGATTGTACACTGATTATGGTCAGAAAAAAACAAGACATTTTAAGATGTCCCCTTGGGTTTGAGGTAATTGTAACAGGCATTTTTCACTACTTTCTGACATTTTTTGACCAAACAGTTATTTCAGAAATAACCTGCAGATTAAGTGACACTGAAAAATATCTTTAGCTGCAGGATTGTGATGTTCGTATTTTGTGTGCACTATTACATTTGAAGAGTAGTTTCTGCATCTGCAACAGCCCACAGAGATACAACAAGTAACAGACAATAAAGTAGAACTTGTGGTCATGATACAGTAGATTGATATGGTTCTCAGCAGTTTCTCATTGATAAGTACTGAGCTATTTACAGAAATAGAATAGATATGTACAACACTGCTGAGCACAATTTGGATGTGATGCAGAAGTAAGACAGTTCCCCTCTCATCTTTTCACCCATGACCATCATCTATAGCGACGTATGCGCATCGAAACTGCAGTGGAGCAGTTATTTCTAGCTAAATGACACCCTAACATGTCAAAGTTTTATGCTTTTCAGTTACTTAATCAAGCTCAGACTTCAGGTTGCTCACAGAGATAGAGATCAAAAACATCACGTAGCAGTGGAGGAGAAAAGAGGAAGTTCTTCCTGACTATCAGTGCAAAAAAACAAAGATGAACAGAGCAGAGAGAAAAGACAGGGAGAAGCGAAAAATGTGCGGGAGGTAGAGGTGAACATTTTACAGTTAACTTCCTAATTTCAGGAGAGGAGAAGATCTGTGTGAAAGGAAGTGAAAGGTTTCAGGTTGAAAACCAGAATATGTAGGTGTTGGTACAACGCTGTATGAGTGCCTGGTTACACTCCTTCCACACCTTCAGAGAAACATGTTTCATATCATACACAGAAACCAGACACACACGTCAGATGATCAGTTTTTTTCTACAAATGACGTGTCTTATTAGGGTTACAACAATTACCACTTGGCTGAGATTAAGCTCTGTGCTGTATAATTTGAGGTACCATTTCCACTGTATTCATCTACTTCACTACACTGCAAATGAAAATATTGTAGTTTTCACTCCACTACATTTATTTAATACCAACAGTAACTCATTAATTTTCAGATTAACACTTTATTTAAAAAGGCACACAATGAGCTTACTAAATAAAATGTATTGTCAAAGATTAAATCAGTGATTCATAACTTTGGCACCTTGTCGATGAGTTTTCAACAGTTCCACCAAAGAGATATTTCCCCTTTAAACATCTCAGACAGTTTCTTTTAAATAATTGATTGAGGCCCAAAGACATAAAAGTATCAAATATTTCACAAAAGCAAAGATTCAATCCAAAGTCAAAAGGCACTTTAAAGGGACTGAAACAGTTAAAACTAACCCCATCTACAACGTGCATTAACACATCAGCATGAATGATTTAATAATTCCATATACAGTGACACATGAGTCACAGGTGATTTTTTATGAAGTATGAGTACTTTTACTTTTTAGGCTTTAAGTACATTTTGCTGAAAATACTACTGCACTTTTACTTAAGTAGAATGTCTAAAATTGGTGGAGTTGCCCTTTAAGTAAAGGCTCTGAATGCTTCTTCCACCTGTTACTAAGGACATTTAACCATGTCTTGTACTCTTTTGAATGTAGAAAGAAGATGGAAACAGACAGAGTAAATTTCCCATCAGCAAAAAGTCCTCCTCTCAGAGATGAGCCAAGACAAGCCTCTCAGCACAGTTTCTACCTAAGCCCACCTCCGTTCTACATTAAGCCCCCAAAATTCTCCCCTACCAGATACCCCAGCACATCACCCACCAGAGACCCCTACACTGTATTCAGCCCTCCTGCTTTCTTTCCCATGCTTGGCCCCGGTTACACCCAAAAGGAAGGATCCCAAAAACGCAAAAGAACTCCTTTCAAGATGGACGCACCAGGAGGTGAATCTCCTGACAGAGGAGCAGAGGAGGCAGAGGAAAGAAGCAGTAAGAAGACGGTGGACCTCTCCCACATCCCCTTCTCCCTCGCACCTCGCCCCACTCTCTCCCCATCTCCTAAGCCCACCCCTGGTATGATTGAACTAAACAGACTGCAGCTTCATCACAGATCACCAGGTATGAGTCTACCTGTGCAGGTGAAACAGGAGCCTCTCAGTGCTTCCCCTGTTTGGCCTCCCTCTCCTCTCCTTCTCCACCCTCCCTACTTCCCATCTCTGCACCACAGCCTCCTCCCATACCCCTTCTTTATGCCCGGCCCCGTCATGCATCTCTCCCCCAGTTCTTTCTACCCAAGAGAGGACCTGCGCCCCAGGCATCGTGACCGTGACGGACCTCCTCGCGGTGGGACAACCAGTGCTGAAAAGCTTGGTCTCAGCGTCCACGTGGATGACAGTTATTATGTAGACGTGGGAGGAGACCAGAAGCGATGGAAGTGTCGTATGTGTGAGAAGTCCTACACCTCCAAGTACAACCTGGTCACACACATCCTGGGACACAATGGCATCAAGCCACATGGATGCCACCTGTGTGGGAAGCTGTTCAAGCAGCTGAGCCACCTGCACACACACCTGCTCACACACCAGGGCATGAGGCCCCACAAGTGCCAGGTGTGCCACAAGGCCTTCACTCAGACCAGCCACCTGAAGAGACACATGATGCAGCACAGTGATGTGAAGCCGTACAGGTATGTGTTCAGTAGCAGTACATTGAGTGCAATGTTTTAACCGGAGTCAAATTCCTTGTATGTAGACACATGCTTGGCCAATAAAGCTGATTCTGATTCCTCTTCTTTCGCACTCTTTATCTGCCCCTCCAGCTGCAGTGTGTGTGGCAGAGGTTTTGCTTACCCGAGTGAGCTTCGTGCCCATGAGCTGAAGCATGAGAAAGGCCAGGAGAACGTATGTGTGGAGTGTGGACTGGATTTCCCCACCTTGGCCCAACTGAAGAGGCACCTGACCGCACATCGCGGTCCCACCTTGTACAGGTGAGCAAAAAAAAAGTTCTCTTTGCTGAAATACCATTATGATTGTGTTGCTAAAGCAGTAGTTCAATATTTTGGGAAATGCCCTCATTCGTTTTCTTGTCGAGAGTTAGATGAGAAAATTGATAGCATCATTGTCTGTACATTAAATTTGAAGCTATGGCTAGCAGCCAGTTAGCTTAGCTTAGCATAAAGATGGAAAAAGGAGGAAATAGCTTGCATTGATTGGTGAAACAATAACAAAATTTGCCTATCACCACCACTAAAGCTCACCAACACTTTATATATGATTTGTTTAATCAGTAGAAAAACTATCCATGATAGTTTTTTCCCCTTTTTTCAGTCTTTGTTCTCAGCTAACCAGTTGCTAGCTGTAGCATATTTACCACACAGACATGAGTCATATCAATCATCTGATTCAATCCTTGGCAAGAAAGCACACAAGTACATTTCCCAAAATGTTGAATACTGCTTTAACATTTCAGTACTCTATTTGGCTCTGTAAAGAGGTTGCTGTTTACCTGTTGTCCCTGCAGGTGTGCAGAGTGCCAGAAGACTTTTCAATACCCAAGCCAGCTTCAGAACCACATGATGAAACACAAAGACATCAGACCGTACATCTGCAGTGAGTGTGGGATGGAGTTCATCCAGTCACACCACCTGAAACAGCACACCCTCACTCACAAAGTAGGTTTAATTATGAGGACAAAGAGAAGATGCAGCATGTGTCAGTGGTTTTTGACAGGAGTTGGAAGCACAAGAAAGGCTTTTTTGGCATCAGGCAGTTATCAATTTTGCTGTCACACCAAGACATTTCCATTAATCCTTGTGTACATTTTGGATAGTGAAGATGGCTGACAGAGTTTGGACACGAGCCTAACAGGTTGCTTTGGCAGCCATCTCAAAGCAATTTCCCGTAAATTCTGTCCTGAAGCTATTTTTAACCCCTAAACATCCAGTTTGTATCTTATATTTCCCCTTTAGTAGCTTTAGGGTGACAAAAGCCACCTGATTCCACACTGTGCGACAGTATTACATGGAAATATACTAGATGAGCTTGCACAGTCTTAACTGAAGTAATATGTTTACCCTGATAAAAACCAAGACTTTGTGTGTTTACGGCTGCACATTTCCATCAAATGAGGGCTTTTGATGTCTTGGTGTCATTCCATCGACATTTCCCAAAAATGGTATCTTTGTAACTGTGGGATCTGCACACAAAACAAAAAAGAAAAAAGTAAGTTAGTAAAATAAAGCTACGGTTAGAGGTTAAACTAATCCAAATTTGAAGCAGCAGACAGTCTCATCTATTTCTCACACTTCCACATTCTCTCGTTCTTCAGGGGGTGAAGGAGCACAAGTGTCGCATCTGTGGGCGTGAGTTCACCCTGTTGGCCAACATGAAGCGCCATGTCCTCATCCACACCAACATACGGGCCTACCAGTGCCACATGTGCTTCAAGAGTTTTGTCCAAAAACAGACTCTCAAGGCTCACATGATTGTCCACTCGGACATCAAGCCCTATAAATGCAAGGTTGGTCAAATTTAACATATCAGAACCATAATCGTTCCGTCACCTCAACCAAGTGGTTATTGTTGCAATCGTAACAACAAACACCTTAACTAGGTATCAGTGGTTAGAGAAACCGTGGTTACCTGCCATCACATAACAATAGATAACGCGTCCATGCGTTGTTCTAAAGGGTGGTTACTAACCATGTATTTTGTCGATTACATGCAGGACTTGTTGGGTAATTATGAAGCTACCGCCAGCAGCTGGATAGCTTAGCTTAGCACAAAGACTGGAAACAGGGAGAGACAGCGATCCTCCATTTGTCCAGATGTAACAAAATCTGCCAAGCAACACCTCTAAAGATGACTGACATGTTATAGTTCATTTGTTTATTCTGTGCATAAACCAAACTGTAAGTAATACATTACAGGGAGTTCTGTAGCAGATTTTGTTTCCTCTGGACAGAGTTGGCTACCTGTTTTCCACTGTTTCCAGTCTTTGTGTTATGCTAAGCTAACTTCAGATTTGGTGCCAGACATGAGGATGGTTTCGATCTTCTCATCACACTCTCAGCAGAGAAAACAAATTAGGCGTCAAGACTCCAGCACTGTTGTAAACTGAAACTAAATAAATGAAAGCATATTTGATCACAGCCCAGAACCAAACCTGTTATATTTAGTGGTAATTAAAGGGTTTCGCCACTTTTTGGAGTGTCTGTTTTGACCTTGGTGTTTGGTACGAAGACTCAGACGATGACCAGATAGCAATGAGGCTTTTGGCAGGAGGACCCTCCTTGTCCATAGGAAGGATATCGCCGCACAAACTGCCTCTCTAACAATGGCCCCCCAGCCTCCCCGGAGAACAGGGCCCTCAAATAGATTTCATCTCGCTTTCTCTGCTGCTGGAGGGAGCTTCCTGTTTTCTCACGGTCCTCTTGGACAGTTTACAGTCCCTCTCTCCTCCTGAAGGAAAGGACCACCCTAATAAAAAAGAATGCAGAGGAAGGACAGCGCAGGAGTTGCCCTTCCCTGTTCTCCTCCTGGCCCTGTCTCAATGTTGCTTCCTCTCTCTCTCCCTCTTTCTGTTTTTCTTGTGTGTGTGTCAGGGAGTGAGAGAGGGGAAGACAAAGAGGAAAAGAGGAAAACAAGGATAGAAGGAGGGAGAAAGGGTGTGTGTGTCCATGTGTATCTGCACATTCATTCATGATTACGTGTAGCTCTACAACACGGCATTCTGCAAAAAATAGTCATCTGACAAAGGCAGGGGATTAAAAAACAATAGGTGGATGGTGCTGGCCTATTGTTTTGTATCCTCAAATAATGTTTATTGCAGCCAGTGGTGGCAAGTAACTAAGTATATTTACTCAAGTACTCTGTTAGTTAGAGGGAAACATTTTACTTTTTACTTAGTCGACTACATTTATTTGACAGCTAGAGTCACTAGTTGATTATCAGATTGAGAACTGACATACAAAATAAATGGTCAGCCTTTTACTGTAGAGTACTGACACTTTTACATAAAAGGAGATTATCCATTGATCCTCCAGGAAACAAGCTTATTCTTTGCAGGGACTTAGACAAAAACACACCACTTTTACATCTGTATGGTAAATATGTAGCTTGAGCCAACATCTGGTTAGTTTAGCTTGGCATAAAGATGGGAAACGGGGAAGCAAGCCTGACTCTGTCCATAGGCAACAAAATACACTACCAGCACCTCTAAAGCTCACTGATTAACAAGTTACACCTCATTAGTTTAATCTGTGCAAAAACTGAAGTTAAAATATGACAATTCATCACAGCTGAGTTGCAAGGAATTGCACATCAGCCATACATTATTGTAAATGTTGTGTAGAAAATTGCTATGTTTCTTTTCTGGTTGATGACACTCCTCTCCCTTGTCTTTCAGCTTTGTGGGAAGGAGTTCAACAGGATGCACAACCTAATGGGACACATGCATCTCCATTCAGACAGCAAGCCCTTCAAATGCCTTTACTGTCCAAGCAAGTTCACACTGAAGGGAAACCTCACCAGACACATGAAGGTCAAACATGGCGTCATGGACAGAGGGCTGGATGAAAGATGTAAGGCTGCACATGATGTAGCTGATGTATGCATTTCACATGTAAAAGTCGCTTGATATAATTGCTTGTATCTCTGACTTCAGTGTTTAGGCAAAGAGGAAGATTCTGCCTGTCCACTCCCATGGGCCTCCTCACCCACTTCAGCCAAGAAGAGCCGTTTGACCTCTCCCAGAAGCCCCCGGGCCTTCGTCTCTCCCAGTCTGATGGCGAGAGTGTGCCTGGAAGCTCGTGTCAGGAGGAGGACGAGGAGAGTTTGTACAGAAGGAGCCAGTACAGCCCTGAGGTGGACCACCACGAGCTGGAGGAGAGAGGGCAGGGGTCTCCAGGTGAACTCAGGCCAAGGGAGAAGCAGAAACAAATGTATCATCATGGTTTAGATGAAGAGACGTATGAGAGAGAGTCAGCAGCAGAGGGACACGCTGTAGATCCCAGAGGTGAGAAGGTGCACCTCCTAGAGTCAGAGGAGACATCCGAGATGGCCTATGAATCTGAGTTGGAGCTAGGCGACCAGGTGCACCACTATGAGACAAGCCGTAGGCAGTCGTATGGTTATGACTCTGATTCAGAACTAGAGGATCATCACCAAGAGCTAGAAAGCAAACGGCAGGCGGACGGCTTTTGTGATGCCGCAGAGAGGAGCGAGAGCAGATCAGATGTAGATGAATTCATGTTAGTTACGGATCAACAGGATGAAGAAGAAGACAAAGAATGAGAAAAGTTTGATAAGAAGATGCAGGTTTTATGGAAGGCAGATGGGGTTTTTGTTGACAGGAAAATGGAGAGGATGTTCAGGAGACACGCCCCTGAAGAGAGAGCAGAGTGTGGAGGTCTTAAAATAAAACTCATTATGGAGGATGTATAGTAAGAAAAGAGAGATGAACATATTGTGTTTATTAAAAGAGCAACTGAAATACAAAGCTGTGAAGCGTAATGCATGTGCAGAACATATCAACGGAGGGTTAATGTGCATTTATAAGTGGACATGTATGATTAGGGTGGAGCTTCTTTGTAGATAAAATGCAAAAATATATTTAAGAAGTTTTTTTTATAAATCATTTTGCAAGACTGACTCAAATATGCAACTTTGCTTTAACTGTCTGTGTAAATTTATGGTATTGAAATAAAATAAGTGTTGTTGCTCAAGCCATTGTGCATGTTTTGGAATTATTTTGGTATTTTTGTTTGTGGGACATTGTACCCAAAGTAAGCACTGGGTGTAGTTATGTAGTTTTTGATAAATATGACAAAGCTTTGTCAAATTCTTTGAGTCTTCATGGAATAAACTGTGATTTTGTTCCTTTTCCTGTCTGATGTTTAGATTTGTCTCTCTCTCTCTTTTTTTTTTTTTTTAATCTTTATGTCTTTGTTAGATCTGTTTTAATAGGATGGCTGTTTTTATTGTATGGCAGTGTAATGGTGGTCATCTGAATATGAATCTTCAAGATGAAAAATAAAAGCTTGGCTGGAAGAACCTGTGCAGTGAGCCTGCAGTTTGTGTTTCCAGACACCTTAAAAACATCCCTGGGACTGTTTTGTCTAGATATTAAATGTCACTCCTCTCCATCTGACACGTACTTTACCAAGCCAGAGATGATTGCTGTGAGTTTCAAAAAGCTTGCCTTTCTCCTCCTGCTTCTCTTTCAAAGCAGAGGAAGAGGAAGAGAAAACACCTCTCCCCTTCTCTCTTTTAGGCTGTGATCAAACAGCAGTGACGGACACAGTGGGTGTCCCAGACAAAGGCTTCATATGTCTGTATGACTCAGAATAAAGCATTGTTTCTGCTCATTGCAGAAGCTCCACTGAAAATAGAAATACTACTGGAATGAAGGAGTGCCTAAAAACAGGTTTTTTATTACAAGGCAGAAGGAGATGTATTTTGAGACATGTGGAGCGTCATGTGGGATATCTCACATACCTCTCATAACTGACTGAAAGTCATTTAGAAAAAGGTAATTTAAAGGATCATTTATTGTATTTCAATCCACACTGTGATATAACATCCAGCTCGTGGGCTCTCGTACTGAACTGTGCCTCACTTTCTCGAGCCAATTCAGGTAAACATTTAGTCATTTCTTGTCAACTGAAATGCAGAACAGCAGCTTCTCTATTTTCTATACCAGTGACGACCACCGTGTCCTAAAGGGCGAAACTGCAAACAGTTTGAGGAAGTTCTCACATCCTCCTCTCCTTTCCTTTCCTCACCTACACGTTTCAATCCCAACCACTGGCTCAGAGACGATCTACAGAGAGTGGGTACGCTGTTTGTGGCACTGTCTCCTATCTAGAATCAGCTCCCCTCAGCAGCATCGTACAGTGCAGTCTCTGAGGAACAACATGTCTAACTGATCACAGGTCAGGCAGCTCATGAATTGAGGTGTTTCGTAAGGTAACTCTATCCCTCCTGTGTTTTTAATGAACTGAAACTGTACAGACCATGAGAATCAAATGATCACCCAGACAACAGGAGAACAGGTAAAGACTTGTCTGATGGGAAAATGAAGCATGTGGTAAGAAACGGTTGAGGTTCTGGTTTGCAATGAAAACCAACACGCTTACCATAACCATGATGAGATGACAAGGTAGCGTCTCATTAGGAAAAGGACAAATTACAGTTAATGAACCAGTGATTTTAAGCAATACACAGAGATAATTAAAATCACTCAAACTTATTACTCATATTACAGTACAGCTGATGTATCAGTATCGGTGCATGTTGTGTTAGCCTGAAAAAGCAATGTAAAAACTCACATTTAGACTTTTCCTCTACACCAGATAATTCTAACGAATTGAATTCTAATGAAGCCGAATTCATTCAAAAATCCATCGACATGCTCTTCTTCATGCTTCTTCACTTTGTTGAACCTCGCACCATCCCTGCTTGTGAACGAGTGAGCCTTTCCAGGATCCCCCTTTCATACTCAATCATGATACTATCACCTGTTACCAATGAACCTGTTTACCTGTTGTGTGTTCCAAACAGGTGTTTTTAGAGCATTCCACAACTTTCCCAGTCTTTTGCTGCTCCTGTCCCAACATGTTTGAAATGTGTTGCTGCATCAAATTCAAATGACGTTGATGAGGTAAAACATAAATATACTGTCTATGTGCTGTTTTCAATTAAGTATATGTCAAAAAGGATTGGTAGATTATAACATTCTGGTTGTTTTATGTTTTATCCAACATCCCAAATTTTTGGAATTGGGATTGTACCACACAAGACCCACTGACTTGGTCATTTATCAAGGAAAAGTAGCAAATGTTTGTTGGTACCAGCAGGATTTGTTGCTTTTCTAACAACTTTTTGGACTATAACTCTGACAAAATACGTATTCTGAAGTCCTCACCTCAGTCTGTGTGAAATTATGATGGACATGTTTCATTCTTTTGGAGACCAAATGACTAAGCTATTCATAAAAAAACACAGGTTAATCAATCAATTATATATGTATTAGCTGCAGCCTTACACTTAACTATCCATGAACCTGATTCTTATCTCTCCCTCTGGATTCCAATGTTACAACACTGAGTGTTTGCTGTCAGTTTTAGGGTCATAAAGATTCTTCAGAAACCATTTAATGTAGTTTACAACCATTAAAGCACTGATTTATTTTAGGTTAAACCAGGAGATGTCAGGTTGTATACCACAGGGTGGTGTCCATCCTGTTACATTCCTTCCAAGATGTACTTAGCTGTTATGTAAGCAGACACATTACTGCACTGCATTTGTTAAATAGGTTTAATCCTATAGAAAAGTGAGCAAATATCACATTTATATAGAAGATAGAAATCAGAGACAGAAATCTTTCACGTCATTTTGTGTCCAATTGTCAAAACTGATTCACTTCTTCTCTAGCAGACTCTTAGTTTAATTATTCAGTCTTTTTCTCATTTTCTGAAAGTTAGACAGTCCCTAAAGAGTCCTAGAGCACATGCTTAAGAAAGAGTTCAGATTTGTCCTGTCATCAACGTCATAAGCTTTGTCATTTGGTTGTGTTTTATACTATTTGGTAGAGGTGCTGAATAAGCTTGTTTTGGATCTTTTTTCCATCTGGCTGCACAGAATTTGTGTGGTGTTTGGTTTTAACTATAAAACACTGTTCTAAAACACAAGTTAAGTCATCATTTATAAGCAAATCTGCTAGAATGCAGTTTTTCTGTCAGTGTCTTACACACCTATTCAGACAGCAGTGTCCTACACTGTGATGCCATGTCTGTGCAATAAAAAGGAAGCCGACTGGGGATGCATGCAACTGAGATACTGAAAACAAATACTTCTGAATTCTCTGCATCACTGAACCACGTCCACCTTTTCAGATGAGGAGAATAATGTGGGAGGAAGTTTCAGATGGGATTTGTGTGGAAAACTGATTGCACACGAGGTATCAGCTCTTGCAAGAAAAACATTTTGTACAATACAGACAAGAGGGCACAGCGGTGTGGCAACAAATCAAAACAATAGAATTGACTGAAGAGAATAGAGAATATTAGCATCCATTCGTAGTGTATTCCTGAAAAGATAACTGCATCCAGAGCTGTGCATGGAGAAATGTTTACTTCCTGTCAGTAGCTGGGGTAAGAGCATCCTGTTTTGCCGGCAAGTGAGAAAACGAGATGGTGCTAAAATTCTTCCACGTTTTGTTTAACAAAACTGTCCCACCCCAGTCTCAACCTGTCACCTCCTTTGACCCACAGCCAAGGATCGTACTGTAATTATAGCTGAGGGCTGGAGAACGACTGGAGAACAAAAACACCGAGAGGTGGGAGAGGACAACAGGTCAATGGCCCAAATAAATACATGTTTTCAGCAAACAGCTCAGCTCCCAGTTTAGGGTGCTATCGTCCCTACTGCTTCATTTTCAGGGTGTGTTTCTATTTTAGGGACTGTCTGCAATCTTTAAAACATGACTGAACAAATTTAATGTCCTGACGAGCTTCAGGAAGCAGTCATCCATGATGCTGAGTGACTAACGCTGGAGCTTTTCATGGCTTTAAATGCAGTGCCACGGGGCAAAGAGAAGCTGCTGCACTTCTACTTCAGTGTACTTCTCTGGTTGTGTCCTTATATAAACAGCGCCCTCTAGTGTCGAAGTCTCTTTCTGATTTGAAAAGATTTTTATATTCAAGAGAGCCAATAATTTAATTTCAAAACACACTCCTGCAGCAGTTACTTTATTTATTCCAGACAACTAATTTATTTGTGCATTTTACTGATACCAGTCAGTCTGACAACAGCTTTGTGCGAGAACACTACTCGAGGAAGATAAACAAAATGTTTCTGCATTATATGTCACAATAGATTAAAAGGTAACAATGCGTAAAATATGATAGCATTTTTTACAATCAACATAGATACTGTATTGTATAAATGATTATACCCATTTTTGGTAAATGTGCAGAATTTTGTAACTGGGGATAAAACTGGTGTATTTCATGTAATGCTGTAAGTTGTGATTTGTGGTCTGGAGGTGAATATTGTCTATAATAATGTTCTCTAAGTTGCTAATCATTCAGGGTAAATTAATAATCATAAATCTAACTGGACAGGCTCCAAACCCTTTGAAATATGTACAACTTTGTGATCAAATTCGCACCGCAAATAAGAGCAACAAGCTAAGAGGACAGTATTTTTGATAAATTTGATTTAATTTTAACTTTAAAATTAACTTTTGACCTCAATGGACTCCCCTGACTCATAAAGTTTGCTCTGACTTTTATGTATGATTGTTGTCGGTCTGTGTGTAAATAAAGATATCTTATAAAATAAATAAAGACTTTAAACGTTACGCCTGAAAGCACAACAGAATACTTTTTTCTGTGCAAAGGAATAATTTAAAATAAAAAGATACAGGATTTCCGTTTTGTTTACCAAGGCTCGCTGTTTGGTATAATCCTTTTATGTTAGGACTATCACCCCCCGCCTCAACTCAGCTATGGTATCGTCCAAACATGGCAGCCTCCGTGTGGAAGCGATGTGTGACTGCTGCAGTCAAAGTTAAATGTTTATCTCCATCTGTTTCAGGTAAACACATCATACATCTGGCAACGAGAAAATAATAGTTTTATCTGACTCTATTTCTTTGTTTAACTTCTATTTATTTGACCTCACTTGAGTTTATGTGGGTGTTGAGACAGGAGGAGCTAAATGTCCCCAGTTCATGTTATTAGCTAACTGTATGTGGCTACATACGCTAGCTACCTGCGAGACTGAGGTTTCATCACGTCACAGTTTGTTGAGGTATTGAATTGAAGTAGTTTATATCCACCTGACCTGGTTGACTGTTTGTCTTTGCAGCCAGAAGATGGTTGCTCTCTGCAGCTTACAAAGACACAAAAGTGTGGGAGGCAAGAGAGAAAGATCCTCAAAACCTGGGTAAGAGTCAAAACTGGTCATGCTAATATTCACCTGCCACTTTTCATGAACAGTCCAGCCATTAATATCAGGATTTTGGCATTATCCAGGAAGACTGACTTGGTCACCTTGTACATATAGAGAATGTCAGTATCCCACAATTTAATCCTTTCTTTTATAACTTGATTAAATTAGGTCTTGGGCTCATGTCCTGTGCATGTTCTCCTCTTGTCTTGGTGTGTTTCCTCCCACGGTTTGAACAAAGGCAACACAAAGACTCTAAAGTACTCATAGGTGTTACATGAGTGCTAATATCTACCTATATGTGTCTGTACGTGCTACAGACTTTCAGACTGGTGATCTGTCCAGGGTAGGTTAGGCTCCTGCACATGATAAGTAGATACAGAAAATGGATGGAGATGTACTGAAGGCTGCAGAAGATCCAAACTGAGGACACATTGCTTTGCTTTCTTTGCTTTATATGATGTTTCTAGTGTGAAAGTATAAATTGTAAAAGATGAAACTCCTAAACAGGAAATGCTATAATCTATGGCTGCATGTCAACCTTCAGTACTTCTTGGGCTGAAGTCTGAAGTGTACAGAGCACTGACAGCTGTCAAGTAGCAAAAGTAGTTTTTTATATTGTATTTTTAGGTAAAGATCTGATAAAATGCAGCTTAATATTGCATGTCTAACTTCGTGGTAGGACAAAATCTTGTGTAAAGACAAACACTGAGACAAAACAGTTGAGCTTTTTTTTCTATTCCTCAATCTAAGATAAAAATAAAAATATTGTCTGTGCATTGTTACTGAAACTTAAGTGTTGTAATAGACCTGTATCCATATAAAACTTTCAAATGATAAGACTAGGCCTATGTCACATACATTATCCAGAAGTAAAAGTATGCTGTGTGAATAGCTGCCTGCAGCAGTCCAGCGTCAAACATTAGTGTGTGTGCACTCAGTCAACACAGGGTGGCAGTGTTAGACTGCAGCCACATGGTGACTGTTCAATCGTTTGGATATGACCTCACGCAGCCCACCAAGGCTTAAATGACATTAAAAATGAATAATGATTATGTTTTGAAAAGTTTTAAACGGATCACAACTGATGATTAAGCGTCGATTAAAATGAACAAATCCATTTTATTTGGTGCACTGTTGTCTCTAGCAGGTGTATCACAGTGGTATAAGGGACTGTAAAATACATTTTGAATAGTTTATTACATGGTTAACTGCAGTAACGGACTTGTTGATGTTGTTTTTCTGTTAACTTACAGCCGTACTGGCCAGCATTATGAACAGGACATATGAAAGGAATCTCCCAGTTAGCTCTCTGACTGTGTCTCGGGTAAGCTTTATCTCCATTTAAATAGTCTGTTTGTGTTGAACCTGTTACAGATGAATCAAAAATTTGAATTTTTTTTTTTTGAATTTGATCACATTCAGACAAAGTTTTTAGTTTCTGTATTTTCTGCTTGTGTTTCAGTTTGTTGACAACATTTCATCTCGAGAGGAAGTTGATCAGGCAGAGTACTACCTGTACAGGTAAGACTGATTTTTACTCGCTCTGCATCGTCATTTGTGTGTCAGGTTTCTGCTGCTTCCTTGGTTTTTGTGTGGTAACGACTTTTGTGCTTTTCTTGGAATGAATTGTCTGTTTGGTTTGTCTGTTTTGGTTTGCGTTCAGTCACGTGCTTTTCTTTGTTCGGGGCAACTCCAGATTTTTCCTGTTTACTCCTTCCTCTGGAATCTGCACATATTCTTGTGATTACGAGACTTAGTATATTTCTCAATCGCACCCTTGTTCAGGGAACATTCATTTTCACAATTGGGTGAGAATTAAATATCTGTCTTTCCACTTTGGGAAGTTTGTAAACGCTAATTATTGTTGTCCATACAGCAATTGAAATAGTAGCATTCAAATGTGGTCGCATGTCTCATATCTTTCCTATTTGTCTTGCGCATTAATAAAGCAGAACTGTGGTGGATGTATGAACAGGAAAAAGCTTCATATGTTTTTTTTTTTTAATCCTTCAAGATTTCGTCACAGTCCAAACTGTTGGTACCTGAGAGACTGGACCATTCACAGCTGGATCAGACAGTGTCTGAAATATGGAGCCAGAGAGAAGGCCCTGTATACAGTTAAAAACAAGGTACAGTACATGTTATAATCCCTCCATTTATTCTTAAGACCGGACGTGGACTCTTTGGTGAGCATCAAAGACGCTCGTCTTTATAATCAGAAGGTAAATCTGATCAGAAGCTCGTGATCAGGGCTGACAGCAGCAGTGTGAGTGATCACAGATCCAATCTTAACCACCCAGATGCATTTTAAAAGCGATCTGAGCAGAGCAAATTACGTCAAACGTGTTTGACATTTTCAGCCTCAGCATGTGGATTCTTCCTAAATGAGTTGTAGTATCTGGGAATCACTGAATTATTCCAAAGCAAAGACATCCACCAGCCAATGACGTGTTTGCAGTGAGGTAAACCAGAGCGCGCTCGCTCCCTGTTTGTTGTTGTTATGACTGGTGTCATATTACTGCGAGATTACAGGCCTCGACGTCAGAGGTGCATGAGGAGTCTGTATCATTGAGTGTGATATACAACATCTGCACCAAATGATGTAGGATAAACAGTTCATGCCAAACATGTGATGCAAATATTCATAATCTGTGTGTGTGTTTGTGTGTTGACTCGTGTTGTGGGGACATACATTTATTTCTACAGTCACTTTGTTGAGACTTCCCTCCTCCAAGTCTGTGTAATTTCCCCAAAATTGACCTGAGTATGTGTGTCTGTGTTTGTTTGTGTGTGTAGGTCCAGTATGGAATATTTCCAGATGACTTCACCTTCAACCTGCTCATTGATTCTTACATTAAGGATGGAGACTTTAAAAGTAAGGTTTTTTTTTTTTTTTTCAAGTGTGTTTTCAGTCAAATGTTGGGGGAAAAAAAAAGGTTCAGACAGACCAAAATAAAGTTCAACCAAACACATTCTTGTTGACTGTGAATATTTATTGCCAGGTGTGGGAACAGACTGTCTGTCAAATGACTCAAATCAGATTTCAAACATTTTATTTCCTTGTTTGTAAAAGGCAGTGGTGAAGGGGAAGCCTGATTATTTTTCTGTAATAATATTAGACGGTAAACAGTTCATTGTTTGCGAGTGAAGGCACAGAGCTGGGATGTGCTCAGTCGCATGTTGAAGTTTACTTTTGATAAAATGAAGAATTCACTGTTTGTTTAGTGCTTACTTGCTGTATAACTTTAGTCTGCAGCTCAAATATGATGTTTCTTTACTTTTAGGCATAAACCTGGCAGCTTTCCAAATTTTTTATTATCCTCCTGACAAGTACTGCCTGACTAACTAAAACCTCTTATTCCTCTGTGTCATAGAGCTCCACTTTTGTCCAAAAACACATCAGTGAGCCTTATTGTTGCACCGGGCAACTTGTTCCATAAAGACAATCACTGTCATTTATTTTGAGTCATTCCCACGTACACCATCCTGCTGCTCTCAGTAATCATTGGCTGAACTAAATGTGTATTACTTCTTGTGTAACATTTGCTAAAAAACATAATAACCAGCTGTTTTAGGGAATTACTGACCCATTTACATATTTTTAAAGATCAGTAAAAAGACTGTACCCATGTGGAGACACTGAAAGAAAAAAAATTGACGCTTGGCAGAGGTAGAAAAGTTGGTTTATTGATAAAAGCAAAGTGCGACAAATGCAGTGCAAACAGACTTAGTGAATAAATCATGACGTACATCGCGCATGTGACTTATTTGTAACTCAAGTTTCTGCTCCTCTGTAGACTGAAAAACAGCCACAGGTGCAAATCATCTGCATGGACCAATGAGGAGACTGTAATGTTCCTCAAATTAATATATGGAAAAACATAAATGGCATTTTTCCCCCATGGTTTTGTTCCTGTTGCGCCCTGTTGTTCTGCAGTGTTTTCAGGACACCCGGCTGAAGACTTCACACTAGAATCTTTTTATCTTGATGAAGCAACTTCCAGTATTTCTTTAACAGTAGAATGAATGAAAATGTTCATTTATTGAAGTTTTCTTCTGATTTTTCTGGAAATTTGTGTAGAATTTGCACTAAACTTGGACATCAGACTTCCACTTTTAACCTCACTGAAGGTAATCTGAGTGTCACTGTTGTAATTGTACAGGTGCGTGCTCTGTGGTCGAGGAGGTGATGCTTCAGGAGGCCTTCGACCTTCCCTCCACACAGATCCTGTCTCTGTACGCTCTGGGCTCTTACCTCGCAGGCAGACCACAACTCACCGTGAGTCACACAGCAGAATGGGAGGCGCTATGAAAGCAAATGATCCCAGAATATTATTAAGCTCTGAAGTCATCAACATCCTGATACTTCAGAGGGAAAAAATGTTAGAAATTCATTCAGGAAAAATGGATGCATGAGACTGATGAGTGTGTGAATGTTGCAGCAGGACTCACAAATGTGCTTCCACATAAACCACTGACTGTGTTCAGGTGTCAGAGGAGCGGGCGTTGGGAGCATCGCTGCTCATCTGTGGAATGATGCAAGACAACAGCGTTGGCCTCAGCGCTCAGCTGCTTGGCAATGCTCTCCTAGGTGTGTATTTGAGTTTCTGCCCCCACGGTGGTGCTTTGATTGTTTCATCCAGGGTTCTGTCCTTAGACCGCTTGTCTCATTTATTCTCCTCCTCCTTCCCCATCCAGGAAAGGTGGAGATGTCGAAGGGCATACATGCCGTCTTCAAAGGGATGCCTCTCTTCTGGGGTCGTGGGTATCTGAGCCGAGCGCTGGCGGTCATGGAGAAAGCTGCTTCTGGTGATGTCAAGCTGTCCAAAGACGCAGTAAGAACAGAGAAATTTTTCATTTTTCATTTCATGTCTGTGTGATTGAAACGTCATTTCATCTGAAAGAAAGAAAAGTTTTTGGTAATTATAAAGCTATTTATTCTTTAAATGTTTTATTCTGTTTATCACACGTAGAGGTGCACAGTCTTCATAGTGGGGTGTCAGGTGTGACCATAGTCATAGTCATTACTCAGTGGCCACTTTATTAGGTATGCCTGTGAAATCTATTGCAACCCAAGATGACGGTTCTGTTTCCGACTATGTTTGTTATTGAGGTTGGGATTTCACAGTGCTGGATGAAGCAATATTGTTTTGTTTATAGATACCCCCCCACCCCACCCCCCCACCCCCCGGCTGTGAGTTTGATGTCAAACATATTTCCCAAAGTGTTGGACTGCTGCTGTAAAATGAATCTGGATTAAACTTACTTTCAAACAGGATTTTTCGAATGAAAAGGTCTGTTGAGGATGGCTCTGAGTCACACAGCTGAATTATTAACAACTAAACATCACACACACATTCGGTAGAAGCTGTTGTTACTTTCCAGGTGGGGTGTGCGACACAGACAGTCTTCATCTGCTGAGATGGAACACACACGCTGTCATATTGTTGTTATTTTTACATATATGCTCTGACACACAGTCGGGTGTAGCGCCTTCAATCCGGCCTGTGCTGTCCAGTTTAATGGTTCGGCTTTGTCCACGTCTAATGAGATTGTGAAGAGCCTGGAGCACCGAGGATGTCTGAGAGAATCAGTGCAGCGGGAGCTAAACGGCCGGTGTCAGACAGCGACACAGCAATAATGTAGACAGAGCAGATAACACCATCGGACAGATGGGAAATATTACCTGTGAAATGAAGGCGCTGGTGACTGCCGCCTCAGGTCACAGTTAATCATACCTCTTCCTTAGATTAAGAGGTGGGTTGTCAAGTGAGGGGTTCAGCCTCTTTCATCATGACATGCTGCTTCTGTGAACTTTAAATAAGGAACTGAATCACCTTAAAATGTTGAAAATATATTACTTTTACACAAGTAATTTAATATACAGAAATAAATAATATAAATAAAGACTGTTCAGGCACTAACGCCTGTTTCACAACTGCACCAAACATACTACATAAAACGATCTCTCCTGATCCTTAACGTTAATTTTCATCATTCTTCAGCTGGACTACACGAACAGCTTGCTGCAGGAGCTGTCTTCAGCCTCAGATACGGACTCATCTGGAGAGGAGTCAGCAGGTGAAGAAGCCAAGGAAGAAGACGCCGTAGATGAAGACGACCAGGCAGAGCAGGCTAAGCTGCCTCAGTATGCCAGCAGATTCAAGGTGGGTGCTTGCTGTGTACGGCAGGTGTTTGTTGTAGCAACTGAATTTAAATCAGTTTCCTGGTCATGACTGGGCTTGTAAGTCAGGCTGGGTGACATATTAAGGGCTTTTTACTCGATTTTTTCTTTATTTTAGTAAATTAATTAATTGATAACTGAATGAAGACATGTATTGAATTATGTTTCTGTAGCACGTGAAATAGGGAAAGCTCAGAAAAATTCATCAGGCAATCTGAAAACCAAAAGTCTGCCAGAGACGAAGGTTTGCATCAGTGATCTTAAAGTGCATCATCGTTACGTATTCTTGAGACTTGACTGACATGAGTCAAAGTGTCCTTGGACAAGATATTGATCTCCGAATTGCTCCTGATGGCTGTCAGTGTGTGTGTAGGTGGGTGGGTGAATGCTGACTTGTGTTGTGAAGCTCTTTGAGTGGTCGGTGGACGAGAAAAGCACTATATGAATGCAGTGCATTTACTATTCTTTCCTGCCTTTGTGGGCACAGTAGTGTTTCTTGGCATGCTGTTGCCTCCTGTTGATCAGTCTAATAGTGTGAAACCATCGGCTGGAATGGAAACATTGCTCTGTAGTGTTGATAATGGTCAAAAGCTCCGCAGGGAAACTTGAGCATTTTGAAATGTATTGAATAGAGCTCACTGGATTGGAGTCATTTATATGAAGTGATGATGTCACTGTTGGGCGCTGAATATCTTTTTGTTTCCCTGCTTCTTCAGGAGCTGAGCAGCCAGCTGGAGTCTCAGGGCAAAGTGGACTCTGCCTCCTTCCAGGCTTTAGTGGCGGCTCTGGCTCAGCAGAACCTGGCGGCTGCCGAGAAACTGGACTTGGAGCAGTACGAGAAACGGGTGCAGGCCTGGGAGGCCGAGACGAGGCAGCTGATCCAGAGGGAGAAGGAGATGAGGGAGAGGGCCGAGCAGGAGAAACAGAAGCGGATGGTTGCCAAGGCTGCAGCCCGGCAGGAGTAGAGACTCTGACGATTGAGCTAAATTAAGATCACTGAACTGTCCAAATTGTGTATACTTAGGTCTCTAAAATTGTGAAATACCAACATTGTCAATGTTACATCCGCTCATGTCATTATTACTTTTATATATGTTAATTATTGTGTACCTGTGTGACAAGTATTGCTCTGTTTTTATAGAATTAAATAGGGCAAGTCTAAATATATTGTCAAAACAAAAGTGATTTTCATGCTGTCTCACATTTATTATTTTCTATTGCGGACTGTGGGACGATGTCATTATTGGTACGTGTGCACACATCAATCCTGAAGCCTGATGGCTGGTCAAGTGGCTAAAGAAGGAAAAGCTGGGAAAAGATCACATCCTCCAACTCCTTCTCCCCTCCGCCTGCAGTCATGTGTGTTTTCTGTGAGTGTGTGTGTGTCAAAAGCATCTTCGGAGGATTTCTCACAGGGGATTGAAAGGAGCACTGCACAGAGGAATCTGCTGATTTGCTGATCGAGAGAAAACCAAATTCTTGATGGAAAGGAATGAAGTTATGACCACAAACCTTTGCGTTCACAAAGGAAAACAAACTG
This sequence comes from Chaetodon auriga, assembly GCF_051107435.1. Lineage (NCBI taxonomy): Eukaryota > Metazoa > Chordata > Actinopteri > Chaetodontiformes > Chaetodontidae > Chaetodon > Chaetodon auriga. The sequence continues at coordinate 16,734,178 of NC_135078.1, read as the reverse complement.
TGCAGTGTAGATGCTGATAACGGTAAGAACAGACACAAAGTGCACACAGTGTTTGTTAAAAAGTGGAAACATCAACATGAGAGAGCAGCATTAGCACACGTTAACTGGCAAACAGAGCAAAGCCTGCGTTGTTTTGACTGCACAGAAAGATAAGATAATAGATCTTTGGAGAAGAAAATGCCGTTGTGGTAGTGCACATAATGCATTCATTCCACATTATGTTGCTGCTATTCAGTATTCAGAGCATGGTCTTGGGAAACAGCCTGGTATGCAGTCCAGGATGAATGAGCGGCACAAAATGCTTACAAGAACCATTGTGATCCCCAGGCTCCTTACTGACTGCAGGTCTGAGAGCAGCGCTTCACTCGGAGTCAGTCTTCTCTCATATACGCATCATAGATGTCTTTTAGCTTTAGGAAAATAGTCATATTTAGTCCCTTCTGATCACCATATTACAAAATGGTTATATTTGGACTTGGTTATATTAGACTTCCTGTTTACACAGTTTCCATGTTACTAAAGTCTTAACTAGCTGGCATATCTAACATTTTGATCCAGCAAGTCACTGGTTTGAAACTGAAAGCTAAAATAATTTGTATAATAATAATTTGACTTAAAAGCCAATTTGGTAATCAATTAATGAATGACAGAAGCATCTCAATCCTGCACTGGAGCCTTTGTATCACATGGCCCTAATCACCGGATTAAATTTGCTCAGTCAATCAAAGTATTGTTACAAACTGCAGCGATATTTGTGCAAATCCAAAAACCTGTTGATATCCAAGTCTTTCATTTTTTTTAAATTAGACGCGTTCCTTCCGACCAGATATGTGGACTTGTCTTTTGTGCATGCGTCTCTACCTCAGCCTTGCAAACTGTTGCCTAGCCGGCAGATTGTAAACAAGCAAGAGGCCGTGCGTCACAAACTGCAGTAAAAAAAAAAAAAAACCCAACTGAGACACATACTCTGAATGTACACTGTATAAAAGTCTAAAAAATGCTCCTATAACCTGAATAATATCAGCATGTCTGACATGTCATGAAAAGAAAATGCTTCATTCAGGATAAAACAATCCAACTGGGATATACTGTTTATATGACCTGTATAAAATCTGAATATTATCATATTCAGAGTAACAGTGGAGTCAGTGTGGCTCTATGGCACAGAGGAAGAAGATATCTTAAACTTTGGCTACAGAAACAATACATGCTATTAGGATTAGTTCACTGTATGCTTTGGTCTTGTGATTCACTGACAATAAGAAAAATACAGGATATTAACAACTTTATCCTTTAACTTTTAGTCATTTACTGGAAGCTTCTTTCTTGTTTTCTTCTTTTATTGACCACGATTTATGCAGGGGACAATACTGATGTGTTGTGTCATTTGCTAGCCTTCTTGCTGCATTAGTAATAGTTAAGCATTAAATTGAGCCTCTGGGGCTACAAATGCAAAGTGTAATTATCTTAAAGAAAAGGGCCACTATCCTCTGAGTCTCACTCTGAGCTCAGGCTATTATTATGCATGATGCTTATCTCCCACTGATAAAACCATAGCCGTGTAGAAGCTGGCGATGATGAATTAGATCTAATCTGTCATAAAAATGGGTCATTCATCTCTCTCTGTCAGCTTCTTGTCCTCAAAGTCACTGGTTCAAAAGTAACCTGAGTGTTTGCACTTCTGGCCCACTTTGGCCGTTATTGGGGTATTTGAGAAAGGTGTGCTAACACTGCCGATGAAGACAACCAGGTGAGGTGTGATGAAGGGACAGAGTCAGGAAGTTTGACATCCACATCACTGGTCATCTGATGCCCAGAGCCTTTTAAGTGTTTTAAAACACTTGTGTGTGTTTTCGTGGAGGGGGAGGGGAGCTTTGGAGGGGAACTGTCTCCTGCTTCATTTGAGATATGTAAATATTACAGAATCTGCAAGAGCAAAGGGGATGCATTAGACATTATGTGCTGAGCCTGGATCAGCTGCTCCTGAACTCTTTATCTCGACCAGGAAACCAAATTTGTAGAATAAAGACACATCAGTGGTCGGAGAATTTAGAATAAAGCCAACACATCTTCATCTAATCTAGGTTTAGTATGTACTGTCCACTCTGAACAGTTCCTTCTGCTAAAGGCCTGATTCACACATTTTAACCACTTGGAGCAGAGATTTTATCTTTTCATGGCTGCAGTTTATCCTCGTCATGCGAATGTAAAACTGCGTTGTGTTTTTCCCCGAACTTAAGTCAACAGGATGCGATTCCTGTTTTTGATTTATAGGTGCGATTCATATCTGAAACGGGAGACCGCTGTGTCCATCCTGTTCTGTAAAGCAGTTTATAGGATAAGATGCTGCTGCTTGTGTTGCTCTTGGCCAGCCTCCAGGAAAACGTGTTTATTAATCTTTCATTATGCATCAAGGTCAGCAGCTTCATATTTAACATTTTAAAGAGATGAGTGAAAACAAATAATGTTTCATTTGTCTGTCTGTTTGTTTGGAGGGTATGCTTGGCTTGTATGTGTCCTGACATTGGTGAATTGCTCACATATTAAAGAATTGGAAATTAGGTACATGTGCAGTGGTAATTAGAAATTGGATTGGTCATTTTGACATCATCAGCTGATTTATATAACCTTTTCTAGCTGCTTGCACGTATGCATCAATGCTGCAGAAACAAAATACCAACTCATGAAACTTAGACCTATATATATATTTATATATATTTCAGACGTTTCCCTTCACCGTGTTGTATAATTGGTTGTTTACACCAAATACTCCTGGCCTCCTTCTACCTCCATAAATAGCCTCATGTTGTTGAGGTGATGCTCCACACTTTAATTAAAGCTGACATGTACTACCAATTATCAATAAAAATAAAAGCTTGGTTTCCATGACAACTCAGCCATCGAGGCTTTCATCAAACGGAAGTGGGTAGTAGGTTGGAAAAAGGAAAAAACCAAAGCTTTTAGTATGCTCAAAATGAACAATTCTTTACTTTGTTATGGTCCCACCTGAAGAGCCTGCTGTCACAGAGGAGGACACGATGCAATGAAGGGTACAAATGAGATGGAGGTGCATACATGCCTACAACCTTTTCCTTCAAGAAGTTCATAGTGTTGCACTCGGTCGTACACATGAGGAGCGACATGACTAACCAAATTTAAAAAGAGAGCTTGAGAGAGAAGTTCAGACCCTCTGCACAGCTGGGCAATGGAAAAGTGGCCCAAATGTAAGATTGCCAGTTCGGAAAGTTACAGAAATCATTGGATGCGGCCCCCCCAGTTCTGATGAGGGACAGAAAAATTTGGATGGAGGGAGTTTCAGAGAAAACGTGCTAATCCCTTTAGTAGAGACGACAATTGACCCCTCAGAATTACTGTGAGACGAATGGCAGAGGTATGTATTGAATGTCATTTGGGATGTTTTTTGGGACCTGCTGTTAATCTTAGATTTGCAGTTGAGTCTGTTACTAGATTTTTGTTGTTTTCCTATATCAAAGACACTTTTCTTGAAGCATACGGTGCAAATAAAGTATTTCCGTATTTCACCCCTCATCCCTCTCCCAACCACTGAACCCTCCCCTGCCTGAGGAATGGTCTGATATCCACTTATCCACACTACAGAATGTGTACTGTGTAACAGCTGGCTCTTGCACAAACATGACCCGGCTATTTATGTGACTATTTGATGCTCTGACACTCACGGGCATTTCCAGTATCTCTTTCAACGTCTGACCACTCAACGTTTTGTCAGGAAAGCTTTGTGAAGGAGTGTTGACACGGCACTGAGGTGATGTGCATCAAACACACGGCTGAGTGTTTAGCAAGTGTTGTTATTAGACATCACAGCTGTCCCACTGGCCCGGTGAACATGACGCAGAACGTATGAAGAACACACCCACCCAAAACAAACTATCCACATTTCCCTCACTTTGGCTGATAGGAGCATGTGGAGATTGTTTTATTAGTAAGGATGGGTGACTAATTACATCAAGAGATTCATGTATTACGTGATTGTTCAGATATGACGTCAAGGACTTTTTTTTTTCTGCACAGTTATACAATGAGCTAAACACACTTCCAATGAAGATGGAACACAGAGTTGGGCTTTGAAGGTTTAACTAGACCTGTGAAACAGCTTTAGTTTAATTAACAAATTAATTGATAGTTATTACAAATCAGATGAGAGACCATAAACACGAGTGAGAACAAGGTGAAAATGAATGAAAAATTGAATGGAAAAGGACAATATACTGGATGATTCCCTGCTGCTTGTCTGGCAAGTCAACTTTTGTAGTAAATGAGTGCCTGCAGATAGTAATAATAAAGGTGTCTGTGGAGTAGATTAAAGGCAGTAGATCAATACTTGCACGATCACAGATCCGTCAAAATGGTTGAAAGTCACAATGTCATTTAAACTGTGCTACTAGCAGCAGGGTGTTCAACAGCAGAAACTGCCTCCTTTCTCATCGACACGTACGTACGTCAGTAATGACGCTGTAGGACGCGTTCAGTTTGCATTTCAACGAGCTGACAGCAGGAGTTCACAAAGAGCATCCAGTGAGTCCAAAACTAATTCAAGAACTTGTAAACTCCTTGTAATTGGAATATAAACGAGCTGATTAAATGAGCAGTGCTGATCCAGTTTGGCTCATTTGTTTTGGTTTGGCCCTTTGGCAGTGGGCTTACACCATCAACCACCATCTTTAATTCATGCATCATCAGCAACATAACATCCTGCCTGCTTTTTCCACTGTGCTCTAATGGGCAGCTATGGTCATCTAGTCATACAAAGATTAGCAGTTAATGACCTTAATGTAGCTCAGAGTTTCTCTCTCTATTAATGATTACCAAGAATAATGTCTGAAACCAAAGGTGCACTTGTGCAGCAGCATGCACAGACGTAGGACTCACAGGTGTTCCAAGGAATCTGAACAGTTTGGACAAATTAACACACACTTCACACACTGTTGCTGTTTGACTGTTGCTACGATGTGAGTGATCCGCTCTTTAAGGATAAACTGTCCTGGAAAATGATTGTGTTTAATGTTAAGAGCACAGTGAATAATAGTGTTCTTTGTCTTTTTGGCTTGTGTAAGTTCAAGCCAGGTTTTGCATTGGGACAGGCTTCGCAGGGTTTGATGTGTGCCAGCTGACGACTGCCAAAGACTGTATGAACATAGATGTTGATATTAGATGGATATTTTGTGCTCAGATCATTCCAGGTTATATTTAACGTGGTCATACGCACTGAACATGTATTTTTACTTCATTAATTTTGATAACTTCATCAACAGTCCAAATGAATCAATGACAGAGTTTAATGAGACGCCTGCGGTGAATAATCTCAAAAAGCAGACACAGCGTGTTTTCATGTTGGCATCACATGTCACATTCGGTGCCAGTTCAAACAGTTTACATCTGATTTGCTGCACTGTGGCTCTGTTATGCTGATTGAGATCGCGTACGGATGTTATCTACAAATCTACCAGATCACAGAATAAACACATGCAGACTGTCTCTAAACTTTACGGCTAAAAACAAGCTGCTGGCAGAGCGTTCTCAAGGACAACAGCCCGTCCACCTGGGCTGACTCAAAGATGGAAATCACACACTGAGGTCAAGCGTGGTGACTCCACTGATGATACTCTTTCTGATATGAAGTTGAGCTGCTCTGTTTAAAGATAAAACTTTAATGCTTATGATAGAAATGTAGACAAACATTTTATCTGCACCGAGAGCTCATGAAAACAGATGCTCTTTTCAAGCATTTGTATTGTATTTAATTGAAATTTTAAATCAGCAACCTCAAAATACCAGACCAGTGTTTAACCCATTCACTGCTGTCATATATACTTTACTGCTGACACAATATGGAGAACAGCTTGAAATGTGACATTAAAAGTTCAGGGAAATGTTTCTTATCCTTATCCGCAGAGTCAGATCAATATCAACACCGCTGTCTGCCTGTGAGCCGGCATCCTATAAAGACTGGACTAGCAACTTCCTGAGTTCTGCACCAGTTGCCTGACAACAGCTCCTGGCCAAGATTTGGGCTTTCGTAGAAATTAAACAAACAAGATACAGCACGATTTTAGAGGTGCTGGTTAGCAGATTTTGTTGGCGTAGGTCAGAGCCAGGCTAGCTGTTTGCCCCTGGTTCCACTCTTTGTGCTAAGCTAAGCTAACCAGCTCCTGGCTCCAGATTCATAATTACTGTATGAGATCAATATTCTCATCTGCAAGAATGCAAATATTTCCCAAAATGTTGAACTGTTCATTTAATCCATCATGTCTGAGAAAGAGCTCAGAAGAAACTTTTAACACCAATAATTCCACTAAAACTGAGCGAACTGTCTGCTGAGACTGATCCTGTGATGTGATCGAACGCTCCAGAACGGCGCCTTAATGCCCCTAATCAGTTCCACTGAATATCACGTCTGCTTTTATCATTGTAAAAATCATTTGTTTGTATTCGCTTCAGTTCATTGACAAAAATGCGCTCGTTCAGAAGCCGTTTTGTCAGTTACCAAATGTGTGGGTGTGTATGCGCATCTCTGCAGAATTACACCTGGAATGAAGACAGTTTTCTCGGACCCATCCCACAAGATACCGAATGTGTCTGTACCTGTCCACAGGGATCAAGGTTTACTCTGCAGGTAGCTGTTGTTTTTCTAAACAAAAAGGCCTGTGGCGAACCATAAACTCAGGCGATAAATCACAGGCTCAACCCCAGTCTTAAACCAAAACACAGACACATTATCGCAGGGGAAATCATCCAGAGCTGCACCTAAACACTGTGGCAAATACAATACATAGCGCACCTGTAATTGCATTTCTATTTTTGTTTTTCTTTGGTGTAATTGTCCTTTTTGTTCTAAGAAACAAAGTCAAATCCCCAACAGTTATCACAGAAAAACAATTATGGAGTGTTTTCCACCAATTGGCACTACTTTGTGGATATAAGAGTCTGTAAAGACAACAACAAATCCTTTCCAGAGACACAATGTAGTAATTGTCTGGCGCAGGAATTAAAGCCCTGGAAGAAATGCTGTGTTTGGGAAATTGTTTTTTTCTTTGCTTTCTTTCAACTACAAAGTGTGCCAAAATAACAAACGCGCAAACAGAAAGACCCACTCAGCTGTGTGATTGTCTATCTGCACAACGTAAGCTGGAGTTTTGTTTACAGGAAAAGTGATTCTTTCAGCAGTGCCGGTGGTCATTACTCTGAGTTTGCAGTGTGACCACGCTGCAGGTTATCTGACTCCAACAAACAAATCCAGGAAAAGCACATTCATGAGAAGCCTAATCTTTGAAATCTACTTACAGAACATTCTGCAAGGCTTTAAACCAGACATGCTAGTACGGAAACAGGAGGCTGAGATCATATTTTATATGTATGCACAGGGTGGCATACACACACACACATACACATTACATAACAGGTGTTTTTCAAGGAACTGACATGTTAAGGCTAGTTTTGTTACATACGGTCTATATATGACTGGCATGCTTAAGAAAATATTATTTTTTCAAGGCTGTGCTACGCCCATAATCGCAGAGGTTTCCCCCTTTTCAGTGTTTAAATGAATGCCAGAAATTGACAACAAAGAAAACAACAAGTGTGTTTTCCAAGAGCACAGGGTCAGTGTAGTGGATGACGTCAGGCAGCAGGGCTCAGGGTCTCGGTTTCTCACAGTTCAACATGTTCTGTGACAGCAGTCGTAGTCCAACCAGGGGGAGGAAACAACCTGAAAGAATGGACTGTAAGTTTTTTATTCATGCAGATCTGTGTTTGTCCATGATTCTGTTTTAAAATGCTGAATATTGTACTGTTTAGACAGCAAGGCCGTGCTGCTTTTCATAAATGATACAACTAATGTTAACTCAGGGATTACATTTCTTTGGTTGGATATTTGAACTCACCTTACGGGGGTTTAAAAGCAACTTATCAGGACCAAATGATGTAAAACAACAACAAAAAAAACAATACTGAGTGCAACGTGCCTCACATGTCATAAAACGGCTACTGTTCAGTCATCTTGATGCCAGTGTGGTCAGTGAGTGTTGACCTCATGGTTGCCCTTTAATCTAAATGAGCAGGGGTGAACTCACATCGGAGCGCTACCAACTGCAAGGTAAGGGTCACATGACAGGATTAGCTGAGTTAGCATGAGTGCTAATGAGCAATTCTTATAAGTCTTAGTATTTGATAGACCACACTGTCTGTTTGACAACGTTGTTGTGTGATTTTTTTATTCGAAAAAAGGTACAATTGGCACATTTCAGCTGGAGCTGATTATTGAAAATTAGGTTTTTTGTTTGATGATTGTTACGGTATTCAGCCGTGCTCGTCTGGTTATTGTGAACAGAGCAGATGGCGACAAAGACTTTGAAGGAAACTCACTGTAATGCTGTAATCACTGTGAAAATCTGATTAACAATTATTTACATGAATATTCACAATGGAGGAAAATTAGCTACAAGCCTTCAGTTTGTTTCTCATCATCATCATTATTATATTAATTAAATTGAGTTTTTGTGTTGTTCTGATGGTAATTGGTAAAAATAAAAAGAGGTGAAAATATAACGTGGCTGTTTTTCTCTTTGCTGTAGAGAGTTTTACTTATTTTCCAGCTGTCTCCATCAGCAGCCCATCAACAGCCTCCTGGGCATGTCCATTAAAGTCATATGAAGTGATGCTAAATCAGTGATGGCGTAGGATTTCTTCCTCACTCGCCAGTTGAGGGTCTGCACTGCAGCATTGTGTTGCCACTTGTGGTTGGAGGCTTTACTGCAACAATACTAATGTTTGATTATTTGCTGTTCCAATAAAGTAATTCAGCTTTTAAGTTTCAAATCCAGTTGAAGTTTAAAGGAGACAGATCAAAGTCCAAGATGCTACAGCTCTGTGTGGGATGCAGTGCTTCTGCGGTTCATCCATTTTATGACAGTAAAGCTTTCTTTCTGATCCACCTGTGGTGTCTTAAATCAGCCTCACAGCTCGCAGTGGATTAGCATACACGCAGGAGATCTCAGCTTCTTCTTTTTCATTCATTTGAATAAGTCATGTCCAGATGTCTGGACGGAGAGATATCAGAGATGTCTGATGTTTTTAGAAAGAGTCGATGCTCCACAGAGTAAATCATCACATGCTTTGTTTTGCGGGGACACTGGAGTCATTACAGCCTCTCAGCTGGGCATCATGTTTGTTTGTGCTATGATAAATGATGGGCACAAATGGAATTCTATATATATCATAAAAATAGTCTCTTCAACCTTATGGTGTTTTTCTCTGAAACACAATACTTCATTATCAGGTAAGACTGTTTTAGACTTTTTATCAGCAGGATACCTGACTGGTTTATGCATAAACTTTGGACCTGGGAACAATTGATTAGACTGTGCTTAGCCATTTGACATTTAGTCGATTTTTATCCATAATCCATCCATCATATCCAGAGTCTTGATCCCAAGTCAAGTGTTTATATGTTTTAACTTTTTTTTTTCAAACCTTCTTCCCTGTTAAGGATCGGTAGATTATTCTTAATATTAATTTGATTTGATTTCTTTTAGGTTAGGCACATTTAAGATTGCAATGTCCAGTTCTAACAAAGAACAAACACTTTCTGGCTGCCATGTAATGAGTGGAAATATATTTGGGAGTTTTTAGGATCTCCCTTTTGAAACTTTTTCAAACTTCTTAATGTTTAACCATGTTGTACAAGACTTGTTGTGAGTTCAGGTTAACCTCTGTGTGATGTCCAAGGCCATTCCGGCACCAGACTGAACAGCTGATGAGGGCTGTGAGGTGAAATGAAGGGGAGGGACTGAACCCTGCAGGAAGCTTGAAGGCAGAGCCTTATTTCAATGAAGTCACTGGTGTCTGTTGGCTGCTTTTATCTCTCTGTCCTGGTGAGTGAAATCTGCTTCTGTGTTGCAAAGCTTGCTGGGGAACAGATATCAAAACACTACTGAACCTTCGGGGACCACAGCAGCAGACATGATGCTCTGCAGGGGAATGGATGTTTATTAGAAGTTGGTTTTAAGATAAGGTGCAAACAGTTTCTTTTTTTATTTTGATAATGTTGCCCTGGCTTCTTTCAAGTGCAAACAAGTTTCCTGCTCCGGACTGGAAATACTGGCGTTAAGAAAAGTCGTTTCACTCGTTTTGCACTCCGCTCCAAGGACTTAACAATGAATAATCAATCGATGACAGGGAGGACAATGGTCCCGACCATACCGTCTATTATGTTCATTTTCGGGGTGGTTGGGAACGTCATCGCCATCGTGGTTCTTTGTAAATCCCGCAAGGAACAGAAAGAAACCACTTTTTACACGCTGGTGTGTGGACTGGCGATCACGGACCTCCTGGGCACACTGCTAGCCAGTCCCGTCACCATCGCCACTTATGTAAAAGGATCGTGGCCCGGCGAAGATCCGCTGTGCCAGTACTTTGGATTCACCCTACTTTTCTTCTCTCTGGCTGGGCTCAGTATCATCTGTGCCATGTCGGTTGAGAGGTACATCGCTATAAACCATGCCTACTTCTACAATGACTATGTGGATCAAAAACTGGCGGGTTTGACTCTCCTGGCGATCTACATCTCCAACGCGCTTTTCTGCGCCCTGCCGATAGTCGGCTTTGGACAGGTGAAGAAACAATATCCGCAAACTTGGTGTTTCTTAGAGTGGAGAAGCAACAAGACCAGCGATGCCGCCTACTCCTACATGTATGCGGGTTTTAGCTCCCTTCTGATTCTCGCCACTGTTATCTGTAACGTGTTAGTGTGCGTGGCTTTGATCCGGATGCATCGGCGTTTCGTGCGCAGGATGTCGCTGGGAACCGACCTGGGACGCAATGTTGACCCGCGGAGGAGAGGACGCAGCTTTGGGCGTTTGGCCGGTGCAGAGATTCAGATGGTCATCCTGCTCATCGGCACGTCGGCAGTGGTGCTTATCTGCTCCATCCCACTTGTTGTAAGTTGTCTTTTCTTCGCGCCCTGTGGGTTATTTCTATCCATTGCGCACATTTTATGCGCGCCTCTTTTACGCACAGGTGTTGTTTTTTGCACCTGAAACAAACTGGCCACGTGCTTTGATCCAAATCCAAGTGGATGATTAAAAAGCAACGTTCAAACATATTCCGTTCTGTACTAAATAACTTTTCCTTGTCATTTTTAAGCCACTGCTCTCATACTCATATATACGTTTTCATACTATCCATTACGCACGTTTTACGCATGGTTCTTCTACGCCGAAGTGATATTTTTGAATATGGAACAATTTGTTCATGCTCTAGATCCAAAACCCAAGTTGATGAAAGTTCAAACGTATTTCTCTTCGGATTAAATTTCTTTTCCACTCCTGCTCTTTCTCTTTTGCTTCTCCAGCGTTCCATATTTTTATTGGTGTCTACCTCACTTTTCCTCTCAGAATCGCACACTCACTCATAATTTGAAAGATGTATCAATCTACTCAGCTGTATACTCTCTTCCCTTGCAGGCCCAGGTGTTTTTGAATCAGTTGTATAAGACTCCAGTGGAGCTGAGGTTGGACAAAAACCCTGATCTTCGAGCAATCCGCTTCGCCTCCTTCAACCCCATTCTTGACCCTTGGATCTACATCCTTCTCCGCAAAGCTGTTCTCCTCAAGCTCATTGAGAAAATCAAGTGCTTGTTTTGCAAGATAGGAGAACGGGGGCAACAGAGACAGGGAAACTTCCACTGTATAGATGCTCATCAACTCTCCTCAGTCATCTCTAAGCGGGACTCCGACTCCCTGGTTTCACATGACCTGCGAGATGTCACCAGCAACTCCCAGACCTTCCTCTACCTGCCAGAGGGGAGTGAGGTGTACACTGTAAGCTGTCATAAAGCAAACAGACTCTCTGGTTTACAACCTTCATCGGTCAGAAACTCGAGAGCTTCTTATACGTCTGAGCAGGGCAACAATGAGGCTCAGAGTAGAGAAGGGACCAGTGTAATCAGGGACCTTTCAGCTCTGCCATGCCTAAAAGACCCAGCACTCCAGGTGTCGTTGAGCACCGAAACAGTGGAGGAGAAATGTATCTGACTTAACTCTTAGGAGAAAAAATTCAGCTCGCTCTGAGGAAGATCTACTGAATGACTTTTAAACCTCTGAAAAATGGGGGAAGGCACATATACATAATACATGACTCCTTGTGTGAAGTGAAAGAAATAAAAACTTGAAGTGCTGTGAGCTTTATCATCATGTGTTCTTTGTTTCAGCACCGAGCTACCTCAAGTGATGACTGACTCTGACTGTGTGAGCAGATTTTGTCACTTTGCCCAAAACAGATGTTGTTCTAGCAGAGATGACCCACTTTTTCATGGCTCAGTGATGGAAAAGATATCCTTCCTAATTTCAGCTACTTTGTTCAAATGTTCCGGAAACCTTTACTGTAAACTAGATGAGACCAGTAGTTTAGAATAATTGAGTCACACAATGAAAACATTATTGAATTTGATCCTTGCGAGAAATGGCTGGCATGCGTGCTGCCATTTTAAGGACTGATTCGTTTAACAAACTCTGTTGTAAAGTGCTTTTTGAAGGACATATTGTGTTGGTTCCATGACTAATGTACCGTGCAGTATTATTATGTGGTGAACACCAATGTCTTTGTTCCTCAGCCCTGGAATACACACAAAAATGTCATCTCAAATTATAAAAACTTTGTTTTCCATCTCACAGTGAGGGTACAAAGGTTCCTGTGCCGTAGTTACTGATACCAAGGTATTTAAATCTGAATGGGAATGTTGAACATTTTTGTGCAGAAAATGTGTAAATCAGTGCACAGATGTTGTTTAATGTGGAATATTAAGATGAAGGTATGTCAACGCACCTGTCAGCTTGAGGAAAATGATGTTCTAAATGATCAGTGTTGTGTAAAATATTGTTTGTAATAAAATTATTCTTCTCTAGGAGAAGGTTCTAGTTAATAAATAAACTCTAAAGATTCTCCACCCAAAAAAGTATTTATGCTCATTTATCGAGTCGTGTTTGATCGAACTGCTTATGAATTGCTATTTTCCAGAAGTAACATCCAGACTCAATTAACTAGAAAGCTCATTTACAAAATGTTTTATACCAGTTAGGGCTGCAAAACTGACAGTTATTTTCATTAGCAATTTTTCTGCTTATTATTCTCATTTAATTGACCAATTGTTTAGTCAAAATGTTGCAAAAAAAAAAGCACAAAATATCAACATTGATCAATTTTTCCATGTCACATCTTCAAATTGCTTGTCCAGCAGTCCAGAAGTCAAATATATTTAGTGTATAACCAGATCAAGCAGAGTAAATCAATAATAACTCACGTTTTCTGAGCTGGTACCGGCAAGTGTAGTATCAGTTAGACAAAATTCTGGGGTAACTTAATTCTACATGCCTTAATTTAAAGATTCAAGTTTGTAAAAGTGCTTATTTTGTCAAACATGTAGAGATGATTCATCCTCAGATCAGTTTTTTCTGTGTCACATTTGTTCCAATGGCAGAATTCCTGTTTTTAATGCTTTATAATGTCAGTCAGTCGAAACCTTCAGCAGCTGTCTTACTGCTATATACAGTAACAGACTGAACTTTTGACCTCCCTCCTTTTGCTTTACTTGAGCTTTTTCTCCTCAAACGTCTTAATTTCAGCTGCTTTGAAGCGCTACGTCTACCTCCTTTTCCCTGTCATTAAATCGGCTCCATTGTTGCTTCATGCATTCTTGCTTTTCTCGTTTCTCTTGCTGCTGTTAATTTTAAACAAGTTTGTTCGTGTGTATAAATGCTGAGAATCACACCCCTCGAGACTGAACACTACAATGATATTTAGTGAAAGGTTTGACATACACGTGGCCAACTAAACAATGTCAGTTAATTTATTTTTTAATCCAATCTTTAATTTATGTGCTTTATTTAGTATTTTGTTTATATTGTAACGTAGAATTAAATCTGTGGGCACAAAGTTCAGGAGTGCTGTCGTATCAACAATGACTTGGTGCATGCCAAAATTTAGCAGTAAGACCTTCTGTGTGTTCAGGAGTACAAATGTGCAGTTTCTTTAACGCAGCTGTAAATTAACACCTTCGCCATTGTTCCACAGCAAACATGGCCTTTGACACGTCCTCATATGTTGTCAACATAAAGCGGAAGTTAATAATACGAGCACCAAGTTTCTCACACTCATTTTTTGTTTTCAGTTTTAACTCATGACCCCCATTAGCACAGACCTGAGGAAAAGCAGGCTACCACTTTTCCAAAGTTTACAGCCAAATAAACAAAAAAAACACACCCAGAGTGTTAAATCTCTGGGGTAAAATGAGGTTCAGATTTTTGTAAGTGTACAAAAAAAAAACTGGTCATGTGTCAAATAGTTAATGCCAGACAGAAACAGAGAAAAACAGTCTTAGTTTGATGGAAAGAAAAAGAAAAAGAAATCAGGGTCTCAGGAAGTAGACCTGGCCGAGAGAGCTTCTCTCCTGAAATAATAAACACAATCTAAGGCTCCAATTCGTTGTAATTAAGCTTAAACAAGCAATGCAGTGGCTTAGGGAAACACACTGCAGAGACGCCTAAAAGACTGTCAGAGCGTCCTCCAGACTCTGGGAACAACACGCATTAATTGAATTTAACTGTGAAAAATGGGATTGTACAGCAGCGTGTCACAGTGATGAGTGGAGCAAGTCCTCCACCTCTCAGCAATTTGATCCTCTTTGTTCTCACCAGAGTCTGCCATACCTAATTAAATGTATAAATGGACGGCCAACGAGGCTGATATTTACCTTCTGTGTGAACAGGTGTGCCTTCACAGAACAAATGAGCTTCAGAACTGCCTCTCTGACCTCTGAGAAACAAGTCTTTTCAAACTATCAGCTGTAAATGAGGATTATTAATTGGATATGTGGAGGTGGAGGTTGTGATGCTTGGATAACAACTTGCCATGAACGTTGTGTAGACAGTGGAGTGAAGCTGTGTTACATCAGCGGGGTCCCTCAGTGAATCACTGCACCCTGTCCCCTCTGTGCTCATTGATAAACAGCAGAAAACACCTGCTGCTCCTCCTCCGCTGTCACCCTCAGTTGAAAAGGACACTGAGCAACCCCAGCCTGGAAATCTGCCAGAACCAAAGCAGAACCGATGCAGGAAGTAATCAATGTCTTACGGTTGTGTAAGAGCCTGTGCTTCTTCCCCTTCGAGTGATGGAGAAAATAGGAGTGAAGGGAGGAAAACAAGACTCCCTGCAGTGTGTTGGAGCAGTTTCTCTCACATTAGTGCGAACATCATCCTTCTGTCCGTGCGACACCCATGAAGCAATATGATCTTTGTGCTAATGTGCCATCAGAATGCTGAGACCTTGTTTGGTCATAAATCTGAGGGCTTAAAGGGTACAAAAATATATGTTCTCACATACCAAACAGACAGTTTTGATTGGGACTTTTTTTTTTTCTGCAGAAAGTAGTGCCAAAGGAAACTGTTCACATTGACGTCTGTGGATTATCCAGAGCAACAGGGACACTGTGTCTGCGTGTTGTGGTTGAATGTTTTTAACTGTAATATTTTTTTTAATGCTGTGAGCACCACAAACAAAATTCCACTCAGTTTCACTGTGTTAAAGGGACACCATGCAGATCAGTTCACTCAGCTGCAAACTGGGGTTGTGGAATTATGATGCCAAAGCGTGTATCCTCCTCGTTATCCTCCTCGTTATCCTCCTCGTTATCCTCTTTGATATCCGCTGCCAATACAGTAGAGGATGACGTGTCAGTGTGACTTTTTCCCACAGTGAAAAGTGCACGCGTGTATGAACCTGCATTACCAGCAGGGGGCAATTATGAGGGAAGCAAAGGACTAATGTACCATAAAGAGCGATTAAGTGTTGGCCTACTGTAGTCTAACTTACTTAAGTAACACACTTACTTTCATGTACATAAGTTACATAACATGATGTAACTGATGTCCTTATTTTGACTGAAGCCTTGATCTATTCCTAAACCTAACCAAGTCATTCTGCTACCTAAACCGAACCAAACCAAACCAAACCGCTGCCATTACCTGAAATGTTTCTCAGCAAGCTTTATTTTGAAAGTGTAACCGGACACTGCATATTTCCTATGGCTAACTTGTCCACAGAGTTAGAGAGTGTAGTTTTCATGCAAGGGAATGCAGTGCGATGTGAATAGCTCCGGGCAAGGAAGCAGTCACCCTCCTGACTCTGTTAAATCCCACACAAATATACAGTATATGCAAAGCCACTTATTTCAAAGATTTTAAAGCAGAATTATGTACACCAGCAAGTTCCCATGAAATCAGCAGCTAATTGGAAACTTTGATCTCTGCTGTTATATAATATCCAAGCAACGAGGAAAAACTTAACCACATGAGATGACCTGCCAGACAACAAGCACAGACACAGATATATGGATGCTTAAACAGACATATTGCACATATTTCAAAATACTTCCAATGTGTTTTTTTTATCTTGAATCGAGGTGAAAGTTTTCCATTTTTCTATCAGATTAAAAGCATTTTGGCAGGAAGTGTTTGTTTCCAGAAGAGAGAGTGTGAGTATGTTACTGCATGTGTGTCTGGATATATTCGTGAGGGTCACATTTATCGAAGCATTTTCCACAGCTCACAGAGGGTCAAATAATCTCAGGGGGTTTAGAGTTCACTGAGGCAATAATATCCATAAACCTCCAAAGAAAATACTTTTTTTTTTTAACTGCGTGTACAAACTACATATTGCAGAGGAAGTGGGGGTCCAAATGAAACATTAACAATTGAGATCAATGAGTCAGCTGGCACTTGCTGTGCACCTCCTGTACTCTGTGTTCTAATCTAACCAGTGATCTCAGCTGTATGACATCCAGGTATGCTTAAAACACAAGAAAAGCAACAAGAAATCCTATAAAATCTGGAAAAAGGAAAAGATGAGAGAAGGGCAACAAGCCTGCAACTTGAGTGCCACAATACAGGAACTAAAGCTCTCTTATTTACACATTACATCTTGTTTGTTTGTTTAATCTGGACAAAAACTGAAGTGTATCATGAGCCAGGGGTTATGTGCCAGACTGTTTCTTGGCCAGGCGCAGTAATTCTTGGAAATTTCAGGAAACCACATGACAGCAGCATTAATCCTCATCTAACTCATGGCAAGAAAGTGCATTTCCCAAAATGTCAAACTATTCCTTTAACATCAGTTAAGTAATGATGCTGCACAAATTTTAATTACTTAAACAAACACAGTCACTTCATTAATCATTTAACGACGTCTTAGCAGCCGCCACATCAGAAAGACGCAGTTTCAAAGTCGTTTGTGTTGGTTTGGAGCTCGAAATGTGATGGTAAACAGTTCAGCCACGCAGTTTAAGGTCCACAGAGAGGTGGTCCAGCAGAAAGTCATGTGCTCACACACGTACTGGAAGCCAGCAGCGTTTCCCAGCTTACACCGCTGTCCCTGCCAACCCTGCTCCACAGTCAGTGATTCTTGGAGCACTCAGCATTTTTTTTTTTTATAGCTGCCTAATGCAACTATTTTTCTCCTCCATTCCTCAAATAATCATTATCCCCCTGCAATCACTTATTACATGCTGAGTAGAATTTGCCCTCATCATTTCTGTGCACCATTAACTATTTATTCAAAACAGGTTAATTTGACCACAGAGCTTCTCCAGATGCTCAAGGTTGAGCTGCTGCTCTGCCTGGGAATCAGATTACTGCGTCTCACTCTGAGGTTTTCTGACAAACGGCGCTCTCAAACAATGTTGATGGCTTTTAATGCTGCTTATATCCTGATTTGTTTTAAGATTTCAGCACCTCATAACTCAAACCCAGTGTGTCTGCGTGCCAGCGTTAGCAGTGACTAAACAGATTCATTAATCACACGCAGTGTGAGCAGTAAAGTAAACACAGTTATGAATCATAGGTGCAGTCATTTTCATATGACTGTTGAGTTATTTAACCAAACTAAAATGTGGTTATTTTAACCCAGTTGTAGACCCAACAAGCTCAAGTTTTACCTGAAAAACTGTCACAAATGTATTGTTAGTTGTGCAATATGATGTATATATGACATTCAACAACAACAAATTGTGACACATACATTTTAAATGAGGTGGAGTTCAAAGCCGTATCTCAAACCTGTTGGTAGGTGGTGATTTTCTACCCATGGGTACTGGGTAAAGTCAATGCTGGGTAAGATGTGTGTCTACGAGACACTTGTCCATAAATAAAGTCAATATCATGGTCTATCAAAATAGCCACTAATGCATCCGATCGTGAACACCCTTCAGTTGTTGGAAAGGACAGTTTAGGTTATAAAATCAGATTAGACAAACGACAGGAAAAAAACAAGATGCAAGCAAATTATTTCCCAAACATGATGCTGAAGTAATTTAATAAAACACATGTCTGACAAGTAAATGTGAAACAGCTGTTAGAACAAAACACTTAAATCACAATATTACAACCTCAATTCCAAAGAAGGTGGGACGCTGTGTAGAACGTAAATAAGAAAGGAATGCAGTCGTTTTACCAACAACAGTTTTATGTTGTGTTACAGTGTTCCTGAGCTCATGTAGTAACCTCCTTCATACAATCATGTGTTCACAAAGTGGTGAACCTCGCTCCATCTCTGCTTGTGAACGACTGAGCCTTTCCAGGATGCCCCTTTCATTTGGAGCATTCCACAACTTTGTACTATTTTCTATTGAGTATATGTCAAAAAGGATTAGACTCAACTTTATTGTCATTGTCTGAGTGCAACACAAAGACATCGGATGCATTAACAAATCATCACAGTTTTTTTCCATTTTACACAGCATCGCAACCTTTTTGGAACTGGGATTGTACTTCATCAGTGTCATTGATCAGTGTCTTAGTGCAAGTTGGAACGATGTCCTCAACGTTCCTCAAAACATAAACAGTAAAGACAACAGCGCTGAACGTAGTCAAGTTGATTTATTTGTGGACGTGTTTGCTGTCATTTCATTGCTGGGGAAATAATTAGTATCTTTCCAGAACAATATGGCCAAGCCCAGGGGCATGTGAGTCAGTACGTTTGGCTTGCAGATCCTGTTTCAGCTTGTGGAAGAACATTATATGGAACATCAAGAAAATCATCATTGAAGCCCCACTTTGTCTTCTTTAAAGGGAAGGTGTTTGTATATGTCCAGGTGGTGCAGAGTATACCAGAAACAGACTTCACTCCACATCTGCGCTCCTCCATGACGTCTTTGGTACTTTTTTGCCTGCTGAAAATGCACCGAGAGGCGACATCTGATCTAGTGTTTGCAAATAAGCGCACTTGTTCTCTGTTCCCAGTAAAGCACTGGTAAAGCACTTACATTCACACAGATCCACGCCACATGACAATTAGAGGCCCTGGTCCGGGCGGTGGAAATGAAGACAGCGTCTCACTGCCTTTGGTGAGGGGCAAGGAACTGAACTCAAGAATCACAAGTGGGAGAAACCTGAGCTGCTCAGGCAATACCTCTTTAAACACCCATGGCAGCATGCAAACACACACACATGCAAGGCACATCTATTATGATTAATGGCATGCATTATATTCAGAATGATTTGCTGGTTAAATGTCCAGAAAAGCACTGTTCCCACTCATTTCTTGCCCTTCTGAAGTCAGTGACTTCATAAAACTTTTCAGGTTGACATAAAACAGCTGATTTATGTTGCTGTTGCTGTTGTTTTATCTTGCTAGCCTAAATGACCCCTCTACTAAATCATGCTTCTCTACCTTTCACCAGAGGTTCCCATGCATGCATGAGCTCAGAGGCACAACTGACAAGATACAGGCTGTTTTCAAAGAGCCAGCATAAAAAAGGTCTTTGCAACAGCAGTATTAGACATGCAAAGAGTGCACTTTCGGGAAGTCATGACTAAAGTTGTGGCAAATTCTGTGTGTGAATCACACAATAACTTGTGCCGTCAGTGAGAATAAGGATAGCTGAAACCTGAATCAAAAGGCAAAATCTTCACCACAAGCAGCCATTGGTGATAAAAAAAACAAAAAAACCCCAAAAATAATCATCTGGCAGAGTGAAGAAAAAGTTTAGGTTTATAGTGCTGACGTGTTCTGATCCCACTTTTACATCTGGACTGCAGGCATCTTGCTTTGAGAAACTTATCCGCTTGAAGTGCTCATGTCTTTCTCAGTTTAATTAGAAACTAAAACATATCAGCAAGCTCACACTGAAGGTTGAAAGGTGGGGATGAAATCCAAGTTTGAAATAGATACTGAAGCTTATTTAACTCTCTGCCTGGCTTCAAAGGCCACGGTATCGTTCTAACTGGGGTTGGAGCATCGACACTGACAAGTTCACATTCTTTTTACTTTGGCTGCTCAAGCCATGAACATGACAGGGAAAAGCAGATTGCGATGTGATACTTTAACATTTTGGATTCAGGGCTGTTTTTGGCTACAATCTGCACTGTGTCTTTCCATGGAAAGTAGTTGCTATAGTGGCAAATGGGGGGACCAAAACTGGAAGAGAGGATTACAGCCACGATCTGTGATTTAAATATTAACATTATGAAACCAACAGTCAAATTCAAAGAGCAAGTATGGAGGCTACACTTGCTCCTTAAAAGGGTCTCCTGATATATGAACTAACACCAGACTCATTTGAAGTTTTTGTTTTCTAATGCTGGAAAGTTTTGTCGAGTCAGTCATGCCTGTGAAAGCATCAGTAAGCAGGCCTACTTTCATCTGGTGAAGAGAACACAGACCTTTAAATGCCCTGCTCATCCACACAGGTGTGTTCAATTACTCTGGCTGATTAGACCTCTTGTCAGGTTGAACCAATGTTTCTAATGACTTAAAAAATGCAAGCTTTCTGTGTGGTCATTCTTTCACTGCATTTCTTATTGTCCCTTTATCAAACACTTGATTGTAGTTTGTATAGTCGTCCTTGAAATGTTTGGTCAGTCGTTGGATTTTAAACCTCTGTCCTCTCTCTCTATGCTAAAATTGCTTAATGTTCTTGTATTTTTTTTACCACAGGGTGTATTTTGTTTTTTGCTCTTGTTTCTTCTTAGAGGAAGCAATAAAAACAATAATGGCATAAAGCAAAACCTCCTGGTAAGGACACAAACGGGTCAGTAGTTGCCTCAGAATCAGAGAAGTGTTGTGGTCAGATGGTCACTGGTTTGATCCCTGCAGTGGCAAGACAAATAAAAAGTCAGCAAAACCTTCCAGAATAAAGTTCAAAATGAAAATCTGATTGGTCAATCTGAGAATTTCCCTGTAAATGTCGTTGGACAAGAGTAGGAGAAATCATACTTAGTATTATTGATCAGATATATTATCTCTGCTTCATGACATAAATCACTGTAATGATAAAACTTCTGCGGATGATATGATCAAACCTTATTTTCCAGTTTTCAATTTTATGCTGCAACAACACTCTTTTACAGGTCTGCTTAGGTTTAGGCACAGAAACCACTTGGCTAGGGTTCATGAAAAGATCATGTTCGGGCTTAAAATACCTTGCATAGTCACCACAAACATGGCTGAAAATTTTAAAACTTGAGTTTTATCTGCTTTACAACTGTATTGACAGAGGGACTCTTATTGATAGTATTTGCTGATGATGGCCAAGTTTGAGGACAGACAACCTCTGCACAAGACGGGCAAGACTAGAGAAAGACTTGTATGCAGCAGAATGAATTCTTTCCAAAAGAGGACCTTTAACTTGTGTTCTCACTGAGGGTCACACTCACCATGTCACCTGCAGGCCACAGAAATAATACTATCAACACGAGCAGCAACCTCTTTCTGGGCTGCTTTAGCGCCACTCAAACAACTTACTGTGAGAAGGGACAAACCACCTCGCCCTTGTCAAATAAATCAGTGTTTAGGTTTCACCACGATCTGATCCTCTTGTCATAACATAATTTGACCACAATCTCGGACTCTGACTGTGCTCCTCACGTATCCTGCTGTGACAATCTATTTCCTCTTCATTTCCTTCTGTGCATCCCTCATGAACTGTAAGACCCTCCACTGAGTTTGTTTTGAGAGCCTTTGCAGAGTGTCTTCTGTGTCACAGAGCCACAGCTTTGTTATCACGAAGTTCCTTCTGGACGGGATAGAAAATAAACATTTGTGGCTTTGGGAAACCAATTAAGCTTATAATCTAAAAGCTACGAAAGAATCTGAAGTCAGCATCAATTGTAGGGGTCATTTCAGACTCCCATTGGAGTTTATGTCACTGCTTGATGTTTATATCTCTAAAATAAATCAAAGTCAGTCAGTTCAGTTCATTTCTAGGAGTTGATAATGAATCAGGATAGTGTGGATGTTCATTTAAAGGTGCAATTTGTAAAATATTTTCGCTTAAAACATTCAGAAATTAACTAAAATGATCAAGAAAATGTAAAGAAGTAACAGTACTGATGTTATGTCAAAGACATCTATTTATTGTGTTACAGAGATATCTGCTGAAGTCAGCATGATAACCGTCTAATCCTGACCTGTCCTGTCTGCTTTGTGCCAGTCTGATGTTTCAGCTGGGAGATGTATGCAAGTAGCGATTGTGCTATGTTTCAGAAGCTCTAAAGAAACAAAATAAACTCACAAAATGTAAAGAAAGGAAATATTCTCACACCTGTTTTCCTTACTAAACAGAAAAATACAACCACACACCTTCTGAATTCAAGTTTCTCTCTTTTATCTAACTAGGATTAGTTTAATTTCCTTGTTAGCTCAGTGTAAAACACGCTTTTCAAACCCAGATGAAATAAAGTCAAACTCACCAAAAGCATCTTGGTTTGTCTTTTCACTGTTGCAACAATCACCAACTACGGGAATGTGCTTATCGTTACTAATTCCAACATTAAAGCAGTTTGTTTTTCGTTTCTTTTCTTGGTACACAAGACCACCAGCATCACACACAACGCTTCTGTCAGTTTGACTGATTGGGATCATACGTGTGGTTTGGCCGGTCACCCAACCAAGACACAGCAAGAGTTTCTGGCAGTGTGATTGTTAATCTGACACGGGCACATTAGCTTAAGACAAAAAAAATCGTGTAGTCTGAACCGGGTCTGAGGTTACTTTGGTGCCAGAAGTGATCATATCTGGATAAGAGGGTGAATCTAGGAGGGAAACGAATTGCTACACCTGTGTCCTGATTGTATGTCTGTACCTGCAGGAGCAAGTACAAGAGGAAATCTTACAGAGGATTCATGCAAGAATCAGCTTGATTCTCAGAAATGAAACTCTAGATATGGAATACCTCCAGGACGTTGCTCAACAAGAGCTTTCCTCTGCAACAATGGCATCACATCACCCAAGCATCCCACTGGAACTCACTAACAGTCGACAGGGGTTGATCAACACCCTTTGCTTGCCTGTTCAACCTATAAAAGTCAACTTTCTGCTGCGCTTCCTTTAGAACATTTAGCCCAGTTGTCTGGTGTTTCAAGAAGGAACACTTAACAGGTGGATGAAAGAACCTGGCCTCTCTCTTCATGGATGCTATTCCAAAATTTCTGATGATGAACTTGATTGTGTTGTGGGTTTAGACTTAGCTCCACACCAGCACAATGCATGATGACTGCTTAAATTCTTTTAAAGTATGAGGTGACCAGGGGGTGGAAAATGTGGACATTGCCTGATGCATGTTCTCTGGATGAGGAACTAAACGTGGTAGCTTCATTGCTGACAAAAACTTGGCACATTGAAATGCTCCAGACACCATTCTTTTACCTGAACACCCCGGGAGAAGATGAACAGGCAGAGGTAAGTTTGAGCACGGCACCAGCTGCTTTCAATTTACCATTACAATTGGCTGCTGTTTGAATCTCACAGTCTACTCAAACATTTCACCGTTCTCCAGTCAAACATTTCTGTGCATTATCTCCTCTTTCACAGGGGAACGATGAGGCGAACCAGCCCAATGTCGCCGCTGTGCACATGTGACACAAGCAAACTGCAACATCAAACAAATAAATGTTTGTTAAAATTTCCCGTGTGAATCCCTTCTGCGCTCATATGTATATGCCAATCTGTATACATCACATTAATCATCCTTACTGGTTAAGTGTACTGTTTACTAATGGCAACTTGTTGTTACTGTGTGCATGCGCTAACTCGTGGATAACAAATCGTGTGGTTTGGCATTCGTCCCACACATGTGGTCAAACTGTCTAGTCAACCATTGCATCACTTCTGGGACAGAAAGTGTATCCTTATCCTCAGTAGTTCCATCTGGGTAAATTCAAAATGAGACAAGGTCAAAATAGTTGAATGCAATTGGAAAAATGCGTTTAAATTCATTTTAATATTATCATTTTTGATGATATCCATGAAGGACAAAATCTGATGTTAATTCAGACGGAGATGCAGAGTTGCTAACACTGGACAAGGTGAAATTGTTCTGTGGTGTCAGTTTGTCTGGAATAATTCATAGAGATGAAAGAAAAGCTGAAGTGGTCAGTGATAGCAAGTGTCTGTCAAACTCAGCCAAAGAGAAACAGTTCCGGTCAACACAGAGGTGAGTGTGATATAAGCGTTAAATAATTTAGTATGGGGTATTGTATTGTCTCATTTCAGGCCCACAAAATGAGGTGAAACTGGAAAATGAATGTTTATGTGAAGTCATAATGAAACTGTAATGGTTTGTGCTAGTGGGCATGTGGGCAAAATGAAACAAAATAAACAATAAGCTGAGAAAAACTGACTCATCGTTGTAATCTTGCTTTTTTTGTCCCGTTGCATAATGTTAATAAAATTTTTTCATTTGTATCTTGTAAGTTTAATTGTATTTTAGACTGTTTGCTGTAATTTTTGAAGGTAGTTGTGATGATAAGTTGTCACTATAAAGTCTGATTACAGCAGCGTTATGCTGCCTGTTTGTTGGTTGTAACACAAACCCTTTAAATTGAGTATTGTTTTAAATGTTTAAAGAGAATTATATTATGATCATCATTATATTGTCTGTCAATATGTGTAAGATAAATCAGCTCCTCGGTGATGCCAATATTACTGGAATTGGCTTAAATTGGAGAACAGCGACGAGATGTGAACTTTCAACACATATAATGCATTTAAAATCAGGCATTGTCAACATTTTGGTGCATGTTCCCCAAGTGTAACGTATAGACCAAAGACAAAAAGACAAATATAGTTTGTGGTATCAGTGGCCTTTAGTTTGTTGCACAATCTACAATGATAACGAGCTGACCAATGACATGACCTTTGGGATTCAAACCCTTTGAATCTATGTTCAAAGAATCTCTAGATAAATGCTGCGTCTGAAGTCCACTATCTGTCCCCTATGGACACGTACACCCATGACAGCCTATCTGCTTCCTTCGAAACTGAAAGAAGTTGCGAAATCTCTTGGTTTTCGAGACAAACATCTTGAAAGACCTGGTGGAACTCCTTTTCCTGCATGCATGCCTGATATGCATCTTCCAAACATGCCAATCTCCTTACCTAACAGCCCTGTCCACGAGGGACCACGGCAGTGGGTATGAGCGGTCCTCACCTGGTTTTGGTCTCCTTTTCTTAGTCTAATGGTTCTTGTCCTGTTATGTAACAGCTGTTTCTCCTAATTGATCTGTTGATGAATTTTAATCTAACCTTTGGAATCCAAATACGTCTGCAAAAACAGTTTAATGATCACTTTCTTGTGTACATTGTGATTGCATAACTGAACAGCAGCAACTAGCTTTTAGGTGAATAAATGTAACACTGACAGCGGAATTTGACACATGCAACGACTTCAGTCCCACACCACAGTCTGCGAATAGACTTAAACATTTCTGGCTTTTAAATCAGATTGTAATCAGAGTGTATGAATCAATGCTACTGTGGCAGAGTGACAGAGAGAAAGGCAGGGGGAGAGGAAGGGTGAGGGAAACAGAAGGAGGAAGATGAGGACAAGGAAGAGGAAGAGTATCCAGGGATTCTTTGTGGCTGAACACATCATGCCAGGCAAAGTGTCTGCTGTACAGCCAAAGGAAACATTGCTGAAAGTGGAGACAAAAACACTCACCCAGACAGACGAAGAATAAAGGGTGAAGCCTTATTTTGCAGGCGACAGTAGTCACAATTTCCATATTTTCTATCGTTCTGTTGTTTGTGTAAAAAGCTTTCACAAAGAGTCAGTAAATATATTCAGGATTTTGTTGTTTTTGTGTTTGATTTTTATGTGTTCTGTATGTGAATGCTATTAGTTTTTACACCATGCATACTGATTAAGTAACAAGTGCACATACAAAATGAAGAGTTTTGAATATAATGTCCACTTTTCTGGTATGTAAAAAGCCTTACATGATGCATAGAGGTTACTTAAATGTATATAGTGTTCGTATAATTTATTCATTTATTTATTTTGCTGTTTTTCCAGTTTCGTTTTGTGTTTAGAGTATTGAGAATATATGGAAGGGATTCCATCAAATGTGCAACAACTGATAAAATTGTAAGCTGAGGTGAAAGTTCAGGAAAAAGGGAAGCCAGCGGTGGGTCTTCTGATAAAACTGTCACAACGTGAGTGATACAGCTGGTTCTCTCCTCTGTTGAATGAATGCAGTCATATATGCTCAGAATCCAAAAAGCAAAAGAAGGTGTCTCCCTCTGCTGGCCGTAATGACGCTTACACAAAAAAACACCAGAGGATTTTTCCCAGTTGCACAATCATTTCCACTTACCTTGAATATAGAGTTAACTTACTGTCTGTGGTTTGACAAGTTTGATTATGGTGTTGTCTCCCTTTGTGCCTTTTTTACTGACAATTTCTCTTTCCATCATCTGCTGTTGCATGCATGTAATTAACTCATTTTGTTACAATGGACTGCCGGGGAGTTTGTATCATAATGCATGTAAAGGTAAACATATGGACGTAGAGTAAGGTAGACCTGTTTTAAATCCATTTGGACAAAGAATGTCGTAAGTTTGCTAATTAACCTGTATAATCTGGACATGCATGAGGACATGCATATTTTTAAAAATACTAACTCAGATGACAGTATAGCCTTTGAATGTGTCACTACTTCATATACATTTTCACCAAAACAGACCTTCATGGACATAATGTACTGATGGCAAGCACAGAGGTGGAGAGTGATGAAGTACATGTACTTACGTTCTGTATAGTCAAATTTTGAGGCGCTGTCCTTGAGTATTTCCATCTTAACATTACTCCAGTGCATTTCAGAGGCAAATATTGTACTTGATTTAAACCCATTTTCCAGTAATGGGTAAACCTACATATTTGAAGGTATTTTTGTGATCTCACATTTGTCTACTGTCTGGCCAGAAAGATAAATGAAACCAATGTTAAAATCCAACATTTCTACAAACTGCCTTGACCTGCCCCCGCTAGCTAAGGGAGAAATGGAGCAGAGCCAAGTTGCCTGTGGCACAGTGAGTGGAAATGATGCTGGTTTCCAATAATAGCAAAAAATAATAGTTCCCAGTGGACAGTAGACATTTGTAAAACCACAAAAACGCCTTTGAAGTGTTGACATCTGTTTGACATTAGAGATGGAATCATGGAGTAATGTGCAACATGCTGACCCAGGTGGTGCAGGTGAAGCTTATTTTAGGTAAAAACAGCAGAGACTCAGTGTACTTAAATGACTCGCTGGTGAAGAAGCAGAGTATTAGAGAGACTGAAATGTTTCTCAGAAGATGGAGGAGCTGAAAGACGAGTGAGTGGTGTTAGAAACATTTCTTCAGCGAGTGTTCACATTGTGTCAGCTGGACGTGTAAAAGGGCAGTTCAGTGCTAACAAACTTAGAGCTGCAACAATCAGCCCATTAGTTGTCAACTATTGAATTAGTTTGCAGCTATTTTGATAAGTGATATAATTATAAAAGAGTACCAAAAACATGAAATTATGAATGCTTTAATCATGATAAAAATTGGACACAGGAACAGATATTTTATATGTAGTATCATCAGCTTGTTTGGAGGTCATCATTATCATCCACATGGCTTCTCCACAGCTGCAGGTCCAATTATTATTATTATCACTCAGCCATAGATTCAGGAAGCATCTGATAAAGTCCCACATTTGGGGAGATAACAGCAGCTCAACTTACTGTTACACCTTTTCTCGGGATGCAGCCAACAATTATTTTCTCGATTCATCCATTAGTTGTCTGGAAAAATGTCGACCCCAAAAGCTCAAGATTTTTGAAAAATAAATATATAAAATATTCACATTTAAGAAGCTCAAATCAGAGAATTTTACCTTTTTTCCTCAAAACATTTATTAATAGTTTAATGCAGCTAATCAATTAATCATTGCAGCACCAGAATCTTCTAGCAGCTCTTCATTCACAGGGAGGGTCTCTTCCTCTGGTCAGGTGACAACAAGCACATTATCATTTATAATGAGGTCAGAGCATCTGCTGCTGTTGTGGGTCAGGATACCCAGCAGAGAGGGGCTTCCCCAGCCGCCTGCCAAACAGCAGCCTGAGAGCTCTGACCCCAACCTGTCCTACCAGCGGGTCACTCCTGCAGAGACACTGGTCAGTTTAATCAAGTTTCACCGGAACGCACAGGAATCGGTTACAGTTACAAGGAAGGTAGTAAATAAATTAAAGATGCCCACAAAGAAGAAAAAAACAAGACAGAGCGCAGAGGAGGAAACCAAAGATGTAGATGACGAAGACTCAGAGGATCAGGAACCAAAACCCAAGAAGAAAAATAAGCCGGTCAGTGAGTCAGAGGATGCTGGAAGACTGAAGAAGAAGAAGAAGAAGT
The DNA here is from genome assembly GCF_051107435.1 of Chaetodon auriga. NCBI lineage: Eukaryota > Metazoa > Chordata > Actinopteri > Chaetodontiformes > Chaetodontidae > Chaetodon > Chaetodon auriga. Next base: position 16,705,441 of record NC_135078.1, on the reverse strand, counting down.
TTAAAGACAGTGATGAAGAAGGATACAATTCTGATACATCAGGACCTGATGTGAGGAGCTCCAAGACAACAGGGAGAGATAAAGAAAAGGTCAGGAAGAAGAAGAAAGCCAAAGAGGAGAGCGGGGATGAGTTGAGCAATGACTCACAGAATACTGATGAAGAGGATAACAACAATGACAGCAAGAGTAAAAGGAGAAGAGAAAAACTCCCTGATGTGATTGAGACCACTAAGAAAGGATCAAAGAAGTCCTCGCTCAAAGACAAGATGGGGTCGAAGGATAAAAAGTCCAAAGGTGAAGACAAAAAATCCAAGAAGGACTCAGAGAAAGAGGAAGAGGAAGAGGAAGGGAAAAAGAAAAAGAAAGACAAGAAGAAGAAAGGTTCGGTGGCGGGAGACAGTGATGAAGACAACAAGAAGGCAAAAGGCAAGAAGAAGAAGGTTGAGAACTACGTTGAAATCTACGAGAATGAGCTGCGCAACTACGAGCCGGAAAAGGTGGAGAACTACGAGGATGAGTATCACAAGAAGAAAGGTAAGAGCAAACTTTCTGCCTCAACCTGCAAAATGTTGAAGAGACAGAATTAAAATACTCTGCCTGTTGTTATGACATTAATGTGATTCAAGCTCTGACATACGACACCCAGAGGAGACGTGAACCCTTAAGTGCAGCTCCAGGAGTCAGAGTGGCCCCAGCATTAATGTCCCTACTGTATGCTTTGGTTCAATGTTCGTGGTAACATCACACCCAGTGAAGTAGTATCCATGTACTGTCAGTATCTGATCATCAGCCTACAGTTATATGACACCTGTCACTCACTCATCTTTGCACAGGGTGGTTTGACTTTGTTAAAAAAGGCCTCAGCGTCCTCTGAAGCTCCGTCCTGTCTCCAACTGTGAAATGTGAAGTCAAAATGAACATTTATCTGGTCTTCACACACATACACACACACACACACACACACATACACACACACACACACACACACACACACACACACACACACATTTGGGACTCGTAAAATGTAAATAAAAGTGGAATGCTGTCCCAGCTTCTTTAGAATCAAGGTTTTGATCAATATCTCATATGTGAAGGTGCGAAGGGTTTGAGGCTATATTCAGAGCCACATAAATGGAGTAAAATTGAAGTTAGTCGTCATTTAATGGACTTTTTTTAATGAGTGTCTTTAATTTAATGCAACTTGTCACATTAACTATCCATAAATAACTGCACAAAAGACATAAAAAACATAATTTCGACTGCCTCCAACCCGTGAATACCTTCCTTAACAACCCATGACACTATCTCTTTCTTTTTATGGAATAATAAATCTTGATTAACACACCTACACTCACCCACACAGGTGTTTTCACTGACTTCGCCTGGAAAGACCTCTCTCATAACTGTGTGGGCATGCACAGACGGCTTTATTGACGTCTCTGACTCCTCAGTAAGCTTTGCTGCACCCGCTAAGGTGCTTGTGTAAGAGTGCAACAAATTAAGATCTTAATGATTCACAGTAGTACATGAGAGACTAAAAATTATGATTCTGTTATAGCTGTATATCACCCTGCATGTTTACTACTGAGCCGTGCCATCCTGCCTCCACGCTCCTTATGACACGCTTTCTCCCGCTGTAATCACACAGCGCGTCTCCTCTCTAAAACACGCTTTCGTTTGTATTACGTCGTTAAACCCTCCAGTGTATGAGGTGGTGACGATCACTGGTGATGAGAGAGGAGCAGGCACTGACGCCAACGTCTTCATCACTCTGTTCGGAGACTATGGCATCACTCCCAAAGTCCACCTGGCGAGCAAGTAAGTCCTCTTCAAACATGATTAGAATGTAGATGTAAGGTCATCTGATGGGATGAAAGTGAAATAATTTGGTCACCTAATGAACAAATGACTTATTGCACTGCTTTAGCCAGAGGCCTCAGTTATAACTTTAACCAGTTGAGCAGCTTATTGTGCTTGAACTAAACCTTTGTGTCCTTTCTCCTCTTTAACAGCACAGAAAAGAGGTATTTATTTCTCGGTGCAGTGGTGTTTGTGAAAGAATGGCTGTGCAGACAACTGACTGTGTGCTGTGTGATTTTGGGGCTAAATTTACAGTTTGCATGATGTGATTTGCTGCATGATTTTGAACATTTGCAAGACTTTTATGCTTCATTATGTGGGTGAATTGTTTCTAGATTGACTCAAAACTTTCTGCTTTGACTCATTTGCATTTTTATTTTGCAGTGAAGCATTTGATAAGTGAAAATAGGATGAAATAATCTCACATTTTTTTTTACCATTTTGTGATTTCAGGAGTCGCACGGCATTCGAAAGAGCCAAAACTGATGTGTTCAGAATTAGAACTCACAATGTTGGACCTTTGAAGAAGATAAGGTACGTTCAACCCTTCATCTTTTACCTCGTCTGTTGCCAAACACTGCTGGATCAGACTGAGGGGGATTTGTTTCCTCCCCTGAATTCATTTGCGAGAGTAATGAAAGTTGTTTATCTAGATGTTATTCTTCTGCTGCTGCTTCAGGATTGAGCATGACAACACCGGCATGAATCCCAGCTGGTTCCTGGACAGAGTGGTGGTGACGGATGTGATCAGGCCCCACCTGAGGTTCTACTTTGCCTGTAATAACTGGCTGAGTAAGGTGGAGGGAGACGGCCTTTATATCAGAGACATGCTGGGTAGCATGGATCCCATGGATATACCCAAATGTATGTATACACAGATATGAGTCTGTGAGTGCATGTATAACACTTTACAATCTCAGTATTATGTGACAGATTAATTAAGTGAATCAGCCCAAACAGGCCAGTAAAAATCAGCAGCTTACTTGTGGTTGAAGTCCTATTTTGTAGATTTTTGTATAAAGTTTGTTTTTAAATTGATCTTAAATGTTTTGGTCTTAATTTTCCAGATAATAAGTATGTAGTGACTGTTTTCACTGCGGATATAAAAGGCAGTGGAACAGACGCAGATGTCTTCATTAATATCTTTGGGGAGTTTGGAGACACAGGTAAATTACAGTACCACAGGTAACACAGGTTTATCTCACATAATAAATTTTCTCCCAAGGTTAATTAATGCAGCCGGTTATTTTCCACTTGGCTTTAAATCAGGATTCATCTGATTTCATTTATAAATTGTTTTGTTATTTAAGGTGAAAGGCAACTTGACAACGACAAAAATAACTTTGAAAAGGGCACAGAGGACAAGTTCACCCTTGAGGCACCAAACCTGGGCAAAGTGAGGAAGATCACCATCGGCCACAATAACAAAGGCTCTTCAGCGGGATGGTTTGTGGACAAGGTAAGAAAACGATTAGTGAAACGTATTTGAACCACATGACATTAATGCTTCAAACAAATCCTCATCCATCAGTTCTGAAGACAGATAACTAAAGACTTAACATGTGTTACTTTCAGTTGTTGCATCATGTGTAACTAAGGGTTTTACAGTACTTTATCAGGAAACTTAGCATACTTCATTCTGCTCAGTTCTGCCTCTGCAGAAGTACTTAAGACATGCGATCCTCTCATTTCCTCTCAGTCCTCTCATCTGAGACTGGTGTCCCTGCTCCTCCAACACGTACAGTGTGCACAGAGATGAGTTCACTCAAACAGACACATGCACGTGCACAAGCTCACGCACGCATGCACACACACAGACACCCGTGACACACATGTCATCATTCTACCCTCCATGTAAAGGGAAACCGTGGCCCATTAAGGGATTGCCTTACAGCAAACAGACAGACGAGTGGATTTGTTGGTGACTGCAGCACAGATCAGATCACTCCACAGATCAGCAGTGACAACACTGATGAATCTGTTATTATTTCACATGTGGTTTGTGCTGCTGTCCAAGTTCACATTAATAATTATTATATTGAGATGAATTTGGGAGTAAATAATGTCATTTAGATTATTTGACTGCAGCTGGAGCTTCATCTCAAAAACACTGTCCTGCTTTACTGTAACTTTTAACAGTATTATGTACAATTATGGGCAGTATATACACGTTAGCTGTGATTACATTCTTACTTTCTTGTTTTCCCTTTCCATGCAGGTGATTGTGGATGATCTGGGAAACAAAACAGTGTATGAATTTCCAATCAATCGCTGGTTCGCCATCGATGAGGACGATGGGAAGATCCAGAGGGACATTTTGGTCGGGGGGAGCCAGCCCACAGGTCAGGATGAAATTTGTTTCTGAACATTGAAAAAGTGCTTTATATAAATTAGATCTTTGAATTTCTCCAAAGGAAACCTCGTGTCAGTGAACGCAATTATACCGAGGAGAAAATTAATTCAATACTTGGCTGCTTCCCCTGAATTATTTACCCTGTTTTGGAATAATTATCTACTTTCCTGGTCTGAAACATATTGCATAAAGGATTATATAAGTCAATAACATTTCTATTGCCAAGGAACAGTTAATTTGCTAATTTATACCTTTTTATTCAGGCCAAAAGGAAAGATATGTTTTCTGTCCAACTTGCCAGAGGCTCACTGTGTGATCATTAATTATTGGGTCAGACTATCAATGTTTAGATCTGGTTGATCTGGTCCCAGCTCAGCTCCTCAGGGGAGTACGGGTGCTATGAACCATAGTGACCCGTTGGCAGAGCCTCTGATAGCCCGAAACGTAACTGTACCCTCCAGGTATTGTGTACAACGTCCAGGTTGTGACAGGAAACATCCGAGGTGCTGGGACCAACTCCAAAATCCACATTGTGATGCATGGCTCGAAAGGCATGAAGAACAGCGGCAAGGTAACGAGAAGATACACAAGAAACAGAGCGGACACTTCATTTAAAAAGCAGTGGTCGTCCATTAGATTTCACTTGTATGAACCAACACAGAATTCATGAACAAAGACCTATTTTCATACATGCTGCAAATGAAACAATCATTTAAAACAAATTTCGAATGTATGAATGTTATTAAATGTCCTCTGGTTGTATCTTTTCTTCCATGTACTTGATGCAGGTGTTCTTGGCGGGAGGAAAGTTTGAGCGGGGCCTGACAGACATCTTTAATGTTGAGATTTCTGCGCTCCTCAGTCCCCTCAGCAGAGTCACAATTGGACACGACAACGAAGGAGTCAGTGCTGGCTGGTACTGCGAGAAGGTACATCGTGCATGCACACATGTATGCACACACTATGTGAGTACGTGACTGTGAGTAATTTCATCTGAATCACTGTTTTCCGCAGGTGGTGGTGTACTGTCCTTTCACAGGCATAGAGCAGACCTTCCCATGCAGTAAATGGCTGGATGAGAAGGAGGGAGACGGGCTGATTGAGAGAGAGCTCTATGAGATGGTTTCACTCAGGCAGAAGAGACAGAAGAGTGAGTTGAATGTCAATAATTATATGGCCAGTCAGCAGCAGCAGCAGCAGCAGCAGTAAATGCTGTCATTTTCACTTATTATCTTGTGACATACTGAGCAAAAACACTCAAAGCTGGATTCAAAACTCCATCATGTTTATCGAACATTTGCATAATGACGCAGCAGGCAGTCTACCTTCATTCTGCATTGTAAGTTTAGTGTCTGTGGCTTGTGAAATGAAGCCCAATATCTATTTTAAAGAAAAGTGAATGGTGAGTGCAGTCATTATGTACTATATTTGCTTCCTTCTGGTCCACAATCATACACAGCAGAATGTGTACACTAGTTTATTTTGTTTCTGTCCACACTGATTTGGAAAGACAGTATTCCTTTACTGCATTACTTCATTTCCACTCACAATCACACAGCTGGGAGCTGTCCACTGCAATCGCTGTCTTCAGCATGATAGTTTCTGCCCTTAAAATACTTTTTAACAAGCAAAAATGCCATTTCAGGTGCTCCACTGAAACGCTGAAGGAGTACAACTAGTCAAACTGACAACCCTCTTGTCACTGCGGCCCCAAGTGTCTAAAAAAAAAGCACTTGTTAAACTTTCTCGAGGCAGAACAGGGGAAGGGAGTTCATCTCAGTCACAGTGACAAACAAATAATGAAGATAATGGCAATAATCTGCAATGGTCCTAAATCAAAGATGGTGATTTGGTTCTGCTCAGAGCATCCCTGGTCCCTGTGGATCTGGACGTCAGACCTGCCCGGTGCAGGAACCGATGCAGATATCTCCTTCCAGGTGTATGGACAGAAGGGCAAGAGTGATGAGATCAGACTAGACAACAAAACAGACAATTTTGAACAAGGACAGGTGGACAGGTTTATGGTAAGAACCCCATATTTTAATTCTACACTGTGTTAAAAGGTTAAACTGATTTGGCTTCGTCGGAAACTTTTATCTTGATGTGACCTGACAGGTTGAGCTGGCTGACTTGGGACAATTGACCAAATTCCGTATCTGGCATGAGAAGAGAAATCCTTTTGCTGGATGGCATCTCAGTAAGGTGAGGAAATCTAATGTCTAATCATCTTTAAGTACATAAGCTCAGTTGGAATTTACTCTGATTCCATTTTAATTAAATAATTCCTGAATATGCACAGTTGTCGGCATGCTCGTTAACATGAAAATTAGGATAATAAGACAGTTTAGTAGTCTTTCATTTATTCATTTCATTCAGCCAAAAGGCAGATATAGAATATGTGCATTTTTACAAACCTTAGACATGAAGAAAGACAAAAATTCAGAGGATTGAAGTTTGAGTTTTCAGTTTTTTAACCCTTCCATGTAATGATAATCCAGAAACCCCCTTATATATCAAATCAAACAAGCTTTCCAGCATGGCCTTTTCCCAATTAGGCAACTCTGATGAAGACGTTAACGAAGGAGAAGTATACGTTTCCCTGTGAGCGCTGGCTGGACACAAATGAAGATGATAATGAGGTTGTGAGGGAGCTCCCTGCCAGTGGAGAACTAATCCCTGAGCCCCTGCCCTGTATGTATATGCACCTGTATTCACCAAATGCAGCCAGAGAAGTGTAACACTTGATTGAGTGACGTTATTCTGTTCTGCAGTGATCAAATACAGAGTGACAGTCTGCACGGGGACTGTCGGCGGCAGCGGCACAGATGCATCTGTTTTTCTAAATCTGATTGGAGACCAGGGGGACACCGGAGATCGGTGGCTGGTCAACTGCAAAAACAACGTCAACAAGTTTGAGAAAGGAAACGTGGGTACATTCAGTACATCATCAGACGCTTTTTAGTTTTTGCTTCTCTCTCCATTCAATCAAAAGACATTAAGCTTAGACTTGTCACTTTCACACACTGGAGCCAATCACCAATCAGTGTGTTTTTAATTAACCTAATTAGTACTACCTGTCGCCTGCTACTTACTGTTTCTGGTGTTTATGCCAGTGATGACAAATCTGGGGGATAAGTTTCAGACTGATTATGGATTTGACCCCAATATTCAGGCTTTGACTCCTAATGGAGGCTGCCCTATCTATTCAATCAAAAAATGTTTCATACGCATGAATAAGACTCTCCTCATGGTAATACTTTAATGTATTTGTCATAATGTATCTGCTGCACACACACTGGAAACATACATTGAACAATCACAATGGTTGTATCAGTTGATTCACCACATATTCCTCTGACATATAAGAAGGCACCAAAATGTGATGTCGCTCACTGTTTTGTTGTTGTTGTTGTTCTTTCCAGTTGGATGAGTTTATCATCGAGGCTGTTGCCATCGGGCAGGTCCGCAGGGTGAGGATTGGACATGATGGCAGAGGTGGAGGCTGCGGCTGGTTCCTCGATAAAGTGATTGTGAGAGAGGAGGGACAGGCTGAAGCCCACGCTGTAGAGTTCCCCTGCAACAGGTGCCTTAGTCTCAGTGTGAATACAGAAAAAGTATGTGTGCTGAACCGTTGTTACAACCGCAGGTGTGTGTGTGTACTACAGTCTTTGTTGACTGTGCTGTGCAGGTGGCTGGACCGCAACGAGGATGACGGTCAGATTGTAAGGGAGCTGGTGCCGTTCTCAGATGGACAGCGTCTTTACAGTAAGTGAGAGGAATCTTGAATTTCATCCAAATATTTAAAGTGAAACTCCTCTGATGCTCATGTTTGTGTCTGTGTGTGTCAGACGTTAACTATCACATCGCGGTGAAGACAGGTGACGTCCCTGGAGGCAGCTCAGACTCCAACGTGTTTGTCAAGCTCTATGGAGAGAAAGGCGACACCAGTAAGATGCTGCTGCTGGTGTCTGCCAACAACCTGGGGAACTACTTTGAGACGGGTCGTGTTGACATCTTCACAGTGGAAACCTTTGATATTGGACAGGTGACACACCGGAGGCAAAAACATGTTGATTTCTCTCAATGGATGTTGAAAGTCCTATGAGAAGCTTTAGAAATAATTTCTTGAAAGATTGTGATGTTCAGTTCATCTTAGGTTCACCCACGCTGACAGTATATCAGTATGTCACATGATTACATTCAAGCAATTATATGGCCGAAGTCGTCTAGATGTGACTGCAATGAAAATGCAGCAGTGCTTCTGTCCTGTTTTAATGGATTTTATAATCATGTCTTGGCCTTGACTCCTCGGCCAGTGTGTGTAGAACACCTTTTATTTAGCAAATTCAAAGGCTGTTATCCATTTAATCTTATGCCAGATCAACCGCCTGATGATTGGCCACTCCAATGAAGGCATGCGTGCAGGCTGGTTCTTGGACAGCGTTCAGATCATGGTTCCAGGCCACGGAAAGCATTACATGTTCCCCAGTCACCGCTGGCTGGATGAGGACGAGGCTGACGGCAAGACAGAGGTGGAGATTTACCCAAGTGAGATCCTGGACTTGGAACAATGTAGGCGACTTTCTCACACTCTCACACCGTTAGAAGACTCTAAACACACACACACACACACACACACACACACACACACACACACACACGCACAGAGTGCAGCTTGATGCTGGTGTGAATACATTCTTTGTAACTGGTCTTGTGTCTCAAGACTAATCCTGTAGTTTCCTGGTCTTTTATCAAAATACGTCAAGGCAAAATTTTACATCAAGTTGTCATTTTAATCAAAATATAAAACAAGAGCATTATTTTCAAAAACTTCTCCACTTCAGTCATATTTTCCCAAGAAATGTTCTTATACTGGTTTGCTAATTTTATCTCATTATTACTTCCTTTTATAGACTATTGAGCATTCCTTTGCATGATGAATTTACGCATACTGGAAGTACATGAATACTTTTTGAATGTATGCTTTTTTCACAGTACCACTGACTAAAAGTCACATGTACAGTACGTCCTTTGACCTTTGTCGATCTGTGTTTTCTAGTGATTAACTATGAGATAACAGTAGTGACCGGAGATGTGACGTTTGCTGGCACCAATGCCAGTGTGTTCATCCAGATCTATGGGGACAAGGGGAAGACAGAGGTTATCACGCTCGAAAGCAGATCCAACAACTATGAGCGGAACACCATAGAAATATTTAAGGTATCTAAAGCTTGGACAGTTTTCAGTGGCTCTAAAATGCATCTAAGTAGTATCAGAGTTGAAACGGTATTGAAACTGTTCTCCAGATAGAGGCCAAAGACGTGGGGAAGGTCTTCAAGCTCCGCATCGGTCACGATGGCTCGGGGATCGGATCTGGCTGGTTCCTGGAAACAGTGGACGTCAAACATCTAATCATGGCCTTGGTGCCCAAAGAGAAGAAAAAGGAGGACAAGAAAAAGAAGAAGAAAAAGAAGAAAGACGAGGACGATGAGGACGAGGAGGGAGGCGAGGAGATGCAGGAAGTGGTGCTTACTTACCACTTCCCCTGCTCGCGCTGGCTGGCCGGGGGAGAGGAGGACGGCGAGCTGGTGGTGGAGCTGCTGCCAGAGGATGCAGAGGAGCTGGAAAGTATGAAATAGATATAACAAAGTGTAATGTTGCAGAGAGAAGTGTTGAACGTCTGAGTGCCAAGCAGAGGGCTTCAAACATTTGCATTCATGTTGGGTGATTTAAATTCCCTGCTGTTGAGCAGCACAAAACAAAAACACTGACAGTCTGACAGTCTCACCTGTCACTCCCTGTATCTGCACAACAGCCTCTGCACTTTTTTTCGAAAATCTGAAACATACAGTAATAACAAGCTAACTGCTAATCCCAAAATAGATAAAATACCACCCACAGCTCAGAGGAACTGCTATTTATGCACATATAAATCCAGCAGAGATGAATAACACATGCATTGTTGAGCATGAGCACTCTCGTTTAACAAAGCACACACAAAGGAAAACCACTTATGGTGTGAAAACAGCTGGATACCTCCTTTAAACACTCTCCACGTTCTTAAGGTTTTCACAGGAAAAGACACGTGCTGGTACTGGCAGCAGGCTTTCGTGCACATTGTACATAATTGCGTGTGCATGAGCATAATATTCTGTCGACTTTCTGACTGTCGTCTTTGGTCTTCTTTAAGATTATGATGTGATGAATCCTCTCAGCCTGAAGTTTGTCTCAGACAGAGTAGCTGCTCAAAGAGCATTTCCTGCTTCCTGTGAGTGACAAACATGTCGCAGTGTTTCTGCACAGTGAGTTGTAGAGAAAGTTTAGTTCACACTGATATTAGTGTAGAATTAGATTTCAGTGGTGGCTGCGTAGTTTCCTACTCCTGTGATCCACTTTCTAATAACTCCAGAGTATTAGAAAGTCCAAAAGTCACAATTTACCTTAAAAAAAGATAAATGTAATCAACAAACTTTTCTGCTCCAATCCATATTTCTTGGATTTTAGCTTTTCAAAATCAACATTTTCACTGTGGTCAAAAAACTGATTTAACTGGGCAGTCTAGCAGCAATCTGACAGCACCATAAATTACATTTACATAACCATAATAACAAAAAAATCCATTTCAGCTTTTACTAATTTAATCCAATGAATCACTATATTCAAAATGAGGATGTGGTTCAGGGAATTTTAATGTTTTTAGGGTGATGACGTTATAAAATAAGATGTTATCAACTCTTATTGACGTTTTCGAATGGAAAAAAAATGCCATTTGTTAGAGACATATTTCCTGCGCCTTTTACCAAGGTTTGTGTGTCATTAGTGACCACAGAAGTATGTATAAGTTCAGCATATACACCTACAGACATACATACATAGAATTGTTTTTTTTGTTTTTTTTTTCCATTTGTATTATTTCCATCATGTTTTGGCACGTGTTTATATCCAGTGTTGATGTTGTGGACATGCGTGGTTTGATCTGACACAGTTTCCTGGTCGACATATGTGACAGGTTAAAGAGGTGTTAGTAATTCATCCCTTGTATTGTCTGACAGTCAACACCTACGAAGTGTGCGTCTTCACTGGTGACATGCTGGGCGCTGGGACCGACGCCAATGTCTTCATCAATATTTATGGAGAAAACGGAGACACCGGAGAGCGCTATCTGAAGAACTCTGACAACCTGAACAAATTTGAACGGGGGCAGGTATGATGTGTAAACAAAGAGATGACCACTGCTTCTTAAATCAGCCACAGATAACAGCAAGGATTCATTTGATATTTAAAAATTCAGTACAGTAACTGGTAAAATGGAGAAAAGCAGGCAAATATTGTTCAGAGAAAAAGGCAAAAATGCATTATTCATATCAATCTGGCTCACTTTTTTCAATTACCCTTTCATTAACTAACATAACATACATAAACCAGGAGCCATAACCATGCATTTCTGAGCTGATAAGGCTAAAAATGTTTGAAATATTTCATTAGGGCTGTATAATTTTACCCTGTTTCTTGGAAGGCTATACCCTGCTGAATGCAGTTAGTCAAAGACTCAAGCACTTCCACACAACATGAGCCTCGCACCGAGGTGTGGGTGGGAGCGTGTTCTGGTCGGATTACAAGCTCTCCTGCAGGCGAGCCAGCTGTGACTGAGAGGAGCTATGAGGAGTCCTCTGTGTCATTGAACCTGTCCTACTTTTACTCATTACTTAATCTACACCTGTGAATTATTAATCCTGACATTACGCCTGGCTCTGTAGGAGCACAAAACTCATGTCCACAGATAATTAGGTTTATTTCTTCCCGCAGATCAAAAGCAACAAAAGCCTTTTGTCATTTTGTGACAGAGCTGCCACAGAGGAATCAGCTGAAATGGATAACTGACTGAATGCACAGTACTGTTACTGCAGCCCTGACAGATGTATCTGGACACTTTGAGTAGTTGTTCTGGAGCTTTCGATAGTATCACACAATCCTCCCTTGCCAGATGGAGTTTGTCCAGTTGTCATGGAAAACTAGATGAACAAGAACTAGACAACAAGATGACGTTATACAATCAGAGGCTCCGGTGGTGAGACTGTTTTTGAAAGCACTGTCTGCGGGGCGTCCCCATCACATAGTGGTTTAAGACTGATACCTTGTAATCACACCATCCTGATTTTGATTCCAGCTGGGAACATTTCCTCCATTCAAGGATGGAAAGTAACTTGAGCACTTGACAATTTTGAGGTATTTTTACTTCCCTTGAGTATTTCCACTTCATGGTACTTTATACTTCAACTCCACTGCATATCTGAGGGAAACATTGTGTTTTGTTTTTTTCTCCACGACATCTGTTTGACAGCTTGAGCAGGACTTCTTCCACCACTTGCATCATGTTATCAGACATTACTCTTTCACCCTACATTTTCTGTATATCTTCACGTTGAACTATCAAAAGAAAAGTATCGTGTGTAACGGTGCAGCATCTCCGGTTGCTGTTTTTTTTCGACAGGAGGATGTTTTCACCGTGACAGCTGTTGATCTGGGTCCTCTGAAGAAGCTGCGAATCCGTCATAGCAACACTAGCTCTTATTCATCTTGGTACCTGGATCGTGTTGAGATAGTGGACACGAAGGATGATACAACGTAGGTGAAACCAACATACAGTCTGCATTTTGGTTCATTTATTAGTAATAACTGATACTGATGTAATAACATGGTTTTTGACAGCTGATCAGAGGTATTTCTTGGGTGTTCAGGTACTATTTCCCCTGTAATCGCTGGCTGGCTGTGGATGAGGATGATGGACAGATAGCAAGAGAGCTGGTTCCTGTGGACGAGGCCTTCATGAGGAAGGATGAGGATGAGGAGGGCACAAGTGCCACTCTGGGACTCGAGCAGAAATGTAAGAGTTTCAAAGCTGGCTCATGTCTTAGTAGAGGAAGCAGATAAAGGCTTTATCTAAATGCTGCTGACACATGCAGGTGTAGACAAAAGCAAAGAGGGACTCATAGTGTGATGATCCATCTTCTTACAGCCATGTCGACCACATACACCCTCAAAATCAAGACCGGGGAAAAGAAGTATGCTGGAACTGATGCCAATGTGTTTGGCATCCTGTTTGGTGAAAATGACGACACAGGTAAGGTAACTTGCCAGCATCCTGGCACTGTTGTGTCAGCCTCGTGCTGTGTGTTATTAGCTAAATGACACTAATCTGAATTTTAAAAATGTCACTCGCAGGAATCATCAACCTAAAGGCTTGTAAGAACCATAAGAATAAGTTTGAACAGGGAATGATCAATGTGTTCACTGTGGAGGCGGTGGACTTGGGCGAGCTGGAAAAACTTCGAATTGGGCACGACTCCTCAGGTGGGGGAAAAAAAGGCTCTGCAGATCCAAAATTAGCAGTCACTGAGATGAAGTAATAACATACTTTCCTCATCAGGGGGTTCATCTGGTTGGTTCTTGGACTGGGTCGAGGTTGACGCCCCCTCACAGGGTCAGAGACTGCGCTTCCCTTGTGGCCGCTGGCTGGATAAAGGAGAGGACGATGGGGCGACTGTGAGGGATTTGTATCCTGCTGATCTACAGACTGAACTCTACACGCCATGTGAGTGAAGAGCCGGTGGAAAATGTGTTCAAATCCATTAGTGAAAGCAGCACTATGCCGATTGAGAAACCTTCCTGTAAAAGTGCTTTATGCAAAATTTTAGTCATTAGTAGTAGAATGTATTTAAAGCACTCCATGTGAAGAAGGGTGCTTGTCAGAGCACTGACTCTTGGTTGCTTTGGTGGCCTGCCTTCTAAACTTCTCCACCGCAACAGGACTCCACTTCTTGGTTTACACATGCTACAGCCCAAGATCACAACACTGCAGTCGTAGATACTGTTGCGTTCATGTTGACTAGTTTTATTTTACCTTTTAATAAACAAAGAAAACCAGTTTTGCAAATTCCAGTGAGGACTGTACCACTGTGTTCCCTTCTACAGCAGGTGATCATCATCATCTAAGCAAATTTAATAAATGCAAAAATTAAAAAGAAAATACAATTACAAAGAAAATTCTATATTCCTTCAGTATGACCAATTATCATATGAGATCATGATGTACTTAGAGCAACTACTAACTAAAGCCATCAAACAACAGTACATTTACAGCATGAAAAATATTTCTCCAAATAAACCTTATTCATAGAGTGTTTTACAAAATAAAATAAAGATAAATCCAGCGAAGGCAGATAAAATGATAAAAAGGTTAAGGACATGACCACAGGGAAATCAAAACCATACAACGAATAAAAACTGAATAAGATCAAGTAAATAGGAATAAAAACAGTATAAATAAAAAATTTTTCAAACATTTCCCTAAAGCATCCACAAAAAGAAAAGGTTTACGATGAGATTTAAAAGAGGCTAAAGACTGAATTATGGTGATCACTTCTAAAGTCTTACAAAATGTAAAGGCTCAAAGCATAAATACCAGTACAATTAAGTCATGCATACAAATACTGCAGAGCCCGTGTACCCAAAATACAATACTATCTTGCCAAACCTGTACTTATGTCCTTGAGTAGCTGCAGTTTGTGACTCTTCTCCTCTCAAAGTCTTACGCATGTGAAACATATGGTTAAATTTCATATTTGCATCATCCATCTTGCGTCAATCAAACACACCTGTGTGACGTTCTTCTCTGTTTTTTTCAGTTGTGCCCTATGAGATAAAGATATACACCAGTGATGTGTTTGGAGCGGGAACAGACGCTGATGTGTTCATAGTCCTGTACGGGCAAAAGGGAGTGTGCACGCAGCAGAAACACCTGTGTGTCAACAAGAGAGAGAGACGCCTGTACTTTGAGAGGGGAGCCGAGGACATGTTTATTGTGGAGGTGAGTGGATTTGGATGGTACCTTCTCTGAGGCAGCGGCCGCGGTTCCATAAACACTATCGTCTTTTCCCAGCTGGAGGATGTCGGTGACGTCATAGAGAAGATCAGGATCGGACACGACAACAGGGGCACCAACCCAGGGTGGCACCTGGACAGAGTGGAGATCAGACGACAGCTCAGAAAAGGAAAGGTAGTAAAAATCTACCCGAGGTTACACCTGCGTGGATAAACGTCTGTGCCCTCATTAAATTATTAACAGATGAATAATGTAACACCTTTTGGCTCACATTTCAGCAGTCAGGTACACTTTCTTTTAGAGTCAGAAAGACAGCTTGGCCCTTTTTTTTTCTTTCTTTTTTTGGATGATAGGGTTCGGAGACAACTATATTCCCATGTGAGTGCTGGCTGGCCAAGTCTGAAGATGATGGGGAGACAGTGAGGGAGCTGGTCCCCTCGGACATCATCACAGAGAAACTCCTCAGGGATGGGAAACTGAAAAGGACTGAAATCGAGGTGGAGGAGGCTTTGGAAAGTAAGTTTACCCTGATTTCAGTGGTGTAATGGAAAGTAAATTTATTTACTCATGTGCTGTGTAATATGTGTGTCAACTTAATGCATAATTGACTTTTTCTTCCGTCACAGCTCACACGTACAACGTGTCTGTGCGGACAGGTGATATGTACGGAGGAGGAACTGATGCCAATGTTTTTCTCACCATCTACGGAGACCTGGGAGACACAGGAGAACGCAAACTCTCCAAATCTGAGAACAACAAGAACAAGTTCGAGAGAGGACAGGTATGTGAGGACACGTGTGAGACGTTATGTCACGTGACTGCTGCTGTCTAGGCATCAAAACGTTCTGTTTCTTTTTGCCTTGCAGGTGGACAAGTTCACCATTGAGGCTGTGGACTTGGGCCAAGTTTTTAAGATTCGAATTCGTCACGACAACTCCATGATAGGGGCCGATTGGTACCTGGACCAGGTGGAGGTGCTGGATGTGGAAACAGAAGAGGTGTATATGTTCCTATGTGAGCGCTGGCTTTCCACAAAGAAGGAGGACAAACGCATACAGAGGACCTTCTTCGTCAAGGTTTGTTAAACTTCTGATTAGAGAGAGTTCCATATTGCTCTGTTCTTTGTCTTTGATTTCCTATCAGCTGCTGCTGTAGTGAAATCAGCTTTAAGAAGGATGTGAGAAGATTATTTGTCTGTTATGTGTCTGGTTCAGGGGTATGAAGGTGAAAGACACACTGATCCAAATTCCAAGAAGATGGCTCAGGCCAAACTGGGGCTGGACAGAAATGCCAATAGGAAGAAAAAGAAGAAAAAGGCGGCAGTGGTGGAAGAGGGTCCAAGTAAGGCCGCAAAACTATTCAGCATGTTTCTCAAAATGGGATTTGAGTATAAGAACAACAATGTGCCTCCATGCAGCAAAACCAAAACATGAAGGAGCCTTTTGAAAAATTACACAGATCATTCACTTGAGAAAGGCAGCAACGCTAGAAAGGCCCATAAAATCTAAAAAGTCCAAACTTGTACCTTTTACAAATGATTCAAAATGTTTGGTACATGTCTGGTAAATTAGCTGAATTTAAAGAAATAGTTTAACATTGTGGGAAATCAGCTTTTTTTTTCTTGCCAAGAGTTATATGAGAAGATTGATACCACTTACATGTCTGTACGCTAAATATGAAGCTATAACCAGAAGAAGAGCATTAAGACTGAAAACAAGAGGAAGCAGCTAGCCTGGTTCAAAGGACAACAAAACCGCCTACACACACAGTAAAAGCTCACTAATTAACATATTGTATCCTGTTTGTGTAATAAGAAAAAAAAATGTGTTTGAAACAACAATTTATGGTTTTGCAGTGCATCAAGTCTTATATATCTATAGGACTGTTTCTTGGCTTTAAGTTGTGGCTTTCTGCAGTCGGCTGGTCTCACGTTGTTTGGAAATGAGATACAACGTGTTAATTAGTGAGTTTTAGAGGTGCTGGCCGGTGGATTTTGTTACCCTCAGAATCAGGCTACCTTGTTTTCAGTCAGATCCAGTAAGCGTATTTCCAAAAGGTCAAACTATTATTTAACTTAAATAAAATTTTTTAAAAAATCCTCTTTAACTGATTCCTGTCTTCTACCCAGTCATCCCCTATCACTTCACCTTGTCCACGGGGATAGACCGCGATGGCAGCACTACAGCCAGAGTCTACGTCATCATCATAGGCCCCAACGAGGTGGAGACAGACCGCCTGTGGCTGGACCTGCCGGAGGGAAAGAAGTCCTTCACAGCTGGCACCATGGAGCACTTTGTGTCTTATGGAACTGACGTAGGAGAGATCAAGAGGGTGGAAGTGAGAATCTGGGACTCTCTCTGTTGCTAAATCTGTGAAACTGTCTCCTCTCTCCTCAGATGCACTGATTTTAAAAATTTAAATAAAGCCATTCAAGCTCAGCAATAATTAATTTTAGCTGTGCCTTCTGGTACCTAGATCAAACAAAATCAAATGATATATCAATTCCCAGTTCTACCTTCCCCCCCTTTCTCTCCCTCCTCTTCCTCCTCTTCCCTCCCTCCGTCTCTTCCTCAGCTTGGCCATAACGGTGTCACACCAGAGAGCTGCTGGTTGGTGGATGAGCTGTCGGTTGCCGTGCCAACCAAAGGTATCAAGTACATCTTTCCATGTAAGTGCTGGCTGGCTAAAGACAGGGGAGATGGTCTGACTGCCAGACTGTTCAACGTGCTGGACTCCAGCACGATCAACATTATCCGCAAAGTGAGTCACCAAACCGAAAATATGAATCCATGGTAAACATTCGGTTATCTGAAAACAGAAATAGCCTCTTCTAATCCGGCTTGTCTACTGTATATTGTAGGTTATTTATTCAGCCACGGTTGTCACAGGTGACACTCAGTATGCAGGGACCGATACCAACATTTTCCTGACGGTGTATGGAGCCAATGGGAGCACAGAGGAAATGCTGCTGCCCAAAAATGAGGACAGGTCAGTCCTCCCCTCACTGATCACTTCTCATGATATTAATAGTTCTGTGTTTGGGGTTATACGCTCATTTGTTTTCTTGCTGAGGTTTGAAACAGCTGTACTTGATATTTTTCAAAATGCTATATTAAATGACAAGTGAAAGCAGTCCCTCGTAGTGATAGACCTCTTAGCATTGTTTGGCTGCAGCGTCCAGCTGTTTTCAGTGAATAAAGCTAAAAAATAATCTGCACAGATGCAGTTAGTGATTAGCTGGTGAACATAGTGAAGCACCAGATATTTCCCCCAGCAGTTGATAGAGGGAAAAAAACAGCTAAATAATGGAGAATATTGGACTTGCATTCATCAGGAGGTCAGGCATACCACCTTAAATGAATGACAGCATTGCTCCATAACTGCTGGATGTATAAATCAGAGCCTGGTTCAGGTGCTGGTAGGTGGATTTTGTTACCTTTGGACAAAGCCACACTGGCAAACTGTTTCCAGTTTTTGTGGTAATCTAAGATGACGGCTGCTGGCTGTAACTGGATAGCTCAAATACAAACATGAAAGTCTTTAAAATAAACATCTCACATCCAAATGTTTTCAAATGCAAAATTCTGTGTATATTGTTTCCGTTGTTTAGGTTTGAAAGGGGTCAAGAAGACACCTTCAGTCTGGAGATAGATGACATTGCTCCTCTGAAGAAGATCAGAGTCCGGATTGATGGCTCTGGAAGTCGCCCTGACTGGTTTCTTGACAGGGTAACATAAAGACTACAAGGGTTACCTGCCTACCTTATCTATGGCAGCACTGCTTTTGGTAACACTGCCAGTGATAAAAATCATTTGCATTGCGATAAGATTACAGAATCTGTTATTGCACTAGGTGCAGTTTTAATTAGTTGGTGATACCAACAGGCTTAAATTTCCCTTACATTTTTCATTATGCTTGGTACGATCATATTGTTACTGCATCACTAATGTCGGTCTATTTCTGTCATACCTTCTGCTGCAACTCGGATGATGTTCACCAAGAAAACATATGACTTTTACATTTGAACATCTGCAACACCTGAGATGAAGTTAATGAATGTCAATTTCAGATCCTGATGCGGAACCTGACCACAGAGGAGGAGTATCTGTTTACTTATGAGAACTGGCTGTCGAAGACAAAAGGGCCAAAGAGGACGAAGGTGTGCGAGCTGGCAGCTGTGGTGGACGACGAGGAGATGGTGGAGAAAACAACCTACATCATCCAAGTCCAGACCAGTGATGTCGGAGGTGGGTGACGTGAGTTCAGTACAGCATATTCAAGTAAAAGCCTCAACTCATGTACCTGTGTAGTTGTTTTTAAGGCTTTTTCTAATTCAAATAATCAGGGAAAAGATGACAGCTGTTAATCATGTTTTACTACTACTTCCTTTTCGTAGTATATCATAGTATCACATGTCAGAGTAGTATCCATGCAACATTATTAGTTAAATACGAATGTTTGTTCTCATCATCTCTGATGTTTTAGGTGCCGGCACTGATGCCAATGTGTTTTTGATGGTGTTTGGGGAGTATGGGGACACTGGGATGCTGCCTCTGAAGGAGAGCACCAACAGGAACAAGTTTGAGCGTAAAATGAAAGATGTGTTCAGATTCCCTGACATGCTCAGTCTGGGCGAACTGTCCAAGGTCCGAGTGTGGCATGACAACAAAGGTGAGGAGGAAAGACCCGCATAACAGACAGAAAACAGAGGGAATAAAACAGCCGTATTAACATGATTTAGATTTTGATGATTTCTCACAGTCATGGTGATGGTTTGGCTTTTTGTATTCAAGACTTGGTTGCATACAGTCTAGTTAAACTATGAGTATCTTATTTTAGCTGGCCTGGCTCTCTCCAGCGAGAAATATTCCAGTACATAGGCTCCCATGACACTACATCATGTTGTTTTTACACTTTGGTTTTTGTAACATGTTAATTAGCGAGCTTTAGAGGTGCCGGTAGGTGGATTTTGTCACCTCTGGACAGAGCCAGGCGAGCTGTTCATCCCTGTTTCCAGCGTTTATGCTAAGCCAGCTGTTGGCTGGAGCTTCATATTATTAGATTAGTAGTGATGTTCTCATCTCACTCGCACCAACAAAGCAAACTTCAAGCATGAGACCACAATGATGCTCTTGCTGTAAACAGGGCCTGCTCCTGGTTGGCATCTAGAGTACATTGACGTGAAAGACGAGGCCATGGACCAGACCTTCAGGTTCCCCTGCGACCGCTGGTTGGCTAAAAATGAAGACGACGGGCAGATAATGAGGGAGCTGGCCTGTGCCAACAACGACTCTATAGACCTCAGTGACAAAACCAGTTAGTAAAAATGGAAGTCTGTGGGCATAATTACAAGCTGTCTAATTGTCGGAGATGAATGACTTGCAGCTAATTACAACCATTTGCCAGATGTGAAATGATTATAGTGCGACAATCTCTGTCTCCCTGCATTGCCACAGAATATGAAATTGCCATAACAACTGCTGACACAGATGATGCCTCCACCACGGAAAACGCCTGGATCGTGTTGGAAGGAAGGAAAGCCCGTTCCAAGGAGTTTGTTCTTGAGAATAAGAAAAAGAAGTTCTTATGGTAGGTCTTCAAAGAGAGTCTAGGTGCTTCGGCTCACGGTAAAACCCTATTATGAGGCCTTACATAATCTCCTCCCTTTCACATGTTTTGTTTTTCTACCCTCTTTTATCTCGTAGCTTCACTTTCTGTTCTCCAAGTCTCCGCTCTCAGGAGAGCTAATCCCATGAGACGCACAAAGGAAAAACTCTCAGGCAGACCAGTGAATTTAACTTGTTCGCTGTTCAGAGTCAATCCCCGCACAAACTGTCAGTAGCTGTAACTTTCTTATTGGCCTTTCACAGCGGTGCCACCGACACGTTTGAGTTCTCGTCCAAGCACGTGGGGGAGATCGCCGGCATCTGCATCGGCCACATCACGAAAGACGGGAAGAAGGTGAAGAATGAAGCTTCCTGGCATGTTCTGGAGGTGGTGGTGACAGAGAAGGAGCTGGGAAACAAGTGAGTGGAATCTCATACATCCCACGTTATGTTATATAAAGTGTCACGTTGATGTGACTCCAAACCTTCACTCCTGCTTAGGTATTTCTTCCACTGCGATGCACAAATCCCGCTGGCAGCCAAAAAGGACCAATTCCTGACATTTGAGTGTTTTAAGTCCATCGAGAGCTTCGCGAGCAAAGTCCGCAATCTGGTCCCCGTCAAGTACGAAATCATCATCATCACCGGGGATGTAAAAGGGGCTGGCACAGACGCCAACGTTTTCATCACCATCTATGGCGTCAACGGTGACTCAGGCAACCGTCATCTGCAGCAGAAGTTCCGCAACCTTTTCGAGCGAGGGCGAACTGACCGCTTTGTGCTGGAGATGCTGGACCTCGGCGAGCTGCTGCGGGTCAAAGTGGAGCACGACAACAGCGGCTCCAACTGTGGGTGGTATTTAGAGTGTGTGGAGGTGACCAACACAGCCAACTCAGTGACCACCATTTTCCAGTGTGGGAAGTGGCTCGACACTCGGAAGGCTGACGGGCAGATCCAGCGAGTGCTCTACCCCAGATATTAAGGAGGAGGAAACAAAGGGGGGGGGGGGGGGGGGGGGGTGTTCTTTTGAGGGCTTTTTGGTAGGTTGTTTTTTTTACTGCATGTCATGCTTTGAGAGGTGAAACATTGAAGTTAACAGACCTGAATGTAGCCTCATGTCACCTTTTAATAGATAACATATGATCTTTTTTTAAGTTTGTGCCAACAACAGGTTGCTCTGCTTTGCCATTTGTGACCATCTTGTACAATTTGAGTATTGCCCAAAGCAGATAATCCAAAGCAATAAACATTCAGTCTCAATTTGTTCTGTCTTTATTCTTTGTTTTGCTTTTGCTTTTTTTTTTCATGTCTAGATTAAGCATTGTCGCACCAGTCCAGCACGTTTTTTGGAACTGGGGTTGTTTGTAGTTTGGATTTAAGACACAAATCCAAAATACGCACTAATTCAATGAAGGGTTTGAGCATGTGTTGTCTTCACACTGTAAAAGGGACAAAATGCACTCCGAACAATCAGTACACACACCAAAATGTTTGAGTGTGCTGTTAATGAACAAGGGCAATGGAATAGACGCTGACAGCTGCAAATACTTCAAATTAATTGTGGATGGTGATGAAAGAGCTCGAGCAACAGCACAGAAAACAATAATATTTGTTTGAATAATATCTGTTTGGAAAAACATTTTGCTGTCTCTGAAATCCGGTTGACTGTGGCGGTCCAAACCAGCAGTAAATGTGACATAGATGCCACAATTCAAACTTTCTCTGAACATCAGAACATTATTTTATATTGTCACTTTGCATATTGTTTTTGGGTTAAAACTGGGTATATTAAGGACAGATTTAATAATAAAATCCAGATCTGTAAGAAAAATATTCACGTTAATTTTCACCTCAAATAAAGGATGTTTGAGGCTGTACAATAATGACATATTGGCCCATGCTTATTTTTTAACATAAACATTTTTGATAATGACCAAGATATATATAACTACCATCTCTGTACTGCAATTTCTTGTTAATTAACAGCCAACAGACTGATTGATATATCTGCTAATGAGTTAATATTGGCCAATACATGTAATTCAAATCTGTAAATGAGTATTTATAAGGTAAATGATTTTAACAGGACACCAAATAACACAAAAAATTAGATAAGATGTCAGCATTTTAGGCAGTTTATTTGAAAAACACATACAAAAAGATCATATACAAGACAATAAATAAAAAAGAGACAGAACAGTTTGGGTTAAGCTATGCAACTTTTTGCATCATCATTAGTAATAAATACAGTACAAAATCCACCCAGAGTGAATCTAAAGATTTTCCACAATATTCACTGATCATGTTATTCTTCATTATGATTTAGCTATTGCTTTCATATTATTGATACATACTTCTACTTTTCTATAAAATACTCAAGATCATAAAACATTGCGCGGTTACAGCAAAACAGCAGTGTGTTGTACAAAGATGGCCACTTCCCTTTTTCACTGGCAGGTTAATAATCAACATTTTTTCAGCAGCAAAGAAACATCTGAAATATTCAAGAAGGTACAGCATCATATTAAACACATCTACAGAGCTACTCCCACATACACATAGGAAAACCTGAGAAGGACATGCATTAAAAAGCTTGTGCTTTAAGTTCTACTGTTCATTCCGGTTCATCAGCTTGAGTTAATACTATGGCTACTGTCCAGTTCGCTCTGGAGTAATGGGGTACACTGTGGAGGACATGGGGTAAGGCCAGTGAGAGCACGAAATGAAATAATAATAGTAAGACCAGCCAGCGTCATTCCAATCCAATATGTTATAATAATTTGCAGGATTAGTAGAGTATTAATAAGAAATGCACACCGAAAACATAGTTAGCTTATTATACCCAGGTGTAAAACACGCTATCTATATTGTATAACCACAGTACACCAGAAATTTGCTCAATAAGACCAATGGCTCAAGTTAGCATGTTAGATACTTCCCAAAATCCCACACAAAGCAATTGCCAGCGATACATTAGAACAAATAATACAGTTTCATTAAGTGGGTCCTAAAATAATAAGCACTAAATTGAGATCCAGATATGATGGAATATCATGAACATGGTCAAAATAAAACTAAACAAAACAAGAAATCAACTTGCGTGTGACTGATTATGGGAAACAAAGCAGTATCATATAACGAAAGCGAGCTAATTGTGGAGCCATACTAAGACAAAAGGGGTCCGCACCCCGTCACCTGCTTTACATCAAAGCACGGATGATAGTCGAAACACAAAAATATAGAAAAGTAAAATGAAGAGGTGACATGAATGGAATGTAATCCAGATCAACAGCACCATGCTGGCTAGAAAATGGGTTGGGAAACACCCCCAAGTCAATTTTTCAACAAGTTTCTTTTTTTCTCCTTTGAAAAAGAAAACACAGACGGCATGCAGAAGCATCCCCACCGACCAATGCATAATGAGGTATTCTTTTTTTAATATTTTGTGTTATTTTAAATAAATATATTGATTAAATTGCAAAGTTATGAGATAGAGACATTAAATATTCCACCACGATAGCTAGCTAGCTACAGTTAGTAATAAATAATGATTGTTAAATACTTAAGGCATCTTTAATCACAGCATTCTATGTGAACTAGCAAACCTCCATTTTCATCCATCTGTAGTTTTTTGGATGGAGGTTTCATACAAAAAGAAAAAAAAAAAAAAAAAAACGCAACACAAACAGTCAAGTTACCCTCCAATAATACACAAGGAAGCATGAAAATACTTGGAACTGAATAGAAACACAAAATCTAGGACAAGAGGAACCCACACCACCAAACCAAAAATCAGGCAACTCCATATTATAGTGCATTTACAAAACACAAGCTACATTATAACAACAATAAATATGTTTTTGCAGCATTGCAGCTTTTTCTTCACTATGGTTAAAATGGACAAGGACTCGGCATATTAGTACCATGTCCAGATTGGCATGTGAGCAAAAAAAAAAAAAGAAAAGAAAAGAAAAGAAGAAGAAAAAGAAATACAAGTAATAAGGAAAAGAAAACAAATGGCAGAAAAAAGACAATTGAAATAAAAATCAATGTTAAGAACAATTGTTTGGTATTTTTCAAATGGATGGCTTTTTCTCCCTTTCACCCTCCTTCAAGTGAACTACGCCGACATGGTTCATGCATGATAAAGAGAAAACAGCTTCTATCACTGAACGTATCACAGTTGTTCTAGCAATACCATACACTACTACCATGGGGGGAGGGGGGTGGGGACAATCATACACATTCTAGCACATATCACAGGCAAACTAGTTTGTATTTTCCCTGTAACACCAGACACAGTCTCTTTTTATCAAAAAACAGTGGGAGCAACTTAGATTGAAATGAAAAGGAGCCGTTACAACAACAGAGGCGATTCACTGTATATAGAAATCACATGTGCTTGTTCGATAGGCAATAAGGTTCTGGTAATAGGTAATACAAATGTCAGATTTTATTCACTCTGATGGCAAGACTCAGGCACTGCATCCTCAAGCCCATGCCGGCCTCTCGTGTCATGATCGTGCCATGAGCGAGGCCACAGAGAGGAGTTGCAGTTAGACACGGATCCACTAGCAGCTCTTTGAATCCTGACACCAGGAGAGAAATGCTACATTGGTCCGAGATCGGCGTCTAAGGGCAACTGTACTCGGGATGAATAGGGGAGTGGGGGTGGGGGGGGGGGGTGTAGGGGTATTAGGTGCATTCTTGTCCTCCTCTATGAATGAGTGGGATCGTCATAGTATACGGTTCACATGCACAGACACAGTCCCTGTTTCTACTGCTCCACAATATTAACGACACAGCCCAAGCCTGCCATACAGCATGCACATCTGAGGCCTCTGCTCTAGATTATAGAGGCCCGACTACGACACTACACAGATCACTGGAAGCCATGCCTGCAGTTAGCGGGTTTAGCATCAACTCTGATGGCATCTACTAACTGTAAATCCAAAAACCATGTTAGACAAGAAAGAGGGATTTTTGGCCTTTTTACACAACTAGCTCTTTCCTCATTGCCTGTGATTTAACACACTGAATGTTCTCTCTGTTAGAGCTGTAGTCACCCCCTCTGTAGGTTTATTTTTCACACACATATTTCTCAAAAGGCTTTTGCTTGCTACACAACACTGTTACTCTGTAAATACTTTTTCAGTACTATACTCCATTACACCACAAGCGTTCAGCTACAAGAGTTCACACCAAACAACCTCATGCTAATCATTTGATAATGTTCTGTACAGATGTGCTGAGGGCTTGGGCAGAGTGCAGCTTAAAGGATTTTTCACAGGCCTGGGGGAGAGGGTTTCGATATAGTGGCAGAGATCGTACACCACACTGAGCTGGGGAGGTTGGTGTGAGTGTCCTCTCTCGGTGGCTGTATGGAGAAATGTACACAAGGTACACAATCTGACAGAATCGTGTGAAGCCTCAGCACATCTGTCCATACGCGTCCGCTCCTACCTGTTACATCCAGCAAGTCCATTCAACCAACCTTCAGTCCAGCCACCTATCAATGCATCAACCCCCGTCCCTCGTTGTGTTGTGGGTGAGTGTGCTTTGTTGATCCCTCTGTCACAGCTGTCTCAGAAGGCAGGCTCGTTGAGTGATGCAGAGGGGGAGAGGGGGTGTTTGGCAGAGCTTCCCCCCCACCCCCGAGGGAGGCAATGGAGAATTAAACAAGACCAGATCCAAAGCTGCAGGGGTCGACAGGAGCTATCAACTGTCGGGGGTCAGTTGGGTCTCAATGTCCACTCTGCAGATGGGGCATTTCCTGCTGGTGGCCAGCCACTGGTCCACGCACGCCTGGTGGAAGAGGTGCATGCAGGGTAATCTCCTGCAGAACACAAGAGAGGCAAGGTCAGTGTTTGAAAAGAAACCATGAATCTCCAGGCTGAGCTAAGAAACCCTGTTTCCAGCCTTGAGATGAGCCTTTTTTCAGATAATCCAGTAGAGTTTTTAGTGGTTGATTTATTTTAAGACGTAAGGTAGTGTTCTCGACTCGTAAAGGAACACTTCATTCCTCAGTTTATCTGAAATAAATCAATAAATCACGATGGGAATGATGGGAGCCTTTTGTTTACAACGCAGTCTCTAAGATTTTGTTTCCCATTTTGTGATCCATTGATAGATGCATCCTGATCTTTGCCACACAGCTGCATTACTCAAACCGATTAATTGATTATCAAATTAGTTGGTGATTACTTTAATCAACTAAGCGATTAATCGTTGCAGCTCTGTTTCTAACGTTGTCGATAAACCAAAAAGAAATAGAACAGAGTTCAAACAGCTGGATGAAACAGCTGTGGTTCCTCTGCTCAGTTACACCAAGTTAAAGGTCCTGCCATGGCTGACATCCAGACTGAGTCCAGAATAGATCCAGTTGTCTGACTGTGGTTCACATTTGTGTCTCAAGTGACTTTTGTCATCGAATTTCTCTTCACAACTCGTGTGTGATTGAATCTGTGGGGACCTGCGACTGCTGCCAGAAATCCACATTTGTTCTTTAAAGCAGAGTTAGAGATGGGATGTTTGTGTGCTTAAGTGCAATCATGCGTATTTAGAGCTGTCCACTTCTATCAAATCACCCAAGAAGCATTTAAATGCCAACACAACAAAAGGCATATGCTCTTCTCATTCACATTAACCTTGTGACTCCAAACTAAACATAGCCTGAAAGATCATGAATGATGAATGCTTGGAAGACCAGAGAATTTTTGGATATAATGTAGAATATCACCAAGCATAACAAACCTTGCCACTGCTCCGCTCTCTTCTTTCAAATACAACCAGACACACAACAAAAACCTGAAGCTTTCGCCTCCTTTGTTCTCCTTCTTCCCTTTTCTTTTTCCCAGAGTAAAATAACTCTGTCACTTTGCCAGTCAGACAGATCACAACACTGGACACACATCATAAGATTTTCTGAAATGCTAATGTCGCCTTCGGGCGGTATTTTCAAGATGAGGTGCTGGAAGAAATCCTGTGATAGGATTTTCAGACCTGATGCTTTGAACTTAGGTGGTAGAACCAATTTAGGGTTAAAAACTGCTTAGACTCTGACTGTGCATCCATTCTGCAGGAAAGCGCAGTGAATATATATAAATTAGGGAATGTGAAGATGTTTCTCTGAGGTCTAATCAGCAAGGAAATGATTCTCTGGCCTCAAGCCGCTTTCCACAAACATCCTTAAGAGAAAATGTTGCTCACAACACTGTGTGGAAGTCCACTGCATTGTAGAGGCTGGACGTAAAAACCAATATTATGGATGAATGAGACATTCCATAATGTTTGTCTCAAGAATCTTCAAGCCAATCTTAAAGATCTCCAGGCAAGAAACATAAAGGAAGATCTATGAATCTCTAACAGACTCACCAAAGTAATCCTCCTTTGGAGAGCAAGACCATGGCTGCATTCACATTGTGTGTGGTTGACACGAGAGTGTTCACATCATAAAGATGGCGGTATGATTACAAGCTGGCTGTGTGAGAATTAAAATACTGCACATTGATGATATAACACCAAATGTATTAAATTTAGGTTTAATTACACTGAACAATGTTTTTTTTGGCTGACGTGAGGCATCCAGACTCGTTTGTTGTCATATCGAAGTTTTTGAAAAATCTGAGTTTCCCGGTCATAATTATGACTTGGTTGTCATAATTAGAGTAATCCAATATGATTCTGTAAGGCTGTGATCAGGCCCAATGGTGATGCTGAAGTCAGCATGCTAACATGTTCAAAATGGCAATGCTAACTGAAGTTAAGCAGGTATAATGTTTATACCATGTTCATTATTTTAATTTCGCAGCCTACAGTGATAATGTGGTTTCAGGGATGCCATTATTTCTGCAGGTAATTACTCATAAATCAAAGTTAACAAATTAAATTAAAGTTTTGACCTGATGGTGGCGCTAGCGAAAAGTCAGGGAGTGAACAAATTTATAACATTTCACCCTGACAGAGATGTACCAAATATTTAGCAAAATCCAATCCAACAGCTGTTCAGACATTTCATTTAAAACCACAACTGTCAACCTGTTGGTGGCACTAGCAGTCAGCAGATCATCAAAGTCAGCAGGATTCATCCTCTGGGGATCATGAATGTATTTAAAAAATTTCATGACCAGAGCAGGTCAAACAAGTGTGTCCCCGAGGACACAGCAGACCGTATGTACAGCGTATGTTCACATCTGCCTGAGCAGCATTTTCCCCTCAGAAAAAGCAAAAGATGGGCGTAGAGCTGTACCTGACGTCCTCTCCATCCTCCAACATCGACAGACAGATGGTGCACTTCTCATCGGTGTCCAGCTCCTCATCATCCAGACACATCTTCAGGTCCTGGGGTATTCTCTGCAGAGAGACTTTAATTATTGAAGCGTGTCGTGCGGCTGCGTGTTAGGAGCGGCTATGTTTGTGCCACGGGTGTCTCTGAGTCAGCCCAGACAAGAAGGAGCGAGTCACCTAATCATGCTTCCCAGAAAAAAAAAAAATAGACATCAGATGGAAAACGCTCAATTACTTCTTCTCACTCACAATGTACCAAATGATCTGACACTGTTTCCAGAGTATTTGGGTCATATTCAGCAGAGACACTTTTTTAAATTCATTCCACGCACATATCTGCAGACAGCTGGATGAGTCATCCCTCGCCTTGAATTGTGCACACTGCAGACCTGTCTCACTAATCTGCTAACGGAAATTAGTTTGACCTTTGAACTGCTGTGAGAGCCGTGACCCCCTTTCCACTCTCGTCTCCTCTCTTTGATCCTTTCGACCCCATGCTGGCCTTTTCCAAGCCCATCTTTCACATCAAGCTCAACTTATTTCTGGCCCAGTGCTTCGTCTGTACCAGACCACTTCAAATAGTTGCATCTCTCGGCTAGAAAGTAAAAAAAAAGACCATTTTACCTTTTTGTACTTATGGGGGAAAGTGAATCTCTCTATGGTGGTTTGGACTGCTCCACGGTTCACACTGCCCAGTCTGTCCTCCAACTGCAGAAGCTCCTACAATGGAAACAATATGGACATGTCTTTTAGGTGAGGTCTGTAAAAGGCATCTCTGTCCTTGCCTGCTAAATTAACAGCTGTATAATAAAGTGTGAAAGACGTACAAGAGTGAAATACTTCGATAAGATTAAAGAACTGGTCCTTCGAGGAACAAGAAAGAGCCTCTCAGGAAACAAGTGCATCGTGTTCAATTGAAAATAAATGTCATGAGATTAAAGCTAGCTGGACAATTTGAGGCATCTGGAACACGAATTAATTGGAAAAAAGAAAAGCAGTTACACACTCAACGATGTCCAGAGGATTGCTCTAAGAGGAAACAATTATAAATGAGTGTAGACTGGTGTGTCTGCTGAGGAGATAGAGAGGAAGGAGCGGCACGAACCTCGTAGCTCTCTCTAACAGCTGACGCGTGGCGGGAGGGGTTGAGACTCTGCAGAGCCAGCAAGTGCAGCTGGGGATATGGGTAGTTTCTGATCTCATGGACGACCTGGAAGATGACAGATAAAAGAAGGTAGCGTCAGCTCTGTGCGGAAATCAGAAGAAACACAGGCACACAATTCATCCCGCGGTTGCTGGGCATCGAGATTAGTCGCCAAGGCCAGAGGAGAGTCGCTGGGAGTTCATTGAGACGGACGTGATTGATTGAAGTGAGGCAGAGGGGACTCACCACTTGTGTTGAGGCATTGTTTCTAGGGAAGTGGTGCATCCTAGGAGAGGTCAAGTAGTGCTGATAGTGCTGCGGCAGCGGGTGGATGTGATACTGGTGGGGGGGCAGCCCAGCATCTACACTCAGATCCCTGGACAGAAACCGAAGACAAGTCAATCAATGGCACACACGTCATTATTTCATGGTTTTTCTGGCAAATTGTATAAAATGGATTTCTACACGGCACAGTGGCCCCAAAAGAACAGCACCTCTCAGGCCAGTGATTCCCAGCCGGGGTACTGTTTGCTGTAGGAGCTACTTCTGTAAATAAAACTATTGGGAAAACATCTGTTTGGAACATTCCACAGGTAAACAGGTCCATTGGTGACAGGTGAAAGGCTCAGTCGATCACAAGCGAGGATGAAGCGAGGTTCACCACTTTGTGAACACATGATTGTTTAAAGGATGTTACCACATGGGCTCAGGAACACTTTGAGAAGCTGTTGTTGTTGTTACTGCTGTGGGTGGTTCTAACCCCTCATGAAACTCCTCATGCATTAATGTTACATTTTGAGAGATGTGTACAGTGTTTATTGCCAACTTAAGTGTCAAACAAGAGTTGCTTTGCTTAGGGCTCCTTTTCAAGTCAAACCCCTTCCATCTGGTCTTGACTCAGATTTGATGGCGGTCTGGGATGTCTTGTCTGATTTTGAGTATCATTAGTGCAGAAATTATTAGCCTGTCATTTCTGCTGTTATCAAATCTAAACCTACATCATGACAAAAAGGATGTAGCTGGTTTGGTCTGCCTCTGCAGCCCTGCATACTGTGCAAAAGAAACTCCTGATGTATTAAAAAAACTTACATCATGACAATGTACTTTTGCAACAAGGAAACCTGGGACTGTTTGCCTCTGTGGCACTGCACAAGAGGTATATCACTTACCAGTCTGTGCCCTCAGCCAGGTAGCGGGGCTGTTGCACCACCGGCTGAGGAGGGACATGAAGAGGGGGCGCAAACTCATAGCCGGGCCGCAGTCTGTGGGGCTGGTGAGGAACTCTCTCTGGGGTGCGTCTGCTAAGACAAATAACCAATCATTGGAAAACATCCTGGGAAACAAAGACAAATGGTCTTAAATAAGATGTCACAACAGTCTCCTTCAACCAAGAGGTCACTTGGAGACAGAAAAAGCTACACATTTGTCTTTTATCTTCTAAATTTCCCTGCAGACCTGTGCAGATACCTGGAGGGTGGCAGGATGTGTCGGTGCTGGGCCTCGAGGATCTGCTGCTGGAGGAGGTATTGCTGGTGTAATGCCTGAGGTAGGAAGGGAGGGGCAGGGATGTCCTGGAACTGGGGAGCGGGCAAGGGGTTGAGGGGCGGGTGGAGCGGAGGGCCATGCTGGTGGCCGGGAGGGGCCAGGTGGGGATTAATGCCTGACTGTGGCTGCCCTGGGTGGGGCATGGGGAAGTCCATGGGCAGCGGGGCCTGAGGACCTAACTGGAAGTGCCGGCAAGAGGTAGCATGGCTGTGCTGCTGCTGCTGCTGCTGTTGCTGTTGCCGGTTGAAATGGGATCCTGTGGAGGATAAGGAGAAGTTGTCAGGCACCTGAGGGGAGAGATTAGCTGGAATTAATTGTGGGTGAAATGTGGTGTCACTGTGTGTGTGATATAGCATGTTAATGAAGCCCTACCTCTTACCTAGGGTGAAAATTACTTCTGTGGGGGTGGGAAAATGATGGTTACCACAAGTACCATGAACATGACGACCATTTTTGGCCCCGCACACACAACGCAAGCTTTCATTTCTTTAATTGCATTTCCGACCTCTGGATCGACTCCTGGTCTTCTGATTCACAGACAAGCGAACTGGACCAGAACAGACGAACTCTACCAGTATATGATCTTCAACGCTGCTCGGTTCTTGTAAATTCTGCAGCTGACAGTGAGGTCAGTGCACTCAGTAAAACCTTCAGTTCCTGGCTGTCTGTAAGATATATATTCAACTGTTAAAACGCCAAGTCTCTATCTATATAACCATAAAGAATCCTTTCCTCCTTACAAATGAAACCAGACGTTAAATTCGCTTTATCATGCATCTGTGCTTCACTGAAGCCTACTGTATCTCTGTCTTACATACAGTATAGCTCTACTTGTTGTTCTCCCATGTGAACATTCAGGAGTAGAGAGGAAATAGCTTGAATGCTTTTTTTTTACTCTCTCCAACCACAGCTATTTGGCAACTGCAGCGAGCAGACTGCTGTAGAGACTCAACAGGGAGAAAGACAGGCTAACTTGTGCTGTGGTGCAATATGGTTTCAATGCCGTGCTTGAGCTTAAAAAGACCTTTTTGATTAGAGAAAGGCTGAGAAATTGCAGTAACAAATTTGGCCTTGATTAGAAACTTTTGGGGAAACGCCGGCCGATTTGAAGCGGAGCAGGATTCAATACACTGTGCTCTGTAATGTCCGTCTGGCAGAAACTGGAGCACTGGATTTTACAGAAACCTACTAGTTTAGATTAAAATTGTGCACAATTACTAAATTCCAGTACAAGGTTCGAGTTTAATCTGCTTTGAAAGTATAAAAGACAGGACGAAATCTCACGTAAAAAGCGGACATCACTTGAAAAATCATGTAAAGGCAAAGTCTACATTGCATTTACTAGGAGCACACTTGAAAAACGCAGTATGGTTTTACACACACCCAGGAAAGACAGTAGTGTGCCTTTCCAGCAATATTTCCAGCTTGACAAGTCGTCAGTGCAGCCGGGCAGACAAGGGATGACCTTGCTGCCGTGGGTTAAAGGCTCAAGTCTAGACGGTAAGTAGCACACTGCGTTTTCAAGCGTCTCAGTGAAAACGATCACCATGAATGACAGCAGATAGACTCATTCAGGCCCTGTGATGGAGGAAGCGTGGAAATTGTCTATCTTTGTCACAGCGGGAGAGGAGGTGGGTGGGGAGGGGGTGGAGGGGGCAGGTAGGGACAGGGGAGAGGGAGGACAATAAATGGAAATCAGCAAGAAGCACACTGAAGGTTAGGAAAAACACTATATTCTTTATTGAAAAATATTAGTATATGTGGAATTTGTGTTTTCTTTCTTGTTTGTTTGTAATAATAGTATAAATCCATGCAACAAAAATAAACAACATAGACTGAAGGCAAGGCCCACCATGCTCCATATAGGGTTAAAAAGAACAAAAGCGGCATCCAATGAGCAGACGTGTTGGCTACAGCACATGATTCCAGTACAGCAGGGTACATCTTTACTACAGAAAGATTACATTGGATTTTCACTAGTCAATGTAGAAAAACAAAAACCAAAAATTATGAATCATAAATGTGACCATGCATTGAAAGTACTATTACCAGAACAAAAGGTAAAGAGAGACCACAACCAAACAATAAAGACGTTATTACTAATAGAGGATCTCTTTAGCAGTGCAGGAAAATAGGCATCCCTGTGAAATGGATAGCATTTTGGCCTTATGTTAGTGGGGGAAAATTGGGAAGTGATGAACCACCAGTGAGCATG
This sequence comes from Chaetodon auriga, assembly GCF_051107435.1. NCBI lineage: Eukaryota > Metazoa > Chordata > Actinopteri > Chaetodontiformes > Chaetodontidae > Chaetodon > Chaetodon auriga. The sequence goes on along the minus strand of NC_135078.1, from coordinate 16,671,550 downwards.
TTTTGCTTACTTTTTTTGAATTTCATTTGCCCATAAGGAGCAAACAGCCCTGACAATTCAGTGTGATTCGAAGCTTGAAATTTGCAAAGGGAACAAAAGGATTACACAAAAATGGAGACAGTTATGGCAGGTTGTTGTGTGCAGGTGCAGTGTACCTTCAGTCATTTCAAGTGATCGCATGACAGCATCTGCTGAAACGCTGAGTTTAATTAAAAAAAAAAAAATGGCATGCATGTGGTTCCAATTTTGCATGCTTTTTTTTTGTTGTTGTTTTTTTTTAATTATAGGTCACTTTAATCATGTACATTGCACCTTGTGTGAAGAGAAGGAAGATGAGCCAAATTCTGGTGTTCAACAATGCAGTGCAGTATTTAAGATCATGCAAAATGTATCCACTTTACAGGAATTTACAGCATGTTGTCTATCAAGACTGGATGGGAGGTACACAATGACATTCAACTGATATCTAAAAAGGAGCTAAAATGTTTACTCAGTGCTACAGCAATTTGACAGAAAAAAGACAAAAAGGTGCTCTGTTCTAGATGTTAGCTATTGTTTTAGTCTGTTTAACATGGAAAGTCTATGGCTTATACATCTTGGGAGGGGGTGCTTTTTAATACCAATGTCGTCTTCTGATGGAAAGAGGAAATGAAGAAGGGATTCACAATACAGCTAAATGCAGAGAACAGGCAGAGGCCACGCCACACCACACAGCAGCAGATGATCATTAGCTACACAATGGGGGGACGACAAAGATCTGATAAATGCAGAATGTAGAGCCAGCCTCCATACTATGAAACAGGGAAATAAGAACAGAAATAAAAGCACAATGAAATCACTGACGCCACTGTTATGAAATTAATGTTACACTGTAGCTTTATCATTGTTAAACTATCACCGCATACTCGGGTCTTTTTGCAATCCGGCAGCTTCAAACAAACAGCTGCTGAATTGCCAATTAGCAAACAATACAATAGGCGACTGATACATTAATGGCTCGGAAGTCCATGCTCCCTGGCAACTGGCCATGTATCGATTAGTTCACTGGCCGGTTGACACATAATAATTCCTGAAATCACGATGAAAAAGCGGCGAACGCTAGCAGGAGAAGGTGATCTTCAAATGACATCATCCAGGCACAGATAAGCTGACTGGCTGGAAAGGCTATGTCTATTTTGCGGTATTTTTTACAGTTCAAATAAACGATAGCACTTCGGGGAAAATAACAATGCATCGTAATGTTAATGGGCTGAAAATCGCGCAAATCCAATGCATCTCACATGAATACGGCCAAACACAAGTGCCTATGCAGGAATGTATTCCTGACAGTGGGAATTTTGGACCGCACGCCCCGTGCATGTGGAATCCTTTGTGAGAAATGTTTCCGTTCCAAGATATAGCCTGAGCCAACGAGCCAGTTAGCTTATCTTTAGCGGCGGTATTTGTTTTTAATTAGGCGTAATTACACCCGGTAAACTACATTATTCGGTGGTTTATATTAATCTGCGACAAAGCAGTATCACGTTGCGGGTATTTTCGCGAAAAATTTCAACGTTAATTTTAGGATAGCTAACGCGAGCTAGCCCAACGGCTAAGCTCGAGCTAGCTAGCCAACAGCTGCAGTGAATATTAAGATAAACAGGGCACATGTTTTGGATCGATATGAATATTAATACCGTACCTCTGTTTCTTACTGAGCCGAATACAGGAAGAACCAGATATCCGACATGCACTAAGACCATCCTGGGATCCTTATCTTATGATTCCGCTGGGTTATTTGGAGAGATAGAGTAGTAGTAGCCCATGCGGATCTACATTCAGGCGGTTGGTTGTTGCTGGCTGGCTAGCACCACAGGCAAACCAAACGAAACGACTGTCTGACTCGCCTGGTTGTCGCTGACAAAAGCAGACATGTCATTTGAAGTCCGGAGCAAAAGAGGGCGATGTTGCGACGCTACATACCAAAGCTGGAGGTACCTAGGTTAACCTGCACAGCCTTGTCAATTAATCTTGATAAAAGAAAAATAATTCTAAGTATATCGTTAATGCTTTTAGGAGGGAACCATGAACAGTAAATGGAAAAAAGTCAAGGTTTCTACAGGTTTAATCCTACATTTCACATGGTGCAACTCGACAGTATCTCGACAACTCACTCGCTCGCTTCCTAAACGCCAACTTCTTTCAAACTCTAGTTTGTAGAACAGGCTTTCTGTTAAAAAAGACAATTGTCAATTAATCTGATTGATCTGAATTTTATTGATCGTTTAGACGATACAATGTCATGAGAGAGATGTCCCAAATTAACACCTTCAAACTGCATTTTCTGTCTGTCCAAAACCCAAAATGTTTAATTTAGCCTACAATTAAACAAAACAGAAATGCACATGGCATATGGTCAGTGATTTATAAATTCAGTCCACAGAAACTTTTTTTTCTGGAGAGATAATGACTATGTACAAAAATAAGACTCTGTTCAAAAACAAAAAAGGTTGACCAAAACATTATTTAGATTGGTGAAGGGCCAATGTTGTCCTTTAAGTCATGAAGCATTTTGTCAAAATGTTATTTTCCTGTTCAAGGATTTAAGTCTGTTTCATAAGCTTTTCAAATCAAATCAAATCTACTTTATTACCCCCACTGATGCCAATGTCATTCAAATGTTTTCCTCCTACATCAAAGAAGATGTAGAGCCATCATCATCTTTTTTTTCCTCTACGCAAATGCTGGAGGAATATTACCCCATAAATGATTTATCTCAAATAAGATAAGGAAGTTCATGAATATTAAGCATTATGTGAGGAGTTTTAACCTGACATTGCTGTAAATTGTTATTGTATTTATTATTATGTACTTTTACTTTTAAATTTTAAATGCATGCATGGATTTCTGAACTGTGTTATTGCTGCCTTTACTTAAGTATAGATCTGAGTACTTCATCCACCACTACTGTTTAAATAATTGTTATGGACTATTTTTTGTTTGTCATTGGTCATCTTATTGGGTACACCCAACCACTGTAGGCCGAATGCAATCCAATGTAACAGCTCTGCCATGAGCTTATGAATACAAGAGCTTATCAGTTTTCAGTTTTTGCCAGCACTGTCTGAAAGGTGCCTCTAATATTTTGTCCACCCATTTACATATATACATATTACAAAATAAGTTATTCACAAGCTATTATTAAAATGTTGGATTTTACTTGATTTTATGCATTCTGTGAACTATTTTTTTTTTTTTTTAATATATATCCAAAATAAAGTTGTAAAAAAAAAACTACAGCTGCTGTTGTCTCTCCTTTACGGCAGGGGGCAGAACTGGGCAGTAAAGCAGGAAACTGAACATGGTGGCACATAAATAGAAGAAGAGTTCATTCAGCCATTACATTTTCAGTCATAAGCAGGTCGAAGCCGTAAGTGGTGGAGGACAGGTCATTAGCAACCCGAGAAAATGTTATCCGTGAGAGTTGCTGCAGCTTTGGCCAGGACCCTTCCCAGAAGGGCTGGATTTGTAAGTATATGTATTAAACTTTCTGCATCTGATGGGGATGTTGCAGCAAGATCTTTTAATATCCTTCTGAACCTTGTGGGCGTGAAGGGTAATGTTAATGCCGCAGGCCGCTAGCTAACTTGTCATCGACCTGTTAATGCGGCCCTAAACGCAACTCATCAGTCCTGAATAATAATATGCGTTAATACTCCTGAAATTGTTGAGTTAAAAGTGTTTGTCGAAGTTGCCCTTGTGAATCTGCGTCCTGCAACAAGCAGCGCTAAGGTTAGCACGTAAGCTAATGCTAGCTGCCAGCTAACGGCTCATTCAGCCACGCTTTGAAGGTCAGGAAGCCTGACAGCGCATGACGTCTCCGCTGCGCACTGTTACACTGGCTCAGCATTTAAAGTGCATATTGATAACTATGGTTGCACTATGTTTAGTGAACTTTTATTTGTCATCAACGTTTAATCTAATCCGCCTGTCATTGAAAATTAGGTGTCCAAGGCTGTACCGGCCGCCTGCGTTGGGGTCAACCACCTCCACACACACAGACCATGGCTGCAGAAGACAGGTGAGAAAGTCAAAAACAACATGATAGAAACTTTGTCCTCTACATTATGGGTCAGTACCCAAAGCTAATTGGTGAAGGTCATTTATCATACTTTGTTTCCAGAGCTTTTTATTTGCAATTGCTTTGTCAAATTAACAGAATTCCTTCCCTTGATCCAAAGTTAGTGGTAATAGTATCTCATCAGCATTCATACATGCACATTGTGAGTCTTTTAGATGTGTTGCTTCTCTGATAAAAGTAGAAGAGAAAAATAAAGGTACTATTTGTAGTGAAATTTAAATAACCTCTTGCACAGAAGCAGTAACAATAACAGCAACATCAAAATGTCAGCTGTTGCCTTTGTTAGTCTTTACAGTATTTATTTTTAAACCACTCGTGCAATTCAGTAAATTGCATGCTTTGAATGGAATAATTACATAAGCCCCCTAAAAGACAACATTTAATAACCCTTGTGACCACAATCCTGAATGTCATCTAGTTTATATAAACATCATCAATAAAAGGTTAACTTTTTTTTTTTGTCAAGCCAAGATTTTGCAGCATAATTTTAAAATGAACATGAATGAATGTCAGAAAGTGGCTGAACACAATTCTTTAACATGCATGTCTGTCGCAGGCACAGCCGAGGTGTCCTCAATCCTGGAGGAGAAGATCATGGGAGCTGACACCTCTGCAGACCTGGAGGAGACGGGACGTGTGCTGTCTATTGGTGACGGTATTGCCAGAGTGTACGGGCTGAGGAATGTCCAGGCAGAAGAGATGGTGGAGTTCTCCTCTGGACTGAAAGTATGTAGAAAAGGACGCACACTGATTTAAAACTACAGTAAATACAAAGCTGTTGTAAATGTAGAAGTGTTTTCACACACTGTGCACACAGGATTTAGTCACTTTAGTCACTGACAAGACTGAAAGAACATTCTGTACCATTTTCTAATAGCTGGGGGTGGAAAACACAAACCTTAACTTGCCAGCATCTTAAGTTTAGCTTTATTTATACCTTAACAGTCATGCCGATAATCAGCTGTAATGTTTTTCCTTCCAGGGCATGTCTCTGAACTTGGAGCCCGACAACGTTGGTGTTGTGGTGTTCGGTAACGACAAGCTGATCAAAGAGGGCGACATCGTGAAGAGGACTGGTGCCATCGTGGATGTGCCCGTTGGTGAGGAGCTGCTCGGCCGTGTGGTGGACGCTCTGGGAAATGCCATTGATGGAAAGGTAACTTGAGTCCCTGTAAAGTAGAAAATTAACTTTCTGTAGATGAAAATTGAGGTTTGACTGTTTAGATAACTGATATCTCTTAAAATGTTCCTATTGCTGATGTGATCAGAATTAAAATAACACGCTGAATTGTTGTTTGTTTACATAAAATGGCTTTAATGACACACTTGTTGTCAGGTCATCTGACAATGCTTATTTCATTTTTTTTTTTCTTTTCTCCTCAGGGTCCCCTGGGCTCAAAAACCCGTAGACGTGTGGGTCTGAAGGCCCCTGGTATCATCCCCCGTATCTCTGTGAGGGAGCCCATGCAGACTGGAATCAAGGCTGTGGACAGTCTGGTGCCCATTGGCAGAGGCCAGCGTGAGCTGATCATTGGTGACAGGCAGACTGGGTAAATGTTCTGTTTCACTGCCGTTCACATGGATGCTAAAGCTTCGATGTAATTTTAAAGATGGTAAGGGTGCTTTCTAAATCCTCTGTTTTCACTCTTCAGCAAAACCGCCATTGCCATCGACACAATCATCAACCAGAAGCGCTTCAACGAAGGAACTGATGAGAAGAAGAAGCTGTACTGTATCTACGTCGCCATCGGACAGAAGAGGTCCACTGTGGCTCAGCTGGTGAAGAGGCTGACTGATGCTGATGCCATGAAGTACACCATCGTGGTCTCCGCCACTGCCTCTGATGCCGCTCCTCTGCAGTACCTGGCCCCGTACTCTGGCTGCTCCATGGGAGAGTACTTCAGAGACAATGGCAAGCACGCTCTGATCATCTATGATGATCTGTCCAAGCAGGTGAGGGCTGTGACTGAAAAATTTCACAAGTTGGAAAATATCTTCTTCATGAAAATTGATAATGAAATTGTATTGCAGTAATCATGGTTAATAAAAAATTTCCACCCTCTGCTCAGGCTGTTGCCTACCGTCAGATGTCCCTGCTGCTGCGTCGTCCCCCTGGTCGTGAGGCTTACCCCGGTGATGTGTTCTACCTGCACTCCCGTCTGCTGGAGAGAGCCGCCAAAATGAACGACAACTTCGGTGGCGGCTCCCTCACTGCCCTGCCCGTCATCGAGACCCAGGCCGGTGATGTGTCCGCCTACATCCCCACCAACGTCATCTCCATCACAGACGGACAGGTCGGTCCAAAACTGTCTTCAGTGTTTATCGTCTAGGTTGTGTTTTGGCTCATATATGAATCATTCTCCACCACATCAGTGCTATAATTTCTTCATCTGTTTGCTGTAGATCTTCTTGGAGACTGAGCTGTTCTACAAGGGTATCCGCCCAGCTATCAACGTGGGTCTGTCTGTGTCCAGAGTAGGCTCTGCTGCCCAGACCAGAGCCATGAAGCAGGTAACATCTGGGTCTTATTTTTCAGCCTAGATATCACCACAAGTTCAAGTTTGGCTTCAGAGTAAATGGTTGTGGATGATCTCAGATGTAAATAATATATAATTGTAAATAATTACTTCTTCCCTGTAGGTGGCCGGTACCATGAAGCTGGAGCTGGCTCAGTACCGTGAGGTTGCTGCCTTCGCCCAGTTTGGCTCTGACCTGGACGCTGCCACCCAGCAGCTCCTTAACAGGGGTGTCAGGCTCACTGAATTGCTCAAGCAGGGACAGTACTGTGAGTGTCCACTTTTTTGTACAGTTTCTGTTCCCAATGAAGTATAATAGAAATGCTAAGCTGGTATTGTATATCCTAAAAGTGCCAAATTTGACAACTAAACTGTCTCCCATTCCCCTCTCCAGCTCCCATGGCCATTGAGGAACAGGTAACAGTCATCTACGCTGGTGTCAGAGGTCACTTGGACAAGATGGAGCCCAGCAAGATCACAAAGTTTGAGAAGGCTTTCCTGCAGCACATCCTCAGCCAGCACCAGGACCTGCTCGCCGCAATCAAGTGAGACACATTTCTCAGCCACAATATGTTTGAACGACTTCCCTTACTGTTTGTAAGTTAAGTATTAACTGTTTAAAAAACCTTAAACTGACTTGACCCTTTTTGCTGTTTCAGGGCCGACGGCAAGATCTCCGAGGCATCAGACGCTAAACTGAAGCAGATTGTACTGAGCTTCCTGTCCAGTTTTGAGTAATGGATAGCACTTCTCTTGATCTTCAGTGAGCTACCTGTCTGTGTCCCCATTATGCTTATATATGTGAACACACTGAAGGCCAAAACCTCCATGTACAGATTTCTCCAAATAAAATTTTACAACCCTACTGTGCTGTAAAATTCTTCTGATGGTGGGCTAACTGCAGTGAGTTTAGTGTTTAGGTCGGAGCCCTCTGAGCAGATCTCTCCAGTGGCAGAAGAGAAGTAATCTGTGTGAGAAGAACAAATGTCCAAAACTTCAGACGCATCAAATGTGTTTTAAATTCATGTCTGCTCGGTATTTCAGTGTACCAAAATATAAAGGTCACCTGCATAACAATGCCCATGCCACAGTTCTGAATTGTTGACTGTGCTGTAATGAGTTGTTCATAAGAGCATTATTGTAAAGGGGCAAGTGTGTGTTTAAAGTAACTGGACAAGTGTCTGTTTGCTCCTCACTGCTTTCAGAGGATGTAAGGAGTGGACTCAAGTGTCTCCACTGTGGTTGAACTGATGGGGTGATATGTTTATACTAAGGTAATAAATTCAGTGACACGATCACGCATCAAACCAGTCTTGTATTGTCCTGTCTTATATCTTATGAGACCGTGCTCCCAACTCACTGATTAACCCTGAAGTGAGAATATTCAAAGCACTGGATGAAGTCTGGCCTGTCGAATTTGTATTACTCCATCATTCAGAAAGAATACTTATGCACTTTACACATTTAAAACAGTGAGAGCTCCTTTGGGAAGCTGTAACCAGATAGTGTTTTATATTTTTGCTCAAAACCTGAAACTGAAGAGATCAATCAGTTATCAGAATGCTGCTGGTCAATTAGTCACACTGTAAACTGATTAATAAAATAATCAGCTCATTGTTTCAGCTCTATTTAAGTATGCGATTTCACACTTGAAGGTCATTTACTGTGGGTAATGTACCTTTTTGGTCAAACCTTGTATCGTCCATGTCCAGTAGAGGGCCACAGATACCTCAAAGTGGGCTGATCAGTCACTGGTAGAGGACTCCACTGGCCCCATTTGCTTTGCCAAGAAGGGCCCACAAGAGTTTGCTAAATAATCCCCTTTACTCATAAACATGTTAATTTTTTTAAAGACTGTTTGTGAGCTACCTTCTCATATCTCTACATGTAGGCATATCAGCATATTTACTCACTCTCTTTCCGCTTCTGTCTAATAGAGAAATTGAATTATATAATTTAAATTAATCACATTTTAAAAAGAGGGGGGGAGGGGAGATGGACCAAAATGTCACAAATTTCCACATTGACATCTACACAGACAAATATAACCTGATTAAATGACAGTTTAGTATTTTTTTAATGTGATTAAAGTTAATGCAACATGTAAAGTTTATGTAAAGTATGGCTCCCACAGACTGAATCACCATTCATCCTGCTAGTCACACCTCACTTCCCATTGGTGCTGTATTGTTCCTTCTTCCCTGTCATCTGTTTCTCTTTTCTGCTCCTCTGTTGTTTTGTCTCCTGGCAAGCAGGAACAAGGTGAGATAGACAGAGCTGCTGAAACTAAAGACCTCTTATGGCTCCATTTGCATCCATTGTTTTCTTATTCATAGTTTATTTCCAGTCAATACTGTGAATAAGTCCTCTTGTCATTACCGTTTTCTTACTGTCTCACAAGAGGCAGAAAAAATCCTAGCAAGAGGTTTTTTGAGTTGTCAATATCTCAAGAGAATCTGGCAAATTATGTTTTAGGGACAAAGGTATAAATGTGGTGTCAGGGGATTTTAAAAGCTGCCATTGCATACTGCACTCTGAGTCGCTTGTTTCTGCAGTGCCATCACTGTCTGGCAAGATAAAGTGAGACATGTGAGAGTGAATGGAGCTGCTCTCAATAAGGACTATTGTCAAGGTCAGCGTGACAACAACAAGAGAGAGCACTGTGGAGCAACAGACAACATGATCAGTCAGATTTCAGACGTGGGGGAGGCACAAGCGACGCTCCAGCAAGATGAGCGGTTTGTCAATGGCCAAACAGAACTTGGAGTCATGATCCAGAAACCATTGAAAATTCGTCATGTTTGCAATTTTCTTCAAATTCCCTTTGTTGGTGATATATAGCAGAGCATTTCATGATGCATTTAAACTGGGTATTTTTTTTACTTCTTTTTTTCTGCAATTTCCCCAGGAAATTTCTCCCAGCGTTTAAACTGCCTATTTCCTCATCCCTGCTCACTTCTCTTTGTGCGTCACATGCACAGCTTCAAATTAAAGTGCTGAGAAACCAATCTATAAAACACCTACATTAGTCCCAATCAGCATGGGTGCCATTCGTCCTCTAAATCAAATTTGCTCAATAGGGTCAACAGAGTTTAGTCAATAGAGAGACAATGGTAAGTTTCTCTGAGGGAATTTCCTCATTGTGTAATGCAGACATTCCTAAAAATTACTGTGTTAGCAGTGGAGATGAACAAAACCTTGAACAGGAACTGAGACTGTCACATGGGACAAAAAGGTGAACCAAAATCCACAGAAATCCAGAAAGCAGTGTGCACTCGTCCTGGGCTGAACCTTCATGTGGCTTATAATATAAATGATATTTTCATTGTATTGTATTTTGAGCATTCATCTGACTTCAGCAACTTGTTATTGTATTAAATAATTCAACAATATATCACCGTACCTGAATTGAGCGGCAAACTGTTTTTAACCTCTAACATTTTAAGCCAGCGCTTGCTTATTCATACGACAGACCAAACAACTACAGCTAGCTGATACACATAATGTTGACATTGGTGGATGTTGAGCGCTTTATTGCTGTCCTTAGTGTGTTAAACTTCTCTTTAGCCTCTCAGTCACAGTAATAGGATTTAATCTCTGAAGCAGATCCTCAACTTGGACATTTGCAGCCAAGGATCAGCACCTGTCTGCAGAACCTCCCTTTGGAGGAGTCAAACGGACCTCTTGTCCTGCTAGAAACAGTGAGGATATGCAGTGACAGTCTGCTTGTTAATGTGCTGACTGGTGCTCTGTTCCCTTATGCACAATACCACCGGGTTAACAGTCAAACGTGTGTTTCCATTGACATTAAAAGAGGTACATTTGCATGCTTGTGGTTTCCATGTGGTTTCTGTCTGCACAGACAGTCAATGACACACCTAAAGCACTGTTTTGTTTTCAAGAACCTTTCTTTCAGGTCAGCATTTCTGAGACAATTTGGTTACTCAATTAGTTTCTCTTCCTTGATGCCACACACCTCATTGGAAAAAGGCAATTTAGCTATTCTGCTGCAGCAAATGAGTCTATACTTTGTGTAAAGTCAGCAGCTGCACTGTGTCTAAGGTTCTATTCACTTACATTATATCTGCCTTGTTTTTCTCTACAGACAAAACACACAGCAACAATCTCTCTCCTTTGTAACAAAGTAGCAAAATTTATTTATCAAACACACACAAAAAGAAATCATTTCATACATGAAATTACTCCAGAGAAGGGACAGCACGTAGCAGCAATCTGACTTAGGCAAAAATCAACATGAAATATATTATTTCCAACTTCAGTCTTCACTTTAAGTTTAAGGACAGTCCAGGTTTTCTTATTCACAGGTGCCAGGCTCTCTACAAGCCTGCTTGCAGTGCGCACACAGACGCTCATTATATTCTAGGCAAAAGGAATTTCATTCATTCATGATGGCAACACCAGACCAATATACACTAGAAACCACATTTCCAACAAGCTCACACTGTAAAAAAAGCAACTTTTTCTATGGTAAACCCAACATGCGGTATTTTGTTTTGTCCTCCCATAACAAACTGTATTACATTGGATTTACCCTCAAACTCAACAGAAACTTCTGCATCTTTATGTCTCATTAAGGTGCGAGTACTGTCTTCTGTAGTGCATTTTTCGTCCTGTATTTAAGGTTTACCGAACATACCAAAGGCAGCAGCTAAAGCCTGCAGGCTGCAGAGTTGGCTCCATGGCGCAAGGTGAAGAAATGCACAGAAACAGCCAGAAGTTAATATCAAATAGGTCCAATTCATTGATGTTTTTCAGGTCCCCCGTGACCATTTTAAGGGAAAGAGGCCCTGTACAGTGTTGTTTTGGAGGCCTCACGTTCAGTCAGTGCTGCCGTAGTGGTTCCCATTGGAAGGGTTGTCCTGTAGACTGGTGTGTGATGCTTCTTCCTCCTGTGACACCACCGGGTCCACTGGTTGTTCAAAGAAATTGGACACACAGAACACCTGCAGAAAACAAGCGGTCAAATTAACACATTCAGCTTCATTACTGCAGTTGTACCATGAAGATGGAGAACATCATTAAAGTAGTATGTTCTCTTATCATCATTCTAACGATTTAGGGCTTTTATCACTTCAACCTCACCGACTCGCTGGTGGGTCAGTCCCCAGAAACTCATTGTTAAAAGCAAACATGCTCCCTCTAAACGTGCTTTATAAATAAACTGACTTTTTCAATGGCGACTGCAGAAGAAATGCATGATGTCTTGCTTCGCCGTGATCCAAGCAGATCTTTAGGTGAGACTTACTGTGAAAATAGCCACTAAACCCCCTTGCAGGAGGCCAGCGAGCACATCACTCCAGTGATGTTTGTAGTCAGACACCCGGGACAGACCCACGTACACAGCAGTTGCGATCAGGAAGAATTGGATGGTGGGACGCAGAAGTCTTGCCCACTCGGACTTCAGTCTGGCTTGAATGTACAGCTACAGTAATCAGAGGGAGACAGTGGATAAACATTAGACAATCACATGCAGTTTATGCTGCCTGTGTTACAGCTCATGTACTTTGTATATTGTGTGTAGATTATTTTCAGAATTTCTTGCACTTGTGTGTAAGCCATATTTAGCCTATAAGTAGAAAATGAGTACTTACTACGAGGAACAGCATGCAGTACATAGAGAAAGATGCATGGCCGGAGTAGAAGGACAGCCTGCAAAAGAAAAAAAAGAGATACTGAATGAAATTCACCACCAGCCTGAATGAGTCATTTTTCATGACAAACGCATATTTAAGACTCATAACAAAGGAGGTTGATATAGATTTAGAAATACATTAAAGGGGAACTAAACTAATTTTACACATCAAACTCAGTTTTCAAGTTGTGAGGAGCCTGTAAAACGGGGTGTGTAATGTCAGCTGTGAGTCTAGAGGAGCTTTATCTGACAAAATACCTCCACTGATATCATCAGCGTTATCTCAACTTGGGCTTTGAGGCAACACATTTTTAAGAAGGGCCTAAACTGGTTGCACGAAAAGAAATTATTACATGATATATAGTTACTATTAATGTTGGTGTATATATTATTTAGCACCAGTTATTTAATATTTTCATGAGAAGATGTATTATATATTGGATTTTAAAGTTTCTTAAAGTTTCTTATTTGTGCACCTGTTCTTGCACTTCTGGTGCTATGACATCAAATTTCCCAGTAAAGATCTTGAATTGAATTGTGGGAAGTGTATGATTTAGTGTTTTTGAGAAAAGTCAGGACACCATGGTGTACTGCATCAATTCTGACACACAACCTTATGGAGGTGCAATGCTAAACTGGACTATCCCTTAGAGGACTGCCAGGCTTGTAATAGTTAACTATGTTCTCCAGAGACGCTATATGTACCACAGACTAAGGCAGACTGGCACTTTATATTATCAGGCTCCTCCCAGTGAGACTCTGCAGCTGTTACACAATGCTTACAATGAAACCAAATACATTGTCATCACAAAGGACCATTACCTGGCCTCATCTACCAGAAACTTGTCTCCAGTGCAGGTGAAGTTCTCGATGTATCCACCAGATTTGCAGTTGATGCGATCCCAGACTGGTTTGCAAGCAGCCAAGAAGCTTGGCCTCAAGCGGCCAATTGAGTACTTGGCTATGTCCGTCAGGGACTGGCTAGCAGCAGCTCCAAAGACGTAGCTCCCCACAGCTTTGTAGACACACGCCATATACTTGGTCCCCAAAGACTGGTTCTTGATGCGGGACATGTAAACAGAAAGGCACTCACCACAGATAATCTGCAAGAGAAGAGATTAAATAATGAGCAGTCCACTCTAGGGCAAACAGTCACACTCAAAACGACAAAGAAAACTGTCAAACTTCTCTCTGCAGTGACATTTAAAGATTAGCCAGCTTATGGAAAATGACTGTGGACCTACCACGATCAGTGTGAAGGGGATCATGACTCCTCCCAGCAGCTGATAGGATATGGTGTCCTCTTTGAGGGGATATCTGATGGACTCATCGTTACAGAAGAAGCCCCGTTTGAAAGGGTTGTGTTGAGGGGTAAGGATGAAAAACGGAAGTCCAACTGTTAAAAAAATGAAGAAAGAGGCAGATAACGATTATAAACTCTGCCTCATCGGCCCGATGAGTCACTGCTGCTGTTACACAATACTAGTAATGTTATGATTTTGTCACAGGAAACGCGATACGTTCACGTTTCCTGTGCCTATGTTCACATCAGACAGGCGTTTCCCCTCCTAAAAAAGAAGCTGGTGACTCTTCCATTTTGCTGCAAGGAAAAATCATTCTGTTCAAGGGGAAAGTTACACAATAACTGAGTGAAACACTTAGGGCCTTAAGTGTTACGACAGAACAATATTGCAAAACAGCTACGAGGACTCAGGGAGAGTGTACTAATCTAACCTTGCATTCAAGTCACAAATTTAACTTTCAATGCTGGAACAACGAGCGTATGATCATCTAGAGAGACTCATCATGATAATCTGTAGAGGAATCACCCACAAAGCACGTGAAACATGCTTCGACTTGCTTTGCTTGCACTTTATTCCCCTGCAGCTTCTCTGAATATTACAAACGTGAACTGAGATGAGACAAAAGGCATTCGGCTAAACTGAAGTCAGTAATGCAATGCCGGGTGTACCTCCAAGTACGATCACTGGCAATGATGCTTTTTGGCTAAATGAGTTATCGCACAGTCACAGACCTTTGTTTAAGTCTGTTAGATTAAACCTACAGTGGGGCAAATTACACTGACTGTAAAAATAAAGTAAAAGCCTGCTGATTGGATCATGCAGCTAATCTTTCAAAATACAATCAGCTAGTATGAGTCTGTGTTCCACCTTAAAAACATCAACAGCAAGACAGAGAGGAGCAGAAGGGAATCTGATAACAGGGGAACAATATCCAATATGTCATTGCTGCTTTCTACTCATCTGATGAAATGAGATGGAAAATGGAAAAATTGTGACAAAATAACTCGAAAAGTGATTTGTATTTGACATAAATAATATTAGAACAGATAAAATATGTAACAGACAACTAATGTGCTAACTTAGTGGGCGCTGCAGAGCAATACTCATATGTAACTTTCTTTATTATATATATTTCTGACTTGGTTTAGTGATAACATTTTATCATGACTATCATGGGTAGAGCAATAAACTCCGGAGTTTATAGCCATCGTTGTCCCTGATGTTCACAAAGTCCAATGACCTTTATCGGGGGGGGGGGGGGTCCATTTAATGTCTGACTGAGATTACCAACTGAATAATGTGAACGAACAACCCTCAGAGAGCAGACAAGAAAAAAGTCTTACATACACTCAAAAGAAAAATCACAACATGAAAGAGAACAGTTGTGTGACTGCTTCAAAGATGCAAGTATCAAATAACGAAAGTAGAGAAAAAGAATAGAAAAGTGAAGCATAGATGACATATTAATGGGAGGTTTTGTATAATTTTAATGCATCGAGGAAAGAGCTGGGAGTGGAATATAATAAAGTGCATTTACTCAAGTACTTGTGTATTTGTTTACTTGTACTTTACTTGAGTATTACCATTATATGCTACTTCATAGTTCTACTTTACATTTCAGAGAGAAATATTGTATTTTTTACTCAAGATGTATTTGAGAGCTGTAGTTATATAATATCTAATTTATTTTTGATACTTTCAGTACATTTTACTCATAATGCATCTGTTCTTTAAGTGCAGGGCTTTACTTAAGTATTTTAACACTGTGGTATTTCTACTTTTACTCACAGTGAGTAAAGGATCTCCATACTTCCTCCATCACTGACTGAAGGGAGTGTCCTGGACACACTGTGAATCATAGTTTACATAACATAAAAGGAGGACTTCCAACAAACCAGACTTCAGATTCAGACTTTGGACTGAAGACATGGGACAGGAAATAGTGTTTATATTTTCTAGGACTGGTGCGCAGTCAGCGGCCCATCCGACCACAAGACACTGACTAAGCAAAAGGAAAGAGGGCGCAGATTAATCACAGGAAAATATATCTGGAGCTCTGAGTGTGTCAACCTCTGTGTCCTTATCAAATGTGGCAGCTAGCAACCCGTCCAAAGGTTTCCTCACTGTCTTTTTTTATTGCAGTGCCTCTGCAGCATTGTCAGTCCCATTTAGCGGTCCTGCAGCATGTCTCCGTGCTGTGATTACATTCCAAACACAGAGCTAAAAATACAGCTTTGCTTGGAAAAAGAAACACGCACAGGGTGGGACTTTGTTGCCTTTTTTTTTTTTTTTTTTTCTTCCTGCCTGGTTCCCTAAACCTCAAGCCTCCCCATGTGTATTTATATGACGTTTAATGCAGATCATTTGAGTGCTTAAACTAGAACTTTATATAACATGCCTCCATAGGAGCAGCGCACTGTGAGGCCTTTAATTTCTGTTTTACACCAAAGACAGTCGCTTTAACGAGATGCAGTTGTTAAAAGGTTGCGATAACGGACAAAGGTGGATCAGATGTACATACCGAGGATAAGACAGGTGACGTCCAGCACGATCAGAGGGATCCCCGACGCGTCAAACATGTTGCGTCTCCGTCTTCTGGTGTCTGTCTTTGTGAAAAATGTCCTGTGGTCCCGGCTGCTTTTAGGCGAGACGAGACGCAGCCTATCTGCCGCACATGTCTCGCTATTCCAGCACAAAATTAAAACACACCGGGGTCATTGCGCTGCCACCAAACTCCGGGACTGTCCGAGAAGCTAAAAAACTAACGGGGGTGCTTAAGAAAATAAGATAAAATATACTCTAAGTGAAAAACACTCAACTAAAGGCTAAAACTACTCTAAGACCACCACACACGGGAAGAGCCTCTCACCCGTTCAACTCCCCATAAACCATCATAACACAGCAGGATTTCTTCAGCTCATAATACGTCCTGTCCTCTCTGAGACTTTAACAGCGAGGGACAACCCGAGCGGTCCTCTAACCGCAGAGGTAAGGATTAATGCTGCCTTCGCGTACAGCACGGAAACATCAGTGTGTTTGGAACGCAGCTGGCAACCAGGAGTTTCGGTATGTGAAACCTGAGCAGCCCATTTGTGATGTTTAGTGGGTGGAGGGTATCGACTGTGTAGCACAAGAGCCGTAAAGGTGTGTTCTTTTCAAATAGTCAGTAGGGGGCGACTCCACTGGTTGCAACAAGAAGATCCACTATCACCAATGGAAGTTTATGAGAAAATGAGCCAATTTCTCACTTGATTTGTGACCACAGGAAACTGTTTCCTAATGAGTTTATGCTCTCACTCAGTAGTTTATCTCTTCTCCAATGCAGCATGATCTTCAGTATGTAAAATATGGTCCCATTTAGAGTAAAATAGAAGATACACCACCACCAAAAAAAAAACAAAAAAAAAACAAAACAAGATGGCAATAGACGTAATGCCAAACTCAAGGCTTCAAAACAGAAGGCCACAAACCAATGAGACATCACCGATGTTTACTGATGCTGTACAACTGTACTCATCATTTAGCTTTTCGCTATGTTGACGGAGAATGTTCATTCATATTACTTGCCTCAAACCTCAGTGTGAAAGTTTTGGCTACTATTAATATGGTTGTTTCTTTAGCTCCAATGGGGACACTGCCGTTCTGGTCTATTGGAAAATTATCTCTCAATGTCTAGTGTGAAGATGAAGATTTAGAAAGCAAAAAATGACTTTTATGTTCATATGGGCAGCTTTAAAGATATTCTGTTTGTGAAACTATCTTTTATGGTGGGTCTGGCTTCATCTCCTGATTTTGGGGACCTGTCTTGAAGAGATCCTGCTGCCTACTTTGCAGCTGAAGTTAATGTCAGTTTGTGCTTAAATGTCATATATTCCTAAATGAATGTGTTTATTTTAATTACCACCCAGGTAGGACTCTGGCATAGAAAAACTGTCAGGTAAACACCTTCTCTTGGATTTCTGAGGTGTACCTGAATGCAGCACAGGACAGAGACGTGGTAGTAGGCGCTCCGGGCCTATCGCGTGCCTGTGTGTGCGCTACGACAGCCGTCTGCCGATGCTGAGCTGCTCCTCCCTCCGCTGCATGCGTCCTCAGAGGTAATGAGCTTAAACCAGTATCCCTATTAATAGATTAATAGAAGAGAGTTTACTTCTCATCAGTGCTGGAAGAAGAATGGAGATCCTGGCTTACAGGGAATGTGGAAAATCCTCTATTACAAGTAAAAGTCCTGCATTTAGAACAGTAAAATGCTGCTTATACACACACTCATACATCAGTAATGATTTAGTTTAACACTCACAGGGCCATTTTTCTGCATTATGAGTACTTTTATTTTCGACTCTTTTGTACATTTAGCTGAAAGTATTTACATGCTTTTACGTTAGGGAAGGACCTGAATTGTACTTAAGTACTTGAGTAAATGTACTTAGTTACTTTACACACCTGTAGTTTGGCTAATTTAATTCTGTAGAAAGGTTACATAAACACCCACTTCCTCATAATTTTAGATGCTATGCAAATGATGGAAAAACACTTTTCAAGATGAAATATTAGACTCGAAGGGGAAAGCTGTGAACCACACCTAACACAACGGATTGATCAGTGCAAGAGGAAGCATTCAGATCCTTTACTTAAATAAAAGCAGCAATAATACTGCAAGCTTAAGTCCTGCATTTAAAAGCTTACTTAAGTAAAAGTGTGTCAATACCAGCTGCAAAATTCCCTTAAGCTATGAAAAGTAAAAGTACTCATGTAGTAGTAAAATTTTCCCTGTCAGTGTTTTTTCTATTATTTCTGATGTTTTGGGATTAATATTACTGCTACATTAATGTGTATGAAAGGAGACTCCAGGTATGCAGTTCAGGAACACTCTGGAGCGCACAGAGCTCAGGTGGTGTGAGTACTTGTGTTGAGGGCACGTGGTGTTGGAGGCAGAGGTGAAACTCAGAAACAAAACTAAATATACACACAGGTAGCACTGGTAAAGCAGCCAACTCTACCACTGAGCAGTGGAAACAATCTGGCCTCGAGTCTTCTACAGTCCACAGTCTTTATGCTGTGCTTGATTGTGATGAGTCCCAGCTGTGTTGGAGCCAGCTCACACCTGGAGCCACCTGGAGAACCACACCCAGCCTCTGCCATAAAAGGACACACAGGAAACAAAGGCCCACACCTCTCCACAGTACACAAGGAAACACTAGAGTTTTCCAAACCACCACAAGATGCTCTCTTTTACTACCAGTTTCCCCAGTAATGTTACCAGTTGATCAATATAAGCTATGTTTATATTGATCAACTAGCTGCTTTAAAAGGTGAGAATGACGAGAGAAGAAAGAGACTTTTCTATGGAAAGAAGTGGACAAATAGGTCATACAGTTCCTTCTTTTATTGACACAAAAAATATCATTCATAATTAGTTTTTTGTCCATGTGGAGAGCAATACTCATTAAAAATCACCTTTTATTTGTGGTTGAATAGTTCATGTAAGTAAACATAAATTATCATGAAAACCAGGGCAAGAACATAGATGAGGCTGACTAATATCACTGTCGTCATCATGTTCCTCTGTTCGTCTGCTTCTGGGACTTCAAATGAAGCTCGATCTCTCGTTTGAAGAACAGCTCCCCCAGCTGCCCGTGTGAGGCTTCGCTCATGGCTTTGGTCTGCATACACATCTTGTACTTGTCTGGGGGGAGCTCGTCTGCACAGTTCTTCTCGTGCCACAAGTGGAAAAGACCGCGGGATGGAGAGCGAATCACCATCAGCTTACTGTGAAGGTACTTCCTGTACAGGTGCACGTCCTCCAACCCCCAACCTTTGATATTGCGGTCAAAACCACCTGCCAGGAAATAAGAGAAGTTAAGGCATGAGCATATAATGTCACATTAGTTGTGTTTGGGTTAAAATCCTAGTTAAAAACAGAATTGTAAGAGAATCTTGTCTCTATAATTTGATATATTTTAACAAAGAAAGGGCATAAAGCAGAGAGAGGTCACTGAGAGGTGCAAACCAACAAGATATCAGGGAGTGAAAGAGCTTTTTCACAGTCAGGGTGGTTAAAAATAACAGCTTATGTACAATTAAAGTTGCAGCATGAGTGGAATTTTTATACTGAAAAAAAAAAAGCACACAATCATGTCCTTTCATGCATTCTTTGCTACAGATAGTAGGTGTGTATTATGATACGGACAGCTAGCGGTAATATTTAATTGCATTATGTCTTTCAAAGCGTGACATTAGGTAAAACGGTGTTGACACAAGCTTTTCCATTACCGATGTTGATGAAATCAGACCTGTATTGGCACGTCATGCCAAACCCAAAGTCCCTCCAGAATCCAGTTTCCTTTCTCATCACCTGAAACAAATGAGCAGCTGGAAGTCAGTGTCTTAAATCCTGCAGACATTATATATTGTAAATGTAGCTGTTTATGTGTGTATATATAAATATATATTTTACCTACCAGTTGTTGCTGAACAGAAGGTAGAATTGTGTCATTGCGGTAGATGATAGATGGGTTGAACTGGCTGAAGAGCACCGGATAGTACACTTTCTTTCCTAGATACACAAACAGTTAAAAACAGATGCGTGGTCACATAATCAGCAGAGGTTTAATTGGACCAATACTGAGTATGTTCTAAAAATTAAAGATTCAAATTCATTAAGGCCCTACGCAGCCTTGATGCATCCCCACAGGTGCTTCCACTCATGCCTGATTAGATCTCCTCTCAGGTGTGTGTGGGTGTCTGCACACTGTGATTGATTGACATCTCCCCAGTTGTGGGAACACAGCCTGTCACATCTTAAAGGAGATAATATGATCATACGCCTGCCTTCTACTGAGGAGGGATGGGAGGAGCATAATTAGCCACATTGTTGAATAAGATGCTACTGACAGTGAAGCAGTGAACAATCTGAAAAGTTGCGAGGCTCTCTCAGAGCAGACACAGAGCACATGGACACATCATTTAGCTAATGCTAAGTGAACTTCATTTATTACTGGCTCATCCTTCAGTAGTAGAAAGCAAATGTATGGCAACATGATCTCCTGTAAGGTGTGTTTATTTCCCCTAAATAATTGCTTACTGTCAACTCTAAATGTTGCACAATGATGAAAAAGCTCCTGTGTAAATGTTTCATACAGCTCGGGGTGAAGCCATGGCCTCTCTCACCAGGCTCTGCATTGAGACGACAGGAAGTTAAGAAGTCAGCAGTGAAGTGAATGTCAACATCGCAGAAGAAGAGCAGGACGTTCTGGCTCCGTCTCCACGCCCGGGCCCCCACCTCCAAGCCGCGACCACGAGAAAACTCCTCATTCAGCTGGATCAAAGTGAAGCTCCTGAACCGGGTCTCTCTGAGGTAAACACAGGGTCGTTTAGTTAGACAGGTGCTCTGATGATGAGTGATTTAATTTGAAATGTTCTGCCTGAATAATTATTCAAAAACAACCATACATGACAAGACATGAAGTCTCATCAGACTGTTGCACAGTTGCAGCGGTGCATAGTTCAATAGTTCATAGAGCATCTACAGTATTTTTCTCTCAAAAGTCAGTTTGGATACTAATTGTCATGACCCCCCAGAAAGTGTCTATTTTAAGAGGTCAGGAACAGAATTTACAGGGTCAACATGTTGTTGTCACCAAGACAAAACCCGGAGCTACTTTACTTAAAATTGTATTTTAAAGTTGTAGACTAAATATTTCTAGGAGCTTTTAAGGAATGGAAGAGAAAATGTGGGAATCAAATCATGTAAAATGATCACTGTGTCAGTGATTGGACCATTTACTGGGCTGTTAATATATTTTAACAGTGGCATTGTCCTTTCATTCCTTTCATTAGCTGATGATTACACTGTACATTGTGTGTATTTACCTGGTGGTTTGGTCCAGAATGGCCTTCACCTGGTCTATCTGATCTCGACCAAAGTAGACCACAGTGAGATGAACCCTGCCGTCCTGCTGGATGCACACTTCTCTGAACCAAAAAAAAAAAAACACAGGAGGAGGCATTATACAAATAAACACGTTAGCTCCGCTTCTATACTAATTTATCCAGAGATAGCCACAAATTACCTTTTTACAGATAAGGACAACAATTACATTCACCCTCGTGAAACCAGCCTTTAAAATCTATATACTCATTTTCCCTGAAGCGGCGAGGAGTCTTACTGGCTTTCAACCAAGCCACTCTATTAAGATAAGGATTCACTCAGCACTTCCAAATGAATTCCTTAAGTTTGAGATCAATAATGTGATGATACAATCACCGCCGGTGCTGTGAGTGGACGCCAGCGTGTTAATTCACTTTTCAAACAGTACCTGAAGTTGCTGATGAACTGCCTGAATGTGTCTGCCCTCTTGGAAAGAGGCACAATGATATTGATGAGGATGCTGCGCGTGTCCACACTCTGGCTCTTCACCTTCACCACGGGGCCAAACGGCCTGAAGAGCACCAGCTGAGTGAAGTCACTGGGTCCTTCGCCTTTGAACATCAGCTCGTAAACAGTTCCTCTGTTCCGCTCTGTGCGAGTCAACCCTGGGACAGAGACAGAGACAGCACAGGAGAATCACATCTCACAGCCATAACTTCCTAAAATTACACACACACTTACTCAAGAACTATAACTAAGTACAAATTTTGGATGAAGCAGGAGTCAGACACTGCCAAGATCTGCTTGTGTTTGTCCAGCTGTGGACGGACAAACTTTTCCCAGCTGTCCACTCAAGCAAAACGTGCGAGGAAGGTGAATGAATGAACCGAGATCTTTCTCACCTTCTATGAAGTCTGACGGGGAGTACGTGCGCTTCCGCCTGGTGTCGTCTGTGTGTTGCTGAGGACCGTTCAGGACGTGCAGAGCTGTTTCCACTGTGCTTACCAGCTCATCTCTGCGGTCTCTCCTCACAGGCCTCTCCTCCGGGTGCCTGGTCAGCCCGGTCTCCAGCTGGTACACCCTGAGTAACACAACATCCCGCTGTATGAGGAGGCAGCATTGTTACACAGGTTATTCAGTTAACACCTGGAGGCCCTGATGGCTCCACTGTCCTACTCACCTCCGCAGGGTGAATGTGTCAAAAGGAATCACTGCATATTCACTGGGCAGCTTTACACCTGAGTTCACCTCCGCCTGGTTCAGCTGGGAGCGGAAGAACTCCTAGAGGACACGATGTAGCATTTACTGCTCCATCTATAATGTCAAACTTAATTTATCTCATCAGCAGCTCATGAATTCAACATCTTTGCTGCATCTGCATCATTTTGTGTCATGTTTTCCTACCTTCAGGTCAGACTGTGTCGGGGTTTTGTGCAGACTCTCCAGACCCTGAGGCAGAATCCCTTTTGTTTTAGCTTTATCCAGGGACTCCTGAAGCTGCTGCGTCCTCTCCTGTAGAGCGTCTTTTAGCTGGGCTATCTGCTTCGTCAGGCTGTTGATGTAGTGTCTATGAGAGTCCTCCCTCTCCTGCAACAAGGCCATGTATCCCTCCTTGCTGGTGGCCCCTCCAGACCATAGCAGAGACTGCTGTCTGCTGTGAGACGTCGGCTTACAGGCCAGGAGGTAGAACAGGGACAGACAGCAGCAGAGGCCCAGCACAATGAGGCTGACACGGGCCAACAGGGCTAAAAGCCACCGCTTAAACATGGTGGATTGTCTTTTAAAAAATCCTTAAACAACTGAAGCTCATAAAATCATGACTGTACTTTTGTCACGTGGAGACACGCCAACAAAAAGAAGAGCAACCCATAGTTCCTGAACCACAGATTAAAAAATGGCTTTTAAATTAGACGTCCTCTTGTTTTCTCATGTTATCTTTATCAGTCACATCCTCAGGCAGCATCTTCACACAGTGTCCAGTCCTTCAGCTCTCGGGTTTGAGTCACATGTAAGAGCAGAGATCATCACCGGAGCGCTGAAACTCCCTACAATGACAACAATATGCATTTTCCAGCAGTGGTTCAAAACCTTTTAGGCCTGTGACCCCTCAAAATGAATAAAAAAGTCTACTTGTGTCCCCTAACTACAGTTTACGGACATGAACTCGAGCAGTTCAACAAACCAAGAGTATTTTCGTTCTCAGATGTTCCATTTTCTGGATTTTTTGTCTATAGCCATGCTAGCAACTCTGGGCTTTGAGATAATTGCCAGAGTCAACATACAAACTAAGCAGGTACTATGGTCATTATTATTATGGAGTTATTAGTTTAGCGAGCATTTGCTGATTAGCTATGAACAAAAACATCTTTCATTTTAAAGATCGGATCACCAAAGCCATCATGATTCATCCTCTTGAGGCTATGAATGCCAGCACAAAATTTCATGGCAATTCATTTAGTAGTTGTTGAGATATTTTTAGTGTGGATCAAAGTGGTGCACCGGCAGACAGGCCAGCATTGCTATCTGCCACTAGCATGCATACAAAGCAAAATATTGAGAAAAGTAGGATCAATTAATCAGAAGCTTGAGTGAATTTTTTTAATCATCAGGTGACACTGATGATTAAATAGTCAAATGTTAAAGCATTTGCACTAAGACAGATCTAATCTTGATTGCATCCCTTTTGTGAAAATAATAGCAAGAGCAAAGAAGTTTTTTTTAGCATTTTAGGAAGTCTCAAAAGAAAGAAACAGAGATATAAGAGACTGAGGATCGAGAAGAAAAAATTACTACATCTAGTGACAACCCGAGAAAGCAAACCAACCAACCTCGTCAGTCTTGTCCTGATGTGTGTGAGCACCTTATTTCATTACCAGTCCACGGCGCTCTTCCTCGTCTTCTTGGACTGCTGCTCAGGTTTAGTTTGGCTGCTGTGAAATGCACAGAAAGAGAAATAACCTGACCTTAAATTCACTCTGCGTGCCACGACGCTCAAGGTGGGAAGTGACAGAAACAAGCATTTCTCTGTGTCTTTCCACCCAGGGTGTGTGTGTGTGTGTGTGTGTGTTGCCATCATCAGTTTATTCACAGCACAGATGGCTCTTTATTGCTCAGGTAGAGGCCGATCTCATGAAAGACTTGCTTATGTATGTTTCCAGGTCCACCCCAACGGTGTGTGTGTGTGTGTGTGTGTGTGTGTGTGTGTGTGTGTGTGTGTGTGTGTGTGTGTGTGAGCAAAAGAGAGAGAGAAAGCAAGAGAGTTGGTGATTGCAGATGCATGTGTTCATACCACGCAGACCAGTGAGAACAGGAATTTTTAATAAATTTTTAATAAAAAAATTCTGCCTGTTTTGGACTCTCCATGCTAATGAAATGCTTTCACAGCATCACCAGCTTTTCAGCTTAAATATTATAGTTGTGTTTTTAATCTTTCATCTCTTGTGGCTCGTATGAAAGCCTTTCATCTATTGTAAAATGACTGAAAAGCTTTCATCTCGCTCTCATCTAGACTGAACACCTTACAGACAGTAAATGGCAGCAGGTCATCACATTTATGAGCTCTCATGATGAAACTGATTGCAAAAAACTGAGATCACAGGCTGAAACATTGCAAATACCATCCTCCAGCACATACTTAACACTCTACAAAGCTGTAATTAAGGACAGATATTTAAAATATAATCACCAACTGCTGTGAATCTCACAGGAAAGTGTGTGTCCTGACGTCCATCATCCTGAACTGCTCATCTCCTGCAGGCTTTTCTTTTGCAGTCTTGCAGGAAAGCACAGAGAAGTTTACGCATCCGTTCAATGATTAAACAACTCTCTGTCTTGTTAATATTAAGAGCTGGAGTGGCCTTGCAGGAGTAAACTGAACGTGGTCCTGCTGAGCTCTGAGTACCTCCTCTCTCCCTCATCCTCTCTCTTCTCAGTCTCCACCTTTTCCCAGCACCCCCCTCTCCTCGTCTGTCCTCTCCTCTTTCTTTCTCCATCTCTCGCCTTCTATCAGACCCAGTGTTCACTTCCATCTCTATGAGATCTCACACCATCTGCCTTCATCCTGAATTCCCTTTTAGGTCCTCCGAGGCTCCACCCTGCCCTAAAGTCTAATTAGAAGGCAGCCGGAGTAAGGACTGCCCTTCAGACTTTCGATGCTCTGCCACCTGCAATCTGTTGCAGGGAAATAGCTAGGTACCAGTTGGATCCCACCAATAGGGTGAGGTCTTGCACATTTAATGAGGCAACATACAGATGGTCCTTGTTTTCAATCGGATGTCAAATCCTGATCTGTCTCCTCTGGTTGTTGATGGAGTTTGCTACTTAGATAAGATAATCCCCCACAGCGGGTAAATTTGCACTGTTACAGCAGTAAATGGGACAGTATAATAGTAAGAAGCATCAGTAAAATATATAATAAGTAAAACAGACCGTGGTTAAATCCACATTATTGCACAAAGCAAATATCGATGTTTCACAGTTCAGAATGCACTTACATTTATACATGAGTGAATTTGTCAGTGCTGGCGTGTGTGTAGTCTACTGGGAGCAGTGTTGATTATGAAATCTGACAGCAGAAGGCAGGAAGGACCTGCAGTCTCTCTCCTTCACACACCGCAGGTGAAGCAGCCTGTCACTGAAGGAGATGCCCGGCGCTGTCAGAGTGTCCTGCATGGGGTGGGACATGATATCCATCAGGGATAATAGCATAACCATCATCCTCATTTCTCCCACCACCTCCACTGGGCTGAAGGGGCATCCCAGGACAGAGCTGGATTTCTTTACCAGTCTGTAACATCACACCTCCTGTCACCACTCCATAGACTGAGTCTCCATTGAATCTGGATTTTCCTGTGGCTGGAGACTCCTTGCTCAGTGTGAATGCATTTACTCTATGATATTTAATAACTGTTATTCATAAAAAGTGTTTCTTAAATTTGAGCCTCATTATACAGTGACATGTCTTAAAATGCCTTATTTTAAAGGACAAAGGCTGCAGGGAAACAGTGGATTTTCTTAGTGCAGTGCTTATTGTTATTGTATTATTACACATTATTAGACTTTTAATGCATCCTGTCTAGACTGCTGTAGCTCTCTTTTCACCTGTGAGACATCTCTGGATTGTTTTGTAAGTGGATCCTGTGGGCACTTTTATTTTATTCGCTGCTCTTATTTTAGTCTGTTTTTGTGTCCTGCTTTTTGTCTTTTATTGTGCAGAAGTCTCGCTGGCGTGTATTCAGTCAGCATCAAGCAAATAATCGATCTAAAGACAAACATTGCCAGAATCAGTCCATACTCCTTAGAAATAACTAAACAATTTTCACCCCAACATTTACTTAATCACCATGTAGCCTTGCAGATAAAGTCGGAAAATAGGAAAAGAAAGCATTCCTCGTTTTTTTTGCTTGTGGAGTTCTGTAGTTTTACCCATCCAGAAGTCTAAAACCAACAGTTTGAGAAGGAAACATTAGTTTTTGGTTAAATTACTTGTCACAGCGATGAAAAGGTTGATAGCCAGCGATTCACATAGAAGAATCTTCATACCTTATTTCACCTGCTGATGACGCCAGACACATGACGACCAAGAAACAAACACGAGAGGCTGAGCAAAACGGACAACTGTATTTATTATTGTTTCACATTATTTACATCTGTTGGATTACAAAATGTGGAATGTAGCCAGAATCAGCGTGAACGTTTCTCTTTCTCACGTGCTGAAAACGCAGCAGGGCGCGTTTCTTTTATCTCTTTTCTTTGCACACAGACTCGTCCTGTGTGTTTGGCTTTTAATTACAGTGCAGGTGCCTTCAATGTGCTTTGTGAGTTTTGTGCTCAATTTAGGCAGTGTTTTGCTTTCTGAATCACTGTAAATAACACACACACGCACGCACACGCACGCACGCACACACACACACACAAAACTACGACTGAGGAGTGTAAAACAGAATCACCAGCAATATGCCACAAAAACGCAGTGTTTGAAAGTGAGATTAAGATACTTCCCAGATGGATTCACAGAACAACACCAAAGGTCTGTACTGCTGCCGCCTTTATCTTCAGACGAAGCAGCGTCTGCGAGACTTCATAGACTTTTAGAAAAGATTCACCACCACACCTGCTGCATCCACACCTCAGTCTAACATTTCAGAAGAACAAAGGCATGGAAACTTTTTGTGTGTGTTTGTGTGAATTCAAAGTGCAATATCTAAAAAACAATCTTCAACATATTTCGACAAAAAATAACTGTCACGGCGAGAGGCAGGAGGTGTCCGTTCCTTCCATCTATATAACACAATGAAAACATGAACAAATAAACATCCCAGTGCAAAAAAGAACAAAAAAAAAAAAAAAGAACGACTGGAGCATGAACACACATGATATCACTGTAGAGGTGGGCACCAGTATGGATGTTACACATCAGTATCAGTTCAACACATCAGCAGAAACACTGATTAATCTGCTACAGTTTAAGCTGCTTCTTCTATGAATAATTTATGTCCTGCTCATGAGGTGTGAATCCACCTTTTCAATCTTTTTTTTTTTTTAATCCAGTGTGACTTCAATTTATAATCCGAGGCCAAATCTTTCTAAAAAAAGTTTTTAATTTCCTTGACAGCAGTTTTAATCAACCCTGTCGATTATTAATTCTCTACCGTTTCTAGATAGCTCCAGACATTTTAGTTAACCCTTGTTCTACCTGTTCTTTTTTCTAAACCCTAAGACGTCACTGTGTTGTTAGCAGTGTAAACTGTCTGTGACGTGTCAAAACTTAAGACCTTCAACAGTAGCATCCATTTTCCAATAACCTCAGTCAATACTGATATTATATCAGTGGCCACCGTGACGTACGA
Organism: Chaetodon auriga; assembly: GCF_051107435.1. NCBI lineage: Eukaryota > Metazoa > Chordata > Actinopteri > Chaetodontiformes > Chaetodontidae > Chaetodon > Chaetodon auriga. Next base: position 16,643,239 of record NC_135078.1, on the reverse strand, counting down.
CACTCATACATGCTCAGAGGGGGTCAGTGCCTCCGGCTGTCATCCTTCAACACTCACTTGCTCACATCGCTATGAAAAAAGCAACTGTGCCTCCTCTTCTTCAGTGGTGCCGTTAACCTCACACTCGAGGCAACACGAGAAGATGTGATGGAGCGGGTGAAGAGGGGGATGTTGAAAGAAGACTGGTGGAGTGATGTGTGGGTGGCTGGAGATAATCTCTCAGACACTACAAGGTGTCGTGTTGCCATCTCGGAGATGGTTGCTAGGCAACAGCATCCTTCATAGTCTATCTCCGGGTGGTAACTAGGTTACCCCAACTTACTATCATCGTGTTGGCATTTCGCTGTGTTTTAACAGCACAAACAGTGTCCCTCTTCCTGTTGGTCGCGAACTTAAACCAGCTGGTTTGGCCAGGCGCCGGCGTCCCACCCAGGCTGGCAGGGGCGGAGAGGTTACACCAGTTCATCCAGCAGAGTGCCTATGCTGTGGTGCTGCTCAGGGGGGCCGGCTATGTGTTTGTTGCACATGGGGCAGACGCAGCGCACCTCCAGCCACTTTACCAGGCACCTGTGAGGAAGACCGAGGACAGAGCAGACGTAAGAAGAAAGGCTAAACTTTTCATCAAATTCGTAACATGAGACCATGAATCCCATGGACAGTGTAAAGTACAACACTCTTAGTAAATCAGAGTGTTTTACGACCCCAATTGTGGTAATTTGGAAAACTCTAGTGCTTCCTTGTGTACTGTGGAGAGGTGTGGGCCCCTTTTTTGGCAGCGGCTGGGTGTGGTTCTCCAGGTGGCTTGTGAGCCGGCTCCAACACAGCTGGGACTCATCACAATCAAGCACAGCATAAAGACTGAGGACTGCAGAAGACTCGAGGCCAGATTGTTTCCACTGCTTAGTGGTAGAGTTGGCCACTTTACTAGTGCTACCTGCGCATATAAGTGTATATTTAGTTTTGTTTCTGAGTTTCCCCTCTGCCTCCAACACCACGTGCCCTCAACACAAGTACTCACACCACCTGAGCTCTGTGCGCTCCAGAGTGTTCCTGAACTGCACTCCTTTCATTATCCATTCAATAAATTCATATTATACCTCTGCTCCCTGTCTGCATGTCTGCTATTGAGTCCAAATCCTGCCGAAACGTAACACCAATAATAATAACACCAGTAAATAAAACAGAACGCAATCATATACAAACTGTGTTTACTGACAATGGTTCCTGCACCCATGTAGTCATATCCTTTACACAATCATGCATTCACAAAGTGATGAGCCTCGCTCCATCCCTGCTTGTGAACGACTGAGCCTTTTGAGGATGCCCCTGTGGTGGTGATGGGGTCATGATGGGGTCTAATCGCCAAAGACCCCTCATTACATCTTCAGCTCTGCCTGTCGTGCTCCTCATGTTCCAGACGACTGCGAGGAACCACACTTTTAGACGACATCAGGATGCAAACGTGCTTCGCCTGCAAGATCTTAGTTCAACCTGCCATCTCCCCAGTGCATGCTGGGATATGCTATTGCCTTGACCACAGAAAGAAGCAGGCAAAGTGAAAGACTGTCAGCGCTGTTCAACAAGAACTCCTGCTGTGTCGCTCTGCAGTCTGAATACTCAACCAGTACTTCTGTGTGATTCCTGACCGCCGAACTTCAAACACGACCACTTTGATTTTTAACGAGCCCAGGCGGGTGCTAAGTGGTTAACAGGAGCAGAGAAAGACCCTACTCTGCTCTCCTGTACTCACTTCCTGTGGAAAGCGTGTTGGCATGGCAACACTCCCAGCTCGTCTTTCACTCTGAAGTCCTCGAGACACACGGCGCACGTCTGCTGCGTGAGTGACAGACAGGACAGTGTGAGACAGACGATGACATTATCATGCCTGTATATAAGTGTGTCTGCTCACTGAAAAGTGTGTGTGTGCGTCACATTCTTACCCCATGAAGGCTCAACTTTTTGGGATCTCCTTTTAAAACCACCTGCAAGAGAAACAAAAAAGAAAAATGTTAATGATAGATTTATTGGATTTAGACGTTTAAGTGTGTTAAATATCACTCTGGGTTTTACCTCTCGGTATCCAAACCGCTCACTCTGGGCTTGGTGTCGTAGTTTGCTGTGGATGAACAGAGAAAAACATTCATAAATAACTTTATTTGTAATCTGAATAACCTTCAGTCAACCATACGCACGTTCTCCTTGTGTAAGTGGTGGAGGAAGTATTCGGAAAATATTTGCTATAAATGATCAAGTGTTATTTACCATTAGCATCACCTTGACCAACTACAATAGGAAAATGCTACTTACACATGAAAGCATCATTAACAATAATTCAATGACATAATGTAGACTAACATAACACTCACAGGGACCATTTTTCTGAATGAGGAGTGCTTTACTTGCATATTTTAAGTACATTTTCAACTACAGCCTCTGGAGGTTTGGAAAATATAAACAGGGCTTATGGCACAGAGATGACACAGCAACATTATCATTAATTTGGAGTCATGTCTGTGGCGAATGTAAGTCCAGTATTCACTCTCCTTCTAGCTCTATGCTGGTCTCCACCTGCTCCTAAGGGAACCATCTGGCTCTTTAACCGCTGAATGCTCCCCTGTGTTCACCAGCTAGTCACAAACTGTGTCTGTCTGCCGCTTGATGCTGGACAGGCAGAATACGCTGAGTTTATCAGGGCTCTTTTTTTTTTTTTTACTAAACCAAGCTGCCTGCTGTGCTGACACTGATGAGAGCCGTGAGACTGAATGGAAACAGTGACGTTGTGCATTGTTGTGTTGCACAATGAGCTGAAAGACATTAAAACATGTGATGCTACTGAAGGAACCTGCAGAGACGGGTGATAATTCTCTGTGGGTTTGTCACAATATCACACGTAGCTGTTTGATCTATTGTTGACATAAAAAGAATGATTGTGCAGCTTTAAGTAGAAATGCAGAAATATTATCAGCAAATATGGAAAGTAGAACGAATCATCATGCAGAATTATGATTTGTATTATTATTTTTGATGCTTTAACATGTAAGCAGCATTTTATTGTTGTTGCTAGCCACGGCAGAGCTCATTTGAACTTTTGAGAAGTTGAATCTACACGTATCATATTTTTATGAACTGATCATAAACATCTAAAGTAACTATAGCTGGCAGGTAGATGTGATGGACTAAAAACAACAACGTTTTTAGTCCACATGTAAATGTACTTAGTTGCTTTCCACCACTTTCCACTTGTTTATTAAGAGATTTTATAAAAAAGTAACTGCGTATTCTTTGAGTTCAACAGCGGGTCACTCAGACTCAGATTTTTATGTTTGTGTGGTAAAACTATGGCACTGTGTAATTGCAGGGTAAGTTTTGCTAATTAACTGTCTTTCCAAACAGCTACAGTGGCCACACATCTACTGACAAACACTGTACACGCTCCTCTGCAAGCACGCACGCACACATTGTTCACAAGTAATCATGTAACTACACGCAAATGCTAACCACACACGCAAACACACACATACACAAACATGGCTAATGAGTACATTGCCTCTCAGAATCCCTGCAACGCCCCCAAAACCAACAATGGAAAGCAGATCTTTATCACTTGGCGAGCTGTGTCTGCTCAGACGGTTATTTTTGGCCTCCTGTTTTTACACACCTAAACATAGACTCAAATGTCTATCACTGTCTGCGATTTGAGCCTGAAACTAAATGCAGTGTGAGCAGCTGTGATGAAAGGTGAATGTTTATTTGTGATCTGATCCCCCTCAAAGAAAAAGAAATATCTCTGTGAGCCGCTGCTTAAAGTAAGGAAATGATAGTTATTCCTTGTTTTCGCCAGTCGGTTTATTGTTTATGCTGATTGCCGCTAACAATCTTCCACGTAGAACAATGCGAGGATACACGTTTTACATGTGTTGAGGTTTCCCATGCCTGGAGAATGATGTGAAGTGGGTGAAAGGGGGGCATGATGGAGATTTTGGCCATTCAGTTCAGCTATTGTGCCCGCTCTGTAAAAATAGAAAATCCTGATACAGCTACTATTGACTAGTTCTTACTGTATGAAGTAATGAAGAACTCGACAGGTGTGAAAGAAACGAAAAACTTTTAACAACCTCAATCAAAGCAATTCTTTTCCAAATGAGGTACTCAATAAGTCTTTGCAATATCATGTGTTTGCGTCCCTGCACAGTAAAGACCGTACAAGACGTTAGAGCACTAACAATTAGAAAACAATTAAACAAAAATTAGCAACAAATTAGCAACTTCCAGCATCTCCAGTGTGACGATTTGGTGCTTTTCCTTGTTTTGTGTGCATTTATTCTGAATATCTTCAGGATTTGTACTGTTAAAATATGCAGCTTAATAAATCACCTCAAGTTCTGGGAAAATCTGGTCTGTGTTTCACCATTTCCTGGAAAATCTTTGACAAAATCATTAATTAACTGAATCAAGAAAATAATGTGCAGTAATTGTTGCCTGCGTCTGATTCTTTCTGTCAGATGTTATTTCATCTCTCACAATTCCCCATTGTTTGGATTGTTTACATGGTCCAGGAGACTGGAAACCTTCAATTGTCTTCAAACTTCATCAGCTTAATCAAAGCCATGGCTGACCATCCCGCTCACTCCCAGTGTTTTGTTTAACTGTGTAATTTGTCCCTTCTTTGCTTTACTTTATCTGTTGTATTGTATGTACGCATGTATGTAAAAACAAAGATTAATCAACACAATTTTGGGAAAACAGTCAATATTTTTCTCCATTTCTCTCTGGTTTTGTGGCGGCCTTTCAGAGTACAGCTCGGAGGATTTTTGATTTCTAACTGTGTAAACAGAACAGAAGGGAATTTAAATGTGAAAACACACAGAGAGACAGAAGTTTTCATATCGCCATTACAAGTGACAAAACAAAACACCTGGATCATGCTTTGATTCTGCACTTTTGTCAGTTACCGTCCACTACTGTTAACATGACAGGAATAATTATAGCTTTTATTTAATAAATTAAATTTAATGACTATTAAATGTGTAATTCCACGTCCTTATTCTGCCTTCAAATAATGAAATAAGAATTGACTTTCGTGATGAAATAGCAGAATAGCACCTTTAGACATAAAGTTTTACTTTTTGTTCCAGGAGCTAATGTGACTGCCTATCATGTGCCATCTCTCGATTAATGTGTTTCCTGCTTTGACATTTACAATTTCTATTTCATGATCTCTTTCATTTAAATCAGCAGTGTGCCACCTGGAAATTAAATAAATCCAACGTTCAGTCCAATCCAATCCAATGTTTTTTAAATCAATCAATTACCAATAAATAAGGTAAGACGCTGTAATTATTGGAGTGGTGCACTCCAGACTCCATAGTTTTGCTGTCAGGCTGTCATAACAATGATCTGCAGTCATATTTCTTGTTTTTGGATGACTTGTGTTTCAAGGTGATCTTATTCAGGATTACAGCTCAATGCCTCTTTTCCCCACAGATGTAACAGGCTTAATAGATGTCTCTCTCCCGATAAGCTGCACAGTCTATTTGCTGTGTTCATGTGTTTGAAGATGACCTCCAGCATTCCCTTTCTATTGCTCAAGCATTTTGAAACTACTCTTTTTATTTTCTGTTTGCCTTCCAGTCGTCTGGAGGTAAGACAGCGTCTGTGCGACCATTTTCATACAACTCATGTCACTGCACATTTGACTGCGCACACAAACCAGTCATGTTTCCTGTCGGCTAAAGAACAACTGCGTTAAGCTTTAGAAATCGGCTTTTTCTCTTCTAGGATGTGGACCCTCAGGGATTTGACAGGTCCAGTCTCAAGAATCGCTGACAGGAAATGAAACGAGTCAGTGAATTTATTTGGTGAAAGCAGCTGTGGTATATCTCCGCTCTCAGTCGTGGTATTGTCCGGCTAAAAACACCTGCGCTGTGTGCTTCTCATAATATACTGGAGCTGCTCTGCTGCTCTTTAAATGAAATACTGACCCGCCACTGTAAGAGCAGATTGGGATATAATTAAAGATGTGATATTTTTGGTATGTGCTTTTGGCACCCTCATGGTTTTGCACATTGCAGGTACTGCTGTGTACACCCCCAGTTTTCACCACTATTAGAACAGACTGAATATGAAGGACAGCGTGTGCTCAGCACTTCCCCAAATCTCAAGGCTTTTCAGAAAACATTCTATAATTGCTTTGTATGATTAAAGAAGGAAATCTCACCCAGAGGAATTAATACAGAGTGCGATTTTCAAGTTGTTTAAGTTAAAATCGAGCATCACAAACTCCCTGACACACAGGACTTAGCAAGAGCTTGTCTGAGAGGGATAATAGAAAACCTGCCCCCAACAGCGAATGGCATTCATCGCTCAGTATTCATCTGATGAATCACTCCGTCTATAAATGAATTCACAATCACACTCCTACCCAAGACTACCTTCAGCATGTTAATGGAGCCAAAAGGAAGTGACTCACTGGTTATGATTCATAGGCTGTAAGAGAAGCAGGAAGGATCCGAGCTTTTCTGAGAGTTGTTGGTCAACTCAGCGGCGAGCCCAGACCAAGCAAAACACTCATGATTACAGAAAGTGCCTGACCTCATTACTACAGCGGAAATTTACATCAATTTAAAATAAATACTGAGATGTCTTGTAGTTGTATTTCGTTGTCTCCGGGTAATAACTAGGATAAAATTTAAAAAATCCCAAAAATGTGAAAATGCTCTAAACTAGTGCTCGTTTTCTGTCTTTCGAAGTTTTTACCAAACGCAGGAATTTCATGTTTCTCAAAATAATTAATCTCCAAATTAATATACAACAAACATTTAGCACTTAGCGTTTGGCAAAATTCCTGCAGTGGCTCTGAAGCGTAACACGTGATTTTCATCATCACATGAGGTTTGCTCTGTTCATGTTGACGCTGAAATTTCCAAATTTTTTTCTGAGCACTTTATGGATTTCTCTTGCGTGTTGGAAGTTCAAAGTTCATTCCTGACCTTGGAAACAGCAGTTGACAAATTGATCTCACAGCACTAAGTCCACTAAGAGACTTTTGATCATATGACGTGAGCTTCAGCAGCAGATTGGAGTTGGTGTTTTATTTTAAGTCAATATGAGTAAGAGGTCAATGAGTCTACAGTTCATTGGGTAAACTCCTGAATGCATCTTTGAATGAGACTTTTTAGCCAAATCCTCCACAACATTAGCCTTATCAGTTAAAATGGCAAAATTATTAGCAAACTCTTCCTAATTTACACATCAAGAAGTCCAATATTCCCTCTCTTTTATCTCTGTTTTTGGTCTCCACTAACTCCTGATGGAAATATCTAAAGAGTGCTTTTACTGACTAACTAAAAATTCTGTATTTGGCCTATAAATATCCAACAAATGTTGGTTTTTAATTGTAGAGTGAAATGATTGAAAGCTCCACAACATCTACTAAACAGACCTTGTGGTGAGATTTTATTGGTCCACTGGTGTTTTGAGGTGAAGAATGAACTCTGAAATTGATTAGGTTGTTGGGACCGTCGTCTATTTCACTTGGTGCTGCAGCTAGAATTCATTGTCTGATGATAGAAAAAGAATGAGCGACAACAGGAGGCAAATGCACCAAGTCGATGAAAAAGCAGCACATACCTACAGTACACCACTGCTACCACTGTTAGTGACGTGCATTGTGCACTGACAGCGCGTTGGCTCTGTTTTCAGCCAACAGACGCAAGTTATTTTAAGTTTGACATTTTTATAATGCAGGCGATCTGGACGGCTATTCAAAATCACATCCAGCACTGAAAATAGCACGCCATATTGCGAGATGTCAGGTAATTTGCCAAATGCTCAGTCATCCAAAGACAGCTCAGGATGAAAAACAAAATGCAGGTGCTAGCGTTTCCTCGTGAGGTTTTGTGCACCGCAGACGTTCATGTGTGATGTTTCTGTGTACTCCCACTGTGTGCTATTCAGGCCGTGGTTATTCTGAGCAGAGTTTCCCTGGAGTTTTCTTACTGCTGTCCTCACACATTGTGACGGGCTGCTTCCTGTTGCCTCATATCCCGTCCTTCAGACACAAACGTCCCCTCAGCTCATCAGGGAGTTCACAGTCAACAGCGGGAGAGGTCACCCTGTCCCTCTTTTTTTTTTCCCACCTCCTTCCCTCCCTGTTTCTCCCCTGTGCGCGCGCGCGCGCGCGCGCGCACACACACACACACACACACACACACACACACACACACACACACACACACAAACAGATGGCCATGTCTGTTGGTCCACCACTTTGGTCCAGACTGAAATATCTCAACAACTATTGCATGAATTGCAATGAAAATTTGTACAGACAGTCATGGTCCCCAGACGATGAATCCTAAATACTTTGGTGTTCCTCTGACTTTTCCTCTAGCACCATCATCAGGTCAAAATTTCATTTTGTCCAAACCGACCAGATACATGCAGAACTAATGACAGTCTCATGAGGCTCAGCTGTGCTTTGTGTTTCATGCTAGTAAGCAAATGTTAGCATCATAGCACACTACATTGAATGGTGAACATGCTAAACATTATACCTTCTGATCCCAGTGTTAGAAGTGTTAAGTACAGCTTCACAGGGCTGTTAGCAGGGATGAGGATGAACAACAGCTGCTAGCGGCTAACCAGAGAATGAATTGAGGTCTGACCTGCGCTCCCAATAAAGTATGCTGCCTTCTTGATATTTGTGGAGTGTTGTCATGTGGCTTTTAGTCATCCAAACCAAAACCAAAATGCATCAAGTTTACCAACTCATCCACTGACACCCTTAGCCTTATTTTTTTCTCACACATTTCTTGTTTTTAATCACATAGTTCTGTTTCTGTTGCCCCTCACCTGATGAAGTAACAGCAGAAGATGAGGCTCAGGATGAAGACAAAGATGCCTGTCCCAAAGATGACCATGTAGATGTTGAGCGGCAGGTCCTGGAAAGTGATGGGCGGCATGGTGCACGACTTGTTGGAGTAAACCAGTCCCAGACCACAGAAGCACCCTAAACAAAGGCAGAGGGAGGATTTGAAAACACATTTACAGGAATAGCATAGCTGGGAGAGGAGACGTATGCTACAGAAGGCAGAGAAACAAAGGCCTGACACTGCCACAAGGAAGAATATGCCTCAAAACACAACTGAATGCAACTGTACACATATTTCTTTATACTCTACTATTCATGGGCAGATGAGGGTCACACACACACATGCACAAACACAAAGAAAGAGGTGGAGAAAGGCAGCCACTGCACTTTTCTGTAATGGTAAATGAGTCCTTTTCAATGCTGTACTTAAACATGTAAAACACTATTAATGCAGTATCCAAGCAACGTGGTTGTATTTCTCAGCACAACAGATCAGCACGTCTTTGTCTGCTAGCAGGTCAGTGTGGTTTAAAGGCGTTAAAAAGGACAGACGAGAAAATTACAGCTATAGACGGACAGATTACATTTTCTCAGCCTTCTTTTGTGAAATTGAAATGACATATCTTTTAAGACTGATGAAATCACTAGCTTTAAGACGTAAAGCACTCCAAGAATCATAATGCAATTTGGTGAAAATGGCAGCAGAAAACCATAAATCCAAAGTTTAAAGATATCTTCTGTACATGTAGGTGATTCATCCATAACACACTACGTTAGAGGTGCAGAAACCTAATGTTTCCATGTCTTGAACGGCTTTTAGGGAGAACCTCGCAGGGTGCTCGAATGCGAACAGATGGTTTTCTCATTAAAGGTGCCCTCCTTCGTCTGATCCTTCTTGCTCTGATGCTTCACTCCAGTGTGTTTATTTTACCATGAAATAGATTATCACTGTGGCACCGCTGTCTGCAGTCAAGGTCAGGGGTAGAGCGGTGGGGGAGGGTGGCGAAAGAGAAACAAATGTGACATGACATTAGACAGGTGGCAGTATGCGGGCAGTTTACAGTATTTGACGGCGTGTGTTTAATGTGTTATTCATCGCACATACAGTAAATAAGCTGAGAGGAAGCATGAATTCACAGATTACTAGCATGAGAGCAAGGGGAGAAGCTAAGCAGAGGAACAGTTGTAGATTAGATAGACAGAGACAAAGAGATACAAAGAGCACACTTGTGTTGTGTGTTTGTATGAGTAATGAGAAGTCTGTATCTGCATGTGAGATGGGGCTTTGTGAGATCGGGGTCACACTAACCCAGTGACTGATAGTGAATCAGAACTATCACAGGACTCCGTCTGCTGATTATGAACCTCTCAACATCAGAACAGGAACAGGAGGCCGTGCGCAGGTTCCCATTTTCAACAAACACTATGGCCGCTGATTTCACTGATTACAAGCCAGAGATGAGGTGGTTGTCAGTGAAATCAGCTCGTGTATTGTTTAATCATTGTAGAGGGATCCCGATTCTTAGCCTTCAAAGCCACATAGCAGCAAATTACAGTAGCAGCACATTGTACTACATGAAAATGCAAAGTTAAGAGCTTCGCCAGAAACGAATTCAGCAGCCACACCTTAATGTGTAAAGCTTCTAGTGTTTCTGCTCCAGTTTCCTCCCACAGTCCAAAGACATGCAGGTCAGGTGGATTAGAAACTCTATTTTGCCTGTAGCTGTGAAGGTGTTGTCTGTCTATGATTACTCATCCTAAGATCAGATCTTCATGGACCATAGTGAACTACTGAACACATGTATTACAAAAACCTCTAATGCAAGGGCTGGAACTGCTTCTCTGCTGAGTTGTCTGTTGTCAGATGGTAGGCATGATGATGATGATGCTACTCACAGCTGGTTTTCCAGGTGTGTGTCAGTCAGTCTTGAGGAAAACCAATGGTCAGTTTTGAAAAGAGACTCTCACGGGAGTAGGTTGTCCCAAGCAGAGATGTAAACTTCAGTGCATGTCTTCTCAGAATGGGAAAATCCTCAGGATGCATGCACAGATTATGCAGAGGGAGGCCCTTGTACTGAGCTTTGAGCTCGTTGTTGCTTTGCAACTGAACAATTTCATGCTGTAGTTTGTCAGGCACATCAGCTGGTTCCACATTATAAGACGTTGCAAATATGTTCAGTTCCTTCTGTTTACTTTTCATGTCCTGAAACCTGTCACCAAGCGCCTGAAGGAGTTTTCACATTCACCAGCATATTCAGATGTCATAGCAGGCTTTTGTTGTTTCAGAGTAGGAAAATGCAGTGTTTCCTCTATCCAGCTGCCACAGCTTTAATTTCACTTAAAATGATTCCACATTTGAAAGCAGCAGGCTGAGAAGCTTGAGGTTCAGCTCTGAGAGATGATTGGTAAAGACCACCATGAAGGCCACATTAGAGACAAACTGACACTTTGAAACAGTTTCACTTTGTCTGGTGCTGGCAGCTCCACAGCAGCAACAAGGCTCTCCTTCACAAGTTCTCCTTCTGAAAGAGGTTTCAGCTTCTTAGCTAACAGTTCGCTCACAACAAAACTTCTCCACATAACACATAACACTGTCTAGTTCTCTTGGAAAGCGTGACTTTCTGCATCTACTTTTCTTTTCTTGACAGTTGCCATGATGTTTTGATGTGATATCAACCACTACCTGCATGTTGAGTTCAGGGTCTACCCAGAAGGACATGTTAGTGTACTGTCTTATTTTCCTTTATTGCAGAAAAAGTAATTGCTTTCCAGAACATTTTCTTTGTATTTCTGAGTTGGCTCTTTTGTATTCATGAACTGCTTCGCGGGCTGGATTAACCAGACTTTTCCCACCCCTGCCTTAAATGAAATGGCAAAATGTTCACTGTGCAACTTGCCTCTTTCCCAATGCATGCTGGGATAGGCTACAGCCATTGAACAGGAGAAGAATTTTAGAAAATAAATGAATGGATAGACAGACAGACATACAGACAGACAGACAGAGAAACTAAAGGATGGCTCAATGGATGGAGGGATGGTTGATGGACAGATTAATTGGTGGATGAGTGCATGATAGGTGGATGTATTGATGGATGCATTGAAGAGGGGACAGACAGAGGGATGAATGGGCAGATGGAGGGATGAAGGGACGGATGTTTAGACAGACAGATGGATGGGACGAGTGGAGGGGTGGACGGACTGATGGACTGACAGCTCCCTATGGCAATGAATTTTAGAAACTGTATGAGTGGATGGATGGATGAACGAACTGATAAACGGGTGGACAGACAAACAGATTGGTGAAATCACGGATGGAGGAATAATGGATGGATGAACAGACCAATTAGTTGGATGGATGATGGATAGGTAGATGGACAAACGGATGTATGGCTGGACAGACAGACGCATGGGCGGATGTATGGACTGATGAACAAACCGACAGACAGATGGAGGGATGAATGGACAGACGGATGGAGGGATGAATGGAGACCTTTACCATTTTCATATCCCTTTGATGGGGATTGTTTTCTTGGGGCACAGTTTTTTCATCGATCCTGGTATTTCTAGTCACTCCTGCAGCCAAAGTGACACGTTGACATTTCTATTTGACATTTCTGCCGCCTCACAGTGGAAATTGCAGTATGAGAAGATCAATACTTCCCACCTCTGAGTTCCACTCTCTCTGAATGAGCAGCGATGCTCCATTTATGGAGGCTCATCGATGGGCACACATCCAAGATCAACCACTAAATGACTTCTCTCAGCGAGAGGCGATCGTTACCAGAGTCCTCGATGCTCGCCTGATCCTTAATCAACACTGTCACCATGAGTGTGTAAATTAAACACAAACTGATCAAAGGACGTGCAGAGCTGCAGCCAAGACTTTACCAATATGATTTTTTTTAATTAGCAGCCAAACTCAGAGAAAAATATCGGAGTATGTAAAGAAAAAAAATCATGTTTAATGTATGCTATTGACTAGGTGAGCTTATAAAATATAATATGTTGTTGGAGATTAAACCAGTGATTCCCAATGTTTGTGGCTGTTACAATGAATCAGAGTCTAGTTGGGCGCTCTGTCACATTTCAGACATCTATAAAGCGCTAACAGTCGCACAAAAAGAGTGATTTCCCATTTAAACGTCTCAGATGGTTTCATTTTTATTAAATATTTGAGCCCCAAAGAGGTGTTTTTTTAAATGCACACATCCAAGAAAGTTTCTGTAACAGGACTTCTTCACTGCTGTCCCATTAATCATCTCATGATTCCTCTGATTAATCTTTAATGTCTGTGTCGTGGGTGCTAACCCTTTGAAGGGCCATCAGCCATGACATAAATAAACATTTTAGAAGTCACTCTGGTACCTTCTGTTATGCTGTTTCAAAACATATTTTTGGCATTTCTGTACATCAATTTCATGCAATTTACTGGCTGACATATGTGCTGATTCGATATATTTGCAATGAGCTAATATTGGAAACCAATGTACTAAACTACCTAACTGTGGTAAAGGTTCACCTCAGACAGCTACACCAGAACATGCAAAAGTAATAAAAATCTAATAATGCCACATAATAATACATCAGTCACATTTTTCTGCACAATAAATATAATTACTTTTGATACTCAAAGTAGTTTCCTGATAATTCGCTACTTTCACATTTGAATTAGGGAATTTTTTTTACTTCCCCACACCGTGGAGGAAGCTGAAATTGTGTCAGAAAATCCCTACTCTTACCTAGATCCTCTATATCCCCAGAATATGACCAAGGACATCACGTCAGTGTCCACCATGGTGGCTGGACACAAGTGAAGATGTGAAAATACAAACAAACAGGCCCTTTTTTCTCCATCATCTTCAAACAATCTGCTTCACAAAGATCGTCAGCAGACAAAGAGACACACACACAGACAGCGAGGGGGGTGGTGGTGTATGTTTCTGTTCCTGTATTCATGTCACTGCACAGCTGATGGCACAAATCACCTGTGAAGCTGCTGCAGACACACAATCCAAATCTGGGTCATTTGTATCTGAGTCTTTGTGTTTGTCATGTCACGACTGTCTGTATGGATGGGTGCTCTCGTCTTCCTCCTCCACCTTTGTATGCATGGAGAGCAGACAGCTATATGTGCTATTTTGCTTTGGGTGGAGCCCCCCATGACCACTGACCTATATATTGGCACACTCAGGAGGCGCCCCGTTGTCATGGCACCAGGAGTAGCCGATGCAGAAAAAAGGACGATGGCTAGCTAGCTAAAGTTCACATTTTGACGAGTGAGACTCTGACTCAATCGTACTGAGTTTCATCTGTCAGGCAGATTCTCGCGCGGTTGTTCAGAACGACAGGAAAGTCCCCCCGTGATTTGATATAGCTGTAAAATACCTCGACTATGGCAGCTTCCCTGACAGCTCCTACGAGATGCCTGGTGGGGTTTTGTCCTATATACGCCATGTTCACACAAAGCTGTTTCTGCTGCTGCTGCTGCTGCTGCTGCTTGCACTAAAGACAGAACTTCCCATCAAATATTCAGCAGTTCACATGAGGGGGAACACTCAAGACTGCCTGCATGACTGCTGCTGGTTTTCAAGAAGAAAGCAGGTTAGGCCCAAAACTCCCCATCATGCATGAAAGTGCGACATGTGTCACGCATAAACACAGGAGCAAACAGGCATGATCACAGATCCGCTGACACACAAGAGAGGACGCTGAGCTGTGGCTGCCTGATACTGCTTCATTTTTCCAGCAGAATGTCACTCTTTGATACTGCGTGTGTGTGTGTGTGTGTTGTACTATTTCCCCTATGAATAGCAGGGGAGTTGAGCAGCACAAAGGGAGTAATTGTTCTTGTCTGAACACCACCAACAGTCCGCCGAGAAGGCTGCTGCACTCAAACAGGCGAAGTCAGAGGAAAAAGACCACTAATCCATCATCGTCATCATCGGGACTCGACAATGAAGCACCAACACAACATGTCACTGCAATGAAGGGATTCATTTTGTTTAAGCACGTCAGAAGGACGCAAACACCAGTTTCAAACAAGGCAGAGAAGTTTTGGAAGATAATTGGTCGAGGCAAAGAAGTGTGTAAGTGAGAGACTGCAAACAGAGTCAGTCAGTGTAAACAGGATCACTCAGAGAGGCAAAATGTGACATCGAGGGCACAATGACTGGCCCTGTGTGGCTCTCAGCTGGAGTTAATTTAAATGGAAATAAAGGATGATGTTGAAGAAGCAAATTGATTAAACATAGATAATGACTGATTTAACATGTTCTTCTCTGGAAAAAATCGGCCAGAAACAGAATATTGTTAGAATATTAAAGGGCTACCTTAAATGCAATTTATATGTGTGTATTCAGCATCTACAAGCAGTATACTAAACATTCAAGTGGTTTATAACACACCATCTATGGAGCTAAGTGTTATTCTCACTACTGATTAATCTTTTAGTCTGTGAAATGTTGAGAAATTGTGAAAAATGCCTGTTGTAATTCCCCACAGGTCAGCGTGATGAATCAAAAACACTTGTTTTAATCGACCGACTGTCCAAAATCCTAAAATATTCACTTTCTATCAAATATGACAAAGAACAGATTAAAATCCTCACATCTGATGAACTGGAATCAGGATATACGCAGCATTTTTTTGCTTGATATATGTGACTGAAAAGATTCATCGGGTATTAATAGAGTTCCTTATCTGTCGATCATTCATGGATTAATCCTTGCGGCTCTTATAATGCAGATATAATGTAAAAATCAGCAGATATGAAGACATTTTCAAGCGTTTATCACAGGACAGCATTTGCCAACAATCAGAATTTCTCCTATGATGACATATTTCTTAGTATTACACTTCTGTTTTCTTCTATTGTCGTGCAACATCCTGTCTGTTTCCACTTACAGCTGCCCACAGGAGGAGCTACAGTTGTTGACAAATACATTAATAAACACTTGCAAACATACTTGATATAACGAGATTATAGCGTGTTATAAACCATAAAGCAGTAAATGATGTAGTGGGACTCTTCAAAGTCACTGTTAAGCACAACACGTGTTCATAGAAGTATTCTGTTTTTCTTGAAGGTGCCACAAAATGTTCTCTCATAAAGGAAATGTCTAAATTTAGAAAAGACTGGAGCGCTTCACACTACAATCATGTTCTGCAACACTGCTGCCATGAGAGCCACAGAAACAACAGGCTGTGCTGCACATTTTATCTCAGAGGCCTGACAAATAGAAAATGACTGCTCACCGTTACACCACTGAAACGGGTGCATCAATGCACCAGAGGGAGTCCTTGCCGGCGGGATCCGATTCGTGTTTACCAACAAGCGGCGGCCGCCCGAGCTGATGGATGACCGCAATAAAGCGCACAAGCGGAGGAAAGACTGTCTGCCAGCAGCGTGGAAGCAGGGCGACACAATAACACCTGAATGAAAAAAATAATAATAATAAAGACGAGTAAAAGGGTGGATGAGAAGCGTTTGTCGGAAGTTGGAGCGACGTTATGTCACATTATTGGCGCGCTGGCGGATCCCTGCAGATTGCAAAAAGCAGAAATGGTGATGTGGACTCCCCCCCTCTCCTCCGCACTGTGGCTAGATCGACTCTGTTATTATTAATAGGCGGCATAACACTGACCCAGCAGCAGCATCTGCTTCAGACACGGGGAAACTCGAGCACTGGCTCGATTTTCCTCCTCCCGCCCCCACAGACGCGACTGACGTGCGGCGAAGCCAATGGTCGGCTCGTGTGTTGTGACGGCCTGGCTCTTTTCTGCCATCATCTACTTATGCGTGTGTGTTTTACAGGCTAATTAATTAAGGGACAAAATCAGTGACACGATTTTAAAACCACCGAGGTCATGAGTTTAACTCCTCTCTCTCTACAGGCCCTCTGTGGTAAACTCCCCCCTGGAGCGAATTTAGCCCCTGGGGCCCCTGCTGACCCCCACACTTCTCTGTGCATTGTGTGTATGTCAAACTACAGCTGAAACAATTAGTCAATTAATTAATGAGTCAGTAAACAGAAAAGTAATCAGCAACTATTCTGATGATCACTTTATTATTTAAAGTTGTCCTCCAGGCACGTTTTGTAATATGTAAAACACTCTGCTATGACTGATGTTTTGTTCAACATGATTTTTCCATATAAAAAGTAAAAAAAAAAAAAAAAAAATCATTTCTGAAAAAGAGGCTGGAATCATATCTACTGTTTGAGCCTCTCTAGTAACAAACTGCACAGATACAAGAAATTATAGTCAAGGTCAGACATTTTGGGAGACATAAAGATTCTTTATCAAAGTTTGTCTTATGTGATAATAAATTGAATATTCTAAATTCTCTCACTGTGTTATTTCAATTAAATAAGGTGATAATTGGTAAATGGTAAATCTACTCCTTTAACCCTGGTCTGACATTGCTAAGGCGTGGAGTTTAGATAACTGATACCGCTGGCTAACGTTACAGCTCAGCCGAGGAGGATGTCATTAACGTTTACATCCCACGCTGTAACAAGCATGAGCTTCTTATCCGTGATGAACGCCGCCCTCTGTGCAGTGATAAGGTCGGTGGGTGTAGTTCAGTACAAAGAAAACAGTTTGTGCTTACGACAATGTCTGTGGATTATCTTGAGTAAACGGGTCATGATTTCTGGAAAGACACCTTGTTGTTGAGGATTTCAAATGCACTTCTTTGGTGCTCTGAGCAAAACAATCAGGTGTCAGCTAGCTCCAGTATATTCAAGAGAACATACAGCCGACAGCTGCAGAGCTCGGCAACTCACACAAAACAATCTAGATGGGTAAGTAGCACAACAGATAAGAGGGAAAAATGTATTGGATTTTGGGGTGAAATGTCCCTTTAATCCCTTTTCATTTCAGCTCATACTGTGCTTTAAACCGATAATGAAAGGAAATAATGACTCCTTTATTACTTCAGGTTGAAGGTTCATTCCTGACCTTGAAAATACTGAACGGACATTGTGGTGAGATTGTTTGGTCAACTGCTGCTTCCAAGGTCAACACTAACATTTCAGTCTCAAGTGTTTCCATGGAGGAGAAATCCATATAAAGCACAAAAAATGGGAATCTGAACATCTACAGCTCCATGACAGCTGCATCTGATGATGAACATCATGTGGTTTGACTGAAAGCTCCAGAAAAAGATACTAAATGGACCCGGTGGTTATTTTGCTCACATTCTTTATCGCTTTATTAATCTATGTGTTTGTTCTTTAATTGCAGAATGTAAACTCCTTTCAGGTTATTAAAACTCAGAGAAAATACAGTGACCCTTACGAAAATCAATGGGAGGTACGACCATGAAAAAAACACATCCACACACTGCTTTTCCCTCAAAGGCACAAAAAAAATCTGAGCTCATTTATGCAAACAGGCACTTTTTAATGGCAACAACAGCATACAAAAGTACGGGCAAAACAACAAGCGCTGGCGCAGAAACCTCTCCTCAGTGTGATGGAGATGATCGAGTGGTTGAAATCAGCCGTTTCGTTTCAAGGCCGAGCTGTGAGACACTCAGAAGAAGTAGACCTGTTCATATGGTGTGAAGTTTGCAGCATAGACGGGCGTGTAGTTATACATCAGTGACGAAGCCTCTTCCTCAGGATTGTCAAACTGATGTAAACTTCTCCTTCCTAAACAAAGCAGAAGTGAGATGCATGTGATTACAAGAGGATGGAATACAACGGAAGACATGAATCATTTCCTCGTGGAAACTGGGTCAAACAGTCTTCGATGCAATATCTGTGAGGTATTTTGAGCATAATTGGAAAGAATTATAACATGATTTCCCCAACAACATCTATTTAATTATCTGTCTTTCTAATTCCAATATATTATTCATGTCAATCTCCTCTTTTAGTCTATCATGGCTGAATTAATGAATTTATATTGCAATATCAGTATTTATGTCTTTTTCTGTTTAGTCCAGTGAAATAAATACCTGGTGAATCGAGTTACTGCATCATATTAATACAACACTGGCGTAAAAATAATATTTTTCCATAAAGAGCCCTGTTAATTGATTTGCAACATTGCCGATAATAGTCATAGAAAAAATGGCAGACAAAACATCTCACCATATGTATCATGTTATCTAAGCTTTCAGCTCTGTGTCAAACAGCTCCAGGGTTGATTAATACGGATGAAATCTTCATCTGTGTAACTTCTCAATGTTT
Source organism: Chaetodon auriga (assembly GCF_051107435.1). Lineage (NCBI taxonomy): Eukaryota > Metazoa > Chordata > Actinopteri > Chaetodontiformes > Chaetodontidae > Chaetodon > Chaetodon auriga. Next base: position 16,624,168 of record NC_135078.1, on the reverse strand, counting down.
TCAATAAATGTAAATTGTGATATAGTAATTCTCAATTCAATTAAGAAACTTTCTAAGTAAAATAAGCAGGTGTGCATGGACATGTGTGGCTAATCCAGTGTATTAAACACCTAAAAACAAGGCTAATACCTAGTGATACTATCAGTGATTATTAGTGTTGATAATGTGCGTCTTACCTTCTTCAACAAAAAACTCAGCCAGCAGAGAAGATAACTGAACAGCGTGAGGGGAGTGAGGGAAGTTCATCTTTGTGTCCCACTGAAAACGATTCACCTCTGGGTGCCACTGGACTCCATAGAAGGGATATCTCTTACCTGGTAATGTATGTATATATATATATATATATATTTATACAGCATATATAGCTGTTATGACAACTCCATTACAGAGCAATGATTAAATTGGTCCACTGAATGTGAAAATAATCTTGTAACCTTCGATGGTTGAGACAAAGTTGGCTCCGTTCTCAGCGATGTTTGTGGACAGGATGGAGAAGAAACTCTGCAGCCTCTGATTTTCCTGGAAAGTCTGCAAGAACATTTGTCTTATTACTCCTGGTGGTTATCATTCCTTCCCTTTCAGTATTATTATTTTAATGCTCCATATTGTATAGAATATTTTATGTTTTTAACAATAAAAAGCATGTGTTTTGTGCTTTCTTTCGATGCTGTGACTCTTTGTTTTCACTGTGTGGCATCAGTGAAGTTAATCTTATCTATGTACCTTAAGTACATGAACAAAAACACTCATCTTTCTGCACACTGTGTACAGTCTTCCTTTACTGGAGTACTAAGTGGCCCCGGGTTTGCTGTGCAATTTGTGGAGAAAAAACTTAACTGCTCACTCATTAAACTTAACTGCTTAATGAGTGCCTGCAGATTGTTCATATACATATAGAAATGTATGTCTGTACTGTATGTCTCATTAAGCTCCTGCTGAGTCAAAAGTTTCAGCCTGTGCAACAGGAAACTTGGGAAACTTGAACAAGACAAAACCCAGAGGGGAAGTGAAACATACTGTACAGTGTCGTGGTCACCAGAGGGATTTACTGTACCTGCACGGTAAGTCCATAGTGGTGAAAGTTGCCTGTCAGAGGTTCGTGGGTCAAAGCCATCATAAGCTCTTTAGGGAATCCCTCAAACATCCTACTGGAGCTGGCCTCTGCAGGGAGACAGGCAGAGGGTTAAATAAACGTTACAATCTAACTTAAAAGACACAAGGTTTCATCAAGCAAGGACATCACTAGAAGGAGGAAGTCCAGAAATAATTTGGTGACAGTAGCAGAGGTTTTTCATGTTGGGCCAAAAGCGCCCTCTGATTTGTAACTTGCTTCTACTGACACCAATTGGTACAATTCAGTACATGCAGGTTACCAGAAATTGTTGCCAAACAATGAAAGAATCCACCTCATTCTTATTTACAACATATCCCCTTAATTCAAAATGTAAATCGAGGCTGAGGCTGCACATAAAGACATTAATGCACTCCGTTATAACCTGTGGTGAGGTTGAGGGGCAACGAGACGTTAACAGCCGTGGTGTTTGTGAGCAGACTTTCACCGGCCACCAGAACAGTCAGCAGCTGCATGCCCATGCATGTGCCCCAGATGGGGAAGAAGTCCCCGGCATTATTGGCCTGGAACACACACACACACACACACACAGTCAGACTTTTTATTTTGTTGTGTCAGAAACAATAAAACAGCACTGTGGCAACTCCTTAGGACAAAATCAGTAAATATAACAATTTCATACCAAATATATTAGTCCCCAGTGCAGTGTTTTATGGATTTATTGTATGTTATACCAGAAAAATCTAAGAATAGAAAAGTAATAGCAGCAAAAATTTTATGTAGTGGAGTAAAAAGTTGAATTATTCTCTCACAAATTGAAGATACTCAAGTTGGTTGTAAGAACAGATCCGCAAAATCCATGATACTTGAGTAAATTCCCTCTGGTTTCCATCCATTTAAAAGATTTTAAAGACAGATAGTAAACAGAAAGAGGATATACAAATGATAGTAGAAAGAAGATACATAATAGTGAGACACACAGGGACAGACAGTTCCAGCCCTTTGGGGAGAAACGGTGAACATAATAATACGCTGTACAAACCTTCAGAGCGAGTGTGTAAAAGATCTTCGCCACCCTGGCAAAGTCCGACCTCACCAAATCCACGGCTCCCCCGATTAGAAGCAAGCTAAGCAGACACCACACAGTTAAGAGCAGTGACAGACTGAGAACAGTAAAAAGCAATTTATGAATTCATTGAATACATAAATCTGAAACATAGTTAACATGATACAACTCACCCATTTATCTGCCTGAAGATGTTTTCATATTCAGCTGTAGTAAGAGTCAATCTGTCAAACAAACAATGTTTTCTCGCTGTGTTATTTTACACAGAAGTACAGGACAGAAAAATCGTCTTCTCCTTTTTGCACGAGCAGCAAATATCAACAGCGACGTGGTGAGTAAAGAGCAAATTAAATCACAGCTTAACAACATGCAAATAATGTCAATTACAGATCCGAGCAGGCCGCATGTAAAAGCTTTAAATAACTGTGAAATAAAACTGCCTAAAGAAGCCCTATATGCATATCTACTCTGCAGCTTAATAAAGTGGATTGATACTGCTGTGAACAGGGAGAATTTCCTCCATTACAAGCTTGCCTGCTAGCTGAAATTGACAGATCATATATAAAAAAGCTCCAGTTAAACGTGTCACATGGCCTATGTTTAACTGTTAAAAACAACCCACCTGATAGGCATCACCCTGCTGCCCCCAGACTCAATGTATTTCACGTAGGAGGCAGGTATGTAGGTCCTCCCAAATGGTTTCATGACTTCATCTGTAACTATCTGAGTCAAAATACCTGCGAGACAAAAACACAGCGGCTGTGAACACACAGAGCAGCTACAAAGAAACTGCTGCTTGCTCTGTATTTTAAATGTCTGTCTCTCCTAAACTCGTTTTAGTAGTTGTACATGTCACTTACCGATCACAGGTCTGTTGTTTACAGCCTCCTGGTTGAGTTTAGTTGGCATAGCTTTGCTACAGTAGAAGCAGCCAGCAAAAACCAAACACGCATATGCTGAAAATCCTGTTTTGGGCATGTTTTCACCTCAATTATTTAGTAGCAGCAACCTAGCAAAGGCTTAATTTAGCATTTAAAAGGTACGAGGATGTCGGAGAGTATTGATTTACGAAAGAAACTGCAGCAGACTTTTATACATGTCGTGATAGAAGAGGATATAATCACTACAGGGAAGTGAGGAATGCCCAGGTTTACATGTGATGACTCTACTGCACATGCCTGTCAGACAAGTTGACTGCTGCTGAGGTAGACATAAATATTCTTCTGACAGCACGGACTTTTTGGTAAAATTCTTATCATTTTGTGTGGTGGGAAACAATGCAGCTTGGTCAGGGAAGGGTTTTGCAATAAAGTTCACAGAACATCTTAGGTCACACGGCACAAAGGATTCAGTGTGCGGTCAAACAAGTTTCAGGCTGAGAATGAACGTAGGATTCTTATTCGTAGGGTGTGAGAGGCTGGGAGATTACTGCAGAGGTGTGCACGGATGAACTCAGGCCAAACTTTTCTTAAAGGGCAGAGTCAGGTTCTGCTGACAAAGACTCATGGCTGCTCCAATGGTTTCTGTTCATTTAAAATAAGTGAACGATTAGACCTTTCTCTAATAATGCTGTGTAGACATTTTTGAGAAAATCTGGAGCGAAATAACATCTCACTGATGCAATGCTTTCCCAAAAAAAATGCTGAAAGCAAAACAGTTACTGTAAGAGGCCAAACTTTACACAGATTGGGTAACAGATGGAGACAAATGTCATAACAACTGAACAAAATACATCCAGTGATGAGGACTGTGAGGCGTGCTTGAGAGACTGTACATGTCTATAGCTTGAGTTAAGATGAGTTTGTCACAGTCAGGTCTCCTCTGGCTGTATGACGAAGGAAAAATGATTCATTAATTCATGTAAAATATCCCTTTCATCCTGCACATTCACCTCTGTTGTAGGCCTAATCTGTGGGTGAAAGAAAGAAAGAAAGAAAGAAAGAAAGGCGATTAAAATAAGATCTTTTGAAGACAATGATTCATGAAACTCCAGATCCAGGTCACAAGCAGCAGTCTGTCCCAGGCTGGTGTTAACGCATATTTAGACATGGTAGTAAAATGGTCTGTTTCTATTTCCGAGTTAAATCAAGATGCATCAGTGGACTTGAATCAGCAGAAATGTGCATTAAGTCACTCGTGTGTGTGCATGTGTGTCCCTGTGTGGGAGCTGGTAGAGAACCAGCTCTACCAGCTCTAAAAAAAAAAAAAAAAAAAAAACTTGCTTTTTTCATGTAGCTGGTAGTAAAATACTTCACACAGTAGCAGTCACTGATTGCATAACATTCAAACCCTTGATCTAATTTTTTTATATCATTAAATATACAAAAATCACTGCAAGCCTTCACACCAAGGCTCAATTACCAACTATGCAAAGTGGGAAACGGCCTCATTGAGAGCCTCCCAGGGGTCCCAAGAGTGTCAGATTAATTGCATGTGAGTTGGATTTGGCAATTTGATGAATACGTTAAGGAATTAGCACCACTTCAGTACAATATGAACAGCATTAGTTGGTTTCATGATAACAAATTTTAAAAAAGACGACTTTTTCGACATAAGTGTTAAAATGTGACTGTTATAATGTGTCTGTCCTCGTCACACGCTGATCAGAGTTGAACAGAGCTATAAATTTAGGTCATTGAGTCGTCTGTTTCCAGTGGATCACACTGAACCACCAGGTGGAGACAAACTGCCACTAATGGTTCAGATACGCAGATGTTGGCCAATGGAGCCCTGCAGTTGTAAACAGGAAGCTGTTTCCAAGTATTTCAACAAACCACAGTATGCAATGATCGCTGTTTAATATTTGTAATATATAAATATGATAAAGTCTTTTCAACTGATCTTAGGAAAAATGGCACTTTGCATTTGTTAAAGTAAGTTAAGGTCATATATGGAGGTACATGTGTGGTTAGACGGAAAGAGATCATCAACATTCTAAAGTCACAGAAACTTATAACCTATATTTATGTTTCCCAGAGTGCATCCTAAATTTAAAATATGTCCATTACTGTCATGGCAAAGACATCGGGTTCACTGAGAGTCTTGAAGTCTCTGTCCAGTCTCCAGGTGGACAATTCTCATCCAGTTGTCTTGTCAGTAATACTAACTACATGGGTATTACATAGAAATTACATAAAAATGAGTATATTCACACAAAACCAAAGAAACATTTAGTTTAGTCCTTCCAAAAAATGAACTTTGCATGAATGGCACCAACAGTCTCCATCTTCAAAAGGCAAGCGGATGAACCTCCGACCACTTCAGTCTCTCTCTGCAAACAGAACACACCAAATAAAAATGAACAGTTATTTTCAACAGTGCGTGCCTTACATTGATGAGAAAAACACAGATTTGGTAGAAAATTGAAAGATTTGTCTTATGTTTAATGTTTTTTACTACTGTCTGGTTTTATTAGTAGTAGCAGTATGCTCACACTGCAAATTTAAAATGTCAGCATGCATATGAAACAACACTGGATTTGTGCTCTCGATGTACACCCACAATGCAACGTGCAAGGCTAATTTAAGCACTGCTCACAACAGCAAAAATGTAAATGATTTGCTCCAGAAATATCTAGGAAAACATGAAATGCGGTAAATCTCTGGAAAGAGATTTAGTTGTGTCTTTGAAGTTTTTATGTCAGAGGAATCCAACAAAAGGAAACTGTGTTAATCATACCGCAGCCTGTCTGCAGCTTACCCCTGAGCCTTTCTATTTCCTGACAAACATCTTCACACACAGCAGCCAGCAGCTCTTCCTTTGGCTCCAGTCCATCCAGAAATACTGAATAAAACAGAACAAATGGCTGTCATTTATTTTATTATCTAATACAGGTATATCTGCTGCAGTGCTAACAGTCACATTCTTTCTCATCATTTTTGAGGTCTCAACCACATAAATCTCAGGTTTTGCCCTATCAGCATCACGAAACGCACACATGGCACCTGTGGCTGAACACTCACCAATTCCAGACACCATGCTCTCCATCTCCTGCCGGTTTTTCAGGTACATCGGCCAGACGTGTCCGTCAAAGTAGCCTGGAGGATCAGGAGGCGTGTACACCCTCGAACTGTCAATCAAAGACCGCAACAGAGGTGAAAACGTGAATAAGCAAACTGTTTCTATTACTTTTTGGTTAACTGCAGCTCAAACATTAAAAAAAGGAAATTAAATAAATGGAAACAACATCCATTAAAAAGTAAAATGGGAAGTACAGACTAAAAACATTGCCCTGATGATAAAAACTGACACCTTCGTCTCCTCTTGCAGACATCATAAGGTATTTCCACGAAGAATCTTTTGTCAAATAGCTCATTCAGAGGCCTGGGGAGGTAAAACACACATGCACAAAACAATAGAGAATTACAGCATTATCAGCTAGAATACCACATTACTATTATTAAGAGATCTGTTTGAATATGATTAAATAAATCCTGGGAATGGTTAACTCTTACAGTGAGAGATAAACCACAGCTGAACGGTTACATTTGAACCTAAACACTTAGTCAGTATCCGTTTATTGACAACAATTTTATTTTCCATATTCGTTGAATTGTATGTATTCCAATAGACAACCTCCACATTTTTCAGCTGAGCAGTGCACCAGCTGCATTTCCTCTAAAATTAATATCAAGTTTCACAGTTCTCTTCTTAGGAACTTCCAAGAAAATTATGGGTCCATAAAATAAAGCACCAGCGATGCTTGAAGTGGAATCAAACTCTTAAGATTTCACACGCTGACATTATAACACAGTAACTTCACTTACCTGTAGTTGAAAATGAGGAAGCCTTCCACAATCAGCACAAACACCTTCTCATCGAGCGATGGTGCTGTGCACTCCGGGTTCAGGCCTCGCTGCTTCAGGAACGACTCAGGATCCCTTCTCCACGAGTTGACGTCGCTCATCATCGTGTCCATGTGCAGAGCATCGAGCACTTCAACAGAACGCATTGACAAGGATTATAACACCCCAGGCTGCTGAAACTCCCAAATTCCGAGTAAAAACACCAAGGATATGACCTCAGTGTAGCTACTCCCCTACATCCAATCCGAAAACGTCACAATGTGCTCAAATTGTGTGTTTTTGAGGAGGATTCGCTCTCTGCGGTGTCCTTACTGTCATATTGCTTAAACCCACTGCTGTCCACTGGCACCACAGAATCATCCTGAAGAAAAGAGCATCCGCTGTGATCACCCAAGCTCCCATGTTTCCACCATAACTTTGAAAGCGTGAAAAGCAGTGATGTGATCTGAAAGCGGCCTCACAGTCTACCTTAAAATATGAGTCCTGTGCAATGATGCAGCTGTTGGGTATCTGCTGATGTAGACTCTGAGAAAGAGTAGATTTTCCTCCATTGGTCATCCTGAGAGACAAACAGTACACCACTGTTAGTACTGACCCCTGGTGGTTTAACTTCTATCTTTGCTGCTGTTGTGATGTAGAAGTGTACTACAGGGTGCCTGACTGAGAAATCAGAGATCTATCAGCCGATATTATCACTGATAAAAAATAAGAAACTGCAGTGCAGAAATGTTTGTTTTCTAACTGTAAAATGTTCCATTCAGCACACAATTTAAATAAAAGAAGTTTAAAGGATCATCATGAAGATATTTGTTAATGTAAAAGAGAAAGAAGAATGACTAATGCTGTCAGAACTCACAAAAAAAAAAATAGGCTAATGGTTTGTAATCACTGTGTGCAACACACCTTTACCTGCTCACTGCTTTTCACACACACGTCACATTAGCAAATATTGGAAGAGAGAGTGAGGAATTGCTGCACATGTTCAGCATTAAATCTACTGGAAATGCAACATTGCGTCATGAGTCCTTTGTCAAACATCCTGACTTTGTCTTCCTACACAGCTGTCTGCAGGATGTGCATCAGCCAACTTTTCGTCTGGCATTAGGAAATACTGGAAACATCTGAGTTCCACCTCGACTGAATGCTTTGCAGTGACAAACTGTGAATGCACTTACAAGCAATCCTGTGTACAGTGAATTCATGTCAGAAGAAACAAAGAGCTCCTCACACCTCCTATTAGTCTTTGCTGCCTCATGATTGTCACATGCTGTATTGATCTGATGGCGTCCCTGCTGCTCTGACTGCATGAAGTATGTCAGCAAACATTAACATGTGATTTAAAATTGGTGGAGAAAGCTCATTCATTTTCTGGTGCCTCTCTGGGACCAGCTGTCTCGTCACTTACACAATAAACCACCGAGAAGCATTTAGAACCTGAGACTGACTTGTTGAGTAAAGGCTAAACGAAAAGTAGTTAAAAAAAAACATGTGGTTGCACTTCATATACCTTGCACAGACTACCTGCAGGTAAAATGTCGCAGGGAGAACAATAACAGGCATGTGCCTGCAAGTCAGCACACTACTGTTCACAACCCTCCGAACTTACTCACCCGCCAACTCCTACAACTAGTGTCTTCATTTCAGCTGGTTGTGGCTGCTCGCTGTAGAGTTTCTAAGATGTAAGACTGGTAATAACAAAAGAATTACTTGCACATGTACAGATAATTGTAGTCCAGAGGCGTCTTAGAGACCAACACTGCAAGAAACTCTGCGCTCACTCACGCTTTTCCGCTATTGGACGCTCGTGATTCGCTGATGGGACTGTTACGTCATTAACGACGTGCTCATTGAAAAAAAAAAAAAAACAACCCTGAAAACTAAAAACAAAGTAAAATATTAAAATAAATAATGTCACTTATTTATTAAATTAGAAAATGCAGTTTAAATAAAATGACACAAGAGTTCAGGGGTTACAGTAAGCTGTATATAACATGCGAATAATAATAATACAAAAGAACAAGTACAAAATAAAGTAAAGTTAAAATTGTGCAGAATTACAAGAAATAAAAATTAAATAAATCAAACTAATTAAAAACATCAAAACTTTAAAAAAAAACTGGTCTAATTAAACGGGTCGAATATTTAATATAAATAATATATAGAAATTAAGTGATCTTGATAAATGTTGAGACAAAGTAATAGGAAAAAAAAAACAAATAAAAACAAAAAACATACCTTACGCAGGGTTTAGAAAAAAATAAAAGTTCTGCGCATGCGCAGCTGAACTTTTCCGCGTCGCCTTCAGTGCTGCTGCACTTCCTCATTGTAATGATAGCAAAGTGCTCTACAGTCTAGCGACGTCTGTGACTGAAATAATACCACCGCCTTTCGTTGTATTTTATCTCTGAGCCTTACAAATGTCGAAGCCTCCTCCCAAGCCGGCCAAGCCAGGTAAGACCAACGCTATGAAGATTTTGTGCTTAAATTTAGCCAAAACTTGAGGACAACACACCTTGTTGGCGATGTAAGCTTAATGGGCGGGTGGTGAGCAGAGTTCAGAGTTAGTGAAATCGCCTGATTTCTGTCGTTTGTCTGTGAAACTTTCATCACCACGTGCAAAGAAAGCTCTTAAACTCTGATTAATATCAATATCTGGACTGGACGAGCACCGGAGTGGAGTTGGTAAAAGTGCCTTCGTGCCCTCACTGCTGATTGACAGGGGGATCCAGCTCTCCGCAGCAGGCCGCTGTGACTTCCCTATTTCCATCACTCATGCACGGAGGGTACTGTCATCCGGTGGCTTTAGGTCGTAGGTGAAGAGGTGACGATGACTGCATGGTCAATGACATCAGACTTACTTCCTGCAAGCTCAGTCTGAGCTACTTCTCTGGTTTTTTAGTCTAGAGAAAAGGAAATGTGTCTGTGACTCACGAGATGTCAGCTGAGATCATTGCACATATCCTTTTTGTGCATGTCATAATTTTTCAAATGTGAATGATAACATTTACCTTGTGAAGATCATAGTCTCCCATACATAGTGTGTATGCAGCAGGCGTTGACACAGGTAATGACAGGTGTGAAAAAATGTTCACATGTGGAAGGCAACAGAAAACAAGCTGTGAACCATGTTCACATCTGGAGTCAGACCTACAGTCTGCAGAACACGTGAACGCATCGTTCATATCCACGTTTAAAACTGAAACTGTGTCTCCTCTCTCCAGAGGACTTGCAACACTGCAGAACATGAGAAAAATACAAAGTTCGTCTGTTGCTATATGCAAATACCTCCAAAATGACCTCAAAATTGCATCAGCACCTAAAACTGATCATAAACTTCCTGAGGGATTATTTCAGGGATGTTCTCATAGACTGTGTTTGCCATGGTACCTAATAAACTGGCAGCTGAGTGTTTTGTTAGTTAGTTTTTTTTTTGTTTTTGTTTTTTCTTTCAGGTCACAACTTGTGCATCAGAGGTTGTCACAGGTTTAAATAGTCTTAGCATATGATGTCATGATGACTGTTTAAAAAAAAAAAAGCTTTAAAATCACACGGGGGATGAACACGGGCACGTTGCAGCAGACATCTGCGTGTCATGTTTTGCCTGCTAGCACAGAACTGTGAAGACAGACGCGTCACTATCGTTCATGACTCCTCATGGTTATTCATGAGTCGGCTCCGTGGCACCTCAGCCGGTTGTGACGGCAGGTTGAGATCGTGTGTCCTCACGGATGGCTGCTTGGCGTACGTGTGGGAGAGCCAGTGGCAGCCTCACACGGTCACCACTGATGTAGCTGCATCTGTGCGGTAATTTGCATGGAGACATAGGGTTGTGAGAATGAAAGGCATGGCTTGTGGAGAGCTCAGAAGGTCCCAGAACTCGGGTGCAGGAGCAGCTTGCAGTAGATGTTCTTATGCTGCATGTGGCGGTGCAGAGATTAAAGGGCAGCTCCTTAACTGAAGCTTCAAACTGACTGAAGCTGTCACTGCTGCTCTCAAACTCTCCCTCTGGTGCTTCGAAATCTCTTGTTTTCCTCTACGAGAGGAGTAGGTTTCAGTTTTTGCGTTAATCGCGGTTTTAGAAGGAAACTTTGCAGAGCTGTGTCTTTTCTGTTGTTTAAAACGTGATACTTTCCGGACTAATGTCTCTTGTGTCATATTTTGCGAGGCTTAGACGGTTTTCGGGTTGGGCCTTGCACAGGAATGGGAACTCGAGCAGCCGCCAAGATCAGACACTTGTTTTTTTTTTTTCTCTTGTGGAGGCAAGACTAGAGCTGTCGAAGTTTGTAATAAAACAACGCAGCTGGAAATCATCATAAACCCCCACGCAAATAACATATACTGACAGTGTTTTGCTCACAGTGAGGTTCAGTTTTAGGCAGAATAAATCCTTGTGTGTGCCTGAAGCTTTAAAATGTGAAAGGAGAACGTGGACCAGTCAGCACAGGCCGCTGTGTGTTTTAAGAGGCATGACCGGGCGTGCAGGGTTGACATGCTTGCTGTGCTGAACAGAGCGACGCTTGTGCAGCAGCTCAGCCCCTCTCATTCTGACACACTGACACAGTGTGTTAGCCAAATAGAAACCCAGAGTAACGGCACAGAGGAGCTCCAAACGTCCAACCTTTAGGCCTTATTAGCTCCAGCAATCAGTTTGCTATCTCTAAAAGACACCCAGATTTCCTCAAGCACACTGTTTCTCAAAATGCATGTTGTCTTCTCTCACACCATACATGATACTGTGGTGTTAGTACGTTCTTTAATGCTTCGTCTATTGTTTTCTTCCATTAAAGAGCAATGAGCTGAATGGCTTGCAAGATACACGTGTGTGAGTGTGTATTCCTTCTTCTTCAAGTTTAAGTTTGAAGGATACAAGTTGTAAATGTTATCTTGTGTTCAAGAAGGACATCGACAGAGGAGATACAGTCCATTAATTTACTGCTTTGCCAGGAGATAAACTTTGGTACATATGAAGAGGTAATACAACACGTGTAGTAATAATGACCGTAATCTTTATTTGTATTGCCCCTTCCTGAATATAGTTTCCAGGGCTGCAACTAATGACTATTGATATCAGAAAATGGTGAAAAACATCGATCAGTGTCTCCCAAAGCCCAAGATGACGTCCTCAAATGTCTTGTTTTGTCCCAACTCAAAGATATTCATTAAAAACAGCAACCAAGTAAAAGCAAGTAAAGTAGTAAGTAATAAAGTAATAAAACACTGGTTTTATAGTGATATGTGTATAGAGTCTCACTGAAGCTAATTTGCAGCCTTCATTCCCTGGTTAGACTGTTTTTTTTTTTAATTAAGTTTTAAAATTAAGGTTAAAATAATCAAATAAATTAAGAAAACACTCCGGATAAAACCAGCAAAAGATAAAGCGGACAGTGTGCATCTGCATGTTCTGTTCCTGTTGACATGTTATGTCACTGACACGTCCGATAAAGGCCTGCACAACAAGACAAATCTTTGGAAATCTGATGATTTGCATCACATTTGCAGCCGTGCTGGATGAGATTGGAGTCCGGATATTTATACAAAAGCTGGTACTGTTGAGTAAACATTGTGTGTATGTAGTATGTATGATGTCACAATACCAGAATGTTAAACTCCGGTACAACACTACATACAAAAACACTACTATCCAATGTATAATTAACAGAGATCGTATCATTTTAAACATGTAGCAAAAAAGTATTCATGCTTTAGAACATTAATGTAGTAAATATAAGTAGTATACTCTACATACCTTCAGGCATATAGTCCCAATAATCAATGCCTGGTAGAAATACTGATAAAATAAGTAAATGTAAATTATGTCACTGTTTCTTTAAGCTCTTTTGTGTCTCCATGAGCTCGTTCAGCTGTCAGCTAAGACCACAGGCCCTCGGAGAGCATTCCAGCTGCTCGACGGCGAGCCGTCACAGGCCCGAGGGCAGCTGCCTCAGGGCTGCGCACACACGGACCGGCTATGTGTTTCTGTCTCTGCACTGCATGTAAAAATGTGTATTGTTGTTGGCTGGTGCAGAACTGTTTCAGAGTATGCGCTCACTGGAGGGCAGCCATCAGGAGCTATGTGTCCGGGCATGCAGCGATTTGATTTTTAGTTTGAAGCATCGCGCCAGCAGGGCTGCCAGCAGTCGGCTCTCGAACGAGGTGATGGATGATGTTTCACGACTGACTTATTGCTCTTGTATTATAGTAATTTTTCACATTGGAGCTACAGCGTGCACTCACCTGCGGGCTCGTTGTGGCGACACTGCAGCTCCACGGCTGTGAAGTGGCACCACGTGTGGTTTCAATTCACTGTTTCTATATTCTCAGGAACAATGTGTGTGAGGTTCACTTTCATCTAACGTGTGTTTTCTCTTCGCTAGGCCAAGTCAAGGTGTTCAGAGCATTGTTCACCTTTGACCCCAGAACGGTATGAGCTCTTTGTTTGTTAAGATGCATTGTTTGTCTAATACTAAGCAACTGTAGACTCCCATGTGCAAGCTAAATCCCATATTTCGGTACTGGCCATGTGCTAAACTAATTATTGTGAGCGTCTTGCTTGGAAAAAAAAAAGTTATTTTCCACACAAACATGGTGAAACATGTACAAATTCAACAAGTTAAACCTTCCATGAAGCTGTCAAAAAAGACCAATGACAAGACAGGACATATTCTGGCAGAAGGGAAACTGGATTAGCAGGAGGGTGGTGATAAATGGATGAAGTCAGCTGAAATAATTGACATATTAGAGTGTCCTTTGGTGGAGTCGTGCTCTTCTTTTTTGCTTGTGAATGACTGAAATCATTCATTATCAAAATATTTTTGGGTTGACTAATTGATTAATCAACTAATTGTTTCTGATTTAACCATTTTAATGAAAATAATAATTCCTTGCACACCAAACTTTGTCACTGATCCTTCTTTTTTGTCTTTTATCAACAATTATTGGTTCAAACACAGTAAGATGTAGCAGCAGGGGAACAAAGGGGAAGAAAGTGGGTGAAATGTAACACAAAAGTCAGTCTTATGTCCAAAATGCTGTGATTGCATGAAACTTCTTGGGCCGCTGTGACTGATTAGCCCGCAGTAACATTGTCTTGTTTTATTATTTTCTAGCCGGACGAGCTGTACTTTGAAGAAGGAGACTTCTTGTACATCTCTGACACAGTAAGTAAAACCTCTGAGAGATTTAACTGCTGTCCTCAGGTCCTCGTGTCCCACTTGACTTTACATCTGAATGTGCACTTCTTCTTCCTCTTTCTTTGGAATCTTAGTGTTGCACTCTGCATTTTGTGTCTCCTTTTGTGGTAATTTTCATTTACATTTTCCACCTTTGGTCAAATTTTCCTCCTTTTCATTTCCACTTTCCTCTCCTTCATTTCACAAATATTTTCCCTGCATTTGTTTTTGCGTTCGTATTTGTCTCTGCTCATTTGCCTCTGTGATGTTTGAGCTTAAAAAAACAAAGATTTCTGCATTACTATTACCCCCAGAGTGACTCTAACTGGTGGAAGGGGACATGCAGAGGAAGGACAGGACTAATTCCAAGTAACTATGGTGAGCAGACAGCACAGACAGACCTGCTTTGAATTTGGTTGCGTGCATGTGGTGACCAGAATATTACTTAATACAGACCTTTGGCTCTTGTAATGGCGAATCTTAGATAATGCACTAATGCTCTTGTCTTGGTCTGTTTTAGTGGCTGAGCAGGCAGAATCTATCGACAATCCGATGCATGAAGCAGCCAAACGAGGTGCGACGACCATCCACACATCTTATTTGTTTATTGTGACATGTCTCTTTTTTTGTGCAGCACCCTTCAGTCGAGAGTTCTCTCTTTGCAGAGACAATAAACCCAACTTTGACCATGACAACGTAGTTTTTGATTCTGCTGAAGAGCAACTGTTTGCATCTGTTTGTGTGTTTAAACAGGCAATCTGAGCTGGCTGAGGGAATGTGTCGAGAACAAGGTTGGAATCAATGGGCTGGATAAGGCTGGAAACACTGCCCTCTACTGGGGGTGCCACGGAGGACATAAAGGTAACAATAACTGCAGAGTATAAAACATATTAAAATGTACTTGTTTATATGAATATTGATGGGGTAAAGGCCACAAAAATGGCTGTTTCTCTTGACAAACACTGGGTTTTCAGTCCTGCAGCAGTGATGTTTGGATGTTGAGTTGACAGAGTGTCAGCGCAGTGCCGTCCTCTGCTCAGGCAGTGACTGAATATCATTTCATAAATCGTACATTGTGATGACACACAGGCGCATTTGTTCCATGTGAGGAGTGAAGTACACAAAAACAGGAACTTGCTCTTCTGTGTTCCTCCGTTGTTCCTGCATGATTGTTGTGTGATACATGTCATTCAAATCTTACCTCAAACCGTCACTCAAAGTTGTTTTTTTTCTTTCTTTTCTTTTTTTCTCTCAGATGTGGTGGAGCTGTTGCTAAGTCAGCCCAATGTGGAGGTCAACCAGCAGGTGAGAGGGGGGTTCAAAACTCATTCAGGCTTGAAAGGTCTCTCACAGTAAAAAAATGATTTTCAAGCCCATCTCATAATACAAGAGTTCCAGAGAATGAAGAAATGAGAACAACTACATATAGTTTTTTCCAGTAATTTGTCACCCAACTGTATTTCTAACATCTTCAACCTTTGATTGTTCATGTATTTATAGCTTTAGTTTGTTTGGAGTGAGGACTTAAGACCCCATTTACGCCTGGTATTAAAATGCAACTTGTTTTTGGACATGTTATCTGAACAAGGAAAAAATCCTGTTGTTGCAAGGTATAAATGTGTCAGGGCGTTTGTCAGCGATGACGACGTTTTGTGTTTCAGAATAAACTCGGAGACACCGCTCTGCACGCTGCCGCCTGGAAGGGTTATTCTGACATCGTGGAAATGTTGCTGAACAAGAGTGAGTATCTAGCCACATCTCTTATTTGGTTTTGGGAAAGGAAATTAGCCAGCAGCAGGTCATCTTCTTTATTTGCATATCAGAACTGAGCAGGAGAAACACGGAGAGAAAGCTCCAGAAAGATCTCATCTAACCCTAATATGAAAACGTGTGGTTCCGGATTGAGGAAACAATAACCAGCTCGTAGTTTTATCTTTGTGTGAGTAATTTTTCTGTCGTTCTGTGTGTAGTTTCTAGTTTTTCAGTGTGAGTGTGTTTGTTTCAGACCCCAGGACAGACATCAGGAACAATGAGAATAAGCTGGCTCTGGAGATGGCCACCAACGCCCAGTGCGCTTCACTTCTCAAAAGGAAGCAGGGAAGCAGTAAGTACGGCTGCCACTTGGGGGCAGCCTTGCAGCACCCACGCGTGCAGTACAACTAGCACAGGCCTCGCACTCAGACAGGAAACAGAGGAATATGCTTTTTATTGTCTTCTCTCCTGCGGTTGACTCTCAGTGGAAGGGGATTGTCCAACAACAAGCGTGAGACGAGCTCCAGAGTCTGTATCTGTGCTGCATGTTTGTTCTCCACTGCTTATTTTCACCCTTTATCAACACACTGCAGACTAAAATAATACAGAAATATGTTTAACTTTTGCAAATAGGTAGCAAATGTCATGTCATCTTTGTGCTGTAGAAATTATAGTGAAGTCCTGTGAAAGCCACATTAGACAGGCTGTAATATATAATCCTTGTAAAAATAGTCAAGTCAGTCATTAGCCAGAGTTTATGAGTCGACTAAAATTAACAGTTATTGATTGCCACAGCTCGGTTTACTGTAGTCAACAGCTGCCCATTTATGTGGTACACATAATTATCCATGTCCTGTTCCTGTGTCTTGTGTAAACTGCATAAAACAGGGACAGGCTTGATATTTTTGGGGGTCTGCCCCAGGTTGGCAGGCAGGTTCAACACAGGCACGAGGCGGCATATGATTAGCAAGAGACGTGAAGACTCTTAAACTCAATAACCATCTACTAGAAAGACTCTTACTTTGAATGCTAGTCCTTGAATTAACTTGTAATACTACCACCCTGTGATTCCTGTATGTTTTAGGTCCATTTTAAGAGTTTTAAACATATTTTCATATGTTATCCAAATTATTTTGGCCGGGATAATGATGACATGGCATTTTCATATCGTTCCATGCCTACTCAGTGGTTCAGAAGGAAGGAAGGGGCAACGTTCACCACTTTGTGAAACAAGTATTGTATAAAGGATATTACTACATGGGCTCAGGAACGCTTTCAAAAAGCGTTGTTGGTAAATACAGTTCGTTTGCAAATGGTTGCATTTTGTTTTTACGTTCCACAGAGCGTCCCAGATTTTTTGAATCAGGGTTGTACAGTACACAGCTGTACTGCGTTGTGGTTGTTACATCTCAAAATATTTATTGCAAGTTATGTAAACCACACATGTTCAGGAAACTAATTTTCAATAAAAAAAACTGCATTCTTCCTGTGATTAACTGTCCATGTGTCTTGTTTCAGACATCACCCGCACACACAGCAACGCTGAAGAGTATTTGGACGACGAGGACTCGGACTGAGCCCCGTTCAGACATCGTCGCAGTCTTCTGTGGGCTTCTGAGGGTGGAGGTCAGAGAGATTATCGCAGACCTAAAATGGATTTTTTTGCTCTTTTCCCAGCTGTAACTCCATTTTAGTTCTGTTAATATGTGCAGACACCTCAGTTCTCGTCCCTCTGCGTCACATTTGTGTGAATTGAGTTCGCCTGCTTTGCCAAGTGCATTTCCACATGTAAGGGATTTGTCTTGGAGCACCTGTTGCACACTGTGGACTGAGGGGCAGAATATATGTAGTAGTGGAAAATGGACCAAAACTCTAAGAAACACATTCCAAACATGTTCAACCCATTTAAACTGCACATTAAAGTGCAAATTGAAAGATTGATCTGGTCTGTGTCCTGTTAAGTTTTAATGCTCCACGTAAAAGAAACTGGAAACACATGATCTCTTGCAGTTTGGAGCCCTATCAAAACATTTTCTTCACCTTACATGTTACTCTGTGCTGCATGTGTTATAACATTTCCATTGCGGTTTAAGACCTTCTGTCAGTTCAGTGTATCTGAAACATCTTCCCCGTGCAAAACAGACTTTAAATCATTCTTTCGTCTTTGAAGCTTCTGAGTGTTTGATTTCCATCATATGGGCAGATTTCTGGGTTTATCGCTGCTTTCCAACAAAAGTGCCTTAAATACGTGTAACATAGCCAGTGTGTCTTCGGTCATGTATCATTGTGAACATGTTTTTCTCCTCTGAAGTGCTGAATTTCTTAAGATGATTTTGTTCTGGATTTCTATCTGCTCTGTTTTCAATCTGCAATAAAAGCTTTTTAACTTAAAATGTCACATTTTTTGAAAGCTGACAATAATTAAAGCATAAATATGGCACAGAGATGATCACAAATTGCCTCTCAAAAGGATCTTTGGATGCAAGTGGAAGATTAAATGCTGTCAGGATTTTTTTTTTTTTTTTTTTTCAAAATTACAGAAGTCAAACTGGAGATTATAATTAACCACTCAAAAGCTTCTCACAGCAAGCCAAACTCCTCTCATTGCCAACTGTCAAGTGTGCAAACAAACATATCCTCTACATGTAAAGTAACACCATTGTGGGCTGTGTGCTAATCTAAATACTCAAACACAAAAAATATGTCCAAAAGTCAAAGAATTCCTTTATTACAAAGTCAGCATGTTGATGACATTCCAAAGAAGACAGAAAGGGCAAAAAAATAGATGTGTAGACAGAAATACAGCAAGTCTTTGATGAGGGATTCAGGTACATGCTACATAACCGCCAGACCAGCGGACAAGAGACAGACGGTGAAACAGAGAAAAGGCTGCGAACTTTCAGCTTCCTTTCTGCTAAATTTCTCCCTGACTTATCAACATAAACAGGAATGGCAACTTCAGATGAAATAGTGTTTCTCTTCCTCTTTACATCCTGTTTGATGCCAAACCTGAAGAAGCAAGCACTTCTTGAAACTCAAAATATATCAAACTCACCTCTCCTACTTTATGAGGACAGCAGGCAGGGAAACGGAAGCAACTGGTATTTATCAAGAGAAGAAGAGCTGACTTAACCATTTCTGCCTTTCAGGTCATTTGTAATGAGCTGGAAAATAAAAAAAAAAAAGGACACTCATTTCTCCTCAGTCAGCATCCATGTTTGGAGAGCTTGTATAAAACAAGAAATCTTGTCTCTTCATGGAGCAGTTAAGAGAGAGGAAGTGACTTCTGGAAGCGACTTGATATTTCTGAAATATGTCTAAAGCTGGGGTCAGCCTGAATGTCAGTCTGGGGGCATCTGCAGCTGCAACGATGTAAAGAAAGGGTGAAAACCAAATGCCCTCTGAGATTTTTAGTACCACCGAGCAGCTGAATTGGGGTCTGAGCATGTCTGTATGTTTTCACTGCTAAGGAGTATCGATATCACGATACATGCCTGGACTTTACGTCACAAAAGCGAAAAAACACACTACCCTTCAAAATTTAAGCTCACTCAGGTAGCAGAGGATATAAATTGTTCTTTGTGGGTGGGGAAGATATTTAAAGGAAGCAGCTCTGATTCACTGATAGGCTTCCAGAAATACAAAGAAGGCTGAACACACTGAATCAGACACACACACACAATCACAAGCACACATAAATTAATAACATACGGTCACGCATCCACACAGGCCTGGTCAAAGCGAAGCAAAACAGCAGCATTACTTTTAGAGAGAAGCTCTTCTCATTCTGCAATAGGTCTGCTGTATGTTTAATTTGTTATCCTACAAAATGCATGAAAAAAAAAATACAAAGACAACTGCTGCACATTAAAAGTAAAGTTCGACCTTTTGGGAAACAGTTCGCCTTGTGGCAGAGATGCTGCCTGATATCAGGCAGAACTGTCGGTTGCTGTCTCCATCTTCATTCATCTCAACTGGAACTAAGTTCTGGACCAAGGCGAGCTGAGATGAGAAGACTGATACCACATACCTGTTAAATATAAGGCACCAACACGCCTATGTTCATTAATTAACAAGTTATATGTTGTTTGTTTAATCTGGACAAAAGGTGAAATGTGAGAATGACAGCTGCTATAAGGAGGATTAAATGCCGGTATCTGGTATCTTTATGCTAAGATATGCTAACTGGCTGTGGTAGCAGGAGTGGTATCAAGCTTCTCACTTAATGCCAACTCTCAAAGTGTATTTTCCAAAACCTTGAACTATTTTTTTTATTGTGTAAGTGGTGAAAAGAGGGGTTATTTTAAGACAAGCCAATAAATTAATCTCTTCTTCTTGAAGATTTTTTTTCCCCAATATGGAATGAAAACTCACACGAAAACAAGCAAACCACAGCCAAAATGACTGAATTATCAGTAAGTACTTATCAATGATTCTGAGTTTCATCCTGGAGATGCCGCCCCATCAACAAGGCACATTTGAGTGTACAGCCATACCGTGTCATGACGAGGCCTTTTCAAACACAGCCTGTGGGTATCATTAAGCTTTTGAAGGGGAAACTGCAAGACAAATCATCATCAACACAGACATCCAAAGTCATCTCTCGGAATCATGTTAGCAACGACTGCCTTTGCTCAAATGTTTGTTTTTAAGCCAAACTTAAGAAATACAGACATACAAGGCAAGGCTGGCACTTCTTCTTCATGTCATTTACAAACGGCGCGACAAAGATCTGCTTACATATCGTCTTACATGCTGTCGTGTGTCTCCAAAATGTAAACTATTCATGAGCTAAGAACGGTCCTGTTCTTAGTCGTATGACGATGCAAAAAAGATAATCAAGCCACAAAGAACACCTGATCCTTCACTTTACCTCAAAATGGAAAACCACCAAAATTGGGAATACGAGTTTTTCACTGGACAGCAACAACATACTGCACCAATGTTTGCTTATCATTCGGAGAACTTTTCACGGAGGTCAAAAACACGTGGTTAATGCAGAAACCCTGACATGAAAATATGGTCTGTATAAAATTAAGAGCTCGTCGAAGGGGAACTTCAGAATAAACTTTGTATAAACTTTCATATGACTGAGAGCATGAGAGCAAATACAGAGGAAATTTCACAGGCTAGTCAATGATATTAAGTACAACTAAAGGATGACCATGAGCGAAGGGATGGAGCATTTGCTGGTATTCAGACCACTGGAGAGCAGTAGGGAAGGTCAGACAGTAATACTGAGACTGATACACACTCTCATTACCATGTACATGCACGCACTACAAATACATGCTTGAATTACTGCCCTATTGCACATTCAGTAAGCATAGCATGTTTATGAGACTGGAATCCTAACAGACGTCTTTATGGATGCTAAAAACCTCTCTCCTGATCTTTTCTGGCATAAAAGACGTCGACTACATTGCACCAAAATGTGTTTCCGTCGGCTCCAGTAGTGAGAGCTCTCGCTTTAAAAGGACTTAAATATTAACTAACCGTGGTCTGAATTCCAGTAAATACAACCTTTACGTCACAGCAGCTCAGATTGCCTCATTTAAACAGATCAACAACCTTAACCGAAGACTGAATTTAAGACTGGAGACATAAAAAGCCTTTTGCAAATATCTGATTCAGAAACAGTGTCGTCGCTTCATGCATACCAGCTGAACTCTAACCGAGGGTGAAAGTTCAGTCCTGACCTGTGAAAGGTCTTAATTGGAGCTTTCGACTGCATCTCACGACCCGTAAAGAACTCCATCCTCTAAAGAGGGTTGTGAGACAGCAAGTGAACCTTAGGTCAAGATTTTTTTTGTCAAAACAAGATGATTTAAAGAACCCCACCCATAGTGTTTATGTCCATTCAGTCTGCTTCAAGTTATTTAGTGTTGTCACTTTCAGCTTCAAAAAAAAAAAAAGGCGCTGTGACAGATTGAAATGTGAGGCTGCATTTGTCGACTTCATGACACATTCTTTTCTCCATTTCCAATCTGCCTTGACATCTATAAAACAAAAAAAAAAGGTCATGGGAAAGTTACACGAAAACAACGATTCAGATCACGGACACGTAGTCTGAGACTCAGAGTGAGAGCGGAAGAACGAAGTCACATCACAGACAGCTTCTCTCGACTTTAGAGCCCACTGCCAGGCTACAGGTGGCGCATAAAATAATGGAACTCTTTGTTTAAATAAATAAAATTCTTCAGGTGGTTAAAAGAAAAGAAAATAGAATAAAATGAAAAGCCTGGGATAAAAGACATAACGTCTTGGACAAGCAGCTAATAAAAATTCCCTCCCAGAAAATAATTTCTTTAACTGATTTTTCTTTTTTCTCTTTTTTGCAAAAATGAAAATATAGTTTGTTTGTTTGGTTTTTTTTTGTTCAATGTTCTTTGCAAGTGTTCATTTAAAAAAAAAATTGTAGTACCAATGAGTCCTCTTTGAAATATATCTACAGCTGTACAATAGGTCTTGCAAGTGAATTCATGAAAAAACAAACATTAGCGCATCATTTTACATAAAAAAGCCTCTTTACAGACATGGTTAAAAAGGGTCATAGTAAACAATATAAAAAGAAGATAGAAAGACAGCGTTCGCTAATGAGATTCTTGGAGATTCGTCTTTTCTTCGATGGCCTGTTTCACTATTTCGGCCAACTTCAAGCGGTCAACTTTATCAGAGAAGGCTCGTCCTGCAACGAAACAGCTGGCGGTTAAAGAGCTACATAAACAATGACACGCAAAAGAGAGAATGACCAAGAAGAAGAGTGCATTCCTTAACTAATTAACACCAACCATCATTAGTCTCTCTTACTGAAGCCATTAGCTATTATGTTTTAACCACAGAGACAGTTTCAGCAGAACGTATTATTCTCAAGTAAGTGCAAAATGTCAGAAAATAATGAAAAAAGGCTTTCATAATTCACAGAATTCACAGCTGACTTCTTCTGATTCAGTTTAGTATCTCATCAGACAAAGCAGCTGAAACGCTGCATTTTTGCTTCAAAAACAACTTCAACAATGAATCAATTAACATACTAGTTGGACATTAATTTCTGTTGATTGAATAATTGATTAATTGACCAATGGCTTCAGCTGGTTTGCTTTTAACTGTTCGCTACCAAAAAGAGAGAGAATTTATCCAGATCTAAAGCGGATGAAGTGGTACTGACCGTCCCAGCTGAGGCCCTGCAGGCCGTCTCTCAGCAGTTTACAGTCTCTGTTGAACCTCCAGGCTTCGTACATCACCTCGTTCAGCTTCTCATCCTCATTCTCTCCTGCACAAACAAGCAGATTCCCCTCAGAAGCTCATATAATACCTATACAGCTCATATGGCTTAATTAGGATTCCATTTCAGGTTTCTTACACATCCAAAGTGAAGTCATAGCCAATTAGATTTTGAGGAAGAATGAGTGTGAAATGACAAACATTTTGACTTTCAGAGAAATGCAGCTGCATTGTAAATGCTGTTGTCTTATGAAATATATACCGTGTGCAAAATGGTTATTTGTGGTTATTTCTTCAGTAAAATGCTGGTTGCGTGTCTCTTTCAGTCTAGCTCGTTAAAATGTCTGTGTGGGTTTACTAACCAGCTTGTGGTAGTATACACTGTGCAATGACATCTCGTAACTTCTCCAGAGCTACGTTAGAGTCTTCCCCTCCGTTCTCCGGGTCATGAATGAAGAAACCGTCACTGGGCTTGGGGCTGTGACATGGACACCAAAACTCATTTCAGACCAAACTTTGATGTTTTATCAAACACGAGGATCTCCAAAACACACAATGACACCAGACTACAGACTACATGGAGAGTCAGAGACCCAGTTAGGAGAACAGCAACTGAAGACCTTATCAGTGCACTAATCATTTTCAGTGCAACATACCCATACTTCAAAAACAAGATGAGAACAGTTGATGAGAAAAGGTGACACAGAAACCTCAAAAAAAGCCATCATACCCCAGCAGTTTCCGCTTCCTGAGGATTGGGTTGTTGACAGAGTTTAGGGGCTTCAGGCTGACGTTCAGATCCTGAATTCTCATGTTAGCCAGCTGCTCTGCGTGGGCCTGCTGGATACCTGCGACTACCGCCTGGAAAGGTAAGAGGACAGACAGTAAGAAGAGGAAGAAGAGGACGTCAACATACAGCGTGTTATACAATAACGTTTTACAGTGGCCTCTGCGGGTCAGTTCGTCCAGGAACAGCAGCATGGCCGCACAACATTGGTGCAAAGCAAGATTTTTTTGCACCTTTAATCTCCCACTCACCTTGTCCATCATCATCTGGGCAGAGGGCAGCACGTTGTCGAGGGCCTCGGTGCAGTTGAGCCAAGGGTGAGCCAAGACTCCTTCAATAGTCAGCCTCTCCTCTGGCTTCACCTTCAGCAGCCTGCAGGGAGCAGACGAGGACATTATTGAACAGAAAATGATGAATGAAGAAGTGTGCAGAGGGATGGTATGAATGAGAGCGAAAAGGACAGGAAATATGGGGAGAGGCAAGACAAGTGAGGATAATGTTTTGATAACCAGAGCAGGGAGAGAGAAAAAGACTCACTTGCGGACAATGTCCTTGGCCATCTCAGAGATTTGGCTCCACTCATCTTCGGGGAAGTCGAAGCTGCCCGTCATTATCTTCTTCCTCATGTCCTTCGGGATGGTGCGACTGTGGTGCTTGGAGTAGAAGGGAGGATAGCCACACAGCATCACGTAGATGATCACACCGAGCGACCACAAGTCACAGCTCTGGAGAACGAAGAAAGATTTATTTAAACATGCTTTCCTATCAAACACAGCAGATGTTCAGTAGTGATGTTTGAATGAAACCAAGTGCATTTCACGATGGTCTGCAAAGTTAAAATGACGCTTTTGCCGATGGAGTCTGGTGGCTTTAAGAAGAGCAATATAACGGCTGTCTCTGGTTAAGCAGAAAGGATTTTGCTCTTTGTAAAAGAGCTCTTTCCATAATATCAGACACTTAGAATAACAATCTGACCCTCTCTGTGGCAATTTTAGTGGATGTACTTTGATGGGTGCAGTTGCTGTAAGGAGTGCGTTGCAGCCAATTATGCAGCTGCCAGCTGAGGCCATTTAATGGGCCAATTCCAAAACATTTTGTACCTATTAGTCATTTAGACAACAAAATGTATCTTCAAAGACATATCAATGCTTCACCGTCACAGCTCATCACTGCACGCTGTGGTCTCTTCATATTTTTACATCACTCCGAGCTTTGTCACATGTTTCGCTGCTCTGATTGGCTGTAGGTCTATCCAAATGTGTCCAGAGACATTTTGGTCTGCACCCATTGATAATGTCCTTTGGAAATTAAAAATAAACTAAGACACTGCTGACTAATTCACAATTGTGAATTAGGCTGGTGACACCAGGTTAGCACAGTTCTGAAGACTACATTAAATCCAATACTTGCCACTCGGCCAAAAAATTGATTTCAACCATTTGGAGTCTCACCTTGTTATAGGTATAAGGAGTGGGTGAGGTAGGTATAATTCCAGACTTTTCCTTCTGGTGTCTTCTTTGAGCCTCAAGTACCTGAACAGAGTTGAGCACAGGAGGGAAACATGATGGAAATTTGCATCAGCTTTCATTATTGCTGCATTTAAAATTAAGAAGCAAATCTGTGTTTGTACATTTAACAGAATTTATTGGGTGAATTCTAATTTAGCTTTTTACCTGAGGTGCTACGTAGTAGGGCGTGAACTGAGGGGTCATCAAGTCTCCTTGATCAATTTTGGCAAAGCCAAAGTCACACAACTTCACAGGTGCATCCTGTGGAAAAGACAGAATCCCACAGTGAGCAGCGTGAACATGGAGCAGGCACAGAGACATATTTTAGCAGCTTCCTGTAAAAAAGAAAAATCTGTTCACTTGTGTCTCAATGGCAGTTTCAGGGAGATCATTGAAGGTGCTGCCAGAGTAAGGGTGGATTTTGAAATCTAGCACAGTGAATGCAGATTGAATATTTCCAAATCTTCTTCATCTTGGCCAGTGTCTGCCAAACACCCAGTTCATTTTTCTGCTTGCAGTGTCTCAAAAAGTAAAGAACTGGCTGCAGCCTTTAAGTCCAGCCAAGTTTCTTGTCCTTTGTCGTAGATACTTGATGTTGCGTGCTGTATTAGCGCAAAAACATCAGCAGTAGAATCAGTAGTGGTGCACTTTTGAAACTGCAGTGTGCATCTTCAGCTACCTACCAGAGAGTTATCCTTGAAGAGCAGGTTCTCTGGCTTCAGGTCGCGATGTGCAATATTTAGGGAGTGACAATGTTCCAAGGCTTGACTGATCTACAGTGGGAAGAGACATCAGACCGAGACATCACTCTGTGTGCGCGTGTCAAAGCAGCCTTTACACACACTTGATTTGAGCTGTGTGTGTTGGTTCTTTTGACCATGTGTCTATTGTTTAACTGCCTCAATTTATCCAGGCTGTGGGCTGCTAATGACATGGGAAGGCTGCAAGAGGAAAAATGTTTCACTCAAAGAAACGCTACTGGACTGACTGGATGGAGTTAAATATCTTGAAAAGTACATTCTAAGAACACAGTCTGAGTGGACTCCTGGTATGCTGCAGTGTGTGTTTGTGGCCGTGTGTGTCTTCACCTACCTGTTTAGTGACCTGGCTGGCCATCTTTTCAGTAAAGTGCCTGTGCTGACTGATTCTGTGGAACAGCTCACCGCCCTCCATCATCTCCATAACAATCAGGAGCCTTGCTCTGTGAAAAAAACAGGGAATTGGATGGTGATGGTCAGAGGAAAGAGGAAGATGTTTCTAGATATTGCAAGAGTAGAATCGATGTACGGGTGAATTCACGCACACACAGGGATCTTTACCTCGGGCTGGACTCGTGCGGGAACTGGACACTATTGGCATAAACCTCCAGGATTTGCACAATGTTTGGGTGGTTGGCGCACATCATATGGAGACGCACCTGCATGGAAGAGAGTCGAATGTCTATACATGCAGAATAAAGCATGCAAAATAAGAGCAACACAAGACAGCATCCCATCTTCAACACAACCACTCCATGTTAATACAATTCTGGTCCTGAGTGTGAGCTGACAAAGGAACTGACAAATGTCCTCATGGGTTCCAAGTGAGCGAGTCAACTAATACCCTGACAGTTTCACAGATGATATTTTGATATGTGACAGTATGAAAAGCACAGTTGTAAATACTGTAGTCAAGTGAATGACGGCTGAATTCCATTTAGCTGCAATGATCTGATATAACAAGAAATATAGAAGTGACACCACAGTAAAGACATAGCACTAACTCTAACAGCTGACACATTTCGATGGTTTCACCGTCATACCACCAAACCCTAATGTAGCAGCAGAGCAGCAGCTTCAGTTCTCTGTCTGTGTCTCCACACGATGCGTTCAGGCACAGTATTGAGTGTCGTTCAGCCACAATTTGGCGAACAACATGACACACAATCACAGTAGTTACGTGTCCAAAATGGAAGAAAATAGACTGGAAGCATGAAGCAGCAGCTTTGACACAAGAACCACAACAGAAAACAGCTTCACCTTTGTGTCACGTTTGTTATTGAAAGAACCACCTTTACGAACAGTTCAATAAAACTAACAGAAACTGTAAATTATGCAACTCACAATAAGGAGGCTTCCTTCAACTAGCCTGTTGCAATGATGCAAGCTGTGCAGCATCAGAGCATGCAAGAAGCATGTAAACTGAACGCATCATTACCATGCACACAAACAAAAACATAGCGTGTATCCAAAGAACACCCTCATTCAAAAAGATGCTAAACCTGCGTGAAGAATATATTGTTTAGTGGTAATAATCTGTGTGTGTCTTCTTGTCAGTGACAGCTTTCACAGTTCAGCAGCGAGAGCTTGTCTGAAGATAAGTCTGCGCTGCTTGTTTTGACTGCATGTCTCACTGCTGTGTAAGCTGCTTGATCAAAACAGAAGGCTGCTCATGACACGGAGAGGCGGCTAGACACAGAAAGACATTGTGACAGACAACAAAGCCCGTATGAACAGACACAGGAGCGCAGGAGACAGATTGATGAGGAAAGAAAAACAAGAATTAATAAAGACTGATAACAGGCGGGCAGACAGACCAAAGCATACTGATACAGCCAAAAACAACAGACAACAGACATTAATCTCAACCGTGATAGTGTTTCCTCTAACCTCATTTCTGGCCTTGGGGCGATCAATGAGGATCTTCAGGGCCAGCCGTTCCTGAGTTGACTTCTTCACACAAACTCTGAACAGGAAGAAAACAAAGAGTCGACAAACATCTCAATCGACATGATCACCAAATCTGAGTCACTCAATGATCAGTATTTTCTGTGGTTTAATCTTATTTTCAGGCGTTTCTGTTACCAAACACGTATTCGAGTCACAGTGTAACCACTGTTTCTGTACATAAAACACTAAGCTGGGCATTTTGCCACCATTCTTGTTTGTATGGTAAAGAAACACGATCGTTATCAAGTCAAGTTGATTTTATTTTATAGCTCAAAACCACAAATCTGTCTTAGGGGGCATCAAGCATTCAATAAAATGCCCAAAAGTCTCCACAAACACAAAACATAGCTATCAGTGTGTAACTGAATAAAAGATCCAGTGTGTGGTCACTCTCTGCTTTGTCCTCCCCTATGTGCGGTTACCTTTGCTACCAGTAAAAGTACACTGCTCAAGAAATCCATTAACCTCTTACCACACAGCTCCTCTTTGTTTCTGCTTAATTAACTTTAAGGTTGTTAGCATCATCTTCTTCAACACTGTCTGACAGCATCATGTAGATTCTGTATCAGCTCGTTCCAACTCTTCACAGAAGCCATACAATGCTCACGCAGAGGGAAACATTAGACTGAAGACAGTGTTTTAGGGCTGCATCATTACATTAAATGGGAATATGTTTCATTTTCCACAAAATGCGACCATTTGTGGGGTTGAACCAAGGCTATATCAGCTGGCATTAGCCCTGCACCGTTATACCTGCATTGGTGCAGATGTCAGTCGATAAAAAGCAGGACAGAAATTTATATGGATGTGGATATTTTATCTTATAACATTTTCTTCTGTGCTTGGGCCACAATAAGTGTTTTAGCTCACCAATATGGAGACTTTTTGTCAATTTCTATGGGCTTGAATGTGGTTCTGCAGGCGTAGTACATTCACACCTTTAAAAAGGTCAAAGGTTAATGTATTTTGTGCATTGTCCCTGTTCAGATAAAGATACATGAAACATGGAATTCAGCCTGCTATAAACACAAACAAGACATCAGCTGACAAACTCGAGTTAAGATCAGTATTTTGTCAACATCACAGTTTGTTATGGGAAATATGACTCTTGTCTGTCTCTGTGATGAACGTAAAACCAAAAAAGGCATCCGAGTCATAAATGTTTCATATATTCATTTCGAGGTTGAGAGAAAATTTGAATGAATATCTCCTGGTAATAGTTTTCTTCAAACTACATTTTAGAATTGCAGCAGAAAGCTGATGAAATATGGACCGCAGGGATGAACATTTCATTTTCGAGAAAGTCTTAACTCATTTCTGCCTCATCTAAGCAGCAAGGACTCAAATACAAACAGCAACCTCTGGCCCATAAACTCAGATTACACTATTAAAGCATTACTGCGAGAAACATTCTGCTTCGGCCAAAGTTCACTGGAAAGCAATACCTACCTAATGAATCACAGAGTTAGACAGAGGGGGGGCTGGTACAGTAAAAGACATGAATGTGTTATGAGACAGAAGGAGGTAGGCAAAAGCCTCCATGAATCAGAGAAATACAGAGTCACAAAACTAAGACACAGGGTGAGTAAGAGTTGTCAGGAAAGAAACAAGGTCTGGCATGAATCATCAGAGTTTAAGAGTGTGTTTACACGGAGGGCTGATGAGTCAATTTGTCAGTATTCTTGTCACTTCTTTGTCACCAAAGCTACACACATTAAGAAATAACAGGTTGCTCTCTGCTGATTCAGATCTCCAATAGCTTCAAAGTGCAGAATGGGCAGAAGGAAATCGGTGACACATGCTGATATATTACAGCCTGTATCTAACAGGAGTCAGCAGCGCAATCAGACTTCCACAGAAGAAACTGCACAACACATAAAAGACGTAGAAAGCTGCTTGAGCAGTCACATTTTTCAGTGACTGAATAAATCTAATTCAGTCTGGACCACTTTAGTCAAAGTATATTTACTAATACTGCATAAATTACACTTGGCGGTATGGCTCTGCTCTGGGGCCTCCCTGCCCTGAAGCAGAGAGAGCTCCTCTCTGCACTTCATGTGCTTACATGGGACGGTTATAAGCAGGGAGAGCAGCAGCAAAGACCCCAAAAGGGACAGAACAGAGCGGGCGACAACGGAAATAATATTGATTAAGTCAGACATATCATAAAAGATGGAGGTGAGGTGGAGGTGGGTTTTAAAGGGCTTGTAGAGGAAGCAGCGAGGGTAAGCAGGCTATGACAGCTTAAACAGGGCGCCCTGTTTGAGATGTGCCAATAAGGTGCTCAGCAGAGAATCAGCTAATGTGGGCTGGTTTAAGATCAGCTGTGGCATCAGCTAATGACGCTACAACGCCAATTGAGCTTGACCTCCGTGGCCAGCCTGAACTTCATATTAAGATACTGCTAATAAGACACATTAACTAGTATCAACAACTTCAGGCGGTGAGTCAAAGCAGAGGGACATCTCCAATGTTTTCTCTTTAATAACAGGCAAGCAGCCCTGTTTTCACGCCTGGTGGCAACTTCAATCTGTCCTTTAGATTCACCATGAGATCAAGTCCTTTCTTTGTGGGTTGAATGTAAAAAGGCTACAAAGTGATTGCTGCTTGTTGTGAGTATTTCAGTAATGTATGCTTTCCTGTGAGAGCATCCAAGCATCCACTATTCTATCAGAGTGTAGCTTTATGGTTTCATCTATAGCATGTGGACTAAAACCTGCCAAAGCCAGCAGACACAGACCCACTCTTTTCAACATGTTGACACGTATTCATTTGTCTATTAGGGAAGCACCAATCCGATACTAAAATCAGACCTCAGCCCAATACTGACTCAAAGCCTGACGTTGCCTTACACATAAAAGAAAGATCTTCCATGCAGTGAGACATACAGCTTATTAATTAAACACTGATATCAGATCAGTACTCGGTATTGGAATCAGATCAGAACTGAAAAAAGTGGATCAGTACATCCCTATTTTCTTTTTCCTTGCCCACGGTCATCTCTCCTTTCCCTGTGTTTTCTTCTCACAACACTGCCACGTTTTCAAACTCAGAAAGTCCTTCAGAAACAGGCTACAACATACTTTCACTCAAGGGTGTGATGGACAAAAGTTCTGGGTTGGATTCAAGCCCAGGACGTTGCAGTTACATGAACTGTGTCTGAGCCAACTGAGCCACCAGCAACGACAACAAAACTGTTAACGGTGCCAAACATCTCCATGTTAAGCCCCGAATTGTGATGGTGATACACACTAATAGTTGGTCCAGTCTGTTGAAGGTCGGTCAAGTAACAAGCTCTTTCGTATTCTCAACATGTGTTAATGTGTCATGGATAAAGTCAAACTGTGCTGCTGAATTGGTGCCACAGCGAACATGATCCAATAAAACCACAGGAGAAGTGGAAAGCAGCAGAAACATGTAGGAAGGTTTTTTTGGCAGCAGTCTCATAGTTTGTCTATTCGGCAGCCCAGTTAAAAAATAATCTGCTCTGACATCATACTTCAGCTGTTGGTGTGCCAAAAGTGTGGCTGCAACCACAGCGTATGCGCTCTACAGCAGCCTTCACAAACTTGGTTTCATCATGAACTGCAAGGGCTGGACAACATACCAATATTTATCTCTATCATTACTCCCGTCATGGAATTATATAACATTCTGAGTAACAAAACACTATTTTGGATCTAAACAAAACTACAAAGCACTTGATGCCTGCTCTGCTCTCACAGCTGGGCTTCTCCCAGCACGTCACATTTGTTCCAGTATGATCACAAATGATGCCTCAAATATGATTACCAATAACAACAGCAAGACAATTCAACAGGTGATTATCCCAGTCACATACAGATGACATGATGTCATTGTCTCCTGGTTATGTAATAGTACTTGTCCTGGTTCTGGTTTAATGAAAACATTTTACTGCATGTTCTGTCTACATAATCCTGCAAAGGGGCAACAGTTTGATATCAATCTGCTGCAGCACAAACACAATTTAATCCACAGAAAAGACAATATTTAGTGACTGGAGAAAGACCATGGAGAGAGGCACTTCTTAAAACACTCACCTGACAGGTCCACTGATGCCAGCTCCTAACTTCTGTGTCCAGTTTATGTTGTACTCGTCTAGAATGGAGGTCTCCTGTTGGGAGGAGAAACCACACCAAATAATATATCAGCTGTTTGAAAAGAAATGAAGACATGCACTTCTGTGTAATAACTATCGTGTCCAATACCATTTGTCTAGTTTCACGACAGTGCAAATCCTTAACAAAGATTATTTATGGAAAAAAAGACAGCTTGGCTGCTCTAAAACACATATGTGGGCAAGCCTGGTCAATGGTTAGAAAAGGAGGAAGAGATGCTGACCAGGAAAGAGGGAAGCTCTGGGAAACAACCTCTGTAGTCAACCAAGCTGAAAACTGTTGGACAGGAGCTCTTCAGACATGTGTGCTATTTTTGGTTGGTCATTATTTCCGACTTTGTGCTGTAGTTAAGTCAAAACTGTTAACGGACCAACTCTGTCGATGCCTTCAGTTACAAAACTTGTGATCAGAGAGTAAGTAAACTAACGCTTTCCCTCATTCCTGAGAATATATCGGTCTTGGCCAGCACAATGAATTTAATTGTGCGGCACTGCCAACAGCTACCATAATGTCTCCTCCCCACTGCCTCAGCCAGTCCAATCTAGGATCCAAGGCGATTACATAACATCGGACAAGAGGCTGGTATTTACTACACAACTACCCAGGGGTCTGCACTTCATACCTTTGAAGGATCTGACTTCACTATTCCCAACATTGGTAGCCATGGATTATGAATCTAACAAAGATAGTTACCAATTAGGTCTGTTGCCTCTCGGATTTCCAAACATGTGAACCAATAAATCAGGCGCAATGTTCTCATATGGCACAATCAGGTTAGACAAAAACTGCACAGACTGTTTACACACTTTGGTCCAATCCTCTCAGCTGAACCTGTTCTGGAGTAATTTAGCTGTGCAGCAGAGGTTACCATGATGAGCGAGTGCGGCAGAGTCCTGATACCAGAGAACCTGAGTTAAACCCAAAATTAGTTAGCTATCCTCTAATCTTTCTTTGTGATAACGGTCCCAGTAGTTCCCCAGTGTGTGATCCATTTCTCAGCATCGCCCCCCTGGGTTGACTGCCCAGCACTCTCTGACCCAACTGAGAGAGCGAGGGCCAGATCCACTTGAGATCATATTTTACAGCTGACAGAAAATGCTTGGGCAGCAACACATCAGTGAGAGCAGGCCAGGAACAAATCCCAGAGCTCAGGTGTATGGAAATGTTGCTGGTTAATGACTATGACCATGCAAGATAGATCCAAGCTCCACACTAATGTTTATCAAGGATAAAACTTTCCACAAAGCATTTTTCATTGATTACATTTCTACTATATGTAAGGTAGACAATAACTATAGTCGGTGGATGCCATATGATACACAAACCCATGACAATCTCACACCACAAGATTCAAGGGTGTCTTTCCAAATAAGGCTTCTCACATTCAAACTTCATTAAATGAAGAACAAAAGTGATCACTTCAATGCATTGGGATTTACATGCCATTTTGTTAAAAAAAAATACCTTGATGAACTTGTCTGCGTTGTTATCCTCCGACATGGTGCCTGCTCTGGACAAATGAAGTCTGCTTCGCCGATCTCAGACAGCTGACAGTCGAAACAAAGCGTTTTTCTCTGACCTTCACCAAGTTTCGGTCTCGGAACCCTGGGCTGGACCAAGGACTATTAGATTACTACTGGTGACAGGAGAAGGCCATTAGGGCAAAATGACATTCGGCCGCCTATCAGCCAAAGCCGTGTTGCGTTCACTTGGAGACCTGAAGTCCACCAGCCGGTGCGATGTAACGCCAAATCAGGCCAGCTCGGCTCACAACCTCGGGGTCCGACTCGCTCTTCAAGTCGTCTTAAAATCACTGTAGTGACCATGTAGAGTGCCAAACTCCGAGCAAGGTGACCAGAAAAGCCGAAGACAAGCCCAATGTGGACTAGCCTACCACTTTTGGAGCGGCACTGATCATAGGGCAAGAAGTGTATTTTTAGCCAGCGCAATAAGAGCAGTACTCTGCTAGCGCTTGGGACCGGCTAAATTGCTCGTAGCTCGCTTGCTAGCAAGTGAGCTGGTGCCACTCCATCCCACGGTCAGGGAAGATGGTCAACCTTACACGACAAAGACAATCGGGAAAGACGCAGTAGTCAACGGATACTATCCGAAAATCACGCGATGGGTGCTGGGTTGATCTGACACAACGAGCACACCGTGTTCCCAAAAGCAGAGCAGCCTATTATGTCGTCGAGCCGAGTCTGCTAAAGCGCTAGCGAGTTAGCTCAGGTGGCAAGTTCGTTTTCCGGCTCTACTCGAAGCCACAGAAGTTAACATTCTTCCGTGGGACAGTATAAGAAAAATGAGCGCTCGTACGGAACAATAACATCATCTCAGTGCTGGAAAGGGTTAATAATGAATGTTCAGAGGTGACCAGGGAGATACACACATCTCCGGACTATTTTGCTAATCCCATATCTTCTTGTCAGGGGGGATACACAACCCGAGTCGGCACAACGCAATAGCAGTCCACGCAGAACGCCTGATAAAAGTCGTCGATACGTTTTGTATATTTGGATCATGTGTGGACGGGCATTAGTTTTCTATACATAAATGGGTATTGTTTGGTAAGTAATAAAGGAATTCTGGTCAGTCTATTTTTAATCTGGACCGCTTTAAATTTTGATAAGAATAAGCTTGAACTGGTCACACTCTGAAGTGTCGTTCGAAGGTCCCAGTTTTTTGTTTTTTTTTTATATAAACTTTGTTAATAATCGTCTCTGTGTGCAAACAATACGGCAAACGGGTCGTGAGATACAGCGATGAAATACTGACCACATAACAGACACAAATTAAATTAGATTGAAATAAACAGAAAAACGAAATTAAGAGTCATTAAGAGTGTCTTCAATGCTAAAAGCATTAGGTTCCTGCATTTTTCCTTTCTATAATGTTCAGAGCAGCAAGGAAACAGTTCTCTTAGTAAGATGATGATGTTTGTGGTAGTCCTGAGGAGTTGTGCTTCATGAAAAAAGGTTCCCTGCAGAAGAATACAGTAAATCACAAATTCAAGATTGTTTTCACTGAGTAAAGAGCCAGAAATTATACCATCAACCTGAGAGTGGAAAAGGTCCCCACTCTGTGAAAGATGTCATGCCTGGTCCTGGTACTCCAGAAGGGCCACCCAAAAGTGTTAAATTGCTACAGATCCTTTGCCCTGACATTCAACATAATGGAGACATGTACAAGATAGAAACTCTTGCACCTGAGGCCCCCAGTCAGACCAGCACTGGACCCCCTGCAGTTTGCCTACCAGGAGAACATCAGAGTGGACGACACAATCATTTACCTGCTATACCCTTCTTATTCCCACCTGGACGTGGCTGGAAGCACAGTGAGGATGTGATCTTTGTTTTCTCCAGTGCTTTAAATACCACAGAGCCTCTGGGAGACAAACTCAGGGCCATACAGGTGAACACTAAGCCTCATCTGACCCTTATAACCACGTGCATCCTTGGGGAAAATATCAAGGTGGTTCACTCCTATAAATACCTAAGAGTACAGGGTATCTATCTATCTATCTATCTATCTATCTATCTATCTATCTATCTATCCTTCACTTTTAGAGGAATTGGGGTATTGTTTGTAAGTACTGGTAGTAATGATGGATTATAACAGTGAATTTTAAGACAATTGAATTTTTTTTTGAAAGGCCACGAAATAAATCTGATGTGAATCAGTTTTAAAACTACTCATTCATACAAAATTGAATAAAACAAAATTGTTTTATTCAATTTTGTAAAACAAAATTGTTTTATTCAATTTTGTATCGAACTTACTATTGTTGTTTATTTATTGCATTATTTTTTACTTTGTCTTATATAATACATAGCGATAAGAGAAGGAAAACATAAGATAAGAGAATTGTTTTTTGGTGAAGATACAAATTTTCTGCATTACATGACCTGCATGCACATTCACATTTTGGAAATATGTTTAATGTACAGACAATGCATGTGTGAT
This sequence comes from Chaetodon auriga, assembly GCF_051107435.1. Lineage (NCBI taxonomy): Eukaryota > Metazoa > Chordata > Actinopteri > Chaetodontiformes > Chaetodontidae > Chaetodon > Chaetodon auriga. Next base: position 16,587,975 of record NC_135078.1, on the reverse strand, counting down.
GGCATACATCAAACAGAAAGTCCTTACTTTTCCAACAGCTGCACAACCTTCATCGATGTGTAATTTTCCTTTTAAACATGCTGTTAACTCAATTTACCTGTGCAACCAACTCCCTGTATCTCTACTGTATGTCAGTGGATCAAGATCGTCGAGGTCAGCCCAGTTATTCGCAAGATGGGAAAAAGAAAGAAAAGAAAATGTCATCTTTGTTAGGTCAATTCTGAACAGTCAGATTGCAATTTGTAGGTTTAATTTCCATCAACATGCACACACGAGCAGTATGTAAATAGTATTTCTATATTTGCGCCCGTGCGGGGAGTGGCGTGTTCGCCGGCTCACGTGGATGCCACAAAACAGCCATAGAGAATTCGTGGACTTCCTGAAAATAGTGCCATGTTATATGTGTATGTTTTTAAAATAAAGGAGTGACTATGTATTTCTTTTGTCGGTCTATATTAAATATGACCACATTTGACTTTTTAGCAGATGGATGGTTCTCCAAGGACCCATTGTAGGAATATTTGGTAATGTGTTGTGAGCCGTTACACCTTTCATATATCCCTCCGCTGTTTTTTGTCCCCTTTCAGACTGTTTTGGTCTTTTCGCTGTTAGCAACGGAAAGAACCCGAGATAGCTGTAAACCCTATTTTGAGATAATCGAATTTTTTTGTTAGGATTACATAACAGATTGACAAGAGGCGTAACGCCCATGTTTATTTTGAAGGAGTGATTGGCGCATGTTGTCTTTTTTAAATATTGTTTATTTCTGTTTTAATAGGAATTGTACAGATTGCTAATTTAGCTAGCAACTGTTAGCAGCTAGCTTCTTAGCATAGCATCTTCCTCAAGAGGCACGTTGACGTTAGCCTGCAAGCTAGTCAGATCTTAGAATTGCTAACGTTGGCGAACTGTCACACAAACATACACCGTCATATCGTCTAGAAATTGCGGTGTGAAGCTGGTCGTTTTAAGACGCCGTCTTTTATGGGATCACAATGTCAATGAAGGCCGGTGGAAATCGCAGCAAGCCTGGCGGTGGCAACACCGCTGGTGCCGCCGCCTCCGGTGCCGGAGGAAGCGGCGGGGGAAGACAGAATCTGGGCAGGTCTGTGAAATTAAAACGTTAAGTTATCGAAGTAAAAACACAGCAACATGGGGTGATGTGGCCAGTGTTCATTACTTGGAAACAGTGATTTCCAACAGTGGCAGTTTGGAGAGATGACATTCCCGTTAAGTGGTCCAAAACTAGTACGTGTTTGTGAACGGTTTGAGGGCCTTGCGACGTGTTGGATATCTAGCGTAACGTTATGCAGTTAAGCTAGCGAGGCCTGCCTGCTTGCTCCAATAATGTTGCAACTTCGACGTTACGTTTCCTCCTCCTGCACGTTAGATACTCTGTATCATCTTTGTTTCTGAGTATGCATCTAAACATGTTTGGATGGACAAACATATTTTTCATGTGTGTGGCAGTGAATCTGCTCGCCAAGTTGCTGATAATAGTTTACTGGAGTCAATTGAGCTAGCGTTAATTAGCCGTTTGACAGCCCATGCTTGTTATTCAGTGCACTTGCCTCATTCAGTAACAGAACGGCTAGCTAACGGGTCAGCCTGGTGACTTCAACCCAAGAGACTGCGATAACGCCGCTGTGATTGTTTTCATTTGACTGGCACATAGCTTGGAACATTACCGCAATATTGCTGCAACGGGTTTGCCAAGAAATTGATAAAAAGCGTGTGGGCGCACGATAGAAAGGGGCGGGTGTGGAGAAGGGGGTGAGGAGGAGAAGAAGGGGGAATTACAGACCGACGGGCTTTCAACCTTGACGTTGCCGTAGCTGCTTGTGTGAAATTGTGTCCTTGAAGCATGACATTTCTGCACATGTCCTACGATAAAGCTAAAACATACTGTCCGTGCAGGAGCTGCATGCGTATTGTGAATTTTGATGGGTTTTAATTTGGCCCAGCTTCTGTTCACCGGTCACTAGGACAGTGCGTCCCATGCATTGCGTAGATTTCATCCAGTAAGGCCGTGTGAAGATATGGAATATGAGATTGGACCAGTTGTACTTATGCATCCAAAACCAGCCTATTTCAGTTCGAAATGACTCGGATTGGTTTTGTTATCGTATTGAGGAACCGAGTGTGTTCAAGTGAGCCTATTACTCATTTACTACAACAGATATAATGTAGGGAATGTGGCCATTGCCTACATTGAATCAGTGTGAATGCCTGGCCATGTGCCAGCTGCTGAACAAGGTGCATTTTAGGACATGCTTGGAAAAAATGTAGGCTAAAGAGTGTTTGGCTGGCAGCCCCTTAAATATTATTGCAACCAGCTAAATATCATGGAGTCTGTAGCAATTTTCAGAATCTACATTGCATTCAAATATGCAATGAATTTACACCTGATGTTGGTTAGATTGCTTAATTCCTGTTGATGATGATTCTTGGGGTTCCCTTTCAACATGTGCACCTGCAGCTCATCTCAAAGATTTATGCCACCACCTCATGAGATTTCATCATTCAGTTTTGCAATTGCCCCCATGAGAGAGTGCTTTGTTTCAGTAAGCTTGCAAAAAATAAGTGCTAATGATGACGATAAGTTGTGACAATAATGCCATTTTTTTTCCAGGGGAAGACACAGTGGTAAAGGTCCCGCAGCAGTAAGTAGCTGGTTAATTCTCATAAGTCAGTGGAACATGGCTTGTATGCCAAGTAGGCATCTATCATCAGAAGTTTGGTATACCTGTGCTGTTTTTTACCAAAGAAGGAAAGCTGCTCTTTGAAACCCACACACTTGATTAATACTACTTTTTGTTCATTCTGTGCAGTCAATTGAATACATTGCCATATTTTGTAAGGCATGCAGTTTGGTTTAAAAGTTGCACAGAATGGATGTCACAGAAATAAATCCAGTGGTTCAGAATCTGTTTTTTATAGTTAGGCATTATGAATCTAACACATATCCAGTAGTTGTCACATGGCTGTGAGAGCTATTGAGCATAATTTTTCTTTGCAAATTGGGAAATTAACTGTGTTTTTTCTTTAGGTCATTTTCAATGGTGTATATGCAAATATGAGGATGGTCCATGTCTTGACTTCAGTGGTGGTATGTTTCCTGTGTGTCTGCCATGTTAAGTTTTTAAGATGATGTTCCACATGTGTCTAGGATGTCCTTCTGAATATTGTCTTCTGTGTCCTAGCAATAATGAATAGAGAAATAAGCACAGTTACAAGGAAACCATGTCTGAAGCAACCATGTGAATCATGCTTACAGTAAATGAATTTGCAACAGCAGTATGTACTGCCGTCTGTCTTTCACCACATGCTGTTTCTTCAAAATGTCAAAGCTGCTATAAACAAAGCCTGTGTGATTTGTAGAGACAGCTGGTTGCATAAACAAAGCAGACATTGATCAATCATTTATCTGTTTCACAGCAGATGGGTTTCTGAACTTGTTTCTTGAATGTGTAAATTGACATTGACACTGCATACAGTGAATAATGATAGGCCTATTTTTTTTTGTAGGGCGCCAAGTGTGAGCTGAAAGTGAAAAATGGTGCAGTCTATGAAGGAGTATTTAAGACATATGGTCCGGAGGTAAGGATCACTCACACTACGATGCTCTTATAGGTGCTAATATGTAGCTAGATCTGTGATTTCCTCAGTAGCAGTACTAGTGGTTGAGGTTAACTGTGCTAGGAAGATGGTGCTCAGCCAGCACTCAGCAGCAGCTTCACCCCTGAGGTGGTTTAGACAAAGATCGCCCGGTCCATCTTTCCTTTTATGGAAGAGAGGTATGTGGCCCGTCATCTTCCCTTTTAGGTTGAAGTATTCCCCAATCTCTTTTCCTGTGGGGAAAATATCATTTTGCACCAATGAAAATCTTAACCTGAGCAATGGTATGAGTTTTTGACTTAAACTTCAGTTTATGATGGAATGCATGAATCAATGAAGCATACATTACGCCCTGTTTTCACACCAATCAGTAAGGTTAATATTTATATATCTTGTAGTTCCCGACTCTTTTATCAGACTGTGTGACTGAAACGTGAGTAAGGCTGGCAGGATACTCCAAACGAAATTGAATTTTGTGTGCTTGCACAGGCAAACACACCACTTTGTTTTGAGACCAAATCAAAGCATCACATTTGGCTTTTATTACCACGGTGTGTGCAAGCCGAAGAGTCAAACATGCTGAAATATTCACAGAGCTGTATTCACCAACTCTCTGTACAAGGTCTCTCAGTCAACAATGTAATGTTTGGTTTCCGGGCTAGTGTTTTCAATTTTCTTTCGTAGTATGATTCTGGTTGTAGCATAACTGTGTTTTTAGGAAATTGGTGGTGGTGTCTGTTCCCACTGCAGCTTACAAGCTCCCCCATCTGGCATTGGTGCCATTAAAGCAGAGCTCAATTAACTGATGTCAGTCAAACTTTAGTTTATATGTGCTGTCAACCAAACACTTGGGAAGGATTTCCCATCGTTCATCTTTAGGCAAGCATGTCCTTGTGCCATGCCTGAGCCAAGATGGCTTGTATTCATTCCAGTTAAACACACCGAGTGATAAAAATGGCTTAGGTCCTCTTTTCCCAGGTTGTGCTCATCAGGATTATTTACATTATGCACTCATTTATCAGTAGATATTCTTTTTGATTAACTGATTCATAATTTGATTTAGAAAATGTCATGAAATAGTGAAAGAAGTTTGCCTCAAATTTCAAGGGCCCAGGGTGACCTCTTCAGACGACTGCAGTGTGTGATTTGGCTGAAACAATTCACGGTGTCTGTCTTCCATGTCCCATGGTTCCTCACCTCCTCAGTAGATGGTTTAGGCTTTTGCTGTATTTCAGAGTCCCTTTTAATCCAGTTTAACAAAACTTTCTTCCTCAGTGTGACCTGGTGTTGGATGCAGCCCACAGAAAGAGCCCAGAGCCGAGCATAGCCCCCAGGAAAGAGGATATTGTGGAGAGCATCATTTTCAAGGCCTCAGATGTCGTTGTGGTGACCTTCAAAGATGTGGACCTGAATTTTGCCAGGAAAGGTACCGAGGATGTTTGTGCTTACAAATATTATCTAGGTACACCAACAGCAGTCTTGATATACTGAACCTAGTCTTGTACATGGTAAAAACTTGTGAGGTATACACAATGTAACTAGGTTAGTTTGTCACTTTGTATTCATTGCACACACACACACACACACACACACACAAATAAACACATGCCAGAGTGAATGCCCATCAGTGCATATACACAACATTGATCTGTTTCAGTCTGCCTTCACTACCTTGATGTCACAGAGGCTTTGTCATGAGTTAAATCTCGTGTCTCTGCTCTGAGTGGCCAGTCATTGAAGACTAATGTGATCTATTGATTGGTCCGAAGGTTGCCCTGGTGCAGCAAGGACACTCAATAAAAGCCGAATGAGTCTTCATCTAATTCATCTTGACCCTTACAATTCTCCTTTGAACAATAATAGGCTGTGTGGGAGGGTATTATTTTCTGCAAATGAACAGGTGAAAATGAGTAAGGGCTGCACCACATGGTTTGATGAGATGGTACCACACTGGTGCCACATCTAAAAATCAAATTGTTAACCTTTTGCATTGGGCAATTGTGAAATGACTGGAATTTTCACAAGGCAATTAACTTCAGTGTTTAATACAAGAATTATCTCCACGGATAGTATACGGGTCAGAAATGTCCTTTTCTGTTTAGAAGGCACATGTGTTTTTACCAATTTAATGGCTGAAACAAGGGGACATGGGAAAGAAATGATGAAAATATGAACCAGAATTTCCCTATATGACTCACAGATGATCCATATCTGAAAATTGTTGGATAGGAAGTCACTTATTGGTGTGATCTCCAGTCAGTCATTCTGTCTGTCAGTCAGTCCATCTTCTGACTCTCTGTCATCTGTCTGTCTCTCCTCTCCAATGGTCTAGTCTCCTCTGACACAGGTAATATATGGCTGTTTTCTCCTCTCGCACATCTCTGTATGCACTCAAACAAACTTGTGAATCTCTTTGGCTTGGGCCTGATCTGTTGCCACCTATTGCTGCATTTTAAATCCAATTTTGATGAAAGAATTTGGGGATCACTGCTTTCATATAACCTAAAAATAGAAATCGAATATCCAATGCAGGTCAGTCTTGCTCCATCTTTTCACCAGATCTTTTGTTATCTTTAGACTGGATGTTGCTTTCGGTGGAAGAGTTGCCACTTTCCCAATCATACACTGTTTAATTAAGCTTTTATGGTAAGACTTTATATTAAGGTACACTAGTTGCTTATTAGCATGCATATTAGTAACATATTGGGTCCTTATTGGGCACTATAACGCTTATTTATTGTCTGTGTCTATTAAGGGTTAGGTTATTAAGATCATAGTTCATTTGTATCTACTTCCTTACTGATTACCAGTAAACAATAATTAGGAGGTTATTGAGGAAAAAGTCAGAGTTAATGACATAGTAGTTGTAGAATATGGTCATGCTGAATAAGGCAGTAAAGTGCTTTTTAATGACAAATAATAAGCTAATATGCTGCTAATATGCATGCTAATAAACAACAAGAAGTTAATGTTGAAATGTGTACCTTCATAAAAAGTTTTCCTGCTTTTACTTTAAAGCTCAGCAGAGGCTCTGAACTGAAGCCTATGCTGGCCATGGCCTTGGACTTCATACGTATGGCCTTGTGCTTACTTGAGAGGAATCTGAGGATGTGTGAGAGATACACTGCTAATAGTGTAAAATGTTTAAACTAACACTAACACTTGTTTGTTTTTAACAAAAACTAATGCCTATTCCGTTTTTAACATTAGTTTTAGTTTTAAACCGTCAGTTAAATTTATATACTAAATTTAAATATACAGTTTTAACTGATTTTATTGTTTTTTAGACCTTTGCAGCAAAGGCTCACTTTGAGAAGAGGGAAGGGTATTCTTATTATTGTTATTCTAACTTATCTTTCAAAGCATTATTTTATTTTCCTAAATATGGGGTTCTGGCAGGGCAATGGATTTCAAATCTCCCCGGACCCAGGCTCAGTTCAAATCAGAGCTAGATGGAAAAGCGAAAATTCTAGGCATTATGACTGATTCCATTGAAAGCAACAAATTGAAATCTCATGTCGAGCACTTGCACCTTAATCTTCTTTCTGATCATTGTATTAAAAATGGAATTATGTAAGGATGTTTAATTTGGTTTGGCTCTGAATTGCTTTGAGGTCATGTAATTGACTGCAATCTAAATGCATGTTTGCTTAACTGTCACTATGCCCACATTTGATATGTAAATGCTCCTTATTTTATTGCGATTCCCTTGATGGAGAGTGTGCATAGAGCATACCGACCACCTCTACTAATGTGACACCTGTTAGCCCAGCTGCCTGTATGGTGCCATTCTAGTTTCTGGTCTTCATTTCTGAACTTGCCTTCTTCCAGAAATGCTTAAATGCCCTTTGCATTGTGGGATGATTTGGGATGTCTGAGTTATGTAATTCCAGGTGGCTCATATGCTTTATGCACATAGTCCATTGGTACCAGTTCTGAGAATGTGAGAGCAGACTTGGGCTGACATGAGATTAGATTTCCTTTCACATATAATTGGGGGTTTTCTTTGAGCATGCCTGTTCCTAGTTTTAGTTTAGCCAACCAAAGTATTATGTAAGTTTGCTTAAATATAGTGAACGTCCTGAAAATACGGACTATCATCTGCCCCAAGTAGTGTTTTATACACGTGAATGTTGCTTTTCATGATGTGTGGAAAAGGTCTGCCATCTGAAAATATTGTAGTACCTTACTTCTTGATTGAGTCATTCTATTTTGTTACAGGCTGCAGTAGTGACTGGGGACTACGCTCTCTTTACGAGGCTGTTTTCATATTGTGGCTCACACAGCTAGAACACTTTATCCTTGTTAGCTTTACCAAGGCCAGCTCAATCAAATAGCTCAGTTTATTTATTTTTATTTATTTAGTGATTTTTTATTTATTTTTTTAAAGGATTTTTTTTTTCCACAATCCAGTTGGGCCCATGTCTGGTTGTGAGTTGATGTGCCTGAACAACCACTACCTCCATATAGACGTTTGCTGTGAGAGCTTGTGGCAGAAGCTCTTGAGGCATGAGCGCTTCTCTGCAGAAACAGTGACAGTGCAGCCATGTGACTGTATACCATCATGAGCTTCTGTGTGCGTGTGTTTGCGTGCATGTGCGGCGGTCTACTGTACATCAAAACATGTTGTTTGTGTGTGCCGCAGACAACTTCACAGATGCAGCAGTGAGCAGTAGGATCAATGGCGAGCACAAAGAGAAAGATTTAGAGCCCTGGGATGGAGGAGAGACCCACAACTCTGACAGCCTTGAGTCTCTGGATACAGATGTGGTAAAAACACAAAACAGACACAAACACAACAAACACATTCGAGCTGCACTTGTGAGTACACTGAATGGAATCCATACAGGCCGTCACAAATTTGACAGTGACAGGAGTAAACACGTTGTTGTGTCATCTGATCTGCTTCATTGATAATTTGTTGATAGGCTTTGTGTTAAAGTCTCTCTCTCTGTTCATATCAGTCAAATGGGTGGGACCCCAATGACATGTTCAAGTACAATGAGGAGAAGTATGGAGTCTTATCTACATATGACAGCAGCCTGTCCACATATACGTAAGATTCTCTGTGTTCTCTTCAAATGTATTCCATTTTGTTGCATGTTTTCTTTATTTAAACTTAAGCATTGTGTTTTCTGCAGATATTTTTTATATCTCTCATCAGTGACCTTTTGCTGTATCTCAGTCTCAGTCTCAGTCACTCAATCACCTTGCTGCCCTTGTCTGACCTGAGCTTGTTTCCCAGGGTCCCCCTGGAGCGGGACAACTCAGAAGAGTTCCTCAAGAGGGAGGCACGTGCTGCCCAGCTGGCAGAGGAGATTGAGGCCAGTGCCACATACAAGGCCCGTGTGGCCCTGGAGAACGATGAACGCTCTGAGGAGGAGAAATATACTGCTGTGGTGCGAGGGGAGAGGGAGACTCACACACTGAGCAGGTGAGGCAAGGATTCACGAGAGATTGTGTTCACAACAGCGTGTGCCTATAATATTTCATTCATACTCGTTGTTCATAATTGGCTCGTGGTGTGCACCACAATGCCACCTGCTTCAAAATGCAGCAACGCAGCGCTGCAGCACTTCTTGTTGTTGGATTTAGTTTACACGTGTAAATGTTATTATTAAAGGTGCATACTGGGAAGTCATGGAGCTGGCCCAGCAGTTAATTGAGTCAGCAGCTTTATTGTTAATGTTTGCAAATTTCATCGCCTGTAGGTCTGTTGGAACATGCATCATTCATGTTTTATAGTTATAAATTATTAAATTAAATATTCCTTGGGCCTATTTTTAACAAGTTGCAACATGCTCATGCAGTAAAGCTGACTATAAATATCAGTAGAGATGATTTATCATGTAGGAGTACTTATGTCCTCCACAGGTACACACTGTAAACTCTTTTATATGCACTCTGTATACTTCATTTCCAGTGCCTGACAAAGGCAAGAGAAGGATCTATGTACCAGCATGGCATATACCACATTTCAGAATAATGTTTTAAGGATTTTGAAGTCTTACCATTTAAGTGCCAGGATGAGAGCACAAGTACTGTATGTGTTCTATATGTACATAATGCTTGCACATGATGTGGGTCCACAGTAGAAAAGCTCAGTCACAGGCTTGAGAAGGAAGACTAAGTAATTCCAACAAAGTCACTAAGTAGACAGCAGCTGTTCCTAGAACAAATACTTCCCTGGTAATTAAAGAAAACATGCTCATTTTGGCTGATGAGAAGTACTTAGTTGAATGTAATAGAGTGTAGAATTAATTCCACCCCTTTGTTATCTTGACTATTGTCTCTGCCTGTACTGTGTGTGTGTGTGTGTGTGTGTGTGTGTGTGCGTGTCCAGAGAGAACAAGTACATTCCTCCAGGTCAGAGGAACAGGGAGGCGATGTCATGGGGACCGGGACGTCAGAATTCACCTCGTCTGGCTCAGAGCTCAGCTGGACCCTCAGCTCCCCGACCAGGACCTCATGACTACAGTCCCAGTTCCGGGGCTGACCAGAGGGTGGTTAATGGAGGTGTGTTGAATACATCACACACAAACCTATGGCGTTACTTGCTACAGCCTATATACAAAATACTTCAGAAATGTACAGAGCTGCTTTGGTTGGTGAGTGATTTGGGCAGTATAGTGATAGAGGTAGTGTTATCTGCTGGTGGAGACTTGTTGTTCTCTGCTTAATTAAATCATTTTATTTAATTTCATTCTTTCTCATGTTTATTAATCCCCCCCCCCCTCTTTTTATCCCTGCTATACCTTTGTTTTCCCCACTTTAACTGGTTTTCGTCTGCTGGTTGTTATCCTTGATCATTTTTCCTTCCCTCTTTTAGGTTCATCCCATTGGCCCTCACCCTGTCCGTCTCCTTCCTCCCGCCCCCCCTCTCGTTACCAGTCTGGCCCCTCCTCCCTGCCTCCTCGGGCGACCACGCCCACCAGACCACCCTCCAGACCCCCCTCTCGACCCTCCAGGCCTCCCTCTCATTCATCCCACCCCTCCTATCCCTCCTCCTCATCCTCCTTTTCCCATCATGGGCCCACGTCGCCAGCCTCCACTCTGCCCAAACGCATGTCTTCAGAAGGTACCCACATCAGTGTGGAGTAGACCTGGGCAAAGGCATGAGTTGAAGGTGGATGGATTGAGGTCAATACCGAAATTCAATTCTTAATCATATTGGAAGTGTCTTCAAAGTTAAATAAGGAAACTGCTTTCAAAAATAAATTTGCCCAGGTCTAGTGTGGAACAACACAGATAGGTGAAACAGCTTTTTCAGACTGATGTGGGGTCAGACTGAAGCCACAAAGCTGATCCCTTGTCAGTGTGTCTGGCAGTTTCACCTTGGCATGTGGGTGCACCACGGGTGTGTGCTGTACTTTCTGTTTAGCCAGAGTTATGCCACTGAAAACACAAACCCACCAGTTTCTTGTAGTTTTCTGCCATTGCCGGTTCATAAAATTTTTTCAAGTCTGTTGCATTCATTGGCCAAAAGTGCGATCTGTTGTATGTAATGACAGCCTGATTTTACTGCAGCAACAGTCCTTACTATGGGATGCCAGAAAAAACTAAGCTACTCGTCAATATCTTAATTTATTATTTGAACACATTAGGTGTTTTTTGGTTTGGTTTTTAGACTCCGCACTATCAGCACGGTGATGCTCTTTGTCACTGTCCTGAAACTGAGGGGACGAACACACGACTGTCAGCAAGGCCTGAAAGCCTCTCAGTCCTTGTTTCATGTTAAATCCAGCGAGTTGGAGTACTGAGCTAAAATGATGAAGTTCTGCTGTCCAAATTTAATAGTGAAATGGCAAAATATTCAACAAGTGTGTAGTGTTTTAACACTATAACACAGCAAACTCTGCTAAACAGTGAATTCTTTAAACACCTCAACTCCTTTCCTCCATTTCCTTGTTTCTCCTCTCTCTCTTCACTTGTTTGTGGTTTGAAAGGTGTGGTGTGTTTGATCACTTTACAGGATCATCTGCGGTTTTTCCAATAACAAGCATGTCACAAAATAACGTTACCGTATGATGTGATATTTTAAAGATTGAGATATATAATCAGTGCAGAGGTTTGGGGTTTTGTGAGATGCACATTCTTCACAGGATGTTAGGAAACACGTGCTGTTCACTGTAGTTACTCACCTCCACTGTCTGTTTCTGTAGTTCTCTCTGTCTTCATCTGTCTTTCTTCATCTACAGGTCCACCCAGGATGTCTCCGAAATCCCAGCGGACGCCTCGTGCTCACAGAGTGCCACCCTGCCGGACCACTGGAGTCCCTCCAGGAGTGGACTTAATTTCCCACAATGCCCCTGGAGAGGTTCCAGTGACTCCACCAACCAGGAGCAGTTCTTCTGGAGGGACCTGGTCGTCTGTGGTTAGTGGAGGTGAGATAATTCTTTAGTTCTTTCCTTCCTTTTTCTTGTTATTTCGTTATTCTTTTTGTGTTTTTGATATGATACATTTCCAACCATATGAATATTTCTTCTTCATTAAGATATCACGCAATGGAACATATCTGCAGAGGAGTTAAGATATTATGGTTTAGTATGATGAGTGCAAGCCCTAACCTGTTTTGATTTAATTAAAATGATGATACACCTTCTCCCCATCCACAGCTCACAGACCTCGCTCCCCCCGACAGAACAGTATGGGTGGAAGCTCCACTGGCTCCTCCTCCATCCCCTCACCCCAGACAGGAACAGCTCCTGTGGAAACTGCTGCTACACCAACATCAGCTTCCTCTCCTACTGCTGCTAGTCCCGCCCCCAACATGGTCGCCTCTCCATCAGGAGATGGTAAGCTTAAAGTTAACCCCCACTGTCACTTGGATTGATTGAGGGCAGAAGAAATGCTGAGTATGATGTGCAAATCCTGATTTTGGTGTACTTGGATTTGTTGTTTTCTTGTTGATTCTGCAGCAATCAGAACAGTCAGCGCTGATCACGAATCTTTGCTCTGCTTTTATTCTGGGATTAAACGGACTATTTTTCTGTTCTGTATAGCAAAAGAGTGTCGTGTCCAGGAGACAAGACAAACATCCCCCACAGCAAACAAGGAGAACATCAAGCCCTTGGACAGCTCACCTAGTATCACCAGACCAGTCTGTAAAGGTACAGTAAACAGTAGACAGCAGTATTTGCTGAATCTGAATCCATTTGGTGACTGAAACCCTCAATCATGTCTTTCTCTCTTTCTCTGCTCACCTTACAGGACCCCCTTCTTTGGCACCAGACCACAGAAAACAAATAGACAATTTAAAGAAATTTAGTGTAGATTTTAGGGCAAGTATCTCTTTCGTTTGTACGGTATAGAATTGTGGGAAATCTGACATATTCATGAGGCTGCAGCAGAGCTTGTGCATGTTTCCTCTAACTCTTCCTTTTCTCTTCCCTCTTCCAGTTGCAGTCTAGTTCAAACTCAGACCCTGCCTTTGACCAGATGATGACCAAGCCTCCCAGAGATCCAGCAGACAAGCCTAAAGACCTTCCCCTGGACAAAGCCTCCACAGCGGGGCGGGAGGGCACAGACGATGGTGTTGCAGTGATTGCCGCTGGCACCCCTGGTGGAACCCCAGCACCATCCACCACCACCACAAACACCAGTAAGCCTGGCAGCCCCGCTGCACTGTCCCCGTCTCCTTCAGCCCCAGACCAGAAGAGGGCCGGGCTGGATGTGACATCACAGGGAGTTCAGACGACAGCCACGTCCACATTCAGTGGATCCAAGCATGAAGAGAAAGAGGAGAAAAAGGAGGCAGTACAAGAGTGAGTTGAAGTTTGAGAAGGATAGACTGTACATATTTATAAAGGATGAGTCTGGTGATACTCAATATTTTTCTTACATCAACAAATTCCATGAAACTTGATCCTAAGAAGTATTTTCTGCGTAGTCAAAGCATTAATACCATCAAAAATGTTGAAATCCACAGCATTACATTGTTTTTGGAAATTACTGAGCGTTTTTCTTAACAATAAGAAAAATATAATGATGCTAATTCCAGTCTGATCCTTTAAATGTTTTTTTTCCCACTGTTAACTCTCCTCCTGAAGTCAAGTCAGAAAATCAACTCTGAACCCAAATGCCAATGAGTTCAAACCCAGGTTCAATACACAGGTCAGTGTGCCGTGCAGCAGCCCGACTACACCGTTTAAATAGCACAAAGTGAGATTGCTGATAAACAGTTTTTTAAAATCTCTGGCCATGCTCCTTCATCAGCCTAAACCAGCCAACACCCCAACACCTCCCCGGCCTCAGGGCCAGCCTAGCCCCTCCATCGTGGTCCAGCAGCCCCCGGCTGTGTACGGACAGACGGTCTGTTTCCCCCAGATGTATCCACTCACACCAGTCAGCCCCGGAGTGCAGGTGAGACCCACACCTGCATGCTGAAAGGCAGATCACCCTGAGTATCACATTGAATCAATATGAAATGCAAAGTTGGATGAATCTCAAACAGCCTTCAGTGTGAGCTCTCCAACATGTCCGCTTATGTTTGTCCTCATTTGTTTCTGTCTTTGATTCTTGCATGCGTCATTTGTTTCTCCATATTTCTGTCTTTATTTTATTCTTAAAAGGCTGCATCTCACATTTATTGTAGTTTTGTTTTCTTTATACACCTTGATATACAGAATATGTGCATCCTTTGTCATCACTTTTCTTTCCTGTCATCTTCCAGACACTGATATTCATCTGAATTATTGTTGAAAGATTTTGGGTTAACAAGCTTGGAAATGTGTAAAGAACAGACATATGTGGAATTTATATAACAATATGATGTCAGAATGTAATTTTTAAGCACTCTCAAAGCACGTTTCAAACATTTTTAGCATATTTCTTAATCAAAGCTAGTAACATTTGTGGTCAAATCAGTGTTTTTTGTGTGTTGCTTTAAGAAAAACTTGGTGATCCAACATCAGACACGTGTTAGTGATAAAATACCTTGGTGAACAACTAAAGAGTCGTTCTCTTTTCCCTTTCTCCCCCTCCTCCTCTCTCTCTTGCTCCATTAGAAAAGCATAATATGGAAGGTTTGTGAATTTTTTAAATCCTTTTGTTTTTTTAAGCCCAATCACTACTGAGATGTTTTGCTTGCTTGTTGAATTAATGCCATCAGATGTTGGTTTGCCAACTTCTTATTGCAATTCATTTTAAATTGTCATCACAGATGGACTTAATAACGTCATCTTATTTCTATTGGCTTCATCTGTGTTCTGAACAAATGGCTGTGAGCTAATAGGAGTTTAAGGCTCTTTGCTGCAGTACTGTTTGTAATAGAAATGCATGGTGTATAATGTTAAGGAGTTAAGGAATGGAAGATGACAAGCAGTGTGTGGGTTATAGTCATAGCTGTAAAACACCTTTTTCTGCCCAATGATAGACAGGCATAGAAAATGCATGTGGTCTCAGGTAAGAGATAATTCCGAACCTCACATGAACATGCAGTATGTGTTTTTAAAATATTGTTTATTGTAGTTTTTGTATGTGTTGGATGAGGGGATAGCTACTAAAGCAGCAGCTAACAGCCCCACAGATAGGCAGTAATAATAGTCCCACACAAATATGCAAAGTTCACCTGGTTTTAGTCGAGGGCTGGTTTTCTTTCTTGTGCAAATGATGCACTGAGAAGATTGAGTATAAACTTGTGTTCTTCATCTGCCATCCTCATTCCCTTCCTCACTCCAGTCTCCAGCTATGTACCAGGTTCAGATGCCTCATATGACAGTCAGCCAGTCTAAGCCCTACAGACCAGGTAAAGGTGAGAATAACCACTGTTTTGTCTCATTCCCCTTCCACCTCGGTCTCTGTCTCTGTCTCTCTGTCTCTCTCTCTCTCTCCCTCTCACGCTCTATAATACATTTCTGACTGCTGAGTGAAAACAAGTACAAAGCGTCTCCGGACGTCTTAATCACAGAAGCAGTCAGGAATCGCCATCACTGAATGTCATGACAAGCTGACAGAGACTGAAAACTGTCTGAGAAAATGAAAATGATTCATTACATCAATTAAACTGTTTCTCAGTTCACTTTTCAGGAGAAAAGTTTAGAAAAGAAGATACTGCTAATATCTTGGGGAGATTTTGCCATCGAGACTAATGTGATCAAGTCTTTCTCATTATTGAAAAGTCATTTTTTTTTCCAATGACGGGTTGAGAAAAGGGGGGCCGTCTTATAATCCATCGTCCTATATTTGGGCAAATAATTAGCTTCTTTGGAAACCTGCGCTATTTTTTCCTCCGTGACTCACTTTACTTCAGATTTGAGAGATGTTAAACAAAACTTCTTCCCCATGTAATCTCTTCACATGAATCTCCAGTACCCAACATGCCCCAGCAGAGGTCAGACCAGCACCACCCGCCAGGCACACCCACCATGATGCACCCAGCGACGGCAGCAGGACCGCCTATTGTAGCACCGAGCCCCGCTTACTCTGCCCAGTACTTCACCTGCAGCCCGCAGCAGTTCACCAGTCAGCCACTGGTTCAGCAGATGACACATTACCAGTCACAGGTAAGACTCACTCATTCATCACCAATTTCAGAGCAGTGCAGCCTCTAACAGCTTACTCAGCAATGTTCAGCCCAGTACCCAGCCCGGCCCAGATGGTACTGGCAGTCTTTATCTCTCCCAGCTGTTCACTAGTCAGCCATTTGTCTGACAGATGCCTGGTCCAGCAGCTTGACAGTGTGCCAACATGATGCCAGTGTGTCTTCACTTCTGATTTGTGGGTTGTCTGCAGCCTCCTGCGTCTCACACCTGAAGTGTTGTTACCTGTGGTAATAACACTTGATAGAGCAATTGTTAGAACACAAAGGCACTTAGGGGATTATCTTCACGGAGGTTAAGTTGTAATAGAATGACCACATATTGATTAGGGATGGGAGCCATTAACAGTAATGAAACTGGCTACAAACTTTTTCCTAAATCATGAGATAATGAGAGAGGAAGACAGAAAGAGATTAAAACTAAACTGAAAACAACTTGAAATGACTAACACACGCAGGCTGTAATGCTGATGCGGCCCGTCATCTGTCTGTTCTTGTGTGTCCTTCAGGCGCAGCATGTGTTCAGTCCGGTAATGCAGGGCAGTGCCAGGATGATGGCGCCTCCCACGCATGGCCAACCCAGCCTCGTCTCTTCCTCAACTACACAGTACCCAGAGCAGACACACACCATGTATGGTACGTCAACCCAGCCGCGTCCACGTGAGAATGCAATGGTCCAGAATGTGCAGGCAGCGTTATGTGTGCTGCGGTAAATTCTTTTCATCCCGACACTGATTCCTGTCTCACAGTGTCTCCAGGGCCAATGCCTCAGCAGTACCCCCACCCCAGCGCCACCTTGCACCCTCACCCACAGCACCCCCAGCCCTCTGCCACACCTACAGGCCAAGGCCAGCAGGGTGGTCCCCCACAACATGGAGGTCCTCCTAGTCACCCAGCTGCCAGCCCAGTCCAGCACCCACAGCACCAGCAGGCAGCAGCAGGTGAGTATCTTAAGGTCGGAAGCTGTGAAACATCACTTTTGGAGCTGGATATTTTCAAATGGAGCCCTGTAGTGTTGTGTATAACAGGATGTAAAGATACTTCTAATCTCGTGATATCAGGACAGATGGATGGCTCGATACCGTGGTGGGACTGTGACGCTATCTGATGTGACGTTACATGGTTATTTTCTGCCTCTTCTTGTCGACAAGCGTAATGTTTTTGTTTGAACAGCAGAGGGTGCAGTCATAGTTAAGAAAGCACACTCCCATCATCCTTTGCGTGCAAGCCCAGCGTTCCTAAAAGTAAACCCAGCAAGAAAATGATGGATGAATGTGCTGATAAAGAAATATCGATTGAGGATGCTCCGTCAACTTTTAGAGCCGATGTATGGCGGCATTTTGGTTTTCCCGTTTCAAGAAACGACAGAGGCAAAAGGAGCCTGAAAGAAGCAGTTTGAGCCCCGCTTCTGAACGAGACCTGAAGAAATAACAAGAGGCCAAAGTAGACTTTTAACATCAAGGCCACACTTTAGTCCCACAGTGATAGCAGCTCTGAGACAAAAGCTGAAGTGACACAGAGCCACAAAGAAGCAGAGTGCATCTCAGTAACCACAGATGGGTGGACTTCACAACCTGCTCAGAGCTTTGTTACTGTCACAGCGAATGGGAAATGAAACGTTTCGTCAGACAGAATGGCCTCTTTTCCAATCACACTCTGGACTCAATGTCGCTGAGGTGTTGAAATCTGCTGTTTTGGAGTGGGAGCTCGACATGAAGAATAACAATAATCATCACGGTGTTGCTGTCATTACAGACACTGCACGAAATATGGATTTAGCAGTGAGTGAGGCCGGACAGACAGGCTGGTTTAAAGTGTTCTTCACACACTTTAAACCTCACGTCACCAGTGGGTTTGAATGTAGGCCGCATCAGCGTCTGCTTGGTCGATAATGTATAATAGAAATGCCACTCTGTGTGTTTTTGTGTTGTAGTGGCAGCAGCAGCCCAGGCCCTCCACCTGGCCAACCAGCCCCCACAGCAGCAGATGTACTCGGCTTTGGCCCCTACGCCCCCCTCCATGACCCCGGGGCCCAACCCTCAGTCTCCCCAGGCATCGTACCCCTCTGCCCAGCAGACGGTCTATATCCACCCACAGCAGGTCCAGCACGGCTACAACCATAACCACATGGCACACGTGCAGCAGGTAGGTCACAACCTGCTGTCGGCCAACCACAGACGCTCCAGCCAAGTCATCAGATTGGCTCTGTGTCCTGTACAGGATTTTAAATGTGGCAGTGAGGAAATCTGGGATCAGCTCCAGCAGGTGTTTAACCTTATGAATGAGCCATGTTTGGGTGATGATAATACTGTAAGTGAGGTGGATATTTTTTTGGGAGTCTGACCAAGTTCAGATCAGGATGTGAGTCTGACTTTGTCTTGTTGTGGATAGAAGTGGTTTTAGAACAGGAACACCTCACACAATAGGATATAGGGAGAAAACAAAGCTTTTCCATTGATCAGTCCAACTGTGCTAATGTGCTGCTGAAATGTATCAATCCCTGTGTCTGTGTGTGTGTACGGAGCTTGAGTTAGGATTTGGTTAGCTTAGGTCACTTCTCTCTAGAGATCGACCTATTAATCAGAGCAGATAGGACGTTCGTTATTGGGGAAACTTGGCTCCAATTGGCCAGTGGCTGCGCAGCAATTTCTCTTTAAATGAAAGTTAACTTTATCCAACATATTTATTGATAAATGATGAGCCTGAAAAGGTTGTTGAGTAAGTGTACGTATTTGACAAACTGAGTGACTGAGCGCAGCTTCCTGGAGTCATGTCATCACAGTGCGGTCGTCAGGTTTAAGCACCTTTGTGCCTGTGCAGACTCTTACTACCAAAACCTGAACTCATCAGCTGTATCGTGCAACCTACGCTATAGCTGGACACCTGCCAGCTGTTTGTCCCTGCGTCCAGTGTGATGTTAAGATGGGTTAATGTCTCCTGAGTCCACCTCCGTACTTGACGATGGTGATTAGATTTCACTCTCAAAAAGAAAGCAAAAAAAGCGTTGATCTATTCCTTTAACAAACACGCACATCTTTCCCCGTCATTTGATTATATAGAGATTATTCATCATCTAAGCTTGCCAAAGAGATGCTATGTGTCTACTTTATTCGTCCCTCCGCACCCAGAAAGCATCTCCTAGTTGTAACAGTGGAGGCAGGAGCTGTGGATGTTGTGGCATTGATGCCCATCTGTATCATCTTTTTAATGAACTTGTCTCTTGTCCTTCTGTTTGTCTCTCACTGTCATTCTCACTTTCTGTCACACTTTTTGCTCTCACTGTCACACACACACACACACACACACACACACACACACACACACACACACACACACATACATGCACACGCACTTTCTGTCACACCTAGGCCCATATGCAGTCTGGTATGGTGCCATCTCACCACCCGGCGCCCACCCACCCCACAATGATGCTTATGGCTACCCAGGGTCCTCCAGGGGGTCCGCAGCCACCCATGCCCCAGACTGCCCTCAATCCCATACCCGTTTCCTCCACCACACATTTCTCCTACCTAGCACATCCACAAGGTATGTTTATTTTATTAACTAGCACACTCCTGTGTAGGGCTGGGCCAGAAAATGATCTCCAGAGGGGACTGTGATTAAATTTATGTCAGTAACAATGATAAAGCACTTTTGCCTCTCTGCGTCGCTGAGCTCTTCTCAGACAGACAGACAGAGAGCATCACTTCAGAGCTGAGCCCACAGTAGAGGCAATGATAAAGACTCAAGAATATATTTTACTGGAATCAACAACAACAGTGCTCATTATTCATAGGTGCAACAAGGAGAGACAGCAGAGCCAAACGTTGAAGAAATGTGACCACTCTGCCCCCTTAGTCCACACCGGGTTTGTTTTACACTGTGATACTTAATGCTCAAGTGCCGAATGTTAACTCGTGTTATCCTCCAGAGCTGTGGAAATGTTGATAAAACAGGTAACATGACATTATTTATATAGAAGCGGTTTAGCTATCTCAAAACTGATTATAAAGGACAGATTATATTATAGTTTAACCAATGAACCCTCTGGCTTGTTCAGGCGTCAGTCATTATCAGGATTCTCTTCAAACTGGCAGCATCGTTAAATTCTATTTGTGGTCAGTAGAATTTGGTGATATCGCCCAGCCCTCCTCCTGCAGGACTGAGTCAGGCATATGTGGGGGCTGGCTGACATGTTGAATGAATTCTGTAAATTCAGAATTTTGTTTTTGTACAATGTAAGAGGAAGGAGAGAGGAACAGACTGCAAAAGGCTTTACACACTCATTTTGTGCTGCTATTATCAAGATGTGGCGTAGGACCAAACAGTGTCTTTTTCCAGTCTGTCCCTACCTAAAGCTGCCAGCTGTAGTGGAATATTAGGCTGATGTTTTGTCAGGAAACAGTGGGAGCAGATACATTAGTAAGCAGACTCTCAGTTTCTGCCCTCATTGAGTAGAACCGTTCTTAAAGCAGATGTCTGTGCTCTACTTGCTTGAAGCATCTGTTACTGACATTCTGTGACTGTCAAGGAAAACCTGAATTCTGTACTCAAAACATGCACAATGACACCTGTGCAAGTGTTCAGTCATGTTTTAGGCTTCTTGCGTAAATTGTGGAAAATCTCTGAATCCATGAACTTTACATTTCCCCCATTTTGTCTCCTCTCTGCAGTGCAACCTCATCATCAGCAGCAGCTGTAGATAGAGGGCGCCAGCGAGCCGAGGGACCCGCTCTGCGTCGCGCTTCTCAACCAGAGCCTTCATAACCAGGCGATGAAGAGAATGAGAGCCCTCCCTCTCCTCTCTTTCCTCATCCTCACCAGACATGCTTCACATCAGCTTTTCTCTTCCCTCCCCTCCCCTCCCCTCCCCTCCCTCCCAGACTAGGCAATAAGAGAATGTTAACAGGTTGATGCAGTGACATGTTTTAACGAGCTAGAGAGTTTTAACGGACAAGACTGCTCCTATTCAGCCCCTGTTCACATGCAGACACCTGCAAACACACATGCACACAGATACATACTTAAACAACACACACCCACACACACACACACACACACACACACACACACACACACACACACACTTTCAGGGGTCCCAAATTGCAATTTGAGTCAGCTTGCCAAGTAAGACGTGAAAGAGAGAATGAGAGTAACTAATCAGTGAGAGTGAAGAAGAAAATTCAACTGGAACTTGTATTTTGTCTGCACCTTGTTCTGAAAAAAAAAAAAAAATCTTCCAACCAACCTTTAGACAGTATTAACCTTACTGTTTATTGCTGCTGCTATGTGCTGCGTTTGTTTCCAGACTACACGAAAGGTTTCTAACCAAACTAAAAACGAAACATGACAAGAAGCTTCCTGTGAAATAAACACGTTTGGCAGCCAAGAGGACAGGAGAAACGTTATTTATGAAATTATAATGGCTGAGGTGATCAGATCCCACTTCTCACCTGACCCTTATGTAACTTTTAAGTTAAAACTTTTACTTTGTAGATAATATAAATAATTTAAAAAATGAGCAAAAAAATTTAAAAACAATAAAAAAGTTTTAAAAACTGAACGGCTTACTGTGGTTGCTTTGCTGTGTGGGTTTCTTATCTGTGCCTCCAGGACCCCAAACAGAATCACACCATTTTTTAATTTGTTCACAGCTGAAGTTATGTATTTTCTCTTACAAGTAAACAAGTGAAAGTAAGTTTTTTATTGATCACAACACGGTTCAGTCACACAAGCAGCATTTCTTAAAACATTCAGGTTCATCACAGTAGAACAGCAGAAAGGTGTAGAGCACACCAACAAATGCAAGATTTATTCCTGCTGGCTAAAAGCTACAGTGTCCAGCTGTGTAGGGGAATATGTGTGTGTGTGTGTGACCAGTTTTTAAAGATTGTGGTGGAATTGGAGCAGAAAGCTAAAGACAGGGTTGAGAAGTCTGACTCCAATCCAAGTTTGTCTTGGTTTGTTCTGCAGCTGAAACAAAACTGATCAGTTGCACAGAAAACTGATCTGATTCAACCAGAAGTGCAGCAGTATTTGTGTCTTTTCTTCGTCTTCTGTTATGAACTGGTTGGTTGAATCATGCATTGAGCTGCGGGACATTGTGATGACCATTTTCACTATTTTCTGAAGTTTTCCAGACCAAATAGTTCACTGGGAATTGCTCAATCAACAGTCTGTAGTTGCAGCCTTAGACTTCTGGTAAACTAACATTTTGGGGAAAATAGGACTGTCACAATAGTCTTATGCTTAAATAGTGGTTGTGTGGCAAAATAAACTTTGCTAAAAAGGCACTTAAACCACGTTTTCCGCGAGCTTTTGGCTGCGTCTCACCGCACTCATCATCCACTTATGGCGCCAAGATCACGTGATGACACCTGAGCCAACTCAATTGGCTGAAGACCGTCGCCGTTGATGTTGAAAAAAGGTACGGTGCCATCAAAATGAAGTATGTGATGAAGTATGATGCCGGTAGAGTGACAGTCAGGGGGAATCCCTGTTTAGCTGTACAAAATACGAAATAGTCCTGCACATGACACCCTGTGGCCCACAGGACACTGCAGCGCGGTGTTTTTACACTTCGGTTTTTGTACGACTGAAACAAAGGAGATACATCGTGTTGATCAGGCAGCTTCAGAAGTCTTTGTCGACTGATTGCGTTACCTTCAGACAGAGCCAGCAAGCCGTCTCAAGTCTTTACGTGAAGCTAAGCTAACTGTTAGCTGTAGCTACCTTTCTAGTCCTTATGCTAAATGAAGCAAGATTAGCTGGCTTTTAGTTTAGTTAGCTTCCTAATTTTAATGCGAGGCTAAGATAACTGTTAGCTGTAGCTACCTTTCTAGTCCTTGTGCGAAATGAAGCAAGATTAGCTGGCTCTTAGTTTAGCTAGCTTCCTAATTTTAATGTGAGGCTAAGATAACTGTTAGCTGTAGCTACCTTTCTAGTCCTTATGCTAAATGAAGCAAGATTAGCTGGCTGTTAGTTTAGCTAGCTTCCTAATTTTAATGCGAGGCTAAGATAACTTAGTTGTAGCTACCTTTCTAGTCCTTATGTCAAATGAAGATAGGATTAACTGGCTGTTAGCTTTGCTATCTTTCAATCTTAATGCGAGGCTAAGCTAACTGTCAGTTGTAGCTCCCTTTCTAGTTCTTATGCTAAGTGAAGCTAAAATGAACCGGTTGTTAGCTTAGCTAACATTCTAATCTTAATGCGAGGCTGAAATGACTGGCTTACAGCTTTAGCTAGCATCATATTTAACCTAGGAGTAGCACAGCTCATGCATGTGACTCAGAAATTCAACAGATACCTGTATCTCAGCTTGGGATGCTGTCCTTTAACTTTCCAGTGGTGGCCTACATTTCTTTTGCATAGCATAGACAAAATAATCACAGACTGAACATGCAAGGGTTTTTTTTTTTGTTTTTTTTTTGGTTAGGTTTATTTTACAAAAAGTCAAATATACAGTTGATATATATTTAATATAATTTAGATGCTTATTACTGATAGGGATGCAAACACAATGACAGATTTTAGAAGCAATGGTGGTTTTCATTGGCTGTTGAAGGGATGTTGGGTTGATCTGGAATGTTTACAGTGCTAAGTTAACAAACAATGAACAGTATCGAGAACACATTACATTCATCAACTGGACATTTTATAACAAACAAACAGGGGAGACTAAAGGTGATGCTGGAGCAGATGTTAAGCATTGAAGACACCTGAGGTACATGGGGACTTTATTAAGCGTTAACTCAGTTCTAGCAGACAAATTTGAGTGAACCATGAAACAAAAGGCATAAAAC
The DNA here is from genome assembly GCF_051107435.1 of Chaetodon auriga. Classification (NCBI taxonomy): domain Eukaryota; kingdom Metazoa; phylum Chordata; class Actinopteri; order Chaetodontiformes; family Chaetodontidae; genus Chaetodon; species Chaetodon auriga. The sequence goes on along the minus strand of NC_135078.1, from coordinate 16,564,017 downwards.
AAAAGAAAAAAGTGGTAGCCCTGGTTTTAAATAAAGCATTTTTTTCTGGGAACTTTGGCATTTGTTTAACATTTTTTCTTCAGTCTACTAGCAGGTGCAAACATCGAGTTCTCAATTAATTCATCCATCTAGAAGCCCCCCCCCCCCCATACATAGAAAGGTGTGAAGCACTGTGCATCTCTCAGATATTGCACGACACAAGTTGTGCACCACATCACACCCTGAGCTTTTGAAAAGGGGAAAAGCAACAGTAGCTTTCTGGCAAAGGCACAGTGATTCTCCCTATGGAAAAACATAAACAAGTTAAAAACCAGCAAAGAGAGGGCACTGATAGTCAAAATAGTTTTTGTTACCGTTGCTGTCTTTTAGCAGAAATGAAACACAGAGATGACGAGGGATTTGTTTAGACTTGGGCACATTAAGGCAGGAAGACCAACCGTACTTTTGCCAAAAACATCCTTGTTTTTGTTCCCCTTATAAACACTTAAAAGATGTCAGTCTTGATTGAGGCATTCATGCATTTCTCTACTGCAATGATAAAGAGGGCAGACAGACCGGATCAAGTTGAAACCATACATGAAGCATAGGCTTACTGAAGGTAAATCTTAATCAACTGCTAAAGTTAGTGTTAAAGCAAGGTTAGAAGACAAACAGACACACCCCAGCACACTATTCCCCAAAGGCATCCCGCTGCTAATGCAAGTGAAGCTTCAGTTATTGAAACTAAATTACAGAAAGTTGGACATTTCATCTTTGGTGTGTGCCAAAACTACTGATTTTTGGATAATGACTGGTCACTGCTGATGAGATATTTGGTGTTTTCTGTAAGGAAAGACGAGCCTTGCAAGTCGGACCGTAACTGAAACAAATCTGGTGTGACCACAGGCTGATCAAGACGGAAACACAATAAGGTTTGGATGGCTTTGCGATACAAATCAGCTCTTCAGATGCTTCTAATGAAAGTGAGACCCAGTGGTGGACAATATGAAACACCACCAACAAACCAGTTGTTTTGCTTACTTTGGTAAAGGCTTCATTTTTGGATGTATTCCTTTATACGACCTCCAATACAAATGTCATATCTGCTACTGACAATACAATTTCCACCTGAGTTGAGCGATGTACATCTGTTCGTGCAGCTTTAAACTGGTGGTTTAAGTCTTTAAAGGTGTGAAGACAAACTCAGAAGGCACCTCAAATTATTGATTGGTCATAAAATCCAGTTAAAGGGCACAGAAATGTGAAGCTCGACGGCAAAGACCAGATTACTGGTGTGTTAATATCTCATGGCACATCTGGACACTTTCAAAGCAAACCAAACCTCTCAGTTAAACATGGAAGTTCTACTAAAAAATGGAATATACTGTAAAAATAGATTATTTTCACAGTCCTACCTTGGTTTTTCTATTAGCTGGTGTGGTGAAGTTGTACAGAAAATACCATGAAAAATATTTAATGCTGAGTGTAAAAAGTCGGACATGATGCTACTCCCAGAATCAATGCCTAAGAAGCTGTAAGAAAATAAATGCTAATATCTACAGAGGCACTTCTGTCTTTCAGGAGCTGCATCGCATCACCGTCTACATTTGGGAGCCCTTTAAAGGTTTAATGCCAGATTATCAAACCACGACAAAAACTGATTTGAAAAAGGTTTTGCATGTTTTAAACCTGGATTGAAGTTTCCAGCGCTGACCCTCACGTTTGTTGAGAATCCACACACAGACACACTGAGGCAAATCATTTCAGGATGTGTCGAATACCGGACTCAGATTCAATTCTTCTTTGTTTTGGTCTGTACACAGAGTGTTTCCTCCTCTCACGCTCTTTGGAGTGAAGCCTTTAACTCAAGTTTATGTTTCTCTCGGGCACCTATTTCTGCCTTTGGTGTACCACGTCTCATTTTGGTGACACAGAATACTTTTTAAGCCACAAAGTCAGTGAAAATGGAGTGGAATTAGTATAATTAGCAGTCAAACTTGTGAAATGAAAAATGTATGCATATTCATATATTCAGGGACTTTTTAATGAGGGAGGATTAAGTGCCATTTTAAGGATTATACTTTTCTCCTGCAAAAACCATGTGAGACACACATTAGACAGTTTTTATGTGTCTTAGTAATGTGTTGAGTACGTGTGGAAAACGTATTATGCCACAAAATACATTTTATGTATATTGGATTGTGTTGCCATCAGGACAAAACATGGAAATTTCCATCCTCTTTCTGTTCATGGCTGCAGGATGGCAAAAATATCTAAAATACTGTGACTCTTATCACTCTGTTTTCTTCGATTTTGTGGCAGAAATTATCTCTGTAACACTTTGTGCTCACGTGAAAGTCAACTTTGTGCACGTAACGCCTTTGGTTTGAAATGTAACATGTGACACTACAAAGACACTTTTGGAAAGTCTAGCAGTGAGTTTCAGACTCGGGGGCGAGCGCAGCACCAGACCGAGGTCAGCACAATCACGCTGACGGACTACGCTTTCAGTCATCTCAAATACGCCATGAACAGACACATCCAGACACACACGCCACAAACGGCAACAAGTCCCCACTGCTTTTGTGCTGATTAAAGCTGATCTAGAATCATTTCTGTGGTTCTCTGTATTTGCCTCAGTGAAGGTTTGACGGAGGTGGAAGCTCATCAGCTTCCCTGCTCACTTTAACAAAGTTTTCCCCTTTTTATTTTTTTTTTTGTATTTTTCTACAAAAGAATCTGTGTATAGAAAAAATACACATTGTTTCCACAGTGCACTAAAAGCATTGTGCACTTAAATATATAATTAAGCGGAAGAGGAGGAATATCTGACAGAGTGTAGACACTCCAAAACAGAGTGCCTTTTCGTTTGTGTTTGTATAAAAAGGTGGGAGTGTGCTCCACATGAATCTCGTGTGTGAGGATTAAAATGTCTTTTAAATATTTTAGAGGAGCACTTGATTTAACCAACTTCACAAGCTTTGCCTTCCCATTAGATCAGGTTAAGTGCCAAAGAAGTTAAATCAAGTGCAGCTCCATGAATTCACGATAACAGAAACATTTCAAACTTTTTTCTTCCCGGGCTCGAGGACAGCTACAGACGTGGCTCTCCCTCTCTAACACAGAACCAATAAAACGATAATAATCATCATGGTCAACACTCTTATAAAATTCCCAAAAATACATTCACTGTGTACACTCGGGGTGGAGGTTGTGAGGGTCTGACACTGGTAAACACACTCCCAGCACAGACATGGTGAGTGTGTATGTGTGTGTGTGAGTATGTTTTGACATACACACAGCTGCGCATTCAGCAGACAGTCTTGCTCGCTCAAGTTCATGAGTCTGCTATAATCACGTTAGCATCATGCGCTCTCTGAGAGTCACATACCCACATGAAGGTGGGTTGCAGTAATAAAATGTGTCCGTATGATGAGTGATCTGTCGGAGGTGATGGAGGTGTTTGACTCATCAGGTCAGAGCAACATGTACTGGTTGTCTATCGCCCGCTTGCGACCTCGCTCGGGCTCCAGCTCGTAGTCTGAGTCCCGCTGAGGGATGTGGGGGTTGGGGTGGCGCAGCAGGGGTCTCCTCCCCACCGATTCACTCCGGCGCAGAGGAGCGGGGACCGACGGAGGAGGGTCAGGGACAGGGTTGGTGCGAGTGAACGGTTGGTTCCCTGGCTGGGAAACAGTACTTGCACTGGAGGTGGTGCCGGTGCTGGTGGAGCAGCAGGGAGGGGGATGACTGGAGCTGCGAGCCAGGCTGCAGTGAGCCAAGCTGGGCTCAGAGCTCCACCGATGGAGGGAGAAAGGGACGAGAAGAGCGCCTGAGAGCTGACCTGAGGAAAAAAGAGGAAATTAAGAGGTCTGGTGACCACATCAAGCAAAAACTACAACTGCCTTGTTGTTTCTGCTGCACACCTGCTCACACAACGACATGTTATTACTAAAGGATAATTCTCAATCTTGTTTTTTTATTATGTTATTTCTTTTAGAATGTTTTTCACAAGGAAAAACAAGAATTAGAGAAAAGTCAGAAAACACCTAGTGGAGGGGTCTCAACCCCCTGGCTGGGCAAAGAGATATAACTGAGAGATGGAACGGTGGAGTCTCACCCTGTGACGGAGGGCTGGAGCCCGCCACTACGAAGCTGGACAGTGTGACGGCACCGGCGGCTCCACACTCCAGCGGGATGGGGAAGAGGCGGAAGTGACTGAGCATGTCCATAACAGAGGGGAATCGCAGGTGTTGTACCCGGCACTGACCCCACTCTGTTAGAGAGAGGCGCAGGTGCTGCAGAGGCAGAGAGACAGAGGCGTGAGGACAGAAACGCATCACGAAAAGGAAAATTTTCACACTGTTTGAGTCCCAGCCAGAGCTGATTCGTGCCCCCTCCGTTTCTTTACCCCCGTGGTCAGTTTTCACACATTTATGGTCTTTCCCATAAGCTGGTGCTCAGTCATTTATGGAAGCGTTAACCACAATTGTCAGGAAATGAGGTTGGTATCAGTTTGACAAACGCAGGCGAAAAGAAGAACGATGTGGGTTTGGACAAAGCATTCATTCATATAACTATGTTTTTTTTGGTGAACGGATGTAAGCTAAAATGTGTGAAATGAGTGTGAACGAGCCCTCAGTCAGACACTGTGAGACGTACCTTCGCTTTTCCCTGGTAGTTAAACGTGAGGACGTAGTCTCCTCTGCGTGTCTCACTTTGTCGGACCAGAAACACTCCGTGTCCCTCCGGTCCAGAGCTCTGGACCAGGTAGGCTGCCTTAACGCGGGAGATGGGCCCGTGGAACCAGGGGTAGGAGAACAGGAAGTGATCAGTCTTCTGGATAACCTGCTCTGGCAGGGCATGGGTGACGGGGCCTGGACGGATGGACAGAGAAACAAAATAGTTTCATTTAATATTATTTAAATGTAATATTTTCATAAAGGTGGGCGTATCAATATGTTTATATGGGTGATGGATTAAATTACTGCATATAACGTGAAAGGTGTTGCTTCCAGTGACAAACTCAACTAATACTACTTTTAGTTCCAGTTTATTTTCATAGGTTTGGCCGTCGTTTCTGTTGGTTATGATAATGCCAACAGTGTTCCCACACAGCAACATCACTACAACACAGTTCAAGTGGGATAGAAGTAGAGAGTCCACGTGTTGTGAAACAGTTAATCCAGATGCTCTAAACCACTTTATGACCCCTCATTCCACCACTTACTTTGACTCCCCAACTCCAAGCTCGCTCTGTGATTGGCTGGAGCAGAGCTGTCAGCTGGTGAGGGGAGGGGCTCCAGATCCACACTGCCTGACCTGAAGGACAAGAGCAGATTCAGATTACACACTCTTCAACACATGCATGTTAATCTCATTGTGGACCACCTGAGGGGGAAAACAGGTCAATTTCCTGATTATTTCATTTGTGTTTCACCATCTGTTTTAAAAGGAAGCTTCATCTCTGCTTGTGGTGGAAAATCAGAATGTGTTGCTGATTTATTGACGTTAACATGGTACATATCACAAGCACGGGGGAGAGCAACACAGAGAGGTGTGTGTGTGTGTGTGCGTGTGCATGTTGGTGTGGTGAGTCTAGCGAACATGGAGGAAACAGCAGGCTGAAGGAACACAAAGACACCGAGCACAGACAGGAAGTGAGTCCAGTTCACCAGTTCAGATCTCAACTAAGACTTACTGTTCTTCTCTTTCACTGCTCCCACACACACACACACACACACACACACACACACACACAAACACACACACACACACACACACACAAACACAAGACACACAGAGCGTATGTGTGTGTACATACACAGATGAGAACGGGAAGGTTAAAGAGGGAAGCCAGAGCAAATCCTGCAAAAGTGCTGACTTGAGTTTGCAGCGCTCTGAATAACAGGAAGACAAGTCTCCTTTCTCCTCAGCGTTTGTGTGTGTGTGTGTGTGTGTGTGTGTGTGTGTGTGTTCTTCTATCTATGTGAGAATGACTTCATGTTTTACTCTAGCAAAGTGAGGACATTTTGCAGAGTAGATTTGTGTGTACATTTCGGCCAATAAGCATTACTTCAAGTACAAGCTGCAAGCGTTTAGGGCTCAGTATGCTTGAAACAAACTACACCTACCACATCCGACCACATCTAAAGGAAAAAGTGTTTATACTTGTTCAGAACAGCAGACTTTCTGACTTGTCATAATAGGAAAAGCACAGGTGCAACTAAGAGCATTAACGATGGCTCTGTTATGTTCAGGTGTCCCAGTGAGCCGTGACAGTGAGCCAGCATAGACAACACCAGCACCCTGAAACTGAAAACAGCTGAATGGAATTCAGCCATCACTCATTTCATTATTTAGTCATGCACTTTTCATACCGTGACATGTAAAACTCTTTCCTCGAAAGGCATTCGCGGTGTGGCCTTTGGCTGTACACTCACTCCCTGCCCACCTGGAAAATTGCTGTGTAACGTGGTCATGATTGGCCGATTGTTGTTCCAGAAAGTTACAAAATCTGTTGAATGCAGTCCCCCTACTCAAAGGTGTGCATGGGGGCGATGAGTTTCACATGATGTTAGCAGGCATTCAGACCAAAAACAGGGCTGTGTTGGTGGGGGTGTGTAAGGTAGCGATGGGACATTAAATACAATCCAGAGGTCCAGCTGGAGGAACAGATTAATGTGCTTAAAGGCTTATCAGATCAAAAACACTGCCAGACAGTTTGTTATACTCTGATAGGATTTATGACTATTTCATCTTTTGCAACATAAACAGTAGAAATATGGCCTTCACATTACAAAGTGATGCACAAGGACTGTTCGCTTCTATGTATGTGACTGGCCTTGCTGGATGATGTTGAATCTGGTTAAACTTTTCTGCCAGACAGCCCTGAGTTTTTTTTTTTTTTTTTGTTTTTTTTTTGTCAGTGGCCCCTGTACTGGCGCCCCCACTGTGTCAGACTGGCTCCATTCAGATGAATGAGGGGGCTGTGTTTTTTCATGCGGGGTTAAGTTGATCTGAACAAAGCCTTAAACTGTCTGACATGCACATAGCTTGAAGCAGAATTAGTAAAGGTTAACAACGGGTATGTAATAATGTTTATAGTTCAGATATGGAGATACAGGTTTTATAGGTAAGAATAGGAAGCAGTCTATATGTATTTGCATGTATCTGTGTGCAACATTTATGTGCACTCCTGAGTGCCTTGCCTCTCTTCTGCTCCCCTATGCACCAACACTGTGCAACACAAGATATTAGCTTAGAAATGGAGTCCACTAACATCAACAAATGACCAGCACGCACCACAACACAGAGTCCAACACACAGTCCAAAGTCAAATCTAACATTACTGCAAAGCATGTGAGATTTATTATGTTATTTGGCTGGCTAATGTTAGCAAAATACTGTTCTGAGTGCGTAAAGCCAGCTAATTCATGTAGATTTACAGGTAAACTGCAAATGACTTGATCAGGTAACATTGCAAAGCAACCGACGTCAGATCCATGCAGAGTAGCTAGCTAGGTCTCAAAAGTCTGTGTTGGTCGTGCATGCACATACACACACGCACACTCTTAAAACCAAAAATATTAGCGCATGCACTTTAATGAACGCCTCCACATGTTCTGAAATGTTTTGATAAAAATAGAATGTATACGCACAATAATGATACAATACTTATGATGTAGGCAGACAGGTCAGAGGTTTGTGACGCATCTGAATAAACACTGAATTCAAGAGTGAACTCTGACCTCACTTCCACACTTGATGAGTGTTCACTGTACTGCTGACTACCAACGCTGTGTGTGTGTGTGTGTGTGTGTGTGTGTGTGTGTGTATGAATAAGTGCATTCCACACATCTGCAGAAATGAGAAAGGTCCTGAGATTCTCCCGAGTGTCAGACCTCCCCCACACTTCCTTTCACAGAGCAGCACACATGCACGCACACACACACACACACACACACACACACACACACACACACACACACACACACACACAGAAATGTATGCTCTGAAACATGAGGTCAAACTTATAAAAGCTTTTTTGGGTGCAATCTTAACGTCTGCTGATAAAGATACTATACTGTATTCCTCTGTTTTGTATTAAAGTGTTGAGTATCACAACAAATATTACTTCATAGAGAGAAATGCTCCAAATACTAAACTTAGCATGTGCTGCATCTCCTTTTAAGAAACAACCAAACACATAAAACACTGCTGTGGTTATTTAACGAAGGACGGTAGAGAGGTGACAGGAAGTGAAGGGAAAGAGAGGAGGAGTGACACGCAAAATCATACACAGTGAGCATCTACACTTCCTGGACTTCCACACAACTCTGCAAATTTATAGAAAAAGAGTTCAGTTTAATTTTAAACTGCATTTATTGCAGCGCCTCCAAGCCCCAACAGAATACTCTCCACACCAGATGTGTTGCCTCTCAAAGGTTTAGTGTAAATATTAAGTGGGCTGATGAGTTTGATGAATGATTATTTCCAGGAATATTCTAAATATAACAAGGCTCAGGTCCGCTCCAGTCTGTAGAGCCCTCAAGCAGGTATGTTTGCATTTGCAAACACATGCCTCAGCACGAGTAAACATCCAGCATGCCCACAAACACTAAAAACAGCCAGAGTCCAAGTGTTAAATATTTCCACTCAGAATCTCAAGGAAAGAGCAGCAGCATCAGGAGAGATGGATGAGCATGATGCAGGCTCCTGTTACATACACTGTGTGTGTGTGTGTGTGTGTGTGTGTGTGTGTGTGTGTGTGTCTGGAGCCCAGCTGGCTTAGTCAGGTTGAGCTAGATTATTGATTTCATGGCTAAGTTTTGAGTGGGACTCAGATTCAGATGTATTATGCTGAAAAAAACCCTCGATTTATGGCTTGATATGAGTTCAGTCTCTGGTTTGTGCTCAAAATTCTCAAAAGCTGGATCAAATGTGAAAAAGACAATCCAAGTTTGAGTGTAAAACACTGAGCTTTCAGGTAATATAAAGACAGACATCTTTGAGTTTCTCACCTGTTGCTGATACATTCTTTTAGCTCTGTGGTCCAGGAGCTGACCTGCTGGTCGTTTTCCGTCTCAAATATCAGACTACCTCGATTAACCTGCACAGACAAAGATGCTTTTAAATATACATGACAGCCACTTTTCAGCTCAACAGTTGGTGAAATATCCTGTAAGTTCAAACCTAATCTAAATGAAGGCAATTTGGCGAGTGTTGATAAGACGCAATGACTGTCCTGTTTCCTCTTCATGTTGGATTGAGGGTTGAAGATGTAAGCAGAGTGGATGTAAACAACACAACGGGCGGAGTGTGCACACAACAACGGAGCTGAAAACCTGTCCGTACCTTTAAAACAAATGTGTTGAAGTTGTCAGGCATCTCCAGCCGGTTGCAACGACGGACTTCTTGGATATCTGAGCAGTGAGTCGTCAGCTTGGGACTAGAGGCCTGAAACACACAACAAAGACATGCTAACAGTCAGACAGGTCAGACGTCACTGATGAATGGTGACACGCACACAAAAAGAAAGTGAAACAGAGAAAGAAGCAGTGTGCCATGACGATCCTGTTTTCTGATGGTGACTGATATCTAACAGTTTTTTTTTTAGAGCTGGTTTGTGTCGATGAACACTGCCTGAACGCAGGCTCATTACTGGTTATCTGTGAGGGAACCCATCTTGGTGTCAAGAGTTTGGCTGTTCAAGAAATTATTCGAAAAATGGGACCAGCTTTTCTTTCTTCTACGATTTTTGTAATTTGGGTGAATCAACCTTTTATACCTGTAGGTAATCTGTAGTAAACTGCCTCGTTTGGGCCTCTGCTTTCCAAACCAAGCTCGGCTCAAAGTGCTGCAGCAGCCGAACTCACACCAGCTTTGTAGTCATGTTACTCGATGGCCCATTAGTGCAGTAAGGTTTACACATGTTGGGCCTGATGTCCTGAAATAATTAAAAAATATCTCTGCACATGTCTTTTTTTCACATTTATTCAAATATATAGCATTAATTGAGTGGCTTGTACCAGCTGCTGGTTGCAATAAAAAAGCTTAACTGCAGTTGAGAGACTTCTGAGAGAGGCGCGACTACAATATGTCTTCTTTTCGGTTGAACAGTTACGCTACAGATACCACACTAAACCACAGATGTACATGTGTGCAACATGGATGCTGCCTATTTTACTATTCACTGTGTCTTTACATCAAACACATAGGAACCAGATGGTGCACAGAAAGCCTGGAAAGCTGTGCGACTTTGAATGTGTACACTATGTGCATATGTGGAGTCTGTGTGTGTGTGTGTATGTGTGTGTGTGTGTGTGTGTGTGTGTGTGTGAGACTGTGAAACCTCTTTGCTGCACAAACTAAAGCCTCCCTCAGTGAAAGAAAATGCAGTGAATCGCAGGAAGAAGAGCATGATGGGAGCCCTCGTGGCAGAGCTCCAAGGTCGACTCCACCAGGACAAACTGTGTATTTGAGGAACGTTAAATGATATGAGGGGCTTCCTGGTGGCTCTCCTGGTGGCACACAGCATGGCCTCCTGATACTGTGACTTGGAGCCAGGTTTGTGACCTTTTTTTTTTTTTGCAATTCAACCATCAACAAAAACACATCAGCGACCCTGACTTTTATGCACTGATAAAGAAGATGTGCAGATATACTTGTGTAAGAGCTCTCTTTAAAGTCCTGTCCCATGCAGGTAACCCTGAAACCCAGCTGTACAGATGAAGATGCCGTGTGCACGCTACAGACACACGTACTCAACCTAATCATACGTCACTAATAAAGCGATGCAGAGCCTTCGAGCCCCCAGATACAAATGGGCGCTAACAGAGCCACGGGCATAAACACAGAGACCCACACACACGCATGGATGACTCGGTCAGCCATGTGTACAGGCCTGTGGCATCTTGGGTCAGAAGTCACCTCTGAAATGAAGCCTGGGTGACAGCTGATAAAAACACGTGGAGACAAGAGAATCAGCAACTCTTATTGAGGAAAGCTAATGTGTGTGCGTCATGTGTTGGCAATGTGGCTGTGCAGAGACTGACTAACACTGAAACACGCACGTACTGCTAAATCATATTTACACTTTAAAATAGACACTGTGCTTTGACATGTACGCATCTATAAATCCATCTATAAATCTAGTCGTGTAGTACTTTACCCATTCAATACTTATTCCTTTGCATTATTTGTATTTGCTTACAAGCTACAGAACACTTGACTTGTATATTAACACTGCAGCTCTAAATCATACAGGATTTTACACTGTGACCAATTCATTTTGACCTCAAGCTGCAATATCTTTACTTTATCGCAACATAATTAGATGGAGAGAAGATAAATATTATCATCCAGCTCAGAACAGAGTCCATAAAAATGAATATATATAATCTAACGGCAGTTAAAGTCAACTGATCTTTCTCCCAAACAAACACAGCACACAGTGCAAGCTAACAAGCCACAGTTGGATCAGCATCAAACCCTATGGGACAAACATATGCACGAGAACCGAGGGCGGGGGGGGGGGGGGGGGTAGTAGCGTGAGAGAGCAGAAGCAGCAAAAGGAAACAGACGAGACAGTGAAAGACACGGCGTTGGGTGGGAGAGTGGGAGGGATGAAGAGCAGAAGAGAGAGCAGGGAGGACAGATTCCAGGGCTTTGTGCACCGGATGAGTTTGACTCTATGTGACAGTGTGTGAGCCTGAGGAATGTCTATGTTAATCCTACACACACACACACACACACACACACACACACACACACACACACACATCAAAAGAATAGATTAGCCCCCCACTCGACCAATTTCCTCAGCTCGGTAGTGACGTGAATGAACCCCGTAACTCCAGCGCTCTTTGTTTTAACCACAGTGTCTAATATTATCAATAAAAAGCACTGTGACGCAGAGATGAGAGGGATGTGACTCATTTAGAGAGATCACAGTCACTGAATGAGGAACTGACTAAACTTGAGCTAGTGCCAAATTGCTGCCACAGCTGAATTTTACACAAGGATGTTCAAAGAAATGTGTTCCTTCAGATTCAGCTTAAACGTTCAGGTTTTCTCATTAACTGTCCTGCATAGAAAGACAGGGTGAGAAAGATGCAATCAGTGTGAGGATGGAGCGACTTTGTGAACACATGAATGTCCAAAGGATGTTACTGCATGGCAGTACTGACAGACAACTCATCGAGAAAAAAAAATCCACAGATTAATCAGCAATGAAAATCATTTGTCTGCTCCAGCCTTCGGACTTGAAATCTGAAACGTTTGACAGCTCGTAACTTGGAGCCAAACCAGTTCACTTCTATCTGGACAATACTGATTAATTAATATATACGTACACATTTCAGGCCAGAAACTAGAACAAAGAGAAGAAGGATGTGAGTTAAAGCTTCACCATCAGCATTATAACTACACAGGATGTGCGGCAGCTAATGAGTTCTGGTGCCGTGTGTGTGTGTGTGTGTGTGTGTGTGTGTGTGTGTGTGTGTGTGTGTGTGTGTGTGTGCGTGCGTATGTATGAGTTGAGAGTGACTCATTGAGAGGAATTTATTGTGAGAATGTGAATGAGTTTCTGACTAAGAGCATCTTTGAGGAACCATATGTGTCTATGGAGAGGAAAAAAAGAAAGAAGAAGAAGAAGAAGAAAAAAAACAGGCAGCAGATGTTTGACTGGTTGAGCAACAATATAACAGGCCTGATTTCTGTGAATCAACTTCATCAGGGGAGCAAGTTCAAGCTCACAGCCCATTTCCTATTACTGCAAACTGTAGTCTGTAACACTCCCCAGAGAAGACACACACAGAGACACACACACACACACACACACACACAGACACACACATACACACACAGAGACACACACATACACACACAGAGACACACACACACACACACACACACACACACACACACACACACTGAGCAGGCCTTTGCCCTTTTTCTTTCTTCATTTTGTTATCTGCATAAAGCTTCTTCAAGGTTATTTCCTTAAACAAAACCACCATGTAAAATGTGAAACTGTGAGTATGTTCATGTCTAAAAGTGTCTTGAGCACGGGGCGGGACAACGCAAGACGCAAGACGACGACAAGGATGCAAAAGACCACGAAGAGAAACAAAACAACCACAAAGACGTGAAAAAAGGGGGCCAAAAACTAGACACAAAAATATGCAAAATGACTAGAAAGAGCTACAAATAACCACAAACAGAAGCAAAACCTTCTTGTCTCCTCCAGTCTGTGTCCAGGGGCCTGTGCGTGGCTGTAGACCATTCAGAGCTACAAAGCACTTATTCTAATGAGAATATCAACAAATATATTAAGTTGTTTATTTGGCCATTGATAATGTACACTTTATTATTGCCGAGAACGACGGCTTTAAACTTGAGTCACAACACTTACAACTTCCTAAAGCTGGTGTGCAGGTGTGTGAGTGACAGGTTTTTGGAGGGGGTAACAACACTGGACACCTAATCCTCGACCATAGAGCCGGCCAAAAAGAAAAGCTAATGTAACTTCCTCCACATACAAACACATTCAACAGGAGCCTGAGAGGGAAGCAGATAACAAAGACAGATTTGGGCTAAGCCGCAGAGGAGCGAGCATAATGAGTCTGTAAATATACAGTAAAAGCCTTAGGGAAGCTTTTTATTGATGTCTTAAATTACTGCTCCTCTTTGTCACAAACAGCTCACTGTATTGTTTGTCAGCAGACCTCAAGTCGACGGCCTTATAACGCTACTGTTCCTCGCCCTGCAGCTGCGAAAGCACTGAAGTGGCACCACATCTCCGACAAAGGCTACTGCATGCTAATAGCTTCAGAGGATGAATAATAATGCATCCCAGGCAATATTTCACATTTAAGGAAAATTATCCATTATTTACTGCTGACTGAAATCATCAAAAGGCAGGCTTAGTGGTAAAATGCTAATAAAAGCAGCGTGTTTTACAGCTTGTTTAAAGAATTCAGGTTTTATCTGCTACAGTAAATACATGTTACTGTGTGCTGGTGACCTATGTCGACCTGTAACAAAGGACATACAACAAACAGCACAAGCCTCCTTTAATTTCCCCTTTAAGTAGCTCTGAGGTTGGAAACATCTTCTGACGGTATCATATATTTTCCTTATCAGCTTGTTTCTCCATTGAAGCAACATGATGTTCACGCTTCAATAATGAAGACAGTGGTTTTTAGCGGCCACATCATCATTTCAATCAAATGGAAATATATTAGACGTCCTCTTCAGAAACTCTGAAATCTCCCCGGGAATCTAAAATAAACTTCTGTGTGCTCCAACGATACTTGGCTGCACAGCATGACTTTGTATTCAATATCCTGACGGCGGAAAGTGGGATAGAAGAAGTCATTTCATTTATCAAGGTAAAATGTCAAATATTCACTGAGTGCAGCGACTCAAATGAGAGGATTTCCTGCTTTTTTCTTTGCTTCTTTGAATATCTTTGAGTGCTGGACCAAAACAAATTTGAAGGCATCAGCTTGTGTACTTCTCACAATATTTTGACATTTTATACACTACACAAGTACCCAACAATTAATGCAACATTAACAGCATCCAGCCTCATGTACTACTGTTACATGTGGGCTCTTTGAATCACAGATAATCTCCGAAAAATATGAAACTGATGGTGAGCTGTCTCAGTAATATTATGACTTTAGAGCTCTCTTCAGATTGAGTCAACTTTCACTACTACGTTTCAACTTCTCTCTCTGTCTCTCTATCTCACACACACACACACACACACACACACACACACACTCACAGAGACGACTAATATTGTGAATATGAGATGCAGATTTGCAACAGAGACAATATGGCCTACATACCAGTTTGTGAATCCACAACGCCGAGAGGCTTTTTCACTGTGTGTCATCTGAAAATCTGTCGAGTCTTGTCCGTCTCAAATCAGTCTTCTGTTATTTCTGTCCTCGCATTTTTTTTTCCACTTACTTATTCAGCATGGATTGTAGTTAAACTAACACGTGCTACACAGAGGTATTATTTATTGATGAATGTGTACTACACTATGCCTTTTTGACACCAGGTCAGAAACAACAGTTAAAAATGTGCATTTTTTAGGCTAAATGTGGCTCATTTAAATGACTGTTGTTGTGTTGTTGCCAAATGCAAATGTATTGCACATCTTCTGTATCTTTTTCACACGTTGTATACAAATTTTTAAAATTCAAAATAAAGTTTGGTGGCTGCACAGCATCTCTAATGTGAGGATTTGCTGCATTTCTCTGTTTTATATCAACATAAATTGGAGTTTGGATGAACTGTAGTGACATTTTATAGACTAAATCAATTGATTTATCAATTATGGCAATAATCATAAAGTAAAATAAAATAGTTAAGTAATTTATTTTAGTTTCAGCTCTATATTAAGACTCTGAGCTTGTGTGTGCTAATGTCCTAAATCTTGTTCTTAACTTAGATGATTGAGCATTATCCTTTCCAAATAAACAAATAAATCATATGACAAACTACCAGAAACGTTTCAGGCACTGAGGCTTCACACAGGTTTACTGTGCACACACATGCCAGCAGCAGGCGCACACACACACACACACACCGAGGATGAAAGTAGCTCACAAACAAAAACAAACTAGAGACACGGCAACAGATGCAAGCCTGCGACCTCTAACCCACAGTCACAAACACATCTACAGTTCGAGCGCACACACCCACACACACGGGTGACACACAGGATGTTTGGAGTCCAAAACCATCTTCCCAGGGTCCCTCTCTCAAGGCCGTCGCCGTGGCAACTGACTTGACACTCAACATTCCACTACCCCTGCGAGGGTCGCCGTAGCCAATGATGTCTGCGGTGTGTGCACGGGGCGTGCGTGCGCTGGACTGAACTTAGGCTGGTCTCTGGACAGATTTAGGGAAGTGTGTGTGCACAATTATACGAAGCACACACACACACACACACACACACACACACACTCGACGACGTTTTAAAGGCTTACAGTACCACCCATCAGGGCCTCATCAGGCAGGGGAGACCTTGACGGACACATCTGTGTGTGCTTCCCCTGGTTTCAGGTTGAGATCACTGATGCATTTCTTTTCCATGCTGCATACTTAAACTATAAGGCACGTGATGTTCTTTGTTTTTCTCATCATTTCCACTGACAAAGTGCAGGTGGATGCAACAAACTGTTGCACCGGGTGAGCACGGTCAGTGCAGTTTGTATGAGCTCCTCCAACAAACCCATGCAGACACTCACTAACATGCCAAATCTGCAGGTTAAAATGATCCTCAACAAATCCATTACATACTCCAGCCTGAGTAACATTTGCTGAAAACTGCATTATATAAACTTATCTAAAATGGTGCTGAAAGACACAAAAGCATAACTAAAACTACACTTCGGGACACTACAGTGATCTGCAGCAGCTGGCATTGTTTCCACTCGTCTACTCCAGCGCCAGACTCCACCACCTGCTGCTCGTGTCACACAGATAAACACTCTTGAGGTCTTCATCCATAGCTGATGGCACAAAAATAGATTCTCATTCCAGCTCACTCCCGGGTGGCTCAACTTTTCTTCCTGTTCGCAGCAATACTAACCATCTAAAGCCGAGTCAGTGGCAGACATTGGCAGCAAACATTGTCTAAGATCAGAAGTGGAACGTGCAGCTGTAAAGATTGGTCAGTGTTAATCATCACGCATAGAAATCTGCATGATTGGAAAAACATGAATTTTGGTTTTGGAGAAACATATCAGATGTCCTTCTAGAGTAAAGTTAAAAAAAGATTATCAACAGTAATCATGCAGTAAAGTAGACTTTGACTCAGAAAGTCAATCAAAAAACATGATAACTTAAAAAAATGAAGTAAAAGGCCTCACTGGGGGATATTTTACTGCCGTCTCTGGACTACATTTTCTAATTATTCAGATTACTGTTGGCTCCGGCTTACCTCCATGGAGAGCAGCTGTGTTCACATAGTAACACAACGCATGAAAATGGCAACATGTATGAAACTATGAAACATTTTAAGCCAAAAATAATCTTTCATTTTGGGGTCTGGCCAAATCTTTTAAAATACAATCCGACAATATGACAACTCATTTACAGTAAGTTGGCAAACCTGTTAGATCACTGACTGTGAAAAGGTTTTTCGGGTTTAGTTTATGCGTTTTTCGTTCTGAGAAAACATTTTTAAAGCGTCCCCTGCCGAGAGTGACCTTTGAACACACTGGTTTCTCCTACGTGTACATAGGTGGAGTTCAGGCAGCCAGGAGATCACTAGAACTGATCACATTCACAATCAGCTCTATCTGTGGTATCGTGGAGGATGTGGGAAACGCACACGCACACACAATGAGCACAGGTGGTGGGGTTACCAATACTGATAGAGATGAGTGTGTTCTAGGAAACCTGTCAGAAGCTGTCAGAGACGCAGCCTTCAGTGATGAATAAATGTGTCACTTCATTGCGCTGCCCTCCTTGCATACTTCTCAGAAATACTGATATACAAGCCAAACTTGCAGAAGTAAAGACAGCACACTCAAGATTCACAGAACTGACTGCAGTTCCTTGTAAACGAATTAGCTGTGTTTTTTTTTTTTTTTTTTTCTTTAAAAGCACAATTAGCAAGCCTGACAGAGCAGAAAATAGTGGCAACATCTTTGAGAGTTTGTTATTTCCTCTGATGATAACAACCAAACTGTGACAGTAAACTTAAAATTACAAGCTAATAAAACATGAATTATCAGAATTATTAAACACAGGCTAATTCTGAGAAACTTCCTTCCAGGGAGAAATGTTGAGAGTTCAAGTCGTAAAAATAAATTCTAATATGTACGAACACCAATAACATCATCTTAAGTCAGGACAGCGTATGAGGCTGAGCAGAAGTACTTGTTTAGACGACGGCATACCTGCAGCACTATAACATTCCAGCTTTTTAATCATATAAACAACCACAGCGGACACGCAGCTGCCAGTTTTTTTAGGCACCTCGAGCTACAACTAAAAAACCAGTTCTACAATAGGTCCTAACCATTCATGAAGGTTAGAATGCTTTTATGAAACTGCTTTGCAGAGGTCAAAGGTCATTTTGTCGGCTGCAGTCTGAGGTGTTGAATTGTGTTATACAGAGAGGTGTTTCTACTGTTTTGTCCACCCCAGTTATAGTAACGAGGGTAGTCTAAGAAACAGATTTCTAGTCTTTGCTAGGGGTATTGAATAAACTGAGTGTATATGTCTTTCAATAGCTGTTAGTTCAGTGTAAGATTACTCTGCGTTGGTGAATAATAAAAGTCGTTTTCTACGTGCATGTGCTTGAAGAATCAGCTCATGAAAAGAAACTTGCTTTCCCAGCGAACCCTCTTTGACGTCCCCTCATTCTGGATATTTTTTGTCCAGGATTGAAGATTTTCACCACTGAGACTTCTGTCACTACTCAAATATAACAGAGAGGGGGGATGGTCTTTCATCTGCGGTGCTCGCAGCACTGAAAGATGACATTGGAAAAACTCGACGGTAACATCTCTTTCCAGAAAATATGTATCAGTTACTCAAAATAATCCGCAGACCTGACCGAACAGTTTTCGTTGGACGTGCTTTCTGTTGAAAACGTGAACTGTTTTTATTGGGGCTGCTTTCTAGCAAAGAAATAGTCCCAATGAAAACTGCTCACAGCGAGGTCTGTGAACTATCTCGAGTAACAGGCATGTTTTTGAAAAGACATGTTTCTTTGGCAATGAAACGTCTTTTTTTAAATGCTTTAATCACCACAAACGTCACTGCTATCACCCCCATTGCACTGCAGGCTGCTTTGTGAGCCTAAATCTGACTATACGACATGCATGACATAAAATAACCCAATGGTCTGGGTTGTCCCTGACCTGAGTCCCGCTGGGGGCTTCCGGTCTCCCCTCGCATTTCCTGTCACCATCAAATAAAAAGCCCCAAACAAAAAAATCTTACTCTTTGCTTTATATAGAACATATTCATATAGAACACAAGACAAATTCTCCCAAGAAGGACTGAATTGTGTAACACAGAAAACAAGCGCCGATCAGCCGAGCGACAAACAGATCTTAGATTGTGTAATTGTGTGGAGTGGTGAGCCGATCATCAACGCATGCACATGCACATGCACATGCACACACGGGCACTGTTCCACGTGTGCAGCTCAGTTTCCAAGTAAAATGACCACAATCTTGCATAAACATTTTCACGTTCACATGAGAAATGTGTGTCTGTGTAGACATTCGTTAGAGAAGTTAATTGGAAAAAATGAGTGACCGTGCATGTTGTCGTATCATCATTAGAGCAGGCAGTTGTAAAGTGCGCCGTGTATGTCTTCTATTAGCTCGGTAGCATGAAACATGAGCCGAGTGTTAAGCTTAAGAAGAATAAAGTTTCAGAAGTTTGCAGAAAACTCACTGAGCAGTGGATGGAAAATTGCTTGCACATGTGTGCGTGTGTGTGTGTGTGTGTCTGTTTGTGTACGTAAGAGATTTCACACGTATGCTGCTCATCCACGTCTTGGCATGTGTCAGTTATGGGTGTGTGTGTATGCGTGATGGTCAGTTAAGGGTGTGTTGTGTGTCCAGTAACTGTACACATGTGGAAAAGACTAATTATAGCAGTCTTCCTCTGCATGTAGAACCTTTTTTCTTTCCCTCCAGCTGAGTCTTCGCTCTCTTCCTGCTCTGCCTCTTTGCTTTTTGTTGTGAATTTCTTTCTTGCAACTGCATGCAATCCCTCCTCCTTTCACCCCAACATTAATCACTTTAATCACCGTGGAGATCTGACAAAATTCTGTCAAATACGATATTTTTCAGGCAGGCTCCAAAACTGATACTCCATAACAAAATCCTGGCAAATATTTCTTTAAACAAACCTAAACAAACACGTTTTGGCAAAGACGTGTGCTGAGGTAGCAGAGTTCAAAGTTTGAGAACAAACAGAGCTAATAAAGACGACCCGCAGCTTGAACTGCAAACGTCTCTGGAAAGAAAATCCTAATAAATAATATCTATAAAATCCAAAATACAACAGAGAGGGTCAAGCTCAAACAAAGTATGAAAGCTTAAAAGCATGTATGTACTGTGATTTCTGTTTGTTAACATCTATGTCAATAAGGATAGAGTTGAAATCATTGATCTGTCCATTAACTGTTTGGATGTTTGACAGAAAACTAATCAAAATTCGTTTTTAGTCATTTTTCAAGCAAAAATGCAAAAAACTAAAATCTGTAGTTCCAGCAAGTGAGAGGATTTGCTTGTTGTAAATTAAGTATCTTTGGGTTTTGGACTTTCAGCTATTTAAAGTCAGTTTTTGAATCAATAATGAAAATATACCCATATCCCAATAGTGCTTAATGATACCTGATAATATTGGCCAGCTGATACAGTGCACTGATCCATCTCCAGAAAGGCATGAAAATAAAAATCTGCTGTGATTGATTTTTTCAAACTACAAAAACCGACACATGGACATGCCCAGGGGTTGGGAAAGAAAAACTTTCTCTTGCCTTCCTTTCCCTTCTGCCCCTGTGCCACCCCATTGTCTCTGAATAAACCTTACTGTGCAGTTTTGCCCATTATGACTACAGTTCCTGGTACCACAGAGTCAGAACCAGGTTTATATAGGGAAGGAGATCGAGCCATGATAACATTTTCCACACAAGAGGCAAAGCCAAGTGGGACTTGCCAGGGCCAGAGCAAACTCTAAATGTTTATAACACAGGATCAAAAGGCACAGTTTGCTTAGTGAGAAGCTGCAGCCCAATTGACAAATCATCTCCGTTGGCAGCAGGATTTAAAAAAAAAAAGAAAAAAAAAAAGAAAAGAGTCCTTTTTTCAGAGGAAACTGAGAGGCACAGATAATGAATAAATGTTAGCTATGTTTGGCCCTGTAATGGAAACCAGTCTAAAGACTTGCCCAGAGAGAATCAGGGGAAGGGGCTTAGCAGGGTTGGAGATGTGACTCAGAATAACGCTGCGTAGAATTGAGTGGAAAAGCGCAGAGAGAGGAGAAAAAATAAAGTGCAGCACAGAGAAAGTACAGAAATGTCTTCTTACAGCTTTTTGAAGAGCACATAGAATGAAGCTGGACACCTTTTCCACAGTTACACTGGTTAAAATATGATGGAAAAAACAAGCAAGCTATAAAGCCTACTGTTATTCATTAATGACATGAGGGACACAACTTGATTGATTATTTTTGTTATTATTTTCTAGACCAAGAAACAATGAAACAACCAGCACCTTTAGAATTTCAGAAAACCCGCACTGTCACATTTGAAAAACCAGAAAATATTTGGCATTTTTGCTTGAAAAATAAAATAATTTATCGATTCAATCGACATAGTGGCAACAAATTTTCTTTGTCAATTGACTAATTGATCAACTGACATCAAAGCACATTCATTCATCGACATTTATATAACATCATAATATAATGAATCAATAAATGTGACCTGGACTGATGAAAAATAATCTTATGATAGAATACCTCCAGAATACCAGAGGTCTGATGGAACAGCCTCCTGCAACACAACTACCATTCTGACAGGTGTTTCTATTATTTTGTCCACCCCATTTATATCAGTGAGGGTTCAAAAACACCAAAAACTACATCCTCCAAAAAGGCCATGCAGCTGACACACCTCTGGAAAAACACTTTCATTAGAACCTTCATAAGGTTTTACTGCAGACCTGATGCATCAGACTGAACTACTCTTAGCTTTACTTACTTAACTTCAACTGGCACCTAAGTGTAGATACCATTTTGTTTACCTATTGAGAGTCTTACAATGGAAAAACCTCATGCGAGCACAGTCAAGCATATTTTTTTAATAGAGGCAGACGTTGGGCTATGTGTGCCACAGGTGTTTACATGACTACAGACACCTTTTCATAATGTAAATAAAAAACAAAGCGTCTCATTCTTTACCTTATTGCAATTATGCTTCCTCAAACAATGACATAATGGTGCTTAGTAACATAATAGTGTTTGCAGGTGTGTGTGTGTGTGTGTGTGTGTGTGTGTGTGTGTGTGTGTGTGTGTGTGTGCGTGCGTGCGTGTGTGTGTGCATGGGGACTGTGGAGGCCAAGAGAAAACTGCTGGGTGAGGGCGCTGCACAGCTTTGCTTTGGGGGCTTTCCACATGCTACTCAGCAAGGTCATGTGCACTGGCACTGTGGTTGTAGGTTACACACTTACACACACACACACACACACACACACACACACACACACACACACGCAATAAATATTTAATATTATTAATCATCAAAGGGAAACCATGTATTGATGAATGCAAACAGAGTATTCGTTGATGCATCTGGAGACGCACACGCAGACAACATGACAACACCTTCTGCAGAAAAAGGCAGAACTAGAAAGAGACAGAGCAAGAGATCTGACAAGAATCTTGACCACATGACTCTAACCACTCTACTTCCTTTAGATGTTTCTATAGATTTTTGTCACACTGAAACACACACAAGCACACACACACACGCAAAAAAAACAAAAACACAACCCTCCTCCCACACTCAGGCATTTTCGGCAGTGAGAGAGAAGTTTTCCACGCTGCATGAGATGAAAGTTTCTGTCTCCTTTAGACTTCATCCAAACAATTCTAAACAAAAGCTGATGTGAAAAGCTGCCTCCTGCTCTAAACTGTATCCTCTGTGAGCTTTGTTGCTCACCACATCTTAGCACAAGTCCCCCTGCTCTTCAGTCAATTTTCTTTTTTGTTATTAGCGAGCATTTAGCCCCGACTGGCACCCCGATTTTGCGGAAATGTGTGTAAAATAATGTACAGAAATATTTCCAGCTAATGTAATGGTCCAGCTGTAGGAAACATGGCACCTTTCATCCATCCAGCTTATCCCCATCTAGTTGCAGAGGCAGCAAGGTATACAAGATACCTCTGCATGTTCCTTCTCAGCTCTTCCTGGGGGATCTTGGGAGTTTCAGGGCCAAGTGGGATCTGACTTCCCTCCAGCATATTCTGGATCTGCCCCTGGGTCTCCTACTAGGACTCGCATGGATTATCCCCACAGGGAAGCATCCAGGAGACATCCAAATCAGATGAACCACCTCAATTTTACTCTGACCTCTTTCCATCCCCTGCAAAGGAGGCTAATTTCTACAATATGAACTCACTGCTACACTTATCTGCTTGTCAGTTTCCTGCTCCATCTGACCCTTAACCATGAACATGACCGAAGACATTCAAACTCAGTTGGGACAGCAACTCACTCCAAGCTCAAAAGGAGGAAATTCTGGCATCATTAGTTGAGATTTAGAGGGGTTGATCCCAGCCAATCACTGCTTCACACTCATCTAAATATCTCTCGGGATTGCCACAGTCTTGATTAAGCCAGTATAAACGACATAATTGGCAAAAAGCAAATGGGCAATCTTGAATTGAGCAAACTGTATACTCTCTCTGTCTCAGTTAGGTCTTGAAATTATGTCTGTTAATATCTGAAAAACAGAATTTGTGACAAGCCAAAACCTCGGCAGCGCTGAAGGCTTACCAAGAACACGCTTGACTTATTGCTGAGAAAACAGACACAGATCTCACTCCGGTCATTCAAGGAAAGACACCTACAAAGCATACATTGAACAGCCAAACACCCACGGTCCCATCGTGTATCCTTGCAGGGCTGCAGAGCAGGTCCACTGCTCCACACCAAAAACAATGTCAGCATTGCTCCTCCTGAAATCTGAGTTCTGACCACAAGCCTGGGCCTCCTCTCGGGCATGAACTTGAAAGGTCAAACAGAGTTGCACCCTCATAATTAGTGCCCTAATCTCTAAAAATGGGAACCAGCACCAGTTTCTGCAAGTCCAAAGGCACTGCCCCTAAACCCAACAACACCAAAGAGGCCTGTCAATGAAGACAGTCCAACAATGTCCAGAGCTTTCATCTCATCCAACCACACCCAACCTCCAAGAGATGAGCAAAGCTTCCCCACCAAGTCCTCTGACAGCCTCATCCACACAGGACGTGTCAGCTCAGTTCCTATATGCCCAGTCAAGATCAGTAGTTCTCTCCTGCTGAGAACAGCGTGGGCAAGCCCCCGGTTCATGTAAACATATTCACCGAGCTGGATCTGGTGTATAAACTTGCGGATTCTGCCCACAACATGAGGTTTACAATCACAAATCTCTTCATGAATCATATTACAGCTCGTATTATAGCACAGGACATAACACCAATAATTAAGACAAGAAACCCGTGAGACAAAGAAGAAGGGTCAGAGACGTCTCAGGTTTGTCTACTTAAACGCACTGTAGTTGACAGAAGTTGAAGAATATCATTTAGTGATCCACTGTATGTAGTCCACAACATCTGAGAAGTGGCAGTTCTTTGAAGCCTTTGGTTATATTTACACCAAGCGCTTTCCTTGGAAATTTGTGGTTTTAACTTGGTAGGACCTCTTTATGACTCACTGTATTCCTGACAAGAGTCATTACTGCTGACTTTAGCTAAACACTGGTTTTGTACTCAGTCTTAATCCTTCAAGCCCACTTTCATGTAAGTGTGGCATGTGAGGACTTTTAATTAAGAAGCAAAATGCTAAATTATATACAAAGAAAGCCTGAATGTAGCCAGAAACTATATGAACAATGGCCAGAGTCCAAACCACTACCAAACAAACAAAAAGCTTAATCATCTATGAGGAGCGCTCATATTTTCCACAACAGTATTTTTAATCACAACGTAAAAACAGGCTAATGACACATTTTGGTGAAATATCTTCCATTTCATTGTGGTTACAGAAACTAGCATGAACACCGTTTTTTAGAAACCTAACCTCGCTCTGAAAAGACTGAGATGCTTTGCACATATGTTGATATGATCACCAAGACCATGTACACAAGTAGTGCTGTAGAGGACAAACTGAGAGACTGAGACTGTTTGTTTGTTTTACTTAAAACACATAATTAAATCTTAAATCAAACACCTTTTTTGACAGGTTGCATTTAGGTGGTGTTTGTGCTAGTGCTAAAACAAAATTAGTCGACAAAGCAAGAAAAAATGCAAAGAATTCGCTTGTTTCTGCCAAGAATTTGGTGCTTTTCTCTGCTTGACATCATTGCAATGAACATCGTTGTGTTTTGGATCATTGGCTGGACATAATAAGCATTATGACAGGTCACATTGGGTTCTAAAAAATAATCAGAAGTTAGTTGCTGCCCTAATCTGTGCTTTACCAACCTCCCAATGACCTCCATGCCAGTGCCAAGCATGGCTGTTGGGAAATCAAGAATCTCATGCAACCGTGCAGACCTCTGTTTCATCAAGCTCAGAGGTTTAAGCAAAGGACAGAGTCACAGTGGGCTGCCATTTCATTTCAGACTAACATTATACCAACCAACCAAAGATATTGTTGCCAGAGGGATTTTCAAACTCAAAGCCAACTGGATGGCTGCCTCAGATCTGGTGATGCAAAATTAGAAGGAGGGGTGGACAAGTTCAGACAGGTCAGCAGAGAGAAACTAAAAAGCAGAAGCTTTGTGGAAGAAAAAAAAAAAGTTTGAAAGTTACAAAAGTTTAAGTAACCTATTCATGGAGCAAAAAAGACAAATAGAGGAACATCTACTCTCATCTACCATTTATGAAACCTTTACAATCTGTCTGTATGATATTCACGGTACATTATACGATGCTCATGTCATACAATATTCACATGTGGTGAGCAGTTAGTGTATGAATACACAAGCATGCATGTGCACCCACGCACATATCTATATCCATTACATGACTCAGTCAGTCACTTCAAGGCATAATTTCTAGGTTTCATGAAACTCAATCCCTGGAAAGAGGAAAAGATTTGACTTTGTGGGTGAGATACAAGACGGTTATGATGTAAAATGAAACTAAAGTCTCTCTGAAGAGATAATCTCTGCTCTAAATACTGGTATCAGCAGAGGCCGACTGGCCATCTGGAAGTTCTACACAAATCCAGACTCTCACTGCTTCCAGGATGCCTATCGGCTGCTCGGTCTTTGCCAAATACAAATTGTTGGAGACCAGAATATCATATCTGAGAGAGACCAAAACAAACCAGAATCCTGGGAGCAGCAGATGTCACTTAATTTTTATTAGGGCCACAACTAACGATGATTTTCATTATCAATGAGAACTGATTAGTTCATAAACACAACTGTGACACAATAGTGGAAAAATCCCAATTTCCTTTAGACCATCATAACATATTCACACATGTTGTTTGAGTATTGAATATAATGTAACATATTCACATTTGAGAATTTTTGGCTTTGGTTTTAAGAATCTTTGCTTGAAAAATGACTTAAAGTGATCAATCTATTATTAAATTTGTTGCCTTTTAATTTTCTGCGGATGGATTACTGAATAGTCTCAGCCCTAAATATTATTGTCTCTCATATGTGTGTAGTGAGTCCTTTTAATTAATTATTTGGTGTAGCTTTTATGACTGTTCAGCTGATAAAGGCATTAGGGTTGCTATATAATTAGAAATCTCAAATAAGGGTTGGATTACCCAACATGCATATTAGAAATATCGCATAATCACCACTGACTAGTCTGGAAGTAGTATCTCCCATAGAAACAGTCTTATACAGTGAAATCTTCACATCAGTCAGAGGTACTGAATTTTTTCAGGCTTTAAGCAGCACAGAGTCTCACCTTGGTCATGCTCCAGTAGCTGCAGATACTGTTTTTATTTCCATTACGTTATTTACGTTTTCTGTGATCTGGTTTGAAGGAACAAAGAGATTTACTGGTCTCTCTGACAAGGAAAGACATCGTGATTTTGGTCATGTTTTATGGCTCATTATGATTTAAGTTCTATTGTTCTGATTAGTTCTTCTGGATGAATGACTATAAGAAACTGGAGTTGTTTTAGGAAGGGCACCTTTTGTGTGGCTGATGATATTTGTTGAGTTATGCTTTCAGTGAAGTGTAAGAAGTTATGCTCATGTCTGACATTGCAATAACTTGCACGTGCATGACACAATAAGTCACTACGTGTGCGACCGAGGAATCTTCTCTCAAAGAAAAATTGCTCGGACACGTTTTGTAAGAATTCTGAGTTAAAAAATAAAAATAAAGATTTAACGTGCAGCGGACCTACACACACCTCGATCTCGCTCTGTCCTCCTCTTTGCTGGCTCGTCTACCTGACTTTCAGTCTGTCTTTCTCGTGTCTCCTGCTGTTGTGTTTCCTGTTTCTCTCATGGTTGGTTTCATTCTGTTTCTGGTACAGCTGACAGGGCCCATGTGTTCAGAGCTTTAGTTGTGGTATGCAACGAGAGCCAAATTAACGCTGCATGTTGCCATATGAGAGACTGAAGTACAACAAGTAACACAGAACAGATGGACACCAGAGTCTGGTTGTTGAAGTATTTTCCACTGATGTTGCAAACTGCTCTCTCACTGTCAGTGAGAGAGAAAAAAAACGTGCACTCGAAGAGAAACACGGCATAAATGCAGAGAGAAGAATGTGTAAAAATAAATGTAAATACGAGAATGCATAAGCACGTATATTTAGAGGCATTTGAACTTCAACTGTGCAGCTCCGACTCTTTTGGTTTAATGAAGCCTAACGCCACAGTTAGCTTATTTTAACTTTTCTGAAGGCTCAAGATAAGTTATCACATGACCCCCAATGGGATGGAAAGGCGAAGACTAAGCTTTTATGTTATATGCCAACATACATAAAGACGTTTGTGAGAATGCAGAGAGAGAGAGAGAGAGAGAGAGCACAAACACATACAGAGAAGGACAAACTCCAACAGCAATGTGATACATAGTGTAGGCACACGTACACACAAGCATGAAATGAAACCATGTGGGAAAGATTAAGGATAGAAGAGCTGGAACAAACACATGCAAAAGCACACACACATGCGCGCGCGCACACACACACACACACACACACACACACACACACACACACACACACACACACACAGCTGAGATGAGAGGGCTATGATTAAGATGAAGTCTACAGGAGGTCTGAGGAAACATATCCGCCATCAGACTGCAGCAGTCTGTGGGAACTGACTCTGGAAGACAGAATACCACGATTTTCCTGGCAAGACGCTAACCTTGTCTGTAACCTTGACTACTGTGCGTCTGACGAAAGGAAAAGTAGGACTCAGTGTCGTAGAAACAGCTACCTTGCTGTTGTGAGCAAGTCAAAGCTGACGAGGGCTACGAGATAAGTCCAAGACTAGAGGAAAACTGCATGTGAAGATACCGAAAAGTAAGCGATATATCAGAACCAGTGTGACACATTTTCCACTTTCTTCTGAGTGTTTTGGCGTATGAACTAAATAATCTAAAATAACATAACACCAAGACATGAATGTTAATTGTTTATGGGTCATGGTGTGAGTTTGTTCTCGTCCAGATACTTGAGGCCAAGACGAGATAGGGAATTTAAGGTTGAAGTCTCAGACGCCGAAGGACATTATGGAGACATCTGCTCGTTTCAGCTGACATGACAAGATTCACTTCTGCAATAAAACAAGTGTTACATCGCCTTGGCTTGGCTATTTTGCCATTCCATCTCCAAAACAGAACAAACATAACAAAATACAGACCTAAAACCTGCTTATATAACTGCCAGCTTGAGAGGCATGAACAAGTACAAGTACACTGTCCTGAGGAAGGAAAGGAAATTCAATTGGGAGGACTTTTAATACATTCAATTAACTTTTGTGGTGAAAAATGTTTGTTTTTTTAATTGAAAAACATGACTTGCGATGAATGTTGGAATTATCCATCTTCACTGTAACATCACTAAGTTTCCTACTTTTTGCCATTGCCAGTATAAACACTATGAACATCACAGTTTGTATTGTATTAATGTTTCCACAGTTCAAATGGATGCATGAAAGAGACGTGTCCTCATAAATGAAAGCTACAGTCTCTGTTTTCAGTTCAAAACATGACTGTAAGGACATCTTTGCAGTCGTTTGTCAGTAGTTTGTGTTAGTTTGTTTGCTTACTTCAAAAAGGTCAGAGAAATAACCAGATGTGATCATTATAATGATTTGTTGACAGAATAAAATCCTGGACAAGACAAACCTTAATGAAGTAGGGAACTGTATTTTGGTGCATTCTGGAGACAAGCTTTCACCCTCTAGGCTTTGTGAATTAAAAGGTTAAAGCTGCATTTAGACCGACACTAGTGCTGCATCAAAAAACTGGCTCAAGTTTTGCCCTGACAGAGCTCTGTGCCTCGACTGGAGCTTTCTCACGCGAATACATTATCAGTTTCCATGCAGCTTCCTCTCTTGTGCTAAATCAGCTCACTGATATTACTGCTGTTTCTCACACATAGACACACGCACACTGAAAGATCTCAATAAAAATACATATGAACACTACCCATGGATTGTTATTTTCTGTGCAGCCAATGTGCGTGCAGCGTGCAGGCATGCATGCTCACACACCTACATACGCACACAGTCACAGAAAGAGGCCACAGATGTGTGAAACCCGAATTTACATCCACAAAAAAGAAACCGAACCAACACAATATACAACACAGCAAACCCCAAGTTTGTGTGTTTCAATTACATCTTTTAGGATTTGAGCGCATTTCCTTTTTTGTGTATGTTAAAATGTGTGCATGCACGTCCACAGCTCTCATTCCTTTTAAGGCCATTCTCAGGGCCTTAACTCTCTGCCCTGCCAAGATTACACACACACACACACACACACACACACAGAAGACAGGGGGAGCAGCAATGCAGTTGGCTAACTAAAGCAGCACTACAATCAGCCAAGAAAATCCTGCCAATGCCTTCCCATTCGAATATATATGCACACACATACATATACACACACACACACACACACACACACACGCACACACGCACACACGCACACACGCACACAGCTCTGGCTCTACCATCAACTGAATTACCTCACACACATGGTTAGGGCTGCAGCTGGCTGAGGAGTGAGGGCTGCTAAATATAAAACACTACAAGCACACACAATCACACATACACATGCATGCGACTTCTTTTTCATTGACCTCCATTTGTGCCAGAATACACACTTGCACACACCCAGAAGAGACTGAACTCTGCTTCCAGTGACCTTAGATGGCGGTGGCTAGGACAGCAGTCAAGTTAGCCACTCTGATTACTGGTTTGGGGATCTTGGGGGACTGGGTGTGCAAGCACATGCAGCCTTGCAGCTGGCCTCATCTGGAAATATTGCAGGGTTTTATGCCATGAGGTCTCATGCGGTGAGCCAAGCATACATATTAGAAAAAAAAAGACATCCTGCTGTGCAGTGATGAGCTGTCAAGCAAGGTCAGGGGAAGGCAAACTGGTCTTTCTTATTCTCAACCCCCCCAAAAATGCAATTTATTCAAAGAAATATACTGAAATGTGACACTTTAATATTTTCTGATTGTTGAGTTGAGGGAGTAATCATTAAGTAATGAGTAGAAAAGTTGTGACTGGCTGAAGCAAACCCCAAACAAACAGGAAATAGTGTAGGAGGCATATCAACTCACCAAAGAGTAAAAGAAGACATGAATGTTGCAGATTCTTTGAGGTAGCTGAGCACAAAAATGGCTCACTGGATAAAGGCTGTGCTACATTTAGACATAAAAATGACTGTATTATAAAGAAAAGTGCGACAGTAATCAGTGAGGCACAGACAGATTCAATCTATCTTTACCCATACGAACAGTAACTACATTTCATAAAGCTTCGTTAACTGGGCTGAAGGGCAAACTATCTCTTCCCCATCTGAAAAGATTATCAGTGTGAAACAACTAATGGGGTTTTAACAGTGACACTGCTACTCGGCATGCAAGGCAAGAGCAGACGTGATGCTCTGATTAGTTTTCATTAGCCTAAGTTCTGACAAGACTAGAAATATCATTCTTTGCTTTTTCAGCTCTGCTCAAGCCAAAGCCTGCTCAACATCACAGCACACTCTGTAGCTTCAGTTAAAAAACAAACCAATCACTGGAGGCAAAGATGTGATGAAAACCACCAATACAACACACAGCTTTCTGAGACAAAGCTAAATGTCATCACAGCTTTGGTCTTGTTTTGTCATGTGGCAAATTGTACAGCAAAAGGAGCTTCTTAGATGCGGCAAAACATCGTTTATGAAAACAAAACAAACACAGAGAAAAGAGATGATTTGAAGAGGGAGGGGGGAAAACCCCTGTGACTAAAACAGCTGGAAACAGGAAATGAAGTTGTGCCTTTGTGTGTGTGTGTGTGTGTGTGTGTTAATTTAGAGTACATACATAGATTTGCAACACAGCCTGGCAAACTGACATTAACCAACCCTTTAAAGACTTCTGTGGGTTTCCAGCTTATTGATGAACACAAACAGATCTACAGAATTATCTGTCTTGCACAAGATGAGGAACTCGCCAGCTGTTAAATGCTTCAGTGCTGTGCAGAGTTCTGAGAAGAAGCTCAACAAACATTTGCAAGAACTGCAGACACACAATCCTGTGAAACACACAGGCATCTGCTGTAGCAAGAACAGTAAGACCGAAAGTGTCAGCCATTGATTACATGGTGCATACATGCAGTGACGCAGAACATGTTTGTTGCGGCTAAAGTAAATGTCAATAATCAGATAGATCACAAATGTATGTCAATAAATGTCATTTGTGGCTCGACAGGGACTAATTAAAACACTGCTGCATTGCAACATATGCACAGGCTGAAACTGAAATCCCAATTGCATCTCTGGACACAACTTAAGTGAAAAGTTGCAAATTTTGAGTGTTACATGGAAAGATGCCACTCATGTCTACCAACTATGAAGTTTGAGCTATGCTGTGATTAGCTTAGCTTAGCATAAAGACAGGAAGTAGGGAGAGGCAGCTGGGCAGACTCTGTCCACAATAAGAATAATAATAATAAAAAAACCTGCCTAAAAACACCTCTAAAGTTCACACATTGTGGTTTTGTGGTGTTAGGGGTGGGGGTTGCATGGTAGTACCATTTCTTGGTCAAATATGCCTCGCATGGACATGGTACTTAATGTGACATTGGTGTGCTGAGATGAAAATGGTATCAATCTTCTCATCTCTCTTTTGGAAAGAGAGTTTAAGTATATTTCCGCAGTGTTGAACTAATCCTTTAGTTTGTGACATCACTTTGTTAAATGTCATGATGTCATGTACTGTATTCCATTATTGCCCCCAGTATGCCATTATAGACACCCAGCACTGGTCACTTGTCACTGTAGATTTTTATATATTTTGTATAAAGAGACTGACAGAGACCATATTCCCCAAAGCTAAAACCAATGAAGCATGCACAACTAGCATAGCAAGTATGACACCATGTGCAGACTGTGAATGCTACTAATGTTATTAACACAATAAACTTGATGGCAGACAATAAAAATGGTCCTAATTCTTTGGGAATATCTACATATATGGAAAACATATTTCAGCTATTACGGAACTGGATGTATAATTTTAACTTCCTCTCTTCTTCCTGGGTAGTTAATGTGCTGTTGACGTGCTTTTTAGACACCATTGATAAGCACATAAACACATTTTTTTGGAGCAGCAATATCAACCAGATGACACTATGGGTGGGCGTTGACACCCGCTATGTAGTCATATAACCAAGAGCTGTTTGGTTTATATATAATCTGTGTGTGTAAATGAAAACATGAGCAAATGTTTCTACCTTTGGAGGATCATAGAGCTCCAACTGGTACCTCTCCCCTCCTCCTCCTCCTCCTCCTCCACCTTGAGCGTCCCTGATCCTCCTGACCAGCAGGCGGCAGCGTTGCCAGCGGGGCTGAGAGTCTGAGATAGTGTCATCCACCAGCAAGTACCTCAGTTGGCCTTCTTTACAGCAGCCGCTCACCTCTGACCTCCTCTGCCTCGTGCTTCCGCTGCGTAACCAACGGAAATGATCCAGGAAGTGAGAGGCTAAGCCAGCCATGAACACATGTGAAGAGGCCGGGGGCGTGGCTTCAGAGTTCAGACAAGAGGAAGAGTGGGAAGACGAGGACGAGGATGACACGTCCTCATTTGTGGGAGAAATCCCACCCACTCTGTCACCATTATTTGGAGGATTGTTGTTGTTGGCGGTGGGGTTGTTCGGAGACAGGTCCTGGGATGAGGGGGGGCTGGGGACAGGCCGTTTCTTGAGAAGCCGTCTTACGGTCTGCCGGATATGACTGACAGAGAAATGTGTGACATCAGCGTGGCCAGGATTGGAGGTTGAAGATTCCGAAGAGTACCGTTCAGATACCTGACGACGATCATTGCCAGAGACCTCCTCGTTGCTCCGGCTGCGAATGAGCAGTGACCCGCTGCCAATACTACGAGTTGACCCTCTGAGCACCACCGGGTTTCCTGATAAGGAGTTTCCTGCAGCACATCGCAGCGGCTGCTCCTGTTCTCGACTCACCACCACCGGCTCCACTTTTGGTGACACCACAGTAAAACGAGCAGCTCCTCCACTTGGCCGGCCGGCCTCCCGATAGTCCTGCACGCCAGACAATGAGGTGATCCGCGAGCGACCTATCACGGCCTGCGATGGAAGGGGAGAGACCACCTGAGCGGTGGAGGGGGCACTACCAGTGGCTGGAGAGCATGTGTTCTGGCTGAGCGGCGTGCCATCTTTGTCGACCTCGCAGCAGAAGTGCTGCTGGAAGAGGTCAGTGAACTGCTTGGAAAACGTCTCTGGCGGGAGCACGTCATGTTGTGGCCGCTCTCTGGCGAAGCTCCGGTAGTGTCCGGCCAGCTGCCGGGCTGTGGCGATGGCATGCAGCTCGCAGAATTCCCTCCAGCCTCTCGGGGGTGCTGCCACGCCTGGGCCTCCTCCTGCTGTTGTGGTGGTGTTGGTTGGATGTATAGTGTTACCATTCATTGCAGTAACCAGACCGGCTGAGAATCACTGCTGCGAGACAAAGAAAGTTGAAAATAGACAGAAAGAGGAAAAGAGGAAAGGATGGTTGGAGGGGAGGTGGGGGTGAAGGAGTCGATTTGGAGACAAGAGTTGAGGGATGGACAGTTTAGAAAAGAAAGAAAAAAGATGATTGGGGGGACAAACAAGGGAGAGATATGGAAACATAATTAGAGGCAAATCAAGATAATATGGAGTATTGTGCAAGAACAAGAGCACTAAAGATGGAGCTGGTGAAAGAGTCAGAGCATTTCTTTGAACTACTTGAAAGTTTGAAACAGTTTGAACATTGAGGAAGGGCAGCCAAAAGTCTGATTTATCTGTATTCAATCTTAAACAGTCCAAATTGGATTACACGAGCCTGCAAAGAATCTCTGGAAATCAACCAGTCATAGAGTATCTTAATAGATAAGGAGGACCACAGTTCACTCAAAGGACAAAGGACCATTCGATTTGTAGAAAAACAGTTGATTGAATTAACGAGCAAAAACATGTTAAGTGCACATATTTAAGGAAAGCTGAAGGAAATCTTATCCTGCTGTTGAGGTGAATAAAGAGACAAAGTGAGGGGAATGGAGTCAGTAAAAACCAGTTCCAGACTGCACTGATATGAATGACAGAGACTGAAGCATTTGAGATGAATGAAAACAGTAATAAGTCGGACAGACACTGAATGAGGCCCTGACTGAGGAAGTACGGTTAGAAAATTTCTCAATCAACCACACTGCCTGCTTGGCCATCTTGTGTGTGTGTGTGTGTGTGTGTGTGTGTGTGTGTGTACACATGACCTCTTTCAATGTTCCTTCAGCTTTTTTAGTTGTTTCTTTTTTTCAAGATGAAGTTTTCATTATGTCAAGACTACTCCATAGATTGTGAGTGCTTGATTCTACACCCCAATCTCTTGCTTGATTTCACTCCTCTCTCCTCTAAAGAGCGGGAACTTTGTTAATAAAGCTTAACAAATGGTTTAAGAGAGACCATTTTCACACCGAGCCTGACCCTGATTTGAATTATTTGTGCTGATGAGCTCTTTTCTCCAAATGCTGCTTGGTTAGGAATCTGAAAATAAACCAGTCCTGGTCCCACAGTGAGCTCTGTGCATTAGATGTTCAGGGTCAGATCATGGTCTCACTCCACATGCAGCAGATGATGATACAACATGCTTGTTTACCCCTTTAAAAAAAACAACAACAAATTTCTGACTCAACTGGCAGTTGAAACCTTTGTTAAGTTGGACGACCAAAAGTGAGCTCATTTTTTGGTGTTGTTTTTTTTTTTAATATCTCTTGGCCACTCTTGGTCTTGTTTGTGAGCAGACTGTAAAGATGTGACAGGAAATGAAGGGAGAGAGAGGAGAGGGATGACATGCAACAAGGTTTCCGGCCTCCTGGGCTCAAAACACAATGTTGCGATTATATAGTGAGCGTCTTAATCCCCTCAGCTATCAGGACGCCCCTCTATTTGTCCTGGGGTCCTCACATAACGATGTCCTCACTGGCCACATAAATACATCATAATCAGTCGTGTCAAAGCTTTGCCATTATCGCTCTGTGCAGAAACAACATCCACCAGGCCTGTTCTTCTATGGTGCTTATGATCTTTCCTATCCCTCTTGGATGACTAAACGCTGCTTTTGTAATTAGAAAGACATGAGACAGTGGTTTAAGAGTTAACCACATAGTTACACAGAAAAGAGGAAACAGGATGCATTCCTAAGCATTCAAAGAGAGCCCTACCCCGTCCTTCATCTTTTCAAAAACCCTCTTGCCGTTCCCTGATGTGTGTATACACTGCTGACCCGCAGTACACTCAACCCATAGTTACAGATGATAAGTAGGAGGAACGACACATTTTCAGAGAACCACAACAGGCTTGAGCTGATGCAAGAGTGGAGCTTCTTGGTTTATGCAGACAGCCCATGGATGGTATAATGTTGTATAATCAGCCACAGAGTTGCTAGACCTTCACAGTACTGTGATGCAGCAAAACTGTGATGTCTATATGCACTTAAATTAAGTTTCATGAGGAGGTTTTGTCTGATTATAAACTTTAGCATGATTGGATTTTGCAGTTACATCTATTGCACAGGGTGGTTGAAAATATCTCATCATTAAACACTCACTGCCAGACAAACATTGATGTCTAAAGAACCTGAACATGTTTGAAAAGATCCCAACATGCAATATATAACAACTGCAGCTCATTCCTATACTGCTGTACCCATGCTTCCCATAAATGAGCTGCTGAACACCAGCTCTATAAACTCAAAATAAGACACAGGCCACAGTAGATGACGTTTTTATCACTCTCAAACTACGTGTGCCTACAGTACATACCATCTTCCTCCAGTGCAGCAGAGAAGGGTCTTTTCTAAATAGAGGAAGTATGTGTGTGTGTGTGTGAGTGTGTGTGTATGTGTGTGTGTGTGCATACGGGTGTGTGTGGGTCGGTGTGGGGGGAGTCATAGACTGTGGTCCAACAGATCACAGAAAACCACAAGAAATAGAAGGGGGGGGGTCGTTGTGGTCGGGCCAAACATGGAGCAACATGTCTCGTTATCTCTCCGCTAACATCTCCCTCCCTCTTCGTGTCCTAAACGACGACATCCAGAGAAGCAAATTCGTAAGATCTTGACACACAACAAGCTGACAACTTTTTCATTAGCACCATCACATATACCAGGGGACACGTACGTCAATGAGGGAGCCAAAACTTGGCAAGGTGAAATATTGCGTCACTTAAGTTCCTGGATGTGTCCTGTCACAACAACTAATTCCCTTCCTGTACTTTTCGGAGCATGCTCAGTGCATGCCCCCTTGTGCCCCTCCAGCTGGCCCCCCCCAGAAGCCTGTTTCTATCTGCCTGGCCAGCCCAGCGATGACTCAGCACTGACTGGCTACGGCACATGCACACACACACACACACACACACACACACACATACACACACATACACACATATACAGACACACACTTCCTCTTGCCGTATCCCTCTGGGGGCTTGGCCGTCTCTGTTCCCATGGTTTTCCCTTTCTTTTGATCCTCTGTGTCCTCTGGTATGAGGATCTCCAGATGTGTTTGGATCCATGCTTCCTTTACTTTCACCTTGACTGAGGGTCTAGCAGAACCACGTTCAAGTTGTGAGGGAAAACAAAAAGAGTCACACAGTTTTCTGTCTCCTTTCTCTGCTCTTATCCAGGACCTCTGACCTCTACTTGGTGCTCTGTTATCATATTATTGTTTTGCTAGACAGCACTCAGCAGGGGATGACAGAAAAAAATAGGCCAATTCAAACACACTAAGCTGCAAATGGAAAACATTCCTCCACAATAGAGCCAATGTTCCTGCATTCCCTCCTTTCTGTCTTCCTCACCTTACTCATCACTCCCTTCTCCTCCTCCTCCTCCTCCTCCTCCTCCTCCTCTCTCTCAATGCCTACATTCTTCACTGTGGCACACACACTTGCACACTGATTGCTTTCTTCGCCTCTCTCATGTGCTTTACAGAAATCTGGCACAGCTTTTCTCGCAGTATCGACGCCACAAGCAGCCGAGTAAACGCTGCCCTAAGCAACTAAGTGGCTAATGTCAGCACCAGTTGCAGGTTTGTTGGCAAGAACCAAAGTATAGATACAGTCTGTATGCTCCAGCTATCACTGTGAAACTACTGGCTGAGCCACTGTTGTTTAAAATAGCAAACAGACAGTGACATCAACAACTCCTGGAAGTCATTTGCCTTTATTGAACAGATGCATGAGTCAAACAGGTGCAAGAAAAAAATATTCTGCCAGGAAAGCAGCTTGTGAGTGACTGGCATTTACAGAAATATAGAGCATTCTCTGTATCTGAAGCTCTGACACGAGGTCCACCACATGTGAATATGAAACAATTACTCCATTCATGGATTACTTGATACAAAAAAAAAAAAAAAAAGTCAAACATTATCTGCTTTCAGCTCCTCAAATGTGAAGATTTGCTGCTTTTTTATGTGTGCTCTCACTGTAAAGTGAGTATCTTCATTTAGGGTCAGACAAAGCAGCAGTATGGAGAATCTGTGACGAGAACACAATTTTCTAACTGTCATTCAACAAACTTATCACTCACTAATCACAAACTGATGCGCTCCCACCATGGACGTTATGGAGGTCATCTCCTCTGCAGCTCATTCACGGAAGTTTAGACTCTGATCTGAATTGTATCAAGAATACATTTTAACACCCAGATGGGTAACAAAGTGAATACTAGCTCTATACCACTAAAGACAAGAAAAATGAGTAGCACATCTCTTACCCTGCCTCATAACTTTGTTGCTCCCGACACCAGAAGTGGAACTAAACGAATGCTTTTTTACTTGGGGCAGCCAAACACTGATTTTAATGAAGCAGGAAGGGGAACAGGATGCGTGAAAGACACACGTGAATTGATCTTGTCAGCATGCGTAACCTCATGACTTGTGTCAGCTCACTGAGTTGATTCTTAACACAACACAAGCTTAAATCAACCTCAGGACACACTGGGGGGGCGAATGTGTGGTGCTGTGGTATGTTCGCTAAATACCCAGGCACCAGAAGAGATGAGCTACCAGCGTTCCTATGGTAGCCAGTAAACAGTATCCTGGCTGTGGCCTATTGGGAGCAGAGCCAAAACGCAATTTTCTTGAAACCAACACTGTCTTCAGACTGCAGTGCCAGCACAAACATAACCACTACAACATTTCAAAAAAGAGCAGAGGTGGCATTCGTTTTTGTGCGAAACTGAGAAAATAAAATCTACAAAGACACAAAGGCTGAGGCTTATACAACACAGAGAGAATTATCAGTGCTGCTGGTGGAAGCCCTGTTTCAGGGAGGCCCTATTTATATCTCAAGAGCTTGGTATCAGCTCTCACACACCACTGTGTGCTCCCTGTTGTCCCCAGTTGGGAGCAGCTCTTGTTTGATGCAATGGATGCGGACACACACGCACACACAGGCACAAAAGAGGTCTCTGAGCTTTCAGGACATGTATTCATAGCAGGTGGCAACTGCCAGAGTGGCACACTAACTCCAGTATGAAGGTGATATAAGAACATCATTTCTGATGGTTGTACAGAAAAACTCAGTGGAAATCAATGGAAAAGACCACCAACTTCAGTAATTTACCAGATAATTAGGTTTTAATCTTAATCAGTTACTTATAATGTGCATTCTCGTGATTTTGACATTATTATTATTATTATTATTATTACGTCATTAAGTTGATGTTGAGGTGTACAGGGGACATGCAAGTGTGTGTAAGAGAGATTTACTGAGAGCTATCTCAAGCTGAAATTATTAGTCAATTGATAGAAAATTAATCCTTAATTCTTATTTGCAGCCTTGGTGTTATCCTTCATCTCCAGCTCTACATTGTTTGGATTTTCAGGCTACAACAACTGACATAAGGGCAGCGAACAGTGCGTCCCACCTCAAGTCTTAAAAGGGTCAATCGCAGAAAGTTATGCATGACATCACAGAGACTCCCTCCATGTTTTCACAGTCATACTTAAACATGCATGACATCTGTTTTTTTTTTCTTTTCACACACGCAAAGAGACAGATGTGTATATGAGTAACTTGGCTGAAAATGTGTGCACGTGTATACCTGCATGGACCGTTTGGTTGTTCATTACTACAGAAATAGGATGTGATCCTAATCTTCATAGTCATTACATAAAATGCAATTTACAGCAAGCCACATCCTTCTGACCTTTATATAGCCCTGTCCTTATTACCAAGATCAGCCGGATCCAATCTATTGCTTACGACTCAATTAGTCTGCATGGCATCAAGGCTCTCTGAGACATCAAACACTCTAGTTTTTCCCGTAAAAACTGGAGTGGAAAAAATAAATAAATTAGAAGGAAAAAAAAAAACGCGGCAACATGTGCATCACAAGGTTTGGGATGAAAAACAGATTTTGTTACCACCTTTGAATTTCCATTCTCTGAATCACTGAATGAATCACAGAGCCAGGCATACATTTACAAAGCAGGGAGAGTGAGTGAGTGTGTGAGTAGAGGAGTTAGGGGGTTATTAAAAAGAGAGAGAGGTGGGAGGAGAATCAAACAAGAAAAGGAAGAGGAGGCGACAGAGAAACAAGAGTCACAGGGACAGACAGAGAGAGGGATGAGGGGATAATGAGAAGGCAGGCAGGAAGTGAGAAAAAAAGAGAGGAAGAAAGACGAGAGGGGAGGAGATGGCGCCAGGTTTGTGGGTGAAGGTCCAGGTGGCAAAACTAAAGAGGAACAGAGACCAAAGGATCTTTGCTCCGCTCTGCCTGGGCAGCAATCACAGAAACAGGAAGCCCTGCCCTGCCCTGGCAAGCAGCGAGCAGTGCACACAGGCAGAGACACTGTACAGGCGTGCACATATGCGCACGCGCACACACACGCGCGCTTACATGCACACCAAAATGCACTCTTACGTCAGGGGTGGAAAGAGCACTTATTTAAGTACAAGAGCCGTTGCTTGTGATTGTAATTACTTAGTGCTGAAAGCTGAGAGCGCACACATGGAGGAGACAGGTGGCGCTGAAGAAAGACAATTAAAGGTGTGTGGTAAAGTGTGCTCGGGGATATTTACCAGATTAATTTGAGACAACGGTATATTTACCTCGATAAAATAAGAGGAGGTTTCAGAGGAGAAACGACTCAGCTTTTGCAGAACAGAAAGGGAAACAGTTGCTGTAAAGCCAGACACATTGCCTGAAATAGCACACAGCTGTGATGTCTACTGACGTTGTCACGTTTACGTTATAGAAACACTAAGACTTAAAGGAATAGTTTGACATTTTGGGAAATACATTTGTGCACTTTCTTGTAAAAGTGAAATGACAACTGACTGATACTGCTCTTTCCAAAGCTGCACCTAGCATCTATTTTCAATATTGATCAATCTGGTGTTCATTTTCACATTTAAACTACAGTCAAAATCCTTGTATGTGCACACATGCTTGACCAATAAGGCTGATTCTGATTCATCATTTGAGTAGTCATCTGTAGAAAGAAAAAAATCTGTTTCTCACTATCACAATTTCCTAAAGCCCATCATGATGTCTAAAATAGTCTTGTTTGACAAACAGTCCAAAACCCAAAGTTATCCACTTTAAGATCACATAAGACAAAGAAAAGCAGCCAACTCTCACATTTGAGAGTGAATTTGAATTCAGTCATAGTAATATTAATTGTTTTGGCTCTAGTCCAAAGGTAAAAAAAACCCACCTACCATCATATCTAAACCTCGCTAATGAACACATTATATTTTGAATGTTAACTGATACAAAACAGAAAGTTGACAGGAGGGCAGCCATGCTTCTCTCCATCCAGCATGTCGTCTCAGGTCCACTCCGCTACTGCATAATTAACCTCCCACATCTCTCCCCTGCAGCTGACACCAAGCCATACCCCACTACCACAGCAGGGAATGAGCTCAGTCAAGATGGCTGACAATCAAGGTCAAACTGTACAGATTGTCCTTTAGGGCACGACCTTGGGCGTTGCATGCGGAGTGGATTTTATATCATGGCACTGCACTCGATGAGGTTCAACATATTTGCTTTCTCCATAGCTAAATAATAGCTCACACCATCAAAATGCTATTGTGCTGCTGCTGTGCAGAAGGCCTTAATTTATAGGTCTTTCCACAACTATTTGAGTGAAATGTTTAGCACACATGTACAGATTTTTACAGCCAAGATGATAATCAATATGGAAGTCATGATTATTTATCACAACCATCAATTCATCTTGTGTAACAACATAATTTCACTGCACTGACTTTGTTTTACACGACAGTTTACAAAAGCAGAGCATTAAAAACCTGCTTGGATCAAGTTTCATTGACGGCGGAGGATTGCTCATTGCCTTACGTGGACAAAAATAAAATCTTGAGCAAAATACAACAGGAACATCGAGGAGAACGAACCCACAAGCAACTATTATGCAAGTCTGTTATCAGAAGAAAAAGGCCAGACATTCCCACCAAAACAGTTACCATTCAATACTGTTATGACAGGCCCAACAGGCTGTTCCACCACAGCACTTAACACAAACTGACACCACGTTTTTCATGCCCTTCACTTCATGTTTTATACTTGAGTGCGAGAAGCTGCGACGCATCGGGCCAAACTTGCATAACCAGACAACAGCAAGATGCAGCAAAAAGTGCTGATTGATCGGCGACATAAAAGAAGAGGCCGACATGAAAAACAACTGCAGTTGCAGGGATGGGGATTGGCTGGGTCTCCGTGTTCCTGTTTGTGTGAAGCGAGATGTGAAAGAGCTTTGATAATGAGCAGAGCAGAAAGCGAGACGCACACAGCTTACATAATTTAAGAACATATTGTAAAGGAGGAAGTAGTGCTGAAACATGAGATAAGGTCGGCCGTAACTTCCCATAACCCGAGGAAAGCATCAGCTGATTTGGGGTAAAACAAGAGACGGGGAGCCTGCAGCTACATCGAGCGTCTGTTACAAATATAAACAACCAGTAAACGATAAAATGTTAGATCTGGGTGTATATGTATGACAAAGACATGCAAATGCTTATTTGTGTAAAGCCTGTTGGAAAAGCTACAATACTTATTATACTGATATACCCACATGGCATAAGCTGAGTGGCATGAACAACCTTTAAAACAGAGACTATCGTTTGATAAAGGAAAACAAGAGGCAACGACAGCTGTGAACTAGTGAAGTTATCTTTTGTGTTGCATATGCCGTTTGTTGTTCTGATGTGTAGGAAAAATACTACAGGGTACGTAGGTTGCTTTTTTTTTGTTTTGGTTGAGAGTGTTCTCTCGCTCGGTCCTACATTCCCATAACAATGCAGGCTCCTACACAACACAATGCTGCTATTCTTAAGGCGCACAGAAATAAAGCCCAGCCACTTTCTGGCCATTTCCTGTGGTCTGGGAACGGAGAGAGGGAGGCAGGTTGGGAAAAGAGCGAAAGTGAAAGGCTGGATCTATGATGCGAAGGAAATTGCACAGCACTAGCAAGGATGAAAAGTAGGAAAGCAACTGTAGGCCGGAGTATCAAGACCGCGTTCCTCACTAATACTGCAACACAAACAAGTATGGGATTTACCTTAAAAGAAAACAGTATATATGATGATCATGTGTCCAATAATTCCCAATAACCAAGTAAAATACTCACTAACAAGCATCTTTCCAGCTGTCCGGCATCCTACCAATGACTAATACAAAACGTCTCTGCACAGTCTATCATTATCCAGCAAAGACAGACCCTGGCATGTCAAGGAAATACTAAAATATAGGGCTCCCAGAGACATAATGACAGGCAAAAAATGAAAAGAGAAGTTCAGT
This sequence comes from Chaetodon auriga, assembly GCF_051107435.1. NCBI lineage: Eukaryota > Metazoa > Chordata > Actinopteri > Chaetodontiformes > Chaetodontidae > Chaetodon > Chaetodon auriga. The sequence goes on along the minus strand of NC_135078.1, from coordinate 16,520,751 downwards.
TTTGGCTTTGGCCGCACGGATAGATGTGATGTGTGAGGAGGGGAGACTAAAGGAATGAGGTCGGGTCAAACAACCCTTTTTTTCCTCCATGTTTGGTCCATTCATTACACCCTGCTGCCGATTCAAAACATGTTGGGACAAATTTTATACTAACATAGTTATCATACGGCTCAATAACGATATGGCATCATTAAAATTAAACTAATGTTCATGGTAAAAGTGTGTTTTACTAGAACCAAATGCTAAAATTATCCTGAAAACACAGCGGAAATTGCAGAATTTGGTAATAAAAACTGAATCAAATGTAAAACGCAGAGTATTGCGAAAACTGCCAAAATGTGGACACACACACACACAGAGTCATGTCAGAGAGAGAGAGAGAGAGAGAGAGAGAGAGAGAGAGAGAGAGAGAGAGAGACAGAGAGAGGCAGCAAGAGCTCATTGCTTCAACAAACTCTCAGGAGTGCAAACGCATCGACTTCGTGGCCGCTTGAGCAGAGTCAGATATTCTGCTGGAAAAAACTGAAAAAGCAAAAAGCGACATCCGCTTCTGGTCAAGCATCGTAAACAAGGAGGAGTATTGCCCAAATGTGAGAGAAGCCTCCATCACACCCACTTGCCTGGTGTGTTCGAGCTGCATGCGGAGGCCGTCCTGCAGGAGATCTGTTAGATAAAAATAGCGGACTGTTGTCTTATATCCAATTAACTGATTATGGCTTAAATTTGTATATTTTCTGATTGAAAATTAAAACTCATTCAAGCTCTGCCCAAGTCTGAATACTGTTTAAGAAGAACAGAATGTGGCCATACGCATAATCGTGCGAGCGTACTGTGTACACTGTATTAAAATGAAGAAAAACTGAATGCACGCTCAGATCCTTTTTCCTGCACACAGACTTTGACAAAACAAACACTAACTGACTGTGCATATTACAGAACATTAAATACGCATACACTGAATAACTAAACAGTTTGAGTACGTTTCTCAGCTACAAAGCCACCAAAAGCAGACCTCAGCTTATTACTGGAACCCTTAAACACAGGTTTAGTTTCTGAAAAGCTGAAAACAGCAATCCATCATTCACAACTCGGTGGAGTCAAATCAATACAATTCAGCCAATTCAAGCATTCGAGAGTCAAATGTTCCAGCCCGGGAGAGTACGACAGACATCTCTGTCTGAAATCCACAAGCTCTTTATGAATGAGTCATCCCTGCTCATGATGTGATTCTGATTCATTGTGAATTGTGAAGAGGCATGAAAGTATTTAAGTTGTGAGATATCAAATGAGTGTGTGTGTGTGTGTGTGTGAGAGAGAGAGAGAGAGAGAGAGAGAGAGAGAGAGAGTGTAACTTGTGTGGGGGGCTGTTGAAGAGGGTAAATGAGTCCTTCGGCCACTCTGATCGGCTGTGAATCATCTGCAGGCATCTGACTTCCTGGAAGGCTAATTCAGGAGTTGCAAACTCTTCCACATTGGGACTCATGAGGAGCCAATTGAGTTTCAGTGTTTGCATTTGCACTTGAAAACACTACTGCATCTCTAAAATTGTATGTCTTATTCTATACCATCACTTCCTTGTAACTGTTCTTATGACATGTGCTACAGACCTCTTGGCCAGGTCACCCTTGTGAAAGAGATCCTGATCTCAATGGGTTTTTATCTGGTTAAATAAAGGTTAAATAAATAAAATTTACAAAATACCACTTTCTGACACAGACGCATCTTCCAAGAGTCTTGTTTTTAGCTGCAGTGACAGAAAAACTGTGCTGGTGTTTGGAATAAACTTGTGCAACATTATGCAAATTGTGTGTTTTGCCTGAGAATATGTTCCTACTTTCACTTCAACTTAAAAATGACTCCCATTTTTGCTAAATACACATAGACAAAGGAACAAACACACAAGCGTTTTGATGCGTGTATGTATGTAATCCACTGATTATTTTCTCAATTCCCTGCTCAATTGTTCGGTCTATGATGTACTGTGAAATCATAGCATTCACAGTTACTCAGAGCCAGAGGTGCTGTCTGCGGTTTGCTTGTTTTGTGTGACCCACAGTCCAAAAGCGAAAGAAAAATTACTTAAGCAATTAATCTATTATCAAAATAATTGCTGAGTTAATTTCATAGGCTAATGTGTAAACACACTGAACGTCTAATGACTGAAAAGCAAACACTGAGGGGGTGCTTGGGGAAAGAAAACAAAACTCTTGAACTGCATCCTCACTGTGAACACACACACACACACACACACACACACACACACACACACACACACAAATCCGTTAACGTATTGCTACTGCAGAGCCTACAAGCACACACATTTTCAGCGACATCCTCATACTGCTGAAGCTAAATCGGGCCTATAATCAACATTCTTCTAACAACAAGAACAGGGGCGCATTGAGGTAAACACACGCAAATACACACACAGTCTCTAATTATTGCTGCTTTGGAAAAAAAAGACACAGGCACGCAAGTCTGTCCCCCCCGAAATGCTTGCACAAACGCGTGCACACACATGCAAGAACTTAACTCCACTGTATGTTGTGTGTGTGTGTGTGTGTGTGTCTGTGGTGAGAAAATACAGTTGAGTCTGAGATTTTTAGGCTTAGCTGTTTGGGTGGCCAAGAGCTCTTTAAGTCACACACACACACACACACACACACACACACACACACACACACACACACACACACACCCACACACACACAAAGGTTTCTACTGACACCAGAAAAGAGCTTTCTTTTTCTCCCATTTTCTGCCGTAATTTGTGTCTTCCGTCTTTCTCCACCGCTCATCTTTTGCAGATTCCTGCTCTCGTCTGTCTGAAAATCAATCTCTCATGGTTCCTCCTTCCCTTTCCCCGCCTTCCTTGAAACCCTGAGGGAAGCAGATGAGCTGGCATCCAGTAACATCTCAGTTAAAGACAGGGAACCATGACATTGTCTGATCCACGGCTGATAACCGAGGCTGCAGAGTCCACCACCACATACACACGCATGCATGCATGCGCATCAATGGTGCATTATGCTTCAAAGATGTTCCACTAATCTAAGAAGCTACAGTCTTCTCTTTCAAGGAAATACGTCTCCGACAGCTACAGAGACAATATTGTGTTGTGGTGCATAAAATCCCCAACCAAGTAATCTTGTCAGGTTGGAGAAAATCCTATTATAATTATGCTGAACAAGTGTCATCCCCCTCTCGAGGGAAAGTCCAAGATTTTCCAGTGCTGAAAATGTAAAGCAGAATATCATAACTCATGATATTCAGATGGTCATCAGCCCTGGAAAGCAGAAATCATTTTTATCAGTATCGTGTGGCTGCGTGTTTAGGTTTGGCTGTATTCATGGTAGGCTGGGTGCGGGGCCCCCTACACATTCACACAGGCAGAAACCACACTGAGCAAAAGAAGTAAGGACAGCACCAAAGTTCAGAAAGCCTGCAGCGAAGAAAACAGTTCACTGAAATTCATCATAAACACCAGCAGACTGTATGGGCCAATTAGGGATCTGCAACGACACATAACCTTTAAATTACAGTCTGGGGTTGACACAGTTAAACCTGTCTGCCATGGAAAATATTATGTACGCTTTAGCTGGCCTTACTTCCCCACCCTAGAGGCATGTTTTTCTGTCTTTTGTGCTTCAATGGCTCAAGGTGTTACAACTGTCACATCTTAATGACTGAATCAACAAAGAATGCTAACACCAGCCTGTTGCTGGGATTGCTACAGAAGGTAAATATGTGTCCTACAAATGGGTTTTCTTAGATTATATACAATTTAAAGAGGGCCTGGTAATATGACACAGCTGGCAAGCTGATAATAATTTGTAAGGGTGGGCGTTATGATGACATTTACAAAACAATGCAAGGAGACAAATCTGTCAATCGATGGAGATTACGCCACACTGTTGATACTGTGGCAGCTATCCCTCTAAGATGTCTGGGTGTATCAAGACGATTGTGGGTAACGCTGCAAAACAATGTGCTCATCTGCTTGATGACAATATAAGACTTTGATTTGTACAGCATTTAAGTTGCTGAATTAGCTACAAAACAGGCATTCCTGACTGACTGTTTTATTGATGAACAGTCGGTCCATTGATTTTCATGCATTTTAACAACAGCAGTGCATCATGCGCTCAGTTTGGTGTCATTCAGTTTGCTCCAAATTCCCAAAAGCTATCCCGAGGAACAGCACATGTATACATGTGCACATTAACACGTCAGTCAGGCAGCTAACGTTAGATTTATCATATTTAAGCCGGTTAGCTCATAAATTGACAAAGTGCTGGCTGTCTCCAATTGCGGCCTGTTGTATTATTGTGATGGAAAGTGGCTGGCAGATGGAGGAGGCCCTCCCAAGTATATTTTTAACATTTGAGAGTCACTGTATGGATATTGTTATATAAAGGCGGTGGAAGAAGTACTCAAATCCCTTAGGTAGTAAGTTCCAAGTGGAAGTCGTGCATTCAAAATGTCACTGCAGTGAATTATAGAGGTATTACCAGCAAAATGTACTTCAAGCATCAAAGTCAAAGTACTCATAATGCAGAACAGCCCATCTCAGAGTGTGCCATTACTGTGTGAGTATGCGTGTGTGTATATCACATAATTTGATTATGAGTATTGACACATTTGTGTGTAGGCAGCATTTAATGCTGCAGCTGGTCGAAGTGGAGCTCATTTTTAAATACTGCTGGATCGTCAGGATCTATAACAATGCATCATATATTATATTTGTTGACCATTTGTTTGGTATGTAAAATCTTAAACTCCAAAATAACTAGAAACTAAACTATCAAATAAACATAAAGTAGTAGTAAAAAGTGGAATTCTCCCCTCGGAAATGTAGCAGAATATGAGTATAAAGCGCCACAAACTGGAAATAAAAACTGAGTACGGTACTTAAATAAAAGATATTAAGGATTTTAAGAGTTGAATGATAAACGACTATTTTGGTCGAAACATTTGGGAACCACCACAACTACACACCTGCTGCCTTTCAAAGCAAACAGACAGAGAGACACCTTTTACTTTGAAGGAGTATCCTCCTGTTCACAAACCTGTATTTACACACACACGCACACACGAGATATGAATAGAAGTAGATCCCTCTCCAAAACACACACACACACACACACACACACACACACACAAATTGCTGTTTTGATTTAGTGCTACACAACAGTGGATTGTGAAACCAAGTGTCTGCTCCCCACTTGTTCCTGTTCTCCATCCAGCAGTCATGTGGGGTGACCACTGACCCCAGCACGCGCACACTCACGCTCGTGCAACACATGCCATAAACACCAATAGCGTTCACGTTCACGTTTCAAGAACACACTTACGATCGTGCTGGGTGTTCATGGGTGAAATTACAGTGGGGGGTCTGCTCCGGCTCCGTGTTTGGCCCATTAACACGCATTACTACATAAGTCACAACAGGTTTCATATTACGCTATCACCATGGCGACCTCCATTGATAGACTTGCGCCAAATAATGCCACAGAAATTCACACAGAGTAAAGCTTAGTGACAAAAAGCACGTGTTGTGTGCATCCTCAGTGCCAAATGTCCTCGCTGGTGTGACGCCAGGAAAGACAGACAGGACAATCCTGACAGGACGCTACTTTTAACAGAAAACTTTACTTTTTGAGCAAAAACATTAGCGCCAGCTCCACCAGGCGCGAGCCAGAAAGAGGCAGAGCCCTTTAAATTTCACGCGAGCACATTTCTTCGACGATTATTAGTGCAGAAAAAACGTACTTTTGGACGGAAGCAATGTCCCCATTACTGCTCCGGTTCGTTATTTTGGGATTATCACCCCATGTGGTGACGTTTAGAGTTTAGTGATGTTAAAAGCACTTTAAGATTAGAGGGTAAAAAAAGCTGACAGAAGCTCACAACATACTCACGTTCTCCGTTATCTCGGATGGGCACCCACCGCAGCACGACAACTAACCAACAAGTTGGACTTCGCATAACGGAAATGTGTCGAGAAGCATCTAAAGTAACTCAAAACGACGTCGGCGGGGAGCAACAGAAAGTGGACATCAGAGGAGAAGCTGCGAGCCGAAAAGCCCGTCGCTTTCTCTCTCATCGTGAATGCACGCGATGGTTCCTCCGCGAAGAAGAAAAAAAAACGAGGAAAGAAAACTTTCAGCCACGAACTTCACGCGGAAAAAAGTGGCGACTCCTCATTTCCGCTGTCAAAAAAATGTGCCACGGTCCAGCTTGTCAAGTCTGGGGAAATTTACAACGTGGCTTCCGACTCTGTCTTTTCAAAATAAGGGACGCAGCGCCTCTTCGCGCCGGGACGGACGAGTCACCAAACCAGACGCACCCACTAGGGGGCCCCTGTGCACGAACGACCTGTGCACCGTCACCTAACTGCGGATCATCATCCAAACATAAATATGATCGCCCAACAAGTGACGCTGTGAATCATTGTGGGTGATGCAATAACTCTATCTACATTCATCTATCATTAGAAAAGTGAAATACCAACGACGACACGACGCGATTTTTGATTTTACAGAACATTTAGAAATGCAGCATTTCACTTGGAAAAGGCAAATATTACTTTTTTGTTAATGCCTTGTGGCTTGAGAGGTTCAGCGACGGCGCATGTGCTTCCTTGGAAGCTGTAAAATTCATTGCATATATTTTTGTTTGATTTAATTGATAGGCACATATTTACTTTGATAACCTAATATGTGTCTAATCGAATAAATTATCAGGAAAGTAATCCAATGTTATGTAAACCCAAATATACAGAGGGCTGTCTTTTGTCTAAGTAAACTGCAAGCTGATTTAGCCCAGTTTTCTTAATACACAGAGTAACGATAAGTGTGTACAACACAAGGAATATATCCTTGACCTTACATATTTACACTCAGTTTCAGGGTTTTTAGGCCTGTCATTTCTATCAGTGTGGGTTGGCAAGATAACAGAAACGGCTCTTTCTATAATGCAATATATTTCAACATTGCCACACATCCTCCAAAATGATCATCCAGTTGAACACATCATAACCTTTATTAGATTTGCTATGAGACTCTCGTGTTAGACTGAATCAGTTATGGCTAAATGAACCCAATAAACTTAAGTGAGAGTGTATATGTACAGAATATAAAGCTCTGTCACCCTTTTCTTTCTATTTTTGATGAATTGGTCAATAATGAAACATTTACTTTTATGTTGAAATTCCAGACAGGAAGTATTTCCCCTGTTCTCTGAAGTTGGTGCTGTCAGCAGGCCACTGGTCATGCATGGTATGTGCAAGATTCAGAAACTGTCCAGGCTCCATCAAGAGGTCTTTTCAGATACTGTACATTTACTTTGAAATCTGTGGATGTCTGTCACTGCTGTAATAGTTGTTTCTGTGGTGCCACGACCTACATTTTTCTTATGATAGAGCATAAACTCCTTACAATAATTCCTTACACTGATGGAGAACAAATGCAGATTAAAAAGATCATTTTCCATCTTGTGACATGACACTGTCCACTGCCATCGCAACTCAATGCACTTTACAAGCTGATAGTGCAAGGAGATGACCTAAAGCAACACATTTATCTTCTATATTTCTGACTTTTAAGTAGGTGAAAACAAGGTTTTAGTTTACTACATAGGAAGAACAGGGAAAATTAAAGCGCAAACAGTCTATCTTGGTTGACATTAGAATATTTTTTTTCTGCTCTGTAGACTCAAAGTCCTGCTGGTTTTTGTCACCGGAGGATAGATTACACTTTCCTGTCCCTCCAGGTGCAAAGTATTGATTTCTCTAAAGTTAAGGGTTTGAGACTAGTTTAAAGCTGCTGCATAGTGACACCTGGTGAGCGAGAGGCTGAATAGCACCAAGGACGCGTGAGAGGTTTCACAGGCCAGCTGAGGTCATGCATGAATGTAGAAGACCAGTCATTACGGTACTCTTCTCTGAAATAAAAACATAAATATATAGGGGAAATGACTGATGCCTAAACCTGCCACACTAAAGACTAAAAATGTCCTGCTGCAACTTTATTGTCATGAAAACTAAACTTCATGTGAAGGACTCAGAAAAAATAACTGTTCAAAACATATTAACACTGTTTATTGAGTGGGTTAGAGCAAATGCTTTGTTAACAAACATCTTTTCAGAGTACCATATCAGGACAATGTTTAGTATTAATGGATATTTAAAACAATAATCATTGTGTACTATGATTTTGAAAAAATTGAACAATCATGGAAGACAATCGACAAAAAAAAAAAAAGATTATTGTGCATTTAGACTGCATTCTTTATTTGGCACTGCTGAATAAAGACAGATACCATTATTATTTATATGGTTAATCTGACACACTGACAATTTGTAAAGGAAAAAAACAGATCACTATTGTCATCTGTAATTACAGTAATGCTCTTTTGGAGTTAATGAAATTGGCACTACAATGATCATTTTAGATAAAACGTGTCAAAAGCGTGCTGCCTCAATACTGCCGTTCTGAAGAAAAAAAACATAGTCCACGCTGAACCACCCCTTCCCACACTGTTTCTGTACAAACCAAGCGTATAACGGTAATGATAGCACTGTGCACTGATGCTGACTGAAGGAACTGAGCCATTGTCAAAAAGTGATTGCACCCAGATGAGCCTTGGCAAGAAAGAAAGAAAGAAAGGACGCAGCCACACAGTCAAAAGAGAAGTCAAATCTCCCATCGCTGTAGTCCTGTGGTAATGATTGCAAGAGCAATAACAGAGTTATAACGATAACATAAGGCACATATAAAAGAAATGTGTAAAAATGTAAACAGCTGTGTGATTGGATGAGCAATCATTTTAAAAAGCCCATATTGCAGACTGCTGGTGTTAATTTCCAACATGGAATAGTAAATATTTATAAACAAACCAAGAGGTTAGGTGTTCACATAGACTACAGGCCTCTTCGAGCTACGCTCATTCAGTAACATTCAGGTTAATCAGCTGTAACAAACAAATTAAGAAGATCTCATATGAAATTATCAGATAATACCAACGACAACTGCTGAGTCCTGCAAGTTCAAGGATAAACAAGCTCCTTTTATGAAACACAAGAGTCAAAAGAGAACTAAGTGACAAGCATTCTTATGACACAGAATCATCTGGCCGCTGGCTAACAAGGGCTAAAAATACCAGTGTGTGGCTCAGAGCGAGACATCCAGCTCCTGCTACGGTCCCCAGTGACTGTCGAGAGGATGCTCTGACCTTAGCAGCCACAAGGCCTCTGGGGTGAGATGCGCCCCGGTGGAAGTATGGAGGAGAATCTGGACTATTTTTCCTCAGCACCACTTCTTTTCCCAAGAGTATCCTCATTTCTCTACAAGTCTTCATATTAAAGTGATCTTAGAGCTAAAGTGGCTTGAAGTTGCAGGAAACTGGAGCGGTGAATTGTCGTTGTGGCCGTGCCGTTAGATTATAAAAATGCCATCAACTGTGCAAATGACGTCCCTCTTCATCATTTAAAATTTTTTGTGCGATGTCTTTAGATCGTTATTTATGTGACCGTCTTTATTTCATTTGCATATAACAGAGTCATCCTTACCATCCGGGGCTTCCCCCTCCATCAGAAAACGACTTATTTGTGGTTATTTGTTCTTTTTTGGTATGTTGCATGCTTAGTACAGTAGTTTGTACGTATACCTACAGAAAAACATGATCAGAGTTTGATCAAGGTTCCTACAGCTTGAAAGATAACAGACCCGAAAAGACAAGTATATACAAGTACAAGTATATCCGGTAGCTACCATTGGCAATATAATTGAGCAGTGTATTTTTTTAAATTTTATCTACAAGGTCAAACTCTTTGCATATTGTTCGAAAAATGTGATTTTCAGAAATGATTACCATTTTAAATACTGTATTCTTGACATTTTTAATTGTCCTTGGTAAATGACACTCGCAAAACTGTGGGAAAGAGCATATTTTGGGTTGTAAAATATCTGGAATTGTACAATGGATAGTACTGTGCGCCAGATTGATTCCCCTGTGCCAGACAAGATCTGGAATCAATCTCAATATTCATGTCTTTTTTGATCGGTGATAAGACTGCAATTTGCATATAAGTCTCAGTTTTCTCGCCCTTCTGTTGGGTTCAGAACGGCGTAACACTGCAGAATGTTGAGGAAGGAATGATAAAACTGTGGAAAAAGAGATGATGCACCTCCATTAGTTTACTGGCTCTGCAGCCACTGCACTCTCAGCTCCTCCACCTCTCTGCCGTACCAGTCGTGGAGTTTGGAGAAGCAGCCGGTGCCAGGAGACACGGGGCTTTCCAGGGATGCTCCTCTTCTCCTGGGCGGCACTGGTGGAGCCCTCACCCCATCAGCCCCATAACTAATCACAATGCTGCTCCCAGAGTCTGCACAGCCTTCCCAGGCCACACAGGAAGATGCCGCCTCAACAAAGCCATTAGCCAAGGCAACTGATGGTTTACTCCATGCGACTCCGTTCTCCTTGGAACACTCAGAGATGAGCTGCACCTCATCCTGGAGGCTCCTCTGAGCAGAGGAGGGGGCTGACATGGGTGTGGCACTTGATGATGATGATGATAAGGAAGATAAAGATGATGAGGAAGAGGATGCTCCAGAGCGGCACCGTGCCACCTGGTTACGCCTGGAGGACTTGGGCCTGCCCGGCAGGCCTCCTGCTCCACCCCCCACACAGCCACCTCCTGCAGCCTCCTGGATCTCCTCCAACTGCCTCTCCAGCTCCTTCACCACCAGCCTCATGTAGTCAAAGCTGGCTCTTGACAACGCTTTCACCCAAGACTCCATGGCTGCTTGGTTCTCAGCAGCCATCTTGTACACCCGTGCTTTGGCACAGTCAAACTTGATGGCGAAGGCGAACTCCTCGGCTGACTCGCACAGCTCCACAGTGCACCCTTCAAGGACGATGACACCGATGGGCTCTCGGCTATCGCGCTCCTCAAAGTAGAAGAGCATGTTACCCTTCAGGACAAACCAGCGCCGATGATAAGCCGTGTTGCGCTCACCCTTCTTGAACAGGAAGCCTGTCTTGTCTGGTGGTGAGTCACAGGTGGCGTAGTGTGCCACGCTGCGTTCGTTCAGCTTCATCTTCTGCCCTCCTCCTTTTCCTCAGTAGATTATTTACCTAAAGAACACTGTAAAGACAGAGGTCATCCCCAGGGTTAAATAGATTAGTCTATATTCAAGGCTGCCACAGGAGTCTTCCGGTCCTTCCAGTGAGTCACTGCACCAGCAGATCTTGCTTCTTAGTTCCTCTCTCTGCTTTAAGCTGTGCTAATTAGTGTTACACTGCAAGAAAAGCCCACAGACCCTTTGCTCTCAGTGCTACAAGTCTGTATACTTTCAGTTTATTGACGTGGTAATGTAGTAAAAATAAGGATGTGAGATGAGTTATCATTCAGTAGGCAAATGGTCTATTTGCTCCTCTGAGCCATCCTGCCAGCCCTCATGGCACGGCAAACACTTTTTACAACACTTCACCTGTCACTGTACAAGTGTGCAGACATAACCTCAGACATTGATTTGCCAAAGTAAAACTATAGTGTAAAATAATGTATAAATGCTGCCTGCACTTGGTCCACTGCAAATGTAGGCCAACTTAAAAAGCTAAGTTATACAACAGGGAGAAATTGTTGGGTTATACGCTGCGTAATCACATGTTCAGCTGTAAACCAGGGCTCAGACCTCGCCTCTGTGTAAACAACAACTAATCCAATCTGCTGAGAAGGAAGCACGAAAGTTAAAGAAGTTAAAGTAGGGCTCCATCTATCACATCATTTAGCACAACTTATTTGGCTGTGTTGTAACTTGTACACTTTGGTGTTTTGGTTTTTTTTTTTTGGCTGAAAACACAGGTGATACTTAAAGTCTTTCTGGACAAAATGCTGCCAATGAACTACATACTGAAGATATGTTTTTACTTACGTGTGCATCTCACATCCGGCTGACATCCGCCACTGTCCTCTTATCACATCTGGAGCTAAGGACCAAACATATCTCCCATCGTCTTAAGACCCTGCTCCGTCTCTCTAAATGAAGGCTGGAAAAGACAAAAGTTTAACTTATTTTCACTCCACAACTGACAGTTACACCCAGCTAATTGTAGTCTTGCTGTTTTTTGTTTTTTTCTCAGTGAGAGATCGACATCCAGCTGGTTTCAGACACGAAAGGCTAACATGTCACACATTAGCAGTTTTTTCCACCACTGCCAGCAAATCGTGTCTGGACAAAGTGATTCACTCTCCAGTCGTGCTGGCTGGTTGGTCACAAGCTTTTGACACATCAGCACTTTGTGAGAATTCATCTCGGGCTGCGGTAGCAGACTAGTTTCCATAACAGAGGGACAGAAGCACGAATGAACGCCGTCTGAAAGCGAGCGTCTCTGTGCCAACTAGCTTAACGCATGAAGCCACTTTGGTGAATACAAACGGGCATCCAGCGTCAGCATTTTCAGCTCACCCAACGGCTGAGCACGAGCTAGCGACTACGCGACAGTTCTATCAGTGAATTAAGGTCCCAGTTTATGACAGGGTGATATTAACATGATAAGAGTTAGCCTTTATTACCTGCAGATAACGACGCCGCCTCCGTCAGGCAGATAATCTTACCGTTGTTTATTTTTTTCCTCTATCCCTCTTCCTTCGTTCTTTTTTTCCTCCCGTTCTTCCTGGTCACGTGACAGACTGGGAGAGCGCTTGTTGGTCTGTACGCGGCCAGCTTGACAAAGCGGAGGCGTAATTCCAATTTTCCAGCCTGACCGGGGAAACGTTAGATTTTTTCATCAGGGATGAGCGATATATTAAAACATGCGCACCCCGTCTTTACCCTTGGAAAGGTGGAATTTGATGGATCATGTGTGCTTCCTGTGACAAAGCCCACAGGTACTGACTAGGGTATAGTTTAGCAATAATTGATTAGACTATTATAGATATCGTCAAAATCACTCTGTCTGCCTCTGATTTTTGATTGTTCAGCAATTATTCCTTAACTTTTATTGTTTTATGCACCATACATTTAACTTGAACTAAACCTTGAACCTTGAGCTAAACACCTAATTGACTCATCCATTGGCCTATAATTTGTAAAGTAGTTAATTCAAAATAAGATTAGTATGTCACTAATACCTTCATTTTATTACAAGGTTTATGCTACTTTTGCAAAATTCTCCATTGACAATACTGCCTAATTTAATGCAGTCTATGGTGAAGTGGTTACAAACATTTACCTTTCTCCAATGACATGCTTTATGTTCTCAACGCTACAAACAGCTGCCCAGTACAACCAGTCTTCCTCTACCATTTTAGAGTTAGGTGCCTTGCTTCCTTAGTAGATTTCCTGAGAAGATTTTTCTAATTCATGGACATAAACTTGTGACGTTCCAGTCTCAAAACGGCCTCTCTGTCCTCCAGGCTGCCACTGCCCTGCTCCTGTAACTCCATTCGTCATTTCTAAGTCACTGAGCTGCTGCTTTGGCCTGCTCTCTAATCATGACAAGCCACTATGAATTCATTAGAATAGCACCGCCAGCCTGCTATCTCGTCACACTAATCTTCAATTAACTGATGCCGCTGCTGATGCCATCTAATTTATTTTCATTTCTGAAAGGTTTGCTCACACTGCTTTTTGCTAACTTTGATTAAGTGCGATACCGTTGGTTTCATTTCCTCTACTTGACTCCCAGTTCACAAACTCTTGATATTCTAAAAGATTCATTTGCAAGAGCGCAGTTTATAACGGAGAATACAGACATAAAAATCAACACTTTCTGTACTTGAAATTATTGTTCGCTCCATAAAATATACACACAAACCAACATTAAGTGTAAAGTGTTTACTTCTCACAAGATATTTTCCAACAGTTTGTGGACACACACAATAAAATACCACTGACAGCTTTTTGAGACATTCCAGTCATCTTTAAAACTGATTCTTGATCGATCCAGAGTTTGGTCATGAATTCAGTCCGTCTGTCCAGTGAGAACAAAGAGGTGGCTTTTACATCTGTGGTGCCTCCTGTCTGAATGTGGAGAGAGGCTGTGTATATCAAAGATTTTTTTTTTTTTGCTCTTCAGCCTATGTTTCTCATCCTTTTATTGACCCAGAATGAAAATGTGTTCACCTATATATTAACATTCTTCCTTTTTATTCTCCATTTGTTTACTTTTTCTGATAAAGCACTTTGTAATCTCTGGTTTTGATAAGTGCTACATGAAAATTATTATTATTATCATTTAATTACCAATGAGTCATTGGCCTAAGCAATGTGGCAAAACCCAGGACATTTATCAGGTTTAGAGTGACTGCAGAAATAACCTGATGGACATCATGTGATTAAATGAGAGGGGATACTTCTTAACTCTATATTATGGAGAGCAGAGCACCCTGCATGTCGGACCCACCAGCAGACAGCCTCTCCACAGAAATGCATAGAAAAACACAGTGATGGCAGGACAAAGTGAAGAGTCAGTCATGCATTCATTCAGTCCCATGCCTCCCGTCTGATAAAGCACAACTAGGTATTTGGTTTACGCCATATATCTTCTCCACCTGACATTTTCTTTCTCACAATACAGCCCATTCTGTAAAGTTCCTTGAAGTGACAATACTGAAGCACTTGTTGATCATCCATACAAACACCATCCTGCTGCTAGAAATAAATAACTCATCCTGCTATGCCCTGCTGAAAAACACGTACCTTGAAGGAATGTCAGCTTTCATCAAAATACCTCTCAGACATCCAACACAATATCAAAAATATCATCTCTTTAAATGTTAAAGTCTCTGTAGAAAAATGCCTGAAATATATAGATATCAAACATGTACATGTATATTTATATACAAAGAAAATTTGATGCAAATTATTACTTCTTCGAGGATCCTTTAAAGCTGTAACTATGCCTCTATACTGTTTCTCTGCATGTTATCGTGGAAAAAAAAAAACAGCTTGCATGGCACCAGTTGAGCACATAGATTTTGATATACACTGAACTTAATGTCTGGACACAGATCAGTGACCACGTCATCATTCATTTCAAACCATCAGTCTTTCCAAAAATACACTGTGATTGTGCATACTGACACAACACTATTTTCTCCTTATGTGCAGTCCAGCAGAGCAGCTTTGCTCACAGGCAGACCTGTCGGGCTCTCCAGACACAAACAATTACAATTCTCAAGAGGCTAATTCCATCGCTCGAGTGGAGCTATTGATTTCCATCTGAGTATGCACAGAGCAAAAGTCTGTGTAGACATCAGTCAAATACTGGCTGACATCATTTCACCCCATCTTGTACCTCTTCATCTAAACTTACCTTATTACTTTTGATGATAGTGTTTCAGCAGCATTCTAAACTTTGATTCAACTATTTTCTATGTAACAAAAATATCACCAGCACAGCTATAAATTCATCTATCTGTATGCACGCACATACAGTGACTGCCCTTCCTTTTTCCCCAGTTTCACAGTAGCATTGCCCTGGCACAACTGTGCCTGGAGGTCATTCAGTGCTCAAAAGTCAAATTATGTATTTGTCTAGATGATCTTGTCTCCTGGTGGTTGAGAGCCATTAGCGTTTTATATAAAAAAAGGGTTGATGCTTGGCCTCGGCTCTGGTTCCTCTCTCCCTGATGAACCTGGGTTGATCAGCAAATGAAACAAGCACCCCTTCCACTTGTATCAAGTATCTCAATGAGCCCTGCAAGGGAAAAAGAGGAAACACATTAGTGTGAATATCTGGCTGCACAGACGAGAGCCACTTTACACAGCAGTCACAGCACCAACAGTCGCTTCTCACAGAGCAAAATGAAAATACACCAAGGTATCACTGCCCACACACAAGCATCGAGACACACATACACAAGTCATCAAAGTTAATAGGACTGAGCTGCCTGGCACATTTTCCTCTGTGGATTAAAAAGCCTTCCCTTTTGTGAAAAGACAATCGCCTAGCCTCGTGTCCCGCCTTAAATAGCTGCTGCTGTTTCAGTGTCTGGAGTGGTTCAATGAGCAGAGGACCCCATCTGGGTTATTGTGGCTCTTACAAATCTGATCCTGTTGTTGAGATATTGTGTACCTTCTCTGCATAAGGTGCAGCTGATGCCTCTAACTTTTAACAATCTCCAAAGCAGCGTGAAATCTTCCGATTAAGTTTGCTTCACCCTCAGTGCTTTCTAAGTTGCACTGAGCCATCTCAAGCCCTCTTCTCACACACATGGCTGCATGTGCTTATGCATGCCTTTTCCCACTCCCATACACCTTTAAACGCATTCCCCATAACATTAAAATGTATGCATATGAGTGTGCACACATATTTTTACAAGGACAAGGACACACACACACACACACACACATGCCCACTCACTTTCCCACACCATGACTTTGTCTGAGTCATAGATAAAGAAGCACCGAGAGGAGCCAGTATCCATGCCCAGTGTGCACCAGATTTACTTTTGAATGCTCTGATGTTTGGCAATGTAGGTCATGTCTATTTTGTATTCTAATGAACTTTGCATACAGTATCTCCTTTACAGATGTAATGCCTCTGGCGTGCAACACCACAGTTATTTGGCTTTCATTTTGTTTAATGCTTTCCTCATAACATTTTTATTTCAATGATCATAATGAAATAACGATCATTGAAATAACAAAAATCAAAGTAAACAATGTATGCTGAATGGGGATGAGCAAATAGGCAACTGTGTCTCTTGGCAGACTATCACCACCAACAATCCGAGAGAGAAACAACAGCTGATTAATATTCACTGACAAAATGTGTGTCTCACTCTGACACATTTATTGAGTTTTATTGCACATTGCACACTTGCCAGGTTGGAAAATGGGATGAAGACAATGCAGTCAGTAGAAGTACAACAAGCACACATATGACTATTGTGTTAAGATAAGACAACAAATCAGAGTAACAGTTTTGCATTTACTAATGTAACTGTAAAAATCTAACCATTCAACTCTATGAGATTTTAAATTAATTATGGTGGCAGCAGGTTTACATATTAACCCAATGAAATAAGGTGTTGCCCTAGGTTGTGAGATGTGGGGTTGAAATTGAAAACCACACACAACCATTAACTGGAGGAGCTACTGGACACAGTAATTTATTAGCGGATGCGTAACAGGAGTAGATTTTTTTTCATCCTGAGAAGGTCATTTGTTATTCAAGGTAAGAAGTGAAGGATAGCAGCAGAGGCTGCTGCAGCTCTGCAAAGAAAAAGTCAGTGAACTTTGATTAAACATACTCATGGAAACGCTGCCAAATGTGTTTGCTCTACAAAGTGTCAGATATGTTTTAATAATAGACACCCCACCCACATGTATATAGAGATACATGTGCACACAGAGATTGTTATGCATACAGCTGCTGCTGAGTGGGAGTGAAGCATCATCTGAGGGGAGAGGAAGAAAGAAATGAAGACAAAGTGAGAGAGAGCGAGTCAGTGAGAGAGAGAGAGAGAGAGAGAGAGAGAGAGAGAGAGAGAGAGAGAGAGAGAGAGAGAGAGAGAGAGAGAGAGAGAGAGAGAGAGAGAGGTGGGCTATGAACTAGAGCTGGGAGCTGCAGGGAGTAGGTCAGTACAGTTGAGTCAGTCCTGACTCATGATGGAGGCGGTGAAGATCCACCTCCTCCCTGCCCATTACAACTTCATCCTCAGGCCTGGAGCACTGGACTCAGATAGCCATTACAAAAACGGTGAAAAACACCTCCAGCCATGGTCAGAGGAGCAGTGGTTTCTGTGTTACAGGAACAATCCGATAATATGTCGTGGATGTATGAAACAAAGAGTGATGAGTCCACACGTGATGGACTGGTCAACAAGTGCAAATATCCAAACTGTTTCTCCCACTTCCCACTATAGGTGTCATTAATGCACATTGTCTTTCCATCATTATGCTTGCTCTACAAATGTGAAGTGGCTGGTAGATATTTACTCATATAAGATAATGACTTTAAGATGTTTCTAAAACACATTTTGACAGCATGCTGTAAGAATATAGCTGAAATTAAAAGTAGGATATGAAATCACATATTGTTAAAATGCAATAGTACCAATTGAAATATGTCCTTGTACCAAAAGCTGGCACTGTCTGGTCAGTCTGGTAAGATCTATAATCTTCCTAATTTAAATCACATCTCTTTTAGACTAAGTTCTTGTCCAGTTGCTTGTTTAGATAATGTGTAACATCCGAGAACTCTGGCTTCTTTCATTAACTTTCTAAAAATTGCTGTTGTTGGTACCAAAACAAAAAAAATCTAAACAATACCCTTTTCTAATGAAAATGCACCATTGTCCACTAATGTCAGTAGTGAAAGGTAGTAAAAATCACCATTGCGAGTTGTAAAAGGAAAGTCTGCACTTTCTGCAATTACTCAGAAAGTGCACAAACATCAACATTTGTTGTCAGAGCTTTTCAAACAGCTTTGGACCTCATCTCTGAGTCGCAGCATGTGCACATTTGCAAGGTCTGATGCTGATGCTTCTAAACATAAAGGGGATTATATGTTTAACATTATTTATCCATAGTGTCTGTGTACACATATAGTAATGGTCAAAAAGAAAAAGCAAAACAACTTGTAGATGCCTTTACTTTTTCAATATGTCCCTTTCATCATACAAGGCCTTGTCCACTGGCTCTATTTCCTTGGTTCATTGAATAGTGCATTAGATAGTACAGCAGTGCTACAGTAGCAAAAGCCCAAACAAGCTGCATCTATTGATGATACTGGCTGCACTCCATTCTGTGGCACACTGCTCTTTTCAGCATGAATGTGTATGCGTGTATCTGTGTGTATGTATGTGTCTCTCTCTCACTGTGTGTGTGTGTGTGTGTGTGTGTGTGTGTGTGTGTGTGTGTGTGTGTGTGTGTGTGTGTGTGTGTGAGCATGCTGCTGCCAGACTCATTAAGATCCATTAATACAAGGTAAATACAGTGAATATTGTACACTGAGAGCAGTCATCTCGAGCACAAACATGCATCCACATATGTTCCTGCATAGAAGCAAACATAATACAGCCAAAACAGCATCAGCCTCCACAGCATTACTGTTTCTCTTTTACCATCTTTCTCTCTGCCTCTCTCCATCACACATGCTCTCTTTTCCCTCTCCCTCTCTCTCTGGTCCACACTTTCTCTCACCCCCTCTGTGTCCTTACCCCCTAACTCTCTCACTCTCTCAGCTTTCTCATGGCTGAATGTCCACTGATCTCTAATCCAGACGCCGATTTTAGATTTGTAAGGCCAGCGAGGTCATGCATTGGATTTAGTCATCAGTATATGCTATTTCATACCCTGATTTTCTCAGCCTTAACCTCCAAGTCTCCCACCCCCACAGCCCTAAACACACACATACAATATACACATTAAAAAGACTGTTTATATAACATCCTGCCACCTAAGCACATACAAGTACCCCCACACGTCTTTACCTTTCTGTCCCATTCCTTCTTTCTGTATTCACTGTTTAGATTGCTCTCTCTTTGTTCATCAGAAAAAATATGTGCAGCAGCAGTTCAGAGTTTTGTCGAGGCTAACGCTGGTACAAAGGCTATCTGAGGCAGTACTGTTATCTCCTGTAGTCCAATCCGGCTAATTAAGGGCATCGCTGTGAGGAAGGTGCTACTATTCTCATCCAACTCCAGGGTATGCTGTCTCCCCAAGTCTGCCAAACTGACATGTGCTTTTATACACACCTATGCACACACACAGACAGGGGCACAGACACACAGACACACACACACACAGACACACACACACACACACACACACACACACACACACACACACTGTTACATTCATTTGAAAATGATCTCAGATGCCAGTTTTTCAATTTCAGCCACATGCACACACATACACACACATACAGTAAACACAGGCTTTATTAGATACGCTTCTTAATGAAAGCTAATAAAGTGGAAACTACCAATTGCTCATATAGACTCAGACTGTATTATGTTACTGCTGATTTACATTCCTTTAAGGAAATCAAGTCCAACATATTTTCTGCCTGGTTCTCTCTACTCAAGAGCAGAATTGACTAGCTTACAGTCAATTTAGTCTCACGGATATCATGGTGAGTGATAGTGGAGGTGTGCGTGAATGGGGTGTTGAGTTGCTAAACATTGGTTACACTGTAGAATTCAAGATGTTTCAAGTAGAATTTGCCATCAGTTATCAGTAGACACAAATCAAAATGGCAGTTTTGTCATCTAAGACTTCTCTCTCCTCAGCAGCCCACCATGTCACTCCTCTTACGCTTTCCTGCCCCAGAGTCTGACATGTCAGCAAAAATACGAATTGTAGAGAAAAGAGGTAATGGAAGAAGAGGAATTATGAACCCACTTGTCTGTCTCTCAACCCAAATTATTCATCTGGGCAGGTTTTGTGAAAGTATAGATTCCGCTACCTGTCGGCTATGACTTTTATCCCATAACAGCCTGTATTCATGCATAGGTAAGTGTTGTGGAGAGTTACTTGCATATATGTCGGTGTCAGTGTATGGGAAGATCTTTAGGGCTTTTGATGAAATCTGAGGGAAGCGGGTTTTCTTGTTTCATCCAGAAGGACATGAATTAATTAGAGCCCCTCTCTGAAAGAACTTCCTGAGTTTGAGACTCGTTAGTACCAAGAGCTTTGAGAAAGACACAGATACAAATTAGTTTTAGTGTTGTCAGCAGGCTTTCGTGAAAATTTAAAAGCCCCCTGTACATTTTTCAGTCAATGCTGACTGCCTGCACACACACCTATGCATGCACCGACAAATATGTACACACATCAACATACAGTGCATAAACAAATAAACTTGTATGCAGACATACTCACAGATATGGGTCAGTGCACACATGCAACACACATCATTTTCTGCCTCCCTCCCTGCAAACATTCATACCCTGACAAACACACTCATACATGCACAAACACTCACCACTTCTTCCTGATCTCTCTGTGTACGTCTCAGTGCCCATGGCGTTGCCTTTCTCTCCACTCACTTTATCCATCCTTTTGTTTCCCATTTCCCAACCCTTCCTCTCTCTGTTTGGATAATCCAAAGTTCACCTGGAGTAAACACTATGAATGATTCAAGAATGTTTAAGTTAGACAGAACAAGGTGTTTGGCGTCAAACTGTGGTAGTTGTTGATTTGCGTAGGATTGTTTTCTGGGGCTTGAGGGAAGGCGGGTGAGGAGGCACACAAGGTGGAGGAGTGTTTACTGTTGGCGGGAAACTGTGGCTGACCGAGAGGCCGCCATTTTCCAACATTAGTTCATGAGGAAGAGCATGAGGAGGAGGAGTGGAAGAGGAAGAGCAGCAATGCACTGGACTGAGCCTCAAGTCATTCAGCTCAGCCTGTAAGTGTAGTTCTGTGTGGTCTACATCATACTGGAGGTCACAGTCCGGGCAGTATCCGTGGTACTGAACCGTCTCACTGAAACGGACACGCTCCCTCTCACGAGACTCCCTGCCAGGGTCCTTGGGGCATTTGTTCTTTTCATGGCGGAGAAGAGGCATGGGCCTGGGTAATGTAGGAACAAGACCTGACTCAGGGATTCCGCTGTCATTAGAAATGAAACACGGTGTGGAGGAGAATAAATCCCTGTTTGGTTTCAAAGGAAAAATCCCGCCATTCCTCATTAGAGGCCCAGTAGCCTTGGATATATTCCCTGATAACACTAATGTTGGATGAGGCAGATTCTTAATGTTGTGATCCTCAGCTCTCAGCGGGGTAAGTCTGGGTGGTGGAAGGGGAGGGTGAGGTTTCTTGAGTACAGTCAGGACTGCAGGCGGGTTGACAGCGACTGGGGCGATGGGTGCAGGTAGTTTGAAGTTAGAGTCATCGGGGAAGAGCTTCATCTTCTCCAGGCTGGAAGCAGTGGTAGTGGTGGTGGTGGAACTCGAGCTGGAGTTGAGGGTGTCCGTCTTAGAGCTGTCTGTCAGTCCGTCTTCCTCCAGCTGCAGGTCACAAGTCAGGGTGTCAATGTCATGAACAACCTGGTGACATGAAGAGGAAGAGTCACTGTGACAGCTGAGGTCAGGAATAATAAACAATTTAACATGAGAGGAAGAAATATCGCCTCATCTTAAAAAAAAAACAAAACACTCTGACAGTGGTAACTAGGAAGAGAATGATGGTCCAGATAGAAACTTGGAGGACAAAAAAAGGATAGTTAAAAAAATAGTTCCTGGAGGGAGCTGATGTCTTTATCTCGTCAAGCTCTAAATTAATGAATTGAAAACCTCATTGTATAAAATTAAAGAAGATACACTTTGATGCAAGAGAATGATTAATGAGATTTAAGATTGATTACAATATCTCTAGGAGAACCACTCCAGTATCCACTCCAATATCGCCACAATTTATGGGAACACCCTGGGCCTGCCAGACTACGGCTTAAGTGATATTCTACAACAATCCCATGCACCATCAGAACTGAGAGAAGTAACAATACAAATCATATCCTGTAAACCGAGACACACATACCATCATTTATAACCAGCATTAGGGATTATTGAAAAACATTAAAAAAGCTCTACTTACAGAAAAAAGAATGCAGACAACAAAGACAAACAAAGAGATGTAACAAATAGAAAAGGAGAGATATGAAAAATCAATACACTGTCAGCCTGAAAAATCAGCACAAATTTTGGCTGAAACTGAGAAAGCCTGCGATTGATAAGAATGTTTAAAATATTGCAAAAAAACAAGCACATCAACATATCACACGGAAACAAATGCTATGAGGGGCAAGATCCATTTCTCCTGACAAATAGTGTCATTTTTCTTACCAGCACAGGAAACAATTCATCATGGCATGAATTAATTTCAAGCAAGCAACCGTGGCATGACAGAAAGCCAAATAGAAAAAATATTTTCCCCAAAGATCACATCAGAAATCCACTCTCAGTGCAACATGAAGGAGCAAAGAGTCTATCAGTTGCAGCAGTGCAATAATGTGCCAGGGTGGAAAAGGAGACATAAGAAATGCACTGTGACAGAGCCCAGTGAACTTTTTCTTTTCTTGGGGGGGGCGTTACACTCTTGAACTACAAGAGCATTTATGAAAACAGTACACTGCAGACCATGATTACAAAGGGGGATAAAGAGAAAATGTCAGAAAAGTTCAGCTCAGCGTAATAGAAATGAATATAAGATTTTGCCCCAGGACCTCCTGTATACAGTAGACATTTAGTTCCAATAATATTTCCTTTGTCATCCAAGAAGAAATTTGTTTTCACAGCCTGCATAGGCACATATCAAAGAACTTTTGGAGCAGAAATTTGGTCTGTTAGCACTCTCAATAGCAACTAGCAGTGGAAATACTTGCAAGGATGCAGCAGCACAAGCTGAGATAAAACATAAAACATGCACACAGCATGTACTGAGACTGCATGTACACATAATAAATGTTGCACAAGGAGCCATTAGTGTGGGGGATTACATTAAAAAAGGCAGTTTGACTAACAGAATAGACATGGTGCTAAACTCAACTTGGAACTAATGATGATATTCAATGATAGAAATGTAAATTTTCTTCAGCCAGGTTTGTCCAAAAACATTTGCTTTGGAGAGGAGTTTCTTCCTGGTTCTCTTCCCTTGGTGTAGTTATTATTGCTTGAATGCCCAGAACTGAAGCGTGGTGTTGGGCATTTTATTACTGGCTACCTGACTATTGGGGATCCAGCACTCAGTGAGTCCAAAGAAAGTCTAACATGGGTTGAGCTGAGCATACCTAAGTTCATAATATCATAACTGACACGGTTGAAGTAACCTGTTAGAATAACTCACCAGAAAGGCACGTATTTTCATTTACAGCATTCATAAAATTATTACAATAACGACAATGTGCTTATGTTCATTTCCTGAATTAGTAATGCTCATGAGCACTTTACATTACAGTACATTAGCCCACTGCAGAACACCATTGCTATCATGTCAGGGTTTGAAATGCGTGTCCAAACAGTGGATTGAGAAGAGGCTGAGAGAGAAATGAAGAGAGTGATAAGGAGAGACACAACGGTCGACTGAGAGGGAGAGATAAAAAGGAAGATAGAAGGCTGGGGCAAGGACGCTAAACTCTCCATGCCATCTTTAAATGGATAATTTGTTGGGACACACACAAGAGGTAATACCAGTATCCCAGTGTGCAGCCTCTGCTGTAGGCAAGGCAGCATCAGAGGCTGTGCCAAGCATCTGGGCAGGGTCACTCTTCAGCGCCAGGCTTGGTTCCAGCCCGGTCTGTGAGTTATAACAGATAACTGCATTTCAAATGGATTATACCCCAAATACGGGCTTTGATAGTAACACCCCCTTGAGGTACGTGTTTTGTGTGTGTGGTGTCAGAATAACTGATCCTCCACACAATTTCCTGCAAGCAAAAAAAAAAAAAAAGAAAAAAAAAAGAAAGGCAAAGAAAGAAAGAAAGAAAGAAAAAGAAAGAGGGCACATCACGAAAAAATCACAATAGACAGATTACAATGCCTTCTTGCTCCCATTTATCTCTGGCGCCTGCTGTGAGACATTGTAAACTGCTGAAAAACACAAAAGAAGTCTAATTCAGTTCAAGTTGCGAAATCAGAGTAAGGGGAGCAGAGGGGCAGAAGGAGACAGATGCTGCGTCGACTACCCATCCATAATGTAGGAACCAGAGACTGCGCAATAGGGATTTATTAGAATGACAGCCTGTCATGTTAAGGTGAGAGGTTCAGCGCAGCAGGCCGGATGCCTGGTGTTTGGCCCGTAGAGGAATATAAACATAAATGCAGCTAAGACTGCAGGTTATTACAACTGAGATGGCAGCATGGGATTCAGTGATGGATAATAAAGCAAACAATAATTTGAAGCAAGCACAGTAACATGAATTGAAAGAAAAGACAGTATGTGCACAGAGGCGCTGGTAGATATTCTGGGCTCAATGATAGCAACTTGCTGTAAATAAAAACATTAAATATCATTATATAATACACGATTCCTTCAAAGACCCCCCCACCCCCACCCCCACCCCCCCGCCTCCCATTCAACACCCCTGTCATTGCATCACTGAGATTTGAATGGCCAATCAGACAGCTCTGGGAGTTTTTATCTTTAACAAGGACTCTGTGGAGAGAAGGAGAAAAAACAGACAAGAGATAAAGAAAGACTGGAGATGAGTGGTTGTGATAAATACCGACGTGGTGAGAGATAATGAAAGACAGAGCGAGATGAAGATAAAGAAACAGAGAAGCACCACGAGAGATTGAGAGAGATGAAAAGTGAAAAGACAACTGCTCTATTATTTGGCAAGAGATAATTCGCAGCAAACAACAGTCAGCATTAAGATGATGAAATGCAATGCAAAAGTGGCTTCCTGGTTGAACCAACTTGTCCATTAAATATTAATAGTGATTAAATTTTTCTCACTTTCATTAACGCTTGTGAGTCAGGGCGAAGAAGCTCTCCTGTCATTTCACACCCCACATCCTCCTGAGCCAAATGTCTTTCATGTTGGAGATAATGATCATATACATTAGTGGGCAGGGGGAGGTGCGTGTCAGTATGTTCGTGTGTAAATGTGTGTGTGTGTGTCTCATAGTCTTTTCCAGGCCCTAGTGAGGTGGACGTCAGCCTCCCATGTCATCTCAGACATGGATGCTTTAGAAAGAGCATATACCAAGCCTATAGATATAACATAACAGCTGGCAGTTTAGTGCTCATAAGCAAGGCGTTGCATGGTGTTTCCTGTTCATTTACCTCTTTAAGCTCTTTGGCTACATCCTTGAGGTCTCCCAGGATGGTTTCCAAATTCTCCACGATTGTCTTAATCTCCTTTTTCACTTGTACTTTGGAGACTACTCCTTCAGCGTCTGCATTTGGTATGCCTGACATTCTTCAGTTTATGGCACAATCTATTTCGTGAAGGATCTAAAGTCAAATCCTTTTGTCGCCACGTTGCCACTTTGCCAACGCATTATTTAGTCCTCCGCTCCCTCCACTTTTGCTCCTACATCACGGCCAGGACGGAGCGAAGTGGCGTCGGGCACCGTTTTGTGTCTTCCACCGGGCATGCGCAATAGAGCGTAACACAAAAAATAACGGTTATGTCAAAATATCGTCTCATACTGTCTGCGAAACGGCGCCTGTCCACAGGTTTGTACACCTACACATTCATGTCCAATAACAAAAAATGACGTGCCAAGAATATCCTTCATGTCGTGAGAGCGCTAAATTCAACATTTTGAGAGAGAACGTCAAGCACAAATAAGCTGAAAATGTGTGAGCTATAGTAAATAAAGAGAAGACCACGAAGAAGAAGACTGAGTACACGGGCAGTTATCCAAACCGTTACACAGCCGGTCGTTATTGTAATGGTCCATAATCCTCAGGCATCGACAAGACTGTGATACACTCCTCCTCTTTCCTCAAATAGATGGTTCTGGTTAATGAAACACTCCGGAAAGCCGCCAGGTAACGACACCCCAGAGGCACTTTCCTCCGAAAAACACCCCGGTAGTTTCATCCTGTCTCCATCGCAGCCTCCTTGGAGAGACTGAGCAACCAACGTCCGGGCGCATAGGATGCTCGCGCGCTCACTCTCTCGCTCTCTCCCTCTCTCTCCAGCTTCCTCCCTCGCGCTCTTCTCTCTCTCTCTCTCTCTCTCTCTCTCTCTCTCTCTCTCTCTCTCTCTCTGCTGTTTGTTGGTATTTCATCACACAGGCACGCCACGGTTGAAGACGTCTCCCAGTTATTGCTTTAATGGCGTGAGCGGTAGTGTTTGTTGTCTTAAAATAACTTAATTACATATATACTAGCTTGTAATAATATCTCTACAATCTAAGGTAGAGTACCAGTCAATGAGAATTTGATCCCTGCTCCTGCCACAGTCTGAACAAGATGTTTACCAAGTTTACTGTCAGAAACAAAAACATTTCAGTGACAATAACTTGTCTGGAGAAGTTGTTAGTTTAGTAACATCCAGAACCTTCTAACTGTTTTTAAATGTGCACTGTTTGAGCACAGTATTAGTGGCTCACTTAACAGATAAGGCCTAACAACCTGCTACATTTTGCCCCTAGCCCCCCTTGTGCCTTAATTTGGCCATAGTTCATAAGAACTGGACCTTCCAGGGAACTGAATTCTATTTAGCTTTGCTGCTTCCAGCTTCGTATTTTTGCATCCTCCACTGCTGGTTTGGCTTACGTGACCACTTACTGTAAATGCAACAGAGCCATCAGTAATGCCATTAAATAAACCAGTGCTTTCTCTGCAGTGGTATTCGCATATCTGGTGTCATACTTGCATGGGTTCTTCATCTGTCCTGGCCTGTGGTGAAACATAATGTGGAATATACATCTTTATTACATGGCTGTGATACTTTTTCTCAGCAGTTACACAGTTTTTCCTTACTTGCAGTGTTTGCTTTGTGCACTGTGAACTTTAATTAGTTAAATTTCGCCATTGCATATTAATGAAGAACATATCCAATTCAAATGATGCTTAAGAGCTATCTTCTGTAAGAAACAAGAGAGTTAGTATTGTGAGAGGCAGACAAATATTAAATATAGATATTGTGAATAAAGTTAACTTGAGCAGGCTGAGTTGCAAAATTAATTTTTCTTTCTTTTCCTGCGATGTATGAGAACAGCTACACGGCTACTGTTTCAACCAGTATTCAGATTTAAGCCTTTTACATTTTTAGCATATTCAAGTTAAGTAAAGAAAAAAATAGCCTACATTTGGAAGCAATAAATAAATGAGTTTATTTTCTCACTGGCAGAGTAGTAACTACACCTGCTATTATCAACACCGCCACTACCACCTCCCTCATCATCATCATCATCATCATCATCATCATCATCATCATGGTCACGATAATCACTAATGTAATTAATTCCTATTTGTTGCAGACATATTGGTACATAAGTGCTGTAATAATGAAAAACATTGTTAGTTATGAATGAAAAAAGTACATAATTTCTTAATGGTGAAGGCTCAACATGAACATAAGTAAACAGATTTTTCTAAGTATTAAAACATATGGTCCAAAAAGACTACGGAAAACAGCGGTGAGAACAGGTTTGTAAAATCCTGGTTTCTGATTGGTCACTACTAAGACTGCCCCCACCGTAATTGCGGAAGTTAAACTTGTAGGAGTTCATCCTGCTGTCCCTGTCAATCGGAATTGGTCCTGTATCCACAGTGCTGGTGTTAGTGTCAAGGAGAAGAGAGTAGTCTGTCACTGAAATGTCTTTGTCATTCGAAGGAAGAGTCGTGCTTGTCACTGGGGCCGGAGGAGGTAAAGTCACCATGCATGCATAACAGAACGTTAGCTAAGCTGCCATTGCGGCTAACTGTATGTACGCTTAAATAGGTTTTATAACGGTAGCCTCGAATGCTAACATGCTAATTTCGGACATTTACTAAGTATGTAAGACAAGTTATTAAGCCACCTTAAGCACGAGTCTTTCCGTCCGATGCCTTTACTGCCGAGCAGTTAATCTCGGTATCTTGCTGATTGCTAACACTGGCTAACACAGCTGCGAGTCGAAACTTGCACAAGTAAACAATCCTCCAACACGTTATCCTAATGAACCTCCTGGAAACGATGCAACACATTTTTTGATACTACTGTACAATATGCGCTGCATATATTTGACGAGTCAAAAAAAATTTATTAGCCTTGTAATTTGAAGAACACAGGGAGCAAAGTACATGAAACGCAATGCTTACTATCATGCCAGTGCAAGTGTGTCAAAGGGCACGTTCAACAACAAGCCAACAGCGGTTGTTAATGGGAGTGTTTTATTCTGTAATACATGCTTAGGCTTTTTACTCACCTGTCTTTCATTCTTTCCACAGGCCTTGGCAGAGAATATGCGCTGGCTTTTGCTCAAAGAGGCGCCTCAGTTGTAGGTAAATAAAGAATGTTCAGTTTATGCCCCTTATACCTTATTTTCACAAGTATATATAATGTGGTTAGTGCAACCAGGCCTTGAGCTCATGTACTTAGTGAAATGCTTGTTAAACTCGAACCCTTATTACTTCAATTGATGTGTTTTTCCTGTGCCATGGAGAGACAGTCACTGTGCATGATGACATTTCAAAATTTCAGATGTTTTCCCTGAGTTGTTCGGAGCTGGGCATCAGTTTCCTGAATCAAATATTGTTTTTTTTTTTAGCATTAGCAATTATATATAACTACTTTTACAGAAAGATAGTAGTGATATTTAATTTCTGTGATATTAGAGCATGAGTAAAAACCTGCAGATTCTTGCACCTGCATGGCTCACTGTTAGAGGTGTGTTTAGAGGTGTCCTAATTTTGAATAAGTAGGGATGCAGCGATCGGATACAACAGACTGGTGTAGGCACAGATAGTGATTTATTAAGTGGATCATATCAGTATCAGCCATGACATAAACAATCCACAATAAATGCAGGTTATTGAGGTAAATGTCATTATGAAAATACATTATTTCTGCTACCAGCTGAGTGGTTGGCGGACTCAGTTTTTAGTGTCACAGCAACCACTCACTTAAAAACATATTCCAATGAGATTTCACACAGTGAATTCTAAACATATTTAACTTGGTGGAAAAAAAAGAGCACTGATATCGAATTGGTACTCAGTTTTAGCAGAGATACAGAGCTGAGGTATCTGAAAAGTTAAATCTGTGCATCCCCAGATTTAAGTGATTTAGGAGATAAGTTATACCTCAAATTGAGGCATGTCTAAGGAAACATGGATTGCACTGCACACTTTTTAGAATACACAGTTGCAGGTGTTGCCATAAACATTTGCCCTCCCCAAAATAATAGCTTTCCCTGCTGCCTGGACTGAACTTGCCCTTGAACTCTGGCGAGGTATCGGCTTAGCTGCACTCTTCTCCTAACCTAATCAGTCATGGAGAATTGCAGAACTCACCCCATTATTGCTAATCTTTTTTCTTCTTGTTGCAATAAAGTGAATGACCTTGGGGCAGACACTAAAGGGGGTGGAAAGAGTTCTGCAGCTGCTGATAAGGTGGTGGAGGAGATAAGAGCGAAGGGAGGCAAGGCTGTGGCAAACTATGGTGAGAAGTTTGGACTGTTCTTCTCTTCTGTCATTATCTCCATCTGTTTTTCTCTTGTGCTTGCCTCATAGTATTTATCTTATGTAATGGAAAACTCAAAAACTATTTATTTCTGTCAATCCGAGTGGCTCACTGATGAAGCTGTTAGTGACTATTGAAGACAAATGTATTCCCTCATCGTCTTTGTGTATTTCACATAGATAAGAAAAAAAGAAAAGTTTTGATGGACAAAACATGACAACGCTTTGATGTGACTCATCATGTGTAATTTCTCAACCTACTGAGCATGCGAGGGCTGTCATCTTTCTCTTGTGTATAATAAAACTCTCTCACATGCCTCTCTCCCTGCCAGGTATTTTATAGGAACACTAACTGGCATTGTTTCTGTTTATAAGCCGAAATGCAATCAGTGTAGCCTAGAATCAGATCAATAACTGAAGCTAAACAACACACAGATGATGTCAGTGATCATTTCTGTCATGCACACACAGATTCTGTAGAAGATGGAGAAAAATTGATCCAGTCAGCTCTAGACGCATTTGGAAGAATTGGTGAGTATTGTGTATGTATGGTCATGTAGTAGCCATCAGAGTTTATGCTTATGCCAAGTATTGAATCTTTACATTATCTGGTTAATGGTTATAAATGCTGTTACTGCTGTTTGGACTAAATCTGCTAAAATATATTTTTGTCCAGATGTCGTTGTAAACAATGCCGGGTAAGTCATTTCACAGTAAATATCCCACTTTTTGCAAGGTCTAATCACATCATCTGTTTATAGATTGGGTGTTTGCTTGCGGTATTTTGGGCCACTATAATCGTGTTAAAGACAGCCTAAAGTTTTGTAACAAAGACCAGAAAGACTAAAACCCACTCCTGCTTTTCTCTGTGAAGGATACTCCGTGACCGATCGTTTGCCAGGACGAGTGATTTGGACTGGGGTAATTGAATTATTTCTGATCTTTACATTCACGTCACTCTCAATAACTCCTGCTGTGTATGGGGTGATCTTCTATCGTCACATTATGTCCTTCTGTTTGGCTCATAATCAAACTGTGCCACCATGCCAAAAGTAGAAGAGCATTTGTTTTGACTTGGGTTTGTTGTCCGTTCAGCAAACAGATTGTCTGTGCGGGAGTTCAAACATCTACTGTAAGCTGGATGTGATCCACAGTGTTCTCTTGTACAGCATCATTCCTCATACTCTCCATTTCAGACCTGATTCAGAGAGTTCACCTGAGAGGCTCCTTCTTGGTGACTCGAGCTGCCTGGAACCACATGAAAAACCAAAAGTTTGGCAGGTGAGGAGCCCAGCTATTGAGCTGGATAAAAACTGTGCCGTTCTCTTATTACGTGGGAAGGGTTTTTTTTTTTTTTAGCTCCAACAGAGTTGCAGTATCCTCAGTAGACAGGCCATTTCTGGACTGTAATAAAGAATATATCAGTGTCGTTTTATATCCTTAAAGGCTGAATACTAAGACCAGATTCAAGGCTTTAAACGGTTTGTATTTGCCCCACTTTAAGGGGGCCCCTGAGGATATGCACTTGAAGTAATGAGCATATAAACTGTGTCTCCCACCATATTATTGCACACATATTCTGATTCTGACTTTGGCCACTTGATACCTCTTAATATATCTACCTCCATTGGTTTCATGGTGCGCAATGGAAAAAAATCTGCATACACCCTGAACACTTTGAGTACAAGTTAAATCGAGGACCTAACAAGAGGCAACAAAGATGTCTGAACTGGCACAATCTCTATCTTCCAAATAGTACAGTGTAATAAATTCAAATATGAACTGGTCTGAAGTTGTGGAGTTGAAGGGTTTTGACAATCATCTGAGATGGAGAAGCCTCTTGAATGAGAAGCGAAACAAACGGTGGATAATTTATGTCGAGTTGAAGCAGTGAGGATGTACGCAGATATCTATTAGTCATGTTTTTGAAGCACAATCAGTTAAACAGACATCCAGTGCAGATGCTGCTATTTCATTCGCAGGGATGTGTTGTGGGCTTTTCCTGCAATGACAAGTAAAAACGTGTGCTGTGGAAAAGGCCTGTTGAGGTTTGCATGTTTTGAATTCTAATTTGCAGAAGAAGGTCACACAACCAGCTTTTCCCCCCCGTGTTACTCTGGGTAACAGATGCCCTTCTCCAGTGCACACGAGGTGTTCTACATGAATGGGAGAAGACAATAGTTCATAAACACTGAAGTGACATTTTGCAGTAGGTTTCACTGCATTAAGCTCAAGTGCGACTCACTGTAATTATGTGTGGAGTGGAAAACAGTTGCAAGAAGTATTGGTTTTATATCAAGGCTGTGAATATTATCTAATATTATAGAAGGAAAAATAATCATGAATATTTCAGAATGTAAGTTTTTTCAGACGTCCTAGGCATTGTACGCCTGTTACATGCATCATGTTCATTTCAATATATTTCCTATTACCTGAGAAGTAAATGTGAAAGGGCGGTTAAAGACTGTTGACCTGAGGATCATCCAGTGTTCATCATCGAGTTTTGCTAATAAATTCACTTAGCTTCCTCGAGGAGGGAAGTGAAGGAAGGAAGACTTAGTTCTTTTTGCTTATATTCCAGTCATCTAAATATTCCTCTCACCTGGCAGGTAGCTTCAGGTTAGGACAAAACCAACCCTGAAGTTCAGTGCTTCCACCCTTGTTTGAGCAGGGTAGGTTAGAGAGGGAATTGTGTCGGGGAGGTCAGGACCCAGAGCTGTAGCCTTCCTGCCGTCTAGAGAGGTTGGTCATTAACAGCCCATACCACGCCAGAACATAAGGGCAAGTTTAAAATTCAATCTTGGTGTGCAGTCACCCTAAGCTAAAGTTGATGGTGTATTTAAAGGTAAAACCATAACAGAAAGAAATGGAAAGCAGAAAGGTTCATGCCATGACTCTCCACAGGACAGACGGAGGGGGTGTCGAAGCCAAAGCTGTGAATAAGACTGAAAACATAGCACGCAGACACGATTATACTCAGGTCTCTGGTGTACAAAAGGCAGTTTGTATGCTTGCTGTTGCTCTTCCACACAGCAACATTTTATCTTGGTAGGATGCTCTGTAAAAATTGAAAGATTTTTGCAGTAACACTTGATAGTCTGAAAGGTTCCCTCAGTAATTGAATCACAGTCTTCAGCGCATAAAAGTTATTGATTTGAAAAATATTCTATCACAGCCAATCCTCTGGTTCCATTGCAGTATACATAGAGTGTGCTGTGATATGGATCACTGCTTTCTGATGACCAGTGAGACGGCGTGTTTCAGATGTCTCCCACAGTTAATGTAGCGTTGGTGCTTAACCTCATTACATTGCTTGGCTGAAGTGAACTCTCTGGGTGAGATTACTTGCAAAATTGTATGTGCAGCACTGAGTGCCTGGTGTGCATACATGCATGTATTCCTTCATGCAGCCTGTGCTCACATTTGTTCAAGTAATTCCACAGTTCTGCGTCTGCGATAAAGCAGTTGTGTGTTGTGTGTGTGTGTAACTGGGCTAGCGTCACATGATTAGATGCTTACATATGCGTACTCCTGTGCATTTATGCATGCATGAAAAACATGTACCACTTTGTGAGATTATGTGTGTGCGTGAGGGTCGTCCCTGTCTCCCATTAGTCTACTGCGATGCCTGTCACTGACTTGTTGCCTCTGCTCGTCTGCGGCCAGAATCATCATGACGGCGTCAGCTGCAGGCATCTATGGTAACTTTGGCCAGGCCAACTACAGCGCGGCCAAGCTGGGCCTGGTGGGGCTGGCAAACACCCTCGCCATTGAGGGACGCAAGTACAACGTCCACTGTAACACAATCGCTCCTGTCGCTGGGTCACGCCTCACAGAGACCATCATGCCCCCAGGTAAGCACAGAGATTAAACCACATACATAATTGCATGCGGTTGGTCTGGATAATGCATGCTGTGGTTTTCTGCTAGACATGCACAACACACACAACCTTGAATCCAAACACAGTGGCAACAAAAACAGGATGCAATTCTTTGCAAATGCTTTTCAAACTGTATTCAATGGAGTACAGTACAAAGAGAAGATATTTAAAGGTCCATTGTGTAAAATTTAGTTGAATCTTGGCAGAATATGACAGAAATGGAACATAATACTTGTGAACATGTCAACCATAGGTGTATAATCAGGTGAAAAGAAGAATTGTTAATGTTCAAACTGATAAACTTTATTGTTTTTTGTTTTTTTTTTGTAAATATACACTAATTGTGAATTTAATGCCTGCAACATGTTCCAAAAACGTTGGGACAGGGGCGTGTTTAGTCCAGTTTTGTAAGTGGAATTCTTTCCCATTTTTTGCTTGATGTGCAGTTTCATTTGCTGAACTGTCCGAGGACTCCAGTGTCGTATTTTGCGCTTCATAATGAGCGACACATTTTCGGTGGAAAACAGGTCTGGCCACACTGTTGTAACGTGCAGAATGTGGCTTGGCATTGACTCGCTAGAAAAAGCGAGACCTCCTTGCAATGGGCACTAACACACCCCCATACCATCACTACTTTGTTCTGGTATCAATCGGTTATCAGCCTTTTGAGGATGCCCCTTTCATGCAGAATCATGATACTATCTCCTGTTACCAATGAACCTGTTTACCTGTGGAATGTTCCAAACAGGTGTTTTTGGAGCATTCCACAACTTTCTCAGTCTTTGGTTGGTCCTGTCCCAACTAGTTTAAAATGTGTTGCTGCCATCAAATTCAGAATAAGCAGATATTTACAAAACTCAGTAAAGTTCTGAAAGCAAAACTTTAAATATATTGTCTTTGAATTGTTTTCAGCTGAGTATGTGTCCAACAGGATTAGCCATTATCACATTCTGTTTTATTAGTGTTTTATTCTGCGTTCCAGCTTTTTTGGAATCGGGTTTTACATGGTTTTTTTTTTTTTTTTGGACAGGCCAAAACAGACAAATATATTTTAACTGCAGCTTTTCTTTCTTTAGAGCAGCTGCATAATGTAATGCCCATGTAAGGTTGATTTACAAAATTTGAGGCAACAGCACTCCCGTTTGACATGCAAATTTGTCATCTAATATTCAAGAGCTGTGTTTTTTTTCCTGTTTCAACAACCATGATGAAATCATGCACCCTGTAAGTGCTTTAAAAGTTTTAATGTGTCAGCCCTTGATTTAAACAGGCAGCTCTGGCCTCCTTATTTTAATGAAGGTGTTAGCTGTACTTCCAAATATTCCCAAAAATGTGAGTAAGTATGCCAATGCAACATTTACGATTATCATGTTAAAAATATTGTCAAGACAGAAGGTAATGCAGCATTGCATACCCAAAGTGAACAATGAAATATAGCTCAGAATAGCTCCTAAACTTGGGACATGGTAGCTTGTGTATGAACAGTACAGCCACCAAACCCAGTATCTGTAAATGTCTATACACCATGAACATATTGTGTATGCTCTGTGACCGCAGCCCTGTTGACAGGGGTATTAAGCGACAGATTAAAGGAACGGTTTTGTTGCCCTGCCGTGCTGGTCTACAGTAGCATCTGTCACACTGTGCCGTGCCAACTGTCACAGGATGGCCTCACCTCAGTAAATGACTTGGTTCCATATGTTTGCTTTCACTGACTCAGACTTTTCTAAGAAAACAAACCGCAGAGCTCCTCTTGCTAAACAATGCAGCGAACAGAAGGCCTGCTCTTTTGCCAGCCACCATGTTTTGTTGATTGGAGGGTACAGGTATTTTCAGCACACACGTCGTGTCTGGTGTTAAACCTTTAATGATTCGTACAGGGAATTAGAGGCCTGATCACACTTGCTTGACTTCATTCCAACATGTTTAGGAATCTACTAGTCGTGCATTCCACGGGTAAACATGTCATTGGTAGCAGGTGATAGTATCATGATTGGGGATGAAAGGGGCATCCTGGAAAGACTCAGTCGGTCACAAGCGAGGATGGATTGCATGAAGGATGTTACTACAGGAACACTTTGTGAAACTGTTATCGGAAAACACGGTTTATTTGCAAATGATTGCAGCGTCCTAACTTTTTTCAATAGGGCTTGTAGTTAGGTATATAGGAAATTAAATTAAGGTAATTTTTCCCTCTAAGTCCTTTTGAAAATGGTTGAGGGTAAACAGCAACTTGTAATTCATGCCTGTTTGCTCTGTATCAAGAGGACAAATGCTTGAGGTTTGTCTAATAACTCAGACCATGTAGTTGGAGTATTTTCAAAATGAGCACATTCCACAAACGCGGCATCATTTTAATGATACACTAACTACCGCACAGAGACACTGAAGCAGAAGCACCCCTTTGCTGTTTAGGTCAATTGTATAACAGATGTGCAATACAAAGAGGCTCTGCGGTACTTAAACTGTATATGTTTTGTTTTATTCAGACCTTGTGGCGGCTCTGAAGCCTGAGTATGTTGCTCCCCTGGTCCTCTGGCTCTGCCATGAACAGTGCCAAGAAAGTGGAGGACTCTTTGAGGTATACAGAAGAAAAACCACATTGTCCCACTGTACTGCCTGTAGCTTTATGTCTATTTTTTTCCTTTGTCATTGAGAACAGTAATAGGCCATTGAAAATCTTTTACCATATCTCTGTGTTTGCTCATCCTATCATGTTTCATTGCCTTTCAGGTCGGTGCAGGCTGGATTGGTAAATGTGAGTACTGTGTATTTTTCCTGAGGAAGTGTCTGTATGCATCTATGATATTCATTAGCCCCTGGTTCACTAGTACTGTATGTGCGTTCACTATGCAGTGACCTCTTTATTTGTGCGTGTCCATGTGTGCAGTGCGCTGGGAGCGTACTCAGGGCTGCACTGTGAGACAAAAGAACCAGCCTGCGACCCCTGAGGCTGTCAGAGACCAGTGGGACAAAATCTGCGATTTTACAGACGCCACCAAGCCTGCAAACGCACAAGGTCAGTCTGCACTGGGCTGAACACGTGTTCATGAAATAGCGTTTGATGTATTGGTACATGTGTGTACATACTCTTACATGTACCTTTACTCTTGTACTTTATTTGAGCCTGGGTCTGAGCAGGATCCCCCTCCCCCTCCTCATAACCCTGCTGGTCTGCTTTCGCACTTTTTTGACTCATTCTGTGTTGAGTCAGAGTGATTCAGATTGCAGATCACTGAATCTAATCAAAGCCATCGGATACTTACCAATGAAGTAACCATGCTCATTGTGCAGTGTGCTCTTTGACTTTGTGTAGGTTGACTGCTTGGTACGCTAAAGAACATATTATCTTTCATGTTTTAAAAAAAGGATTTTAACAGTGGGAGAGATCTCTACCATCTTGAATGCATGCTCATCAAACTGTATACAATCACATCATAAGACGATGGTGCGTGCCTCAGAAACAGAAAGGCCCGTTAAACATGGTATCTGCAGGTCTTGAAAAGCATCAAATTCAGCTCTGAAAAGCTCCTAGAAGGTATGAAAAGTCTCAAATTTAACTGTTAGTTATGAATTGTGATGTATTGGATTGTGGGCTGTTGGGAGACATTATACACACAATACACACAAATGCAGGCAGTAGTTGAATTTTAAGGTTGAATTGAAATCACAGGGAGCAGATCAATCTTTTGTATCAAGAGTTTGCAGATTTTACAGACTTTCAGTATTCAAGAATAATGTTTAGCCAAATAGAAAGCTAGAAAATAATGTTTCGAATTGAAATGAACCTTAAAGGCAGATTTTGATCTCTGTAATCGGGCTATTGGCAGCTATTTTAGCGTGTGACGCTGGTAGATTGTTATGACATGAGAAGAAAATGCCACGGTCAGTAATTGCTAGGATTTATATTCACTTGGGACATGAACTTCCTGACACAACCTGAACTTCACCCAAATGAGCCCTTTTACTATCAGCTCATCTACATTTACAGTACGGAGAGTTTGGGAACGCCAGGCAAGGATGAGATGGTGCTAGAGATCAAGCGAATGCGGAGAAAAGAACCGAAGGTGAACACCATGTCGAGTGTGAACAGGCCTGGTGTTGTTCCCGAAAGGCCTCATGTAAACAAGAAGGTGGCAAATGTTGATTATTATTTCTCTCCACCTCCTCCATCCCTCTCCACGCTCTCAGATGTACATTCGAAGAAAGGTTAACATTAACTGAACGAGGGTGGCAGTCCCACAGGGCGCTAGCTGGCCTCATTAGCATTGCTTTGTAGTGCCTCCTCATTTGTAGCTTGTTACAGAGACTTGTTGCTGTCTCTGCTCTCTAACTGCCTGTACTGAGTGACGCTAATTAGTGGCTGAGGTCCTCCCAGTCTCACTCTTGTGTCTGTTCCTCAGTAGTCTCAGCTGTCTTCCTTTGTTTGTTTTGGGCTGAATCTATGTCAGTATTCATACACTGTAAACCCGAATAAGTAAGCAAAACTCAAAAAAAGTGAGGCAATCAGTTGCCACATATTTTTTGAGTTCATAAACTCATATATTATATTTTATATATATTATATATATATATATGTGTGTGTGTGTGTGTGTGTGTGTGTATATATGTTTTTTTTTTCTCCAGAGCGTTCCGTTTTAAAAATGAGTCTTAAAAAAGGGGCGAAAAGAGTCTCTAAATTTAAAAAAAAACGTCTCTACAGTAATGCTAAACTTTAACACGAAGACAGCGCCACTCATTTCATTTAATAAATGCACTGCTCCAGTCAGACTTTAGCCGTGCTAAAAGAGCTAACTGAGCTAACAGTCACGTATGGCATCACCAGTTTTTACAACAACATTAACATTAGCCATGTAACACAGCTAACTGGCGGGATGACTTTGCATGGTAGCTTGCTACAGGGCTAACGTTACTCACCATGTCCGTCTTAAAAACATGTTGAACTTTCAGAAACAAACATTCAAGCAAGTTTTATGTGGACTACTTACATTTAACGCAATGGCGCAGAGCTGAGACTTAACGTACAACGGTCCCGACTCCCGCTGTTCTCCTCGGGTCTGCTGTCTGAAGTGGAAGGGCACGCAAATGCTACAAAATAAAAGCACTTCCTGTGTGTGTATGTAATAATTCATATACACATACACACACAGTGTATAATAACAATACAAATCTATAATGCAATTGATTCTTTCTTGATTTATTCTTGATTTGATTTATTGATTATTTCTTTCAAAATAAGACATAAATTCATGTTTAATCCACTGAGTTTTAAGTACCTGTGAGTTAATTATTTTAAGTAGCAGTTACATAATCTTCAAATAAGTTACTATTAATTAAAAATAACAAGTTTAAAAAACTTAAAAAGAAGGAAAATGTTACCTTCACTCAACAATTTTAACTAAGTACAACTTTTAAGAACTTTACTTATTCCAATTAATTATTTTGAGCATTCGGGTTTACAGTGTAGTTTGTGTTACCTGGGTGGATACATTTGCATTTCATTTTTAGGCAAAGTGAGAACAGAGTGTGTGCCCTCCACTGTATCTGAACAACTGAAGTTACTGTAGAACAGAAAGCTGACCATGTTCGTTCTTAACACGCTTGTTATTGTGTGTTTACATCCCCCCAGAACTTTATTTAACTTTACTTTGATCTGTTTAACTTGAGATTAAAAATCTTCTGGAGCTGTTGGAGCAAAAAATCCTTAATCTCATTCCAGCAGGGTTTAGTGATGGTTATCTGGGTGATGACTTGAACCCCACACATGAACAAATTCTCAGATATGAGGTTCCCTGAACTTTCTGTCAGAGGCACCAGGGGAGGAACGCTGTTATAATCATGATTTTTAAATGAAAGCATCCACATTACTGATTGATCAGCAAAGTCTCTTGGTGTGATTAGAATACGACAACTGTTTAATCTTTAACATTAAATAGCTGAAGTGGATACACTTAAAAAAACTAAAGACAAATAAAAATTCTCTTTGCCGAAAGTGGAGACACGACAAATCTGTAGCACAAAATCCCCCATAACATGACAAGTTGTTGTTTTTACTCTTTGCTTTGATATAGATTAAACAAATGAGTTAATTAGTGAAATTTAGAGGTGTTGTCAGCAGATTATGTTCCTTTTGGTTGAGTTAGGTTAGCCGTTGCCCTTGGTCTCCAGTCTTTGTATCATGCGAAGGTAACAGCTTCACATCACACAGATAGAAAGTATTCATCTTCTCAGCTGACTCTGCAAAAAAGGCAAATAAGGTTATTCTTCCTTTTCTTAAGCAAAGGTAGTTTCCTCATCTTTAGATTAGCTAATATGCAGTAAAAAAAAAAACTTTAGTCTGCCAATCATGAGAGGTTGGTTGCCAAGGGAAAGTCAGCCGATGTGAGTCTTTCTACACGATCTGTGCCATCAAAGATTCACATTCCTAAGGTGTAATGAGCGCCACTGATGATGAATTAATTTATCCGTCGTCTCATTTTCCTCTGTTTTGGTGTTCTGTCCTGGTTTGCCTCCACTCATCTGTCGTCTCTCACCTTTTGTGCAGAGTCTCTACAGTCATTTATGATGGTGCTGTCTCAAGTGGAGTCAGGAGAAATCAATGCGAATCCAGCAGCGGCCCCAGCAGCCTCGGTATCAGGAATCAATCCTGTGAGTAGACGTTGCTGCTTTCTTTAAAATGTGTTTCTTTTTTTGCCAGGAGAATCTGTTGAAGTCTGACATTTTTAAATCTCTCCGGTCATAATGTCTGGTTAAAGTCATTTAGATGTGAAAATATTATATGATACACGCTTTTTTCCCCCGATGCTTCTCTGTTATCTGCCCACTCTCGCTCCTCTCCCCATGTTT
Source organism: Chaetodon auriga (assembly GCF_051107435.1). Classification (NCBI taxonomy): domain Eukaryota; kingdom Metazoa; phylum Chordata; class Actinopteri; order Chaetodontiformes; family Chaetodontidae; genus Chaetodon; species Chaetodon auriga. The sequence goes on along the minus strand of NC_135078.1, from coordinate 16,479,941 downwards.
CACATCTACTCTGGTGAATTAAGGCTTTATTTTGAGTTGGTGGTGATTGTTGAAACAGTACAGGGGGAACCAAGAAGGTTTTGGTGAGTTTTATTTTATTTCTGTCGAGTTTGAATGAACTGTGTTTTGCGCTGATAAAATGCTTGTTTCTGTAAATGGAGTCTGGTGCCTTTGGCAAGAGTGATGCAGAGGCTGTGTGGATTTTACTCTCTAACGAAAAAGATCTCTGAGGGGATCCTTCCCATGATCTGGTCAAACACATAGAATAACAACCTGAGCCTGTCGATGGCAGACTTTAAAGACTTTTAGTGGACGTACACCGAAGGCGCACAAACTCTGGGAGGGATTACATTGCAGCCTGTTTTGCAGCTGCAGGCTGCAGGGCCCCCTACTCTCACACAAAACATGGCGAAACAGGGTCCATAAACAGATAGTATTTGACCTGAATCTCCCATTGAAATCTTCAGAAACTGGTATACTTTGAGTATAATTTGCCTCCACCTGACCCTTATGTACGTACACTGTTTTTTTTCTCACTGTATCTTACTTATGTCCCCTTCCACTGTCCTCCTCCTCCTCCTCATTCTGACTTTATTCCTTCATATTTTCTGGCCTCTGAAGCTCTTAACCTTATTTTCACCACTGCTCCTTCATGTCCATCAACGTTTTTCTCCACCTCATTTCCTTCCGTCATTCCTCCGATTGCGACTGCAGGGCCAACTTTAACGGTTGGTTGATAATGACTTTTGAAAGTGCGGAGCTGTAAAATCTCGGACTGTTTCAAACATGGCAACTCATGACTCTTTAATGCCACCACACTGTATGTAGTCGGTGGCGTTAATAACCTTCCCAGCGAAGCCCATTCACCATCCATAAATGCTCTGATGTCTCCTGTAAATGGGAAATGTTGACGCACCAGACAAGTGCCAACTCAGATAAGCTTTTCAGATGCGATGTACAAAAGATGTCGGAGCACAACGGTGCAGCGACGTCTCCCTGGATGGGTGCCGCTTCGCTTTGCTCCCTATCATTGAATCACAGAAAGCGAACCGGTTACAGCTCACACATGGCTGAGCTGCTTGAATAAAACATTGAACCACAAGTATAAAGTGTATCACATGAAATAATTATCCACAGAAACAGTCCCCGTTTTCTGTTTAGATCTTTGTAGCATACAATAATGAGACCACGTCCACAGATTATTCTGTTCTTGTAGCATTACTCAAACAGTTACGCTGATTTGTGTTGTCACCAAATTAAAGATATTAATCAGGGTGAATGCTTCATTTAGTGCAGTGTGGAGACTGGTGCAGCTTGTGTCTGTCTGTTTATCTAGCTTATCAGTATCAGGAAGTAATGCACTGCGAAGGCGTCCTAGTGGCCTGGCGGTTACGATGCACGCCGTAAAACCATTATGTCCCCAGATTTCAGCCTGGGACCTTTGCTGCATGCTAAACTCTTGTCTCTCCCCATATTTCCTGTCTGCATATATGGGGAGAAAATGCTGCTCAACATCTTAAAGAAAGAAAGAAAGAAAGAAAGAAATTCACAAAAAGGAACCAAAACAACAGTTCAGTCCATGCAGAAAAAAAGTTTAAAATGACTAAAACAAACCATGAATAGCATATAACACTAACAAGGTGTTGGGCATAAAATGTGTTGAAAGGAGAACAGTAAAGTTCTCAGTTATCTGTCAAACATTCGTTGTGGTGCATCGTGTGTGACTGTCATATCTTCTTCTGTTTCTTCTCCTCTAAATGCATCAAAGCTTCAATATCACTCCACCATTAACGCCACTTTGATACCAGTGCCCATTTTGTATCTTAGTCTTTAAGTCCGTGTCTGGCAGTAACCAGATATGAACTGTTTAAAAGTCACTTTTCCACATCCTGTGAGTCATCGATAGTGCTCACCGGCCTGCTTCAGTATCGGTGTCCTCTCCGCTGTGGCTGTGGGTGTGTGTCTGTCTAGACTGGAGATTTGGAACAGAGTCACAGTGTAGCCTCAAGACAAACATCAGCATTGTGTCCTCAGCTGACTTGGCTTTGTGCTAAGTGTGTGTGTGGATTTTGTATATTTGTGTAATTCTGCACACATCTGGTGTGTTAGTGGCATTGATGTGATTTATGCCACACTGTGCTACTGCTGTGCTTGTATGTGTCTTGTGTCGTGCACCCCTCACTCAGGTGTAATAATTGTAAATATTGTTGACTCTTACAGTCTGTGGTGGGAAGAGCACTGAAAGTCTTTACTCAAGTAAAAGCACAATTACTCCCATAACAAAGTAAAAATTGGAGGATTAAAACAGGCTAATTTTCCATCAAAAGAAAGCCGTGCTCTGTGCCACGAGAGGATTCTCTTAATATATCAGAATCAGTCCAGTGTTCATCTCACTTAGATGTTTGTAGAGTGCGTGTCCTACATTAGTTCTCTATAGACTAAATGCGCTTTTAATTCACCGATAATGGAAAGTGAAAGTGTTGCTGCCAGCTTGTGAAAAGGCGACGCAGGCTGCTTTCCAACACGGCCACCAGTGGCATAATGTGCAGCTGCTGGATTGGAGTTACATTAGCAGGGCAATCAAACCTTAAATTGAAAAGGTATTTGCCTTGATTTTCTCAATTTTTGCATTTGCCCAGCTCATTAATATAAAGTTAAAAATAGATTACCAGGCCCAAAAAGTAAAAGTACAGTTTTAAAAAGGAAGTTACTCCCCACCCCACCTTATTATTGTGTAATATCACATTATCTCCACCACGGTTCACATTGCACTGCATTCACATGTGTTTGTGTGACGCAGCTGTATTCTGTTATAAGTTCGAGGAACATCTTGTTGTACACAACGTCAAATAAATTGTGCAACGAAGAGAAGAAGAGGGAGGAAAGAAAACAACTTTTTGGACACATTTTTTATCAGATAGTATAGAACAGACGGGGAGTGAGGGAGGAGAGGCGGTGGATATCGTCCCTGGCTGCACTCGATCTGTGCATGCTTCAATCACATGGTTATCGTCTTAAACCGCTCGACCAGCAGGATCCCCGAACAGAAGTCACTTTTCCTACAAGCCTAATTTTTATCTTGAGAAAAGGATTTTCTTCCTCATCTCATCTCCCTCAGTAATTGACTAATTTAAACTTGCATGTACCACTACTTCTTTTTATGGTAGCTCCTCAAATCTGCTTTACTGCGATGCTGGAATTGTGCAGAATAATTCCCACATTTGCATTTAAATGCAGTTTAATCAAAAATCAGGCTTTGTAGTAACTGTTGACCAGGTGAGAGCTAATTTTCTGCAGAGTTTTAATCACACCGTTCTGCCAAGCAATATTGTTTTTGGACAATAGCTCAACACTGTGATTGTTAATAAGACAAATGAGTAACAGCAGGACGACTAGGTCTGTGAATTAAAAGTTTTGGAATCGGTACAGCAGATCGCGTCAGCCGGCAGCTGCCAAACAGGCTGCAATGGCTGCAACACAATCCTTTGGCGCAAATGCGCTCGTCAAAGTGCGTCCACTGAAAGTGTTTGTTTTTGCCACTGCCAGACTCAGATTGTTATTTTAGGTGTCTGACCACATAATGGAAAATCCCTACAGAGATCCTTTTTGTTTAACCAGTAACAGCCGCTGTGTCGCCCTCGCCAAAGCCACCAGAGTCCATTAACAGAAACAGTAAATTTACCCTTGTAAACAAAATTAAATCCATGTATACAAATTAACCTACTGACCAACATGTGTCACCGGTCAAAAATATTCCCGGTGGTTAACTGATTAATGGTCAAACATTGATGTTCCTAATCCCTACAGAGATGGACCTTTTTGCTAAGCTCCTTTCTGTTTAAGCAGAAAAAGTCATTTTATCGCTCTGTTCAAAGAGTCCATTTACAAAAACACTAATTTTACCTCGCATTTTACAGAGCCTCTGAAATGATTATCTTTTGCACATCAAATAATAAGTTGCATATTTTCACATTTGGACCTTCGTGTTCGGAAATAAAATTCCAAGTGATTTCACGGGAAATTGTCTGGAAAGAATTATTTAACCTGTTATGAATGTAGGGAAAACAGAGTCTATGCACTGAGATGAAAAATCCAAATAATTAAAAGAAATTTGAGATTAAAGGAGGTTTAGGGCCACTTCAGCCCATGACCTCAGTATTTTTAAACTCCTGCAGAAACGAGTGCAAAGAATTAAAAATGGTATTGAGTTGAAATACAGAGAAGCAGACAGAGTTTCAGAGGTAGAAGCTGCTCTGACAGAGGATCTCAGGCTGCGATTGATGAGGGTTTTAAAACATTTACAACTATAAGGGCTCCACCTTCACGAGCTTTAAAAGGCATTCAGGGCTCTGTGTCATTAAACCTGGATCACTGCAATGTGCTTTTCAGGAGCTTCAGTCCATTTTCAGCCTGCTCGTTAATAAAAGTGCAAGCACAAATCGAACATCGCTCCGTTTTTGGCCTCCCTGCCCTGGCCGCTCGTCAAGTTCAGGATCCGTTTTAAAATTGTGCTGATCACTTACAAAGCTCTCCCCGGTCCGGCCGCCGGACATCTGAACTGCTGATTCCTCTTTACTCTGAGAGACCCACAGGTCCTCAGACTAATGACTGCTGATGGTTACAGATTACACCAAACGGGCGTTTTGCTGCTTTATAGATTGCATCTTGTTCCCTACCTGTATTTAGATTTATTTAGCTTTTATTTATGTCTGTCTTTTCTATATTATTCTTTTCTGTGACCCTCAGTATATTAAGTTGTAAAACACTTTTTGTTTCTAAAATATTACTGCGGTGTAATGTGTTCTTTTGCTGCCAGCGTCGGCATGCTAACATGCTCACAGTGACAGTACTGACATGCTGATGTGAAGGAGGTATAATTTGTATCTAGTTTACCATCTTAGTGTGCTAACATTTGCTAATGAGCAAATGTCACTAGTTTGTAGATTTAGTCATAACCTTTGACCCGATAGTGGCGCCAGATGAAAGGTCAAACAATCATTAGGAGTCATTAGGATTCATCATGTGGGAACCATGAACCTCTGCACAAGCTTTCCTGTCAATCCATCCAATAGTTGCTGAGATAATTCAGTGTGGACCAAGTGCTGTTGTTCAGAAAGGTGCTGTAATAACAGAGATTGGCAGTCAGCGCCTCTGTTCCAGCTCTATGGTATGATGTGACACGCCTGATGAATTCACTCTGTATGTTGTGTTTGTTAGAGCGTTTGTATTCAGGGGTTGAGCCGTGGAGCTGATCTAACAGGCTGTGACTCTCATTACTTTTCTGCAAATTCTTAATATTGCGTATTCATTTTCTCCGTCTAAATTACAGGATACCTGTTCATTCTCTGCCCTCAGTACGTCGTTGAACAGCTGATAAACTCTGAAACCCTCTCCTCTCCTCTCAGGCCGTCGCAGTGGGACACAAAATACCACCGTCCACGTTCGACTTCACCCACACCCAGTGTATCCTGTATGCACTGGGGGTCGGCATGTCCACCAAGGACCCAGACCATCTCAGGTGAGTGTGTGTGTGTGTGTGTGTTTGTTTGTGACAGTGATTGCCCTCGGGGGTGCGGCTGAAAAGTCAGCCTGTGTGAAGAAACGCTAATCACCGTACTTTCACCTGCATGGAGAAAATAAAGCAGGCTCACAGACGTAGGCGTGCGCAGCCATCTTTGCGATGAAAGTGCGATTATTTTTTTTCACAGTTCACTAACACAGCAACGTGTTCATGTAGGTTCCTGTATGAAGGCCACCCAGACTTCAGCTGCCTGCCCACCTTTGCGGTCATTCCCTCCATGGCAGCCATGATGGATGGCGGGCTGAGCTCGGTCCCTGGACTCTCCATAGATGTGACACGGGTTAGAAAACACACGTCTGCTTTTGTGCATGTGAATGTGTTAGACTGCTGTGTGTACATATGCATGCGTGTGTCCATATGGTGTATTTCACACTGTCTTGCACACAAGACGAGCAGTAGATATACACACATTACTCATGCTAATGAGGCTTTAAGATGTTGGTATATATGTCACAGCTGTTCTTGTTTTATGTCAGATATTACATGGGGAGCAGTATCTGGAGCTTTACAGGCCTTTACCAACCTCAGGTATTTCCCTCTCTGCTGTTTCAGTACATACACTGTAGTACTTAATATAATTACTGATTTGATGTTATAGTAAGAGCAAGAAAAGCTAGATTAGAGCCTCACTGAGTCATTTTAAGCCAAGCCCATTTTTATGATGCCTCCTCATTTGGGCCAGTTTACTGTTCAGCCAGCATATATCCTATAATAACATGTCCATACTGGGGACATGACTCCATATGGACCAGTGGCCCCAGTTTGTGCCTCTCATGTATTGTCATTGCGCTCGAGTCACAGGGCTAAGCTTTTGTTTTTCTAAAAGAGAAATCCCTGAGCGTCTGTCACAAACCCAGGAGGTCGTTTAGCAGCCCCAACTGCTGTTTTGAAGATATTTCAAGAATCCTCAAAGACTCCTGTGACTGTCCATACATCGTCCGCTGCATCTTAAAAAACTCATTTCCAAAAGTTTTTCATTTCAAACAAAGATGGTAACCACAAATGACATCTCCTTATTGGATTTGTACAAAGCAGAAGCACATTTCAAACATTTCGTTCTCAGTTATATTGATGCTTTTATATCTTTCTTGTGTTTGACAAATTGGAGCTGCAACAAAAGGTTATTTTCATTATTGATTAATTCACAGATTCATTTTCAGTAACTAATTTCTTTGGGAAAATTAACATTGTACGTTGTACAAAACTGCACTCAGTTTTGTGGAGTGACCTCAAACATAATGATAATACATGTGAGGCAGGAAGTGGGTCAAGGCTCAGTCATGACATGAAGTGCAGAGCTGGTTTAGTCATATTAAGTACGCACAGGACTAAATTAAAATACGTTATTCAAATAGAATGAATAAAAATACCTTTTCAGGTAAACTTGTCTCTGAGGCCACCATAGCAGACGTGTTGGACAAAGGATCTGGAGCCGTCATCCTCTTGGACGGTGAGTTTCCCAACTTAAATCATATAGTGTGTTTATTCCATATTCGTCTTCACTTCACTGTGTCTTTTCCTGAAAGTTGCCTCTCAGGCTCAATTAATGAAAGTTAATTTACAGCCTGTGTCTGCAGGGATTGAAATAATGGACTGAGAACGGCTCATATTTTTGTTTGACAATTCTGTAGAGATGGATGATATTAGAACCACTCTGATCTATAATTAATCCGACTTAAAACAAATAACATGGGACCTGAGGTTTCCTGAGGATTCACGTAGGGAAACTCATCGCAATTTCTTTATACGCACTAAACCAGTCAGCTTCTGTTATCCTCCACGAGTTATTTCAGGATGGGACGACGCGTCACAGCAGCGTCCTGCAGAAGCAGCTTCGTATGCCTTCGTGCCTGCTTATGTTGTGAATTGACCTAATGAAATTAATCAGCCAGCAGGTCGACAGGAGTCTGGATTTGATTCCTTCTGACAGCAGCCAATTGTCTCCTCGTAGTCAGCTTCTTCAGCCCGCTCTAATTTTACTGTAACTGTGCTGTAATGAGCAGACGTGGCTGAAGCAGATGTTCTCCTCACTGTGCTTATTGTTACATGTAATGTCATGATATGTGGAACCGTATTGAGGGTGATTCAAAGCGGCAGCGGATGTGAAATTAATAATTACATCACTTATAAGTAAAGGCTCTGAATACCTCTTTCATCACAGCTGTAGTTTGAATGTGCTGCTTTACAGTGAACACCTACAGCAGCGGCGAGCTGGTCTGCTTCAACCAGTTTACGGTGTTTGTGGTCGGAGCTGGAGGGTTTGGAGGGAGGAGAACCTCTGAGAAAGCCAAAGTACGTATTCCATACCTGAGCTGCGTCACCAAAAGGGACAAAATAAGACTTGAAGGATGAATCTGCCTCTTATTTGATTTGCTTTATTTGTGTTTCATTCCCCTCAGGCCCCTCTGCCTCCACCTAAACGGGCACCAGATGCTGTGGTGGTTGATGCTACCACAAGAGACCAAGTGAGTGCGTCTGAGTGGGTTTTAGTTGCAGAATAAATCGGTTGCATTGATAAGATGTGGGTGAAAATAGGACATATTGTTTCGAGCCTGTGAAATAACTCTAATGCTGTAGACGAGATGTTAAGATGCGGCAGCGGCGTTGAACGGGGCTTTCACACGGCTTTAAAAAAAGCACACTGACTGTATGATGCAGCAGAAAATAAAAAAGAAAGGGGGAATAAAAATCGAAATCCCTTGAGCAATTTAAATGACTGCAACCGTATCACTTCAAAGACATTCTTATTTTAGGTATCTCTTCTATTGCCTTCATGATAATTTAATTTCATCCCACATCTGTGCATGAAAAGTTCAGGGCTTTATGAATTAGATATAGATCTAAACAAGTTCCGTTTCCCCTGCGGTCACAGGCGGCCTTGTACCGTCTGAGTGGAGACTGGAACCCTCTTCATATAGACCCCAGCTTTGCTGCCATGGGAGGTGAGGGTCCTCGCATCTGTTGTGACTCGATGGGTGTCATTTTTCCACCAAATATGTCTTCCCCTCCCCCTCGTGTTTTAGGTCAAATGATGTGTTTTGATCTCATTTATACTTTAAATGTGCTGTACTTAAAAATGCTCTTTGGTCAGGCTTCAAGGCTCCCATCCTTCATGGCTTGTGCTCATTTGGCTTTGCTGCGAGACACGTCCTCAAGCACTTCGCTGACAATGACCCGTCCAGATTCAAGGCCATCAAGGTGAGCGTTACCTGTGATTTACACCCTGCCGTGCCCTCTATGAGACATTGGGGCCTCATGCAAGAAGCACAGGTGTGAACAGCTTTGTTCTCGTTCTCAGGTTCGCTTCGCGAAGCCGGTGCTGCCGGGTCAGTCGCTGCAGACAGAGATGTGGAAGGAAGGCGACAGAATTCACATCCAGTGCAAAGTCAGTATGGAGCGTTGGTGTGCATTTCAATCTGTTTCCTGAATAAATGAGTGTGACTTGCCATTTCAGTGCTGTTCTCTGCGCTTTTGTGAGTGTTCTGAATGTGTATTTCTGATCTTCTCCTCCATCCAGGTGAAGGAGACGGATGCCGTTGTGCTGGCTGGGGCCTACGTGGATTTACATGGTGCATCAGGGGCTTCTCCAGAAAGTCTCACTCAGGTACGTCAGTCCGAAAATGCTCCTTCTTTTCCTTTTATCAAGTATATGGAGCCCCTGAAACTCCTTTCTGTTTAGTTCTGCAGACAAATGAGACAAAAAGAATTTGTACTTTTGACAAATCTGTGATTTGAAGCTACTTCTAAATATCCCAAGACGAACTTATTATCTCTTATTTGTACCTGTGTGCAGGGTGAAGGCCTTCAGAGCGACCTGGTGTTCGCAGAGATCGGTCGTCGCGTTAAAGACTTGGGCTCAGAGCTGGTCAAGAAGGTGAATGCTGTGTTCGGCTGGGAGATCACCAAAGACGGCAAGAACGCTGCACAGTGGAGTAAGTGCCCTGAATGCCGCACTGACACATTAAACACAATTACATTGAGTCATGGGATAAGTGTAAGGCGATAAAACAATAGAATAATAAAGACTGAAGACAGAAAAATGCTGGTGCTGCACATGCAGAATATAATAAAGGGTTCATGTGAGAAAAGACAGAAGCACAGGGCTGAGATGAAGTGCTCAGCTGCGTGCAGTACGTCAGAATTAAGAGGGTTTGTTGTGTAGATTTTAAACACATGAGATAAATAAATCCTGAACCCCACAACCCGTCGGCGTGTTTGAAAAGCACATTTTCTTTAATAAAATCAACAAAATTACACCATTTTTCATAACAAGACACTATAAAGACAGAAATGTTCATATATATGTTCGACATAACCAACCATAACCTTATAACAGTGATATTTAATCAAAATCACTTTATTCTACATGTCTCAGTTAAAATCACACCAAATATAAATCATTAGCTCTCACCAGAGCCTGTAAAAAAGATAAAGTGACGAAGCCTCGATGACCGCGCTGAGACCGACAGTCACATGACCACAATTCAGCCAAACGTGGACTGAGCTGCAGGCAGTGTTTGCAGAGAGGAGACGAGGAGAGAGCGTTTGTACGGCTTGTGAAAATATAAATATTTCAACACGTATAGCATGTGGAGCTCCTTTTTTCCCCCAATATTGGAAGCAACTGTGGGCAGCTGGAAAAATAACATTTAGTATAGATTCCTTTTTTTTTTTTTTTTCATTTTTTGTAAAATGAATTATTAAAGAAATTCAACTTTCTTTTTCTACTCGTTACACTGCACAAAAGACATTCTTGAGTTCTCCCGACTTGTAGCCGTGATCGGGCTGTTTCATAGAGGTGCGGTGAAAAACGAAACGAGCAAAGACGTTCTGAGGGTTAAAATGTGAGCTTCTGACAGGAAAGGAGGAAGAAAGGCCCAGGTTTGCTGAGATGAATTAGTCTTTGTGTGTGATTTCATGTGCGAAACATGTCTGACAAAGACGGCTGCGGCTCACCTTGACAGCGCTGCCCGGTTGATTCCTGCTTAAATTCCCATAGCAACATCTCAGTGCGAGGGTCAGGCCTGTGACGAGTTTGTAAAATAACAGCATGGACCTCCTGTCAGCGTTAAATGATTGTATTTCTGCTCGCTGGAGTGTCTCGCACTCTACATGTTGGTGTTGTTTGCAGCCGCTTGCGAGTTCACGCGTCAGTCTTTTCAGCGCTACGCTAACACTGAGCTGTGAAGTTCATGTGAAGCAGACTGACACGCTGCTAACAAGCTGCCAAATAAACCGTTAACAATGGTGCTAATGACCAAATAATAACTTGGATCAAAAGTGTTTGACTTACTCCATCTCCCACCTCTGCCTCCGCCTCCCCTCTCTGTCTTCCTGCAGCCATCGATCTGAAGAACGGCAGCGGCTCCGTGCAGAAAGGCCCTTTCAGAGGAAAGGCGGATGTGACCTTCACCGTGGCAGATGAAGACTTCATGGAGGTGGTGCAGGGGAAAATCAACCCTCAGAAGGTAACACACAGACAAAAGTGCGCTTGGATGTTCATTCGTATCCTGGCGTCGAGCCTTATTCTGTTTTGTTTTTTGTTATATTTGGGATTTGGCATGTAGGTTTACCATGAAAACCCTGTTTATTCATGTATGCTCATATCATTACTATAGGATACTCCAAAAACCCCATCATTTCCAGGATGCATGTAAACACACTCTCCTTCCTTCCCTGCATGTTTATCGCACATTGAAGCCAGATTTACAGTGTTTAACAGAGCATTTCAGCACCTCCTGCAGGGAGCAATTTAGCCGCAGTTGTAGAAACGGATCCTCGTCTTCTTCATGACGTTCACATCACTTCTTCTACGCTTTAATTAAAGCGAAAGTGCCTTTGACGAGCCCTTCAGCCTGTAACAACGTCTCCCTTGATCTCATCATGTCAGAAGAAAAATGGGAGGCAGCGATCTATCAAAGGAGGCTCAGAAAGCACTCAGCGCGGGCAATCAGTCCACGCTGCTTGTTATGTCTGTAGCATCTCATCTGTCACAGGGAGTGGCCATCACTGCACTGAGTTTCTACGCTTCCCAGCATGCTTGATATTGATCTGAGGCGTGCGTGTGTGCGTGTGCGCGCGCTCTTTACAAGGAGCAGCCCGCGGCGCTGAAGATCCCTCAGGCAGGGTCTTTTCCAGACTCTTCGGCGATAAAAGGAGCAGCTGGAGAAAGATTAGCTGGACGCTGCTAACCGTCACCCAGGGTCGCCGTAACCGCCGCCCTGTGATTGATTTCAGACGAGGAAAGCGCTGCACGCCATCAGCACGTCAGTTCACCCAATAAAGGGACTTTTCTGCTGAGTCTCTCCGCTCTGAAGCGTATGAATATGAATGTTATTTCATTGTTCTGCTGCCAGAACACCAATAGTCACATATTACTCCCTTTGGCCAAAGACCTGGCTTGTTACTTATTCTTTTGTTTGAAGTGTTAGCCACAGGCGGCTTGGCCCCATTTTACTCTCTGTGTACTTGAAAACAACTAACAGCCAACCTGACAGACGTCAGAGGAGAGAAAAAAGTCACTCGAGTGTGTCCTTGTTGTTCTACCAGGCGTTCTTCTCGGGCAAGCTGAAGGTCAGAGGGAACATCATGCTGAGTCAGAAGCTGGAGGTCATCCTGAAGGACTACGCCAAGCTGTGAGCTCCTCAGCAAACCCGTCGGATCATCTCAGCAACTAACCAGCCGACCAGCTCGCCGTCTGTCAACTTTTCTCGTCCTCGATTCATGTGTGTGCGCTTAACACGCTTTGACCTGTCAGGGGAAACGCACGAAAAATTACCCAGTAACACGACTGCTACTTCAGAATGAATTCTCCCGCGTAAATTAACTTTCATTGTAATTGTAACATGTACAAAGACTGTGTAGAGTGTCTTCAGTTTAAGGAATGAGGAGAGAAGAAGCAATAATTCAGCTGGTCAGACCTTACTTCGGTCGTGTTCTTTATGGTCTGTCCGTGCTCAATGTGCACTTAACACACCTGCCTGCCTTTAAAGATCCAAATGTGAAATCAACCGTTGCTTTTCATAGACTGAGTTCAGTTTCACTTAAAGAAGATATTGTACTGTATTAGTAGAACTACATTAAACCAAAATTCTGCCGAGCTCTGGGTGAATCCATGAGTTTCAATCTGAACCCGTTTTAAAGCTCAGCCTGAATAGTCATAATTCAGTGGTCTGCTAATCAGATGTTCTCGTAGAGTTTCCACTGCATTCAGGTCAGTGCATTAGTAAGAAATTCAAAGGTTTGCTCTTCTATGAAAATAAAGTAATTCAGACTAAAAGCTCATTTCCTTATGTTTAATACAGTCCCCCCGCGGCTTTATGGAGCTTTATAGTGACTTTCAGCTCATTGTGAAACTGTGCGACTTTAATGTTTTGGTTCACTGCTCGCGCTCTTACAGCGTCATTTCCAACAGCAGCAGGTGGCTGCTCTCAGTGAAAAGCTGTAAAAAAAAAAAAAAATAATAATAAAAACTGTACACTACCTGCTCAGCACTGAACAAAGACGCACATGTGAAGCCATCGGGGAAGAGGTTTTAGTCACCAAGCTCCAGAAACCGATGGGTGACGTCACAGAGACTACGTCCATATTTTCTATAGTTTACGTTAGCAGCTAGCTAGTGAACATCCTGGTGCATTTAGCTGCTAACAAGCCTTTTTTTTTTCCTTAGGAGTTTGTAGAGACCAAAACACAGTACATGAATTATCATGTTGCTCTGTTAGTGCTGGATGTTTACATTGTTGTGTTTGCTAACAAGTTTACAATTCCTGCCCCCTACTGGCCAAAAAAAACAAACATACAGAAACCAGTCGTTGCAGGTTTAAGGTCCGTTGACCACTAGCAGCACGATGGAGCAATGTTTTCATGAACAGTTCATGTTTGTTTTTGGGCACAAGCACACAGACAACATGCCCACTGATTGACAGTTGGTGGTGCCCACAAAGGCAGAGAGGAAGACTGCTAGCAAGCAACCATAGATGTAACCAATGCATAAAGAACAGGCTGTGCAAAGGCTCTGAGGATGGAAATGCATTTAAAATGTTGAAGGATACGCGTGATGCATTTTGGTGAGTAACACTGAAGGTAAACTTTGCTTTTGTTTAAAATAAAACTCCGCAGGACACTTTAAAGTCAGAAACAGTTTTATATTCCTGCAATCACAACAGAAACTTCATGAAATGTAGAGTTAACTATGAAAGTAACGATTTTGACTTTTTCTTAATCAGCGCAATTATGGATGTCAGTGGTTTGTTTGCTCTAATGGAAATACTCAGACTACAAACATGTAATTGTTGCGGCGTTCATATACCTGCATCTAATAAACATGTGGCTCTTTGGCTTGAGACGAGTCATTTCCATCATTTACTGTATATACAAGGTTTTCACAGGAAAAGTACTGCTGAATGGGTAATGGAAGTAATTAGTATAATACATCTGCCCCAAACTGGAGAGCTTGTGCAGATGTTTCTACATTTTCCCTCATTTCTGACAATTTCTACAATGAATCCTACTGGAGCTAAAATGACGTGAATGACAAACATCAACAAAATGTTTGTTTGTTGAAAATTGTGCTGCTGGTTTTCAAAAAAAAAAAAAAAAAAATCTGCTCGTGTTACATCATTTTGTTTTATTACATCAGTACATTTTCTGTATATTATACATTGATTTACACAATATCTTTATTATAAAATTAGAATTATCTGATCAAATTCACATTTGCAAGATTGAAGAGGGCAAAAAGGAAGAAGTCAGAGTTTAATACGATTTTTTTTTTCTTTGTTTTGTTGAACTGAGTGAGTTGTGTTTAGTCTGCTAACGCCCACTAACAGCTGCACCACGCTACACTGACACAGTAAAGCTGATCCGTTCATTCGCTTTATAAGCAGTATTTGGGGGAAAAAGCGCTTGCTTTGCGTGTATGTGTTTTATTCTCCAGCTTCGGTAAGAGTACATACAGTTTGGCTTTAATAAAAAATTATTTTATTCTCAAGTTACTGCAGGAGTACACGTCATTTCCCAACCACTGTGACGTGGGGAAAACATACTGTGTTTTTTCAAGCCCATGTCAGGACATGAGAGAAAAAGAAATGGGAAACCAATAAGAGGAGGGAAAAAAAAAGCAGGAAATAAGATTACACGTGACTTTTGATCAATCAGTCTGATCCTAAATGTGAACATATTTCATAAATATACCTATATTTGTACACTGATATTCTTCATAAAGTGGCTTTTTTGTCATTGCCCGCTGTTTCTCTACGGCTAGTCCTTAAGATTATGCAATCATTATGAGAAGCCTTGTCTATGCGTCTACATATATACATAAATCTGCTTCATTGAAAAGGTTTTCCTCAGTTTATCCTCCCTGAAATCAAAGCTAATGTACGTTTGTTTCCCCACAGCAGCACAGCACGGTTCTGTGGGTAGTCGGCTTTGATGGATTACGCTCCTTCAGACTAAACGGCTATTGGACAGCTGAATCTCTTCCTTATTTATGTGGAAGACGCATCATATTACACACCAACCTAGAATACATTTTTCAAGCAAGTACTGAAGGCAAATGTGCTGCATTTGGATGATATATAAAGAAAGTTAATGGTAAAAAAAGAAAAAAAAAAAAAAGAAAAAAAAGATAAAGTAATTAAATGTGATAAAGGAACTGAATGGCAAGCCAGATAAAGCAAGTCTGCTAATAAAATTAAGATGACTACAAGGCAAACTATATTGTTTCCAAGGCGGTTTTCAATCATGGTCCGTATGGAAAATGAAAGTTTGGAGTCAATGAGAGGGAAGTGCATTGTTATTGGAATAAAACATTTCCACAACAAAACAGAGTATTCATTAAAACTTGTTTAACTGCCCCCCCACCAGCCCCCTTTTCCATTGTCAACAGCAAAGTTTCCTGCTACACGCTCTTAAACTGAACATTTCAAAAAAAACAAAAGCAGCCAGAAAATGGATTATTCATGGTGTCCCATACTAACGAGGGCCGTGTTAACGTTAAGCTACTCTGTGTAACTTAGTATCAACATTAGGACCAACAGTACTTTAGTACTGTGACAGCATGGCAGAAGCAGTTTTCAAAGATTAAGGACACTTAATAATAATACCACTGGTTAAATCTAGGCCGGGATAAACAAACACCGTACTATATATTAATCTTACTTCAAAAGCTTGGACTGCTTCACTGCCATCCGCCCTTGTAGAGTTTATATGCATTACACTACATATACTTTAGCTTAATTTTAATGTGCAAATAGAGTAAGAGAGATGGCGCATTCAGGTCGTCCATGAAGACTAAGGAAACGTGTAGTGGCACACATGTAAACTCAAGTCACAAATTGAAGAATATTTTTACATTCTGGGAAATACGCGTCTTCGCTTTCTGGCAGAGTTAATGATACATGAGAGGACTGACACTCTCACATCTACCCGTTAATATGAAGCATTAGCCAGCGGCAGGTTAGCTTAGCTTAGACTGGAAATGAGGAAACGGCTTCGTGTTGTTCGTTTAGCAGTCTGAGCCAACCAGCTGCTGGATGCTGCTTTACACAGAAGTGATCAACATCGGTTTGATATCAGTCTTCTCTGCGAGAAAGCAAAATGTCAAACTATTGCTTTAAATTGAAGATGTGTTTATTCTTTCAACCTTTATAAAATCAAAGTGTTCATTTCAAGTCAGGCTGGGCGAAGCCATCAGCCCATAATTAAAATGTGAAGCAATAAGTGATATGACATTGACATCCTGTAATGGTTAAAGTGTGGTTTGATCGTGACAAAAACCTGGTCCTCTGCTCTTCTTCTGTGCTCATAAATGTGTGTGGAGCACCAGAATGCGCCATGAATCCTTGTGACTGGGTATAATGTGCTTTGTACGATGTCCACTGGCCTTACTGCGTTGTGCTGAGCGGGTTCAACAGTGTCGTCCAGTCTCGCGGTGACGTTCAGACCCCTGAAGGGATCACTCGTCATCCCCGCACGGCGCACTGCAAACGCACTCTCCTGCATGTCATCGGCCGAACACTCCAGCAGTGATTCCAGAGGAGCCTCCGCTATCATGACCTCTTTACTAATATGAGCTAATCGATAAGGTGATGCTGTATGAGAAGAACAATGCTGCAGCTTTAAACTCTTCACAGTCTCTTGTCACTCCTGCTCCTTCTACAGCTTGTGCAAAAGAAACAAACAAACAAAAAAAAAAAACAACAAAAAAAATCAGGGTCTCCACGTGGTGTTCAGTGGAAGCCGAGTTTGTTTTGGAGAATCTCCAGCTGGGTTTCTGTCTCCTGACTGTGCCCTCGGCCGTTACGCTGTGCCCACTTTAACTTCCACTACAGTTTAAAACACTTGTAGAGGCTCCTGTGTTTGGTCGGCTTCTCGTGCCACGCAAAGTGCGGCAGGTGTGATCTTTTCCAAAGCCCCTCTTCGGCCCCCGGATCAGACGATGAAGTGCTCTCACTCTGTGAAAGTCTGTAAATCCAGTCAATAATCCCCCTTCATTTACGCTGATAACATCATTGTTCTGTCATGGCATCATTCCCTGAAAATGAACCCATGACAGCCACTGTTCCAATCAGGGATTTCCACAGCGGGCGACTTTGCTTGATCGTAAAAATGCACTTCACATTATTCGATTAAATTGCTTGAAACACCTTATTTTTCTACATTTGTCTATATGATGAACTTGACATCGTTCTTGAGGTTGCCGTGGTTGTTGTTGTTATTGACAACACTGAAGCGGTTGGGGAGGATCCTCATCTTCATGGTTCCGTCGGCGCCGCAGGAGAAGATGTGATTGGCCGGGCCCACCTCGATCTGCATGACGCCTGTGCCGAGGTTCCTGAACAGCGACTGGCGGGCGTGTTCGCTGGGAAAGGTGTAGAGCGGACACTGCGTGGCCAGGCTCCAAACCTGAGGAGTCCAGAGAGGAAGAGTTAGCACAGAGATCCTCTGAAACAGCACTAAAGAACAAGCGCTGGTATCATTCCAAAACCAAGATAAACAGCTTTCTGTTCAAACGTGTTTTATACGTGTGTGACTCTGAATGCCCAACGGAAAGCAGAGGAACGAGAGGACGTCAGAAATTCGTGTTAGCTGCAGAGAAGTTGGCAGGCTGCGGGTCTGAGGGAGAGCTGCAGGGGGAAGGAGGGGACCGGAGAGGAAATCTGACCAAAGCTGAACAGAAAGTGGAAGGAGGAGCAGTCACGAAGAAGAGCGAGCGAGGGAAAGAGCGGAGGGCGAGAGAGCGACAGTTTGAAGAACAGTTTGTTAGCTACTATATAAGCAGGATCGTTTTTACTTCCCATGATTTCATGGAGGCATCACAACATGCCCTTTACTTGATCCCACGCACGCCGTCGTGGTGCTTTAAACACCCGCTGGTTCACATCCACAGTTGAAAATGCTCCCCAACAGTTACACTATTTACTCAAGTTAAGCCTTTAAAAAAACAAAAGTATATATTTGTGACCTGTTTTCAAAGATTTACATCTTCAGTAGGAACCAATGAGGGTCCACTGAGAGCCATGCTGAGCTCTGCAACGTATTTGATGCGTATTCCCAGCCCAGGAGCGTTACTATTTGATAAGTCTGCACATATTAGTTAATCTTCCTGTTCCACTGACTCTCATCAAACACTTTAAAAGCTCTTATAGTTTCAGCACAGCCATGTTAAATTTTCAATCAGCCAATATACGATTAATGACTTCAGATGAGAGACATCAGACACGACTTCGGAGGGTTTTGTGAGCAATCATCCAGAATGACAGTCACTTGAATTTCAAGCAGATGTGCACTGCACCATTTCTTGTACGTCTGTGTGACGCAGCAACTTCATCCTTGGAGTGACAGCTGTGTGATCTGCGCCAACATATCCAAGTCTACAAGATGAAAGACCCGCTGTCTCTGAAAATATATGAGCTGAAGACGCTCCCGTCTCCTGCCCGTTCACTCAAAAGCACTTTCCTTTGCCTTTTCCCGTTTCACCTTACACGTGTGTCTCCGTCATTCAGTCGCACTGTTGTTCCCTGCAGGTGGTTAATCGTGAGTGTAACACTGGTTTACACTGACTCTGCAGGCGCGAACTGTCTCTGTGGAGCAGGGGGAGAGCCATTCACACCTGAGGGCCAAACCCCCCTGCAGGACTGTTGAGTCAGCCACAGGTTAACTTTGTGAAGAGGAAATGATCAAAACTGTTTTTTAAATTTTTAGAATTACTATTCCCAGTGAGGCTCTCATATAAAATGAATGACTTTCCAAAAAAAAAAAAAAAAAAAAAGTCACAGAACCTCGATGACTTAAAATTCTCCAACAGAGCGAACTGTCTGGTTTCCACTTGCAGCTGACCTTGAACGCTGCCAACAAATGCTCATAAATATTCATACATCGCCCTGTCTGGAATATCCCTCTGAAAATTTCATATTTACTAAACTGAAATTAATTTAATGGCACTAATTAACATGGAGATGCAAAGTACTGGAAAAGAAGTCAGCACAAATACCTTGATGTTGCCCTCCGATGATCCACTGATAAAGCAGTCCTCAGTTGGATCAACAGCCAGAGCTTTGACCGGCGAGTCGTGGGCCTGGAAGCTCTGCCGCTGGTGCCTGTGGGGAAGCTCCAGGACGCTGATCCAGCCCTTCCTCCCGCCTGTGATCAGCAGCTGCTGCCTGGGCGCCATCGAGAGCACGGTAGCACCGGACTCGTGGCAGCAGAAAGCTGGAAAGCGAAAGGGGAAGAGTGGGGAATAAGATGGATAAATCAGAAGGAATGTGACAGAATCAGGCATTAAGAGAAGAAATCAAACAGGTGGACAGAGAGGAGAGGATGTGATCAGAAAATAGAGAAAAAAAGCCCATTTTGTTTTAAAAGTTGTTTGCTTGTTTGACCCAACAGTCCAAAACCCAAATATATTCAGCTAAATGTTAGAAAAGACAAAGAAGATTCACATCTCACAAGCTGGAAACAGAGATTTTTTTGACAAATGCATTTCTTGTGCTGTTTCTTACCATGTACAAGGCTGTTCGCAGGAGTCACCAGAGTGTCCCACAGACACACGTTCCTGTGGAGTCAAAAATGACCAAATTATTATCTATCCCTTCTACCGTTTTCATCAAAGGACACGGTATGATCCCTGTTGGCCACGGTGCGGTGGAGCCGAATGGAAAAGGTTCAGCTTTTAATTAGAAGTTGGTGGAAGAGAATTCATTTGGGGGGGCTGGAGACAAAATTCTCCTTCCAAGCCTCTCGTACCTGTTGTCTGTGGAGAGACCCGCAGTGGCGATGAGGGAGGAGGAGCCCACAAAGACAAAGTCGTGAGCTGTCTTGTTGTGGCACTGCAACGTCTGGCAGAGAGAAACAAAGGAGATGGTTAGTAACAGTGACAGTAATAGAGAAGCAGGAGAGCGGAGAACAAAAATGAGAATGACAGGAAGAAAGCGCGAGGACACTGAGAAGGTCTAGACAGACGAAGACGAAAAAACAAACGCGGCTCGGTGGGTTTCTTACCAGATACGGTTTGGGGGTGTTTCCACTTGTGTTGGTCTGCCAGAGACTCAAACCTCCATCGGCATCCACGATACCAAACTACACAAAACATTCAGAGAGCAGATATCAGACTTTGCTGAAATTAAGTTAGAATCATCCTGTGTTTTACATAGACAGACAAAAACATATTGCCCGCTGCTCCTCCTGCGTTTGCACACCCACTGAGAACCTGCAGGTGATTTGGACTGGCCTCAAATTATCTTCCCAAACTCATCGCCGGCTTCAGAAGTCCAAGAACCACTTACATAACTAAAATCAAGTGCTCTGCATGTCCTCTCGTTCCCATTTTTTTTAAAATACATATTTCACTGTTTTGGCCAGAACAGGCAGATAAGATAGCACTGGCACAGGAGAGGCACCATCTGAGGAAATTATTAGCTTGAGGCGAGTGCCTGAGTTCAGAGCGCTTGAATCACTCAGCTGAAGAACAATGTGTGCTGAAGCCAAACTCCCCACTGTGGTTTGTGCCTGAACGGCAAAGCTGTGAGAGAGGAAGTGTGAAAATGTTGCTGAACCTGACGGGCTCAGAGCCGTGTTGCAAAGCTCGGAATAGTTTGACGTCTGAATGGTGGCAGTTCACTGTTCAAACGGTTCAGGCTGTACACGGCGAGGGCATCGCTAGGTCACGCACCTGTTCTGCATATGCTGCATCATCTGTTATGACGGATGGACTTAGGTCGCTTGTGTTGGGAATCATGTGGTCAACTGCTGCTAAAAACAGATTTTCTTTAAAAATATATGTTAAATATGTTATTTTGTTATTGCTGTTTTGGTTCCTTTGGCTTTTGGGTTGTTGACATTTCTTATTTTCTGATTTTTGTGTTGCATTTCTTGTCTGACTGAAGCTGTGGTTTTTGGGTTGTGGTCTTTTTATTGCTGTTGTTTCTGTGTGGACCCCAGGAGGAACAGTGACTGCTTTATGGACATGAAAAGAAAGAATAAAGGAAGCGTGTGTGTGACTCTGTAACCTTGTTTCCCTGGTGGTTGAATCGTATCCTGGTGACTCTGGAGTTGCCTGGACTTCTGAAGCAGATGATCTGCTGGGAGTGACCCCACTCGAACATCCTCACGCTACCATCCTGAGCTCCAGTCAGGTCTGCAAAACAGAAGGGGGTGGGGTGGGGGGGGTGGGGGTAAGATCACTTCAGCTCATTTTCCAGTGCATCTCGATGAGCGTTCTGGTCCCAACATGGGGTTTTGGCATTTCTTTGTTCTCAAAAATCATCTATTTTATATTTGATGAAGGAAAGGGTTTACTTCACACACACACACACACACACACACACACACACACACACACACACACTTCAACAGCAGCTCTTACGACCTGCTGGGAATTATTCCACCCAAACACCTCACAACCAAATCCCCACTCTGCAGTCTGACTGGAAAATACAAGGTTGTAACAAGTAGGGCTCACTCAGCCTTTTCTAAATCAACAGCAGCACTGGGACCGGAAGAAACAAAAAGTTTGCCTCTTGCTAAACATCCATATAAGAGAAACTTTTTGGGTGATGCAACCATCCTCTACAGGCTCTTCTTAACGTGAGAAATATGTCTGATCGCACCTTCAAGAGGCGGATACCTTTCTAATCTTCTGACAGATACCAGCTGTACTTACAGTAAGGCAGTGTGGGATGGGAGGTCATTCTCCTCACATTGTTGATATTTCTCTTGATCATCTGGGAGAAGAAAAAATGAGGAGGAGGAGGTTCTTAGTCAGCCAATATTAGTAGAAAACAATGCATTATGATAGAGGGGGATTCTTTACAACAGGGACAAGCACACTGCGAAGTAATAGTACACAGTTACAACAATATTACACTACTCTAAAGCCTTTCTCACACAGAATACATTCATTGCTGCCTTCCTCATTTGTTAAAGCCAGTTTGTTTTTTGTCTTCTTCATAAATATTACTATTTGATGCAGACATTGGAGGACTGCTGAAGTTTGAAATTCAACTTGCTTTTGAAGCCTTAATTAACCATCAGGAGCACGAGGGATACTTGGCCCTGTGCTCACAGTCAATACAGTCATGAACACTCATCAGTATGACTGTGCTCAAGCACAGAATAACTACACATTAAGTGGGGACTCATATTTAACTCCCATCACATGCTGTATGTAAAGTGTTTTTGTGGATATTCACAACGTCATTCATTGCTGGTTGGGGTTAAGGTAAGGCTCGGGCTCAGGTTTTGGTAAAAACACAAATCGATGGGGAAATGGACTTCGACACACCAGCCTCATTATTTTTGTGGTTGTGGCTTTGAGGCTTTTTTTTAAAAAACATTTCAGACTTGTTTGATATAAGAAGAATCTCATTAACAGCTTCAAAGTGAGCTTGAAGATTTGTTCTTGAACTCAGTGCAAAACTGGAGTAATGTATGACATCACACGACCCTGGACAAGAGTCTGAATGAACAACAACGAGCAACAGATGTGTTACTAAGTCTGACGCGGTAAAACTAGTGTTATGAGTTAAGACTAATGGCCAGAAAAGTGTTTTTGAAGAGCATTACAATGTCACAGGACGCTCAGATACTCCCTAAAAGCAGCTGACTAGTTGATTAATTGTGGGGGGATAGATCATATTTTAACAATGATCACTTCTCATCAAAAAGGTCTTAAATCCAACCAGTAAAGGGTTAACGGAGGTAGGACCAACCTGGGGGCTGGGAGTCCTTAATTGGCTCTGAGATGCTCTTTACAAATGAGCCTTGATCTGATCACTTAAAAGAATTAATAATTATGAAGCCAGGGTGAATATATGTAACGCTGTATTTAAGCTCCAGCATGAATGGATGGTTATTCTATCATCACATAACGTAAGCTGTCTTAATAGACTGCAGCTCAGTATTTTCTGTCCTGTATTGTGACTGGTGGCCCAGAGAAGCGGATTAACAGCAATGAGTGCCACAGATTTATTTATTATTGTCTCTGAATGTATTCTGCTCCACTCCTGAGCACACCGCCTGACTGGTTGGTAAAATAATTACAGCAGAGGGGCTCTTACTGTCCAGTCTGCATATCAAGAGCAATGAGCAAGCTTGTTAATATCAACAAACATGACTCACAACTACTCGATTCAACAACACCGCTACCGCCGAAATCAAATCAATCTTCCTCCCCACCGCTAACGCCAAGTTTCTCTGCTCAGCTATTACAGATTTTACCATTAAAAAAGCATAAAAATGATCGAGGTTTGGGCCTGGTGTCTCACCAGCTGATGTTGCTGGAGTCAGCAACATCGTTGTTCCTTTGTAAGTCAATGAGGGAAGCTAATGTTAGCAGCCATGGTGCTTTTGGCAAACTGAGCCCAGAAAGAAAGAAGATGAATTATTAATTAGTTATTTAAACTGCTTTGAGGATTTTGCTTTGAGTACAAAGAAGGACAGGTCCAGAGCAACAGGCATCATCAGCAGTGAGGAGTATACTGAAGCCATGACGATCATCACTGCACTGTCTGCCGAAGCGTCAGGGACCCTACTGCTCATTTTAAAGCTCATACATTTAGAGATGCTCCAACATTTTTCAGCATTGTACAACAATAAAATAGCATGTCACAAATAAAAACATAAATAATGATGATAAAATGTTTACTGTGATAGATGAATTATCTTAAGCAAGTGTCAAGACTTTTTATACGTGTTTTCATGCAGTACAGAGATTAAGTGAAGCAACGGCTTCAAAAAGGCAGAAAAACAAAAAATCAGGAATGCAACTAACAATTATTTTCAGGATTGATTAATGTGCCAATCATTTTTGTGACTGAATGTATTTCAAATGGCTCTTATAATACACAGTATTTTAATGTTCAATTTTGACTGTTTTCTCAGTGTTTTCTTATTTTGTGACTAGTCAACAAGTCTAAGTTTAAACGTCTATTTAACGATCAGGGAAATGAGTTGTTAGGAAGATCCCCAGCTGAACTGGGGAAGATTTAGCTCTGTATATATGGCCCTTCAATCAAAGATAATGATATGGAAGACAATAAAGAAAGAACAAAAAATAGCTCAGGTAATATCATCACATACAAATTCAGGTCTAGAGCTCACCACAGATGCACCCCGGCCTGTCTGCACTCCACCCAGCCACGGCATGTTGATGGGTGTGCCGGGGCTACTGTGAGTGTACGGTGTGGTGCCGTGGAGGGCTGCAAAGTCGTCGCGTGCGTGGACCACCAGGAAGTCATCACTACCAACACTACGGAGACAGAATAACTGTTAGGTATGTTATGTAATTTCATACTAATCCTTAGAGAAAAATAGCAAAATCATGCAAACATTGTTCTGTTTACAAGAAAACTTTTTTGCTGGCTATATCCATATCTCCATATGTATATCCATCCAAACCTGGGCACACAATACAGATGCATATACACCACCTACACGGTCATTACTGAACCAATCACATTGCAACAGGCCCACACTCAGCTTAGCTCTGTTGGTATGAGGGTGAAAAGGTGACTTGATGTTACTCTGGATGAACCCTCACAGCCGTTGGCCTCAACAAGTCCAGCGTGCACACACAAACACGCACAGATCAGTCTCTTACCCTTTGGTTTCAGCCTCATCGTCATCGATCCACGTCAAGATCTGTGTGGCCAAGATGGATGACACATCCAACTCCTGAATGTCATGGGTGGAGGCCATGACTAAACAATTTCTGTTTGCCTGGGGGACGGACAGAGGCAGGAGGCGGGGAAGGAGAGAGGCGGGTGATAGAGAGGATAAGGGTAAAAAAAAAAAAAAAAGGATGAGGCTTAATGTATGTGCAAAATCTGAAAAAGTTAGAAGGTCTGCAAGAGTGAGACAAACACTTTATCCAACTCTATTCTGCCTGTAGTGAGAAAACCATAAGTTCTGCTTTTAATGACGACCTGAGGGGCACCTTCCTTTGATTGTTGTCGAGAAGAAGCCAGCGCCATTGCTTCCCTTTACATAAACAGCTACATTCAAGGCAGTCGGAGTCTCTTTGTATATCAGACAAAGAAAACGTGGGCTCAACAACATCAAAGGGGCGAGGATATGGCATAAGAGTTGTGCCACTGGCCAAAACAGTTTTTTTTGTTTTGAATTTGAACTGTGTGCTCTGAATTTGAAGGTGCATTGGTCAAAGAGAAACGAAAACTTCAAAAGCAACATACAAAATTTTATTTAATTGGCAAGTAGCAAATCTGTTTTTACCATAGTGGAAAGCGCTGTTACCATACGCAGCAGGACTGAAACCACTTAAACCTGGAGACACGCAACACTGAAACACTAAACACTGAGCTAAATGCTCCACCATGTCCAAGAGCTAGTTGTTAACTTTGTCGGCCATTTGGTGCCGGATAGATAGCGTACAGTGGGTTAGAGATCTTTCACTAAAATAGAGTTGCCTGCTGCAGCTGGAAACGAGGTTGATGAGCGGTAACACTGGGGAGGAATGCACCAGCTCCCACACAGGGTTAATGAAACACTTTATTTTGCTGCTTGTGTGCAGTTTCCTGATAGATACAAGTAAGATTTGAATATTTTGATGAAAGTCATGTCCATATATCTATGTATTTAATGTTTTCTCAGAATGACTTTAAAGCAGAGATTACTATGGAGAACTATAACATTACAAAACAAAGTGAATTGTACATATTACACTAGAGCTGCGTATTCTGAGTTTTAAATAAATAGACTGGTGCTGACCAGACAAACTGTTAAAGCAGGCCTTAGTTGGAGACGCACTATGCTTTCCTCATAGTATGTTGTGTTGTTCAATGACATCTGTGTAAAATAGTTGTACCTTGTTGATGGCAAAGGCTGTGATGATGTCAGATTCCTTGTGAATGATGCGTGCCTTTCCTCCAGGGCAGCCCAGATCTGACTCACTCTGCACAGACACACACACACACACACCCATGGAGACTCAATCATTACAGTTGAAATGTTGGTTAACATTCCCTGCAGACAAAACAGCCATAACTTCAAATACATTTCCTTTCATGCCACAGAATCATGGCCTGACAAGATCCACGACAGAGGCTGATGAATGAAATGTCATTTGCTGAAGAAGATAACAGAGCTGATGTTATGAAAGAACAAGGGCTCAAGCTAACAGTGCATTCACATGACATTGGAATAATGGGAAAAATGAGGTCCCCTGCCTGGGAAAGTTCACATGAATATATGTATCTATATGAATCTTCTATAGCTCTTCTTTGTAGTGTCCATGTTGTTTCCACATTACAACGTAAGAGCACAACGAAGGCGGGAGAACGAACTCAGGAAATAAGACCCTCTGAGGAGCATGTGAATGCACTATAACTGCACTATACTTTGTGATCCATGTACTCTATGGTGTTTGTTTGACTTGCCTTTTGGGGTTAGGAGAGGTCATGTGAGGTGCATCAGGCCACACAGTTAACCACAGCAGCACACATAACTGGATTAGTACCATTAGATGGCATGAGCACATGCACACTGTACCATATATGTATGCATAGTAGGATATACTGTTGCTCTTTATATTGTATAGAGATGCTAAATGTCGATGCTAAAGTTGATCAAAATGAGACAGGCATCCTTTGAGCATGAGATTGAATTAAAGTCTTTACAGCATTTATTCAAGGGGAAAAGACCATGTCTTTTTCTGTCAGATGGAATAAAGTAAAACTTGACTTGCAGAAATCTAAATATGGTGGTTTGCCATTTTCACAGAGCACATAATCCCTGTGGGATGCAGATTCACTGCGACAGTGTTGGGCCCATTAATCAGAAGCTATTCAGCTTCATAGCTTGTCCTCTGAGAGACTGGGTTAATTAACACGCAGCCAAATGGAGTAGCTACAACGTGGCAGCTTGCACTGGGTGAGCCAGAAGATTAGAAAACCCTCTATGAAGCATCAGTGTGCAGTGCAATTTAAGATTTATGGCTCATATTCACATGAATATTCAGATAGCTAAATGTAAGATTAATATCAAACACTGACAGGAACATACAGAGTTCATGGCCCAGAAAACACATGTGCTGTAATTCTGTCAAGATCACAGTTTTAATGTTTCTCAGATTATATGTGACAGGCCACATTTACCATTCTACTGCGGCAGGCAAATACATGGCACGTGATGTGCACACTCCCATATCTAATCAGTGGTAGTTTGTGCCACCCACACTGCAGCGTGGTGATGTGAGGTATGTTTCTGAAGGTTTCACAACATCTACACAGATTATGTATTAAGTGGTCTTGACATATCAGAAGCAGTATTTGTTAATAAATAAAATGTCACACGTTTTTGTGAACATGCAGCAAAAACTGTCAGATAAAACGATGCCATTTCCTGCTGCAGCCTGGTTCTCTGAAATTTAGACTTATGACTGCCTGTCACATACGGTAAAGAGCGCTGGTCATTTTCTAAGAGATTAAAGGTGTTTTTTTAATTATACTAAAATTTACTATTGCAAATGGCATGGTTTTATTTATGAGACATTCAATTTTCAGGATTATAATCTCCCAGACTCTACCACCACAAGAACGGCGGTGTCACACCACAGGGCTGGGCATTGTTTGGTGTTTTCAAATATGAGTGCCGATACCTTACTTCACTGAATATAAACACGCATAAAAAAATTATTTTGAAAATCAGGAAAAGTCAGATCAAGGAATAAGCGAATGAGAGTGAAGATCTAATGAAATCATTTTGGTTTCAGGTTTCAGTACTTGTGGTCACGGACACAGTTGGGTCAGAACTGAGATTTGGTGCCCAGCCCATCCCCCACCCCGACACCATGAGTCCCAGTTTATCTGAAGCAGCAGTACCTGATGGTTTCCTGTCTCCTCCATCCCTGAACATTTCATACTGTCAGTCTGGTCCTCACCCGACTTTAATGATTGGGGAAGCAGCGCAGGGTAGTCACACAAACAAACAGAAACACACACGCACGCACAAAACACACACAGCATTCAACAACCAGTGATGAACCATGCGGTCAAACACACACGGAAACTGAATTATTATGCTGTTAATCAAACAGGGTGTAATTATTTGAATAAAATTACAGCATCAACATGCAACTGGGGGCAGTAATAAAACATGTGGTTGGCATGCAGAAACAATAAAAGCACAACAGGGATGTGAAAGCAATTATAATGCAGTGTGCCTGGCGATAAATACAGATACAGAGACATGTTGTGGATTTTATCATAGAAAAAACAGTTAATGTGTTATTCAGTGAGAATTATTACAGTGTGCTAGCTGTGCAACATGGAGACAGTTCATGCAGTGGGTGGCAGGTTGCCAACACGGCGTACCTCGTTCGGGTCTCGTTTCTTGGTAAAGATGTGTCTGATGAAAGTCTCCTGTACTTGTTCCTGTTTGACCAGAAACTGCCACAGACGCTTCACTGGCAGCGCTGAAGGGTGGCTCGTCCTGAAACAAACAGAACACCTCTCGCATATTAACACTAATGCTCATTAAATTAGCTGTATCAGTTCACTGAAGCGCAACAAAATGTGTTGGAAAATATTCTTTGTGACTCGGGCCATTGGTGCTGATCTGAAAACTCCACATATCTGGTGCTTAAGGCAAAACACGACAAAAGCACATGCAGCAACTGATGTTCCTCCAAGAACAGTGAATCCCTATTGTATGTACTGTACGAGCCATGTGGAAATCTACAAGGGTCGCAACTGCTGAGGGGCAAAACGTTTCATCTATGGAGATCTTGAAGGTCCATAGAAATACATTTCATGGTATGGATGTGTTGTACAGAAATATCTGGTGCTGAAGGCAAACTGTAATCAATTAAACAGGGTAATGTTGACATTAATTAATGATGTTTAGAAGCTGAAGGGTAATATCTGTAGGCTTGAAGCGATATCATAAACGACAAGTCAATTGCTTTGTTTATGCAAAAACAGAAATTTCCTTCAGGCCCTGACAGAACAGAAACATGTAGATTAACAAACACACAAAGGCAGACTGACTTTAAATTCAACCTAAATAAAACCGATGCATTTAAAACTCCTCATAATCCTTCTTTAACTCATGTTACCCAGCTCACAGTGGTACCTGAATGGGGTGTTGGACGGTTCATACAGGGCCTTGTGTCTGAGCAGGGCGGGACCAGGTGTTTCATCCTGAAGGTGGGTGGAGATGTACTTGGAAGGAGGGCCCCCGAAGATCTCCAGCCTTTTCTGCAGCACCTGCTCCCAGCGCTGCAGCGTCTTCAGTACGGCGTGACACAGAGGAGAGCCCACAGGCAGATCTGTGGTAAATCGAAGCAGCAAGATGGCAATACGATGAGGTAAGACAGGCAGTGAGAAACGGGGCGCCACTTAGCTACATCCTGGACATTAGTACATCAGAGGGTGTGTGGTGTAATTTAGTGTTTACCTAAAAGATCATATCCAGCCATTGGGTAAAAGGATTTGAGGTTGACCAACACCAGCTGAACCATTGCCAGACGCATCAAACACCAACTGGGAGGAAAAGAAGCCATTAGAAACCAGTTACGATCACTGTTAATAGATGGGTCCAAGGCTGCTTTCAAAAGAACTGGTGCCATAAAGATTCAGACTAAATGTGGAGCAAAATTTAGAGGCAGTGCGACTGAATACAAAGTCAACAGAAAGACATAAATACATGCAGGTTTACTCCTGACAGCTTGAATTGAGGTGAAGATGAGTCACTCTCTGCAGTAATACCCGCTCAGCACTGTCATTACCTGTATGAATTGTGGTTTGAATGCTCTCTTTGGGGAGAGTTGGGGTCAAACACATCTTCATATTCATCATCCTCTTCTTCTTCATCTTGACTGCCCTGGCTCTCCTCCGAGTCATACTCAATTCTGCTTTCTGACGGTGGCAGTGAAGGCTAAAAGACACAAGAATACAACAGCAACAATAACGAATATGACTTACACACGTAGGAAAAACAACATACACTTTCTTTTACAACAGATAAACATAATATTAACTATAACCCTACAATAATACGGATAAAATACAATTATGCTGTTATACATGAAGGCTGAATATTAACTATTATCTGAAAAGTCAATACACTTAAAATTCTAGACTCAAGACGTTTTCTCTGGATTACCTTGGCGATAAAATAATCCCAAATGCTGAGCTCTGGAGGGATGAATCGTTCTTTAAATATGGAGGTAGCTTCCTGTTCCACCACAGGGCCATGCCTGGGACTGGATGGACCCTCCCGCTCTATTCCAGACTCCTCTCTGGATCCACTGCGCGACGACAGAAGTCTGAAGCGTCTCGACTTCCTGTCTGAGCCGCTCGGTGAGGCTGGGGTGTCGAGAGAAAGTGTTTTCAGCTGCTGTCACGAGCTGTCACATCCTGTACAACACATGCAGTGGCTTGCAGAAGTTTAGGTACCGCTAGTCAAAATTTCTGTTACTGTGAATAACCGAGTGAGCCAAAGATGACCCGATTTCCAAACAGCATGACGTTAAAAATGACAGATTTCTTCAATATTTTAAGCAACATTACTTTTTTATTTACGTCTTTTGGGCACCCTGCATGTTCAGTACTTCACAGAAACTCCACCTCTGGAAACCACCACAGCTTCTAAAAGCTTTTTGTAGCCAGAGTCTTTCAATTGTTGTTTGGGGGATTTTCACCCATTCTCCTTTGCGCATTCAGGCAGGACTGGCTGCCACACAAGCCCTGAGCATGATCGATCCACCTCCATACTTGGCAGCTGGAGAGGTGTTCCTTTCTTGAAGTTCTGCATCCTTTTTCTCCCAACATACCTTTGCTCATTGTGCCCAGAAAGTTCTGTTTTAACTTCATCAGTCCACAGGACTTTTCGTAAATGCATCAGGCTTGTCAGACGTTTCTTTGCAAACTTCTGATGCTGAATTTTGTGTTTTCTACTGATGACTCTTTCTTGAAGGTCATATTCATGCACAGTAGAACAGTGAACCACCACTGCGGAGTCTGCTAAATCTTCCTGAAGGTATTTTGGAGTCAAAAGGGGGTTTTGTTTTGACTTTCTATCAATCCTATGAGCAGTTCTCTCACTCAAACCTTTCTGAGTTCGGCTGCGAGAAAGCACTGTTTCAAAAGGCTGGGCTGGGATCTGGTCTTCCAGACGTCAACTTGACCTCCAACGTTCCTCTTAATTACATTAGGACTGCATGAACACATTCTGCTGTCTTCTTGTTGCCTTCTCCCACTCGGTGGGCATCAATTATGTTAATTTTCAGAGTGCTAGGCAGCTGCTCCGAGGAGCCCATGGCTGCTGATTGTTGGGACAAGGTTTGAGGAGTCACAGTATTTATAAAGCTTTGAAATATGCACCACTTGCCCTTCTCTAATGGTGACTGTGAACAAGCCAGAGTCCTTATTGGCTAAATATGATCTGAGACCTTGGTAAAACTTATCTCAGAGCTCAAATCTCTTGGGCTGTCCAAACTTTTGCCAGCTGTTTCTTTCCTTTTTTCCCTCTAAAAATGTACAAAACAAGAATAATGCACTAATCTTGCTTAAAATATTTATGATGGTTCATCTTTAACTTTATGAATTTTGAAAATCCATTTGAAAGTCCATCTTCATCTTCGTTTAACTACTGACTGTAACAGAAATTTTGACCAGGGCTGCACAAACCTTTGCATGCCACTGTACCCCAAGCCTGCTAATGACAATTTCATCAGCTTTAAATATTGAAATATCTTCCTAAAAACAGTGTATAAGAAGCAGTTTGAAATGCATTTTGTCAAATAAACTGGAGTTACAGTTGGATTACATCAGATTTCCTCTGCCAACAATGAGAGAGTAGCACAGGCAGGGTGTGAGGGAAATAGCTCCCACACTAATAGGTTGATGGATTTCACTATGACCTACAGACGGGAACCCAATTAATTTAGCAGGACTGATTTGATTTAGCTGCTGGGTCACCTCCAAAAGAAAAACCTCACACAGAGAGACATCCACTCAGGCAGATCGTCAGAAAAACTAGATGGGCCAACCTAATCCTGACAAACCTGGTGGGGGTGTTCTTGTTGGACTGTTGGGTTTCTCGATGACAGGGATACGGGCGCCCCCTCCAAACACCGTCACCCAAAGCTTGCTGTTGAGGGGATGGGCCGCGATGCGGAACAGCTCATTGCTGGAATGGGTAGCCATGCCGTGAACAAACAGACTGAGGAAGACAGCAGTCAGGATCTCACAGAGCAGCACGGCCAAGCCCGGCTGGCTCTCCTCACCTGCTGAGCTCAGCAGGCGAATCAGAGAGGTGATACCTGAAGAGAGGGAGGGGAAGAAAGGCAGAGAGAAAGGACAGATGAGAGAAAGACTGCAGAATTTGAAAAAAAAAAAAAACACACCAAGATCATGTTTGCATTTGATGAAACAAAGCAGAACGTAGTAAGTCAACATAAGTTGGATAATGTGCACATCCAACCCCAAACAAAAGAACAGGAGAGGGTATCCCCACACTGAAATTTACAATCTCACAAACATTTTAATGATGCACTGTTTACACATTGTTGGTTTGGCTGTTTTTCATGTTGACAATTAGAAAGATATGCTTTGTTTCTTTTACTTCAGGTGAAAAAATGTGTTCGGTTGGGCTGATTTACCTGGCCACTGAGCAGGGGATGTGTTGGGCTGAACAGACTCATCCATGCTGACAGTTCTGACTGGCTGCTTCTGAGACAGCAGCACACTCTGATACACGATTCCCGTGAAATGGTTCACATGGCTGCGCGAGATTCGACAGACATAAGAAGAGAACCACACGCAGTCAGCGCGAGGGCACACAGCAAAACATTCATATTAAATCTGAAATGCTGGACTGAAAAGTGAATTTTAAAAAATGGGGTTAGGGGGTGTAAATATATAATGTCTAAATGTTTTACTTTAAATGTTTTAACTCTGTTCTGATCTCTGGGATGATGTTTCTAAGTAAGAGGCACCGCTGTCAAGCTTTGTTCTGTCAAGACATGAAATACTAATGGGCTGCACCGCAGGTTAGCCTGTCTATGCTGTTTGGTAATAGAGAAGAAACGCTTCATGATGAAGAAAGAGTCAGTGCTCAAGTTCTCACGTCGAGTGGCTTTTCAACACATGCGCGCAAGAAAAACCTTGGATGGTTGAAGAGGAAACTTTTACAGAGAATATGGAATGCTTAAATCACCAGGGAGTCTATTAAGTTTCTAACATAAGTTCCCTTTTAAGCTTCTGTCAGAAAACCAATTGCCTCCACATCAAAAAGATTTGAAAAGTCAAAGGGAACATCATTCAGAAGAAGGAGCGGCAGTCACTGCAGTCTTAATGTACTTCTAACAACAAGGTTCCTCGAGCACGACTCCAGTGCTTTTCGGCTTCATATGGACGTACCTGTTGACTGTTTTCCTAACGATCAACACAATGACAGAATAACAGAGGGAGAAAAAAGCAGAGCATGTATCAAAACGTTGCGGCAATACTCGACTCCTGCAACCTATATCCTGAAATATCTTTTAAAAAATTCACACAGCCTTTTAGACTCGCTCTCTCGCTCACACTCAAGAGGCAAAAAACAGGAGCACAATTTCATCAAATCTCTGCAGCGACACACCAGGAGAGTTTAGATCATAATTACCATAACAAAGACGGTGTTAAATTAGAAATAGACTTGCTAATTTGGCTAGACTGTTCAACTGACAGTGTGTGTGATAGATGGCCCTGTGTGTGCGTACGCAGACTTGCTATATAGTGAGGGCTGTAAGAAGTTTTTAACTAACAGAGCGAGGACATGTTCAGAAAGTTTTGGCCGGTCCTCACAATGTCAAAGGTCTGTTTGAGGGTTAAGACTTGGTTTTACGGGTTAGACTAGATTTAGGTTAGGGTTAGGCATTCAGTTCAGTTATATTGAGGCTTAACATGCAAAATTAAGGGACAGCTAGCCGCAAGCTTTCAGCAAAAAGATCTCATTTGTCCTAACTCAGCACTACCCACAGATTAGCCAGGAGTTTGACAGAATCATAGCTAAGATGGCGTTGTCAGGAGCCACTGTCACTGAGCTTCACAATGGCTCTTCAGAAATCCCAAGTGACGTCACGTGCATGTTTTGAACAGTCTATGCGTTTCATCACATCACTTAGAATTGTATTAGGGTTGAAACACGAAGGTCAGAGAGCTTGTTCTGAAAGATTTTTGAATGTCGTCTCTCTTACACACAAAAAATGTCCCTTTTTGACAAATGATTTACTTGACACATGCAATTCTACCTCTGGGGCTGTAAAGGTTCCAGTCGGGTCAAGCATATGTAAAAAAGATTCTGTACAACATCCAGCAATCAAACATGCAATCTGGCAGAACGGTGACAGGAGCTCTGACAGCAGCGCAGCCGTAAGCCAAAAGGGTTATTAAAAGGGTAAATAAAATACAATCACACACACACACACGAGCACACCCACACATAAAGTTTAAATCCTTCTTGTCAAAGTGATTGGGAGTTATGCTACATACTCGTCTTAAATAAACAATGTTCCTCCCATCTGTCAAAACCAAAAATCTAATAAAGTATGTACAATAGGAATGACAAACAGCAGCCTTGCAGCTTTCATAAATCATTCTCAACGCGATCAAAACAGACAAGTGACTGTCATATTTTTGGTGAGCAAACTTCCAACATATTTTCTCCTTTCCCATGACTTGAATCACCACTGTAGCTCTTTGTAAAGCCAGTCTAAAATATGTGCTAAGATGATTCTTCATAATAATCCTGCATCAGCGGTGGAAGAGGGAACGCTAATGCAGACTCCTTCATTCCAACGACTGTCAGACTGTTCAACTCCAGCATCATTTAATGAAGCACTGTGTTGATGTTGTTTCACATCACAACATCACAAACCTACTTTTTGCATGACTCCATTATTTATCACATGCTTTTACACACACACACACACACACACACACACACACTTATTTCTATTCTTATTTTTTTACTCTTTGTATCTAATGTATATAGACTTCTATATTTGATTTTATTTTGGATCTTTTTTATCTATTGTTCATTTTATTTTGTGTCTTGTTATTGTCTATTTGTTGTAACTGTTCTGTTTGTCTACCTCTACTTTTTACTCTGCTGTTGTAACAAGTAAAACTTAGTCTTATCTAATCTTAGAAACAAAGCCTGAAAAGCCTTTTTCCACTCTGGTATTACATTTGTAGTGTTTGACTTGAGATGTATGTGTGCATTACCCTCTCATCATAAAGTATGCTTGGCTACCAGTAGTGATGTCCCTTTCCCTTTATCTCTTATCATTCTGCTCCAATAAGTCTAAGAACTGTCTAACACACAACACACAAACACACACACACACACGCACGCACATGTACACACGTACACACAAACACACACACACACACACACACACACGGAAACCAGAAGACATAAATTAGCATAAATTCTGCCAGCATTTTGTCTTTTAAACGCTAATGCTAAGACTAGGAAAACAAAGTGAGATATCTCTTGATAGATAAATAATCCAGTGGCTTCGTGCTGTTAATGGAGTCGTGTCAAGGTGAATATGGTGAAAAATGAAGAAATTGTATCAAAGTTAAGCATCGCTCGAAGTCATATAAAGAATGCAAGAAGCTTGCTCAGAGAGACGCTGCACTGTATATACCCACTATGAGCTCAAACCTTTTTGAGTCAGGCTGCGTGAAAGCACTGTTTCAAAATGCTGGGCTGGGATCAGCAAAGACTTATTTCCCCAGATCCTGAAATCATTGTTAAGAAATGGATGGCTTGAAAATAGCTCAAGGTTTGTATTGTATTAAAGTTCAATATGAAACTTTTGATTACGTTGTGGAACAGTCCCTGCAACATGGTAGCCTAAAGCGTTAATATCATAAAAGTAATGCCAACAGGTGAGGCAGGTGAGACGCTTACCTGTGGGTATGTCCATCACACAGACACTGATAAATACAAGCTGACAGGGAGGCAGCCAAGGTGTGCATCACATAGATCTGACGTAGGGCGCAAGGTAAAAAAACAAAAACAAAACAAGCATTAATTAGTGTTTGAGGTACATGAATACAACCGACACTAAGAACACTTCAAAGACCAAAGTGAAACTTTACACATCTAAGCAGTCATTAAACATTGACACACAACACAAACTTCAAAATTAGTTCCCAATTTTGAGCTACCTCAAACACATCTTTCTGTACTGCAAGTTCTTCTTAGTTATTGGCAGACATACTAATATGGACAGATCTGCAATAACATCCTTGCATCCATGCAATATCATCCATGAGATCCATCTGGATAGACATTTATATCCAGGCTCTAAAAAAACTTTCTCAAAGTTTCTTTTGCCTCAGAATTCATATATTTTACTGTGTGGGTCACTGCGCAAATTTGCCAGGATCATTGTCCTCCTTCAATAAAATCAGATTTATGGTCTTTCAATAGGAAATATCCATTTATGCAATCAACAATACCAGAAGTAGAAATGGATAAATGAGAGCAGAGACTGTCTCACCTCATTGTTAACAACATCAGGATGTGGAGGAGAGTCGAGTGCATTGATGGTCTGCAAGATGTCATGAGTCAGGTTGGTCAGGTAGATGATGGGATTGGCCACCACGGTCTTTACATTGGCAGTGCAAGCCATCAGAAGAGGGATAGAGGTTTGCTGACAACATGGCGTCACAGCTGATTGGATGGAGTCATCCTGCGGGGAGAAATCAGAGAGGAACACATTAAAATGTGGGTTCATTCATTACAGCATGTCTGCAGGTAGACTAAAAAACAGCACATACTGGTGAGACAACAAGGAGCACTCATAACACCATAATTAAAAACAAGTGTTTAGTGTTCACATAAAACTCTCACACATACACAGCTACACACTGCACACACACCACAGTGACTTGAAAAAATAAGAGCAGTTATATATTTGACTTTGTCATTTCTTTTTTTAGTAGGTAAAAGAGACAGCTCACAAAGGGTACTGGGAAAAGAGGGGTGCTGCTTTGAACTTTGAAGCAACAGCTTTTTCCTGAGCCGTAATAAGTCATACACGATCCCAGCACTTACAGAGTGCCTGACATGTTTACCAGAGTATGTGTGAGTGACGTTTAAAGAGCTAAAAAGAAGAATAGGCAATGAAGGGGAGCCCGGATTTGTGTATGTGTTTGCTAGATCCCTGAACACGACTTTCTGTGTAAGAATACCACGGGCTTATGTTGGTCACGCTTGATGAATCACATTCCGCCGTCACTAACCTCCCTAACAGAAGCTCTGCACAGTGGCTGAAGTTAAGACAAGAGAAAATACAAAAAATTTCCTCAACAACAAAGGAGAAATTTGACAACCATGGGACCGGAGCTGGGACAAATGAAACTGTTTTTATTTCAATATCAAAGTAGGAGAGTATAAAGGACCCCCAGTGCCCATTGTCTGTGCTAACATTTAAGAGCATTGTTCCCACGGTGGCTCATTGAGTTGTTTACCTCCTAAAATTTGACTCAATCTTCTAATAGCCAGCCTAAGGCAGGACCTCCCTCAGGAGCTCAGAGAATCAGCAAACTGTCAGCCTATTGCTGGAGGTGTAGAGACAATCGCCAGTGCACAATAAGTAGGTCTGAGTGTGTGGGTGGGTGTGTGTGTGTATGTGTATCTTGGGAATCGGGTTGCATTAAGACAAGCTCGCAGATGGTGTCATGTTCGTCTTTCATTTGTACTTTGCCCCCTCATCTGTTCAGTATCCTCCCTTCAAATAGAATATGTGATCACTTAAATGATACTGCTGCTCTGCTGATGCAGTGAATGTTTTTACATGCTGCACACATGTTTCTTATTTTTTTGTCTTTTGTGTTGCAAACAATATTTTATATTCACACTTTTCTAGTTGCTCCTATAAAACAAATCAGGGGTATATCACTTTAAGACCATTAACTAGGGCTGCACCAATTTACAAACTGATCTTTGACCAGCAAGTGAAAAATCAGTTTGTAAAGTTACTTTGTGGCAGCAGCTACTGAGCCGGACTAAAACTGGTCATGCTCTGTGTATCAGTGGCCTTTAGTGAGCATCTGTGCATGTTTTAATTACCTGGTGAGACTCTTGAAGTAATAATATGAGCTCCATGCGTACAGACGCCAGTCCTCCACCGTGGGAGCCATGCAAGCTGCAGTAGCTCAGAAACATCCTCAGTAAGGGCTGGTTACTCTGCAACCAGTGTCTCCTGCTCCTCTGGTTGTCACCACGAGGACTCCCAGGCTAGAAAATCATTTTAACTTTATTAGTTTTATAGAAAAATCAATCAACATCCCAGTAAATATGCCGATATATCGAGCTGGTTAAAATACTCAGAGTGCTAAAAACAACTGTGTTTTATAACAATGGACATTAATCTGTTCTGTCAACAATTAATAAAGTAGTGGGTCTTTGAAATGCAATTTTAATTTGTACATACACGGTAAGTGTACTGTGCAAGTGTAGAAATGTGGAATCAAGTTTGCTGCTGAAACTGAAATATCTGAGCAAAACTTACAGCAACAAAGATTTTCGAAACTCTAAAACAGAAGTTCAGACATTCGTATATTCAAGGGAAAACGGTGTAAACATCGTTTTAATAAAACACAATTTTTCGAACCATCTCAAGACACACTGTGCCGTTGTCTTAATTTTTTTTATTGCAGCAAGTGTTGCATCGATTTTTGCTCATGAACATCTGACAAATCTTAAAGCAGCCAACTATCTCCACCCACCTGTTCCTCCTCCACCGACCCAGAAACAGGGGCATCACCCTGGGCAGACAGCTCTGGCAAGCAGGGCTTGTAGCTGCAGCAACGCTGGAGAGCCACCACCTGAGGAAAACAAAATTTTATTTTAAAAACAACTTGTCAAGAAGGAATTTATCTTGCACGCATGGGGGTGAAAGCAAAACATTTCACGAAATCGTTAAAGAGTTTTCACAGAAAAGGACAAACAATTTCATGAGAGAAAACCGCTGGAGTTATTGTCGATATGATGTTTATATGCACTGACACAGTGAGAGATAAAATCTTCAAACAGTGAGTGTGAAGACAGGAGAGATGTGTAGGAGTTATGCAAGTTATAAAAGTTTCATTGAGTGAACCCAAGGGTGCAGCAAGAATACTGCTTCACCACATGGATGGATATTATAACTTAATTTAAAGTAAAAAAAATATTATAGATTTGATCTTTAAGTCTTTAAAAGTGTGTGTGTGTGTGTGTGTGTGTGTGTGTGTGTGTGTGTGTGTGTGTGTGTGTGCTATCACCTCTCGCTCTAACCACTGGTAGAGCTGGTAACGAAGCTTCCCTCCATCCAGTTCATATCCTGTGGACAGCGTCCGGAGCTCATTGGTCATAATCTTCAAGCAGGCGGTAAACTTCAGCTGGGCCGCCAAGATGTCATTAGACGGTGGCAGGAAGTCATCGCTCTCCTCGCTGTGCTCTCCCGTCACCATCTCCATTAGCGGCGACATGGCGTCCTGCGTGTCCTGGAACACGCTGCTGCTGTCTGCAGTTCTGCCGCTCCGACCATTCTTGGTTTCTTCTTCATCCTCATCAGCTTCTTCATCATCATCTTTGTCACTGTCCCACTTCAGCTCCAGGGACTCATCTGGCAGTGTCAGTGACGGCTGGCTCCAGTCAAAACTTAACATTGAATCTGACTGGCTGTTGGATAAGCTGTTTCCGTCTGACTCGTAGCCATTCAGAGCTGGCTGAGACCAGTCTGGGTCTGATATTTGTCCATTCTTGCTCCCAACACTGAGTTCAGGAGTGATGCCTGTGTCCTCCTGGTTGATGAGTTTGGAATGCTTGCGGACTTTGGGCATCTTGGAGAGGACTTCAAGTGCTAGCATGGGGCAGCCGGCTTGTAGGTGTGCGTACGCAGCTGTGAAAAACAGTCTCCTCTCCTCCAGGCTAATGGAGTCAGCTCTGCGACCCTCAGCAGTCAGGCCAACTTTAGCCTTGTCTGAAGAGCCAAAATGGCGGCGAAGGAGGAGTGGGTGGGTACGAAGGTAGGTGTAAAAGTTGAAAACCTCAGGGTTACATGAAGACACAGGAGAGGAACCTGTCAGATGCAAAGACAGAAAATTGGCTTTTATCTGTCTCAGCGGTAAAACACGGCCTCCTGTACTGCTTTAATGTCAGTACCTGCAAAGACAAGCTGTGTAATTGGATCAGACAGAGAAACAGAGCTACAGCTGGACTGACTGAATCTTTGCTGAACTCCTAGACAAACTGCGGCATACAGCTATGTGAACACTGAAAAAAGGTGATGTATTAAGTACACCCTTTTCATCCTGGTATAAACAATGTCAAAGGACCAAAACATTTGTACTGAAAACCCAGCCAAGACAGCTGAGGAGGCTTTTTCAACTTTCCATAAGCCAGTGTTCTCTTCTCTCTAAGCATATTAAATGTGCTTTAAGAACATCATTTAAGAAACACATGACTGGTTTGGCTCTTAAGTCAAAGTGAGGTTCATATCAAGTTCAGTTCTTCTGTTTGTAAGGCAAGCTTTGTATATTATCTTCAACTAAATGGTCTTCTGTGTCCACTAGACTGCAATTACTTGTGCAATTTCACATATTTAAAGGACCAAAAATAGTCCCAAAGCTGAGACATTTTGTGAAAACTAAGAATTCAATCTCAGTGCCAAATTACTATCTGCAACACTCCTGGTCTACCTCCCCTGGTTTCATCTACAATGCTGCATTTGACATACTTGCAATGTCCACAAAGTGAACAGGATATTGAGACATTTTAAAGGCCTCTGACAGTAAAGACTATATCTATTACTGTAGGAACTTAGAGTCTAACTTAAACTTTACCTGGTCAAATGGCAGTTTTTCCAGTCATAAATACAATGCATTTCAAAACAAAATTAGGGTGGTGGGCTTGCTTCTACTGAAAATGTAGAATAGAGAACTATGGGATAACAATCCTGAAGGTTATCAGTCGGGTATACCACCATCTTAGTTTCGCCTTTGCACAGAGGTAACAAAAAAAAAAGAAATAAGCATACTGAGGACTGCAGACCTACCAGAGTCAGATTTGCTCACACTGGATCCAGAGCTGGCACTGTTAGCAGGCTGCTCGAGTAGAGTGTCCAAGGCCCTGCTGTAGTCCTCCAGGACCCAGTGCGCCATGCTCCGCAGGAACGGGTCCGGGTGGGCTTGAATCTTGAAATATAACAATTAAAATGGCTCATTATGGTTACTGCAGTGCATTAATTACCAAAATGCTGCAGAGTCAAACATCACTGGGTAGTTTGATGACTGAGTGCATTTTCTACATTAAAAACATTAGCCTGTGGAGCCTGCGTTACACTAAAACTCTGCACCTGTTTGTCTTGTCCCAGCACATGTCTCTGGAGGATCTTTTTATAGGTGGACGCCGTCTCAAACTCAGATTCATACAATCTGGAGATCACCAGGGCCAGCTGTAGGTCCTGCATTTTCTCCACACACACCTGGAGGAGGGAAAGAAAGCAGGACATCACAGTCTGTCATCAATTAAAAATGGCTTCTTAACTACTGAGACAGGACTGAATGAGATAAGACAACAAGGCAGACAAAT
Source organism: Chaetodon auriga (assembly GCF_051107435.1). Lineage (NCBI taxonomy): Eukaryota > Metazoa > Chordata > Actinopteri > Chaetodontiformes > Chaetodontidae > Chaetodon > Chaetodon auriga. Next base: position 16,438,264 of record NC_135078.1, on the reverse strand, counting down.
AATGTATATTCTGAATACACAGTAATCCAGTAGGACATGATGATCTTCAAAAGTTACAGTTTTCCTGTTTATCTATAAAATATGAAAGGGAAAAAAGAAACCATGAAATAATTGCACATATTATAAAATTCTGTGCACACAGCAAAGACTTTGTGGATAGTTGAAGTTGTAGTGCTCTCAACCGGTAAGGTGTGAGCTGCATTTCAATGAGACAACCTCCCAGCCACAGATACTAAGCAAAGTCAATTATAGCCCTTTGCTGGGTGATGCTCATTTCCATAAAATGCTCAGAGAAGCTCCAGTTACTCACACAGATGAAATAATGCGACTCCAGGGACTTTCTAAACAGAAATAACCTTGATGATATAAAAGGTTAAGCATGAATGCTGACACACAGCTGTCTTGATCTGTGAGCAGTGAGATGGAGAGCTGTAGGTTTTTTCCTGTGGTTAAGTTAACCATGAAAGATGGCAGAAATACTAATGCCAATTTCTAAATCCTTACGATACCTAACCAAAAGTATGCACGTTTACACGCCGACACACAAAAATTACGCAAATATATTTTTATGAAATGGGAGTGTCCCAAATTACAAAGCCTCAACAAGAGTGCGGTGCTGCTGGTTTATGAATGTGACCACAAGCTATTGAAAATTCTCACAAAAAGGAGCAAAGACAGCAACACCCAAGAGTCAACCGCCAACATCAATAATTCTTCAGCGCATTGTGTTAAAAGACACCACTGCTGTTTTAATAATGAAAAGGATGTTGCACACCACAGAAATAATGGTGGTGGGGTCGGTTTGTGTGAATGTGGTTTAACCGCTTTTATTATACCATCAAACACTGCCATATGAACTGTTGGAAAAAGAATCAGAATGCTACAGACATCCTATAAATGAAAATGAGCAGCTCTTGACTACTGAAAGAAAGGTTTCTAACTTAGGATGAGCAGGCTGCCAAGTGGCACTTGCAGTTGAAGGAACAAGTGCTTCCTGCAAACAGTGTGTCATGTCTATTTTCCACTTGCCTCCACAGCATCCTTAAGGGAACCAGCCAGAAGGAAGAAGGCTGCAGAATGCTGGAACCGCTGCTTTCCCAACAGAGAAAAGGCATTTTTCAATGCTGCTTTCCTCCACCGGTCCTCACTGAAGTTGTTGCGGAAAAACTCTGTCATTTTGGCATTCTTCTGAGACCTGAAGACAGTATGGATTCAAAACAACAATATCGGTCTTTTAGGTCTTCAGTAATTACTGGTAGGGGCAAATACTGTAATGAACGTATGTGCACTTGTATTAAATGTGCAAAATGATGTCAGTTTTTCCAACCTGTACAATCCCCACACCACTGCCTTCTTTTTCATTGCGAGGTAAAATACAGCAGCATCCAGAGGATCATTGTTTCTCTGTAAGGAAGCTCTGGCAACCTGACAAAAAACAAAGAAAAAACACACAGACACACGCAGACACAGACACAGACACATGCACACACACGCACACATTCAGCTCACACCTCCTCTACCTGTACAGTTTTATCCACCAAATAATTTATATCTTTATGGATCATCTGAGAGAGTAGCTCAAACTCAGTTATAAAGGCGTTCTTTACAGAAGCTGGGGGTCGCCAAAGTTTCACGTGGGGGGAGGCCCTCTTCATTTTAAGGGGTGTAAGAAAACTTAAAAAATATATAAATATACAGTAGGCTTATAACTGATTATAAATTTGAGATTATTATTGAAGATGTAACAAGCTGCCTATTGAGTATGTATGAGAAAAGATAGACAGATGACGTCACTAGTTTTACCTAAACTGATTATGACAATTGACTCATGTCATTATCCGCCTCACCTTCTCAATACACCTGCGTAGCTTGTTGGTGCTGCGCAGCCACCAGCCCACGCCCATGGAGCGCAGCTCAGGCCAGGTGGGCTCTCCCTTCTGCAGGGCAGGCAGCATGTTCAGCAGCTCCTCCTCAGCTTCCGAGTGAAAGGCCCAGGCATAATGACATGTTGACAGGCCTGCAGAGAGAAGAAACGGACACGTGGAACATGTTGTCTATTTCATGGAGAGAATAGAAACACATATTAATGCCTTACTATGGGGGTTAGGGTTATTAAGGTTACGTGTTTAAGATTATTAAAGTCTAGTGGTTGTTCAATGTGGTCATTCAGAATAAGGCATTAATAAGTGCTTAATAATTAGGAGTCAATATGCTGCTAACATGCATGCTAATAAGCAACTCGTTAATGTTGAATATGTGTACTTTATATAAAGTGTTCCAAGAGCTAAAACTGATAATGTTATTTACAACAACGCAAACATATATTTAAAGCAGAGAGTTATAGTGTTGTACAGCTGCCCACTGAGGAGTTCTATGGGAGCAGACATGGTTTAAGTGCCTTGCTAAAGGGCAACTTTACTGCAATTGTTAAGGATGATGAATAGACTATGGCTTGTTCACTTCTCTCATTGAGACTTTTACTGTCAAGAATTTACAACTGAAACCATCAGTAACCCTCTCTTTCTACCTTAAGGTGTCTTTATAGAGTTACTGCTCTGATACCTAGGTGGGCACTGGAGCTACTTCTAAAGGAGCGCAGGGAGACAACTCCTTAGGCAGCAAGCTGGAAACTTACATAAAGTCTTCAAGATCATATAAATTGAAAACATATGAAGGCCTTTAAGGCAAAGAACTCATAGTTGTCCTGTGCAATGTGTTGAATACAGTCTTTGCCTTCTCCTTAGTATCAGCTATTGCACTGAATTCTGTTCTGAAACTTAACACTTTACAGTTTCTTTGAATACATGCCAATGTAGACTTTTCAAAATCCACATGAACCACTCTTCACATCAGCATAAATTAGACACTCCACACAGCACTGAAAAGAAAATATGTCATTTTCTTCCCTCCTGTTGTTTCCTCCTTTCACAACAATGGTGCAGGAGTTGAGTTTTCATTAAAACAAAATTATGACTGGTGTGTTAGCTGCATGCCAAATTAATTAGAGCACACAAGGCCAAACTGCCCCCTAAGTTACCATATGACCGGCTGCTGACAAGCAATGTGGCTACTTTTTAAACCAAGTTCACTGCAGCGCTCACTCCACATAAAACACACCAAGGCAACATGAGATCACTTCCAGTAAACAAATTATGTGAAATTTTAGCATTATCCAATGAATATAGGAGAAACACACCCCAATGAAAACAGTAATGAAAACAACCATTTCATTGTACCTTGCCGTAGCAGCTGTGCTCGGTGTGCTGGAGGCAGGGAGGTAGAGAGGAAGGTATGGAGTCTGACAGCCAGTAAGAACTTCAGACCACACTCATCCAGTGTCTCTCCACCTGGTAAATAAATGACAGACAGCTCTTACTGCTTTTTCAAAACACAATTACATGATGTTGTGGAACGGAGCACTTATTTTATGTTGTTAGTTGCAGTACCTTTGCTCTTGCCCTGGCTGCCCTTGAGGTCTGTGCTTGTGGTAGCAATGGTGTCAGCCAGCGCCATGAGAGACATCTGCTCCATACGGGTTAAGCCTGGTAAACTGGAATGAAGGAGGTGACTGGACAGAACCTGAGCATGTTCTGGACCGAAGTATGTTGGACTGTACTGGGACAGGTCAATGACCTACAGAACGGGAACAAGAGAGAGACAAGAAACGTAAAATTAATTGGTATTTGTAATTTATAAGACAACACATAATAGGGGGAGGTGAGAAATAATAATATGAAAAAAGGGAGAATATGTCATGGCTGGATTCAAACTCATCACAAAATACAACATAATATTGTATGTATATATTAACTTCACTGGCTAGGGTCATCATGAGCTTTAACCTGTCCATCTTTAAAGGCAGCAAAATATCTAATATATCTAAAATGAACCTTGACGTACACAATTACGTCTGTTTAAGCTGCTCACTGGAACACCAAAAGAGCCCAAAATGTTGCTATCCAGTCTCATTTTTATAAATTCTCTTTTACCAATCCAATAGAAACCGACCTTGTTCCCCATTTCCTCTTGATCACTGTCCAGAGGGTCCAGGTCCGCTATGCTGGGTGTTTGAAAGAGCTCATCATACGCGTCAGTGTGACTGGAACCATGCCCACTATCTCCGCTCACACTGCCCACCTTATCTGTAGGGAGGCCCAAGACAGAGCTAAATTACACAAGACATGTATTTCCTAAGAGATGTGCAGAAAAATCCCCTCCTGATGGGGATTAAAGATTGAATAAAAATACCAAAGAGTGGGAAATGTTTTTACAGTGTACGTGTTTCTGCTTTCATTCTTCTCACTTTGTGTCCCCAGAGACACAATGAGGAAAAACTAGAAGACCAAAGAGTAAAATATTATTCTCAGTCTCTTACACCATGAGGCACGGTGGATAAAAATGGTTGCTGCTTCTCCAGTATAAATACTGCTTCTGTTTTTGTTTATGCACCTCCTTAAAAGCATAACTGGAAAACCTTTTTGATGTTTAACATACTCTGAAAATCCTCAGTTTTTGCCCTTTTCAATTCAACAGCAAAGAAAATGCATCTACAATCTACCTCATTTTTTTAAGTTGTTATCCACAAGTGCAGTATTTTAAGATTAGCATAGTCCAGCATCTCAAAGCATCTCTACCTCCCAAAATGGAAGACATTTTCAATTGCTTTTAACACTGTGTTAATTGCTTTTTAAAGCAATGAGTGGTCCGGCTCTAGCTTTAAATTCAGGTCTGTAATTTCCTGCAAAGAAATAGATAAAATGCAAGATTAAAAAAAAAATGAGGTGATGCCTTTGTAGTTTAATGTAATGGAATATTACAGATTAGATCTACTGTAAGTAAACACCCTTCATAATGTCTGACTACTTCTTACGTACTGCTGAAATAAAGTGCATTATTATTTTATTCATTACTGAATACTTAATTCTAAAGTCACGTTTTGTACACTCACCAGGTTTTGGTAACGTGTCCTCATCAGCTGCTAGAAGTGCGTACAGAGGCAGCGGAGGGATGGAGCTTATCTCTGTGTAGTCGGGGGTGGAGTTCTCTGCTTTGCTGAATATCTTCCGGTCCCGTGCTGTGCTGCCTCCTGCGCTGATGGTTCGAGAGCGCACGCGTTTCTCGGGGTTGCTTGCGCTGTCTTTAAGTGCCACAATTTCTCCAGCTATGCATTTCACCAGATGGGAGAGGATGGCTTTGGCACGGTGAACCTTAAGGTAGAAAAATTATTTTGCACATTTATATTTTAAATGTATATCAGTGCTGTAATAAAGAACAAATAACCAAAAGACAAAATGTTTAAGTATAGACAGTATTTGAGTAATTTCTCTAACTTACCTTCCCCAGATCCATGAGCTCCAGTAACTGTACAGGATGGTACTGGGGCAGAGTGGGAAAGAGTTGGTGAGCAGCTTCAAAAAGCCCAGAATCTTCCATCTCGACAGGCAGGTCGTAAGCTGTTCTCTTTCCACTTAGTTTCTGAGCCAGGCTCATCATTGATCGTGTCAAGGCCCTTTTGGGAGGGGCCAGTGAAGACATGGGGGCCCCAAGGCTGAGACCCTCCTCCTGGCTCTGTCTGACGGCTGAGATTATGGAGGAGACGCTGCTGCTGATGTCTGTGTCTTGGGCAATTGTGACATTGGGTTTGGGTGGTGCTGGGGGCTGCCACTGGGAGTAAACGTGCATTTCACAGTCCATGCCTACCACCAAGATGCCGTCTCGTACCCAGGAGAGGGAGACTGGAATGGGTAATGAGCCTTCAACAGAGGAGACCAGATCGACTGATCGAAGCAGAACCAGTCGAGACGAGCTCTGGTCTCTGCTGGCATCAGATGACAGACAGAGTTCCGGAGGCTTCCCAGACAGACGGCCGTACATATAAATCTTTGTCCCGATACCAACAGTCAGAACATGTGACCCATTCTCTTGGGAGACCCAGTCCAAATGAACCAGGTTCTTACCAGTAGAACCATGACAGTTCTCATTGGGAATAGAGAGGTCCATGTTGCTTGAAATGTTGGTACTTCCAGTTGTGCTATTGCAAATACCATAGTTAGCTGTGGGATCTGTGCTGTCCAGAACTATGGTCTGCTCTAAAATCCACTGCGAACCGCCGGTGGATTCACACTGGAAGATGCCAATGTGGACCAATGGTTCTCTGGTGGTTGCGGGGTTGGGGCTTGGAGGGAGATTTGGGCTACGCTGAACAGTCAGAGTTGGGGTCAGGTGGGTATTGTTGTTGTTGTAGTGCATGTAAGGGGAGGATGTCAGGGTGGGAGGAGAAGTCAACAGTCCGTGAGGGTTCAGGTGAGGTGTTGAGTTCAGAAGAGTGTTTGGTATCTGCCTGTAAGCAACTGCAATCCGTCCAGCGTGACAGCAACTGACCTCTATGGGGCGACCTTGCACACTCACTACGCTGCTGCTGGGAAGGGTCTCCTCCACCAGGAGAGGCCACTCCTCCCATTGGTAGACCAAGTTGTCCATACTGGAAGGCTTTGTCGCAATGACGCTACACCTCCAGAAGCGTACCTTTCCATCAGAACAGGAAGTAGCAAGGAGGTAAGGCACGCGACCAGCCGGCAGAGAACATGAGGCGCTCAGGTGACCTAGGAAGAGAGTTGACAAGACACTATTAGGCAACGATGTTTCTCAATCTCTTAATTCTAGAGCTGTAGATTTTTCATCCTTTTTCAACCATTTCTGTGCCTTTCTTTAAATTGATTTGACATTTTTGTCAGGTTTTGTTTGATATATAAGTACAGATGACAATATAAGTACAGTTTATGAAAAGGCTCAAGACATATAGGACTGAAATGAAATAATGCTGGTTGGATGGCGAAAAAAAGTCTTAAATTACACTTTTAAAAAAATGTTATCCATTTTGAGAATTTTTAAAAAATGTTTTCTTCACTTGTTTTGTCAAGCTAACAATTAAAATTGTGGAAAAAAAATCCCTCTTTGTCAGTTTATATTTTTCATTCCAGCGATTACAGAAATAGCTTTTTCCTAGTTGATAAAGGAATGTCAATACTTTCCTGAAAATGTTATTTGAATCAATGCTTTCAATGATTTGTTCACTGAAAGACCATTTCTTTAGAAGCTGTTCCCATGGAAACATAAGGTTATGCTGGTGTCTGTAAAGAGCTCCATAGCTGCTGAATTTTTCACAGACTTAAGTCGTTTTTATGTGTGTCCTCACTGTTCCTCACCTGCTGACGGTGTAACACTGATCGCTTCCACCCCATCCGGCAGAGCCATCTCTTGGCTGTATATCCTGTGTGTTGTGAGGCTGAGGCGACAGGCACTCTGCAGATTGGAAGTGCAGGGTTTACTCTTCGGAGTTACTGGAGAACTGAACGAGTCGAAGTTAAACTGAGAGCTGTTCATGGGCGAAGCTGTGTTGGCATCCTTCTCCACCGTGGTCTCTTCTGTGGGGACACGAAAAGGTTCAGGGAAATGTTTTTAAGAAAAGCTAACGCAAATTTTAGTCAAAACCCTCCCACATGGCTAACATTTATTCATTAGTTATTCATTCACACTCAGAAGCAGTTATGGCAGTGAATCAAGTTTTTACTCTACATTCTGCAAACTTTAAGTCCCTTGTTCAAGGTACCCACCCATGGTGATGGGTCGAGCAGCAAGGTGGAGGTGCCACATGTGGAGGAGCGAGCGACCTGTTGGGGTCAATTCGACCACAACAAGGAAAAAACGTGCCGAGAAGGTTGGCTCGCTAGACACTGCAGGGAAACACACGCAGAGAATATTAACAAAAAGTGCCGCTGTCTTTGTGTTTGAAGGTCCAAATGTGTTAAGGCTTCAAAAAACATTCACATTTGGAAACACTGAGCTACGAAAAGTTATTTTCTCCTTACCAGTTTGAGGAGAATCAGGAGTTTCCTGCGTGCTGTCTGTTCTCTCACTGCCGAGGATCAGGTCCTCCTCAAAAACATGCAGGAGCTGGGTCTCCTTCCCCTGCTGTAGAGAACAACAGCAGCCATCACCAAACTACATCAGATGCAGACAATGAACAACATCCACTGCGGAGCCAATATGCACACACACGGACACAGATACAAGTTGTGTTAATCTTACACAAACACATTCACATGTACACACATGAAAACCGCCTGAGGGGATGAGAGAAGGTTTCCTCTGCTCCTCGTTTTTGTTTTATCATGGTTGACCTTTCACAAAGACAACCGCAGAATGTTTAATACTACCAACGGTCAAGAATTCAGCTATGGCCTCAATATATTTCATTTTTTATGTCCTTTATTTCAGGGGAAAAGTTTCTCTTGATATCTTTTTCATCCAAGAAGTTAAGAGAATTTCTTGTTAAATACACTTTTAACTATAGTTCTCTTCTGTCTTTATGCATACTTACAAAGCTAGTGATGGTATCCAGCTCTATAATACATCCTGGTTTTGCTGTGGACTGCTGACTGATGATGTTGAACACCTCCCCAACATATTTCTGAAGTAAAACAAACATTGACATTTTCATTATTTGAGCACTGTTACATAGTCAAAACAGTGTGCTAGTCATTCTTCAGAAGGTTAAATAAACATAAGGAATATCTGTACCATCATTCATGACACTGTTATAAAAACAATGAGTCGTTTATACACAATGCGAGAGAGAATATCCTTGAACAGCTGTTGATGATCTCTGCAAACAAAATACCAGCCGCTCTTAATGGCTTCAACACTGCTATCTTGGGTTGGAAGGATCACTGGCATTTATCTTATTTTTAATATCATATAATAGTGCTATATGAAATGTTTCTACCAAGCAATCCAAGGCTGACACTAATGAATTGGCAAGCGTGCAAATTAACATCACCTTACTACCTCACTGATTCTGTGAGGGTCCAAGGGGAAACACTGCTGTGTTGCAACTGATGTGCATACAAAATCGTTACTACAGTGCTGACTATACTCTGAAGAGTTTGAGAATCCTGTTTGATAACTTACTGATATCTCAGGATTGGAGAGCTCACTCAGGAGTTTCTTAGCTTCAATAACAGCCTGATACAGTCTGAGTGAGTGGCCGTCACTTGCGACAAAGCAAGCGCTGGGAGAGTTACAGTACACACCTAAAGAGAGAAAAAAAAACTCAACAATTAAAACTGTGTCTGCTATTATGCTCGCTTTTCTAAATAAACATTAAAAACAAAAGACAGAACAAATAAGGAATGTTGAGGTACAGTACATGTAACAAACAAGCAAATATTAAAGGTTCATATCATGTAGAGTCTATATGATGGAGTCTATGATAGACTACACTCCACACTCTGGCAACAACGTTATTTGGAAACTTAAAGCCTTCATGCATTTTATGGAATTGAAATGAGTTGTTTTCACAGGAACTGTTTATTTACATACTAATGAGGGCATAACAAACTCAACTTCATGTCCCAGAGCTAGTCTCATTTGATCATAGTTAGAAATTCATATGAAGACAACAGCATTTCCTTCACCTTACTGAACCAGAATAACTGGAACTATGAAAATGAAGCTCACTACAGTGGCTCATTGTTACAGCAACAGAGAATAAAATCCTCTCAGCCATCTCCAAACAATGAAAGTATTTCCTCACCTAAACAGCTGCTGGGAATGAGTGTGGGCAGCCAGGCTACATTAGCAAATGCTGATGCATGGAGAGAATTGATCCGAGCAAGCTCAGAGACCCCGCCCGACAGAGACAGTGGGCCGACAGGGTCCACTCTCCATAAAATCAGCTCACTGTAGATTGCGTTGGGATCTTGGGAAACCACACCCAGGGACACCCGGCTGGGCCGAGACCCCCGTGGCAGAGATGATGAATGAGAGAAACCAGAGGAGCGGGAGTCCGGAGGAGCCAGGATGTTGTCTACCTCCGGCGTCCTCAAGGCATTGTGGTGTGAGGTGGTGAGGAGGAGAGGGAGTAATGAGTGACAGGCCAGGTCATTGAGGTGGAAGCGGTGGCCGCAGTACCGTGACTTGTGAGACACGCTGAGCACAGTGGAGAAAGCAGAATCCTCCGCAAAGCTGACTGCCCACTGGTTCAGGGAGCCGTCGGCATGTTTGGAGATCATAAGGACATTGGGGGTGAAGATACTTAGTCGAAGACTGCTGCTGGGTGCAGTTTTTCCTTGACCTCCATAGCTTATCAGAGCAGATTTGGTTTGAGGCAATGTGCTCCCAGGTGGTCGCTGTCTGCCGTGTTGGATGGCCAAATCCACATTCTTGTTGCAAGCATACATAACCACACTGTGGCTCAGGGAGATGGCATCACCTGTAGGGAATGCTACAGGGATACGGGACACAAACGACACCTGAGCGAGAAAGAGAGACATCATAGCAATGAAAGCTACAGCAAATAAAACATACAGCTCGAAGGTAGAAATAAGGACTCAGTCAACCAAGTAATTCTGTTTTAGCTTGAAATAAACATACACTATGTTGGAGTTAGTTAGCTACAGCTGGTAATGACACAGAGGGCAGTGAAGATCATAAACTCATTACTAAATGGTTAGGGCTGAAATTCTTCTATTCTTCATCCAGAACTTGAAAAATTACTTTCTGAAATTAAGTGGGTCACTCTGACAGCGATGGAGGCTCAAGGGATACAGCTTTCCCTTCACCTTCCTCTTCATAAATGCAAAAAAGAATAATGTTCAACAATACTTATGCTAATAGTCATACCAGAATTCTGTCTATTTTATCTAATTAAAGCAACCAGGCACACTCAAGTTGAATGTCAGTGAAATTGGTATTCTTTTAGCTGCCTCGCCTGACTGACTAACTGCCATATCATAAGGTTCTCATTATTTCACCGCTAATAAAAGTGCACCAGGGGACTTGTGAATTTGAAGTCACACATAATTAGAACATCATTGTCTAAACGGTTGGATGAGAAACCATTAGAAAAGGAGCTAGACCATCATGGCTGTCAAAATGATTCACAGCCTTATTGAGATGATTAATTAATTCTTTCTGCAAGAAATACTTTTTGTGAATCACAAAACACTGAATACAAACAAGTATTTTCAAAGAGTGACCAAAGGAAGGCCTGCTTATTTTACAGTGCTCATTAAATTACAAAGTCAAAATAAAATTCATGTTTGCTTCACTGTCGTTTGCATCACAACCCTTAGACTAGACCCACCTGAAAAAGTGAGGATTAACTTTGTTCATAACAAATCAACATAAATTTAATATTCCATTGTTTTACAAACACAAACCACATCAACAGTGAACACACCTGAGCTTGTCTGAACATGCCTGGTTGGTATTCATCTAACCAGTCCACATGCCAGACTAACAGAGAGCCGTCCATGGGATGGATGCTGAACAACATGTCTGCGCCTTTATTCCACTCCTCTAACAGCACGTCCACCTGGTGCTTCACTGCTGCCAGAGGAAGTTCCACGGCCTCAGGTCCTTGGGGGTCACTTGGCCGGCTACTATTATCTTCTTCATCAAAGTTATCCTCATCTTCAGGCTCTGGAAGAAAATGAAAAAAATCATAGTGTCCAAATGTAAATTATGACAATCATTAGGGAAGACAAAGCACGATGCAATCTGTTAAAATGTGACCTCTGGATTGGAGAGTCAGAGTCTACTTTTATATAAGCACAAATAAAGTATGAGGAAGCCTGATCCAAATATTTTTTCTGCACCTTCTTGGGAGCATTCGTTCTGTTGCTCCAGACTACCTCGGAGCTGCTGGAGGAAGACTTCCATGGCTAAAGTGAAATGAAGCTCTTTGTTGTTGAGCCAGTGGACAGTAAAAGGACCTCCGGGTTCCTCGTCATCCACGGTGCTCAGAGAGGAGATGGAGGGCAGCAGAGGAATGTCTGTGATAAAGACAGTAAGTGAAAAAGTGAAAAAGACATTCCCACATTTAGAAAAAGGAGGCTAAGAAACACAGAAATTTACATTCCATGAGATTGGGGGCAACTTTCATGAATATGAGTACGGTTTGAAGTATGCTAAAACATAATTCAAGCATACAAATACAATCCTACAAGACGTCTCAGCCTCAAGGCTGAAAGATTTTGCCCCGATTCAAGTCAAAAACACAAAATATAAATGCCTTACAATTACTCTGAGCAGCTCTCACTGAGTATAAAAGCTCACTGGGATGTTAAATAAATAACCTCAGGCAATCTACAAAATTTACAGCATTTCTTGCCATTAGAAAAACAGAGAGTGACACCCTCTGACCTCAAGCTGATTATATTCCAGCAGAGCTAACTATCCATGTTGTGTCTGTGGTTTAGGAATAACTAATACGTTGCTGTACTGTAGGTGTATTCTGTACTATTGTGCAGCTTAAACTTCTTCACTAAATGTAGAGAATTTGTTAGGTGTTCAACACGATGGTAACGAGGATCAATGGGATTATCGATTGGCTACAGGAACCAATGATCTTGAGTCTAACCTGTGGCAGGGTTGATGCTGGCAGCAATGTGGAAGTGGCAGAGCGCGTTGGCATGGGGCATGGCACCGCTGCTGCTCTTCTTGTGGTTGTAGTGTCGGCTCTGATTGTGAGGCAGGCAGCCAGTCTGAGAAGGCTGGGGCACGTCTCGATAGAGGGAGTTGTGCAATGATTCTTGAAAATTCAACTGTGAGGAAAACATTAATTATTCATGTTAGGTAATTAAAAAAAACAATATTTAATGTATATCGACTTTTAAGATTTCTTTCAAATCTTACAAATATACCCAGTTTGTCTAAAAAAAGAGGCAGAGAGAAACAGGCAGCACAGAAAAGTGTCTGAGCGAGAGAGAGAGAGGCATGTAAAGGGAAGTTAAACAATGTCTTAACTAAATTTGGTACTTAGGTTATGTAATTTGGTTCTTTCTGTTGTTTCGCAGTCAAATTCTCGACCCGAGGCTGTGTGAATACTCACGATAGAGTATGAACCTGTAACGGCAGTCTCATGTATGATAGAATGAAAGAATTTGAAAGACAGAGCATCTTGAGTTTCTTGCAGATTATTTAACGTAACCACAGGCTTCAATTTCACTGATTTTATACATCTTCTCTGGTGTAGAATGAGTAATATACTAGAGCTGTATTACTGAGGTTTATATGCACGTCACACTCGCAAAGAAGTCCTTTGTGAAATATTGATAACAAATGTGTGTAAACTCACCATTTGAGTATGCCTGCGCCAAAGCAGATATACAAACTTCTGAATGGTTTTTATCTCTGTGTGGAAAAAATTTGATTGTGGTGGAAATCCCATACCACTGTCTCCTCTGGAGGTTGTCAAACAGCAGCCTTATCAAGAAACTTAATTAACTTCATTGATTTAGAAATTTTGTACCCTTCATCCCTGAGGCATCATATTAAAATGCAGTTTAAAATAGGGCTCTCTCAGTATTGTCCATCCATTCCCTTTTGGAGGAGGAGACTTACCTCAGACTATTGCCTGGATCACCCAGCACAGTCTGTGAGCCTGTTTTAATGAATAATTCCACACAGACTCTCCTCAAGGCACAGTGGGGAAATTTGCATACCTATTTTTCCTGTAATCTAATGTGCTCTGAGCTCTGTAAGTGCCAGTGAGACCCATAACCATTTAGATGTCCCTATTTAAATGGATGTAAGTACTATGATTGAGGCCTAGATAGGCTGTCAAAAACAACGCAAGTCACTTAAGGCAGAAGACACAACCATGACAAATGTGAGCAAGCAGCAAGATGAAAAAGTTGTAATTTTGAGGTGTGGCACAGATTACAGAAAGGAGGCCAATATTTTTCACTGATGCTCGTCTTAAGCCCTATAAAGCCTCTAAAAACATCATGCCTGATAGCCAATTAATTTTCCCTTTTAACTCCACTAAGCCTCGTTTTTCTTTATTCTTCCTCAGTCTTCCTTCGCTCTTGTTCCCTCATCTCTGCAGCACCCTAATGTCCTACATTAGCAGTGGTGAAAGTGCTGTAGCCTGGCTTCTACATCTGGGCCAAATGGGGCAAAACCAGAGATCACAGCATTTGTGCCATTTATTTTCCCACTATTAATAAAATTATGGTAATTCTTCTTGTATTTTGTAACCAAAATAGACACAGTGAGAACACTGTGATACAGCTGTAAAAATAATGGATTTGATTCTGACCAAAGCAAACTGTTTTGGTCCTTCTTTGGACCAACAGTTTGTAGTTTCAGGCACTTCTTTGACCTAAGTTTCCTGATGTAGTGCTTCAAGACGACAGCCCTTCAAACTGTCTCAATCTATGTGCAACACTGTCACAATATGGCAATGATATCGAAATAGCAGTTTTAGCTAGTTGCACCTAAAAAAAAAATGAAGCTGGCAGCTGAGTGCATTTATCTTTAGCAAAAATTACACGAGAGTAGCTTACTTCCTGCGCTGTTCTTCCTTGCGTCTTCCCATTGCAGGTGTTTTTCCCAGAAGGGCCAGCACATCCGAGTGTGTCACTATGTTGGCCTGCAGCGTGGTTGTTATGGTGACCGGACAGGAGGCTGTCACCTGGCAACAGTGTTTCTGCCCAGAGCCGACACACGCTGTCCTTACAGCAGGTGAGCAGGACGTTACACACAGCACCTCTGATGGGGGAGAGGGAGGACAGGGGAGGTGGACAAGGAAGGATAATGATGACGGAGTTTGCTGGAGGGCACTGAACTCAGCAGAAATGTTTTTTTTATCATCTAATGCACACAGTTCTATTCAATAGCAGGTCAAAGGAGAGGCGCCTGTTGGGACATAAGTTAAAGAAAAGGTTGAAAAGTGTCAAGAGTTTTAAGGACACTAGTGATAACGAAGTGACTGAATCTAATCTTCTCCATAATGTAGGCCATGGTCAAAGAGTGTGACAGGCCAGTTTGCTTAAAAATGTTAAAACAATTGGAATATCCAAACAGGGCAGGTTGCCAAAGGTGGAGTAAAAGATTCCCTAAAGCCTAATTTATAGCAGCAAATAAGCTTAGTGAGAATTCTGCCTTAATATTACACTGTCTTACTGTCTGTTTTAATTCTCTGAGCTGATAGGCAGAGTAACAATAATCTCTTCCTTGTCATTTCCAAACTAATATTCCTGTATGTTAAATCTGCCGTGAACTGTGTTACATTATAATTTCAGTCTGAGAACAATTACAGGTCATGTAAGATTAGCAATGCTGTAACAAAGCAGGGTAGAACTGGGAGCTTAAGAACAGTGTGAGACTGTAATACTGTACATCTAACTTATTTTTAATTTATTCTGTACAAGAGCTCATTTTCGTTCAACCCACAAATACTGTATATTCGGCAGCTAAACAAACAGAAAGAGATACTACCCGTCTACCCAGTGATACAGGCCTAAACTAAACAGTTCAGCTGAGTCTTGTTTCAGCCATTATTGTGCAATTGTTAGATTGTGCTTTTCTTCCTGCTGTGCTCAGTTCCGTCACCTTTAGCCAAAGCAAACCAGGAGATAAGTGAATCACGGCTGCAGAAAGGCAGCTGTTGCCCCGACAGTGTGTCCGTACCGTGGCATGTACTTGCTGGTCTTCCTCCAAGAGAAGCCGGTAACAGAGCGGGGATGGGCCAGGTAGACAAAGGAAAAGGCCAGCTCTCCCTGGACACTGACACTGGCTTCAGGAGGTGTGAAGAGTCTGGAAACACTTGACTGCCACTTACTGGTGCTGTACCAGACCTTTACCAGGCAGTCATCCTTAAGAGAAGAGACAATTAGTACGTAATTAATGCCATGCTGTAGCATGTCTTATTCCAAGTTAAAGGCACCTTTGCAACTGCAAAGGTAGACAATGCTCAGCAGTTACTTTACAAATACACCTGAGCTTAAAATGGTTGGCTTTGTCAATATGAGTAAACACACCAAAATGACTTGCACAAATTAATTTGCGTCACGATCCACACAGGTTTTGCAACTCCACTAAAAGCCACTTACCTGCCCAGCAGTAGCAAAGAATTCCCCGTCAGGAGAGAACTTCATTAAACTGACTGGAGAGGCCGTCCTTCACACAAAAACATTCAAATGACAGTATTTTCAATACTCAAAACGACATAAATCTGTGGTTTCACATACAATTACACAGGTTAAAACTTAACTTAAGTTTGAAATGCTAATTATTATTATAATAGTACCAATACTGGAATATAAACAAGTATTACAAAAAATTAAGTATTAGCTGTTTTTACAAAGTTATCTATATAGCACATAACTAAAATGAATGTTGATTAAGTGACAAGTTATTTAGTTCTAGTTTAGATCTAGTTTAGTTTAGATCTTTAGATTACAGAGGTAGGCAGCATCATATGAAGATTTTATACTCCTCAGTTCTTACTTGCTCTGCCAGATGCACCTCCAGGCAGAATGAGAGTCTCTTATGGTCATCTCTGTCTGCTTTCCCTCTTCTTCAGCTTCATCTTTTACTCCATCAGCATTAGACCACAACTGGAGGCTACTAGAGCCAGTTAAGAGGGTGCTGCCTGCATACAGAAAAATGCCACTATTCAGGACAGATACAACCCTATATTACACACACACACGCACGCACACACACACGCACGCACACACACACACACACACACACACGCACACACGCGCACACACGCACACACGCACACACACGCACACACACGCACACACACGCACACACACGCACATTTCTTTCTTTCTTTCAACAGTGTATTTTGGTATTTTCATATTAATCAGGAAGCACTATGAATCAAAGTACCTGTGGGGTGCCAGGCCAGGTTCCGTACCATAGACTTTAATACAAATTGACCAGTCTTCTGCCACTGGCAGTTCACCTTCTGTATAAAAAAAAAATAAAGACTACATTTAAAAAGACACATTAAAATAAAACATGTTCTAAAGGAAATCATTTATTCTTTTCTCTTATATCAGCGGTTACAACTGCTTAACCAGAGCCAAAAAAGAGGCTGCTCTCATGTGAGCCACATGTGATCAGGCCACACAGACAGCAGCTGTATTACCAGGGAACTTCTGCAATGAAAGAGGTACTGACTTGTGTTTAAGATGAGTAAAACCTTTCCATCCCTTCTATGTCTATTCCTTGACTTCTCCAACAACAGAAACCTGTTCAACACTGACATAACAAACCTGACACTTCTGCACTGACGATAGTGCAGGAATGAACAGTAAACATGACCATGACTGCAAGACTTCATACAACAATTCACAAAGGTTTTGTCTTTCAGGCTAGTCAGAATACATGCATGACCAGATTGTAAGTGGAGGGTAAAGCAGTGTACTCACAGTCAGAGATGCGTCTTTTTGATCTGGGTGCTGAACAGGCTCAAAGACACACACAATGCTTCCATAGGAAGCTGCAATCTGTCAGAGGGAAATAAATAATAAGACACGTTTTTTTAATACAGACTGAAAAGGCATCACTGAAAACAGAACCATATATTACTCCACATATTATATTCCAATCCCACTTGTAAATGTATGAATATGAAATTGTTATTGTGAATTACAATTAAACTTAAAGAATATTTAAAAGAAAATTATAGTACAAAATTACAAGCTGCATGTTTATGCAATAGACTGTTTTTGAAAAGCCTATACACTCACATTTCTAGTTTTTTGATGATTTAGACTTTTAGACTTTGAATAATGAGTGTAGATGCTTACTCAAGATCCTAATTAGAAGATAGCAACATTGTTTTCCATATAAACCATGACATGTCTCAACAGGAAATGAGTATAGCCCTTTGATAACAAAGCAAAAACAACAACAACAACAAAAAAAAAACCTTGCATCTATAATGAACCAGTGTTGAGTCAACAGTGTGCTGACTACCATATACACATTCATGCATTGGTTAAGGCTATTTGCTCAAGTGCTTTTCATGGGAGCAATGGTCACAATGTTAAACTGACTGAATGAGAGACATTTCTGTGGCAGCGACCATAAACACCACATTTAATAAGGCCAAGGTTGGATAATACAAGCTGCGTTTCTGTTGGGGTAAATAATATGCAGACTGTCAGAGAATGAATGCCATGAAGGAGTGAGTCACACACTCACACGAGCAAATGTGAACGTAAATTGACACAGGCGCACACGAGCCATCACATGCACGAGCATGGTTTCATAAAATCTTTCTGGACAGACAATGGCTCATGGCAGGATGATACATAAGGAAATATATTCTTTATTTTTAGCACATTTCATGTTTAATCTGATTTGAGTGGAAAGCAAAATGCAACACATAAAAAAAGAGCTATCTCGACACTGTTGCTCTGGTCCAGGGAGTGAACTCAACATAGGCCTGCACAAAGAACAGACGTTTAAAACATTAAGTCTCCTTTTTTGTGGGAATACTGATGACTATTCTTTAGTCTGATTTTCATAAAACCCCAACAGAGATTCTATTATATCAAACATCTTAAAGCTCCAGTGAAACAGTTTTAACTTAACTAGGAATCACCTTTAGTGCTTGTTTTGTGCTTTAAATGGTGAAATTTAATGCAATGGGAAGTATGTAGTGCATAGGCTCACTGCAGGCTGCATTCTGCTCAGTGATTACACTGTTGGCACTAATGTAGTAATGTTTCACAATAATGTGTTTTTTTTTTTGTTTTTTTTTTTAAATCAACACTAATAACACCTTCAATATTATGATTTGAGAAAAATATGTGTTTCATTGCAGTGGGTCTTACAAAATGCATCCAAAGGGCTTTTAAATTGCATGAGCGCAGGGGATGTGTGCTCACCAATGCTGTTTAAACTAATAGCATTGCAAATATCACAGCGTGGACAGGGTCAGTGAGGTGGAACTGGCAAGCATAACAACTGAGCATGCTTAAACAGATGCTGGACCACGCTGGAGGCATGTGAGGTTACTTCTGGACCGGCTGAATTGGATTAAACATCACATGAGGGAAGGTGAAGGGTTGGTTGGTTGCACTCGAAGGATGTTGGAGGAGGAGCTGTTTTTTTTTTTTTTTTTGTTTTTTCATTTGAATTAAATCAGCTGTGTCTGCTGTTTTAACAAGGCTTCCACCACCCACAATTAAAACATGAATCAAGATTATAGTGTTTGCTTGGCAATGATGACTTCCGCCTATAATATCTTTAAGAAGAAATGTATGCAGATGCAGTAATCCTGGAATTCTCTCATTTTCATTTGATTGCAGCATTATTACTCAGCAACTAAGAAGAATTGTGAGTCCTGTGGCTGCAATAATAATGCAAGATGAGCTCCTTTAGCTTCTATTGAAAAAGAAATCCAGCACTCTCTCAAGCTTGGGAAGTACAGTACGTGTCTGCAAAGACGTTAAAATCTGTAGGGTTTCATGGGATTTATTTAGGCATAAATCCAATGAATTCTGCAAAATTCTCTTGCAATCACTGCCACTGACATGAAAACCACACAAGCTAGATGGTATTATGATTATAAACAATCCCTGCAGAGATTTAACACACACATTGCGGAGATTCAGATCTGACCTTTAGCAGCTTTGCAATTAGATTTTATGGTATCAGTCTTTGGGGGAAAGGTCCAAAACTCTCTAAGAAACAACTCAAACCAAACCAGCCTGAGCTAGGACGAAAAGCAGGTCAACAAGTGTTGAATCTTGGCCAAGTTTTACAGCTTTCACATGTCCGTCTATTAAAACATGAGAATTTTAGATTGTTTAAATGATAGACACAAAAACACTGAATTCCAACTTTAAGACCTGTGCCTTCATGGTTGTGCCTAACTACTTTGTGCAACTGGGACTAGCCTCAACACCACCTTCCTTCATAAAGTTTACCAGAAAATTGCCCAAAACAAGTAGAAGAAAATATCATCCAGTTCTTCCTTAAAACTATTCCTGTAGCAAACATAAAGTGTACACAATAGCAGTTCTCTTGTTGTCTCTGTGCCACAGATGGACTTGGAACGGAGTTCATTAGGCAACATCAGAAAGACCTCATAACATTAACACATTTTTTGCAGATCTGTCCCAGATACAAATTACAAACACATCACAACAGATCTTTTGTTTGTGCCTACAGTTAAAACGATTTTGGGGTCATTAAAGGGATTATCAGTGGCATTACATCAGTGAATGGGCCTGCTGTACCACTGCTTGCTTTCATCGATGATTTTTCCCTAACTTCGAGTTAATGAAGCTGAAGTTCATTAAAACAGTGATTGATGTTGCCAACAAATCTCTTTCCAGAAAACACAGGCTGCCAATACTTAATAAGAGGGCAACAGAGCTTACCACTAATGTGCCTTGCAAGACAGCTTCAGTTATTCAATAACAAAATCTTAAAAGAACAGACTCCTGGGCAATTTAGCTAAATTTGGAAAGCATTCATTAGATAAGTACCATTTTGCTGGCACTCTGAACTGAACTTGCCTACCACACTTTATCAAAAACACATTCCACCAATCCCAATTGTGTGGTCATTAAAATATAGTGAAGCGTAAAAGAAAGCAGTCATAGCACTGTACAATTACACACATTTTAATGCCCTCAAGTTTTATTTTTGGACTGATCCCCTTTTTTTACTGTTTGATCTGTCAAACCACAGGACTGCATTGAGGGCTGGGTATGCATATGATGCATTTTTCATTTAAACTGCAATGTTTGTACACTAAAGTGGAATGGTATTTCAGGAAGATCTCGGTGTGCACATCAGCCTGAGGACCCAAACTGACAGAGCACCACTCCACTAGTCTTACCTGTCCACCCTGCAGTGAGCAGTCAACACAGCCGACTTGGATGTTGCCATGTTTGGCCCCTGGGATGATCTGCAGTCGCTCAAAGTCACTTCCCAAAATCACCACGTCACATCCTGACGCATAGGCCTATCAAGAGACAAGGAGACAGGAAGAGATGAAGGTGACACAGAGATCCACCCAGAAAGCATAGCATAAAGGGTTATTTGAACTGCACTTGTCCTGGAGCCAGTGTCACTGTATCAAACATGACACCATATGACAGCTCTGGAGTACAAGTAGATAAGATTAGAAGACTATGCTCTATTTCTGTGGCTCTAAAAAGGAGATCTTCACATGAGCTGTGACTCACTCTGACTGTGTCTCCTTCACAAGAGGACAGAAGGACAGAAATAGTTCTCCTATTGATCCATTCTCTGAATGACATGAGAGTAGTGTCTGCTTTGAGATCACAAGCAGTCAGCGGTACTGCCTTTGTATTTCACACATGTGGCACAGTCCTAAATCCTAAACAAAGGCTTCCTGCAGTAGTAAATTATACAGTAGTTAATATAATGCAGTGACATAGGTTACATTCAAATGCATATTTCGACCATAAAAATTAAGCATTCGATTAAGCGAACACATGCTTATCTGTTAGAATGATGGAAGGAACTCATTGTGGCCTTAAATCCAAGAGGGGACAGAGAGATTTAAAGTGGAAACAGACAGTCATATGAAAGGGTACAATGTTTTTTAAGCTGTAAAGCTTATTGGCTGTGGTAAAGTTGTCATTCATGGATCCTTTGTTGCACCTGTGTGTAACTTGATTTGTTCATTGAAAGATAAATTAAAGTACTTAAACTACTAATGGAGGCTTAAAAATACCTGACATACAATACCTATTGAATTATGGCCTGGTATTAGACAGGATCACCACTATGTCTTTGTTCTTTGCCCATGTGGTAACCTGACCCTTGAAAAGCCTTCTTGATACCACTGCTTTCTCCACACTGTACTTTTACTCTGCTTTCTACATTTAGATTTAAAAGCCACTCAAAGAACAAAAATCTGGTCTGAAAGATCAGATTGGCAACCCCTTAAGAATCAGAGCTCCTAAATAGCTGAGAGGGAAATAGTTCCAGTGCTTGAAATATCTTACCGTGAATGGCACATTGTTGATGCTCCCTACAGAGAAACAATTGTCTCCAGGGTTGACAGCCCCCGTGAGGACCTGATGGAGATTCATGACTCTTGTTTACAGTGGCCTTGTGCTCCTTCCCCTCTCTCCTTTCTCACAACACCAACCAGGTGAGATTCATGGGAAACCATAGGAAGGATGTGTTCATCTTCATCTGTAGCCTGTAATTTCACTTCAGTGTCTCTACAGACTTGCTGTTAGGACGAAAGAGATAAAAACAGGGAGATGTAAACAGAATGTTATGGTTCAGTAAGCATCAAGCCAAGAGCATATTACTGATTCATGGACATGGACTACAAATTGATTTAACACTCAGCACTTGTAGTAGTATCAAGGAGGAAATAAATGATCTGTGAGTTGTTTATGTTGCACTGTATTGTGCATACAGGGCATCAACCATTCTTACACTTTCTCTGCACCAGTTCAAAACTGCATGAAACTAGTCTCACGATGGGACCATGATGCACAAAAACATACTGGTGGCATTGTGAGAGGACCCACTACCAATAAGCATTAAACCTATTAGCCATACAGACAGCTAAAAAGGGCATTCTATCCCAGCTTAGCTATCTTAAAATCCATGCCATTTAGTGTGTCTGCCAATTTACGGGTTATCATCAAGAGTTCTTTCACTGTTACATAAATGCATTCAGCATGTTCACTGACAAACTAACTGACATGTGCAAGAACTGGAAAGACCATCAGGAAGGGTAGAAGTCAGAGGGATAAGTATGGGAGATGGCTTTAAGGGAACCTTTAAAAATGGGACCGTGGACAAGCAAGGTGATGCAGTAGTAGCTGATGCTGCACAAGTGTGGCATCACATTATCTCTGTGGGGCAAGACTTTCTAACAGTGTGGCACCAGCTTCCTTGCACTCCCCATGTGGAATCTGGAAATTACTGTCATGAATGCATAATGTAAACTGCATATTTAATAAAGATGCACTTTATATCTCATAGTAGTAAGAAAAATCTGGTTGAGTCATGAGATAAAAACATATTAGGCAATACAACAAGACCAATAGACATGAAAAAAACATTATTGAAAGGGTACAGAGCAGGTGCCTGTGAGCCAAAGGGTGCCACGGTACTGCCTTAACTTCCACATTACTACAACACTGTAAACCCGGTTAGTCCACTTTCTGTGTCAATTTGCCTTGTTTTTTGTCTTATTTGCCCAATAAACTTTGCTGCAGGCATAAGTAAAGTGACTGATGAAAGTAACATGAACATAGCAAATAAATCCATAACACGTGCCTAAAAGTGCTACTGTCAGTCGTCAGTCTGATACTGGCGATATCTCACTTTTAGGCGCGAGGTTCATAAGTCATTTCAGCGTTACTACACAACATAACATATTTTCAGTTAAAACAAGTAAGTGAATGTCAAAATTTGGCCTACAACACTGATACGGAGTGAAGCAGTAACGTTACGCTATTTTATAACTGAAACAAATGTGAGTTACACTATGTTTCCTGTCCTGTGGCAACTCACGTGATAACGTTTATCACGCCAACACATAAAAACATAGCAAACGACACGACATCTGTCCAACATTGTGTCACCTGTTTACATAAAACGTATAATTTGTTGACGGTCTCAGTGATTTTAAGCAAACCCTTCATACATTAGCTAGCTACCTGTTTCCAAGTCTTCAAATCATACGCTAACTTAGCTGTCAAGTTTAGCTAGCCATCTACAGTTTATGCAACAAACGCCATAAACGACCAGTGTTTGAGAAAGCAATTACCTACTTACTTTGTGTCGTTACTTTGAAGCATGTCCTGTAGATACAAGGACAAGTTACCCGTGTCGACTGCTCACTTTGATGACAGTCGCTCTCCAACATTAGCTAAATGTTATGGATTTAGTCTCCTTGGTTAGCTAGCGTTAGCGCCTACTAGCTTGTGAAGCTCTCTTTCAGCGAGCTCTTGAGCTACAAAGCTAGCTGTAGATCACTTATGACACACATTAAGTGCCTGACAACTTCTCCCTGCCAAGACGAGTGGCTTCTCAATTACTTCTCAAACTGCTAACCATAAGAAGGAGCCAACCTCTCCCCAAGGTTAGCAAATAAAACGCTTCCTATGAGGAAGCTTTTCCTTATGTTGAAGATGTGTCATGATACTGACTGTTGCGCTGCAATGCATCATGGTCCTTGTAGTTCCGTTATGAAAGCAGCGAAAGAGGGCACACACCTGCCTACGCTTGAATTAACACAGAAAGGATGGTAGAAAGGTGTCCTTTTTAGTTTGCACAGGATTTAGTAGTGTTCAAGACTTTGGTTGTACTGGTTTGTACAACACCTCTCCAAAAAACATATTGAAAATGTCAAAATGTGGAGAAATAATGATAAGAGTACTACAACAGTAACCCCGAAATGATGTAAATGGCTTTTTTTTTTTTTTTTTTTTTAGCAACTCAATTTTAGCCATTCAGGGGTGTCAAAATGACCCACCAGCATCTGTGAGGTAAGTAAACTCAGATCTGCGGAGATGGATAAACTGATAAAGGTGTCAGAAATTTTGGTGGTGTTCAGCTGTACCTGTAACCACACCCTACAATGATGTCATGCTGACGCATCCTCCTGTACACCTCTGCAACATCACAATCAGGTGAGAAGCCTGTCAGTGTGTCTGCTATTTCCTTTTTGTGTATTGTTCTACATATATTTGATCGTTTTCTTATGTGTCCTCTTTATGTGTCAATATGCACTAGGTTTCTCTGTCAGTCATGTTTTTTTTTGTTGAGGTCCAAGAACTATTGGTCACTGCTGAACCAAGGGCCATTAAATCTATGAATTTCAACTTCTAATATTCTAGAGGTGTAAAATGAGACAGGACAGAGGTGTTGTGGGAGGTATTTGAAGTCCTCGCATTAAGCCTAAATAACCACAGGGTGTCACTCTTGCTCAATACACTGGTCATGACCAGTCCAAATGCTTGAGCTGGACCAGCAAACACTGAAGTTCTGATGCATATCATTTTTTTATGGTATTCCTAAACACACTCAACATGTATAAATATTTCACATTATTACTATTTTGATCAAGAAGAACACAATGGTTGATATTAAGTTGATTTAAAGGTGGCTCTAAATCTTGTAAGCATGATAAGACTCGTTAATGGCAATATGGCATTTAATGAACACAGAATGAATAGAGCACACACACACACACACACACACACACACACACACACACACACACACACACACACACATTTCTACTTGCACCATATTTCTGCACATTCTGGTGAAGCTCCACTGTACTGGGTAAAACACTGCACCGGGGGGGTTGGAGGCTTCAAACTCAATTAAAGCATGTGGAGATAAATGGGACAGACACTCTCCATGAATAATTAAAATGGCCGACATGTCAGTAACATTAGGGAAGCCTGGCGACATTTATTGTCATGGCATTTGGATGGTGGTGATGAAGAAACTGTTGACTTCCCAGTCAGGAAGTAGGTCACAGCATTATTAAAGATGTAGCCTTATAGTATAACTGTGTTAAATATTACATCACCTTTCAATTTTGACACACACATGCATGTCCACCATATCACTGCAGGTTACATTTATGGGCGCTGGATGTAACAAACTGGCTTAATATTCTTGCACACAGGCTTGTGCACACACCTACACACACACACACCATCCATCCTAGTATAATAATTTCCCCTTATCTCATTTTACCATCTCAGTTTTCTACCAGTGGGTTCGCCTTTGAGCAGCATTCACAGAGCAAATAAAAGAGAATTTTTTTCATGGACAAGCTCACAAGCAACGGTGTATAAAGGATTTTTCTGTTCAGTGTGATATTGAATTCTGAGTTTGAGTAAGAGAGTGCAGTTCTTTGCCAGCAACAGTTTATGTTTAGTGCAGACACCAAAAAGAAAGAAAAAGCACTCTGTTCAACACTCTCCTATTGGAAAGCAGAAAAAACTATGCTAAAGTTTAGTTTAGGTTAGTTATGTGTTAAAGAACCCCCCTGTGCCACAATATGGTCCAAATGACAACAGATACTGAATTACTGACTAAAAGTGTTACCTTGTAGTTTTCAGTCATATTGAGCATCATGTACTCTCAGCCTAAGCTGTTATTGGAGTGTTAGAGGCAGAGAGCTGAAAGTTAGAAGAGGTCCTAAAAATATCTGGTCATCTCTGTGCCTGGTCCAAAATGTATTTGGCAGCATCCCTCAAAACCTACAAACATTTTTAATCTGGAGAAAATGGGCACGAAATGTCAGCGCTGTTTTCAAATAATAACAGTAAAAATAGACTGTGGTCAGTGAAAGGACATCGTCTGAAGTTCAGTACTGATACATATCTATGATATCAGCTGTCCAGCTGAAGATTTTACAAATACTTTACACTTTTTATACTTTGCTCTATTTCATGGTGCTAACACTTCTATTTGCAGGCACCAGACACTTCACCCATCAGTGAAGTGCAATTTTTGTTCTTTTTTTTTTTTTTTTGCAGGCTCTCTGCCTGTATGTTTTTTCAATCCATTTGTGTACTGTAGATAATCATAATGGTTATTGTAAGTTATCTTTACAATGCATCTGTTCTTGCAGGCAACTTCTGCTGCTGTAACACAATTTCTTTGTGCAGGATTGATAAAGATTCCCTTTTGCCTTTTAAAAGGGTAGAACTGGAAAATCAGTAAATAGTAATGTGCATGTTCATGAACTTCTTGATTTTTGATGTGCAAACTGATTTTAATCTGACATGGAGAAGAAAACAATGTAAAGGCGAGAAATAGAAGGAACAGAAAATTTACATGGTAAACATGAGACACAAGAGGGCAGTGTTGAAACGTCCAAAAAATGGAGGGTGGCGAGGCTGTCTTATCTGTCAAGGCGCTGCAATTTAACCTCACGGCCAAACTCACACTTGGCTGCTGCATAATCCTATTGTTACATGTGAAATAGGCACTGCATTGCAAATGTAAAATACAGGATGGTAAAAAATAATACCCCAAACCACTGACCTGCTCAGTTTTAACAATCATGCAAAATTTATTTTCAAATTACACCAACATAGATCTTGATTGTCAAATTTGGGTCTCGCTCCAGATAACATGAACTGAGCCCCAGCTGCTTTGGAAGTCCTTCCTAATGCATAATCCATGAGTTTTTATTTTTCCCTTGAAATGTGAGTTGTCTCTTTGAAGTGTTTTGTGGTATTATTATACTGTGGTTTGACGAGTAATAACGTTGATGTCTTGTATGAGCTGTAATTACTGGATCTGGAGGTAGGAGGGCAATGCCAAAATGGGCTTGAAGTTTCAGTGTGGCCGTGCTTTGATGTTTCATGGGTTGGGGGAGCGAAGCGAGGCGGCTTTTCTGCAGGAGAAAATACCCACAACTTGCTGAACTTTTCCTTACAGACACGGACATGTGTAACTAACCATAATGAGGCATAATGGCAAATAAAACAACAGTCCTTTTGAAGAGACTAGCCATTTAGCATTTGGCTTCAGTAATCACCAAATGATAAATACTCTCATCTCAGGGTAATTATGTGTATCCTTTAAACACTCATCAAATGATAAGCTTTCATTTTGGTGTATGTGTAAAACTGCACAGAGAGGGATAATGGGCTTTGTTTGCACTCAGTAAACCAAACCAGCTGCACTGCACTGCATGATAATACTGTTTTTGTTAGTGCCATCTCTGGCAGGCTTTCTGCGTTTGTAATCCACCAGCTCTTCCTCCTCTGTACTATAATTTCAACACTGTCCTACATTTCTGCGTAATGCTGCGACTGGAGTCAAAGCGTCCTTGGCTGTGAATGTTGTCGAGTCAACTGAAGGTGAGTTTACATGCGTGTGTCTGTGTGTGTTTTTGGCTGTCAGCATGTGTGAAGGCCTGCGTACATCAGCGCACGTATCCATCTGTGCGCGCGTGCACGCGGACGTGTGTGCGTCATCGCGTGAGGTGTCTATGAGTGTATCTCCTGTGCGTCGTGCAGAGGTAACTGTGAAACGATGGGAACAGACATTAGCAGTGGAGGAAGAGGGGTGAGCAGGCAGGATATCCCATCACATCAGGACTGCTGCTGCGCCCACTTCCTTCAGCTCTTCCCAGCGAGAGGTCAGCAGAGGTCAAGCAGGCTCCTCCCTCTGTCATTATCCTTCCATCACCTGCCGCCCTCCCTCTGCTGACAACAGAACTTTCTCCCCTCTGTTTCCACTCTTTACTCTCAGCACCAGCTTTAGCTCTTTATGATCCCTCACCCCTCTTCTTTTTCTTCCTGCCTGACTCTGCCTTTATGATATTCACATCTTTTTGCTCTCCATCTGTTCCCCAGCTCTGGCTCTTTTCTTGGCCTTTTATTTGTCTCTTTTTTGCTCTTTTGATGGCCCCGCCAACACCCTCAATTTCCCTCTGTCATTTTCTCTCTCAGATTCAGAGAACTCAGGGGTCTCTCTTTCTGAGACCTTTTGTTGAGTCTGCAGCTGATCTCTAGATTGCAACAGAGATACTATACACCCACAGCTGCCTTCAGAGACAGACTGCAGATTGAACCAAATTCTTTCAGAGGAGGATCTCTGGTGAGTTTTTAGTGAGAGAGGAGAGGACTTGCTGTGTGTTGTGACTCTGAGAGTGCAGTCTGATGTGTGTCAAAACTACAGCTAAAATCTGGGGCACGTGGTAATGCAATATAGATGTTATGTCATCATGAATATTTCATGATGCACAACAATGAACCTTAATAGAATAATGTATGGGTATTGACTAAACTGAGCAACATAGGTGATAATTTGATGCCTTTATATTCTGTGTCATGCAAATTTAAAGTGAAATCTTTCAGCCGTCTTTGAGAAAAATATGACAGCTGCATGGAAATGGAGCAAACTTCATTCACTTAATTCAGCACTTCAGCGTAGCAGCATGATGGTTCAAAATTTTAGCAAAAACTATCCCACTCAAAACTAGAAATTAAACTTCTCCGATTTGAGTTGTACTTTATGGTGTTGATCTCTCCTTGTTTTGAGCACAAAGAGGCTCTGGTTAACACGAATTGGAGCTGGATTCGCCTAGATGTGTTTTGACATTGTTTGAGCTCAGGTCTCTTCATCATCAGATGCTTCGGCGTCATTCTTTGTCTGACTGCCTCCTCCTGTCTGAGGAAATGTGGAGTGAACTTGCTTAATGAGGAGACAAGAATATTTTTATGTGATTTAAACCGAGATCACAGAGCAGGCGTCCAGAACACATCCCTCTCAAACAACACACATCTGATAACAAATCAGATACAGTGCAGAGACGCCGTAGATGAAAAACACTTACCACGGGAATCTTTTCTCCTGTCATAAGAAACTAGACTCACGCATACATAAAGTGACGCCAACATTCACTACATAGATTCCTGATATTTCTCACATAAAGTTTGCACCACCTTCACTTAAATGATCCTTAAGTTATGAGGATAGCTTATTACGAGACACACTTCACTCTAGCTGACCTCAAATCAAGAATCGCTTCATGTTTAAACACTTAACTGTCCATATTTTCTACAACATCCAATTATCTGTTCATCGGACAATGTGCAATCCAGCATTCAGCGGCTGTGACACATTGTTGAGCTACGGTTGTTGAATATACCTGTAATGGCTGTGGTTGGGCCATTATCCTCCATGATATCTGGTTATTATCCCCGTCTGATTTATACTGCTTCTGTCGACCCTCACCCACGGTGACCTACATTCACTTTCATCTCACCCATCAATCATTTAACAGTTCAAAGCCGAGGTCTGTCTGTGGAGGAATGCGCGGGGCTTGATCATAATGGCATTAATTCTCCAATGACACCATAAAAAAAGTATGTATCTAAATGTATCTGCCACAGTGCCGCCGCGGATAAAGCGGAATAGAGACTACAATACATCAAGAGATGGTAAACGGGAGGCAGATTGTTGTGACAATCGTCTTCGTGTAAGTGGAGTTATCCAGCTGTTATCAAGGCTTGCAGTAAATGCAAATGCTGTGGTTTTTCAAGGTCAAAGTCCAATTTCAGCAAATTATTCTCCCTCCTGCGATGTGGACCTCCCATCCGCTCACCCCCAAACAGCCACAAGCAACCTCTGTGCAGAGATAATTCAACAGAGACAGATACAGACAGACAGAGACAGATGGACAGGCAGACAGCATGCGAGTGAGAAGGAAAGCAATGGCCTGGACTAAAAAATAGATGAGTACTATGGGTGTGTAAGAAGAGGCTGGATTACTTATTCAGTAGCAACTGTGTGTACGTGTCATTAAATCAGCTACTATACCCACATCTAACCGCTCAGGTGAAGTTAACGCTGGAGCTCAGGGAGAAAATTGAGACACTGGGGTCGAATCTGGACCTGATTTTGGATCTGGATCAACGGGCTGGGATGGAGATGGGAATGATAATATGCAATGTCAGGGGAACATCTGCTTCCACTTTGTATGCCACTGTAGTTGTTCCGAGCTATACTGTGCTCTGCAGCATCATTTCCTCATAAAATCAATTCCACTCAACACCTGATATGCATTCGCAGGTGCAACAAGCAAGCAAAGGTACACTTGGCATGGCGTGTACACAAATATTTTGCTTGCTCATGTAGACAGAGCAAGGAGACAAAGGTCAGCTATGCTTCCTGCAAAAATGTGTACTGTTGGCAAACTTTCGAAATATCCCTCCAACCCCAAATCAACAATTAATGATGCTGTTGCATTATTTTATATATATGTGTATCTATATATATATATATTTTATATATAGATACACCTTCTAAATAATTTGCCTTTAATGAAACCACTGCAGCAAAATTATGTTAAGTCTACTTCTACTTTTCTAACGAGTAAAACCAGTACAAGCGGAACCGGCATTACCAGAAGCTGTCTTAACTGACATGACATAATAATGAGATAAGAACTGGCATGTAGGCAGAGGAGAGATAAGTGGCCATAGACAAAACAGAGCTCAGGAGTCAGCTGGAATGAGGGCTTGTCTGGCCTTTGCTTTCCACAGTTTGTCCAGCTATGAAGATTTGTCATTGCCTTCAAAGAGTTTTGACTCCCAAAGTTGTTTGTAAAAACTGGGAATTTATATCTTACATCTCGTTAAAGTTTCTTTTGGTGCATCATCCCTCCAACACAGCAACTAATAGAGGGAAGAAGAAAACACACAGGCTCAGACTCTCCAAAAAGTCCAAATCAGGATAGTCCATCGCGTATTGGCAGATGATGCTTAAATGCATTCACAAATCAAGGGATGCACAGGTGTTTAAGGACAGGTGATTCTGTGTTGGCAACACAGAATGCAGCCAAATATTTGAGTGTGGATTCATATTTGACCTTCAGATCACATATAACTGATAACGTACTGTGAGCTTAAGGCTCAGATT
Source organism: Chaetodon auriga (assembly GCF_051107435.1). Lineage (NCBI taxonomy): Eukaryota > Metazoa > Chordata > Actinopteri > Chaetodontiformes > Chaetodontidae > Chaetodon > Chaetodon auriga. The sequence goes on along the minus strand of NC_135078.1, from coordinate 16,407,031 downwards.
TCTCCCCCTGTGATCACACTTCAGCAAAGATCCATCCAAATGGACGTATGTTTAAAAATTTCTGGAAAAAAGGTTAGTAAGTGAGTTTAGAATAAACCCAGAAATATTAGTGTTCAGTTCTGTGATGACCCAGTTTGTTCACCTGAACCCTCAGCGGTATTCCCTTTTCACTTTACGGCTCCATTTGCAGCTGACGTCAACAACCCCCTTTCTCTGTCTTCCAGACCTCATTGGTGGCATGACGTCCATTTGTAAGGTAGAGGAGGGGAGGGGGAAGACACAAGCTCACGTGTTCAAGCACTCAGCCGCCCCCACCCGCCCTCCGCCCACCTCCCCAATCATACACACACACACACACACACACACACACACACACACACACTCACAGTCCCATCTGAGATTCTTAAGACTATGCTCTCTAACTGTCACTCCTAGTTACAGACCTATCATGCAGAAATGTTGACTTATTCATGGCTTTCATGCAAACCTGGATGCACAGAAGAAACTGAGGCTGGCTGGGGCGAGGCCCAGCAGGCTTGTGTGTGTGTGTGTGTGTGTGTATGGTCTGCCTTACAGTACTTTGCTAACTGTACCTTACTCAGCCATGCTTTACATCATTTTGCCATTACAGGTCACTCTGACAGACACACAAACACACACGGGCGCACACACACACACACACACACACACACACACACACACACACACACACACACTATATTTAGGTTATACGTGCTGACACAGATGCCTCTGGCTTACACTCAGAGCCAATTTCTAATAAGGCTTTTAGTATTTCTGGCAACTGTTGACTACATGACAGAACAGAAATGCAGTTTTTGCAGTGTGTAAGGGAGAATACACTCTGCTACTGTATTATCTCATCCTATTTTCATATTACAGCATATTCAGAGCATGGCTACTGATGATGGCACTTCTGTTGGTTTAGAAACACTTAGACAATCAAATAAAGCAGGACACTGTTAGTGGCCAATGAGCAACAATATAACAGCACCAACTCCATGCCAGCAGGTTAGCTATAATTAATGATGATAAAACATTCTAAAAACTGTTAAATTAACGTTCACACACACACACACACACACACACACACACACACACACAGTAAGTGTTGCCTATTCTTGGCAATGTTTTGAGGTGAAAATAGTGATAAGTGCCTGATGTTTATGTCACTGTATAAAAATTTTGCAGCGATCAATCATCCCTGAATACAAATCAGCTGCTCAAAACCTTTCGCCACCCCAGCAGTGATGCTTGAGCGGGTAGTGCTCAAAAGATTTACTCCACTCGAATTTTCTTGGAGACCAATTAAAATGTTGTGAAAGTGTTGCTTGCCAGTTGGATGGTGCTAAAAAATATGAATGTGCTTCCTGTAACACTGGGTGATTCTTATTTTCTGTAATTTTTACTACTGTCTACTAATTATCATAGTGCGTAACCACCAAACTCTGTGTGTGTGTGTGTGTGTGTGTGTGTGTGTGTGTATGTATATATATATATATATATATACATATGTGTGTGTGTATATATATACACGCACACTGAATTCCTAACTAGGGCATCTGACTGTAACTCTCTTCAGGGTCTTTCTTGTATGCATGTGTGTGTAAACCTGTGTGAATGTGGAGACATATGTGCATATGAGTGCACGTGTGAGTGACATCCCCCTGCTTGTGACAACTGAGGCATCTAATGATCATTATTCTGCTGCTCAGCAGGAACAGCATCTCAGTATATTCTGTGTTTGTTTTTTTTTTTTCCTGCCTTAATGCAGAAACTGACACTCTATCATCCAGGATCTGTTGAATGTTTTTCTTGATGTCAGGGGTTTGACAGTTACCTCACACAGAGGCGATGACATATCAGATGTACAGTAAACATGAACGCACAAACACTCATGTAGGCAAAAGTGCACTGATACACATAGAAAAAAGCACAGGGATACACAGACAGCAGTTTCTTAGCTTTGCTAGTTTTGTGCATAGTGTCAACAGGCCAGCGGCTCTCTGACTGGACTGGCGTGCTAATTGTTAAAAAACACACCTCCTGTTAAAACACACCTAATTACTTCAGTTGTTGCAGTCTAAGCAAGTATGAATTATCATTGTAGAATTTTTCAGTTGATTTATTAGTTCCGTTTTAATACTGTTAGATGAACCTCTGCTGGAAACAGACTCAAGGGTTTTGGAGTGAAAAATGCACAATGACAACAGCTAAATAATTTCCCTCTATATGTGCCTAAACTACAGCGAGGACTTTGTGGACCGTTGGGCAAAATGTCTCACTGTGGAACACAGCGGTGTGCACTTCGTTTCCCTATACTCTATGCAGTTTGTTAAGTTATTTATTCAACATTTTCTGGGCCCCATGTTTTCAAACAAATGTTTCCTTTGCTGAAAAATTGATTGTGGTATTGCAAAGCTTTAAATTATATACTGTAATTTATTCATTTTACTCGCATGCAGTACATCACATTGATTTAGGGAGCTTTGGTAATATACCACAAACAGCACTTTTAGATGGCTTCGACACTTTTATACAAAATTACATTCTGAAACTGTATTCATGATACTTCATTAAGCCCCAAGGGTTAAAAATGAGTTCATATATCATAATTAACTAGTTAGATGAAGTTATCTTGTGACTGTAGTTGAGTGAAAATGCAGGATTTTTGAACATCATCTGTTTTTCCCCTTGTATCTGGTAGCCTATATACTTTGTGACATATTAAATCTCAGCAGATGGATTTTATTATCTGTACAGCTGTTAAATCTCAGCACAGACTCTTCTGTTGATAAATTGGCCTGTTGGTGTTCATAGTGAACACTCATAGTCACTCTTAGTGTTTTTTTTATTTATCTTCAGTAACTGTTTTTTTTTTTTTTTTGTACTTGACTTCTTACTGCATCTGCACTAAAATAAACACAGTGCAAAATAACCGTGCTTCTACTTAATATCAATATCAATTTGGTCCATTTTATAGTCCTGGAGGTGCTGCAGGCTCATATTACAATGTGCTGTACCTGGACAACATTTCCAAAAACCTACAGTATCACTTTCAAGCCTGTGGCAGTTTACCAGTGTTTTAGTAGATCCTTATAATCCCCACTTTCCTGCCTGTTTTCAACATGGTCCATAAGTGAATATCCCTCACGAGATGACAGAAACAGCAGAATACGGTCCATGCTGTGAGTGCAGGTACAGCTGTCGTGCTCCCAGAAGTCCCATATGGAAAGGTTTACCAATCAGCACTATGTTAGCCACAAATTTTAGATGTAGCTACATGTTTACTCTATTCCACTTTACACCCTTTGGGGAAAATAAACAGGCTGCAGTGCCCATTATAGCACTAAGAGGAGAGGTAGCAGACAGATTCAGTGATTGGTCTGCAACAGTACAATGGTAGTTACCTCTGTAAATGGGCTATGTTCCTTTCTCAGCTGCCTGTATGATCCACAGGTGAGCAGCAGCCATTAGGACTCTGGCAGCAGCGGCCGTGGCAGTTTTAACAAATGATGCTCCTCCAGCGGTCCAGCTGTAAAACACACAGCTCAGCAGGCTTCGAACAGACATCCTATCACCTACATCATATTGTGATATAAAGGCACAACAAAACTCCTGTAGCACGAGCAGGCTGAGACCCCGAACCTGCCAAATCCCAAAGACACACTGCAGGCTGTTTGTGGGTTTGCTGTTTCTTTACCAGCCTTTTCTGTGCGTAAGCGTGCATGCATGTATTCAATGCTAAGATGACTTCTGCTCTGGTGGAATAACACAAAGGACATTTACAAGTACTGTTTTTGAGCAGACCTGCAAATCTGAGGTGTTTGTATTTAACTTGATTATATTTTACTTTACTTTAAAATTCAATCACTACATTTTTGAGGGAAATATTGCACTTTTTACCTCACTACAGTTACTAGTTACTTGTTCCGATTTTACATCAAAAACACATCATAATTTCACAAAAAACAATGCATGTTTATACCTCAACCACAACAAAAATGTACTCTTCTCTCTGCTGCGGTCAGGAAGGCCAAAATAGAGAGGATGACGTGGAGATTCTTCCCTCAGGCCATTTTGGTCCTGAACCAGTAACCTACAGAAAACTTTACTCCTAACTATAATTTATAATTCAGTATTAATATCATCACCACCCCTTCTAATGCACATATCATTATGTGCAGATTATAGTGTTATATTTTTCTGAAACTTTCTGAAATTTCTAGTTTTATTATTTGTCGATTTATTTTAAGTCTATTGACAGATTTCTTATAGATATTTTAGTTATCGATTCGTTTTTTTTTTTTTTTCAGAATTTCATTATATGCTGCACTGTTTGCTTGTCATGGAATAGTTACAATGTTCTAAAGTATTTTTCTACAGAATGAGAACTTTACTTCTACTGATACTTTAAGTACACTTTGCTGATTACACTTCTGTACTTTAACTTAAGTAAACTTTTGAATGCAGAATTTTCTTTCCTCATGAAGCTTCTACATGACATCAGTTTCACTTAAGTAAGAATCTAATTGCTCCTTCTGCCACCTGTGCGATGTGACAGCTTTTCCATCGACAGGTGGGGAGGAAGGAAAAGAGGTGTGAAGTGTCAGAGGCACAGGAAATTGCTACATGTTGTTACAAAGATTTTATTGATACACACTGTCTGGAGGAAAGTGGGCTCAGTTCCTTCAGTATGTTTTCAGGCCAGCAAAAGGGCATGAATTCGTCGTAGGACATTACTGGAAGCCCTTAGAATGGGTAGAGGATGTCTGTGACACTGTAATGTTTAGATCAAGTTCCAGGGGTTGGAGAGGAGATAGGTGGGGAAAGGAGCTGCTGTAGTCTAGTCAGAGACAAGATGAAAAAAAAAAAAGGCTGGGTATGGAGCTGAGCTGAGTCCCTGAAGAATGGCTGGTGTGTGCATTCTGTCTGTCCCAGCCGGGGATGCGATGGTTGCTCTATTTCAACCGCCTCTCCTCCACACGCAGTCCTAATGCGCCTGGGACAACTTTAGCAAGATAAGCGAGATAAGCTCTGACACGAGCATATTTCCAGAGTTCAAAACTAACTGGTGTGAATCTTGACATTAGTGAGCTCGAATTATACCCTGCCCGCCTCCCACACTTAGCAACACTTCCACTTCAAAGTGTGTGTGTGTGTGTGTGTGTGTATGTGTGTGAAAGGGATAGAGAGGGAGAGATTAAAGAATGTAAAGATAGAGTGTGTGAAATACAGAAGGGTTGCAGTTTGTTTTGGTTGGAGGCTTGCAGCATTTGCATTACTACTGATGTTAGCAGATCAAAATGCCTTTTTTCTCATGTGGTTTTGTGTATAGTATCCTTAATGATTCACCTGCATGGATCAACAGCACACGGTAAACTTGCACTCAAACGTCTCTCTCACGCAGAATGTTAATGAACTCTGAACAAGCCTGCAGTACATTATACTGTAAGATGAGATGTATGATATATGAATGCACTCCAGGCAGTTAATTGCCATAGAAGGCCTTGTATTTGCATACGTGTCAACCACATTTTAAATGTGGTCTGTTTATAATAAGTGTATTTTTAAACCACAAAAACTGAGTCCAATCTGCCAGAAGGACTAATAGAAAAACAACAGAGGTTGTGTTGTCTCCATCATGTGCACATACCCTGCATGATGGTTCAGTTGCATGATGGTAAATGACTTTTGTTTTTTCAAGCAAATTAAGTGATAGAGACAGATGAGGAAAGGAGTGGCAGGCATGAGTGCACTGGTTATATCAAAGAACAACAGTATAGTGTTTGGCACTGGGCCTGTGGAGGCAGCACTGTACTGAGTTGTTACAGTAACAAGACAGCAATAGTGCCTGACAGGCCACTACTCAGGAGCACAATTACACACACACACACACACACACACACACACACACACACACACACACAGAGGCATTGCTTTAACAGGTGGCCTGTTATTATATAATGATAAGCCCAAAGGCTCACACACATTAGCTCTGTCCCTCTGGAGTTTATATATCTATACGTATATGATCTAAATGTCTACCTTGGTGTGTGTGCGCATTGTAACATAATGTGAGTTTGTGTATCTTTGAGCATGTGGTAGCAGTTATAGTTGTGTTTTGTGGCAAGTTTGCAGTTTTCAATCTGACAAATTGATGTTGATTTTGGCTTGGTTTAACGCTAGGATGGCGTGTGCGTGTGTGCGTGTATGTATGTGTGACCAGGTATTTATCACGTTGTGGGGACAAAAAATCTGTTTGCACAGTCACATTGTGGGGACTCACCTGCCTTATGGGGACAAAATGCAGGTCCCCTTAATGTAAATGATTCAATTTTAAGGTGAAGACTGAGGATAGGGTTACGGGTTAGGTAAGGTTAGGGTAGGTACAGGGTTAGGAAAACGCAGATAGAGGTTAGGGTTAGGGTTAGGGTTAGGGTAAGGCTCCAGGAAAGGAATGTAAGTCTATTCTGTAATGTCCCCACAAGTGATAAAAACACAACTTGTGTGTGTGTGTGTGTGTGTGTGTGTGTGTGTGGCATGAATCCCTGACATCAGATTGTACCCTAAATGTACCATAAATTTAAGCAACAACTTTCTGAACTTTGCTGTTGTTTCCAGTCTGTACCTGATGGCCCCTCAGATGAGATCAGGGCTCATTTGTAAAGACCCAACAACTGCGAAGCATGTGTTTCTGTGTGCGTGCGCCCGCGCGCGCGCGCCAGCCCCGGACCAGGAGGGACCACCAGGGAAGGAAGGGCGGTTCAGAGACCACAGACAACAGACAAGAGAGGCTTTGAACCGGTTGACATAGCGATTCGCATCGGCTGTGCACAAAAAAACGAACAAAGTGCAGCAATGCGGGCGGCATGAAGGAGGACCTGCATCTTCATTGTGTCTTCAAAATGACCATTGACAGTTTGCATGACACAGAGCCAGCAGACCAACCTGCGTGTCTAGAAAATGCCAATTAATCTTATTTGAATTTCCAACTGACCTCTTCACATTTTCCTTTCATTTTCCTTCGGTGTCGAACTATTAACAGCGCTCGGGCTTTCTCCTCCAACGCGCATTCTTATGAAATGCCGCTGCGTAAAAATAGAAATACAGTTGTCCATAACTGGCACCCATTGACACAATACCTCCCGTTCCAGAGACGTAGCTCCTCCCTAAATATGTGTGAGAGCGTGTGTGTGTGTAGCGGGTGGGTGACAGCTGGGCTCGCTGCGCTGCGCTCCAGTCTGGTAAGAAGCTTCATCTCCAAATAGGATGACCGTCGGCTTTTGTGGAAGGGACTGCATTCAGCTCCGTAGCTAGTTCTGGGACACCGGGTTGGCTGCATGCGTTCAGTTTACCTGAGGGGAGTTTAAAAGCCAAAACGTCGGTTTATCTCTCCAGTGTGGATTTCCGATGGATATTCCCATTTGAAGAGGTGTGATTTCAGCGCGGCATGTAACAAAAAGAAGCGCAAGAGAAAAGTAGCGCTCGTATTGTTGTTCTGAAACGAGCATCGTCTGAACTGCTTTGACAGCCATATCTCATGGATTACTAAAAGACAGAGCTGTGAAACCACTCCGAGGCACTTCCATTCATGAGCTGAAGGTAAGATTTCTTTGTTTATTTCAAACTTTAGGTGCGCTTATAGCCTGAAACCAGTCTTTCTCCAGCCCCGGAGGCTCGCTTTCTGCGCAGCCAGGCTGCCGGGCGACAAGTGCACAAGCTTCACGGGACTACTTTATCAACTTAGGGCGATTTCGCGTATTTATATATCATTTTTAAAGTTCTAAAAAATGTGCAAAGGCCCTGTTTTTAACTCAAGTGAGAAATGCGACGCTCTCCTTCAAGAAAAACACCTTCTGCCGATATAAACAGACCATTTCCCGTGCGTAATCCCTCTATAGCTGTTTAGCCATGTCAAATGAAGAAGTGTTTGCCTCAGAGGACCTATTGCGAATCAAACAGTCTTAACACAATAAAAAACAATGTCAGCGTCATTCCGGGTATGGCAGATAATAAATTTGTTTGTGAAACTTGGAGGACTTGGGCCGACTGCTCCGTTTTTGTTTTTTTTTTTTCTTTTTTGTGCCTTTTTTAACCCCGTTGACTGTCTAAAGATGTTGCAGAACTACAGCCACTGACCTCCGATAGACTGTAGATTTCGAGAAAAACGAAGCATTTCACGATTTATATGAGCCTAATGACACATTCATGCTTGATTTGTTATGAAAACGCTCAAACACTTAAGCGCCTGCCCCGTTACTACAGTGCATGATGGGATTTTCACTTGCCATTTATTTTCACATGATTGGAAATTAGAGCAGCAATTTACATGTAGACTAATGATGCAGCCTGTGTTTCCAATCTCCCTTTCTGTTTTGAGTCTTTCTGTACAACTCTTATTTCAATCAGAGATTTGATGTGAGTTAATTAGTTATTTTACATGCAGATTTTTATTGTTCTCAAGTGAGTTACTCTGCAGGCTGAGACTTTTTTCTCTCTCTGTTTCACACACTCACTCACACACACACACACACACACACACACACACACACACACACACACACACACACACACACACACACACAAACTGGCCAGGGTGTGTTCAGGGATGTCAATTTATTCCAGGAGGCAGAGTGGTCACTGTTACTGTGGTCCAAGAGATCAATCAAATGTTTGTAATTCTGACCAGGAAACAAAATTGCACCGGTCTTCAGAAGTGGATTTGCCATTAAATGAAGTGCTGCTGCATATTATTTCTTTAACAAGCTGGGAGAAGAGATAGAGGCCTCGCAAACCACATCCAGCAGCCTGACTGCCAACACCCAGTCATTGCTAGTGGTTTCTTCTCCTCTCCTCTCCTCTCCTCTCCTCTCCTCTCCTCTCCTCTCCCAGTATGAAGGATCCCCCGAGAGGCACTGGGAAAAGCTGGAAAAAAGATTCAGCAACTCTAAATGTAGGTTATAGATTATCAAGTGCGCAAGGGTGATGGTATAAACGGGTGAATCTAAGGAGTGTTGAATGCCCCCAGCAAAATGTGCCTCTTGTCAGCTGATTTTCAGCAGCAGGACATGGTGTTTTGGAAACATATGAGCTTTTACACAAAAAAAAGAAGAAAAAAAAAGAAAAGGAGATTGAAAGATTTCATGCCAGCTCAGCGAGGAAAGGGTGTTGTATTTCATCTGTTTTTCCTGAAATCACTGGAAATATTTGGTACTCCTGTGTGTTGCAGGTCTTTTCATCTGTAACTTTATGCCTTTCTGTTTTTTTTTATTTTTTATATGCTTAGTATACGCACTGTGCTGGGGATAACACATAGATCTTGAGTGTGAAATACCAGAATGTTTTAACATTTTACCACCGCTCCTCCTACAACATTAGCCTCAAGGCATGCGAATGTCCTGGAGGCATGTTTTGAGATGCTGCACGGGCTGTAGATCCCACCACACTGCTTCATAAAGGCTACAACGCCACAAACCAGAGTGCAAATCCTGCTTTTAACACATTATACAATGACATGTTGTGGGGCTGATACATGAATTACAGCATGATTACCTTTGTGACAGCAGTTTGCCTGTTCTCTTCCTGGAGAGGCAGAATAGAGCACAGCGACCAGAGTTGTTGCTTGTATTTGGAGCAATGCTCCGTGGAGCGTTTGATCTGCCGATCCCCTAACAATAGCAATGGGGATGGCATTGTGTGTGACTGATGTGGATTTGTCACACTGTATGTGTGTGCGTGTACGTGTGCGAGAGAGGAAGAGAGAGGCAGAGAGAGAGAGAGGGAGTTAGTATTTACCTTTGCCAGTTAAGGACATATGAATACAGTAGCTTTGAATAATTGATAAATGGCTTTGCTCCCTTTCAGATGAATTGGCCTTCTATTATAAACGGCGAGACCGGTCGGCCGCTGTTAACCATTGGTCCTCATTCAGTCAGTGTCAACACCCAGCATTCAATAGTGTGTGTATTTATGCATATTTTATAAAAGCCATGCTTTATTTATGCAAGTCCTTCGTGTGTGGGTTGGTGTTTTTTTTTTTTTTTTGGAAACAATTAGAGTGAGAGAAAGCATCAAACCCCTCTCACTCATCTTGATGTGATTTATTGATGCTTCACCCATTTTCCAGATTCCACGTCTTTCTAAATTGCTGCTGCTTCAATTACACCGCCTGAACGCTAAATGACAAACCTGCTCTTGTAGCGGAACATTAAAAGAGGATAATCATGAGCCTGCGTATGCGTTGTGGCTCATTTTGTTTCAGAAATACAGGTCAGCATAATCAAAGCGCTTGTGTTTTAATGCAACTGTCCATCACAGATGTTACACGGCACATTCGCTGATTTTAGCTGCACTCAAGTTGGCTCTTTCGTCAGATTCAGCGTGAGTCTGTTGTGATTCAGAAGGTGAAAAAAAAGAAGCAGGAAGATTTTCTAACCTGCTTTAACAAATTACACAACTCCCCCTCTGTATAAACATTTTACTTAACCTTCTGCCGTTCCATCTTCTCACATTTTTTTGGTTCAGATTTCCCTGACCCTCTGCAGTTGAACTCAGTATTTTATAAATGTCTTTCATTTTATCTAAAAAAAAAACACCCTGAGTGATATTATACAGGATGAGAGGAGATGGCAGAACAGTGTTTAAATCTCATTGTATCTGCTTTGTTGATATATTTGATTTCTGAAGAGCCAGCAGTTTATTTTCTCACTACCCCCATCCTTTCCTGTTAACTTGGAACACATCGCCTACTGTTTATAGGAGATGATAAATGATACTCAGTGTACTGTAGAGACCTAATATATCTCACTACGCAGTATGGTCCACTGTGCTCTATGCACAGCATGGCTCATTGAAAATGTAATCACTCGCTAATCACTTGCTTTAGCGTGTTGTTTCATGTTCTCTGTGTCTGTTACACACACACACACGCAGTTGTGTTTCCATCACTTTTGGAGACATCACATAGATTTACATTTATTTCCTGGGTGCTTACCCTGAACATAACCATAAGTGCGACTTGCCTAACCTGAACCCTTATCCTAACCTGAACTCCAGTCTTCACCCTAACATTGAATGATTTACTTTATAGGGATCTGTGTTTTGTGCCCATAAGGCAGGCGAGGCCCGACAATGTGACTGTGAAAACAGATGTATGTCCCAACAATATGAGTAACACACACACACACACACACACACACACACACACACACACACACACACACACGGACGCATGCATGGATGCAATGCGTTCCAGTTTCATTGTGTTGTTCTATATGGGTGCTTTCTCCCACTTAGCCTTAACCCTTCCAGCATCCTATTAATGACTCTACAGTGCATCCATTGAGTTAACTGTCCATGTGTTAAACACATCTCATACTCGTTACATTAGCATAATTGATTGAGCGTGTTGTCTGTGCCAAGAAAGCCAGAGGCATGAAGGACCCGGCAAAAAGCTTATTTGGGCCAGGCGCCGCAAGTCAGTGGTGGAATTGGCGGAGTGTCTGTTGGTGTTTTGGCTGTTGATCCTTGGCAAAGCTTTGTTGTTAGAAATTAAGTGAATTAGAAAGTGATAGCCAGCCCATCTAGGAGAAGATTGTTGAGGAGCCAAGCCTGAGCACATGCGTGCCAAATGAAAAGGCAACAACATTTAAAATCAGCGCATAACATCAGGTTTTTGTCCGGGGAAGTTTTTGTGTTTTAAATACTCAGTACATGCGATATTAACATGCAGTAATTCCTTTGTCAAAGCTGAGTTTGGTCGCCTGTCATTATTCAAATGGAAAGGAAATGCATTTGCAGGGATAATCCAGAAGCAGCAGGGCTTTGTGTGATTGCCTGGGAGATGGATGAATGACTGGCCTTGAAAGGAGCCAAGTCCTGTACTCCAGATCAGATGATGTAAATCGTAGTACACAGCGTAAAAATATGATGTCCTAATTCTGGTCCTGCTGTTGTGCTTTTACAGGTGAGAGCAGCCAGCTGTGAGTCATGGAGACAGCCACAGTCTGTTAAGACTCATTAGGGCCGCATCCGCTGCTGAGGCTGTGGTTATTTCTGTGGTTAGTTTGCTTGTTGGCAGCCAATAAGGAAGATGTGTGTCCTGAAGATGTTAAGCATCAGGAAATCTCTGCCGCCTCTTTGTTCGCTCTTTTAGCCCCAACTCTGCCTGTAACGCATGTGCCTATGTGTTGCTGTGCGGTGTGTAAGTCAGACCCTTTTGCATTTTCTGTGTGTCTATTACCACCAAACACGGAGGGTGGCTAATGGTGGGGGGGGCGTTGAGTGCGTGTACTCAGTGTGTGTGCTATGCGTGCATGTTTGTGTGGCGTTGTTCGAGTGCATCTGTCCCTCCTCCCCAGGCCCTAGCGATTGGCACTGCATCTCTCATCTATTAATCATAGAGAGCGCTTGCTCTCTCATTCCGTTGCCATAGTTTCAGGACCTGAGACAGTGTTGGGGTGCCTGGCTGCCTAGAGAGGAGAAGTGAGAGGAAGAGGAGGAGGAGAGAGGAGGAAAGGAAAGGAAAGGAGAAGAAAGGAAAGGAAAGGAAAGGAAAGGAAAGGAAAGGAAAGGAAAGGAAAGGGAAGGAGAGGAAAGCCAAGGAAAGGAATGGAAAGAGGTGTGACTATGGAGGCAAGGCGGAAATTATATAAACAGTGTAGCGAGGGGAAGGCGGAACAATTGAAACAGAGCAGAGGAGGAATGAGGGGAAGTGATTGAAAGAGCAATGGCAGGCTAACACACCAAGCAGGTCCTCACACCGTGGATGAGTGTGCTTCAAGAACCAAAATGGATTCCATTTTTATCACAGCAGTGAACCCTCTGTCTCCTTCTGTGCGTGCATCTTGTCAGTCTCTCTCTCACACACATAAACTCTTTCCATCTCTCTACGCTCGCCTTGCTAAAGAGAGCAGAAGAATATTTTCACAGTAGGCATCATCTTGTAAATAGCATGCTCATGGGGTTGGTGCATCTCCAGTGTGTTACAGTACATTGAATAGCTGTTATTTCACCTTGCTTTACAATAGGAAAGCGTTCCACTGAGCTGAGATGGAAGATGGGCCAGGGCCTCCTGTTTCATGCTCAGTTGGATGTTTTGATGGTAAATCATGCTGAATTCATGCGTTATTCAATGATGGATTACTACAGAAATCGACCACTATGGAAATTTCCAAGTCAGGGAATACTTGTCTTGTCTTGCCTTGTCTCTCTGTCTCTGTCTCTCTGTATTTATCTGCCTGTCTTTCTCTCTTCCTTCCTTTTCCTGCCCTGTTTTCTTTCTCTCTACCTTCCTCCACATTTAGACTTTGTTCCTCTTTCTGCAGAGGGAATACTGAACACGCACTGTTACTTTCAGAGAGAAGGGGTTCTTGTTTTGGCTGTAGGCTTTGTACCTCCCATATGACCTCATAATCTCATTTGGGTCTTTTAATGGATAACCATGCACTAATGTGGTGGTTGTATTATCGCCTTGTCTCATCACATCATACCCTGCTTGTGAACATTTCCAGTGGGAGCTTTTGGAGAGCAGGCAACCAGCAGCACTGTAATCATGGGATTGTCAGCACACACAGCCACCTTTGACTGGATTGCGTGTACACAATCACAGATGAACTCGCTCATACGCACAAAAAAGACAGATGTAAGTGCACACAAATTTGCGCACCAGGGTGGTTTCTTTCATGTCACTAAGAGGGAAGAGGGATAAAGAAAGCTTGTCATTGTTGCAGTGGTGCACAGTGAGTGCCAATGGGCAGAAACCCAAGAATACCTGATTGTAGAGCACACTGTGAAATTCTCCCTTCACTGTGTATGGACTTTCTGCAGGGGAATTACCATTAGGGGACAGAAGGACAAAGGAGGAAGTGAGAGGGTGCTCTTGCTCTTTGTGCTGAGGGCACCGAGGTGCCTTTGTGCCTTTGAAGTGATGGGATTGCAGGTGACATCATAGCGGGCACATTCTCAGGTGCAGCAGGTGAATTAATCCAGGTGGGGGATGAGGTAAAGGTGTATGTGTGTGTCTGTGTGTGCAAATCCGCCGTGTTAATGCTCCTGAGTATCTGTGGAAGCAGGCATGCATGGCAGCATGTGTAGAAGTGCATGTGTGTGTGTGTGCATCAGTCATCAAAGCGGAGGAAAGCCAGTGTGTAAGGTGATCTGTATGCTCATGGCAGAGCAGCAGTCATACTCTCCCAGAGGCTATAAGCCTCGCTGAATGTGGAACAGGCAGCTTCTTCTTCCAAGAGCCCCACTGCAGGTTTCCACGTGCGGTCCAAGGGAGGCTATACAGATTCTGTTTATTATCCATGTTTCTGGATTGCCTCCACAGCAAGGGATATAGTTTCACATAATCTAATATTGCTCTCTATCTTGTCATGCAAACATTTATTAGCTAGCCCTAAACCTGGCGGGACGGGCTCAGCTCAAACAAGCATGATATCCTAGACAGCAGGTAATTTGTAACAACCATCCCAAGCTCATCTGACACACTGATGATGATAGATTGCTTGTAATTGACTCTGGATGTGTATGAATTATTTCCAGGTAACCGGTTAATCTTTACAATGACCTGGAGTTATTCTGACACGTAAACACACGTAAACATAATAAGGAAAGATTTTATTTTCAGTCATATTAAAGCATTCAAAACAATTTTCCAAGTTGTGGATATTAGCGGCTAATTTCTTACACAACCAATATGTTTTAGTTTATATTCACAGTGTTCCAAATATATACGACTAATTTAAAAATATAGACTACATGTGCTTCGTCAGAGTTTGCCTCAAACCTTGTTAAGAAATCAGCCTTCTCCTGGTCACAGTGGCTGGCAGACTACAAGTGATTCCCCTGAGGGTCCTCTATTTCAGAATCCAATCAGGCAGAACTCGGAACAATATTACCTCTGTGTGTGTGTGTACATTTATTACATAGCTAATGAACAAATTGCAGCCATGTGGCATGGTCTGGTGGCGTGGCTGGTGAAAAAAAGAAACACACACGCAGGCTCACACACCACACACACACACACACACACACACACACACACACACATGCACACACACCCCACAGTCCCCAGCCACCGTCTTCCCCTTTCCCTCTTTGCACCACAATACACACACAGGTATACACACACACACGCACGCATGCACACACGTCCAACCACAAGGCCCCCAGTGTTCTCGGCCTGTCTGTCCATCAGCTCATGTGGAGCGCTGGGCTGGGAGTACTTATCATCACTCTGCTGAGTGGAGGCCTCACAAAGGCCCACTCACATCACACAAACACACACATACATGCACACAGTTCAGTGAGCACAGGGAGACTGTTCGGTATAGCTGAACTGATTAAATGTATGGTGTGACAGCAGCCTGAGCCAGCACTGGGAGGAAAGGAGCCTGATAGGCAAATGTAGACTAGCAGGCAGGCAGACAGGTAGAAAGGCAACCCTATCTCCAATGAAATACCAAATACCTTGTGGAAGAAATGAAATTGCTGAATTACAGTCATGTTTTTTTTTGTTTTTTTTTTGTTTACAATCCATAAAGTGTAACATCCTTATAGTACGCAGAAGTGAAGAGGTCAAGGTGAATGGTTGGGCATGCAAAACCCAGAACTTTGACATGGAGGTCAGGCGCCACATCGTTTAGGCTAATGAAACACTTGGTTAAGGTTCGGGAAACACTCTCTTGTGCTCTCAACATCTCATACTTCAAGTCAGTGTTGACGCTTTCAGTAATTAGCCAGACTTCAGGAAGTTACTGCACCCTGTACATAACACCCCGTAAAAAAACACAAGGTGTCTCAAGCTTTTGTACAGGTTAAACAAACAGGATATAATGTGTTAACTTAGCAGATTTTTTTGCTTCTTGTTTCCTTCTTTTCTAGTCTTCATGCTAAGCTAACCAACTAGCGGCTGTAGTTTCATATTTTCCACGCAGACGTATGAGTGGTATCGATCTACCTCGAGGCAAAAAAGCCAAGATATTGCCAGATATTCAGGGCTTAGTAAGTACACAGGTAGAGTGGGAGACAGCCTGCCAGGGAGAGGGTAATAGAAGGAGGCTGGACTGTTAGCAGGGGAGGCAGGCAGTGAGGTTTAGAGGCACACTGAGTAAAGAAACTCAACACATCTCCTTTTCAAAATGAATTCTTGTGAAAAGAAATAATATTTCACCTCGCCCCCATCCATGCCCCTTTAATCTGGAAAAAAGGTGCTCTGTATGTGGGCAGGTAATCAGGCAAGCAGGTTGATAGGCAGGAAGACAGACAAGCTGTGAGGCAGGAGAAGACAAGTTGTGCCTTGCATGATAATGTATTCATTCATCCCCCACTCTGATAATGTTCACAGCATGCTTGGCTTGATTCATTCATCACAGTCTACTGGGGGCCTTTTTGCGTTATTTGTTAAAAAGCTTCTTTGCTTTTCTAAACCTGTTAAGGTTTTGATTTGTGTGCTTACTGGATTATTCAGGAGGCGATTGCTTCTGGGTTTGTGAAGGTGTGTGAGGCTATGTGCATGTATTTGAGTGTCTTGTTTGTGTATGTATGCACTCTTGCATAAATTGGTGTGTGTAGAGACTGCAATGAGGCCTATTTTGGTCTCTGAGTACTTTGGTTTGATTGGGCAGTGCAGCAGCTGCATACTGAAACGCCGTGTCTTTTGATCTACTCCCATCCTCAACTAATCTGGGACCGTCTCATCTGTTTCACTGACAAGCTCTCTGTTTTTGTTTCTTGTGGAATCTGTTTAGTTTCATCCAAATAACCAAGAAATCCTCTGTTTATTGATTGTGGCATTATAGAACAATTGAACCCTTGATTGTTTAATTGGGTTTAGAGTCTGTGTGAGGATGCATGGCTATGTGCCCAGCTCCTCTGAAGCGAGTCTGATGAGTCAAAACTGGTCAGACATCATCACGAAGAATTATTCCTGTTTTGCGAAGCGATTATTAGAATGTGTGTGTTTTCTCGCTGATGAATCCTGTTTGCATAAAGGCTTTCAATTGCCACTCTCAGCTGTTCGACAGGTAGGAAAAACACAAGACAGCCAATTCATTAGTCACCCCCTCTTCAGTTTCTTTCTTCCTCCCTGTATTTCTTTCTTCCTCTGTGTATTTGTGTCACAGTACATGTGAGCTAACACTGGGTGCATGGCATCTAGTAATGTTAGCTAGTCTAGTAATGCTAGCCTGGTAACTAGATAGGAAACACAGGACAGCAGGTGAGGTTATCTAAACCTGCTATCCGTTAATCATTTACATGCCATGGCTCAGTCTTACTAAGAAGGAATGGCTCTATTTACAGCTAATCTTCTTTCTTTAAGTGATTTTTTTGTGTTTTGTTTTTAATAGACATTCATATCAGGAGAATGTAATGCTCTTAACCAGGTTTTCAGCTGTTTTTAAACTCGTGTTCTGCAGTTGATTATATTGGGAATTAGAAAACCACAAACTCTCTAAGTTTTGGAGCCTTGTTTTTCAGCGCCTCCTCAGTGACTCGGTTATTTCAGAGAGTAGTGTTACTATCATGAGTGTTTTCAACACATGCCTCCGCTACCTGTTCTCCATCTTGACTTTACACTGCAAAGTTACAGTATGTTACATCACATGACAACAAAGAAATCAGACAGCAAGGAAAGGAGGTGGGATGAGTCTTTGGAGGTGCAGCTCTGACCTAGATAAGATTGGGAGTTTGGAGCGTTGAGTTGGTCCTGTGGTGTAGGCCTATTGTTGTCATCCAGCCTGTACCATTGATCTTCATCCTTCCCCTGTGATGCGGTGGATTTGCCCCTCTGTTCAGTCCTGTGAGGTGCACTCATCCAGGGCCAGCTGAATTCCCTCAAGCTGACGGGTTGATTGTTGCAGACTATCTAGAACAAACAGGTTTTCATGCAGCCAGCCGATAAGATGGGACATGGTGGTGTGTTCACACTGGCGCCGCTGCAGCAGTCATTTGTTTCACACATTAACAGGTGAAGGACTTAGTGTGTGTATGCAAGTGTGTTTGCCTGTGTTTGTGTGTGTGTGCTCTTGTGTTAGTCAAGCTGTCTAACTCCGGGTGACCCAGACTTTGGTAAATGAACAGACACAGATAGCACAGGGCACTCGGACAAAGATATTTGATGTCATTACAACACAGTGAAGAATGAGGATGTGGTTCATTTGTGTGCGTTACCAAACAAACATAATCACGTCAGCTCAATAAAGCCAGACCTAAAGCCAATCGAGCTGTGACAGCTGAGCGATTAAAAGGTGGGTTTGAAATACGTGCCATGGTAGAGTTCAGCACATAACTGGGATTCCGCATTTTAATGGTTACCGTGAATTTAAGTGCTTCTAGTAGTACATGTTGACCCTAACTTTGTTCAATATACTGTATATAGCGCATCTGTGCTTATAGACTCACGAAAGAATGAGCAAATCTTGCTTAAGAATAGTGTGGGAGCCATTTTAGCACCATTTACAAGCATGTTATTTAAATTTCACAGAGGCAACTCACTCACCTTTAGTGTAACCCACTCCTAAATCCCCACTTCTTGTTATCTGAATAGTTCATATTTTATTCTGCACTATGAGATATGCTGATTACGAAGCAAACCACTGCGAGGTTTCAGCCGTTTTTCCCATTTCCACTTGCGTCTCAGTCTTGTTGAGGGTGATTGTCTGTAAGAAGCAACCTACATGGCCTCAATTACCTTGGGAGGCTGTATTACTTACCTCCACCACTTGCATAACAAGGCGTGACTTTCTATTTGAGTGCTCTCATTGCCTGTCCCACCCTGGAGGCAGTCAGATAGTTATTCCTTCATCACGGGGATTTCCATGCTTGTAACACTGGGCTAATTACTATAGTAAATACTGCCTGGGCTGTGACTACAGCATCAACTGAATGGAAGGGGTGAGCGCAGGGGAGATGCATTTAATTAATTGATTGTTATTTGGAATCCTCTGCGAATGACTGGAGTCAGTCTGACACAACAAGAGGAAGAGTGGCGCTATTTTTATCCAAAGCACCTTACCGGATAGCAACAGAGTGGATTTTTTAGCATGGATGAATCAGTCTGAACCAGTTAACATACTGTTATAGTGTGCAAACTTTGGATAGGTGCTAGGATGTAGTGGCAGTGCTTCAGTCAATTTAGGATAATCCAAAAGGAGCAAAGTCTCCCGTTCTGTTCTGACTGAGCAATTTCTCATCCGCTTTTCATCCTTAATTCTTTGTGCCACTATATTGAGATTAAATAAAGATTGTGGTTGTGGGAGATATCGATTAGAGTGGCTAGAACGTTAGCTGATTCTCAGGAGCTTTTTATAGCCGTTAGCAATAGTTATTCATTCCCTGGGATGCATTGTATTACATCTAAAGAGGCTGTATGAGCGGATGGCGAGATTGTGATCAATAGAAGCATTAATACTGTTTTTGCCCCTTGTGTCTTTCCTCTTCTTCCTCTTTTAGATGAAACCACACTTATCATGAGTTCAGCTCATGGTTCAAATGTGCTCGGATATCGTCATCATATGATGTGGTCATAAGAGTGCAGTAACAAAACCATGACGGAAGGTTAGTCATAGGAACAGCTTGCTGACTACAGTAGGCCTGCCATATGCCTCAAGTAAACAGAGCTAAAAGGGGATATTATTCACAGTGGGATGTAATGAGGAGCTGAATGCAGAGAAAAGGGGGGGACCCGGCAAGTGAAGAGGCTTTGGTTACCCTTTTAACTGATAGCTATCTCTCAAATGGACAGAGGGAGGAGCGCACCTGTATTGCAGCCATTTGTATAAGAGGACAAATAGTGTATTTTATTACCTGGCGGATGGCGGAACTTTATCCTCCTCTGAGGGGTTTTATGGTGGAGTATGATGAACAAATATGTGTGAGAGATAACATGCTTCAGATAAGCTTCTGTGGCACTCTGACAGTTAGCTGTAAGTAAGTCAAGTGTGCACACACACATGCATGCATTCGTAGGTACGTATATGCATATACACACATTCAAGCATGCATGTATGCACGCACAAGCAATCATATATCATAGACAGCCTCTCAATGTCAAAAACACATTCAGAGCTACACAGCTTCTGGCTGAAGACACGCTATGCTATGGGCTGGGTTGCATATATGTACCTCTCTGGTTTCTGCTATCAGAGTTTTGGGCTGGGTTCTGTGTATCAAGTGTCGGTGGGTCGGACATGTGCTGGGAGTCAGATGACTTTGTGGTCAGATGAAGATCTGATCTGTGAGAAGCCTGATTCTCTGACTCAGGTTTTCTTTGTTTGCTTGGCGTCAGATGCCTCCCGGACACCACAATTAAATTGTGTAAGGAGTTCAGCCAGGATGTGTGGACTAAACTGAAACTGTGAGTGGATTAATCGATTAATATGTTACTTTTCTTTGCCATATATGATAGTGAACTGAATTTCTTTGGGTTTTGGATTGTTGGTCTGATAAACCAGGCGATCTAAATATGTCACCTTGAGCTCTGCATTTTTCAGGATACAAAATGATGAATTGAGTAATGGAGAAAATAATCTGCAGGTTAATCTGTAAGGAAATAATCGCTTTTTGCAACCCCAGTATGGACACAGTGCCACAAATGCAATGTATGGGTGGTAGATAAAATATACTGTGAGCTGATGGAAATTTGTCAACTAGCAGACATTTAGTTGTGGCTTGCTCTATCATATCTCTAAATGTTGTGTGCAAGAGCCAAAACAAACCAATTATAGTTTTTTTTTACTTTCCAGAAAATGTCCTATATCATGATATATATTCAGCCACAGAGAGACTAGTAAACCTCACACACTAAACACAAACAAAAGATGGTTTTTGGCACCATCACTCCCTACAACTCCACTGGGGGCACTAAAACAAGGTACGGCACAATATTGCTGCGTAATATAACACTTTGTCACACCATCTGTTGTTTCCAATTTCTTTACATTACAATATGTTTGTGGATTTGAACATCAAAGTGAAGCCAAAGTTAGAACATTGAGTCATTAAGGCTTCTGACAGAATGACTTTTTCCTCAATTACAGATTTTGCCGGTGTGGTGAATATAGCATTTCTCCCTCTTTATGATGTGATAAAAAGACATGTCACAGTGAGATTAGGTAGACCTGATTGCAGGGTGTGTTCTGTGCTTCCTGGACTGAAACTACTATAGATCTGATTTTTCATATTTAAACAGAGAAGAACATGATTCTACTGAGTGTTGAGTTGAGTGTTCAATCGAACCTATCCGATCGTGTTTCTGCCCACCCACCCTGCAGCTCAAGGATGTAAGCTATAGTAGTCAATCACAAAGAGCCATTCAAGAAAACTTCCTCTCCCAAACAGATCAAATGTATAGATAAGAGAAACAAACTCGTGTTGGGTGCCCGACCAAATCATATGATATTTCCTCTTACTCTGTTTCAGTCGATACTGCTGTTCTTTTGAATGTAGCAGGTGTAGCAGGCCTGTTCTTCCAGCTTTTAAGGTAAAGGCAGGCAGAGGGAAGTATCAGGTCACGAGAAAAAGCTGCAGGGTGAGAAATATTTGTTACCTCAGGAAACATTACTCACGTTTACAGTTTGCCCTTGTGCACACATAGTTTGACCAGGTAAGACAAGACAGGAAAATGTATTGACACGTTTGGTAATGAGTAGTTATCACCGTGCCATATTTATATGAAAAATTGACACATCAATTTAATTCAATTCCTTTAGCTTGAATTTTTTTCCTCCCGCTGTCAGCCTTGTTCTCGTCTCTCCAGCTACTGTACACTGACTCATGCTAATTACCCAGCTCTTTCTTACCCTATACAAACCTGTTGTCAGAACAACATCAATTACTGTGGATAAGAGAAGAGAAAGAGTCCAACTTCCACCTGGTCTTTAGAAAAGCAAATGGAAAAAATCTCTCCTGAATTGAGCATGTCTGAATCAGAGTTGCATTGGAGCGATAGTGGCAAAACAAACATTTATTTACGTGAAAATGTCTGATTTTCGAATAGAAAAAGCAATGCCTGTTCTCTCCCTTCTTACAGATTTCAGCTGCTGACATAGTGTAAGATTTGAAGTGTTTCTGTGAGGAGGAGGTGGATGAGGAGAGAAGAGAAATAGATCTGCCTTTGGTGGAGGTTGGCCTCTCAAGTGCACAGTATGGTGCCCTTGTAGTTGAAAGTGTGTGCATGTTTTCGTGTGAACATATGTGCGAGTGTGTGTACATCAAAGTTTTTGTTTCATGTATTTTCTCTGTGCTTTTGCCCGCCCCGCTGTGAGCTTGTGTGTACTTAGGTGTGCGAGCGAGTGTCTTTGCTGCTCTGTCAACCCCCTATGAAGTAAATATTGCAGCGCTGGGAAAGTAGACCCAGGAGGACCTGGCCAGAGCAGTAGAGGCGAAACAGGGCAGACAACCTGCTCACAGACCCTTCTTTATACCCCATTAATAACACAGTTCCACGAAGGACAGCCTGAGGCCAGAGAAGGTCTGTCAAGGTAGTTCATTGTGCGTTAGGAAGTGAGTTGTTCATATGGTAATGGCTGCTGGAGCGGGTTCCTTCAGAGCCCGTTTGTTTTAGTGTAAGTTGTAGTCACTCATTGAGGGGGACTGGATGGAATGTGACAGGCTGCACTGCTGTTTAGTTACTGTAGCTTAATTGACCCTGAGAAAGACGAGCGAAGGCGGGGGAAGGAGGGTAGGAGGAGGGTCGGCGCAGAAAGGAGTAGAGGGAGAGAAAGAGGGAGGGGGAGGGAAACGGATAGAACAGTGGGGGGCAAAAACCGAAAGCAGAAATTGATAGAGACAGAGGGAAAGAAAGAAAAGAGAAGACGCTTCATTATGGCAGAAGCAGCTCTCTGCTGGAATCTGTTTATCTGTTCAGTCAACAGGAAAAGTCTTATTGGTGAATGCACAGCACAGTGAGATGGATTCCTCTGAAGTCCATTCTACTAATGAGCCAACATGTCCAGAATCATCATCTTTTTAATTATTTACTTCATTTTTATTTACGGGTCCATTTATGTTTTTTCTGTTTATTGCATGCTGATTCGCTGTTTCATTTTCTAGGTCAGGAAAAAGCTGAGTCTTGTCTTTTCTCATTATGCTACATTAAGAATAACAATCACAAAGATGTTGGCTCTGCAGGAAAACATATTTGAAAGGTTTCTGCAAAACTGGGGTTTCTCCACCTACATGGGATCATGGACCTGTACAGGACGTGATGGTCTCCATATGAGGTGCCATCATGGAAACAGATACTGCAGAAAGAGCCACACTAGCAGCTCTGTGAGGCTAGTTCTTTGAGCTAAATGCTAATGTCACCATGCTAACATGCTCAGAATGACAATGCTAACATGCTGATGGTCAGCAGGTATAATCTTTACCATGTTTTTCATCTTTGTTTAGCTTGTTAGCATTTGCTAATTAGCACAAACTGAGGCTGATGGGAGTGACTTTAGCTTTGCAGGTATACCAAGTGCTTGGATGTATTAAATGTTTGACCAATTTGTGAAAGATCATGGGCTTACCAAACAGTTCATCCTGTGAGGAACATGACTATGTATGGCAGTCAGTGTGATGCTTTTCAACATTTCACTCAAAACCACAAATGTCAACCTGCTTCTGACACTAAAAGAAAACTCAGAGGATCACCTAAATCATTGGGATTATTCTTCTGGGGCCCATGAATATCTGTATGGAATTTTTTGAGCTACTTGGACAAAAGTGGTGGACCAACTGACTGATATTGCCATCCTTAGATCCACATCACTGAGATGGCTGAAAAAGATTCATCCAATGTGGTAACTACTTTTCTCTTCTTTTTTGATGAAAGAGTCATTCCTGTTTTGTTTTTGTTTTTTTTCTCTTAATACAGTAATGCACCCACTAAGATCATTAAAGTTTAATCTTATCTTAATGTGTACTCAGTCTCGGCAGCACCAGTCCCTTTGGAAGAGGAGGCTTTGATAATACTTTATTTGTCTAAGCTTTCATATTCAATGTCAAGCTGTTTCTTTTGCTAAAGAACACAAAGCTTACAGTGGACAGATATTGTGTGTGTGTGTGTGTGTGTGTGTGTGTGTGCGTGTGTGCGTGTCTATCTGTGTGGGTGGGTGGGTATTTGACTGTCTGACATTCCCCTGAAGCCATTACTAGGTAGGTTTAATCTGACAGATGTGATGGATGATGACACAGAAGCTCCACACGCAGACAAACACAGACACACACAGACACACACACAGACACACACACACACACACTCACTCTCACACAAAGACTTGTTGTGTGTGGGCTGCATTGTCACGTTACACCCTGATCTTTTCCTCAAACGTTCTCCAAAACACCAGTTCAAGGCCACAGACACACAGAACGAGTTAGATAGCCAGTTCTGTCCCATTTTTCTGTCTCCTCAGTATGAAATCTCTGTTCTGTCTCCACTCTACCCGGAGGTCATGAGCTAATCAAAAATGTAGAGACCTCCACAGACCTTGGTCAGCCTCCCCATTATTTGGGTTAAAGCTGAGCTGCAATCGGTGGAGCTATTTTAAGGCGCCGGCTGCTGCTTGCCCTGTACTTCCTATCTCTCTCAGTGGGAACACAGAGTCATTGATCTATTGCCTAGCAGCCCTCCTGCACCCCACCTCCACCCTTCCTCTCAGTGCGAACCCACAAAGCATCTCTACCCCGCAGCTTTCACCTTCAGATGGCATACCAGCTATACTGTGAGGAAACAAAATATCAGCGTGAAAGAAAATCAGTTGAAAATGCTTTAAGTGACACCATCAGCCTCACATCACAACACCCTGAGCCCCTTGAAAGACGTTTGTGCTCAGTGTTCAGTACACAGAGACTATGAACTGTAGTTTAGAAATCATAGACCCCGAGACCCTTGCCCTGTGCAGTGCTTGGGAATAGAAAAGTATTCCTCAGGTATGTGAGTTGAAACAAAGATAAAATGCTGCCTGACTCTCCAGCCAAGCATTAAATAGCCTGGCTGAGCACTACTGCTGATGATGATGAACAAAGAGCCCATGCGCCTCTCTTTGAGAGTAGATATTTTTCTGCTTCTGTTTTGCTGTGGTGCTGCTGTTCAGAGGGGAGCTGGTGGTTGTTTTTTAATATAATGACTTTTTGGAGTGGATCATTTAACTGAAGAGTGACTACACACATTTTCTGTGCTGGATAACAGAGCTTGGAATTTGAAGCTGTTTTTAGGGAAAATAAACAGTGAAATTACTGATTACTGTACTTCATAAGTTGTGGTAGAGATTTGGCATCAGGGGCGGGTTTCTGTCCAGATGTAGTGCAAATTTCAACCACATTTTCAGAATAGTGGGAAAAGAAAATGAGAATTACTGTGTGTTTCCATCTACTACTGTTATACAAACAGTAGGAGAATCAAGAAGGCAGAAGAAGAAGGCTCAACGAGATGACGTGATGAAAGAGCTCCAGTCAAACCTCAAATGGTAAACCATGTCGAAAACATGGTGGAAATGTGGCATTTATGTTCGAATAGAATAGACTAGAAATAACTTCAGTTTCTGTCACAAAGTAACAGAAATTTTCCTTTGGCCTCAAGATTTATTCGCTGAGTTGGTTTTCATTCCACCTTGTCTCATTCTGTTTTCACTGATACCTCAACTTTTCCACCTTATTGAAGCATGAAGACTTTTTTTTCTCAAATTTCTGCTGTTTTCACTCTGTTTTTGTTAATGCACATAAAAACAGTTAGCTGGAAACACACTTTACGTCAGATGAAATTCTCTCTACCTCACAGTAATACCTCACAGTGGGCTATTTCCTATCATTTTAAATGTCTATTTGACCAGGCGAGTGGTCACCTTGCAAGTTTCACCTGTTCCGGCTTGTCGGCACTCAGCTTGGTGACACTGGAGAGGAGGGTGACCAGCAGGAGAGAGGATTGCTGGAGAAAACTGACATCCACAAATATCCCACATTCAGCTCTCTCTGTGTCTGCCTCAGTCTCTCTCTATGTGTTTCTCTCTTCTCTCAAGTTATGTTCCCTAAGCTCTCTGCTGATGGTCAGTGTAGCAGAGGTGAGAGGAGAAAATGGCACGTTAAATCTGGAGTGTGTATTAGTGTGCTTAGTGAGGGTTAGTGCCAGCCTGTCTGTGTGCAGCTTAATCTCTCATATGAAAAGTCAATAGAATTTAGCTGTTTTTCAAAGAGACACAGACTTAAGGGATGTTTGAATGTTATAATAGTTGAAAGCTAAGTATTTCAGATTAAATCCTCTTGAGTCTGAGTCAAGATAATTCTGACTCATGAAAGCGTTTACTCAAACTACAGGCAGGGAGAAATTTGACTTTTCTGTAAATGCTTTTATTGAATGTCATCGGATGTCTTTCAAAGCCCCCTTTTTTCCCCCCAATAAGCAGTGGGGGAGGGTTTCACTGGAGTGATAATGCAACTATTGAGACATCTCGTCACTGTGACATGTGTTTTGGTTCATCAGCAATCAGGGTCGCTCATTCAAAAGTTCCTCCTGCGCCTACTCAATCACCACTTTAGTTTACACAGCCTGTCCCTCTCCCTGAGGTTCCTGCTGCAGACTCTCCTGCTATGTCTTTGTTTGTTTTGGTAATGGATTCCAAGTTGCTATTGTTGTTTATGTCACTTGGTGATTGATGGGAAAAATTCACCTTCTCTGAACCCCCCTCCTTCCTCTCCAAAAGCCATCCTTGTATGCCTTCCAGGATGAGGACACAGTGAGAAGAACAAGTTCCATCCTATTCTCCTGACAAAGTGACTCACTGACATCCGGATGCTCGCTTTTTTTGGACCAGCGGGTCGTGCCTTTAAATCAAGAAGGAGACCTTTCTGAAAACAAGGTTGAATCTGTGTGGCTATGACAGTGTAGCCTGCACATGGAAGACTGAGATTATATGCGTGGACGGTTCGGGGGTCCCTCTATTCATCGGCCATGTCACCCCATGGGGGAGGACTAATTGGTGGCCCCAAAGAGCCCCCTGTTTTGTCTCCGGCGCTCACAAAGACATCGGGGTGCGGTCGCATCGAGGATGGGGGTAGAGGGAAGCAGCAGCAAGGATGGAGAGAGGAGCAGGTTTCCCATAGAATAGTTGGCTGGGATGGACTGGAGGGGGGCCTCGCCACTGGGTTGCAAGGGGACACACTCATTCTCACACACACACACACGCACACACACATATATACACACTCTCAGTGGGGGATTCTGGTGCCAGTTGCTGGCCTCCTCCTCTACAAATGATCCAAGGCTGACCCACATAGTCAGCCATGTGTGAGGCTTCCCTTTATCCCACAGCCCAGTTGAAACATTGAGTTATGGGTGTTCTCTGGTGCTCCCTGCCTTCTCGGCTGGGACTGCACTGGGGCCCCATGTGGGCTGACATTGTTCACCCCGACCCAAGGACAATGAAGCTGTTGGCTGGGCAGAGAGAAAGAGAGAGAGAGAGGGAGGGGGGAAAGATGGGTGGAAGAGAGAAAGAAAGAGGGAGGCATGGAGAAAGAGATTGAGATGGACAGAATGAATAATAGAGAGAGGAAGGGAATGGTTGAGAGCTACAGATGGACAGATAGGAGGTATAGAAAGTGTTTGGGGTAAAAGAGACAGAGAGAGATTGCATCTTGGAAACAGAGAGGGAGGAGATAAGAACTTAGATGACAGAGGTGAAGGGAGAGTGAAAGATAGGCATGAGAGATAGAGAGACAGATGGTGAGACAGACAGCGAGCAAAATACTGAGGCGGTATAAGAAAAGTATTGATTGCAGTGTGTGCTGGGTGTCTTCAGCTGTCGTAGCTGGATCCAGAGCGAGGTCGTTAGTGTCTGCAAAGCATGGAGCCATGGACATTAGTGGCTCTTTAACAAACTCTGTATTGATTGGGGCTTAGAGGAAGACTTACATGTATACTAAGGGATAATGTCCTGTATGTAATTAGCACCATTGCTCTGATAGTGACATCATGCGAGAGGTAAAGGCTGCAGTAAAGGGGAAAACCATCACTTCCAATCAGAAAGATTTTTTTTTCTTTCAAAGTAAAAGCGTCATTTCATAATTTCTCTCCCAGCAGTTTTTATGAGCCTTTTAGCCTATCCACCCTCTCCAATATTCGATCTGGATTCAGGCATTTTATGCGGTTAAAAGCAGCTGATGAAGCTAATGCTAATAGTTTATCTTTAAGGCATAAAGAGGATAAATCAGGGAGTGGGAGCTGCGACTGTGTCATGGATCATTTAACGCGTTCTCATTCTCTCCTCTCTCCACCATCTCTCCCTCTCCATTTAACCATGATTAGTGACTGGTCCGGCTCTCAAAGAGAGCAGTATAATTGACAAATGACTTCAGCTAATCAAGTGATTGTGGCGATGATTACTGAGAGAAAATGTTACCTCGTATGCAACGTAGCAGTTAAAGTGTGCACACAATGAAAAAGTGCAAGTAGTATTTTCAGATGGAGGAATTTTTTCTTTAAGCCCACTGAGCTCATATTGCACCACTTGCTCCTGCCGTTAAGAGGCAGCCTTTTTTGAGAATCATGCAATGTTGAGTGAGCAATGAGTAGGGTGTGTGAAGGGTTCTGGCACACATGCATGCACACTTGCCAACAGAAACACACACATCCATACACATACTGAATAAGGTGTTTACATTACCCAAGACAAACAAGTTCATCTGTCACATCTCTTTGTAGGAGTTGTCCTACTGAGGTATTTGTTTTGACATTTTGCAGCATCAGTGTCCACAGTTATGGATGAAAGATGCTGCTGAATCCAGTGATAAAAGCTGCCTGGTTTCGACAAGAGTCCTATGTACGTCAGCTGTCATGTTTCCAGGTATATCTGCAAAGATCAAACACTTGTTCATGTTGGACAGTAAAGACTTTGTGGGAGTGTTAGGTGTATCAAACACTTTGTTACAGTTAATTGCTTGTAGTGTTAAAGAACATATAGCTAAGTATTGATTTACACGCTTTTATGTTTTTTCATTAAAGTTCCTGTTTTATTCTCAGCTCACATTCCTACTTTTACCTCCTAACTTGACTTTGTTTTTTGAAACAAAGGATTACATGGTTCTGACTCTGTGTGTGTGTCCTCACATGCATCTTCCAGGACACACACATACACACCACACCACACCAGTAGCATGTCATCAAAAGCTTACACTTAAGCGCTGTGTGTATGCAGCGCATTCGCTTCTGGAACCCATTTTAGAGTGGGGTAAAACCACATGAAAGGTCTGCCCCTATCCTTCCGCCCATACCCCCATCACTCCTTTTTCCCCGCCTTCCCGCCACTGCTGTTCAAAGATTAGACAACTTCACTGGATCTTATAATCAGTGATGTCAACCACAGATGAAAATGCCCAGCCAAATGCGTTTTGATAGCTCCCAAGAAGACGGAGACATATGCAGGCCATTACACTTTTTCCTCAAAGACAGCTGCTGCCTCTGGATCTCTGGACTCCTTGAAAGTCTCTGGCATAAATGGAAGGTAATTACCATATCAGAGATCAAGACTCTGGGCCCTGACACCACTTTTTCAATTACTCAGACAGGTTGTTAAGATGCAAATTCAACAAAATGGCAGAAACCCCCAGAGAGGGATACAGTTTCACACCCAAAGCTGCTTCTTGAGTTTCTTAGCTCATCACATTTTGACAGACAAAGAGAGAAACAGAGGGAGGGATAGAGGTTGGGTGGGGTAATGCAGGGTATCTATAATTCATTCTGTTCGTTAGCGTGACAACCCAACATCTCATCTCAGTGTGTTTTCATTTCTAAGCATGCAAAATCACCTCATTCATCCTCGAGTCAGGTCTCATTTTGTGTCGATATCGTGCATAGAGTGTGTTTTTTGAGTGGCTCTTTCATCAAATATAAAACTTTGGGCTCCTACTTCCCAAGTCAGTGTTTCTTCACCATTGCATATGAAATCACCTCATTCAATTTTAATCTGTAAGTTTGTTTTCAGAGTTCTAATATTTAGTTTCTTTGGATGATGCTTTGTAATGCAGATGAAATTATGCAGCAGCAATGTACAGACCGGTGCTGCACGTCTCCTGCAATAGTTATGCAAATCTGGGATTTTGCCTTCAGCACAAGCTCAGAGGAAATGATCCATTGTGTATGTAAGGAAAGATGCAGAGATAATACATAGGGAACATGTACTCATGGCAAACTGCACACAGATGAAAGATAAAAGTTTGTACTGGAGGACAAAAGATAACAAAACAGCTACTCATGCTCCATCTTAGATCAAAACTGGCTTGAACTTGACCCCTAATTGACCGTGTAGCAGACAGACCATCCTCAGCATCCTCAAAAGCTCAGCTCTCTTGCTTCTGTGGACCTACCAAGATATGAATGATATGATGATATGAGTGAAACTGGCATAGCTTGTGTTTCTGCTCTTGTATCATTTTTCATGATATCTACCAGCCACTTAGAGATAAATGTTCAATTTCACCAGCTGCTCAATAGTAAATCATTATTTTCTGTCTACCAGCTGCTTTCATATTTCACCAGCATTTAGCTGGTGGCTGGAGCAAATCCCCCACCCTGTTTCTGAAGTAGAATAAAAGTAGAAAGTCCAAGATTTTTCATGATGTGTCAAACACGTCCTGATAGTGTTTGTAGCTGAAACATCATTAAAACATCATGTCTTCAGGAGATATGACTGGAAATTGTATTGTGTTTCTTACAGCTCCCTGTGGAATAAATACAAATACAATTCGAAACAGTAACTGAAAGATCTGGAAGAGCAGCCTGGTTCGACTGGCGCTGCCAGGAACGCTGGAAACACTGTGTGTGTGTGTGTGTGTGTGTGTGTGTGTGTGTGTGTGTGTGTGTGTGTGTTTGCGTGTGTGTGTGTGTGTGCACGAGTGTGTGCGCGTGTGTTAGAAAGTGTGCGTGTGTGTGGGTGTCAGGGCCTGGAGGAGGGAAGTCTCTCGCTGAGGTCATGCCATGCAGGCCTCTCCACTGGGGCCCACCCTGCCTGGCAGCCACACACACACACACATGCACACACACACACACACACACACGCATACACACATGCATGCACACACTGGGTTTAGTGCCAGATAGACTAGAGGAGACTCCACGGCTCTATGTATGAATGGCTGTCTGTTAACTCTGTGTTGCCCTCATCATGATGGCCTCATTATGTAGGAGCTGAATTGTGTGTGTGTGTGTGTGTTTGTATAGTCAGAGAAAGAGAGAGAGAGAATGACAATGACACAGTGAAGGCCTTCATGTGCGTTCATGGGCAGCACATTTAGTGTGTGTGTGTGTGTGTGTGTGTGTGTGTGGCCTTGCTCCTGGGGTATTCCTATGTGCTGGAGTGTATCAACGGATGTTTCTTCTCAGTGAACACTTAAGGTAGGATGTCTTCATCCAGAGAAGGAAGAGGACTCCTACAGTGTCTAGGAACGCACTGAAGGGCTTATGTAATAATTCATTAGAACTGCATTTTATGCACATATACATAAAATTTGCTTGCTTTCTATTGTTAGTGCCGTGCCCAATTTTCCTCTTGACAATCTATACACAGAACTCATGCATTATGCAGGTAGCACAAGAGAACTAGTTTGCTGTGTGAGAAGAGAGAAAGTATGACTCCGTAGCGAATTATTAGCACACACACATGCCACATTGTTGTTTACACATTCTTACATATTCAGAAAGAAAAGGCAAGAGGAATGCGATGATTGGAGTGGTGTTTTTTTTTTTTTTTACTTCTCCCTTGCCTCCCTCCATCTTTCATGCTGCTTCTTAGAGTTAATAAAAACACTTTGGCAAGGGGGGATTTATTTGCATTTCCATGCCATGCTTTCCCATGCCACTCTTTGTTTTCCTTTAAGCAAACATGAGTGTATCCTGTGTGCAGCACCCTCTCTTTCCTCACCCCTACCTTCACCCTCCCTCCTCCCTCTCTAGTGTAGCACATATCTCATTACTCCCATGTATATCTTATTTGCAGTGCCTCCTCTCCTCACCCCTCTCTATCCTGTGCACGTTCACAAAAAAACGCTCATATTTACACCCCATTCTCCGCTCCCTCATGCCCTACTTTCTCCTCCCTCTTCTCTCAAGTAGTGTCACCCCCCTGGCTCCTCTGTATCCCTTGTGCATACTCCCCTCTTTCTCATCACCCATTTGTGCTGCTCTCCGTGGACAGAGCCCCCACGGCCCCACTTCTCCCATTCACTCACTGGTGCCATCGCGGCAGCATAATAACTTTTAATCGGCAGTCCTCCCTGTGCTCCCAGTGTTTCATTATGGCCTTGGCTCTGCTCCCCACTCAGTCAATTCTGGATGTTACCGGAGCCGCTCTCAGTGAGCTTATGCCAGCCTCCTACTTGATTAGAAGAAAAAGAAGAATGAGCACATGAGGAGGGAGAGTGAGGCAAAAAAAAGATAAAGACAGAAACTGAGCAAACGATATATTTGCTCAGGGAAGAGTGTACTGTAGGGACAGAGGAAGACAGACAAACAATCAGTATAGACAAACAGCATCTCTCGCAGAGTCTGAGAGCGTCGGCCAGCCTGCACAGCGAGCGGGCTGTAGACGTCACCTTTGCTTTTAAAATAGTTAATCTGCTCCTGGAGGGACAATGACTGCTTTAAGTCCCTCTCCTCTCTCCCTCTCTCTCTTGCCTAAGTCTCTCCCATGAGCTAAAGCCCACTGAGGCACATTGCTCGGATTAGCTTGTGTTGTTGTTGCGTCTCTTCAGCTCTATAGCACCAGCCCTAGATACAAATACAGCAGTTATATATACTGGGAAAGCCAGTAAATATAAGAAATCTGTGAATGGAGGGAGGTGATCATTTGGTAATCTGATGGTGTATATATGGAATAAGAAGAAAACATAGGTAAATCTGGTGATGTTAAAGCTATTGAATATTGGCAAAACAGCAGTATACACAGCTTGAATGTGCATGCTCTTGCTTTGTGTGTCTTTGTTACTCTTAGATGAAAAGCTGAAAGAAAAGCAGTTGAAATCACAGCTGCATTGTAATCTGTTGATTTGTCTCATGTAATTTCACATTCAATATGTGCTCTGTTAAAAATAGTATTCAGTGATGCAAACAGAAGTCTTTGGTTACTTGCCCAGTGATGTTCTCTGGCTGCAGTTTCTATGTCATTTCTCTAAGACTGTATTCAGGCTCCGGTTGGGAGGGTAATTTTTACCCTGACCCATCTGAAAAATGTAAGACAGATGTAGTTGGTTGAATTCTGAGTCATATCATGCAGTACTTCTTTGGCACTGTGCACTACACTGTACTGCTGTCATGTGACCAACTGTAATATCATTGGAGATAATGAAATGAACTGTACTGACATATCCTGTTTTTTTAAATAGAGATTATATCTTGATTATAAAAGATTATCCTGTCCATTTGGATTAATGTGATGCACTGTATGCATTTTAATGATCTGGTCATACACTTACAGAGTCACATGTAAATACACTGCAGGGACCATTCAAATTGAGACCTGTCTTCAAGTCGCCTTCGTCAAGCCCTGTCTCCTAGACATTGCGCTTATATACTTGTAATTTGTTTTTCCAATTATGTTTTGTACAGCAATGTAATTGCTGCTTGGATTATGTTCCCTGGCAACGTGTTTTTTTTTCTTTCTTGTAAGTGCACACAAGTCACAGGGATGTGGTAAGTTAGTTGCTAAGGGTAGATTTTGTATGCAAGAGCGGATTTACACAAGAGTAGGGAAAAAAAAATTAAATTTGTTGTCAGTGAACATTGGCTGATGCGTTCAGTATCAACACTTTGTGACTTGGCAAATATGCTAATTAACAATGTTTCCTCATTATGTTGATAAGAAAATAATACAGGTGGCATTGCATTTGTTTTAAAATGTATTTGCTTTTACAAATGAATACTATATAAAGATAAGTTCTAGGACACAGCGTGGACTCATCACAGTACCACAGTGTAGAAATATATGACTGGATTTTAATAATTGATGCATTGATGTGTCTTTAATGTTGCAGCTGGTGAAGGTGGGGCTGATTTTAAAAATGTTTTGAAAAATATACAATATTTGTTTGTGAATTGTAGTTGAGTACACGTATACATTAGCAATGAAGTATAAAGCAGTACAGTAGAAACAATGGAAAAGGAAATCTCAAAATTGTACTTAAGCGCAATAGTTGAGTAAATGTACTTGAACTCTGAAATGTCATTGTCCCACTATGAAACACAGCGATCCATGTTCATTTGATATTACAGTCTGTTCTACTTGGCAGCCTTTGTCTTTGAAACCTGTCACCTTTGACCTCTCACTTCAGCTGACTCTCCCTGTGTCCTCGTGGCATGCTCCACTGCTATGGCACGAGGGGATTAGCTGCTGTTGCCTGTTGGTGTTGTCTTGTCTACCAGCCAGTTTCATCAGACAGTCAACAGACACAGAGGAGGCAACAGTGGACTTACAGTTGAGTAATCTTGACGGGCCATTTTACTTTGCAGGCGCAGTTTTGACAGCACTTCAGCTGTCAGCTGCAGCCTTTTGACTGATGTCGAAATGGTGTCAAAGGGCAAATCAGATGTGTGTGTGCTTCTGGAGACATGTCAGACACAGGGTTACCTGTGTGTCATGGATTGTTTCTACAGAAAATGGCTTGGATTCAACATGACATAAAAATGCAGGGAGTGGCTCTCCAGAAAAGAGAAAGGACATCTCACACAGAGTTTGAGAGCATCGGCCAGCCTGCACAGGGAACGTGCGATGGACGCCACCTTTGCCTTTAAGAACAAGCTGAAACAAGCTTTGATTCTGAAACAGAAAGTGGCCACAGAAGATCCTCACAGGTCTCTATTGTAGATACTGTTTGACACTAAAGCAGATAAAAATATTTAATACATATTTAGACATGTAGAGCGCATGTGTAGCTGAATGGCAACACAACTACATGGGTGCAACCATCGCCGGTTCGATTCCAGCCGGAGACCTTTGTGGCATATGACACCCCTCACTCTCTCGTATTTCCATCTGCATCTTCACTGTTGTCATCTAATAATTGTGTCCACATTTCTTTGGATAGCAAAATCAGTCTGTGGTTGAACCTCCCTGCTAAATCTACCGAAATATCTTACTAAATCACCTCATAACCGTTTGTAGTAATTGTCTCCTAACCTGTCAGCGCGTGATTTTAATTCATCACATTAATATGCCACAAGAGAATGAATCTCTGCAGCATCATTTCACAGATGGCTTATCTTTGCAGAAGAAAAATGAAAATGAAAAATGAACTCTTCTGGAATGCTGCGCTGAATTGATTCCTTCGGAAACTGCTGAACTGAAGTGACTACCAATTAACAAACCGAATTGAGAGAGAAACAAGGGTAGTGATTAGACGCGCAGTATATAAATGTGTTTGACACATGCTAATGAATTTTTTCTATTAAAGTTGAAGTTCTTATCTTTTGGAGTGATGCAGGTGTATTTTGGACTGCAGGGTTAGAGCAGAGTCCTCAGTATTGTGTTTTAATGAACTGAAGATTATATTCTACAGTTGCATCAAATTTGAAAAGTTGAAATGCTTTTATATGAAAAAAATCAACTTCAATTAAAATATAATAATGGGATTTAATATAACTTCACCCTCCAGAATAATATCACAGCGGTGCAGTGTGGTGAAGGCTTTGAATGAGCATGCAGGAAGATGAATCTACAAAGAAAAGTTATATTGACCAATAAATGAAAATTTTGGAGAAAAGAAATATTTCGGTTGCGGGTCAAAAACCGGGGTGAAGCAACACCTCTTGGGAAACCGCTAGATGTGTTTGGATGTCAAAAAATCCACCATCTGTATTTTACACAATTGCACAAATGCAGGCAGCTTTGTCTTTTTAAAAAATAAAAAACACCAATGTACAGAAATCAAAAGCTTAGACAGAACCCAGTCAAATGTAATGCTAATTATCCCAATGTTGCATTATCCTTCTTTTTCAGATTAAGTAACAGTACCATTGAGCTTTAATGTAAAGTTAGTAAGCCACAGATCCCCCCCCACCAACAACAAGACTAGATGCTGTGGAGGGTCCGTACTGCTCCACTTTAGCTTATAAGTCAATTAGACAAAGACAAAGTTTGCATTAACAGTAACAGGCTACTTCAAGTTCTGGTTTAACGGAAAAGAAGCAGCTTTTATCCTTAAAAAAAACATCACATAGTGACAAAAATACACAAAAAAAGCAACTTCATGACTGTGACTGTTTGGTACAGTCCCTGTCACATAAGTAGTCTTTAAAAAAATTTAAATCTAAATTCGGAGTATTTTCTTTAAGCCAGCTTGATCAGGGTATTAAGCCTTAGCATTGTCTGACAAGATAGCTCCTTTGCATTGTTTTCTGTTCAAAAATTGCATGTCGTTGGAATTAAATGCACAAACAGTTAAATGGTTTAAGTTACCGGATGAGCAACCTGATCCTCTTATGTCTTTAGGGGTCCTAACTCTGTCAGTAAAGCACAGATTTCATTGTTGCAGCTAGTGGACTGAAAAGTGCTGTCTTTCTGCAGGCTTTCTCTCTGATTGCGTGCACGTGAAGGTGCGTGTGCACGTGTGCCCTGCTACAGGCCCTGTCCTTAGATTAGTGATGGTGGTGGTGCTGGTGGTAATGGTTTGGATGGGATCATATGTGGATGGATGAAAGCAGGATTGGAGGGATGGATGGAAGAGAGGGGCGGGTTACTCCAGGGACTCATCAAAAGAAGACAGAATGGGGGAAACAAGAAGAAAGAAAAAAGGAGGACATGAACCATCCTCCCTTTTTTCCTCTCCAAGGCCAGCGTGACAGCAGTTGAGGCCTGCTTACTGTTGTTGCCTTTTAGCTGAGTGGATATTTGAACCCTGAGCAACCCTCTCCCTCTCCCTCTATCTCCTTCTATCTCTTCCTCCCCTCCTGCTCCTCCTCGTCCCTTCATTTTGTGTCTTCAATTCCATTAAGTTGATTTACATTATTCAGACAAACTCATTAATCACATTTTCCCTCTGATATAATCTGCTTGTCAGTCTGAACCTAGTGAGGGGTGAGGGGAGGGGAAAAAAAGAAGAAGAAAGAATTCGAGGTAAGGAAAAATGAGGTAGACAGATGGATTATGTTCTGCTGGAGGGTGGCTTGGACTAAACAGCCAAACCAGCGCAGTTCACTGTGATTACGCTCATCTTCATAGATATTTTGTCTGTGTGAGGAGAGCCAGACTTGTGTTTATCTCAAGAGCCAGATGGACATGAGAGCGATAGAGGAGCACGGAGAGAGGAAGGGGAGAGGTAAAGACAAAGAGGGAAGGCCAGAGACGAGGGCAGAAAAGGGATGGGGAAAAAGAAAGTAGAAACTAGAGAGAGAGAGAGAGAGATGTGGAGTCGGGGGAGGCTCCAGCCACAGTCTTCCAGTCGATGATGATGAATTACTTTGACAGAGACAATCAGGATGAAATGTTAATGCGAGTGTGCCAGAGGATGCAGTCACAGCCAGACTAAGTCCT
The DNA here is from genome assembly GCF_051107435.1 of Chaetodon auriga. NCBI lineage: Eukaryota > Metazoa > Chordata > Actinopteri > Chaetodontiformes > Chaetodontidae > Chaetodon > Chaetodon auriga. Next base: position 16,369,514 of record NC_135078.1, on the reverse strand, counting down.
CCTATGGGGAAATGAGATGGTTAGTTAGAGCACACACACACACACACACACACACACACGCACACACACGCACACAGAGGCAGGCACACTCAAATGTTTGCCCAGATATACAGTCATGCAACAAATCACTCAGGGATTGGAAGTTATATTTGCTGGCTATTTGTTCATGTATGTATCGCTGCACTGAGGGATGAAATGTATGAAATGCCACTGCTCTCCTGACCTTTGTACACAAGTAGGTGTGTGGGTACGTCTGGAGTGTGTTTGCTTCTCGAGCTAAGAAGAGATATTCATACAGTGTAGTAGAGGCTGCGTGGGATGCCGGGTTTGCCTACAAATCCATTTTTCAACTCTCAGGATGCGCTGTCACAAAGCTATTGAAACATTTTGGGGTACCATCATCTCGTATCTGCTCTGTTTCTCATCATTCTAGCTGTGTGTAGTGATGACAGTTGTGCAGTAGCCCAGCGTCAGAAGTAATGGCCACATGTTTTGCTTGTTTATTTTGATAAAGGTTAGATAGACTTTTCCACTCCTGTTTTTTTCTGTTGATGGTGATGTCAGTCGGTTGGACCAGACTGAAATATCTCAACTATTGGATGGATTTCCCTCACATGTTGCACAGTCATTAATGGTCCACAGAGGATGAATCCTGATGACTTTGAAGATCCTCTCCCTTTCTCTGTAGCGCCAACATGAGGTGGACGTTTGTAGTTTTAAATGAAATGTCTCAGTCAGCAATGTGATGGACTGCCATAAAATTTGGTACATACATTCATGATACCCTCAGGATGAACTGAAAAAACTTTGGTGATGCTCTGACTTGTTCTATAGCGCCACCATGATGTCGAAATTTGAACTGCATTTCATTAACCACCAGCCTAGATTGTCTTCAGGGCTGATTAGTAAATGTTAGCATGCCAAACTAGGACAGTGAACATGATGAACAAACCTGCTAAACATGAGCATGTATACTGTCAGCATGATGACATTAGCATTTAGCTCAAAGCACCGCTGTGAGCACAGCCTCACAACCGCTAGTTGTAGCCTCTTCGTCTTGTTTAATGAAACACACAAAATCATCAATCATCTATCAAAGAATGTTCTGCAAAATAAAGGTGTACAGGCCTGCTGCTGCGGTCATGAATCAATGCCGCCTGGCTCTCAATCATTTAGGTCTGATTGAGAGTAGCTGTTCTTTTGTCTCTCTGCAGTGTTTGAGACAAAAAAGAGGCCTCCCTCCACACGATTCATCAAACTCTCCTGAAAAGTGGACTGACATGATAGCTCTCCATCTAGCGAAAAACAGGTATGACAGATGTGTCTGTTTATCCAAAAATAAGACTTTCTTTTGCTCTCTCTTAAATCCGCCCCTTTTCTTGCACACTTCAGCAACCATCCCCTAACTTCTCTTCAAACTCCCTCGTTTGATGTTTCCATGAACTGTGAGAGCATATAATTAAGAGAGGCCGGTTTAAGCCGTTTTATACCTGACGTACTGTGGGTTTGTTGTCTGGCAGTCAGTCAGGCAGACGGAGCAGAGACAGACAAAGAGAAAGACAAAGAGCCAGGCAGACGGGGAAATATAGCTAGATTCTTGTCTCGGTTTTGATTGAAAGGAAGCAGTAATCTTGGCATTAGTTTAACATCACGGTGAGTGGGCTTGACAGGCTCTGGTTTCCCCTCTGTGCTTCCACTGTGTAAAGGCTGGGAGCTGCAGGTAGGCACACGCCCACCATCTGACCGACTGACTGTAACGCAACACCTGCAAGGGCATGCACATAACCACATGCTGCATCGCACAAACACGCACGACAGCCCATCACGGCAGTCTCCCTCCTCAGTCTCTTCACACTCCATCCTTCATTATCACTCAGACTGAGAACAATAAGTCGGGGCTGAGGCTCTCGCCACCTACAATCTGGCTCCCTTCTCTTTCATTTTCCCCTCCTCTGCCCTTATGCTGACAGGAAGTCGTAAATGCAGATCTGGGATGTTCCCTGAGTGGGGAAGTGGAAGGGGTTAGAAGGTTAGAAGGTTAAAGATGAAAGGCAGACAAACTGGTTGCGGTTTTAAGCAGAAGCCTTGTGTGTGTGGTATATTCTTATAGACTCTTCGTCTGCTGGCGAGCAGCTGAAATAAAGGGAAGTTTTTTCCCCCCCAAAAAAGTAATCAGGATTTGTAAGCGTGAAATGGGAAGCTGTTAAAGCTTTTATCACTTCCGAGGAACAACACTTAGTGAGTTATGGTGTGAAAAAGAAAATAGATAAGAAAGAATAATTGTATCTTTCACCTTCCCGACTGCAACTTTTCAGCAATTAGAGTTCTCGTAACAGTTTTTTTTCCAGTTCACTGCTCATTTGTACCCTGGAAATCAAGCTACTTCTTCGTACATGCTTCATTTTACTGTTTTGAATGGATTTTGGTGCATCTATTATTTACTGTTGACCTCTCATATTTTTCTCTTTCGGGTAAAATAAATTTGCGTCTGCCTCGATCAATGAAATTTTAATGAAATGAGCAATTTTTTTAAGTTTTTGATATGATAATTAGTCTATCCGATGACTGCAGAATTCGCTTAACCTATCAATTATCAAATAATCATTTAATTGAGGACAAAATATGAAATTTCCCAAAAAACTTGAGCTAATTAATTTGTTTTCCAGAATCCAGAAACAGCAACAGTAAAAGTTTTTGTTTTTTATCTTTTTAGTTTTGGTCCTCTCAGGATATGAAGAACGCAGTAAGCATTAAGCAAAAATGGAGGTCTCTCGTGTGTTGCCTCTTCCTTGAAGGCTAGTCTGGTCTCGCTCAGCTCAGCTCAGCTCAGCAGTAAGACCCCACAAGGGAAATTTACAGCCATGATGTATAGCCCTCGCCACTGAATTAATGCAACATTTCCATTAGAAAAATTGCATGACACAGCTGATATAAGAAGTTAGTGATCACAAAGACGCTGTGACACAGCATGGAAAATTACTTATTGGGGAACCGTCATCTGCGCTTTGCTGAAATTTGTGACTGGAGGCAGAGACACAGACTGCAATAGATGTGCAGCTGTGGAAGGGCAGAGCTTAGGGAGTGAGATTTTGCCGAGGATCTTGTTAAAGTCTCATGTGACACTTGAAATAAATTTCAACACAAATGTCAATTAGGTTCTGCGTATTCGAACACTTATAATATCTAAAGAAGGTGATTTGGATGTAATCTCATACTGTTCTCGCTCAGTTAGTACGTGATTTGGAAGTCTCTGAAGTACAACCAGTGTTCATTGAAACCGAACACTGTAATTACCATGTGATTACTGCGCATAGGAGAAAGGATCTTGGTTCGAGGAACTGTTAAACAAAAGCAAGGTCAGTACACACAGTGCTGTTATCTTTGTCTTTCTTAATTTTACTCTTACTTTTAAAACATCTCTTTTTGTCAAGTTTGGGACCCCAAAGACATCCCTTAAGAAAGCAGCATATATTTTCAGTTGTCACACGCTGTTACATTTACAATTAGCATGTGCTTCACTCATGCTACCCAATCAGCCAAGCGTTTAAAGTGCTATGGGCACTTGCATTACCATTACATCACTTACAGTACGCAACAACAGGACGAACATGGAGAGGATTGTAACACTTTTCATATGCTGATCACATAACATTTTTTACTTGATTTACTTTTATCCCGAAGCAGTCTTTTACACTGCTGAATAAATGAACTTCAGAGCTGCAGAGCAGCTTCTGTGTATTGATTTTGTGGTCTCATTATAAAGAATGCACCTCTCTCGTGGCACCAGTATTCATACAGCTCGTTACATGAACCTGGCGTTCAGCGTTTATTAACTTATGCTTCAGTGCCAGTCATGCAAATGCTCTCTGTTTTATAACGTCTTTGACATTAAAAAACATTACATGCTATTTATAACTTCTTGTTGCAATGTTAATTATTGTAAGATGAGCTCATGTGGGACCCAACGTGCTATATGCACAGCAGCCATAAACACATCTTGAGTTAACTGAGGTTAACTGGTAATCCAGGCCCATGTATGTACAAACCAACGGGATTGTGTTTGCAGTCTTGTAGCTAATTGCTAATGAATAATTAGCCTACACTACTAAGTAGGCTTTGTAGTTAAAGGGTTCAGCATCTTGAATATAGATTTTTTTTTTTTTTCTATCCATGGCTGTTGCTTGCACATGGTGTTATTGTAACCCAGGTCACAGCCATGTTAAGGTCATAATTTGCATAGTTTTAATAGATGGGCAGCTTTTTGGATTAGAAAGTAGCATTTTTTGAAACATAGATCTATTTTTTACTTCTTAGAGACAGCTAGGGAAAGATATTTTAATGGTGGTTTACTTCATAAGCTCAGACAGAGCACAAGAGAGGATTTAGAATAGTTTATTTTCAATTAAAAATGTTACATGCCCACAGGCCTTTACTGTGTGGGTGCTTGCCCTATAGCTAGTCCTGTGTTCCTGCTGTCATGAGCGTCTAGCTAGCAACAGACATGGTAGTCTACAGCGTTGTGGGTATACTGACACACTAAGTGGTTGAATTGCACTGATTGGCTTGGCTCTAATCAGGTTTGGAGATGGAAACATTGGTTTCCTGAAGGATTACACACTTATGTCACTTCTATTATGCATCTTTGAAAGAATATTTTTAAAATCTTTTCCCTCTACTCTCTTCTGTTTCTTAATTCCTCTCATTTCTCCACATCTTGCCTCCTGCAGGGTAATTTATTGGCAGTTAGACCAAAACACAAGCATGCAATAGCTTTCCAAAGTCGCTCCCATGTCACCGTTGATCACTGTACTTTCTTGTACTGTGTTGCCTCTTCTTGTGACATAATGGTAACAGTAATGACAATCACCGCTCTGCTGCAGACTGACAGACTTTATTTGCAAAATGCTGTACTGCATGTTATACGTTTTCTTTTCATACATTTTGTTTTGCACACTAGTGAAGCGTCTCAATGATCTGCTTGCCTGAGCATTGTCATCTTGTTCATTAGTTTAGAGCTGGATGTGAGCGGCATCACTCGCACAATATGGTCTGTGGAGATAACAACATTCAGACAGATTCATTCTGTACGTTGGCAATACAACAGCTACTGTGGTACAATGTGTTGTCAGTCAGTCGCTGTGGCCGGGTGCAGCAGCAGGATTGAATGTCCTGGTTTATCAGAGATGATTCATAATTCTATTGGATATGATGCACTAACAGAAAACAAGATACTCTGTTATCAGTATCACAACATCACGGGCTAACACAGAACGTAATTATGTTTGGTTTATTCCGTTTTCCATTATAACTATATGTTTCCTGTCATAGAGGGAAATGGAGAGAAACAGAGTGCGGGACGAGGTCTTCTTCCATTCTGAATATGTATGCGGTGTTTAGTTGCAGGGAAGCTGAGAGAAGGAGGGAAAAGAAGAGAAAGAGAATGAGGACATGTCATGGACGGAGACTGACTGAACAAGGTGTTTTGTACTCACTGAATAAGAAGTAAAGACAGATATTAGGAGACAAACCAAGAAAGCGTGGTGTGCTCTGCTGCCTGTCCCCCGACCCTTGGCCAGCACATTACCTTAATAGAGATTAACATCATGCTCAGTCAGATCTGATAGGATGGTTTCTGTGGAACGGAAGGCCAGCTAGCCAGTTATCTGCGAGGACACAGACTCAATCACTTAGCATAATGGAACCTGCATCAAATGAGCTGGGGGCTCAACAAGAGAAATGCCATTAACAGATGTGAACTGATTTCTGTGGTGGTAAAATGAAAAGAAATTATGTTACATTTGCAGATTTTATGACTGAAACAGATGCCCACGGTATCTTGTGTTATAGCGCTGCATTATTTACATTGCACTTTTATGGCTTGCACTTCTTTCTTTGGTCACAAGGACGTGTAAGTGATGACATGCCTATAGTGATATCTCCAGTATGTTTCGCAGCATCGCACTGCTAATCGTGCAGCTACCAAAAAATGCACAGTTGATGGATTGTTGAACAGCGGCACAGTTCAACATGCTGCAAAGCTTGCTGAACAGCAGCAGAGGATCACATTAGGTGCACAATGAGGCGCAGATAGAGATTGTATCACACCTTTTAAAACTCTGAAGCACACCTATTATGAAGAGGCAGGAGGCTGTGAGATGTGAAAACTGCACCAGATGGATACAACAACAGAAAGCCATCACACCTCCGTCCCTGCAGGCCACCCGCTTATATGCTGTGTCTGTTTTTCCAGTTTAGTTGCAAGGAGTAAAAAGAACACAATAATGACAACAAAAACAAAACAGCTGCATTCTTGAGTGTTAAGATAGATGCAAAAAAATACAGCATATATTCAATATATAATCATCCATATCAAGTATACAGTCTTGCCATTGCAAAGTGAATTCTTGAAGGCATTTCGGCTTTTTGCCAGATGTCTTGGCTTGGAGTTGAACTGCAGCACAAGGTTCAACACAGGCACTATTTTTATCTTTCTGCCTCTACCCAAGAACAGAGGTCATGTCAGCTGCAGATACTGATGCATATGATTTTCTTGACTTCTTACATACTGTACATGCTGTATTGATTATAACTTTATGTCTGCTTAGTCAAGGTCCAGCAATGATAAAAATTTCTATTTCTTTCCTCCAAATCTCCTTGAGCTTGTTATATCCATAGTAAAAACCACTTAGCGAGCTGCCGTTGAATATCGACTTGGAGGCCTCTCTCATTTACAGTCTGAGCCTGTCGAGGAAAAGGGTTTGTAACTATCCAGCTCTTTGGCCAGACAGCTATTGTTTTATTGATTCCTCTTCCTCTTTTATTTGTGGGAAAACTACCTCAGGAACACAGTGTCCCTCAGCTTCTTCTCCCATACTCCTCTAAATACCCAAACTAATTTCTGCTGCGACTCAAAGAACTTATTGCATGAATTGCTGCAAGTCCACCAAGCCTTCTCCTCCTCCCCTCACTGAACCATTTTTTCCCCTTCTTGAAATTACATAAAAAATCATTTTAGGGCTCATGCATTTTGGATTTGGAAATACTTAACCAGAGACCCACAGAAATGGATTTCTCTGTTATGCTTCTCCCAGCTGATGGCTTAGCTGATGTTTACTGAGGACAAGAGCCAGAGGAGGACGTGCTTAACCCATTTCTAGAAGTCTTATCTGCCCCCTGCATTTAGTTTCCCCCTGTATCGGACACACATTTCCAAACATATTGTCATGTGTTTTCAACCCCAGGCAGCCTACTTTAAAGCATTACTTGACTCACCAACCTTGCAGGCTGGAAGTCCCAGGTCTGTATCATGACTAAGCATAGCGTGGCATGGCGCAGCATCGCCTGAAGGCACCCTGCAGTCGGCCTTCGTAATGTGAGTTTCCAAGTAAAAAGTGCATTATGCCGTGTGACAGTTTCAACACCCCCATCACTGCTCCACAGGGTGCTGAGCTTCAGTCATTCCAGCATCTCTCTCTCTCTGTGGAGTTAATGTGGCATTTAGCTCAGTGACATTCTGACATTTTTTTTGCTGGTGTTTCTTCTCTGTTGCACCTCAGGAGAAACACTGAGTCTTGGTTTGTATCCTTCAGCTAACTCTGCTCTTCTTACCAGGGTCAAACTCGGCACCAGATGGAAGATTTTTATTCAAAATGACCAGCTGCTTTAAGGACTGACAAAGGTCTGGCCTAAGGTTATGAGGTATATGAAGAGAAAAGGGATAAACAGGTTCATGTCAAACAATTAAAACGGCAGGCAACAGCATCAGACCAAAGAGATAATTGGATCAAAAGAGAGACAGAAAGAGACGGAAGACCGTGTGCTACCAAACATGTCCTTATCAGCAGCAATTTTCTCAGCTTTGCCCACACAGCTCTCTATCAGCTGCTTCCAGATTGATTAAGTTGCCCTGCTTGCATCATTGCGAGCGATGATTGACAGGCCTGGAAAAGGTTTTGATATTTAAATGTGTAACCTCGTTCTCTTTTTGGGGTCAATCTCTTAAGCACCAGTTGTGTGTGTAATGTGAGTTGGGCTTTGTGTTTGTGTGTGCGGTTGAATGTGTGTCACTGAGCAGGGGCTTGTTTTGATTCATAAATGCTTTTTCCAGACAAAGCAAAGGAGCAGCCTGCACCACACTCACCTTTTTCTTCTTCGCTGCCATTCTCAAGGAGATGAAGAGGAGCGAAAAGAGAGTTAGGAGAATGAAGGGAGTGGAGAAAGGGAGGAATGATGGATACCATAACAAATGTTTTCATTAAGTCTGTGAGAGGTAGTAAGGGAACATAGAGGATAAATGGGTATGTGGGCCTGATAGACCAAGAGTAAACAAAACTAAGAGCAAGCTAGCAGCTCTGTGAGCCTGCACTTAGATACTGTAGTGCTGTGAGCTAAATGCTAATGCTGCCATGCTCACAATAACAATAACAATAGTTTAGCATTTCCTAATTAGCAATAAACACAAAGCATGGCTGAGGCTGATTAGATGTCATTACTTTTGCATGTATTTGCTCATAAGCTATGGGACAAATCAACATTTTGACCTTATGATGGTGGTAGATGAGTAGTTCAGGGATCGCCAAAGTGATTACAAATTATCCTGAAGGGATCATGAATGTCTGTAACAAATTTCATGGCAATCCAATCAGCAGCTGTTGAAACATTTCACCAAAAACAAGAATGCCAACCTCTTCTTGGTGCTATTGGGAAAGTCAGGGGTTAACCAAAGTTAGAGGGCTTCACCCTCTGGGCAACATAAATCTCTGCTCAACATTTCATGGCAATTTAACCTAAAGTTGCAGAGATGTTTCACTCTTGAACAAACCACAGCACAAGCATGGCTAAAAAGGCTGAAGTAGTGTCCAGGTTGTAGGCCGAATCAAAAATTATTTGCAGGTGGAAAAGCCTGATATTTCCTTTCATTGTTCATTTTCCGTGTTGAGTATCCATACTTTAAAACCCATTTTGGTCATTTTTTAATCTAACTCCACGTAACATACTGTCTAGTGCTAAACCATTAGCTGTTAGAGGTTTTCCAGAGTACATTTTGGGAACTCATCCGAGTCCCAGAAGCCTAACATGCTCTTGACCTACTTTTAAAAACAATGTAGTCAGTTGTAGGTAGTTATCTCCTCTCATCTTTCTCCCCGGTTGGTTTCTGCTGGTGGCAGGGTTGGTGTGATGTCAGTTTATCTTGGATCATTCTCAGACAGCGAACACCCATTAACCTCCCTTCCTCTTCCCCTCTCTGCTCTGCTGTCTTTTCCTTTCCCTTCCTTTCCTTGTTACACTTTTACTTTTCATTCCTCTTATAGTTAAATCTATGATAATTTGCTACAAAGGGTGTCCTCAATACATCCCAAAAAAGGATATCCATTGCTTTGCGACAGATAATTGTTTTCAATCATTAAGAAGCACAGAGGCATGTCCAGGCCTAATGGCTTTTAGATCACAAAGGCAGAGTTTTAAAGATAGCAGCTTATCTCCAGTCACTGAATGTCTTTGTTAGGTTGCTGTTGTTCCAAGTTGGTACTTTGCCTCTCTTCTCTCACTCCTCTTATTTCTCTTGTTCCCTCTCTTTTCCCTCTCGGCTTTTTGAGCCGTCTTTGGCCCCCTTCCAGAATCAATCCGTCACCTCTTTAAAGGGAGACGTTCTTGCATTTGGGCTTGTGTTTCAATAAAGGGCCTACAGCGACAGGGTGCCTCATTCATGTCCACTTCATTGTCTTTTAATAATCAAACCATGATGGATTACTTCCATACAGATATTCATTTGAAAGCAACATCTAAGGCATGGAAAACAGGGGAGGAGAAGAAAAACACCAGTATGCTTTTTGATAGCTGAAGGATTGTTTGTGGGAGTGTGCATGTGAGTGCGCGAGTCTGTATTTGTGTGCTTATATTGGATGCTACTTTGGCTCTCGTTCTCAAAAAAGACAGGCAGGTTCCTCCCTCTCGCTCACTCTCCATTCCCTTCTCTTATCATGGCCTCCTGGGTTCAGGCAGACAGCTCCTCCTGTCTTTTCTCTCTGATTTATCAGGCCAGGGCTGACAAGTGTAAACACCTGCCAGAGTATCCTCCCCATTTGGGAGCCCTAGGTGGTTGGATATGTTCCATTTTTTATCCCCATATGCTGGATCAATGCATTATTCTCACCTGGCTGTGTTTCCAATGTTCTCTGCTAGGTCCTCTTCTACTTTCACACCTCACCCAAAATCATTTCCTCCAGCCTGCCTGTGAACAAGTGTTACTATGGACGGTGGTCTGAAACTCAGTTAGGTGTAGCAGTATTGTGGCTGTGTGGCTGAGTTGTAAAAGTGTACAGTTTTATTGTGGTCTGGTGTTGGAGGTGTTGTGTTCACACTCATGTGTAAGGTCTGTTTCTGCTCTGTAATGATGTGAGATTGTCACCCAGCAGAAACTTCTGAAGTTGTGGGAATTCCCCTGCTGACATCCATCCACCTGTAAAATCGCTTGGACTTTTATTCAGTTCCAGCAACCATGAAAAGCAACACACAGACTCTCCTCTTTCTCAGACATCCTTTTTACTGCTTTTATTCATGTTCGACGGGTGGGTTTACAGAGGCATGCAGTCAGTTTTGATTGTATTTGTCAAGGTTTTCTATCTCTACCTGAATGCAATGAAGACTTGAACTGCTCACAGGATTACCAAAATAATTGTTAAATAATTGAACAGTTTTCTGACAAAATGTATGGATAGTCCATAGAAAATGTTGTGAACAGTTTTCTTTGGAACGGCTTTGTACTGAAGAAATAGTCCTGCTGATGGTGATGTCTAGATGAGTAACAGGGACAAATATGTTCCATCCTAATTTGGCTAACCCAAAACTTTTTATTACGACACAAAATTCCTGAAACTGATGCAAAAACACAAACACTCTTTCTGGTATTCTGCTTGTGTCATCTGTTACAAAATTCCAATTGAAGAGAGAAATAGCAGCAGCTCCTCCAAATGTGGTGACGGGCCGCAATTACAGACACGTAACAGCCCATTGCCAGTAAGCTACACCCTCTCTTTGGGATTCCTGTCATATGTAAACCCTTCAGCTCCAATCTGCAGACATTACCCAGACTGCCAAATATAAACACAAGCAGGCTGCACATATCGAAGCTGTCAGACAGCATTTATAAGAAGCTGCTACTTAAAAATCTTCATATGGAACGGTTCCTCCAGACTTGACTATGATCAACTGCAAAAGTACAAGGAAATGAAAACAATGAAAACGTTCAGTATTACACAATTTGATCACATGACACAGAAGACAGAACACACGACTTTATGTAGCGCATGCCCTTAACCGTCAGGTCAACTATGCTGCACAGCTCTGTTATGTAAACCACTCATATTGGTAGCAGCCACTCAGAATATGTGTGAAGAGTTCAAGTACAGAGTGGTGGACATGAAGGAAGCAGTGAAGAACACACCAGCATATCCAAACATAAGAAGGCCTCCGAGTTGTCGAGCATTTTAGATCTCGTGTTGACATCATTTATCAGTGCCTTTAAAAACATTGCTGTGCTTAAGGTTTGATTCAGTTGAGGCACAAAAACAACTTGGCTAGGGAAAGAAAAGCTGTCCCACATGTTCAACTCTGACTTTTTATTGACTCATCCATTCACCCAGAGCACCTCCCTCTGCGGACTTTGCGGCTCGGTAACAACGTCACACTACTTCCTCCTTTTCTCATGACGGACGAGGCCGCTCGAGCGCTTAGTCACTCGGGCGTAAACACGTGTTGTTTCTGGACATTTGCTGAAACGACTGATGCTGTCGTTATTTTGTGGGAGAGCAGCTTCTAAACACGTTCAGAAGTGTCAGCCTATCATCAACAGGTCTGCGCTGATATAATTAAATGGCAGTCTCTCACTTCATTGCACAGTCTGATGGCTGGCACAGTGGGGGCCTTCAGGAGATGAATGGCTGGGACCTTCACGGGATGAGCTGTGTGCGTGTCTGTGTGTGTGTGTGGGAAAATGTCTTTTGTTTGTTTACGCATTTGACAAACTAAATGTGTAACTAAATGACGGGTAACATTTCCTTCGTTCTCCTCACCTTAAGCCCACCGTGGCTGACCCTGTCACTCCAGTGAATGTGTGTTGCTGTGTGTATGTTTAAGCTCCGAGCACCTACGGCTAACATGTTGATGCAACAGCAGCAATAACATCATTAGGCCTCATAATATGTTTATTGTTAAAGCTAATGCAGTTTGAGTCGGCGGCCCCCCTGGGGCTGCTCAGTCTGGGGAGGGAAAGTGGCTGAGTGTGTTTGTGATTTCCTGCCTGCTTTGAGTTGTATGAAATTGTTTGTTGCCACCACAGTGTGTTTTCTTCAAGTCTTCTGGTGCATTTGCTTCTTGCAAGGAAATAAAGTGACTGTGTGTGTGCGTGCACATATGTGTATAGTTCTTCATATGTAGAGGGATTCTGGGGGGTCCTTGTGTTTTTATTACCTGCTGTTGGCCTCCTGCCAGCATTCAGCTTGATTAACTCCCCGCTCTGCCTTACACACACGCGCACACTTAAGCACACACACACACAACCAGCTACTTTATCACTGAGAATGCGAGGGAGGTGTGAGGGAATAGAAGCTAAGGTTCTCAAAATGTTATTATCTATTAAAAGCCTGAGGAGGAGGCACAGGGCGCCACCGTTACTCTTTATGTCTTCTCTTTGGTTGATTTCAAGGAGAGCTTTTACAAGAGAGGAAATCCACACACTTCCACCTGCGCAAGTGTGGTTTTTGGTAGTCGGTAATTTATTGTTGAAGCTTGAGTCTTGATTCTTGGATCCTGATGTTCACAGCTTGTGTGTGTCTGTGTGTGTTTAAACAGACGTCTAGAGTGGTCCACAAAAGTAGCATTTTACAACAGGATTTAACACACACGCACGCACACACACACAGTCACACTCACAAGGAAGCAATTTGCTCGTCCACAAAAAGAGTGTAATTCGGTAAAGACAGACTGTGTCTCGCTCCCCCCTGTTACTCATGTGTGGCAGCTGGTAACGAGAGGGCCACTGGAAGGCTTAGGGGTTTCACTTAAGTCATTTTGTGCTCAATTAATTTTGTTTATCACAGGAGGCAGTGTGAGATGGTTCGACTAACAGTTTTTAGCATGCTATTACACCTCACTGATATAGATGGAGGATGTGCCTCGCTTTCAGCAGCCACCGATTCACAGGAAGCCGGCGTGCGATTAACCCCATGGGATTCATTTCAGTGAACAATAACACGACAACATCTACATTCATAAGGAAGATGCAACTAGTTTCACATTTGATTCTGCCATAATCAAGCCCTATCTAAAAATGGCTTTGTAGAATTATTCCCATTCATTAGATTTGAGTACAGATCTCCTTTTCTTGCTTAGGGCAACCTCTATCTGTCATTCACTGTGTTCGCTCCCTCAGGGCTAAACCTCTGTGCCTCATGCCACTTCCTGCTCATCAATCAGTCAATTACTGGAGGACTTCCGGGTCAAGGTTTTGGAGAAAAACACTTTTCAGTCCTCCGCAGAGGTTTCCTGTAGAGAGAAGAAAGAGAACATTTTTATTAACAATTCAGACAAAGTTGGAATGCACAGCGTGAGCGTAGCTCAGTCAGCCTTTGCTGTATGGTAAAGGTTAGGGTGAGGGAAAATCCAGTTTAGTGTTTTTTTTTCTTCATGAAATATAGAGTGCAGTATCAAAAAAAAAAAAAAATGTTAGTGTAAAAGTGTAAGGATAAGAGGAGGAGGCCAAGGAGGAAAAGAGGAGGGAGAGGGACAGAGAGGCTTGTGAGATCAAGGTCGTATCCAGGCTTTAGTATTGGTATTCTCCTCAGTGTTAAAGTGATTCTCCGAGTGAATAGTGTTTTCATTCCTCTCCTGAATGAGATTCACAGGAGCATGGAGAGAGAGAGAGAGAGAGACAGAGAGAGAGAGACAGAGAGAGAGAGAGAGAGAGAGACAGAGAGAGAGAGCGGGAGATGTGACAAAGAGAAGAGAAAGTAATTCCCTCCCTCTTTCTCACTTTCTCCATCCTTCCTCCCCCCTGTGCGTTCCCCCTCGGACATACAATAGCAAATGAAAATACAGCGTGGGATAAACAACTTTTATCAGACTTGAGCAAATGAAATCGACTATTTTATTCAATTCTTCATCCCTGAAGCATCCCTTACTCTATCTACCCGGCAACATCTCACCCCTCCAGCTTCAACTGAGAAAAGAAAGAGGAACGTGCTTTATGCAAATTAAATGCTTTATTCTTGATTAGATTACAGACGCAATAATTGTCTTGGATGATTTATGGGTGTAATTTGTTGTCACAAACTGCAATGGAAATAGCTCAGTTGCCATGGCTTGTGCAATGAAGACATTACATCAACACAATTTAGAGCATCTGCTATAAAATCCACTTCAGTGGTCACGTATACATTACATTAGAAAATGAGTTTGTCGAGGACATAGTGTTTTCCAGGATATAAAGGTAAATAATCAAGAAAAGGTCTGTCTTATCCAGGAAATGGCCAGTCGTCACGCTTATTGAGTGAGAATAGAGTCAACAGTTGACATTTAAGGTAGAGACCGAGTACAATGAGAAATGAGATGAAGAGGAAAGAAAGGAAAGTGCAAGCCTCCAGGTGGCCCTTAAACTACTGCTGTGGTAAATTGGAGTGTTTAATAGCCATACTGATGCACTGATTTAGCCTGCGGTAGTCATCGGCCTGTAGGAGTTAGGATGTGGGATTGCTACCCTTGTAGGAGACTGACAAGTGGGAAATTAGGTACTTGCCTTGCCATCCCGCCCCATCTCCAGGTACGGCTGACACTTTATAGCAGGCTAATCTCAACAAGAGCTCCCACTTCACTAAGACCCTGTCACACACAGGGAGAGAGAGAGGGAGAGAGAGGCTCTTCTTCTCTGCCTGACATCGATCTATGACGCATATTGCCACGCTAATCCAATTAATTCTGTTTCGCTTGCAACGCGGTTCACTTTGAGTCATCGAAAATGCATATATAAATATATCTCTGACAGACTGCAATGGGCCGTGCAAAATGCACAAACAGCTAATTCAGGTGGACTTGATTTGGCCGACTCGTTTCTTTTTCTGAAACCTTTGTTTCACACGAATAATGCAGAAACCGAGCAGGGAGAGTAAATGAGGAGGCAGTCAGCTGAAAACAGATCTTTGTGACAAACTTTGTTTCTTTTCTGTCTCTCCCTTCTTCCCTCCCCATCTCCTCCTTCTCCTCCTCTTCGACCACTTTGGTCTCTCTTTGCACAGGCTGAGGTAAATCTGTAGCAGAGGACCAGCAGCAGCAGCAACAACAGCAGCAGTGTTGGTGCGACCATGAGGTCAGAGGCCTTGTTACTCTACTTCACGCTACTGCAAATAGCCGGGGCGGGCTTCCCCGAAGACAGTGAGCCCATTAGCATCTCACACGGCAACTGTAAGTATATCCGTCTTTCTTTTTGCACTTTCCTTCTCTTTGCACAGTTCCTCCTCCTCTCATTACAAGTCCTCCCTTGCCCTCTTCCTGCACTCTTTTTCTCTCTCCTTTTTGTCTTCCACTTTGCAAATCCCCCTCTCGCTATCTCTCTCACTTGTTCTATCCCTTTGCTCCTCCACATCCCTCTCAACCCTTGCTTCCTCTGCAGCTCCCACCTCCCCCGACACTGAATGCATTTTGAAGGCATGGGGTGTAATTTGGCGCCCAAGGATAGGCTCTCTACACACACAAAAATGAAGGACTTAAAGCAGCATTTGAAACGGAGCCCACCCCACATCAAAGGATAATCCACTATTTTTCTGTCGGGCTCCTAATGCTGTGTGTGATAGTCTAAACGCTGTTGCAGGCTATAAAGATACGGTCATTGTTTCCTCTGTTTTTCTCTGTGTTTCTCTCTCTCTGTCCTGCCCTGTCCTCCTCTCTCTGGGCCTAACGCTGTACCAACGCTCCTGGCCAGGAGAGCTGAAAGAGAAGCCAGCCAACCTCACATAGACCAGCTCCTCTATCAGACTGTTTGTTCAAACAAAGCGCTTTCATCCAAAGCCACTAACAATAGAACGATTGCATGGTACAGTGCAGCACATTTTTAGCCTAAAATTATTGGTCGCAGGAGGAGCTCAACCAGCGGCTGAGGTGGGGTTGTGGTTTGACAGTTGAGTTCAAACCCATGAGACACGTGATAAAAACTTTGAAATTCATACACTTCTGCTGCTATTACTGCAGTAAGTACCAGAGGTCGACCATGGATTTTTAAAGGCCAAACAACACGTTGGAGCAGGAAAAAGATGATATATTACACCTCCAGTCGGCCAAACTGATTAATCTGTTGAACTGTAGTTGCTACAGTTGTAAAGTTACACATGCAGGGATTCATTTTTGTCCTCTCCTTGCAGACACGAAGCAGTATCCAGCATTTGTAGGCCACAAACCTGGCAGGAACAACACCCAGCGGCACAAACTGGACATCCAGCTCATCATGATCATGAACAGGACGTTATACGTCGCTGCCAGGTGGGTGAGAGTAGCTGTTTGGTCCGATTTTGGACATGTGTTTTCTCCCACACACAAGAGATTCCTCAAATACTGATGCTATATCGGAAAGAAACTTTTCCCGATTTTCCGTGTGGAATAAAGCAGGCCACTGTAGATTAGGATTAATTAAACTGAGCCAGCGTGCTTCCACTGGGATTATTGAATCCTTTATCATCCCCTCGCTTATTAGAGTTGCTGATTGAATTTGACTTTCAGCGATGAATGATTCTCATCAATTGCTGCCAGTTGAGGATTGTGAACATGTGATTCCCTTTTAACTCTATAATGGCTGAGGGCTGTGAGACCCACAGCAGTCGGGCTGTCGCACTGAACGTCGGAAGCCTGCTGTGCTGTTTTCTTTTAAAGTTTTGGGAATCAGGAGGGACTAATTCTGAGCAAAATGCTGAGACTTTTAAAGCGCTTTGCCGTCTGGGCTTTTTCTTTCATTACCTTTTTGTTGTTTTCTCTTTGGGGCTCACAGTCTGCCAAAACCCCTTTTACCTCGAAGGACATCCCCGAAGACTCATTCCCTCTTTTGGTTTAACAGGCAGACATACAAACTCACACAAACACACACGTGCACAGGCAGATAAAAACTACAGATAAAAAGAAGGAAATTCTTTGTGATATAATCCACATTTAGGGTTTAAATGCACCATTTAGGAATCCTTAAGGCACCTTCTGTGCTGTCAATAAACAGTAATGCAGGACTAATACAGAAGTTTTGACTCCGTATTTGTTGGCAGTCTAGTTGCCCTTGCGAATCGATTTTTAAAACGCTTTGTTTCTCTGCCTGGCTGTTTTTTTTTTTCCCTTGTCTGTCACCTGCCTTTATTGCTTTCTGTCTACCAGTCAATGTGTTTTTCACCTTTATTTTTATGTGACTCAACTTTCAGAGATACTATAGCTCAATTACACCATCTGGAGTCATGGAGAAAAAAACGCCATTGATTTTGACTTCTGTCTTGTCGTCAATATTTCAGAAATGTTCATGTTTCTTCATCTCTGTAAAAACAGTCAGATCCATGTCCAAAGCATCAAGAGACAGGTTTACCCTCAATGCACGCTGGAATACAACAATAAGGCAGCAATGAAAAGGTCTTAATAAAATGGATCCTTGTCCATTTGTCCTGTGCTGTCCACGGCTAATTGAGTGGCAGGCTTGATTGGATACTGTTAAAAGCCACAATAGTGGTCTTTCTTTGTTTTCCTCCCAAGCATGTCAAATTAAGTGGCTGAGAGAGGCTGCTGCTTTAAGTGGCAGAGCTTTTTAACATATCTGTGGTCATTAAGAGGAGGTGTTGGGAGAGTGGGAAAGGAAACAGAGCAAAAGAGAGCGTCTGTGTGTGTGTGTGTGTGTGTGTGTGTGTGTGTGTGTGTGTGTGTGTGTGTGTGTGTGTGTGTGAGCCTGTTGCCCACCTGCTCCACATGGGGTGGCAGGGGCCTGAGGGGTAGGGCAGGGAAATGAGACACAGAAGGTTTATTGGAGGGGTGTGTACATGAGAGAGTGTGTGTTTGAGACCAGTTGTCGCACAGATTTAAAAGTGATTTCCCCTGAGCGATATGTGGTCGTATGTGTGCGTATGGATACACTTTTGGGATGGCGAACATGTGTTGGTGTGCCGGTGGGCGTGGGTGCTACAGCCTGTGATGGTGTCTGCATGTGCGAGGTCACCTAGTGCATCGGTCCCACTCTTGCATACTTGCTTAAAGCAGGCGGGAATCCTGACACATGGCCGAGGTATGTGACCCCCGAATGACTGGAATGGTTGCCTCAGATTAGACCGAGCCGGATGACCGCCATTGATCCTGACACAGAGAAGAATGTTGGAGTCGATTACTTGGACACACAAATGACGGCCTGCGCGCAAAAATCCATCGTGTCTAGCAGGATATCGATAAAGACACGTAAAAGTTGAATGACAAACAGTTTAAGTCAAACGGCGGAGACAATCACTGCTTCAGAAATCAATGTGAAAGCAAGCCAACAGTCAACCCAGCAAGACTCGAGCTACGAAACAACGAACAATGCTGCAGAAAAAAAAAAACAGGCAACATCAATAGTGGCTTTTATGATGGTTGTCCAGTCAAATGACTTGTTTATTCTGCGGCCAGCATCACACAGCTTTGCCATCATGCCTCTAGACCAGTGAGCCTCAGTTCTTGGTGCGCAGCAGCTTGCAGATGGCCACTGTGAATGCAGTCCAAAGCTCAACACTGTTTCAGGCTGTTTTTTGAATGGCTGCTCAGTGTATTAAATCCCTTTGGCTCCTGTTTTGACGCTGGCAATAAAATCACAAGATTTTTAAGCTATGAGATGCATGCAAACATAGCAACTGATGAAATTGTAAATAGACAAAAGTGGCTTAATCCGTAGAGGGAAAGAGGCAAGTCTTTGGCAACGCGAGAACTCAGCAACAGATGCGGTGATTGATAATTCACACTCGGGTTGGAGTCTTGAATGAAATGTATTGATTTGGTGGAATCAGACCCTCTTTTTGCAGTCCTGTTTGAGCCAGTATGTGCAGAGAGATATTGAAGAAAATGGCATCTGCTGATGAGGTCATATGGCTTTTCCAGTACATGTAAAATATCATTAGCTCTCTTAGACTCATGTGTATTGAATGTTGATTATGAATTCAGCACATGACTAGTTTGGTCCCTTATTATTCAGAATCTTATTCCATGACTCAATTTCCATCAGCTGCATTATCTAGAGGGACGGTGCAGCCTGATAACATATCACACTGCTGTCGTTTCATATGCAGGCTATCAAACAGCCTCCTGTTTGTTCAGTTTTAACAAGACAAGCATTGGACTGACTATAGTGCTGGTTTCTCTCACTTATCTGCCCTTAAAAAGAGGGAGGAGTAGTAATTTTTCTCCTCACAACACCCTCTTTAAATCACTCTCCACATACAGATGCAGGTTCACACAGAAAATAGTTATGAATCTGCGAGAGGTGTTTGTGAAGTCATTGATGAATATGAGATTCAAACTTGCAGCAATTCGGCTTATGTGAAGCCGCTGTTTCATACATTTTTATGGCAGCAATCAGTTGTAAATTATCCATGATAAACTGAGACATGATGTGTATTAAAGTTCAGGTAATGAACATAAAAACTTCTTCATGTACAAGCTCAGTGGTTTATGTGGGTCTGTTGTCATGTGTGTTGTAGGTGTTTAGCAGCAGAGTCACGTTCAGTAAAAGCAATAAACTGTTCTTGATGCAGTGAGAGATGGACGCAGGAGGATTTCTATCCCAGCACTCCATATTTCATGGTTAGGGTACACTATGTACAGCATTCAGAGGGAATTCATCACAGTGCAATGGGAGATTTATCACTCTGATCTCTAGAAAATATCTTTGTGCACATGTGTGTCTGTGTGTGTGAGTGTGTGGGCATGAATATGAGTGTGTGTGTGGCTGTAACCACTGCGAGTCATGTCAATGTCACTCCACTCCACTGTGTGTTCAATCAATGGGTTTGATTGAAGCCACTTTCCATGTAGCAGTCAGACAGACATATCCAAACTCTAATCTTCATTCTCTTTTCTTTTCTTTCTTTTTATGCCTTGGGGACATCAAGCTCATTGCTGTCAGTCCTGAAGATGTCAGTAGAAACTGTGTGTGTGTGTGTGATCCTGGATTTCTACCTTTGTGAGAACTACTTTGAGTCTTAGATCATCAGAGTGTTTTAGAGACACTTTTTTTATGTGCAAAAAATCAATCAGCTGAAGAAGCCAAGACTCTCAGTAACACAAATAAGATGGATATGAAACAAAAAGAGTTAAAAAGCTTAACAAATATTTATATAAAAGCGAACCAATCATATACATACACATCCATATCAGCCAATGGGGCAGCCATACTTATTGGCTTGGTTTATGATTGTGTGGCTTAAGGTCAGTCTTATTGTCAAAAAGGTCTGGCTAACATGGGTGTCTCATTTGAATCATTATTATCTGCCTGCTTCTATTCAGCAAAGTCATTTGGTGTTATTTTTATAGAAATTATGGCTAAAACCCAGGATGTATGAAATTTCCTTTGAGATTAGGTGAAAGGTTTGAGAACATGTGGAGACATGAGAGACATGCAGAGAATGAGACAGACAATCCATACATAACTGTGCATGTGTGTGTGTGTGTGTGTGTGTGTGTGTGTGTGTGTGTGTGTGTGTTACTGTATAGCCTGCTTAGCGAGCGTGCCCCAGGTTTCTCCACATGCAGGGCATAGTCGTCATTCCCGACCCACAGTCGGTCTTCACCATGGTAACACCAACCACACTCTGTTTACACCCCTCTATGAGGCTGAGAAGCATGGGAACCAGAGAGAGAATGCGTGTGTGTGTGTGTGTATGTGTGTGTGTGTGAGTGAGAGACAGATCTGTGTGAGAGTGGAGAAATTTGTGGTTGCTGTTAGCAGACACAAAGACACACACATACACACTAAAAATCCTGATTACCTTCCCTCAGTTGAGTCCTCTGGAACAGTCGTGCCTCTGTGGCTGCTGTTCTTCCCTGTCGGGTCTCTTTGGGTCTCGCAGTGGAGGCCACTAGAGTCTCCATTATTGTAGCTGCACCAAATCCTGTTAAAACCCACTAATGACTGGGATTACACGGTTGCCTCCTCTCCCTCTCCTCACAGCACCAGCGACATCCAGCCACGTCCACACTCTGAAACAAAGCATGCAGCTCCAGTGATCATAATCACCTGAATTAAAAATTGGAGCAAGTTTCCATCCAAAAAAGTACCTCAGAAAGTTTGCAAAGCACATTCTTTCTTGTAAGGCGTTCAGCAAAGAGCCTGGAAACAGTGATTTACGCTTTCGAATAAATGTCACGTTATTATAACAGCAGGAACTGAAGTTACAGATTGTTGTGGCTACTCCGGTCAGTTAGAGAGGCACACCCAGAGTGTTGGTGCCAAGCTAGAATTTGTGTTTTTGCAGCCTGTGCATACTGCTGATTATCAATTATAAATATACAGCAGCCTCCCTCTGTTACCAATAAAACAGAAATGACCAACACTAAAGAACAAGAGTGAAAGAAATTAAATAACTGCCAGTGGACAACACAGAGAGCTATAACCAATATAAGTGGATGCAGCCACTTTTTTTTTTACACACCATGTAGAACACACACACACACACACACACACACACACACACACACACACACACACACACATTTTACCCTAACCTTAACCTTAACCCAAGTCTTCATCCTAAAATTTGATGATTTTCATTACGGGGACCTGCATTTTGTCCCCATGAGGAAGGTGAGTCGCCACAATGTGACCGTGAAAACAGATGTATGTCGCCACAATGTGAGGAATACATGGCCACACACACACACACACACACACACACACACACACACACACACACACACACACACATACACACACACATAGTGCTATGTTGCAGTGGCTGTTCATGTCTCTGTAGTTGTTTTACTCTGAACGTCATTCTCTGAACCCTGTGCACCACGAAATCCTCTTTTGAAACACGTTGAGTTGAATGAAGCTCTGCTGTCCCAACTGTGACAGAAATGATGAGAAACAGCAGAAAGTCCTCCCACACCTCACTGGAGGTGAAGTTCCTCAGCAGTCAGAAGTCACCGCTGGGGATCCCCTGTGAGAATTTTAGCATCAGCCTGTGTGCGTTTGATTTGGGCCACTTCGCATGCTCGCCGGGTGGAGCGTAAAATCAGTGATTAACGTAGATTTTTTAAAACCATGCCAATAATAATCCTCCTGATGCTCGACCAGTGAATGTACGCAGTCAACATGTATGTTTTCCAGCTTTTGTCCTCCTTGTACATGTTTCTCTGCCCTCCTGCAGACACACCAGCAGCTTCAGACAGACAGACAGCTGAACAGACAGACAGGTGAAGAGCCGAGTCAAAGTCCTTGAGTCCTTTCTTTTGCTCCAGTCTGATACATAGTTGTGATAGAAAGTACTGGCTGAAAAAATACTCAAAAAAAGTAGAAGCACACAAACAAACTTTGTCACAGTGATGAGATTAAATGTAATTGTTACTTCCACCCCTGGTTATTACATTGATTGCATTTGTCCTTGTCCCCTTGATACTTGTGTTGATGCTATATTGTATGTTGTTTGAGTATTACTGGCTAGGTTTGGCTGTTTGCCTAATGTTAATGCAGTGCACAATAAACAGTGAGGCAATGGACAATCTAATCTAAATGCAAATGCCTTGGGTATGATTTTGATCAGAAAGATGTGGATATACTTAGTAGATTGTGTATTAAAACCAAGTGGCAATCTCCAGTGATGAAAAATCAAGTGCCAAAAACTGCAGTTCCTTCAATGTCCACTTGAGGCTAATTTCAAACGCGAGTCAACTCCCATGAAACATGGTGTGATCTGACCCATCCCTTTATCGTATGTAAAAATGTTAGCAATATTGCCTAATGACGTGTTCTGTGAGCTGGCGTGCACAAATAATTAATTCATGGGCACAAATTACGTATGTCAAAAGCACATATTGCCAAGTTGAGAGCATTGATTACCAATTCCTTTACTTACTGGGCCCCCTAGCGATAAAAATGGAGCTGTGGGAAATATTTAGAGAACCATTTTAATCAATAAATGCAAAAAATAATCACATCTTCTATGCACTTATTATGCATGCCTGTCTAATTGCGCTAAGTGTGCATGCTCAAAACATGCCCCTCACCCCACTGACCCAGCCGCACACAAAAACACACATACACTCATATGCACACACTCACAAAAGGAAATGTGGAGAGAATGTAGAAAACCATAATGACAACTTCAGCATTCGAAAAGAACAACCTGCCTCAGCTTGGGGGTGAGTGAACCCTGGCTTGTTGTATTTCATGCCACCACATCACCGAGGGCCTCTCTATGCCCTGAGCCCATTCAGAACCTCAACAGCTCCCTTCACAGCCCAAAGGTGCCTGCTGGCTTCCCCGGTTCCCTCCCATCTACTTTGTGAAGAGGATTTGAACCAGGGAAAGCCACAACAACATACAATGGACCCTCCTCTACCACCCATGATCCCGTTAGGAATATGGGTGAAGAGGGTGATGAGAGAGAAAAGGCGGGAGGTGGAGAGGAGGGTGGACGTGCAGGCATTTAGTTTGCGGAAAGAGGGGTGGTAGCGAAAGGTGCGGGGTGCATGCTAATCGCGTCCCTCTCTTTTCTGCTACCGGAGTGCGAGATAGTTCGACAAAGGCCCAGCAGATGGACCAAGCTGGCCCGCCGTCACCCCAGAAGAAATGCGCTGTTATGAAAACGACATTCTTCCACACAAAGCCCCTGTGTTCTCATGGCCACGCATGGCTACATGTCCGACGGAGACCTTCTATGTCACTCTATAGCACTCAATCTCACACTCTTGCCCGCGCTCAGTCGGTCTACTGTCCTGCCTTGATCATTCAGCTCTTTCTCTCTGTCTGTACCCATCTTTTTTCAGCGCCTCCATATTTGTGTCTGAGAGGATATTTGCATACCTTCCGTCCTACTCATACATTTTTGTCACTGAATATCGGGAAACGCAAAGCCCACGCCAAGTGATTCACATTGACAGCCAATTGTCTGCACCCATTGGTTGTCAAAAGCTTCTGTTATCCAGCTCCCCTCAGAATCTCACGGTGTTTCGAAATCCAGCAGCAGCAGCAGCAGCAGCGCGGCCGCGGTGTAGTAGGCCCTTATGTTTTTTGTAACAGCACTGCGCCATCCTCAGAGCATGTTTGATTCATAGTTTACAGTCCAGAGTGAGAAAATGATTGGGAAGAGAATGACGTGCAGCAAAAGCGTCTCTGGATTTCAGTAAATGAAGTCACTCGTAAACATGTATCCAAAGTGAAGGCCTTGTCACACAAGACAAATTCAGATTGATTTGAACCAATTAGATCTGAGCCCAGTGGTTGGCATAGATAAGAAGTTTTCAAACTGCGAGACGCATCTCCCCAGGAGGGCACTGGAGAGTTGAAGGAAAAGACTTGAGGCAAAGATAATGCGTGAGGGACAGCAGACAGTTTCATACTGTTGTTCAAAAAACAACAGGAAGTTAGTTAATGTAGTTCTGCGTGCTGATTTGGCCCACTTATTAACCCGGCCAACAGTTGGAGCAGCAGCTGTAGTCGTGACTCACAGCTCGTGGAGGAAATTAAGATATTTCTCAATCCTTATTGCCCAATTGCTGCAGTTTGGGTAAAAACTGACATTTCCCTGAGTCACAACTCTTTCAAATTGAACACAGACATGATACACATAGTGTTAGACTCTGACAATATCATAACCTCTTTATCATTATGTCCAAATTAACATCCATATATCTGCTTAGAAATCAGAGAAAAAGATCCTCGTAGCTGCAGAACTACTACTGGGAACTGCTAACAGCTAATCTGGTGCCAGTTTGCCAAACTATGAATAAATGTGGGCTAAAAAAATGGGTCTCAAGTAGTCGCCCACAGGCCACAGGGATGGGCACAGTGTCAGACTTTGAAAACCCCTGGTATAGATTAATTATGATGTGGTTTGATTGGGCTCAAGACTAAAGCCGTAAGCTTCCTGACAATTCCTGATAATTTTGTTGGACTTGGTCTGAAACGTGTGGTGGGAGTGTTTCAAGATTCAGCATGAAATGTGACATTAACTGAGGCAAGAGTTAAAGGGAGTTCAACTCACGGCGAAGAGGAAGAGAATAAATAAACTGGCATTTGCATTGTTTTGACAAACAACATTGTGAGTCGTTTTCAGCTTGTGTTCTGCACTTGATCAGTTATGACAAAACCTTATTTAAAATCTACACAAATTAAGCAGAAAAACAGCAGCGTAACATTTTTCATTCTGCACTTATACATCTGTATTGTAAGTGAATTCTACTCTGCAAAACAATAAACAATATTAAGTAACACAACTTCGTGCTGCTGCATCACAGAACGAGGTCGTATCATTACTCTTTTCTGCTCTGGCAAGACAGCAGCATTTACTCAGATCGGTTGTTTAGTCTGATCTGTGCTCAGCGGACAAGAACAGACTTGAAATCTGACCTTGGCTTTTGGCCGCGAGGTCAGTAGGGCCCTTGTCTTTTTTTAGTTTTTGAGGAATCATAACAGGAAAATATTCTTAAAAAAGCGAACAAGATGAAGTGCTGATATCTCTAGCCACTAAGCTGTAAGTGTGCTATAGTTTATAGGACCTCTGTTGGTTTCTTTGATATCTAAACTCCCTGTTGGTGGTGACACATGACAGACTACGCCACAATAACATAACTTTGCCTGGAAATAAAAGCAATGAAATGTTGGATCATGTATTACACGGAGGTTTGGACTCAAAATCTCTAAAATGATTTAGTTATTAACTAAACAGAAACCACCGGCAGGCTTGACTCTAGGAAATCAATTTTTGAAACTTCAGATTTGCTGTCTACTGTCTACATTAATGTTAAGTGTATTCGCTTTGTAGTTAACGGTCTACAACATACAATATCAGCAGTGCAGACCTTGAAAACCCTGTGTTTGCTTTCTTGTCCTCTCTTCTTCCCCATGAAGTTCTATCGATGTGACTCACACACCAGAGGGAAGTGAATAAGTTGTAATATGAGTTCAGGTGCACTGGAGGAGAGGTGAAAGGGTGCATGTGTGTGTTTGTGCGAGCATGTCTCCCTCCACATGTGTGTGTTTAGAGAGCTGGTGTTGACACAGACACAGCCGCTCCATTGTCCTCCTCCATCTCCAGTCAGGATGTTTGAGGGACGCCTCATCGCTTGGCTCCCTCTAATCTCTGCTGGAACCAAAAACCCTGCGGCTGGAAGGCCTCGGCCCTCGAGGATGCTGTCAGCACCGGGGCAAGAGAGGCACAAGACAGGGAGCATAGCTGGGAAGGTTACTGTCGAAAATTATGGAGCAGTCAATTATAGATTTCTCATGAGCAGTTTTAAAATTGCAGGCAGTGAAATAACCCACGGGATTACACTAAATCCGCCAAGTAATCCTCTGATTTAATAGCTTTTGATTTAGCTTTGTCTTTTTAATATAAGTTTGAATTAAATAAAAAGATATAAATGAAGTTAAAAGAACAAGTCGCTGAACTTCAGGAGACATAGCTCAACGTTATAGTGATATCGTCTATCAGTGTTATAACCCGTCGTTGTTCCTTTGCATTTAAATGTTTCCTCCTCTCTGTCTTTCCTCTATCTTTTGCAAATCACAGCTTCCGTTCCAATAATCAGATTTACTGTCACTTCATGATATGTTTGCTGTTTCCTTGGCAGCAAGGTGAAAGAAACATTGAAACACAGAAAGGCCATTCAGGAACCCTGGAAATTCAATCCAGATCAATTAGCCTGAGCGGTAGTGCTACCAGAGACATTAATGAAAAACATTCTGCCAGCAGATTTAGACTGAAATGCTTGATTTTTAGTCGTATCGGTGTGACAGTCAGCATCTGGCATTTGCTCAAGCAACTTGAATCTGTCATGGCCGAATATTACATGAAAATGTTTTTAATTTCAATCCATTTCAAAGAACAGGAATATTTAGTTATGGTCATCCATTGGGAGGGACTAAGCGGGCAGGCATGAGGAATCACAGGTAGATTTTATTTACCCAAAAATGAAGAAAGCAGCAGACCTTCAGACTTGACAGACTTCAGTTTATACAGGTTAACCTGAGAAAATGGTACAGCCATAAACAGAAATGAGAAAGTTTAGTTTAAATGAAAAAAGAGTTTTTTCAACCACTGGAGTGAGAGAAACACTCTGAATGACTAATAGCTTGTTTTACCTGTTTCATTCAGTGTTTGATCTCTGTGTCGACGTGGAAAGGAACAGAAAACAGCAAAAAAATGTCACTGGCAGAGATTTCGCCCAGGGCCTCACCGGAAATGTGTCCTCTCCCGCCGAGAAAGCAGCGCTGTTTTCTTAATTTCAACTGCTCCCAAAGATTAATTATTCAATTTAAGCGTCATGGCTGATAATGTACAGTAGACTGGGTTTTATCCTCGAGGAGATGGCGGTGGCCCCCAGGAAAGAGATAAAAGTGGATTCATTTCAAGATGCCTGTTCCTCCAAAGACTTTATTAGATTTAGTTAATGAGAGAGCAAGGCAGGCTGACTGGCTGAGCGCAGGTTGGGGAGCTGGAACGTAATTAAGCCGTGAGTCTGACGATGCCACTGTTATACACTTTGATTAAAAACACGTTCAACAGCTAATCTCCAACAAATTAAAGCAGTTACATCGTTTGGCACGGTCACCTTTGGTTCTGTCTTCAAACGAGGAAAATCCCTTTTTCTTTCTGTCTCATCCGCCCACACCACTTCTACACCTTCTACCCCCTGCCCCCTGCTGCACCCTCTCTCTCCCTGTCTGCACCCTAATTCTCCATGGTAAGTAGGTGTAGCTACTTGCATGGTCCACCAGCCGGTCCGTCTGTCTTAGATGTAGTTAACCCTTGTGGTTTTTATGTCTTCCATATGCCCTGCTGGGGCCTATATGGCTGGATGGCGTAATACAGGAGAAGCCTGTATATTTCCAGGCCAGCACACACAAGTCTTCTTGTCTGAGCTATAATGAGTGTTAGTATAGATTTCCTGTGGCTCAAACACAAGGCTTAATTGACCTGAACAGCTCTGAGTGACTTGGCACCTCCCGTCTCAACCTTCCCCTCCTCCCTCACACCCCCTCAAGACCTTTCTCGGGGACAAAGAGGCTTTGTCCTCAGGCCTGCGCCACAGCGCTCTAAACCTTTGTTGAGTGTTTCTGTCTGACAGAGCAAATAGCTCTGGCCTCCTTTTGTTTATTGTCATTTTTGAAGTTTGAACAAAGTTTATACAAAGCCCCATTTTCTGACGTTGTTTGCAGCCTGCAGGGGGAAAACAGAGGGAAGCAAAGAAATGGGTTTATTGTTTGTTGAATTTTTGACTGTCTGCTGCTGTCTGACCCTTTATCTTCTCATCACTCTCCGTTCTCTCTCTCTCTCTCTCTCTCTCTCTCTCCCTCCATCACTCGCAGGGATCACATATACACGGTGGACACGGACACTGCCAACAGTGACGAGATCTTTTTCAGTAAGGTGAGTGAGACGTCTGTCTCTTTGAGGACGTGTTGTTCTCGGCGTGCTGTGATTGACAACGTAACCCTAATAACCCGGCTCTGTGTGCCACTGTGTGTTTATGTGTGCACGTGGGTGTATACGTGTGGCTGCCAGCAGTCTTACTCACCCGCTCACCGGTGTGAGCTTGCCGTGCTCGCCGGTCTGACCCCGTTAAGAAGATTATCCAATCAATCAGCTAGCAAACCGCCTGCGTCATCCTCACTCATCAGTGGGACAGCAGGAAGGTCTGATGGGTATGTAACGGAAGCTGAGAGGACAGTGGAGGAAGTGAGAGAAGAGGAGCTGGGGAAGCGCATAAAAGAAGATGAGTAGGAAAAAGACAGGGAAGAAAGGACAGAAAAGAGGGAAAGGTAAGATGAGATGAAGGAGGACAAGATGGCAGCAGTGGGGAACAAGATCCCATTGTATATTTTCAGATTATTCAAAAAAAAGCACTTTATATTTACATACGCCCTCGGCTGTAATAACCCACTCTCCATCTCATTCCAGCCACTCCTTGCTGGCATCACTTTCCCTTAACATAATGCATGCAAACAGAATTCAAACAAGGCCATTCTCGTGTATACAACAACCCGCTTTCCCTCCACCTCATCCACTTCAATGTCAAAGCCCGGCGAGTGGGTCTTAATGAAAGCAGGCTGCAGATGAAAGGCTGGTGGGAGACGCGCAGATTGATTGATGACTGAGGGTCTTTAATCAGTGGCCGAGCTCCAAACATGTTGTACAACAACGGCGGGAACTCGATGGTCTGAACCAGCGGCTCGGCGCTGACCCTCGGGCCACGCCGGGGAAGGACGAAAAGATGTGTGTGTGTGTGCGTGACTGCATGCCAGATATAACTTAGCAATGACTGATAAGTGTGTGTGACAATGAAAGAGGGCTTATAGGTTTATGTGTTTGCAGTTGACTGGCAGGTATCGGCCAGCACTGACCTGCAGGTCAAGGCAGTGTATATGTGTGAGTGCGTGCGTGTGTGCGCGCGCGTGCATATGTATGCACAAGTATGGCCAACCTATCAATCCACAGAAATGAGCTCTCAGCTCTGAGGCAGGATCTGCCCTTGGAAAGACTGTTCTGATCAGGGGTCAGTATCGTATTTCCTCCTCACTGGGAGAGAATGAGAAGTTCAAGGAGGTAAACTGATCTCCAATCAGCGCTTAGAATAAAGTTCACCTCAGAGCAGGTGCCTCATTAGGGGAATCGATGATGGAGAATCTCAGATGATGATTATTGATCTCAGTATAGATTAGTTATTGAGCTCCTCAGTGCCTCCCAACTGAATGTTTTTCTTGTTTGCCTTCTCTCCCTCTCCTTGTCTCCTTGTCTCCTTTGCTTCCGTTGTTTTTTCTCCAGAAAATGACATGGAAGTCCAGACAGGCAGATGTGGACACTTGCAGAATGAAAGGGAAGCATAAGGTAGAGAAAACACACACACACACACGCCCAAACACCGCAACTTCTGTGCTTACACCCTAACTTTATTTATAGAGCAAATGTTACCCTGTTCTTCACGAGACACTTCTTAAGCGAATCACACATTATACAATGCAGGCAAGCTGTAACAGATGTAATTTCTCACAGTCTCTCTGTTTCTTTCTCTCACACTCACACACACACTATCACACAGGAAACCCTGAAGGTGCAATAACACACACCTGCGGTTCATATAACTTCCTGCTATCACAATTTATAGAGCGCATCAGTGACAATCTTCATATCAAATAGCAGTATTATTATATCTTCACTGGATTTATTATAAGTTCTAACAACTGCGCAAAATGAATAATGATTTCATTATTGTTCCATAAAGACAGTGAAGGGAGCATTACAATTTCCTGTAAATATGTCTTAATGTACCATGATGAAATGCTGCATTTCATGATTACATGCTTGATGATGCCTCTCACTTTGCTGTAGAGAACTACATGCGGCACTTCAAAAAGAAAGACTAGAAAGAGCCCCTCGTTTTAAAAACCACATGTGGCTTTCAGTGTGAAAGTGTCTATTGTTAAAAGACACAAATGTCACCACGGACCTCCTTTCTTCTTTCTCTCCCGGCTCCCTGAAGGACGAGTGTCACAATTTCATCAAAGTCCTCCTGCAGCAGAATGAAGAAACCTTGTTTGTTTGTGGGACAAATGCTTTCAACCCCTCCTGTCGAACCTACAAGGTAAGGCCGCAGACACATCTACACACATACACACGCATAGAAACAGCTCTTTGGTGCACTTTGATCATTCTAGGACCTCAGCGGCAGGCTTTTTGTCAGACATATTGTGCACATATAGCTCTTAAAACTCCTTTTCGCTCAATCTCCTGGCTCTCTTTTTCTTTTTTTCCTCTGTGACGCACTCATACACACACTAAGGGATAATTTTTACATGCAACCTCAACCGTGTAGTTGACGGGGAGGGTGGCTATGAAGCGACGGACATAGATGGATGACTTTCACAACTCAGCAGGCCCTCCTGCTATGTCTTTATCTCCAGGTGTACTTTGACACGCTCGATTTAGAAGCAGAGAAACTTAACTACCTGCCCTCTTGCACACACACACTGAAGTGAGGGTGCAGTCCTGAAATCTGATTCAACCCTGTCCGGTAAACAGACGCCTTGCTGGCCATATTCATGCGGGCATGTCTGGAGTAGCTTCAAGATTCCGTCAGGAAAAGAAAAACCACCTTGTGAAGATGCATTTAATGAGCTCGGGTCAAAGAAAGAGCGCAGGTCGACGTTAAGATAGAGATGTCACAAAAAGATAGATGTGGAGAGAGAGAGAGAGAGAGAGAGAGAGAGAAAGAGAGAGAGAAAGATTGGCACAGAGGGAAGCAGATGGACAGAAAAAGAGAAAACACACACACAAAAAAAATAGATTTTAAGGCATACAGGCAGGCAGGAAGACAAACATAAAAAGCAGACGGGCTGTCTCCAAACTGCTGCCGAAAATGTCCCAATTTCTTCCTTCCCTAGTGACATAAATATGATGTTTTTTGATGCCTTAGTGTGAAAAGTGAGCAGCATTGCCATTACATTGAATAAATCTCAGCTCATTCATGAGACAATTTAACTGCCTCTGCAAGCTGCAGCAGCTGGGGTGACCGAGCATTAGGAGAGCAAAACGTGGCACCGGAAGAAAATAGCTACATTTAATTGGTAATTACCAAAATTTGATCAAACTTTAAGGCACGTACTGCGCCTGAAATATGCTCAAAAGTAGCAAAAGTGCAGGAAACATGGTTTCAACTTCACTGTCATTTCATTGAAGCATGTGGAGGGGTTATTTTGCAGACTAACTATGAGCCAATCATTCAAAGAAATCATACAAATACAAGTCATATCAAACAACATCATATAGGCAGAGAAAGAAAGATGTGGGAACAATCAGGCAGACAGACATGCAGGCAGCAAGAAAGGCTCAGCAGAGGTTCTGTCCTGAAGGATGTTATTGTTTGGTTTGTTTGGATGTGATGCGATGGTCACAGCACATCTAGATGTTATCTAGGTGGCCTGTGGGGAAAACTCTCCTGCTTTGGTTCACTAGATCTGTTTACCAGAGAAAGAAGACATCTCCGCTCCGTTGCCTTTGTGGTTCAGCATGCTAAGCACACAGAGTGGACGTCTTTCAATTGACTGACTCCTCCTGCGGCGAAAGGGGGATTTATGTCTCTGCATTTATCAGGCGTGGTTAGCTTTAGCAGCTCCTCCGGTTATGGCTTCAAGGTTTGTGTGTTAGCTGTTGCTGCACTGATATTGCTGCTACTCTGGTGGAGTTAAAGAGAAGTGTTGTAAAACAAAGTGAGGATTGATAAAATACACAGACACACGCACGTTTGCCTGTGTAAACATACCGATCAATGTGCACTGTACATAGATTACTGCACATGACAGGCAATGTTAACCTAATCTCAAAATAAATGAGGAATGTTTGTTAAGAAGAAGACACATCTGTCCATAGCACGATGGTAAAATACAATAATTTTATTCAAGTCTTCATTTAAATATTTTTCCATGTTTCCAATTTGCACAGTCCAATTAGCCCTTGCATATTTTAGTGAGTCAGTTTAATGTGCTTGCAAATGCTCTTTCCCCTAAAAAATAATTCCACTGGCTGCACTGCAATTATTTCCGTTGAATAAAATAACCATTTTTGACTGGAAATAATTGAATGAATGTGACATGACTAAATTCAGATGAAATATTATGATACTGACAGCATTTAAATGTAAGAATTATGACTGATCGCTTGCACGCAAATGTGCAAATGTACGTAGAAATGCATGCAGGCACATGTGTAGGGAGCAGTGTGCATGCAGCCATACAAACACTGACAACTGTGCAAACAGGCAAACAAACACATTTTGCAAAATCATCACACACACGCACACACACCCTGTATTGCTGGCAGGCTGGCAGGCTCTCTGGGCAGATACCAGGCCTTTGATGGCGTGCTGGGTTCATCCACTCTGCTTGGTCAAAAGTGTGTGTGTGTGTGTGTGTGTGTTTGTGGTTAAATCCACCTTGGCCACAGTTTGCCTCTCCATCTCCCCAGTGTGACAGCGCTGAAAAGAGCTTCTGTTTTGGGGCCAGCCTCATCCCACATTAATCAACAACGCTGCAAGGGCGAGCGGGAGGGAAGGAGGGATGGAGGAGCAGCAGAGGTGGAGGGAGACGAGGGGGGGATACAGAGGGTGCAGGGAGGGCTCCTGCCCAAACCAGCAACACCCCACGCTCTCCTCTGCTCCAACACCTTGCCTGCCTGGTTACCTCTTCATTTTTTACCTCTGTCTGGTTTTCTTTTTTAACAAACCGACCAATTTTCTCTCTTCATCAGCTTTTTCTTGTTATCTGCCCCTTCACTTTGTGTTGATAGTGTCAACACACGCACACACACACACACACACACACACGCACACACACACACACACACACACACACACACACAGAGGAAAAAAAAAACAGACACCTTGGCAGCCATGGCACAGTCCTCTCCCTCGGCACCTCACAGCACCCAACTACCCTCTCTTCTTCTATTCATCCTCCCTCCCTCCTCCTCTCCTGCCAGCCTTAATTCCTCTCCCCCTCCATCGCTCCCACCACTCCGCCATCTTTCCCTCTGTTGCTTTCTCCCTCTGTCACTCCCTTGCTGTGTTGTAATAATAAACACCCCATCCAGCTGGGCTGATATATGACTGGAGTCAGTTTCATCGCCTGTTGCCGGGCGAAGCGGGGGCAATCAGTGGGGGGGCTTGGAGGCAGTGGGTCCCAGGTGATGCGTCCTGGACTTGTACTGCTGGACTGAGGTGTCCTGGGAAATTTTATCTGTGCCAAGTCTTTGCATTTGAAATATGATTAATGCACACAGAGGGATTTATTGTAAGGCGCAAATACATCCACACATCTTTCTATATTACAGCTGTGTGATTGACATAATGTTCATTATGAAGAAAGACAATAGCATGCAGTATAAAAGATAATGATTGTACATCAGAAGAGACTCATAATTAACTGAATTATTGTTTCATTTGTTCACCATTTGTTCGCCATTCTTGTCGCCAAAGATCAATCATTTTAAAAGTTGAGGGTAAAGATAAATGAGGTTTTTCCTCTGTTGGTTAAAATAACAGATTTCTTTCAACAGTACTCCAGTTTCCTGCTCAAGTGTAAAGATGGCCATGGAAAGGGTTCATCCTCCCAGGGCTCAGAAACAGGTTGCAGAGAAATGGGCCATGACTATTAATCTCCCAGGGAGATATGTCCTTGTTTGCTTTACACAACCGCTTTTGGCCCAGGTGTGATCTTGTGCTCTTGACCTTTATAGATGGAGAAGGTTGTGTAGGCGGAAATATGGACTGAATATAAAGAAATGTGTGGGGACGACTGAATTCTGTAAAAGAAAGAGTTTCTTCTTCTCCTTTATGATGATTAATACGTCTTTGGCTGCCCTCTCTGGCACCAGCAATTAGGACAAAATCATAAATCAAAATCAGAGGAAGGTTTTGGAACCGCCGTCGTCAGAGAAATTAGATTTGCGTGCGGATACGCCTCAGAAAATGCTCTGCGCTGTCCTTATTCTATAAAATAAACAAGGAAACAGCAAACAGTTAATAAGTGGGACACTGGCTCGGTTTACCCTAAGTTTGTCCTCAGTAAGATTTCACAAATCCCTCAGCAATAATAAATAAAGCCCATAAAGGAGTCATAAAAACAACAAAGACACGGAGGCAGAACGTGTCCCTCACCCCGAGTACTGAAGCTGATGCTGAACCAATTATAACACTCCTGATGGGCATGTTTTGGATCTACAATGTGTTTGTCTAATTAATTAGCATATAGCCTATGGAAAACACCAATGAGCTGTTGTAGTAATTAATTCATCTCGATACTCTGCACCCCAAGCCAAGGTTACTGTACATTCGTCTGCTAAGCTACAGTAGATCCCTACAGAACAGTGTGTTGTTAAGGCGGCTCTGACGAAGTGTGACAGCGCTCCTGTTCCCTTCCCATTACTTTGAATTGTGTTTCTACAAAGCTGAAGCACTTCTTTATTTTCTGCAGCTAGTGGAGCTGACAGCATAATACGGTTTTCCTGGTAAATAATGCAAAAAAAAAAAAAAAAAACCATCTGGCTGTTTAAGCATCAAATATCTTTATGGTAATGTCTGTAAACGTTGTGGTTCAGTGTGGCAGTTTTATGGATCGCTCTTGCCAATTTTTTAAATGCTGAATATTGCTTTGGACAAGGCTAACAGGAGCAAGTGAGCACTCGGCTGTTGTTCCTCCACACATGCCAGCTTGACGGGAGACCGGAGCCGTACGTATATCTGCGGCCCGGCTGGGAGTGTCTTCCTCTGTTCAAACGGCAGGAATAGATCAGTGACAGCCAGCCAAGCCCTGTAGACAGAGGTCACCGCCTCGGTGAAATCAACCGAGGGATGGAGGGGTGGGGGTAGCTGCTGTGGCGGGAGAGATATCTGAGTGTGTGTTTGTGATGTGTCAGAGAAGGAGGGAGTGTTTGTGTTCAGTAGCTGACACAGAAGCTGCTGACGTTTCAAGCTTAACCGAGTTGCCCTGTCACTCTGTACATCCAGACGCTCTGATTCAGTGGACGCACCTGACCTTCAGCTACTCACGTCCCTTATGATTAACACAGTCTAATCTATAATTACAGTCTCCCCTGTCTAATAACAATATATATCTTCAAACCAGCTTACCTCCATATATTATCCTCCTGTAATTTCCGAAGAAACAGAAGGAATTTGAAATCGAGAAATCCGCCGCTGCTGCTGGTGGTTCTGTGTTTGTTGTAAAAGGTCACTTGTAATTTTCTCTGCCAAATCAGCCTCAACAATTTCTCTGGCAGGCTTTTCCAGCATTGCGCCGGAGTGTGTGTGACCTTTTTAGTGGGCAGATGATAACCGTTTCCGCCGAGACAGGAATAGAAAACAAAATGACCTGTTTAGAGACCAGAAAGGGCGGCGTAAGCAGTTTGCAGCTTTGGCAAGCGACGCTCCTCTTTGTCGAGAGAAAGGGAAAAAGTGAGGGAGCGGGGAAGTAGAGTAGGGGAGAGATAGAAACAGAGATAGAGAGGAAAAATGACTATGTATTGTCATCTCAGACGGCAAACAGTGTGTTCAGTAATCTCTCCTGACCTCAGCCTGCAGCCAGCGGTGTGGCCTCTTCTCTTCTCTCGCGCGCGTGTGTGTTTGTGTGCATCTCTGGTCTTTAGCTGAGGTAGAGCGTGTCCTTAGGCATGCTGGGGAAGACAAGCCAACCCATGGTGGAACGACACTGACCTTTCACCCACATCTGATGCTCCGCACTGCAACCAAACTGGGCGCAAAACAAGAAAATCTTGTCTGAATTCCAATTCACAGAGATCATCACCACTCCGCACCAAACTACACCAGTAGTGCTTCGTAAACAATGGACTAGGCCTCAAAAAAGCTCATGGAAATGGGACTACTGAGTGACTGGATGACAAAAGTTGGGATAAACTACACTCCCAGTGCTAGGAAAGGACATTTTACATTGTCGTAGTGCAGAATTAAAACTAGGATCGCTCCTGAAATATACTTGCCCAAGGAAAGGCTCTAAGCACAAGACAGAGTTGAGGCTGTAAAATATAAAATAATAACTACTGTATGATCTACTATTTAAAGACCACTGTGGTTTAGCAGAGATTTCTCACGTTCCCCGCTCAGGGCCGTGCACTCAGCCGTTTTTTTTCTTCGCCCATTTGTTCCCTCTTCACAGCAAAAGCACAGACTTTAGAAATCAGGGCAGGGGGAAACACTGCAGTAAATGGGTTAAAGATCTGTCTTGAGGGTTGTCACAAGTCTCCTTTCACACCAGTACAGTTGAAGGATAAAGGATGTCAGAGGGAAGCAAACAACATCCACCCATACTGTGGAACATGTTGCTGTGGAAAATGTCAGTTCTTTTCTATCTCCCTTCATGACAGTTTCCCAGATACTCCCAGATGGGCTGCTTTGACAGCTCTCAGTAGGACAACAGAGTGGCATCCACGGGATATTAGTTTAGGTCAGAGTTAGATGGGCACACTCCTGGGCTGGGTACCACAGCTGTTAGGGACTATTTTATTATGACTCACACCACATTTCTTTACTTCAACACAGTATTTTTGCAGTAGTGCCCTCAGATTGTCATTGTTTTGACATTTGAGCGCATTTCTCATTTTCCTCTTGTAGATCTTTCCCTTCTACTGGGAGCCGGCATTTCCTGTCTAAGTTATATTTCAAGACCATTGTTTGGTTTGACAACACTACATTGTTTTGACCCTCCGGTAACCTTTCACCTCATTTGTGACCCTAGATGGACACCCTGGACGCTCTGGGAGAGGAGATCAGTGGGATGGCACGCTGCCCATATGACGCCAAGCACGCTAATGTTGCCCTCTTTGCTGGTAGGTTTAAATGCATGTGTGTGTTAACTTAGCTATTTATTTATCTGTGTTATAAAGGTATAGTATGCAGGAATTTTCAGCACT
This sequence comes from Chaetodon auriga, assembly GCF_051107435.1. Classification (NCBI taxonomy): domain Eukaryota; kingdom Metazoa; phylum Chordata; class Actinopteri; order Chaetodontiformes; family Chaetodontidae; genus Chaetodon; species Chaetodon auriga. The sequence goes on along the minus strand of NC_135078.1, from coordinate 16,331,853 downwards.
GTCTTCATAGATTTCTCTTGGATGCATGCTGCTTGCAGTCTGGCACCTGGTCATTACCTTTTTATAAAGTCCTGCCCTCATCTGTGTGCTGTTATTGGCTGGGGGCTACACACCAGCAACCCATAGGGTGCAGCCCACAAACATCCTGACCACAGTAAAATAAAAAATTAAAGGAATACATGCAGAGGGTCTCTGCAGATCGAAACACACTTCTAGTCTGTCACGATGAGTGAGAGGGATTACTTTGTCTGAGTGTATACATTGTCTTTTAGGAAAATCCTGCATATTGTACTTTTAAGTACTTGATTAAGTGTATCATCAATCTGATTTTCAATCTTTAATCCATCCTTTCCTGTGGCTTAACATTAGAGAAACTCTGCATAAGGTGAAAATAGATTAAGTATGTGTGATACTACTACTACTCACTGACTGCCAGGAGGGAAAAACATTCATCTTAATTTTCTCCTATCTGCACTTATTAAACATTGGAACATGTTTAAGCTAGATGGGAAAGTTGAGTCTATTTGAGCGAGGGGATTAGTTGCGGTTGTATTCAATATTGTTCTTAATCGCCTGCGGTTTATTCTAATGGCAATACTCTGACAACGTGTCAAGAGTGGAAGCCAATCTGTGTTAGATGCACCAGAGCAAATCGTCAAACTCGAGGGCACATTTGCTCTGCGTCAGGAATTTGCTGGTTTGTGGAGCCATTTGGAAACACATCAGTAGTAGCAGAAACAAAAACAAAATCATCTTTCTCTTGCTTTTATTGTACTTTTCTGTCGTCCTCTTTGTTTCTCGTTCACTTTCTTTCAAAGTGAGATTAAAAATAAGTCCCAAACGGCTGGGACCAGAATGAGTCAGCTTTCCGTTGGCGGGGTGAGATTCTTCTGATGCAGCGGACCCACAGGCTGCTAGAGACATTCAGTCCCCATTCATATTTGCTGTGAAGCGATTTATGGCAGTATTGATGAGCTGTCCCCGCCTGCTTAAAGCCGAGGATGAGAGCAAACGCCTAGCTTGACCAGTTAATGTGGAGCAGAGCTGCTTGGAAGGAGCTGGAAGCACTGAGTAATCAAGAGGGTTCCTCTGGCTGCTATCCTTTCAATTATGTAGTTTGAGTTTCCACTGTGGTTATGGCCAAGGCAGGCTGAGGTCATGCTGGTGGTGGATTGTGTTGGTGAAGCATGCGTGTGTGCGTACGTGCATGTATCTGTGGGTTTCTGTGGGTTTCTCTAAGGCCGTGTGTGTGTGTGTGTGTGTGTGTGTGTGTGTGTGTGTGTGTGTGTGTGTGTGTGTGAATGCAGGGCTCCAGTGTTTGTGCTTTTGAAGTGTGTTTGAAGTGCGAGAGTGAGCAATTACAAATGTGCAACATGTTTAAGTGTGTGTACAGCCTGTTTGTTGTCCATCAGAGAATCTCCACAGTTTGTGTGATTCATTCATTTTCCAGGTCTGAGCCATCTGAAATGTGTTTGTGTAGCCAGCCACAGCGAGCCGGACGCTCTGAGTGGCTTTATGTGTTTTTCTTTTAATTCAACTCCACTCCCCTCACCTTTTCCTCTTCCCTTACGGCTCTCTCTGTCTTTCCCTCTTCCTTACCTCTTCTCTCCGTCTCCATCTTTCCTTCTTATTGCTCTTTCTGTCCCTGTGTCCTCTCTCCAGATGGCAAGCTGTACTCGGCCACCGTAACAGACTTTCTAGCGATCGATGCGGTCATCTATCGTAGCCTAGGAGACAGCCCGACTCTGCGCACTGTCAAACATGACTCCAAATGGCTGAAAGGTGACACAAACACACACAAACACACAAACAAAATCTCAGTGGTAAGAAAGCACCGAGCTGACTGACAAGTGAGAAAACAAACTCGAATATCGACATGCATGCTTGACCGTGTGTTTCTGCGATGTATGATTTGTGTGTATATGAGTCTTTTGTGCCTCTGTGTATGAATCCAGGTATGAAGTGCAGGAGCACTTATGCTAATGCCACACGCTCTGTTTGACGCAGTGCATTTTGCCAACCTGCGCTGGCAGAGTTGATGTAGCCAGGAAATTGCTCTGCCCCAGGGAGAAACAAGCACAAGTCCAGCCTGTCAAAACTCAATAGAGAGATCCTCCTTTCCTTGCATGCAAATTGTTTCGCTGATATGATGGATGATAGATTGAAGCACTCAAGGCTCACAGTCAGTGCTTTTCTGCATAATGTGACAGATATTCCGGCTGTTTACTGTGAAATATGGTGTCAGAACTGTTTTGTCACGGCAAAACGACACTTTGACTCATATTTCATTTGATTTTCTCCCCCTGCAGAGCCTTACTTTGTCCAGGCAGTCGATTATGGGGACTTCATCTACTTCTTCTTTCGGGAAATTGCTATGGAGTACAACACAATGGGAAAGGTAAGCAGAGGCCTTATTCTTCTGCTATTGTTTGAACCCTAATCAGAGGTGACTTCCTATTTACCGGGAGAATCAGGAAGTGCCTGAGGAAACTAACAGGATATGGGTGTATCACAAGATTGAAGGAGGCTTTCAGGAGCTGTAAAGTGGCCAAACATTTTTTCAGCAACAACAGATAAACACTGGGCAGGATGCAGGATCTAAAATAGATCCAAAAAGAAAATTCTGTGGATGTCTGCAGATCCCATTTTGAAGTCTAAATATACCACTTGAAATGCACGTCCGCATCCATCCGACAATGCTCCCGTTTGACCTATCGTCTCAATGTTTCCCGAGAGGATTTCCACCCAAGTGTCTCTGAGAAATCAGGAAAGTGGAGGAGGAAAGGTTGAAGACGAAACCGGCTTTCCTCAGGTTCGCACCAGAGGGACTGTAACAGACACTTTTTCTATTAATCTCCTCAATTCAGTTTTGGACCCTGCCCTCAGAAAGTTTAATTGGATCCCAGATAGAAGAAAATACATTATGGAAATGAATCGCTCAATATGTATTTTTCAGAATAAATGAAAGGAAACACACGAGAGAGTGAGAAAAGGGAGGGGACGAGAGAGATGAGAACAGGGCGGAGGTAACGAGAAACACAGACATAATGGATTCGCTGCCAAAAGTGACAGGCATGTGTTATCCAGTGCATGAATACAGATCAGGCCTCTCAATCTGCTGGGTGTTTTGAAAGCAACGTCAGAATAATTATGCACGTGGTGGTGGAACTGATGGTGCAGAGAGCAATTTAACATTTAGTGAATTACATCTCTTCATTATTAGAAAGTGGATTGGCCTTCCCTGACAATGTAAGCAGTCGTCTGTTCTTTATGGAAAGTTGATAAATCGACTGTAGCAGGTTTGTGTTTGCTTTAGTTTTAATGTTGGATTGTTCCATCATTATCTGGAAAACGCAACAGGGTGAACATTTCACAACACAACTGAATTAACAAGCCTTGAGTGATGCCTTTTGTTCGGTGTTTGGAAATCCACTCATGATGTAAGGTCCAACAAATCATTAAATATCAGGGTGCAGATTTGGGTTAGGGTTAGCGTGAGGATAAGTCAGTGTCAGTCTATGTGATGTCCCCAAAAGTGATGGAAACAAAATTGTGTGTGCGTGTGTGTGTGAGTAGTGGCTGTGCCCAGGTAACACAGGTGTGTTCAGCTATCTTTAGCGAGCAGAAATTTGAGAGAACTGAACTGATTTATGTAAAGCTGACATAATTTCATATTCACCTTGGCAGTCTCACTTGTTCTGTGCAATATATTTTCTGTAATCTCAGTGCTCTATAATGTCACAGTGAAGAGGCCCATGTTGATCTGTGTGTGTGTGTGTGTGTGTGTGTTTGATAGTGTAAGTGTGCAAGTATTTTTGAAAGCTTGCTTTTGTGCATACATTTTTTTGGTTGTAATAAATGCATGGCTGAGGGTGTGTTTATGTGTGGTTATCTGTGGGTGTGTGTGTGTGTGTGTGTGTGTGTGTGTGTGTGGAGAGATCTGGTTTAAATGCATGTTCGCTCCCATTCACACTGTTTACTCTGGGTTGCAATTTTGGGTCAGGGTTAGATTTATTGCTGTTAAGTATAGTGTGACAACAGCTAATTACAATACTGACTGTGTGATCTTACGGCAGAGTTGTAATTACAGCGCCGGCTCTTATTTGAAGCCGTATACTTTGAATTGTCTGTTGCCAGGTGGTGACTCTTTAACAGCATATCAAACACATCAATTTACTCTTCTGTGTCTTTAACTTGCTATAAAGTGATGAAACATTGGATTAAGACACGGTGGTGTCTCCCAGAGACTTCTGTCGTAACAGGGCCCATAATGTGTCCTGCTGGGAATCAAATTCAGAAGTGACATTCAGTATTCAAACAGCCTCACCACCGGATCCATTTGGCAGCTGTTATGGAGCTTTTGATCATATCTCATGATCTTTATCCTAAGCAGGAGTTTGCCCAGTTACTTCCATTTGTGTCTGAGCAGTCTCAGGACGCGTCATCCATCCCGGCTTTAAAAGCTTAGCTTTTAAACAGCTTTGACGAAAAGGTCCTAAATTGCACTGAGATTGTTTTCTCCATTTCTTACCCTCATAAAAATGCAGGGTGCAAAATAAACGATTCAGAGTTAAGTGTGTGTGAAAACTTCTTTTTATAGGAAATTATGGCCCATTATGGGTTGCTTACAACCCATAACAACAACCTATTAGAGGCTCTTTAGATGCAAAAAAGGAATTATTTCATATGCAAAAGCTGACAAAGTGTGAAAAAAAATGAATGCTTTGCTCATAAAAGCATTCTCATCAATCAGTTTTGTTAAACCAACTTCGGACCGTAAAGGGGAACCAATTCTACCAATATTACACATTAAAGTTTGTTTACAGGTAAGTGCTATGTGAGTAACTTATATAAAGATTTTTGTGCGTGTATGCCTCAAGTGATGTCACATGAGTAAGATGAAAAAGAAATCTGGGGTTCAAAAGTTAGAAAGAGGTGAAAAACCCTGAGCTATCCAAATGTAAGCCTTCAGTGGTTTTTGTTCTCGGTCAGGTGGTGTTTCCTCGGGTGGCCAGGGTTTGTAAAAACGACCGCGGCGGCTCGCCCCGCGTCCTGGAAAAGCAATGGACCTCGTTTCTCAAGTCTCGCCTGAACTGCTCCATCCCCGGTGACTCCCACTTCTACTTCAACATCCTGCAGGCTGTGACAGATGTCATCCACATCAACGGGAGGGATGTAGTGATGGCAACCTTCTCCACACCTTACAACAGGTACCCTGAGGAAAAGAAAGCTAAATAGGGTGCCGAAAGATCAACATGTGTATCGAGGTTTGAGGTCAGCAGCAGATGGAAGTGATTTGTTGAGGTCATTTAATTCAACCATCTTCTTTTCCCTTGTCTCAAATGAGTTCATGTGTCAACAGCTGTGTCGCACTTTCCATTTATTAAGCCAATCATCTTTGGCAGTTTGAAATACTTTTAAAAACGCCCTCAATTCATCAACATTATGACAGTCTGACCTTTGTTAATGTTGGCGTGCGCCCCTGATGAGCCTCTCGGCTACATGTAATTCCTGAGACCACTGGGTCAACATTTACATCTTCTGTCAAAACAGTTCTGTTGCCCTTTTGACACGTAGGTGTATAATCTTATTTTCCCTTCTACAATTCGTATTCAGAGCTGCTTTCAAATTCAAAGGCTGGGGGAGTTGTTATCTAAATTGAAAATTACCACAAAGCCATAGAGCTTGGCTGATAGCTCGCACATATTGTAATTTTCCATTTTATGGCTGCTTTTTAGCAGATAAGACAATTGCTTGTGACAATGCAATTGAGCATGGTTAATGGACATTAAAACCCAATGAAGCAGTGCCTCTGAAAATTTCTATAAGCGCTGGTTTTGATCCTGGCATTAATTTTCCATTTCATAGTCAGGGGGTGAAATTAGAAGGAGCATATTCAGACTGTAGGCAGCGCTCGACACTTTGTGTCATTTAATTGTCTGTCTGGATGTCTGGCTGGGTTGCTGCCTGGCCCAGTCATTGCTAACTGGCCGGCTCGCTCACCATCTATCCGCCTTGTTAGCAGTGTGATATAAACAGACTTATGACTGTCTAACTTTCTGTACATATCCAATGCAGAGGGTAATTACTGTAATTTAGTAGCTAAGCCAAGAATCAACAGCTCTCCGACCTTGCTCTCCATAATACTGCCCTTGTGTATGCTGTCTCCCTGATGTCTACATGAGTTTCACCCATGATGCAACTGCCCGAAAATCCAGCCAGCTGAGAGATTTTTCTTTAAAAGAGAGTCTGATAAAGAATAAACAATTCCTAGCTTCAATTCGAAGATGCATGAAAAATAGAAAAGTGACTCAGCAATCTGCTATGCATTGATTCCCCACAGACGGAAAGATGCCAGTAACTCTGCTGCTATCACAAGATGGCTGTATTCCCTCTTATATGAATGGCAATAAAAAGATAATCTGTTGTCCATATTTCTTGCCCAACAGTGGACTTGTGATGAACTTTAATGCCTCGAGGCTATTGGGGAAACCCAGTCATGGAGGGAAGGGTTAGGGAGCGCGTGTCCTCATGAGGCTTGGCAGGCGCAGACACTGTAACTCATAGACTACTATATGCAATACCACTGCAGTATATCCAGTGATACAATAGCACCAACACTGTAATTAATACAGAAATAAGAATAACTGCTGCTAGAATTGGAGCAATTAATTCTATTCCAGTTAAATAAATGGGGGAAATTGCGAGGTTTTAACTGTCATATGTCTTTTTGTACAAGTGAGGCAAGTGCAGATAAACACAACTCTTATTTTTCTAATATGGCAAAACCTTGTCAACATGGCACATTGACTGTATCGCACAGTGTAAACATGCAACAGCTAAAATGAGCCATTCTCAAGGGATTTAACCTCTCTGAATGGGGACTGGAAATCCATTTTTTCTGTCTCCTGGTGATAGTCCAGACTTGGCAAGGTGTTTCATTGATATGTTCAGTTGAGAAGATTGTTTATATCTTTTTGGTGTGTGTGTGCGTGTGTGTGTGTACGTGTGTCATGGCAGTATACCAGGCTCTGCAGTGTGTGCCTATGACATGGCGGAGGTGGCCAACACGTTCACAGGGCGTTTCAAAGAGCAGAAATCCCCAGACTCCACCTGGACGCCTTTTCCTGAAGAGAAGGTTCCCAAGCCAAGGTACAAAAGCAGTTAATTAACCACACACACACACACACACACACACACACACACACACACACACACACACACACAGGATTACAGTAGCACAGTCACACACAAAGTATATTTAGTCACACTTTAGTCTCTCTGTTGTCCTCCCTTTCTTCTCTCTCTATCTCGCACACACACACACACACACACACACACACACACACACACACACACACACGCAGGCACACACAATGTATGGCCCACTAATTAATGCACAAGACGTTTTAATGTCACAACATTTTTAAGTCATGTTGCAGCATTTTTCTATAGGCCTACATCCCTGCTTTTTAAGTAAGGGATTACACATCCTGTGTCACCTTGCTTCACAGCCACACACTGTTTGCACAGCAGCATCACACACATACCACCTTTTTTCACTGTTGCACCCCTAAGCCATTACCTCACCTCTCTCCCCCACACACAGCTGCATCAAAGAAGGGCTCAGTATCAACAAATGAAGCATGAGATCATTTTACAGATGGCTGGCTAATTCCACAAATGCACCAGCCTGATCAATCTCCCATCTATTGCTTGCTAATTAGCGAGCTAAGAGCTGCACTCCTATCCTCAAAAAAAAAACAGATTTACCACAAAGATCTGGGCCACGATAATTGTTGGTACCCTTTGTGTGTGTGTGTGTGTGTGTGTGTGTGTGTGTGTGTGTGCACGTGCGTGTGTGTGTGTGTGTTCCCATATGGCTCAGGAGGCAGTTCCTCACCAACAGAGAGCCTGCACTGTTCTCTCCTTGCATTCACCTGCATGCATTGTGTGAATGAGTGTATATGTGAATTTCCCTAATTAGCATGGAATTACTTATTTGTGTTCAACAAGGTCAGACGCTGAAAGGCTCAGATATACTGGCGTTCCTCCTGCAGTGATTGATGTGATTGATTTCATTTCCGTCCTCTGATGCGTTCAGACCGTCGGCAGGCAAACAGACGGAGACTTGTAACAATGCCACCTAGGTCTGGCCCTGCAGCAGACTGTTCCTCCATGTGTTAGACTCTCATACTGAATCATTTACATGTTTTCGCATTAAGAGATGTCTGTTTCCATTCTGCCCCCCATATGTCCGCTGACATAAATGTAGCTGCAACACAGAAATTGTCACAGGACAGGCCGCGACTGCCTTTCTTTAAACAGTGACAAAAGGATCTGCTGGCCCTTAATTTATCAATATCAATTTAATTTCAGCAGCAGCTGAAATCATCTGTCAAAAGCGATTTTCCTGTTCTTCATTTCAGGCCAGAAAAGTAGACATTGAATAGTTAAAAAGCAATTTTCAAATAATTTTTCTCTTTTTATGAAAACTAAATCTAATCTGTCAAATTCTGTTCTTTGTACAGATTTGACAGAGGCAGATAGAGAAATTATTGGATTCCCCTTATACTACTTTTTCATGGGTTTTTGTTGGAAGATGGACACATTTCTCTCAAGTGCACATGTATATATTTTTCAGGGTTTTGGTCCTTACATGTTGACAGAGTCACACATTCAGTGGCCAGCTGGCTAATATTTCTAGGACTTGGTGTGGATTATGTTGTGTGGCAGGGTATCAAAGATCATGCTGTAAAGGGGTTTTACAAGCTCTCAGAGGTGAGATGCCTGCAAAGGGGATATGCTATCAAAAGCAGCTTCTCTTTTACAAGCAGCTCACCAACTCCCTGTAAAAGGATCAGATAGATAGAATGTCTCAGTGCTTTGCCCCGTCCAGAGAAAAGAAGACATCTTAGGTCCTCTGCTCCCGCCAAAGCCTCTTGGAATGAGACTTTAGTAAATTAAGGCTGGACTCTCATTGATTTTAGGCAAGTAGAACTTTCTGTTTTCTATTTGAGCTCTGTCCTGAAAAAAATGCACATGCCCTCCCTACAGTCAGCGTGGAGGTTTTTCTTTTGTGCTTTCTCCTCCCTGTTCTCGCAGTTTTTTTCTCTCCCATCATCCCTCCTCCTCATCGCCTTCATCTTCCTCCTCTCCATTTGCAGGCCTGGCAACTGCGCCGGCACTCCATCCATGGAGAGGTACAAGGTATCCAATGAGTTCCCCGACGACACACTCAACTTCATCAAGATGCATCCTCTGATGGATGAAGCGGTGCCCTCCATCGCTAACCGGCCCTGGTTCCTCAAGACCATGGTCCGGTAAGTGTTACACACTCCAAAGGCCGTCGTCATCAGAGGTCTCTGAGCCTCTTCAGCCCAGGACAATAATTACGTGAAGTGCTGCTCTGAGAGTGAGCCTCATTAAAACACAGTAGTACTCCACCGCAAACCAGCCGCTGACCTATTTTAGTTCCTTTGGAGGAAATACTGATCCGCACGATACTATCTCTCTCCTGGAGTGACCGCGTCGTGATGTGATGAAGACAGAATAAACAATTTGAGTTCTTAGTGATGTCTGCTTTTATGGGTTAGGAAGTCCTCATGCAAACAGAAATTTCATTTTAACACTTAGAGGCTCTCATTCCGAAGATGATTCCAGCGATGTTTAGTCTTTGTTGCGAAGTGCTTGCTTAAATCCTCTGAGGATATTTCAAAGTGAGGACACTGGAGTGAAAAATATTCTTTTTTGTTCTGTGGTTGGCTTTTCTCCTGAGCTGCTGGAGTTGAGCCCATTTCCCAAAAGCCAGTGCACTGCAGCTGATGCCGTTTGATCATAAAGGTCTGTCTGGTTTTTAGCTACACTACACACAGACATTTCAGCCAGCCTCTGGGGGACTACGACAGCACACCGCCACCCGATCGGCAAGGAAAAGTAGCTGACGGAGCATTTGGTTCAAAGTTTTTAAAAAATCTAGTTTTTAATTTGGAGCTGTTTCTGAGTTGCAGCTGCTTGAGATTTAAGGTTAGGAGCGCTTGCCAGACCCTTGTCAAGCCTCAGTGGTGGTAACATCACTTTAAAGATGAGCTACATAAAGAATTCTTCATAGGTTTTACAAATTATTTGCATCGTATCACATCTTGCTACTTTGCTGAGGTCTGACCTACATACTGCGCTGGCTCACTAGTCAGAATCTGAACAGCTTTCATCAAGGTTATCTCTACAGCTCTCTCTGTTCATTAGTGCACTATATCACAGAACCACAGTATGAATAACACACTGTTTCTGTCTTTACATAATCAGCAATCAAACTATTGTATTTGATTTGAAATGACACCACAGTGAGGAGGGCCTTGCATGCAAGTCAGAGGCAGTAGTTAAAAGCATTATGTAAGCTCAAAAAGCATCATGAAGGCATATGAAGTGGAAGAGGAGTGAGGCCTTTTATGGTATCTGTCATAGTCTCAATGCAGAATGCTATTCTTGAGCTGAAGTCAACTGGAAACAAAGTAAGTAATAGGGTTTGATCCTTGGATCCACCCTAGGGAGGACACCCTAATACCCAGCAAGAGCATTTCCTGCAAATTTGAAAAAGCTTTTCTGTCCTGTCTTGCTGTGCTGTGGCAGGGACCTCAGCTGGCTGGCCAAAATGAATCAAATGGAGGGGGAAGACACACGGAAGAATCCCCCTCTTGAGATTTTCATTATCCTGAATAGGAGCAGTGAATGTTTCAGTCCTTGAGATTGTATTATTTCTGTCAGATCAAATCCCATTGACACAGTCCTTGGAGCTCCTGTTATGCTTGAATAGATCAAAACCACATTAGACCTTCAGATTGCTGTTACTATTGATTGGATAAAGCAACTGACACAGTGCATTTTAAGAAATATTTAAAGAAAACAGAGGGGAGATGGGATAAGAGGATGTGGCCTCGTTCTTCAGTGGTGTCATGGTGTAAACTGCTCTTTCTAATAAGGTTAAATATACAAATATACAAATTCTGGGCCTTTTCACCCATTTTCACTCACAAACACTCAATAAACCATTACCCAGGGTAAAAGTGGACTTCCTAGATTTCCGTATAAGCTCTCATCTTTAATCTTTAACTCTCATCTCCTTCAATTTAAAAATCATGAAAACAAGCGTTTACTGAATAGACTGATGCACAGATATGTACCTTTTTGATAACTCTAAGAGTGTCTTGGCCCTGAAACTAACTGAGAGATACGGGTGCCTGTGATGCAGTGACATCAGATGTAAATAGCCCTCAGAGGCATGTCTTAAAACCTGTTGCTGTTATTTGATCTGTCTGAATTTTCCTCCTAATGCCCACAAGCACAATAGGGCACTGATTTGGGCAATAGGGAAAATGATTTTTATGCACGTCCACCGGGTGACGAGCCAGACTGTGATCAGCAGCTGTCAGTTAGAAAAGAAAGCCGAGCTTGTAACTGTTGTGTGTTGCTTTGCCAACTTTTGTGTAATGACCTGACCTGACATGCCCTATGGCAACCTGATCGAGTTTCTAATGAAATAACAATCAATTAATGGGATAATTAAGACTGTCTAATCTCCCCTGCTGTTCCTTAATCTCTTTTAGACATCTGACGTAAGTGAGGGAAGGCACATTGATTGATTGGTTGATTATATAATTATTATTTAGGAATTTATATTCACCTATTTTGTTGTTCTTACTTTTCTAGTTGCTAAAATGTTTTTTAATAAATGCAAATTTAATCTCTAAAGTTTTTGAATGTGGTCAGAAGGAGAACTGTACTGGGAAATTGAGTCCATCGAGTCCCAGCTGGGGTTCTTCATCACCATCTGTTGCTCCTCTAATGAGTAAACGTCTTCCTCTGCAAACTGACTAATTAATTGACTGATTGATTGGTTGATTCATTTCAATTGATATTCCTTATTCCAGGTATCGTCTGACGCGCATTGTTGTGGACAATGAGGCGGGTCCCCATAAGAACCACACAGTGGTCTTCCTGGGGTCTGAGAAAGGCATCATCCTCAAGTTCCTGGCCAAGATGAGCAACGGCTTCCTCAACGATAGCCTGTTTCTGGAGGAGCTCAACGTCTACAACCCTGACAAGTATGTCGCTCTGTGTGTACATGTGTATGTGTGGATAGAAATAGAGAAACACATGGATACAGTTGCTACAAACAAAGGAAGGTCACTCACTGCATATGTGTGTGTCATAAAGAGTGTGTGTGCATGTGTGTGCGCGTGTGTGTGATTTTGCATGTTTCCAACCATCTCCCGACTCAGCCAACCCACCAACCCACCAGCTCCATCAGTACCAGTCAGTTCCCCCGACCCGAGCTATATAGTGAAGCCAGCCAGCCAGATGGCTACTCTATCATTTAAAAGAGTTTTATCAGGTTACACTCTGCCCAACCGCAGCTACTAAATTAAAGACATAGACCCTAAGGCCCTGGATAACGTAGCGCTGTGGTTCCCAACCACAGTGGAGCCCAGCTCCTCCAAAACTTTGGCTGATTAAAGGAAACACACACACACTCGCACACCAGGGTCTGTGTTTGTCTTCGGAGCCAGCCTGGGATCTCTCGCTAATACATTACACGGCTGTTGGTGCATGTATGGACGTGACTGTATGTGTGTGTGTCCGTGAGTGCGTGTGAGCTGGCCACAGTGGGGTGAGCGAGTTGAGCATTGTTGTGTATTTGGAGAAGAAGTGAATAAGGAAAAATCAGCCACAGTACGACCCTGCCAAAGCAAATATTTAGAAGAGGGGTAATGGATGAGGGGGAACGAATGGCAGCACAGAGGAGGGAGAAAGAACAGAGGAGAGGACCAGAGGGGAGAGATGAGGAGAAGCAGAGCGGAGAATTCGTGATTGTGTTAGACAGCTGAGAAGAAGAAGGGAAAGAGAGCGAGGACTCGACTGGAGGGCTTTCAAGGTTACCGCTGTTTGTTATCCAACATGCTGTGGCCATGTGACGGAGGGGATGAAGGGCAGGCCCTGCCTTCTATCCTCTCCCCTTGCTGGGTCTCCTTCTTGCCTCCTGCCTGTATCTTGTTTCCCCTCTCTCCCCCTCTCTGCCTCCATGGCTGGGGCAGAGCATTCGTCGGCTGCTGGCCATCTGGCTTTAGTGGCGTTCAGTAAGTGACTTTGCCCGCCTGCTTCCTGGGCCCGGCTGCCTGGATCAGCGCAGGCCCGATTGTCGTGCATTACCCAGTGTAGATGGACTCTAAGTCCTAATTGAGAGCGTTAATGCGGGACCAGAGCACTGCGAAGGGGAGATTAAATCCCAGGAGCTGGATGGCAGGATGGAGAGAGGAACGGATGGAGGCAAGGGATAGAAAGCTTGACACGCCCAGAGGGATTAGAGTGTGCTCCTGTGGGGCCGAGTAGACAAAGAAGACAAGCAGGGATGGAGGAATGGAAGAATGGTGGAGTGGGGGGGGGGAGGAGGGAGTTAATGTTGGTGGGTTTTACAGTTAAGTGCGGTGTTATTGCTGACTGCTCACAGTGCCCATCTGTCTGTTTATCTGTTGTATCTGTATCACCCCTTCCTTTATCTCTCTTTATCTCCCACTCTGTTCCTGACCCCATGTTCTCGAGTCCAGCATTATCTCTGTTCTCCCTGACCTCACAGTTTGTCTCGCTGCCATGTCTTAATCTTCCTCTTTTTCATCTCTTTAAATGAACTGCTTAATCTGTAGCCCCTTACATCTCTCCTCATCAACAAGACTTTGTCCCGAAAATAGCCAGGTAGTCGAAGGAAATACAGAGAAACCCATGTTTTATCCTCTTCTCTTCTCCTCTCTCTCCCTCCTCTAGGTGCAGTATTGATGGTGTGGAGGACAAGCGCATTATCGGCATGCAGATAGACAGCAAGAGTCACGCTCTGTGGGTCGCTTTCTCCTCCTGTGTGGTCAAAGTGCCGCTGTCTCGCTGTGAAAGGCATGGAAGATGCAAGAAGTAAGTTTGTTGATTTCACATGAAAGCTGTCCCCCTGATTGGAGGAAACATTACTCCAGTAAAGAAATATGATGAGGGGCTGATGTTGTGTGTGTGTGTGTCACACCCAGGTCTTGTATAGCCTCCAGAGACCCGTACTGTGGTTGGGTGTCAGAAGGAGCCTGCAGACAGGTGGTTGGCAACACCAAGTAAGTAACGTGTTAAAGCACAATCACAGTAGACTTACACAAACACAGTATGAAAGCACTGGTGTAAATAAGAAAATGAACGATGGCTGAATTCCATTTAGCTGCTTCAGTTTCAGGGTCCTGGTGCATGCATGCTGGCTCACTGTCATGGCTTGAACAGAACAGAGCAATTGTTTATGTCATTTGTAACACCCGTGACTGGCAGTTGGAGCACTTTTAAGGCTTGGACGGGCCGATCGGCAGTCATAAAGAAGCAACTGCATTTGAAAATATCTGGTTCTTTGAAGAAGTCAAAGGCACAACATACATATTTAGTGTAAGGAGACAATACCAGTTCAATTAAGAGTCCAGTCAGTGAGTTTAAACGTCGACTTCATGTGCTGCTAAAAACACCTGATCATACATTCAGCACTGAAGTTCAACTTGTAACAGGTTGTTTTTGTTACGTACGTACAGCTAATTACTGGCATGATGCTGGTGGTTTTAGAAAGTCTGACACGCACGTGTTTTCAGAGCAACTTTTATGAAACACTATCCCACCTTCTTTTTCATGCCTGGTGGCATTCGTCTCTCGATTTGTCGTGCCTGTGATCTTTCTAATTTTATGGTGTGTAAGTGCAATTTCCTTCAGCTGAAAGGGCTATTGGAAGGATGAATGGAAGGAAAGTGTTGTTTGCCCCAGGCTCGGGGTTGGGTATGCAGGACTGGGGAAAACTTGATGGTCGCTGTAACTATAATTTGTGGTTGTAGTTATGACACAGAACCAGATTATGCTTTCTGAACAAACAGCATATGGAGTTTTGTGGTGGGAAAAACATTTTACAGATGAAGTCATAACAAAAGGACCAGTGCTCCAGTGGCTATTTGACGTTGAACGAATTTGATCCCCCTGCTGCAAAATGATTGGTCTGGCATGCCAGTACACCAAAGGCACACGTACCCACATGCACACACATGCACACACACCGACTGTACTATTATTATTCCGTAAAGCTGAAGTAGACTGTTCTGATTGAGTTTCCACTTTGGAGCAGGAGCTGACACAGAGGCATTAAGAGGGCAGATGACCTCGCTCCTTTACTGTACAATATTTCTAAGTGGGGGGGGGGGGGGGGTTAGGTCCAGTAGGATCTGTTGGTCCGTGGTGAGCTTTTCAAAGCATTTGCCAGGCTGGACAGACGGAGAGATGAAGCGAGGGAGTGTAGTGTCAGAGGCATTTTGGTGTTAAATAAAAAGGTTTGCTCATACAAACAGGTCCCTGCAGAGGATTGGCTTCTCCTGATCATCATCTCAGTCTTACTGTCTTTTTCTTTTCCTCATTAAAGTAAAAACGTTAAAGCCCATCTCTCCTTGTTTCCTTGTCTGTCTCTCTTTGCCTACCAAACCGTCAACCTGTCTGTCTTCTTACCTGCATATGTCCGTCCCTGCCTGTGTATCTATTTTTATCCATTTTTCTTTTTCTATCTTTCCTCTGCCATATTCTTTCCCTCTTGCACGCCTCCCCTCCTTTCTTCTTCCATCTGGCCTCGACGCTCGTGTGCCAGCTTTCCCATGTGGAGTTATGCCTCTCATACCTACTGCCTATGTACAGCTGGCGCTCTGGTCTCCCGCAATATGGTCCCCAGTCACCCCCTGCTCATGCATATAATCCCACATGATTCTGCATGGTTGTTATTATTTAAACTACGTGCTTGAGTGTGTTTGACTGACAACAGATCAACTTATTAATAATTATTTGTTAATTAGTGAAGGGATTGTCACAGTCACCAGCCCTGACTCCTCTCTGAACCATGGCTGGGGTCTTACACTGATTAAATCTGCCCACATATACTGACTTATTTTCCATGATTGATAAAGTCTGAGGTAATTGCAGGTATTTCTTTTTAAATCAAAGCCATAAATCAAAATGAATGGGTGACTTTGAGGAAACATTATGCATACTTACCTCACACTGTACGTACAGTATATTAAGTCTCTGGTTGCCCATTCACTTCTGATATGAATAATTAATGCTATTATGCCTGACCTGCATTTCAGCAGCCAAGTCCCTTCTGTGCAACCACACATCTCACATAATAATCACATCTGATGGAAGATAATATAAAATGTGGCCCTTAACTGCCTCCGGTTATGTACAGTGACGTTTGAAGATGATTTAAATATGCATTGTGCGGTTGCAGTGGGATCTTAACCCTGAGCTGAACGGTCTGTAGTGTCACATTCAAACGCACTGCACTTCTGTTGCTGTAATGCAGCCACTTTGGGAGCTGAACCCTTGAACTGAGGGTTCACGCTGTGGTTCATTCACTTTCACATGGGCCAAGTAAGGCCCAGACACTGCATCTGTAGTGTGACTGCTCATTGTTAATTCATCACGAAACCAATGGGATTTGAACCTTGTAATCTTCAACTCAACACAGTCTCACCACAGTATGTAATGTTATTATCAACTGTGGAAACCAGGACCACAAGGTTGCCAGTGTTTTGGTCAACATTTCACGGCATGGTGGGATGAGGTGACGAAGTCTGCAAGGAAAATCCGCCAGATAGCATTTGTGCTTAGACAGGTTTAATTGTGCAACTCTGCGTCTGCTTTGTGATTATGTCTGTGTATGATAAGCAAATCAGATAAGCAGATTAAATGTACCCCCAGATATGAAGAGCGGTTGTTGTTGTTTGTGTGGCTGTTATTGTGGTTGCTTTTGAAAGGAAATTGTTTATCAAGAGGGTAAGTTTTACCCTTTCCGTCCTAATTAAGGTTCCATCAAACTGGAGGAAATTATACTGATGCTGATAGCGTGAAAATCTTCACTCATCTCCAACATATAAATATACTGTACATGAAGTCGTGGCTTTGGCTTTGTCTCTGATTTGAGAACAGAACAGCAGAAATCCACTTGTATTTTCCTCCCTGTTGTCAGGTTCACGCTTTCGCCTCTGATCAGGGGATAAGGAGTGGGTGATGCTGTTTTGGAAAATCATTCTTCTTCATGCTATAATTGTGACCAGTGGAGGGTGAGGAAGACGAGAGGCGGGTGGACAGGCAGGAGGAGGAGGAGGAGGAGGAGGAGGAGCAAGGGGGGGAACTGAGGAGGACTGTGAAAAGCTGTCATGCGTGACTGTGATCCTGGTTGACAGTTGGTCCGCTCTGTTTCACAGATCTCCTTACTGCCTGCTAGGTGGTCTTTCAGGAAGAAAACAGGTCTCAGTGCAGATTGCATCAGAAAATAACATCTCCGAAACTCTCTCCCTCACCCCTCTTTCTCCCTCTGTGTCATATGATGGCCCTCAAGCATGGTTACCCCTCGCTGCCCAGGTCTTGGCCCGTGTGATTGGGACTACAGCCTCATATCTCTACTGAACCTAAGTCAGATACTGAGAAATAGGAGAACGCTTTGAACAAAGTGAATTTCTCATAAAAACAGTTCATGTTTTTTTTTCACTTCTTCCATATCTATTAAAGAAATACTGCAACATTTTGTGGAAATGTGCAAGAGTTAGACAAGAAGATTGTCTTTACGATACATATGAAGCTGAAGCCAGCAGCCTGGTTAGCTTAGCTTAGCACACAGACTGGAATCAGGGGGAAACAGCTAGCCTGGCTCTCTCAATGATAGCAGAATCTGCCTACCAGCACCTCTAAAGCTCTCTCATTATATTTTGTTTGTTTAATTTTCTGAGGGGTTTTGTGCATGACTATTTCTTGGAATCTCTGCTGGTTGCCTGGCAACTGCACAGAGCCAAGTAATAGTCCAGCCCATAATCCTTGTAAAAAAGTGAAGATTAGTGAGCTTAAAGGTGCTGTTAGGTGGATTTTGCAATCATTTGCCTTAGCCAGGCTAGCTGTCCCCCTGTTTCCAGTCTTTTTGCTAAGCTAAGCTAACTGGCTACTGGCAGTAACTTCTCTCATCTAACTGTCAGCAAGAGAGCGAATAAGCGCATTTCCCAACATGTCACACTACTGCTTTAAAAATATACAACATAACAATTTTATTACAGTTAAATAAAACATGAATCTATTTGTGTCAACACTACTGGCGATGAATCCCATGCCAGCTATGGATTTACTAGCCTGCCAGCATTCTTCATAACCACTGATTTTAGGACTCCAGGGCACCTGCTAGGTGTTCTTTGATTTTGTTCCAGTTCAGGGCTTTCTGCAGCCTACACTGTGTGAAAGCATAGGGTATGCTGTGTTTGCTGGTGTTTTTCTTGTAGCTTTCCTATAGCTTTGTTACTTTGTTAGGTGTGGTGAGCCGGCATGGCCTGGCCTGTTTTCCTCTGCTGACCATGATGTCTCTGTTCCCCGCAGATCAGCCTTTGAGCAGGACGTGGAGCATGGTAACACAGATGGCCTGGGAGACTGCCAAAGTAAGCAGGCCCTCTTCACTCTTATCTTTCCTCCTCTATTCCATAACCCCCCCCCCTCCCCACCACCACCACCACTACCACCATTCCTCTCTTCTCTGTTAACTCAGTCTCCCTCTTCTCTCGGACCTCCGTTTCCTTCTTCGCTGCTGTCACCTTTTTCTCCCCCGTCTGTTCCGCCCTCACAATCCTCTCTTTCAGCCTCTTCCATCCATCTGTCCCTTTCGGCTCTCATCCTCCTCTGTCTTCCCCCCGCTGTTTCTCTGGTCCCCTGGTCAATAGAGTGTTGTGTCCACTTGGGCAAAGACTGGGCTCCTTCTTGCAAATCCTTACGGAAGCACAACACAAACATTCAGCGACACACAGGGAAGGGATTTGACTTGTGAGCACTCACAGGGCTCATTTAGAAGCACAAAACAAGACAGGGCTCTCAATCCAGTCAGCCTCAAAAGTCTTGATCGAGAATGGCACATATGGAGAATGTATATTTGATCTTTTCACACCCAGAATAACTGTTTAGATTCTTCAAATGTGATATTTTACTGATCTGCCCGTTTGGCGAGAGAAACTTCTAAACAATTTGACATTATATCACTCATCTTAGTCCATTTCATCTCAATTTCAAAGATTTACTCGGAGTAAATGAAGGCGCTCCATTTTGCCTTCAATTTCATCAGTATGTTTAGTCAAGGGAAGCCAAAGTGTTGCACCTTCATTAGCTGTAGAAGCCATAGATCACCTCTGATTAAAAGTTAGGAGAATATTGAGCAGGCGGTCGATTCTGAATTACTTTAAAAGTCATGGCTTTTGATCATGTTAAAGCATTAGCTCTCTTTACTGCAAGCAGTAACATGTTTCCCCTTATTTCTTTTCTTCTTCCTCCAGACACCTTTGTTGCGCTGAACGGTAAGTATCCCACATATATACTGTAGAGGCAATCAAATAAAAGACAGGAGCTGCATCTCATCTCCCCTGACTCTTTAACTTCAGCCACACCTCTTCATCTAGTCAATCAATCGTTCCCTCTCACGGAAATGAAAACTCCTCCCACATGCGTAAAGACGGGTTATTAATGACTCAAGGTTTTAACTGAATTCATTTCATTCCTTCTTTTTTGATAGACGTTCCCTCCAGTTACGAAGGTAATGAAACATTACAGCACGGTCGGTCAATTTCAATTCTTGCGGTATTTCCCCTCATCCAGCTCCTTTGGTGTTTAGAATAAAGGATGTAGAATTAGAAATCAGAAACATGGAATTAAAAATGTTTAATGCTGATTCTGATTCTATTAGTTCTACCTCCTAGACCCTCTTTCCCCCCTTCCTCTTTATCCCCTGTGCAATTTCATTGATTAGCCCTGACCTTTGCTTCGCTAATTGGATGGATCTGGTTGTTGGTGGTTTAAGGTGTTGATGGTGAAGAAATGCCTCTATATGCACATTAAACAGGACATGTGTCAACAGAGGGAGAGAGAGAAAGAATAACATGGTCTGTTTAGAGTGAGGAAAGATCAGATATGTTTCTGCCAACTGCCGCCAAGTCTGTGCAAACTAAAAGATATTTCAGAAAGGCTAATGTAAACAAGCTCGTGAAGACATTTTTAGCGCTGGCTCCTTCCTGCAAATATGTTTACCCTCCTAATCAAACACCATATCGCAATCACACTTCACTGCTGGCTGATAACATTTTCATCGATCAAGCCTTTTTAAGAAATGATAAACACACACGATCTGCCCGCAGCAAAGTCACTCTTATCCATAGTGCCCACACCTATGCTCACATCCACTTTATTTTTATCTAATCAGAGGGTGCGTTAGTTTGGTTTTCAGTGAATCTCCCTCTCTCTCTCTCTCTCTCACCTCGCAGCTGCCAGATCAAAACAGTCAGATCCATACAGAATGACAAGAATAGATATTTTGAAGTTGTTCCAGAAAGCCCAGCTCTCTCTCTCTCACCCCCCTGTGGCTGTACCCCCACTGTGATTCTCCCTCCTTTTGGACATCCAGGGTCAGAAAAAGCATCTGTGTTGGTGTGCACCCCTATAGTGCTGAATATGCTCCCACAGGCTTGGCTGTGTGTCTTCAGGCACACACACACACACACATACACACACACACACACACACACACACACACACGCGCAAGCAACACAACCAACACCCACTTTACAACCTCCCAAACAAAGTCTCAGCCATTGCCCCGGCCCCTCCGTCTATCTGCCAGTGGTTGATATGGATTTGAAGATAAATAAATGCCCCCTCTCCTTTCTCCTCTCCCCTACTCCAGACTAGACATCCTCGCCTTGCTTTTAATCTGTAGAAAGAGAGGGATGTGCATCCGTCGGCAGTTTAGGGCTTTTTTTCCCCTGATCCGTGGAGGAGCACTGAGGCTCCGAGCTCTCTCTCTCTATGTGTGTCATCTGCCTGAATTGCACTTCCCCTGGCGGTGGGGGAATGAATTATAAAATAGGCCTGTCACACTAATCTCTCAGCCTTGGGCCAATAGTTAAATAAATCATTTTAATGATTGCCACGCCACATGGAGGAGGAGGAGGAGGAGGCTCTGGGTGGTGTTGTGTGCGGGTGTCTGCTGTGCGTAGTCTACCAGCAGCATCAGCGTTAGTCCCCTGGAATGCCTCCCCCCTCTTCAAACATAAGCATAAACACATATTGAAAAGGCACTCGCACATTTGCAAACACACACACACACACACACACACACACACACACACACACACACACACACACACACACACACACACACTTCTGTCACCTCCTCCGTGGAGAGAGCGTGTCAAAATGGGAATTGGGGGTTGAGCTCCACAGAGGCTGTTGATAAAAGTGTTGTCACTCTTCATCTAGGGTGGATTTTTTTTTTTTTTTTTTTTTTAAACGTGGGGCTTAAAGACATTATATTCAACACAATATATAGCTAGTGCAAAATTGTGTAGGGTGGCTTAAGTGTAAGCAAGTGGGATGGTGATGTGATTTGCATGGTTCAAAAATAAACAGTCAGACAAAGCTTAGTATGCACAAATACCGCTTATGAAAGGAAATGAGAAAACAGCGGAAGCAGGAACACACACAGATTGTTTGAGAGACCTGCGGTGATGGACGGAGAGGAGATACATGTGATCCATCACCCACAGATGAAAGAGAACTTGCACTTGTACTTGTTGCAACTGTCAGATAATCACAAACTTTACGGCGTTTGAGCACTTAAGGTGTATTTGTTTCCACGGAGAGACACTCTGTGTGTGTTAGTCTTGTTAAGAGTCTCATCCTCAGTGTAGCTTCCCTGGCTGTGTTATGACACCCTCTTCAACTGCTGGCCAGTAGTTCATTTAGCCATTAAGGAATTTAATTACAGGGAGGAGTCAGATCAGAGAAAATTCATTAAGTCTTAATGACGTATTTCTGATGATTGATTTAGCCGTGTTGCTGAGGGTCTTGCTAAATAAAGATTACTGCTGGTGCAGATGTGAAACATTCGTGAGATCTGTGGTTTAAAATAAGAAAAGAGGGGAGAGGAAGAGAGTGGAGAGGAGAAGAGGGGTTATGAGGATGTAAGAGAAGCAGACAACAAAGAAAAGGAGGGATGAAGGGGGATGGACTGGAGAAATTTTTTTTTTTTTTATTTTCTCAATTGATTAAAGCAAATCTTAACAGTTGAGAATCTGGAGCCAGAGAATATTTGTCATCTTGGCTTTGAAAAATGCCCAAAATGATTGATCAATTATCAAAACAGCTGTCAGTTTCTTTCATTCGACTTCTTGTTCCGCCTTTTAAACAAACTTTGGGATTCAAAGTGCAAGAAGTTAGCGGCGCACATCAAAACGAATTGAGCATTGCTCGAAAAGTTAGATTTAAAGTAGCAGGAAGCTTGAGAGAGGTAGCGGGGAAGAGCATGAACAGAGTTTAAAGCGCTTTACAGCTGAAGAAAAGTTACAGGCAGACTTCTCGACAGGAGCGATGGAAAGAAAGTTTGTCTCTTGTCCTTCATATCAAAGGTAGGCACCCTATGGTGAGTGTGGAGAAATACGATTGTACTGTCTGCTCTGCTCTGACAGGCCCAACGGAGCTTTGACATGTCAGTCAGAACAGGAGGGGAGAGAGTGAGAAAGGAAGAGAGAGGCAGAGGATGGCAGGAAAAAAGAAAGGACACGTCTATCCTGAGACACACACACACACACACACACACACACACACACACACACACACACACACATTTGCTAATGAGTTGCCCCCGGTCACCAGGGAGAAACACTTTGTTGCCTCACACAGCCCAGCAGCTGTCTTTGTGTGTGTGTGTGTGTGTGTGTATCTGTGTCTGTGCGTACGCTTCAAAAAAGGAATAGATGTGTATATATGTGTGTGTGGTATTGTATGTGTGTGTGTGTGCGCACACCCCTGCTGGCCTGTGCTCTTGTGCACTGAAGCCTGTCTCCCTGTCTGCCCCGAGCGTTGGTTAACCTGTGTTGTGTCCGGCAGGCCACCATCACCGCCACCATCACCACACCCTCTCACTCCCCACCTCGGCCCTACCCAAGGCCGCCGAGGGCCCCCTGGGGCGGGGCCGCATGGTGGAGCGGAAGGACCCCCCCATGAGCTCAGACAAAGGGGAGGACCCCTACGTAGCCGTGCCCTCTCAGACTCAGCCCGAAGCCAATGGTAAGCCTTGGAACACAACAGTGAGCAGTCAATTTGGTCCATTGTCACCTGTGGCAAGGGAGGGGGGAGGGGAGGGAGGACGGGGAAGGGAGGGGTTTATGTAATTGAGATTTACGGCTGCCTTGCTGCTTCCAGCTGACGAGGTGTAGAGATAGTGGATCACTTTCTCTCTAGGGGACAAATTGCCTCAAACTGTGAACGTAAACCCCCCGCAGAAACGTACGCAAACACACCTACTGGGTACATACATATGCAGACACACACACAGTCTGTGCTCATTTAGACATGTACGCACACGCAAACACTCATGCCTACACCGCAGGATGGATTTATTATCCGTGGACTGTAATGTCCCACAGGAGATGTAATATCCAGACCATTACACTCTGAAAAGGAAGATGGCGATGTATTTATTTCCTGGAGAAGATGGCCCCGTCCCCGGCTCTTTCATGCTTTGCGACACAGTGACATGACATTGAACGCCCTTTTCTCCTGTGTTAACAACCTGCCTAATGCTGTACCGCCTCAAGGACGACTTGCTGGATAAATGAGACAGAGAGAAAAGGAAAGAGGGGAAGGAGACGATGGGGACGACACAGGGAGGGGGCGGGGGGAAGGTCACTGCAGTGCGGCTGATCCATGTTCTGCCCCTTAATAAAACAGAGAGGCAGACCTATTACACATCCCAATAAAATAACATGCAACACGTCCCTGCAACATTTCATACTTCATGCTATTAAAGGCAGCGTCACCATGGCCTTGAGGAGATATTGATTATTAATAATGGTGATTCATCATGAGTGCTAGCATGGAAGGGACTTTGTATGGACATATTGAATATAAAGAAAGACACAGAGAGAAAATCAGAGCAGCTAACCTGCTAAGACCAAGAGATTTTTGTAATTGAATTTGCTCCAAAAATGAAAGTGCTACACTGTTTTTTCATGCTAAAAACTAGCCTCAATTTTTGCCTTTTATGTATTAATATAACATGTGAGTCACCGCGCCAAGTGTTCAGGTTTCTGAAAGGGATTATTTGACACCATTTACTGCTGCTTTAAAGGTATTTCCAGAATTTGCCCAAAGACTCTTC
Source organism: Chaetodon auriga (assembly GCF_051107435.1). NCBI lineage: Eukaryota > Metazoa > Chordata > Actinopteri > Chaetodontiformes > Chaetodontidae > Chaetodon > Chaetodon auriga. Next base: position 16,307,579 of record NC_135078.1, on the reverse strand, counting down.
TAACCATCTGAAAAACTATTCTGGCTGTTGCACTGTAAGATAAGATTCCTCAACCTGTTCCTCAGGTTGAGCTGAATATAGTAGTTGGATCTTCTTACTCAATTTGTACAATGTGAGCCAAGATTTAAAAATTAGTCTGTTGAGTTGCGAAGTGAGGGACAGGTTAATTTTTTTTTTTTTTTTTTTAATGGTGCAGCAGATGGAATATCTTTTCATCCAGATGGTTAGAAAAGTCTTCAGGGATTTTTGGAAATGCCTCAAGAACAGCATTAAGTGCTAGGATCTACAGGTGTGTGTTTGTAATATCAGGAACAAAGTCATGTGACTCAACTGTGATACACAAGAGGCAGAAAGTAGGGCTAGCGGAAAACATGCTGTGTCCCATAATAACAAGCACTAAAATTAAGGTGGTTCAGTTGTGTCACAATACTCCCGTACCTTCTGTGTGTGGAATAAACAGAGGCAGTGACTGCAGCACGTCAGCTGGAAGCAGTAAGGCACCGGTGGGTAGATCCAAGCACAATGGTGGCAGAGACTTCAGACAGCATGCCTACAGCCAGCATCACAACATGCTGTCGTTCCCCTCGTTGCCTTTACCTGAGCGGGAGGAATATTACCCGAGCTTCACGAGGAATGACGAGGAACGCCTCGCTTTGAGAATCACACGTATCAAAAGCGAAAAGCTGTCTTGCATTCGTTAAAGTTCCAGGAATTTTTTTCTCTTAAGTTTTTCGGGGGGTAATGTGGGCGTCCCATGCTCAGGTAACGGCAACAGGGCTTCACATTTCAAAACAATGCTTCCTGCTGTTTTTTCTGTATGATCATTATTGTTCTTATTATAATTTTTAGAAGACACCTTTGCGGCTTGTTTCAGTATTTATCAGTTCTATTTCAATTTCAGCTCAACAGTCTTTTCTTTTTCCTTTTCTACGCGAGTCAGCTCTGATGAGATTCGTTTGATTTTCTTGTGTTGGTTTCTTGTGAGCAGTTCTTGATATTTTGCATGGCTTGGTCTTTTTTTTTTTGTCTTTGCTATTTATATATTTGCCTTTTTTCCTGCCTTGATTATTGCTTTGATGGTATTAAGCACAGTTTTGCCTCCATACAGCTTAATGCTTTTCAGCATGGCAAATTGAGCACCACAGTCAACAGTATTCATTTCCCGCTCCACCCATCCTGCCTCCTCTTCCTTCCTGTCGCCCTTAGTATTATTGGCTTCAGGTGTCAACTGTACTGTGAAAACTTAGCAAACTGCATATGGGAAAGTGAAAATGGAATCAATGTATGAGTCAGAAACTAAGTAAATGAGTCATTTTATCTGCATTTTAATGCGTCAGAGATAAATCCATGCAGCCCATTTTACACAAGAAATGAGGGATAAACATTTAACCAAACCATCAATCTCTCAAATTAAGTAAAAGGAAAAAAAGTTTATGCTTGAGTGAAAATGCATTAGCTCATATCCAAAGTCGTTTGCAAGCTTGTTTGTGATTTAAAAGAAATTACAATTACTCCCCAACTTTTTCATTTGCAGTGGAGACATTGTGGAATCTTATCTGCTAATGAATATTACAGTGCTGCCAATATGTATTAGCCCGACACCACCAGAGTAATTAGAAATGCTGCAAAGTGATGAGTATTCACACACTGATGATATTTAGCACCCAACAGCATCGTTATCCGGCGGTCCAGTGGGGCCGTCCCTGTTACCAGGTGGCCGCTTGTGTTTCACAGTACATTTGAGCTCGGTGTTGGTCTGTCTGTGAGTCTGTCTCGGCCTCATCCGTCTCTGTTATATTTCCTTCCACTCCTGTCACCCTACCTTACACCTCTCCCTTCGCCTCCCATCGCTCACCCTGCCCCCAAACACCACCAGCCCCGCCACTCTCCACCATCTGCTGCCATTGTGATCAGTCTCCCTTCCACAGGACCTCTCATCTGACTGGGATGGCATGTTCCAAGGCTATACCTTACCTAGTGCAAATGAATTCCTGAACCAATTTATGGAGCCTCCTCCCCCAATGCCCCTCCCCCTGTCTCTCTCTGTCTCTCCTCCATCTCTGCACCTCCTCCTCCTCCTCCTCTGTCTCTCCAATTGTAGTCTGTCTCTTCTCCAACTGGAGTCATATCTCTTGCCCTGTCTGCAGGAATGAATCCTCGCCCTGCTCCCCCCCCCCCCCCCGCTCTCTCTCCTCCTCTTACCTCTCTCTCTCCGTCAGGCTCAACTCTCCCCCCTTTACATCCATCCTCCCCAAACACGACCTGTAGCCACCGCTGTGTTGCTCCAATTTATGGGTTCATTACAGCAGCTATCCAGGGTAGAAGGAAAGGGGAGAGGTGGAAGGAAAGAGGGATGGAGAGAGACAACAGGGGGAGAGACATGGGAAATGAGGGAGGGGAGAGAGAAGGAACACACATGATAAAGATTTATTAAACAGAACAGGACAATAATGTAGCAGTGAAGGTTATAAAGGAGAGAGTAAAGAGATAGATGGTACAAACTGGGTGGATGATAGAACTGAACAAATGGGGAATAAGAGAGGATATAAGATGTAATGCAATATCGTAGGTGAACAGCAGTGTTTCTCTCCATCCCGATCAGCCATTTGTTTAGTCGACATTCTCTATTTAATGTCTAACCAGCTAACATGACTAATCCCAGCTGAAACAGTGTTGTGCTGAACATAATATCTGCTTTCAACCCTGTCTCCTTAACATTAGGAGATTTAATGAGGAAATTTACACATTTTTTTTATTTGAAACGCAAGTTTTTTATTTATCAGAATAATGAAGTTGTCAATTTATGTAATTGGCTAATTGCAAAATGTTGATACTGAACATCAGCAAGCTTGCGTCCAAAGTTTAACCAGGCTGAAGTTTGGCCGCAAGCTCGCTGTGCGGCGCTTGGGCTGGGTTTGGAAAAGTTGCCATGGCAAAGCGCAAGCCAGTGGAAACGGTGGGTTTCAGAGCACTGAGCACTGAAAAGGCCTTGTTGAGGTATCTCATTCGTTTTCCTGGACTATCTGCTCATAGCAGCAAAAGCACAATTAAGGTGCTCAAGATGGTCTTGGTTTAATATTGCAAAAACCCATAACCCACCCCAACCACCTCCCAGTGGCTTGTGTGTGGTATTTATAAGCAGCAGCGCTCACAGTAGAAAAATGTTGCCTATGAACATATTCCAGGTAGCAGCTGTACACACTCATTATAATTCACAGGATGAGTTTTCTCGTGTCACATGACTGAAGCTGATGCAGTTTACATGCTGATAAACAGGAACTTGATTTGTGAATTAAAATCTGAGGAACGACGTTTTTTTCCCAACATCCTGTTTCCCAAACAAAATTTTGATATTTCCTCACCATTAGATGAGAACCTCTGTTGTTTATTGAGAGAAATGATTTCCCTCCACGTCAGGATTTCATGGTAATACCAACTGTCTGACAGCTGCTCTGCAAGGGCTATTTTCAGCTGCAGGCAGCTCTCTGACACCTGTGTGCCAAGGTGGTGTTATGGGTCACATTACTTTTCTTTTTGTCAAGCCAAAAGTCATGATAGCCGCAGCCTGAGCTTCGTCTGACAGTGTGGAAGGCAGCTGAAGATTTCTCCATCGTTACTGGGTATGCCGTGTCACTCATGAATGTGACCTGTAAAACTGTCAGATAGGTCCAATAGTGCCTGAGAAAATATTTGTTTTTGTTTACAGTCAAATTCTGGTTTCAAACTTTGTAACACTGTCACAGCGTTGTAATGCATTCTGCCTGCACCACCTCGACTCCGTCCAGCTACATGCCCCTGGAAGAGCACAATCGTAGCTTTGATCTGAGTTTCTGAATTTTTAAAAAACACAAAACCAAAAAAACCTTGAACTTGTGTAGTTTGGAAAGGTCTGTTTAACCGCTGATTTATCCCCATATTAGCTCCACAAACGAAACCAAATCAAAAAACGAGTGCCAACTGGAACGCTCCATGGCCATTTCTCATAAATGTGGTCAGTATAGAACTATCACACATGACTTTTCAGCTGTATTTCTTCCAACACTAATGAGCGAAAAAAAAGATAGAAGAGGGATTTCTTGGTTGTCTGATTATGGAGACATCTCTCCTTTCAAATTACCCTCGCTTGGAGGCGAGCCGACAAGATTCGAGGTAATAGACGCTTTAGTTCAACATGAACTGCGCTCACTGTCAGATGATGCATTTGGCAGGTGAAGTTTTTCAGGAGCCTGTGAGGGCGATCTCTTTGGGAAATTTAATGCTCGTAGTTTCATATGTCCTTGTAGTAGAATGATAGGATTTAGGTTAATCCTATGAAAAAGGGATGATAGGATTTAGGTTAAAAGTTGGTGAAGTAGCCCTTTAAGGCAGAACAACTGCACTGGAGCGTAGAAAAAAAACAAAGTCTTAATCAACTAATCCTTCGACTCGTACTCTTGTCGTTATAATACCTTAAATATTAGCCACTGGATTTTACTTTAAGGGTTCTTACTGGCCAAAGATTGTGATAGGCCTTTGTGTGGCAGATGAATTATTCACAGCTCATTGTGAATCATAATAGAAACAGTGGACTGGATGTTTTCCCGGCATTACGCACTTCCCTGACTGACGTCAAGCCATGAGCCATAATTTCCTCCACTGATTAGCTTATTGTTCTCTCAGACCGCTTTTGTTTTCTACACACATTTGCTGCTTACTTTTCCGTTTTTACGTTTTGGATATGCTTTTCAGTAAGACCTCTTGCCATCGCTGGCTCTTACAAAAAGCTTTGCTTTGTCTTTTTGGCCACTGAAGCTCATATCACAGCAGCTCATCCTTTTGTGCTCTTGAAGCCTGTCTAACCCACATTCAGCTGTCATTATTCTACTTTGGACTGAATTTAAATGGCCACGTTCACGATGTCCGTGAGTGAGCCACTCAATGAGTAGATAGGAGCTTTTGTTCTCTGGTGGCACTATGTAGGGTCTTTTGTGTGCTAAAACATTTGTGAATGATTACCAATGCCTGCATTTATAACTGGATGAATTACAACACATATCGCGACACACAGCGTTTTAATCATCCATACAAGTCAGAAGCTTGCCAGACATTTTCAGCAGTCACAGCACAATAAAACACACTTGAGTGGGTCACAATTTATATAACAGTGATTCATCAAGATTGAGCACTAATTAACAGCATTCAACGTTTCAGAGGAAATCACACAGGAGTTCAGACTGCAGTTTTTATCCACAGAAAAATCCCAATTTTTATCAGTTGTGTTTGTTTTGTCAGGGATAGCAATGAAATTCAGACAGACTTGGTTTAATTGTTTTAGCTGTTGGACAATGCTTTTTAACAAGTCTATCACCCATTAAATCAACCAATAGAAGCCTCAATTTAAGGCATCAAACAGTGAAAAATGTTCCCAGGGACGTGTAATTTCAGTTGATTTCCTGTGAGTATTAAATATTACAGTTTGTATGCAGGGAGGTGGATAGGTTAGTACATCAGTGTTAATACCTGAGGTGCAGAACGATATAATTAAGGGTTTAATTATATCTTAACTGGCTCATCAGTATGCTGCGCACTGACTCACAATTGTCTGATGAATGCTTTAATACTGAATAACACCATTAATGCAAGTGCCTCTCGAACATAAACATACACAAGACTTAATGGGATTATGCCTTAACAGGAGATTAAATAGAATTTAATGAATTGCTGTCATCATCTAAACAGCAATGTCCTTTTTAAAAGATGACAACAAGCGAGTCCCTGACAGCGAATAAGAAGTTCCCAAAGCTCTCGCCGCAGTGAAGGCAGAGGAAATGCAAGGCACTAAGCATTCTCTGCTCCTCCCCTTCATCCTTTTTCTCCTACTCCATTAGTCGAGAAGGTCCACTGTTCTGTCTTTCAACAAGTGACACTTCAGGGAGTGCAGTTAACTCTGATTAAGATTTTTATCATTTCTCAAACACCGTCTTTGTGCAGCAGCCTGCAGACAGAGGTTAGAGCCCTCTCCGTAACCTCTCTGTGATGTTTAACTACCTTTGAAGTTTTCCCAACACCAACACAAAGACGAGCTCTGTGGGCTTAAGTCAGTTGCTGCTTCTGAAGAGATTAAAAGAGTGTAAGAGTGTCTGTGTGTGTCAGACAGACAGAGAGAGAGCATTCACAAGTTCCAGTCACAGCAGATTACAATGTTTCTGATTTACAAGTCAGCGTTGCCGACCCAGGCTGTTTTGACAGCGAGAAATATCTGAGTATCTGAGATATGTGTTTAATATCTGAATGTTGAGGCCCGAGGCGGTGTGAAATTCAAATCAATTCAACGCTGAGAGAAGTGTCGAACTGCAGGATGCCTTGTGAGGCATTCTGGGGGCAAGGCAAGAGTTGAAACCAGAAGATTATAAGTCACTGTATAGTCAGAACCCCAACAAGATGAGACTAAAGCAGAAAATCTGTGGGTTTTAGCAACACTTTGATACTTCTCAAGGTCACATTGTGGAAGTTTTGAAAAGTTTTGCCGAGATCACAAACAGGCCTCGGAAAATGAGCGGCATAGCCACCTTGATTCAAAACCCCGAAGTCCTGTGATTCGACAGAGACACCTCCTGGGTCCTCTGTGGCTACTTTCATTCTCTTTGATGTTAGGATGAGAAACAATTCCTCACATGAAAGATGGAAGTCTTCAAAGTTTCCTCTCTTTCTCCTTCTTTGTGTTTTACCCAAGGCCTTGGGCTAAGTACACACACCAAGTGGGAAGTGTGTGTGAGTGCAGGAGACATGAGTGATGGATGGAAGGGGAGAAAACCCAAGAAGAAGATGCAGACAGGAAGAAGCACGCGGTGCAGGTTAAATAGGGCTTTAACCTCGGCTCCCACACCCAGAATAGAAGACAAAGATCTAGCTCCACAGTTGACCGGAGTGGACACCCGCTTGCTTTTGCTTCCTTTGTTATTCAATGTGAAATTCAAATCGCCAGTGGAAGAAAGTTAACCTTTAGCGGCAATAAATTCACTGTCATGAAAATTCATAACAGTTTTGATTTGCTCTTTCAGCGTGTAAGCACCGTAGGCAGAGATGGATGAAGGTATTTACATTTAACAAGGATTATGGAAAAAACCAGGGGTTTGCCAAAGCATTTGTTTATTCTTGCACTTTCATTTTCTTACGTAAATGGTTTTGGGAGGCTTCTGCAGCTCCTCTCCTCAGGTGAAGCTGTATTCCTCTGTCTTTTCTCCTTTGTTCGCAGCAGCGCTTTAACCCAGCACCTGTCATCATTGTCGGTTCTCTCAAACAATGATAACTCACAAAGACCAGGAGGTTATAATTACAGTCTTCCCAGTTTCCACTGAATAGGACATTTACCATATGGGAGCATAACAGTGGGAAAGAAAACACTCTGATACAAGAAGTCAGAAAGGTGATTCATTGTTTCTGTGAAGGAGAGAAGAAGCAGATAGTCAGGAGAAAAAGATCTAAGTGAGGGCAGAAGAAAGTCGAAAGATAGCAGCGAGGGAAAAGCATCTCTCTCGTCCGCAGATGTTACTCCCCGAGATGGGAAGCAGATGTTTCGTCAGACAGGCCGGCCATTTGGTCACACGAGTCCACAGCATAACACATGTCAAACCTTAACGCTTCGCTGCAGATAACACTCATCGCTTCTCACACGGTCTCCACAGCAGGGCACGTCCCTGATAAGAAACGATTTTAGCCAGGCGAGACGTTTTGTTGAACACTAAATGAGGGATGGCCGAGCTGCCTCTTGTCAGCACTCTATTAAAGAGAAAAGTGAAGTTTTGTTTTCACAATAAATGAGGAATGATCTGAGCAGAAGTAACTGCTCTCTTTTTTTCTTCATCCAGGTTGAGCTTTAAAGTCAACGCAGAGACTCAGGCACTGCAGCGTGCCTTGTTTCGGCTAGGAAGACTGATTTGCAGTCGGGTTTTTGGACTAATGAAGTATGACTGCAGCGACTGAGGATTATGGATGTTAGTTTAAGAGAGTCTGGATTTCAGTTCCACAAGAACAGATTACCATGTTGTTTCTGTGTCTGCGTTATGTCTCGCTGAGGAGACACAGAAAGAAGATATTCTCCAAGCACATCTTCGGTGACACAGCCAAGCTGAAAAGCCTAAACATGATTACCCAGCCCCTTCAGGATTTTAGGAGTTATTGCAAACTAATGCGTCATTTTGTGGCCCCTTCTTTTAGAAAATTACACAACAAATTGAAACATATTTCCTGCAGAAAGATGAAATTGCAGACATGTGCTTGTTGACCACTGTTTTGATTACTGTGTTGTGTTAAACATTGATGTTTAAGGTATTTTTGAATGTATGTTTTCTGTGGGCAGTGCACTGTGTTTGTTTTGAGGAACAAACTGAATGTCCATGTTCACGTAGCTGTTTTAAATATCTGAGGTATTCTTATTTGTTTCATGCAGTGCAGTGTCTGACTTTTCAAAGCACATTTCGCTTTTCAAAGTGCAGTGCACAAAAGACATACAAAAAACAAGAAGATTTTACAAAATGCTAATTCTTAAGAGCTGAAACCAAAAAAAAAGAAAAGAAAAAAAAGACAGCCATTTTCAGCTATTCTTGCCACTTCTATGTAAATTCCTAGAAAATGAAAATGGTTTCTGAAAGCTGTTACACAACTCATATCACCCACATAGTGCTTATTTTAGAGCGTATATTCACCGTAAACACACAGGAGACACACACCGGCATAATGGATTATGTGGAGTTGAATTCCATTCATGCAGGTTCATACATATCAGGTTATTGTTCTTATCTATATCACCGAGAGTGACTGAAAGCTTCCATGTTTTTTTTTTTTTGCATTTGACACTTTTGCAGGTTTTTACGACCTCCTCGGGACACAAACAGCATGCACGGGGAATGTCTATATCGTGCCTGTGCTGTACGGTGAAAAATATACACCCTAATGGGAGACAATGAGCGCGGTGCACACGTGTAACTGAGTCACGTTATCTAGACCAGCGGTGCACTGTGGGAGCTTTTTACGTGATAGAGCCCACCTGCCTAATCCTCTGTCTGCGGTAACTGATCTGTGTTGGCCGCAGGTCATGTGTGAACGCATTATAAATCTCTCTGCTATGAAACGGTGTCTTTAACCCAAAGAGCAGAGCACCGCATTAGACGTCTACATTCATCAACAGGCTGGAGGTTATGATCTGTGAGCATGTGTGTGTGTGTGTGTGTGTGTGTGTTTGGAGTGGGGCGCATGTGTCCGCACTTGTGTGTACGTTTGTGCAGATTATTGTTGACCCCGTTTTATTGCAGACAACCTGCTGCTCCCACTCTCCCACCGCTAGAATACTTCATAGCTGCTTTTATTGAATTATCTTTTATTTGGCCGTATCGCAGCGCGTATTTGCCAGCCTTTGAAAATGCCGCTTTCAGAAGACACTGATGACACTGCTCATTGGATTTAACGCCTAATCAGAGGCTTTTTAATGTATTCTCTGTGATTCATGAGATTGGATCCATTTATGAAGATTTATGAAAAGTCTCCCATTTGCATCCAGGAGAAGAAAGGGCTTGGGTATTTCAGGCTCCTTTATCTGCACTCATATCTTTTTTTCATTTCAGCGGAGGGGTTTATCTGGGATTTAAAATGTGAATCATAATCACTCCTTCAAAACACATTTTCAGTCTAAGATTGGATTTTCGGGAAATATTGAATGTTGCTTCTTCAAGACACCGTTTGTGTCTGTTTTGAATAGGTGTCCCTTATGATGGGATAAACCCCATCTTCATTTGCATGTTTTTTCTCAAATTATTTGAACTGCTAATCTTTTTACGCAGAAAATAGCTTTTAATTATCAGAATCAAATATCTTTCCCAACAGCTCCTTTCTTCTTAGAAACAAAGAAACAAGCTCCAGTATCATCTCTCCCTCTCCTAGTCTGCCAGTCTGAATGTCATCTCCACGTCTCTCTGCAGGTGTGATCCGTGAGAGCTACCAGAAGGGTCATGACCAGCTAGTTCCCGTGACCTTGTTGGCCATCGCTGTCATCCTAGCCTTTGCCATGGGCGCCATCTTCTCTGGCATCATTGTCTACTGTGTCTGTGACCACAGGCGTCGAGACATGGACCTGACAGGCCGCAAGGAAAAGGACAACCACCACCTCCACTCCCGCCGGGGATCAATGAACAGTGTGACCAAGCTGACGGGCCTGTTCGAGACACAGGCCAAAGATGGTCGACCTGAGGCTATCCTCACCCCTTTGATGCACAATGGGAGACTGACACCGAATGGGAAGATGCTGATAAAAGCAGATCAGCACCACCTGGACCTTGCTGCTCTGCCAACGCCTGAATCCACCCCCATGCAGCCGCGGCGTAAGCCCAGCCGGGGCAGCCGGGAGTGGGAGCGGAACCAGAACCTCATTAACGCTTGCACCAAGGATATGCCACCGATGGGCTCCCCTGTCATCTCTACAGACCTGCCCCTGAGAGCCTCACCAGGGCACATCCCCAGTGTTGTAGTCCTGCCTCTGCCACAGCATCAGCACCAGCTCCAACCTCATCTGCACCAGCACCAGCAGTCCTACCAGCACGAGTACGTGGAGCAGCCCCACCATAGTGACCTCAGCATGGGCCACGGTGTCATGGACGACCAGGGCGCCACCCTGGAGTACAAGACAGTCAAGAGCCCCTGTCACAACCTCAACATGGTGGATCCAGACGGGGGCCTGCCACCACGTGTGCCCCAACGAGAGGCCTCTCTCACTGTCCCTCCAGCCGTCCCACAGATGGGCAAACGCCTGGAGGTCCACTCGTCAGTCTACGGGCTCCGGAAAGGATCGGCATCCGCCGCTTCCGGATCCTCCGTCCTCAAGAAGCACAACACCAACTCCTCTAACTCCTCCCATTTGGCGAGACATCACAGCTTCAACCGTGTGGAGACTCCACCCCCTGCACCCCAGAGGGTGGACTCCATACAAATGACAGCACAGGGCATATCTCTGTCACGGCAGCCTGGAATGAGCTCCTACGGTTCACTGCCTCGAACGGGCATCAAATATCTCAAGCCTGATGTCCCCCCCAAACCCTCCGTAGTCTCGCTCTCGACAAAAGTCAAGTCCAGTGACTCCTGCACATAGTCAGCTAGCTAGCCAGTCGGTCCAATGTGAACGGACGGTAGTGAAAGCTTTTTTCTGAAAGAGAGAAAAAAACAGGGAATACTGTACAACTTGCATCTCCTTTTAGTGTATTTTTGTTCGTTTGTTTGTTTATGGTGTACAGTACAGTGGAAAATGCAACACAGTTTTTTTAAGAAAACACTTTCTTTTTATATAAATATGTAGATATTATACAAATGGTTGTCGTCATTTGTTGCCGTCACGGAGCTCATGCTCTGGCTGGCTCCCAGTTCCTCTGTAAACACACATGGGAAGGTGTGCTACTGAAACAGAAGAAGATGATGCTGTCCTGAATATTTCAACCAACTGCGCCCTGTAGCATCCAAGGCGGTGGCTCTTCTGTTTGTGTGTCTTTGGCCACCGGGACTTGACCTGATACTTTATCATGCTGGTAAAAGCACATAAGAAGTCAGCAAGGGGGAGTTTGGAGACTAATCATTGTACAGTACCTTGAGGACTGGGAAATTTGAGCGAGTGAGCACTCAGAGAGACTGAGCTCGGACTGAAAGGACAGACAGCTGCCTGAGTTCTGTGAGAAACTGTGAAAAGCCTCTCAGTGTTACAGCAATCAAGTCCTGCCTGGGTTTGATTGAAAGCCTGGGCCAGAGGAATCTTCTACTGTACTGGTTACTGAATAACACATGACTGTTAATACTAATAGCTTGTTGTATTTATTTTTATGAAGTGCTTTTGAAAAAAAAAAAAAGACTGACTTTCTAGGCTCGGAGAGAGAGAGAGAGAGGCAGAGAAGAGATCTTTTAATATTAATTAAACAAGTGTGAGAAAAAAAAAAAAACGTATTTAAAGTCATTAAACTGGAGCCCGTAGAACTTTCTTGATGACTAAAGGTCCACTAGGTCTTACTGTGTGCTCAGTGGGACCTGCAGCTTGAGATATATGTGACCTCTGTGAAGAGGAGGAGATATTTATTTAAACTGTGCCAGACAGGGACTTTTACCTTCATGGACCAGAATTTCCATTGTTTTAGACCAATCATAAAAAAGACTTCCTGAATCTCACCCTTTCACTCCTCCAATGAGCATCCCCCGTCCCCCCCTATCAGCACTGTGGTTTTGTGTGAGTCAGTAACATTTGTCCTGATTGGTTGCTGGCTTACCGGTGCCATCCAAGCTCACTGTTGCATGTTGCAAATATAAGAGAAGTAGCTGCAGCAACAGTACGGGAATCTGCATACACACTCACAAAAAGAAGAGGCTGCAAGCAAACGGAGCGATGCGTCCATCTCGGAGCGCGTCGTCCTTTCTCGCGGTGACGAGCAGGTGAAAAAGAAAACTAGAAAAACATCTGTATTGCCTGCTTCTTTTTCCACATGTAAATTTGTGCCTTACACCCTAAAGTAGTGACAATGTTTTCTTTACTAGCTGTTAACTTTGTCTCCTTGTAGTATTTTTTTATTTTTCTTACGTCATGATATTTCCCTGGTTTGATAAAAATGCAATTAAAGAATGTAGGTGTTATTGTTGTAATTCTGGTCCCTAGACATAACACACTTACAATCCAGAGGGGAGAGAGCAAGGAGGATTCCCTTTCTTCTTTCACTCTTTATCTCTCTCACACGCACGCACACACACACACACACACATACACACACACACGCAAACACACGCACACACTCATCTTTGTGGTTCATTTCAGATTGTGCCATTAATGCGCTTAAAGCAACCCTTTATGTTGTGCTGGCAGTGTCGATGAAGACGTTGTGAGTGTTTTTGATTCTATATTTTATACAGTTTTAAAGTCCTGGTATTTGTTTTTACGTTGTTTGTTTCTGGGTTTTTTTTTTTTGCTGTCTAATGGTTTGGAGTGATGGTTGATTGACTGTTTAACTGAGCGATTAACATTTGTTACTTGAGAGGGCCAATGTATGTGCATCTTTCTGGTGCACTGCAATCATAATGCAAGGTCAACACAAGCAAACGTACAGTATGAGATACACATAAGCACCCAGCGTACTAACACAGTTCTAGGCTTCTTGTGTGCATCGTAACAGTTGGCAGGCAGTTGCATAAACAGGCTGGTTCCTGTGAAGAAAGTTGACATTTTAAAACAACAATATTAAAAAAGTACCTTATTTAACCCCCCTTTTTGTAAAAGAAAACAGTTTGAGGAAGTCTGGAGATGTGTTTTTATTTTGCTTCACTCTCATTATCAAAGCCTTATGAATGGCTGAGAGTTTGACTAATCTTTTTTTGCTTTCACTTCCTTTTTACTTGAGGATTTTTATTGATCACCCCTCCCCCCCCAAACACTTAAATCAATGGAGCACTCCCTTAGTGTTGTATGTGTAGATAGGTAAAAGTTCTCTTGACATCAAGCAATTTTCTGTTTCTCAATGGAGGAAAGCCAACTATGTCTCGATCCACAGCTAACGGTAGAAGAACGTGTAGGATCTGTCACCTGACTAACGTGTACATAGACGCTTGCAGGGTTCGGTTGCAAATGACGGGGTCATGGGCAACAGAGTAGGTCAGGAGGAAGGTGCCCCTTCAGAAACATGGGCTGAGGTCAGCTGAGACAGTTATTCCAGTGATTACTTAGATATGATCTTCAAAGTGCAAAAGGCCCAAGATTAGTGTGAAGGGGTGTGTTCACTCCAGATTTTCCAGAACACCACTGCGTTGTAGACTGGTCACTAGGCGCCACAAGGCCCTATTTACCCCTCCATTGTACTGAGGAGTGCATGAACCAGCAACTTTCCCAGGCCTGGAATAACGCTGATCTACAACTAAATATTTCTTGTCCAGAAATGTTCAGTTGAGGCGGCTCTCAGCTTGGAGAATTGCCGTGTCCACACAGAATGTGAACAAGAATATCCGTCGATGTCAGAAGGTTAAACGTCTGCATCCTGTGTTGACGAGTCAGTTTAGCTGTGGCTGCATCTGAGATCCTGTAACATCAAGTGTTTTGATGTTCAAACATTTTCAAGACTGGATTTGGTTGGACTGTGAAGGCTGCTGTGGACAGTGAGGTTCTTTGGTGTGTGCCTTTTTTGTCTTTCACCCTTGTTATAATACACTGCTATTAGATGCAAATCGACTCTCTTCTCAACTTCTCAACCTTTTGAACTTTGTAAGCTTGTAAGATATTGTGACGTCACAAAGTTTTTTGCCCTACTCTCTTCACTTCCTTAACATCTGATTCACAGCTTAATGTATGTTGTAAAGAAAAAAAAACTCTTTAATTTAATGCAAAATGTAATTAAAAAAAAGAAGAAAATAAAATTCTTGTCATGAAGACTGTGATACGTCCTTGACTTTTTCACTTGTTTCTCTGGTGGTTATCTCTATGGTAGGAACAACTTTTAATTGTCGAATTTTGTGAAACACTGCTTTTGAAAAAAACAAGCCTGAGTTTTGCACAGGATGTGAAGGTTCTTTCAACTGAAAATCCATTTTAAGAAAAATATTGTACTTTTGTGACCTGGAGTGCACTGTTCTTCTTTGCTTGTAAAAATACCACCAACCCCTCGAGATCTGAGAAACTTTCCTTTAGAATAAAATTCTACTTGTCATACAAAGCACATCTAAGTGGATGAAAGTACTTTAAACTAAAGTGAAACTGATTTCTTTAACTTTATATCTAATAAGTGAAAATAAGACTTGGCTATGAGCAGAAGGAAAAGGCCTGCATTCCCTTGTACTATTGATCCTGTCGGTTAAATGAAGCAAACAATTTGATGGAGATTGGGGGCAGCTTTCTGTTTGGCAGATTGATACAGAAGGCAATCAAATCACCCTTTAAACTACAATACATGATTGTCCACAGAGGCATTAGGAGTTCATGAGTGCAGTGCAGGTTCAGGGAAAGCCATTCCTAAATGGCTTACCCTGAACCTGAATGGAGGAAATCAATAAACTCTTCAATTCTGAAGACAAGGACATTGAGGGATTCCAAAACATGGATGATAGCTTATTTTCTTCTTGCTCTATTTAAAAGATGGCATGTTAAAAACATATATATCTTAGGTCAATTCTCCAGTCAGTGCCCTCGACCGGGGAGTAGAGCCGGTTTGCCCACTGCTCCATTGTTTCTTACAATAAATGAATCATCTCTTCTTCAAATGAGCAACAAGTTTGCCATATCACCTATATAAAGGCAATAATATGTCAATGTTGTGTTCACGCCTAGTTTCTGCTGCCCCCAATGGCCAAAATGTATTATATTATTACGTTTTGAAAACATAAGCAGAGCTGAATGTAACCTCCAAACGTCAGGCAGAAGGATTATTAAAGGTTATTACAAGTTATACATCAAACTTAAGACTTAACAGAAGGGTTATGTGTATATCATTTACTGTGTGTAACAATGAAACGAGCCTTGGAACGTGGCTGCTTATTTTGTTGCTAAAGGAAGAACGTAAACTAAGCACAGAATACTTGGTATGATTACTTGGTATGATCTGGCATCAGGGGAAAAAAACTACATAATGCAAAGGAGAAACCTGGTTAAATATTAAAAGTAATAACGCCAAAATGCCTTTCTATGTCTGTCTGACGTTAGACAGCCGCTGTCCATTCATGTCTCCGGTTTAACACAGATCTTAAAAAGAAATCAGAGCATCAGCTCTGACTAACACTGACCAGAACAGCTCCTATTTCAAACGAACATCTCCTTTTTCCTATGTTAGCACATCATTGGTATAATTTTGTCGGGAAATGCGGCTTTGGCAGAGCGTTTGACACCTTTGATCATGAGGTGAATCACAAGTTACAAGTGTTGGTACAAGTCAGACTGTGCATGGAGATCAGATAACCAGGATGTGGTGCAGCTAATGAGGCCTGTCGCTGCCTTCACAATGCTGCATTGTGCGTCTCTGTTCAGGCCCCAGTGTGTTGTTGCACTACTCAGAGATCAAGATTCAGATATTCACCACCAAGCCTTTTCCAACATGACAAGAGCACAATCGTTTCTAGTTGTGACTAGTGTGAGCCGGTATTATCACCCAGTTAGTCAGAGTGTGGCTTGATGACCTCAAGGGTTGGTATTTACGGGGTTAAAACAGGTGAATCCTTTGTGTGTGGGGTGTGTGACAGACTCGGAGATAAAGACAGCATGTCATAGTCAGGACAGATATCAGGCTACAGCTGCAAGTCATCCAGTGCCTGCAACTAAATGTGTGTCAAAGACCTACTAATATAACAGAAACCACAATTCTAATGTAAGATACGATGTTTATCACTTGTCTTTCAGTTGGTATCACTGTAATATCACAGTGTTTATGTAGAAAATCTATGTTGTCCTATCTAAACTATGTTGTCCTAATGTTACTTAAGTTTACTGATGCTTTTAAATGCATTTACAGAGGTGAGATGTACATAGAGCACTCAACAAACAGTGTGAGGCTACAGAACTGTACTGGAGTATTACTCATATACGAGTTGTCCCTGTGCACTTAGGTAGAGCAGATATGTTAATAATTACTTTACACAAACTCTTCTCTCTGTGTAGTCATTAAAATGCGCACTCATTAACCAGTTTATTAGGTGTTCTTACATGGGAGGTGTTTATATTTTGTCCACTCCACTTATATTAATGAGGGTAGACTAAATATTAGAAGCACCTCTTGGTGTAACGCAACACAGTTTGGCAGCACAGACCACCCAAATGACCATGAATCAACACCTCTGAACAAAAACTGGAGATCATGGAAGTTTGAATTATTGTTGGGCTGTTAGACTGTATTAGTTCATGAGTTTTGTACTAACTAATTTAGCAAGTGAGTATACATAATTTGTACAGAATCTGAGTCAGAGGTGTGACTAAGTGTGCGAGAGAGAGCGAGAGAAAGCTGTCGATGAGGGGTTACTTGATGTTAACTGTCCCTGTGCACTTTACATTAGTACAGATTCCAGTGCAAAATCAGAAAGAGAGAGCTGAAATGTTGCTGTGGGTGCATACACTAAATACACCTTAATGCATCCAATAATCTAGAAGTAATTGCTCCTTGATTAGCAGTTGCTGTAAGAATACCGTATGCTGCAAATCTTTCCTGTGTAAATCAGTAGCAGTCACTCTGGCTCAAGTCCTGACATTATGACCTGTCAATCCTACAGCTCGATGGCTCTTTTCCCTGCCAGCGACAGCTACAGAGGGCAGCCTGCCAGACTTCCAACAATCCCGGCAACAGACCAGCCAGCAGAGCAGCTAACCAGTCAGCCAGCCCTTAAGTAAACCATGTGGTCATTCATGCAGCCGTCCAGCCCCTGCCCCCACCAGTCCGATACAGCTCTAATCCACCCTGGCCGTGGCCCGGCAGTGCTCATTTCGAGTGCCCTGCAATCTGTGGTCACAACAAGCTTAGTCGTGTGTTAATCCTCGCCGTCCCATCCAGCTATCATTATCCCCGCACTGATACCGTCTACATCCGCTGCTGCTCTTAATGGCACACATCCTAGGCTTTTCTTTTAATGCATTTTTCTGCCCAAAAAAACACAAAAGAAAGAGACACAAAGGCACAAAAAGATAGACAGATAAACAAACGGAAGAGATGATTATCTGCCTTTTGAAAAAAAAAAAAAGTCTGCATAGATTCAAATGAAGCAAAAATACAGGAAGGCAGACAGATACACACATTTGAGCACACACACATTTACACACTCCTGAGTAATGTGTCCCTTGTGAATTAATATGACTCTCTGTGAGTCATTAATGGAGGTCAATAGGCCCCTTAATGGTCATTCTGCCTGTTGGTTGGTTTGTCGTTAATGTGTCATGGTATAAGTACATGTGAGCTTCATAGTGTTGTCTCTTTGTCTCTTTTACAATGAGGTGAATGTGTGTGTGTGTGTGTGTGTGTGTGTGTGTGTGTGTGTGTGTGTGTTTTGTAACTGTCAGTTAGGATACTAGGGTAATTTTCTCTGTATTTTTCATGAGGGTTTGAGGAGCCAAGGAGAAGTTCACATTGTACAATTAAGAATTCACCCATGGTGGTTATTTCATAAGATGATTCCAGTATTTGTCGTTAACTGTTAAAATCCAATTACTTTTAGGCCAATAAATAAAGAAAGGATTCAATATTTGTCTACCAGTTTATTCATGGAGAAGACCACATTCAAGCTTTCATTTAGAGAAGAAATCATGTTAGCTTAACTAGATAGCCAGCTATTGCTGATGTGGGCTAGAGGCTCCAGGTTGGTGGAGGCAAGAGGCTGGGCAGCGTGGTGGCAGAGACGCTGCAGCTGGAGATCGGTGCAGGAGAGTTCACCGAGCACAAAGCAAAAGACACAAGAGATCAAGTACTGGTAATCAACACGAGAGAAACAAAGACTAAACATAAACTTGTGCTCGCAGGTAGCACTAGTAAAGCAACCAACTCTCTCCCTAGACAGAAACAACCTGGCCTCGAGTCCTCTGCAGAGCACAGTCTTTATGCTGTGCTTGATTGTGATGAGTCTCAGCTGTGTTGGAGCCAGCTCCCAAGCCACCTGGAGAACCACCCAGAAGAAAATACCAGAATTTCCCAAACCACCATAGCTACAGGTGTATTTTAGGACTTTAGTGGGGCAGGACTTTGTTAGGGGTCAATTTGGGAAGTTCTATGAGGTTCCCCCATCAGTGTCTATGTTTACATGCACACAATTGTTCCACTATTGTTCCAAATGTAACAATATTCTGAATTTGAGACAGATCATATGAACAGCACATTCCTGTTGCATTTTTTGAATAAGGGCTTATTCCAAATGTAGCTTTGTCCAATTAAGACATGTGGGATGTACAAATATTCAGGGATTTTTACCCCAGTTTGCGACAAACCCTTGCCTGCTTACAGTCAGCTCTGTGCCTTGCCAAGTAGCAAACAAAGCTGGGGTGCACAAAAAAATATCAACAGGTTTTTGGATATGCACAAATATTGCAAAGCTAACCTTTTCAAGAAGGTGCTTGAACGAATGGAAGAGGGAGGCTGTGTTCGTTAATTGCACAGCTGCATGTAAACAGCAACATTAGCGGAATACTCACCTTCATTAGCCATGTGAACAGCTTACTAGGAATATTGTCTTTTTTGAAAAATGGGCAAAAAACAGAACATTTTGTGCATGTAAACATAGTCAGTGTTATTCTGTGTTTGTACACTGGTTCTCTCTATGAATGTCTCTAATCCTGGACTCTAAGGAAAAACAATCTTCCAGAGGAGATGCAGGGCTTATTGTTGTTTTAAATCCATCCCAATAGACTAGTCTTTACAATAAACAAGAATATAACAAAAAATACTGGAGTGGTGTTACTGTATCTGCACTTTTGTTAGTATTATAATGATATACAATACAAAACCTTTGTTGCATCTTTCTGTTAAATACTGAATATAACAATTATAAAAAAAATAGTCAGCAGTCTAAAAGCACCACAGTGTTAATCTCTGCTTTGTTGAGGATCTCTGTGGTTTAATGGCGAGCAACAATCTTTCACACAGCATGTCTTGTGCACTGAACAATATCTTCTCCACTTCATATTAAGCTGATTAGGTCTTGCAGTAATCTGGACAATGGCCAAAATTCAGTGCGGAGCGCACATTATTGCCTTGTCGAATACATTAAAGCTCACTGGAGACATTTTACCCTTGTAGGAAGTGTATTAACACATCCCAAGCACTTAAGCTGTGCTAAATGTACCTTTAAGGCATTTAGGTGGCCTTGTTGTGAAGTGGAGGGACCTGTAAAGGTGTAAACAATGAAACGGGCCTCCATGAGCCACAGAGTAAAGACAATAGCAAAAACAAAAGAGAGAGATTGACTTGAATTATGACATTGTGTAGATATATTGAGGAAAACTGAGCAGAATAAATAGTGTAGTTAATCATCGCGTACCTTCATGCATCTTTCATGCAAAATTCAAAATGTGTGTCACTTCTAGTAATCCATTAGCAATAAACTTGCATTTGTTGCACGAACTTTAACCTCAAATCCATTAAAATTTCCCTGAATGGGTCTTATGATATGATGGCTCACTGAGAAAACAAGGTGCACTTAAGAGATGGGTAGCACATCAAACACTGTTGTGGTGTTAACAGCCTATCCTTGTATGATTTCCAGCGTGCTAAAGCATGCGTCATTTAGCTCAAACTTCTCCGAAACCGAGAAGAATCCAGCGCAAGATTCTCAGCGAGGATTCACTGGAACGAGGGCGAGAGCGACTGTCTCTCACACTTTGAAAAAAAGCCTTGGGCTGTGAAGAAACAGCAAGAGGAGTATACCTCTGAGACTTCTGATGGCAGAGTGAGCAGGGAAAAGAGCCAAGCCTTGTTCTGCCGCTATAAGCCATGCACTGCATACATTGGCGAATGAGCAGGGGAGAAATTGGCATTGGGAATAAGGGCAAGACGGTGTAAATGTAGAGCACAGAGGGCTTAAGGGTGCACCGTGCATGCATCCCTGTAGTTCTGCACACACATACACTACAGTATGCACTGGGCTTAAGAGGTGGCTGAGGAGAAAGACTGGCGACGGGATCAAAACAAAGCCCATGGGTGATGTTGGAGGGGAGCTCAGGGACTTGGGATGGAAGTCTGCTCCTCATCTGACGGTCATATGCACGTTTGGATGTGCACACACTCAAACACATATTCAAGAAGTCTAAGAGCATAATGACCATAAGAGAAGGGGAGATAACCCCCTCCAAAAAAAAAAAAAAAAGACACACCACCAAGAGAGAAAAGTCAAACTCACATGCATCCATGCACACAGACACACACAGCATAAGGCTCTAACTGGCTGATATTGCCAGGAGTGCAAGGATAATCCTGTGAAACTGTGTTTGTGTGGAGAAACTTAGTTTCAGTGGCCAGGAGAAAACACCCTCCACAAGTTGAGAGGAGATGCCAATCAACTTTATACCACAATAATCTGTGACCTGGTTTCTCAGTGCTGTCAGCCTCTTTGAGGGGTGAAAATAACAACAACGCAGCTACATCCAATTATTTCCGTTTCAGGGCATTTCAGCATTTTCTGTAAACATGCTTGCTATTTTCATAGTCACAGTTTAGAGCTAGTGATTGGCCCGATCAAAACACCATATGGGTGTATATATAGTGTGGAGCAAATAGTGTGAGTTGTATTTGTAGAGGCTTTAGTGTGATGTAGCCTTCCTCCAACAGTGTAGGTTCAGCGAGTGGCAGGAAAATGTGCTGATAATTTACAGAGAACCAAAAAGTCAGAATTTATGGGAGTGCAGCTCCCCATTAATGGTGTCACCCTGTGAGGAGCCCAGAGTCACAACTGGGGTGACAAAGATAAAAATGGGAAAGGACGTGATTTATGATTTCGCATATGTTGTTAATTTTGCACAGGGCAGACTAATCAGTGTGTTTGAGTATAAACAAGCCTCTCCCAAAGCTATAAACCCGAGCAGCCTGTTGTCCGTGCCAGGAGCTTCTTGAATAAAACTGAATCCAGGACTGATTTTGTTGGAATGACAGCTACAATAAAACCATCAATTTGATGTTAGAAAGCTGTTTCAAGAGTTGCAGCTTGGCGTTCTATGTCTCAATAAGACGTTGCACAAAAGGCGATTTGTGTGCTTGTGTGCAAACTTACGATACATATCCTGAAGATCTCAGTCTCTGTTGAGAATTTTGCTTCTTTTTCTGTTAATATACATGGTTAACCTTGAATATGGCAAAGTCGTCTAAAGCCCCTTTTATACCGCTGCTCCACCTTGTCGTTCTGTATAAAATGCATGAACCAAGAATGGGGAGGGCATTGTTGCTCTGCCACTAAGCCGGCAGTGGAGGTGGTAACAGCTGAACATGTGTGTAAAGAGGTAATGGAGGTGTACGTTTTCATGACATATTATGTGTTTATGTACCCACTACTGGGGGATTTAGAAATCAGCCAGCAGCAGTTAGCATCAAACTCAAAGATGAAGAAGACGAAGAAGAAGAAGAAGACAGTAGCCGGCATGCTATCTAAAATCAGACACCAGGGCAGCATCATGTCGGCAATGTTTGGTTCAGTGTAAATAATGGCTCCTCTTTACTGCAGTATTGTGGGATCTCTGTTTTAAAAGGGCTTCAAAGTGTCATACTTTTGATTTCAGAGCAAGTGGTTTTGAGCACACTGTCAGTTCAACAATGGCCGAGAGTAAACAGAATACATTGCTAAATTTGTGTATTCTCAGGGACCCAAGATGTTAATTTTTAAATAAGTGAATAAAACATTATAATCCAATAAATCTTTCAAACTCAGCTTAATTTCATCCTGTTTCTTTTCACAATAAGAGTTCATTGCAGGCCACTCTTATTTTAATTCAGCAGCTTTTATTTCTTTTTTGCCACCATAAAGTCTTTGTTGGACGAGACAAGTAGAGCATAGCCAGTTATGTTATCGGCTGGTTGCTCATTCAAACTAAAGCAACGCCATTTTTCATAATATACGAAATAGACACAGAATATTCCCCAGTATGTGAAGTTAAAGTTTTGTTTTGTCATATATTGATTGGTGGTATCTACTCACATTCATCTTTGAACTCATGTGAAGACATGTTTATTATTAGAACTTCCATTATGGTCTCTGACTCAGAACTTGTGTGAGTGTCCCTGCAGTCATCAAAAGCATGAGAGGAGGAGGTCAAAAGAGTAGTGTGATGAAAGTCACACCTCCCTCTCACCCTCTCAGGCCACTGCAACAGGGGACAGGACTGAAAACATGCATGTGTGAAAGCTGCCACATACTTGTTAATTTGCTGACGGGGTTTCATCCATCCACTCTGAAGGAGGGAATAGACTTTGTCATCCTGTTTTACTTTTCCACCCTCTGGAAATGTCCTGTAACATCTTACTTCACTTAAGAACAGAGCTCCATCTGCCTTTTTTATGCTTCGACTGGGTTTATTTCAGTCCCGTCGTTTCTCTTTGTTTTATATAATCTTTCATTGTATATTTATTCCGTGCAGCTCCTGCTCTGCTGTTGCCCTAACTGTAGCGTCAAAGTGTTTTTTAAAAAAGCCTTCAGATTAACTCAAGACAAGCATGGAAAATTAATGAGCGTGTCACCAGCAATCGAGATTCATGGAGATTCATGAATGTTTGCTTTTTACTTCTCTCCCTGAGTGTCGGTCACTCAGAAGGGGAGGCATTAACGAAATGGATGTAAAAAGATGAAAAAAAGGGGCCCGGCTCGTTGTGTTAAGTGGTTTCTGCAAAACATGAGTTTTCTTTACTTAAGACCATTTAATGACAGAAATTATAATGTGCAAATAAATTCCCCCAACAAAGGTACAAATGATCATATGCTGTAAGAACCATCTCGAGCCACACCAGCAGTTCTGAGAGGCTGTAGTTTGGCACACTGATGCTTTGAGCTAAATGCTAATGTCAGCATGCTGACATGGTCACAGTGACAATACTACCATGCTGATGTTTACCATTTTGACCATCTTCACTTATTAGCACACAAATAGCTATTTTTGATCAAAACCCAAAGTATTGGATTGGTTAAAACTTTGAGCTAATAATAGATCTAGATGATCTAGTTTGAGGAGAAGTTATGAAAATGCCTCTTATTGAAAACATGAATTGAATGAAAATGTATGGCAATTTTATCCTCTAGGGATCATGAATATCTGTAGATGTCAAGATATTTTACAAGACAAGTGAAAATTTTGACTCAACAAGATTCATCCTCTGGGGACCATAACTGTCAATATTTCATGACAATTCATCCAATAGTTTTCAAAGTGGTGGACTGACAGAGAATCGCTGCAATCCATAGAGCCATGCAGCTAGCATGTCTACAACTAAAACAGTTAGAGAAAGTTACAGAGAATGGAATGAATTCCATTTGTAAAAATCAAAAACAAAAAGATGTCAACGCGCCTTCAAAGATAGCCATCATGCATCCATCTCACATGCTGGTCAGACATGCCGCCTGATGGCTGCTGATAACTGCTGTCAGAGGAGATTGTCTCAGCTTGATAACACAAAAGTAAGGAGAGAGTGTAGAGAGTGTGATGGCGCCTGTCTTTCAGCAGCCATATCCTGAAAACAAGAACATCTAACCGAGATCACAGAGGGATTTGTGAGCATGTTTTAGCATTCACAGATTACCCCTGACTCTAGCAGGGTGGGTCAGATCACCCAGTCAAGAGGAAGTAGTTTCCTATCTTAAATAACGTCAGCATGTTGGTTTGAGTGAAAATCATGAGTGACCAACAGTCTTTATACCATTTCAGACAGCTTGAAGAGAAAGCCATCTGACCTCATGACACCAGACAACTGTTGTCAGAGGAGATTGTCTGGTTTGTCAGATTTAGACATCCATGTCAGGCAGTATCAGATGGAAAAAGTGAAAGGCTCGGTGTGATAATCCTTTCTCTCCATCTCAGTTTCTCACCAAGCCTTTCACGTTCCTATCCAAGATGCTACTTGAAAAGGAGAGCCTTGACACTGAGACGGATATATACAGCAGAAAGTTTCAATAACTGGAGGAGGTGGATTTTAAACACTTTGCATATCATCTGGTTTGCAGGTAATGAAGGCAAAGATACAATGGTAGAATAGACTGCCATTACGCAGAATACTTTTAGTTCACATTACCGCAAATGTGTCCTCAGCAGCACACATTTGAATGGAATTAGAGCTAATGGAGGAGACAAGCAGTTCACCAGCCTCGTGTATTAAAACAGCAGCAGGAGTGAGAGAAATATTACAGTACGTGGGAAGAACGGATGCTTGTGTAACGTCTTTGGCTTTGACACAGTCGGGCAGAGTTGGCCTCGGACTGAAGACCGAGGTTGTGCTGAAACACGCCCACCAGTCTGCACTTACCTTAATGTGCAGAGAGGAGAGGAAGGGTCATCGGATGTTATTTTGCTCAAAGAATCTCGAGGTGCGATGGTGCATAAGATGAGTGACCTCAAATAGAGAGATGTGATTATTATTGCAGGTAATGCACAAAGATATTGTGGGTAGGCCTGTAGAAGGGTAGCTACAACAGCTCACACCAACGTTGTGATGTATATGTGGTGCAGACTAACCAAACTCAGCTGCCATTAACAGCAAGTACTGTATGCACATAAAAGAACAAGTCCGCTGCTCAGATTTATAGTGCATATTAAAAACTGATGTGTTAGAATATAAGACGATTGTCTCCACATACAGAATTATGGATGTCTTTAAAGATGACACACTCATAATTTTATAATTTTACATCCTTTTAAGTATATGTGCATATGTGGCTGTTTTAGTTTGTGCCATATATCAGTTTCCAAGTTCTTCTGCAATGCATGACTTCCTAACATGTGTTCCCCAGAGGATATATAAGAATATAATATATAAACAGTTTTCTTGAACCACGGGACTGTGTAAGCACTTCCCCTCTGCCAGATGAGCCACCTCCCGTATCTTCACACTTTACAGCCTCTCTGTGGTATCAGCCCAGCATTCTGTGTGTATGCAGACGTAGCTGTGTGTAGTGGTGGCTGACGTCCTAAACTGCAGTTCTGATATGAAAAAAGGGATATCTTACTGAGCCACAGATGTGGCCACTGAAAGCTCTGCTCCCCAGAGGAACAGTTTTTAGAAAATCCAGCAGAAGTACCGCAGCATTGAGAAATGTGAGAAGACGCTGGCTAAGCAGTTGATAGCAGGAGTAGACGTTATTATAGAGAGCTACTACGGCCATTCAACAATAAATAACTGAGCTTCTCATTATGATATATGATACACAATAATAGTGACCTAATCTTTGTCACACCTTTCCTGAAAAGGTGCTTCAGATAAAATGACTGCATGGTGACTAAAAGGGACACCAGAGCCCCAGGTATTAACCCATTCGCAAAGGGCTAAAGACTGGATCTCATAGAACAGGAGAGGAGTTACTCCACAAAAAGACAGCGGTATCGCTCTTTCCAAGCTTTTGGTTTAACTTCAAAAGCAGCAGCAGGTACTTTTGTAACAGTTAGGGTGCCAGATGATTGCTCAGTTGCATTCATTTAAAACTGCGGGTTTATGGTAATTTTATTGTTTCATTGCTTGCGCCTTGCTGTTTTTGTTTTGAGTTTTGAGTATTTAAAAGCTGATCTGGGGACAGGCATTGCAAACTAGATTACGCTGTGATGATGACAGTCAACAGTCTAAGCTGTTTGTAAGATAGCACATCAGTGCACATCAACATCCAAAGCTTTTAACATCAGTTAGAGTTTGTTAACATGTTGTTGTATGCAAGTTCGGTTTTGCCTCTGTAATGAGCATTACAGCCAAGACGTCTGAAGAGTTGCACAACAGACCTTTTAAATACTTAACGTGCAGGGTGTATAGATGAAGTGTGGAGTCTTATTTGAGTCCCATTATGAACTGAACCATTAAAAGAGCTTAATGTGTTTTATAGCACCCTGTGTGGCGGATTGTAAAGACATATCCCGCCCAACCCTGCTGCTGATTGGCTTAACCTGATATTCTTACCCTAACCGTTTCACTCATCATGCCTAGCCCAAACCAACCCAACCAATGACGCCAATGTGTACTTGCCAGTCAGAGGCAGAGAAGGGCAGCTTTTGACTTTGCCATCCTGGGTAAAAAAAAAAAATTGGCTTGCCAGCATGGCTTGTGCAACTGGCAATTCACATGCAGCTGTGAATATCTGAATGAGTTTTATGAACAAATCAGAATAGACTTGCAATGGAAGAAATCTCATGCAAATTGTGCCTGCTTGGTCTGAAAAACCAAGTCCGGACGTCAGCCACATTGGCAACAAATCTGAAACGCTGCATCGAGTTGAAGCATCCAACCAGTCTTGGGAAACATCTGCGAGTGAATGATGATCAAAAGAAATCATTCACAAAAATGAAGACCACAAGCCAACAGGCGCAAAGTTCCTCCACCCAAGACAAACTCACACAAGACAACAGACTTGTAACTTATTAGAAGTTCGGCAGCGTTTGCATCTCATCTAAAACAAACAGAAAACTGAAGAAATGAATGTGGACTAGTTGATTTTTTGGAACTGTGAATTTCAAAATTCAAAATTGTAAGGTGTGAACTTTTAGGTGCTCTGTGTATATGAATTTCCCATGATGGTGCATGATGTACATTTTTTGTTATCATAGTGTTGTAGGTACTACAGCTACAGATGCATTAAAGTAGCATCCTGTTGACTGATGGTCAGCCACTGATATTTTTACTATCATGTAATTTTGGCATCTTACAGTTGTTGCTGATTGTGTGTGTGTGTGTGTGTGTGTGTGTGTGTGTGTGTGTGTGTGTGTGTGATGTCTGTCATTGTGTCTGAGCTGGCTCAGTATTCTCATATCAGCTGGGATGAAGAGCTGTGCACAATCCATCAGCTCACAGCTGTGACTTACAGCCTGTTGGTTGGTCAAGGTCGTGTCACACGCACACACGCACGCGCACACACACACACACACACACACACACACACACACACACACACACACACACACACACACACACTCTCTTGGAGATACGTCCTCATGAGGCATACAGCATGTCTATGCACATCACTGAATCCTGACAAAACAAAACATACATCTCACAACTAACGTTCTTTATTGGGTTACAGAGAATGTAACTTATGAAAATATGAGTTGAGGGAAAACACCGCTGGGATGTCATGTTGGCAAGTTGATGTATGCACCAGCAACACTGAAGGTCACCGGTTTAAATGTGGTTAATGTTACATTTCTTTCCTCTTTGCCATGTGTGCTGTTAATCTCTACCACATGTTGTCTTACAAAGCATTAAAAAAGCTGTGGAAGACATGAACGTGTCCTGCTTTGAAGCAAACAGCTACTCACAGCTGCATACTTTTTGGGTTGTGAGCACTTTCACTATGCAGCTTTTTTTTTTTCTTCCAGTATGCAATCCCCTTTCAAGCGGCCACTTAGGACCAAGCGATCACAAGTACAATTGGCTAATACTGTGTCTGACTGTCAGTCGACTGATCAGAGTCCATATTCCCATTGCATAAAGAGAGAGAAGTGGCTGAGCCTAGTTTGAAGTTGCCCCGAGTCTGAACAAATTGATTCCTTGTCATAATGTCCGTCCAATTAATTTACCTTTTCCAGCTGAGGCTTTGTGGAGAGGTTGGCTAATTGATGATTCCTCCATCAGAGCCATCACAGCCCTCTGCAGGGAGGGAAGCCAAACACTGAACCAGAGGAGGACCGGCCATCTGGAGAGACTTTTTTTTAACAGGCTGGTCAAATAGTGGGGAAGCGGTGAATTCACAAGCATTAATATGAAATAAACTCCAAAAGTTTGTGCTTGTTTATACCAGTTTGATTGTAAAACAAGAACAGAATGCAATGAATGTAAGTCGTTTTCAACCTATATTCAATTGAATACAGTTCAAAGAGAAGATGTTTCATGTCCAAACTGACAAACTTCATGTTTTTTGTAAATACACACATATGTTCCAAAAAGGTTGGTCCAGGGTCATGTTTACCACTGTGTTACATTTCCTTTTCTTCAAATAATACAGTAAACGTTTGGGAACTGAGCACACTAGTTTTTCAAGTGCAATTCTTTCACATCATCAGCCTGCTTAAAATACAACTTCAGCTGCTCAACAGTCCGAGCTCTCTGTTGTCGTATTTTGTGCTTCATAGTGCACCACACATTTTCAATGGGAGACAGGTCTGGATGGCAGGCAGGCCAGTTTAGCACCCGGACTCTTTTACTACAAAGCCACACTGTTGTAACACGTGCAGAATGTGGCTTGGCATTGTCTTGCAGGAATAAGCAGGGACATCCCTGAAAAAGACATCTGGGTGGCAGCATATGTCCAAAACTTGTACGTACCTTTCAGCACTAATGGCGCCTTCACAGATGTGCAAGCTACCCATGCCATGGGCACCAACACACCCCCATACCGTCACAGATGCTGGCTTTTGACCTTTGTTCTGGTAACAATCTGGATGGTTTCTTTCCTCTTTATCCCAGAGGACATGATGTCCATGATTTCCAACAATTTGAAATATGGACTTGTCAGACTGCAAAATACTTTTCCATTTTATGTCAGTCCATCTCAGACGAGCTCGGGCCCAGAGACGTCAACAGCATTAGTGGATGTTGATACATGTTTTGGCTTTGCCTGACAGAGTTTTTAATTCAGTGCTGTCTGACGGATCGAATGTCCTTCACATTGACTGTTGGTTTTTGGCCTCGCCCCTCAAGTGCAAAGACTTCTCCAGATTCTCTGAATCTTTTGATAATATTATAGACTGAAGATGGTAAAATCCCTAAATTTCTTGCAATTGTGCAAAGTGTTGCCCCATCCTTGCTTGTGTACGACTGAGCCTTTCCAGGGTGCCCCTTTCATACACAGTCATGATACTATCACCTGTTACCAATGAGCCTGTTTACCTGTGGAATGTTCCAAACAGGTGTTTTTGGAGCATTCTACAACTTTCCCAGTCTTTAGCTGCTCCTGTCTTCTTTTGGAATCTGGTTTGTAAACTAAGATCTCTTTGTCTCAAGATGCCAGCAGCATCATATTTTCTGGCACAAATTTAGCCCTTTTAAAAATTTAGATGTAAAATTTTTAACTTGACTGCTTAAAAAGTTGAAAAAATGTCGAAACACTACATGTGAGTAACTCATTATATGAATTTTTACATGAATTGTTGTAAACACTGAACAGCTGATTTAATTGGGTTCCATACTCCTGAGCTATTATAATTGTCTTTCTCAGAGAAAAAGCAGATGGCGAGCCCGATTCTAGCACTAAAATAGCTCTCACTGATGTCATTTATTTGCCTCTGTGAACATCTGGATTGTGAGAGCAGTTCTAGTGTATTTTCCATTTCCACATTTTAACACATAACGAGGCGAGTTCTAAAAATAAAACTACTGCTATTTTCCATCACATAAGCAGGTTCACCTCTATCCCTGCTCATGCTGGCGCTGTGTGGTCCTTGGTGGGGCACACACACCCTGCTGTTGTTGCCGTGATGCTGCGTCTCTATATTTAATTCAGACCACACAACTCTGTTGATAATAATTGCACGGATTACCTGGAGCCATAATCACATGATGTGTGACGAGGAGAAGGTAAAGCACAGGCCATCTGGTCTGCCTGGGTGTGGCTGAGCCAACACACACACACACACACACACACATTGTATGTATACATGCCAGCCGGCAACACGCACGCAAGCACACACGCATGCACACACAAACACACACACGCTGTCAACAAGAAATGCATGCATAGACAAGAATATGCCAGTAAATCAAGCTGATGTTTCCAGTTTTTTACTCTATCAAACATCATCTGCTGTCCATTCAGCGTCATGCAGTAAAGACTTCAGCTTCAAACATTGTGAAACATCTGTACAACATGCAAAGACAGTGTGCATACTTTATGTCTGAAACCATGATTTATTTATTTATTCATGTCAGATATCTGAGGGTCATAGAATAAGAGAGGTGGGTCATTCCACATTATCCCACCAAAACACATTTTACTGTCATGGATTTATATTGGTCTTCTTTTTTGTCTTTGTCTTCTGCCTTTACTTATTTTACTCTGGCAAGAACACAATTCTAAGAGAAACATTTTTGGCATCATATCTTTAACTCAATAGATCTTGAATACTGCACGATACCTGCACATCGGGTATTAGTAAATTATTAGCTTTGGCTCTATAAACTCCAAACCCTAAAATATACTATACATTATGCATAGAACTATGTTCAATAACACATCAACATTCATGGACTGCGGTAACAGACACATTCACAGCCTCTATCTGTCCTGCTCGGTTCCTTTTTCTTGCCCTTCACCCTCTAACAGTATCTATATCCATTGTTTCTTCCTCACCTTCCCCCACTAATGTTGCATCATCTCACATCTTTTCTCCTCTCCTTTCCACACTCCTGCACCCTGCTATCAAATCCCTCCATCTCTCTCCTCCTCCTCCTGCCCATCAGCTCAGCCACCAACCTGTCACTTAAACCTTAGAGCTATGGGACACAGCTGCCGGATATCTGTAACCTCTATGCATACGTACACACACACACACATGCACGCACACGCACTTGCACACACACACAGACAGACACACACACAGACAGACACACAGACACACAGACACACACACACACACACACACACACACACACACACACACACACATTATTGTCCCATGCTGCCTCTCTGGACTATAATCAGTGGGGTCTCAGCTGCAGGTCTGGCCATCTCTTCTCTGAGGGCTGGAGAGATCAGTCAGCCCTCCAGGGGCAATGACAGATTGTGTTTCTATGGTGTGTGTGTTTCTGAATTTTCAAGCATTTGGGGACAAATTTGGAATTTAAACTAGTTGATTGGAGATGGTGTCTCCAATTTGTCTTCACCGCAGCTGCAATCAGTGTGAGCTGAAACAGTTTTGACCTGTGGGACGACACTGAGCCCATTGATGTTTGATTCCACATCATGTACACACCTATAATTCACTCAGATGACTCAATAAGGTGTGTGACAGGTAAGAAACTCATCATTGACCTTGTCCTGCCAAATTAAAATCTTTTGCCTTTTATTCTGTACACTGAGCAAACTGTCACAGATTCAACCAAATATTACAATGACTTATGCTGCCTTCAGGTGAATATTATCATAAATATTTATGAAGTTGAGCACAATTCAGACACTAACATACATAATGGTGTAAATATGGGAATAACAGATATTTTAAATGATCACAAAGTAGCTAAGATGCACATACTATGTATCATCCTGCACACAAAATCACACTTTTAATTTGAACCCATATTAACAGATTTTTGGACATTTGGGGCACCAGAAACAAGCTGTGAACACAACACTGACATTTTGTTGAAATGGTAAATTTTGGTCTATTTACCAACACTCTTTTCCCTCTATTTTTGGCCTCCGCGAACTAAATATCTGTCTCTTCAGCTGCTAATTACTCCACCATGTTCACCAGCTGGTCCCTAACTTTTTCTTGTCTGCCATTTTGTGATGGGCAGGTAGCATACAGGAGGTTTTCAAGCGTCTTTGCAGAAAACTGCAGTAGCAAACTGTGCTGTGAGACAGTGACAGTGAACCAAAACAGTTAAGTTGCGGGCTAGAAAACCAATGAGTTGAAATATGCTGAAGTGATTTGTAGAGCAGATTTGGTTAATAATCCTCTGTGGGTTACAAGCGAGCGCTTTCTCATACATGTGGCGATGTGATCCTTCGTTAATATTTTATATTGATGAAAATAAATTTGTGTTATCTGGTGAGGTCTTGCGGGCCAGTCAGTGAATTTATTTTATTGCATGTATGCTCACAGGTCTGCAGGGAATCAATTTATAAATCAATACTGTGCCTAAAGGAGACTTAAACCAACAATATGTGTCAATCTGTGTCTGCATGTGAGAGAAACTTAATAATCTGTGTGTGTGTGTACCTGTGTATTCCTGTCAGCCAACATATGTGTGTACAGTACATGTGCCAGGTGTTTGTCAGCCTGCACATATGTAGTGCTGCATGTGTGTGTGTGTGTGTGTGTGTGTGTGTTTGTGCGAGTGTTCTCCGAAGCCCTGAAGGTCAGTGGGGAGGTGATTATGCTTCAGCTGTATCCAGGTTTGGAGCACAAACGGCTGCACTTCCACATTGATTTTCTGTCACTCCAGATGGAAATTCATACTGTACACCAGATTGGACCACCCCCCCTTCTCTCTCTCTCTCTCTCTCTCTCTCTCTCACACACACACACACACACACACAAACTAATCATCCTCAAACTGATGAATGATTCCAAAGTTAGCAGTTAAAAGGTGCGGGATCAGGCTGTGTTTTTGACAGGCCGCTGATGGTTTCAGTGGACGGCTGGAAATGTATTCTCTGGGATCTGGATGAACTGTCAAACGAGGTTATAGGAAAAGGTTTCATCTGGAATTTTAATTCTCAAATTTAAAAACGGCTGGCATGTTATTGAAATTCAAATGACCACCTCCCCAGTATTTCTCAATCTTAGCACATGAATATGAATGAAATGATAGCCTCCATCTGATTCTTCCTTAATATGCATGAGAGAAGACTTGATGAATTGCCCAAATCTGTGTACTGATCCCCATTTGCGATTATTGGACCAAGAAACCAATTGTTCCATAATGAGAAGCATTTGCGCCAGCACTGGATGGACTTTTAATGTTATTTGGGTTCCATCCTGACCCGGCCTTGTTACGCGATGGGTCAAGGGTCGTACATCTTGTGAAGGGAGCATCCGTCACACTTGACATTTTGTATTGACCCCTGCAGCGAGTGTGCGCCACGGATGCTGTGAGGGCGCCGACAGTTCATCAGCAAAGGTGCAATGAATAGTAACGCACATTAACGCAAGCAGAGACGCATGTCATGTAGACACACGCACACACAACCGTTCTAATCTCACCCCACACTTCCTCCATCCCACACACACTTTTAAAAAGCTTTTTATTTCAGCCAGTGATTGCAGGCTTTAAACGTTACTTGTGAATGGGGACTACCATTAAGGCTGTTCATTGCTGTGCTAACAGCCTCGTTCCTGTGACAGGTCAGGCCTGTGTAAGTGGAGCGACATGAGTGATGACATCAATGCCTGATATTTATGCAAAAAGCCGGACCGCAAATGAGAACCACAATTTGGCATCATGCCACAAAATGGATTTCAACTCATTGCATTTGACCTGTGCTCTATTTTTTTTTTTTAACTATTTATGACTAGTCTCTGTTACTCACAGTCTTGGCAGGCTTGGACGGTTTGCATATCAGAAGCTGTCTTTAGAGCATAAAATCTGTGGTGTAAACTGTATTTTTGTGCAATACCAAAGTGTCACTTATATTTTACCTCAGCTACTTCCTTTCACTACATGTCAGAAGAAAGTATTCTACGTTTCACTGCATTACATTTATTTGACAGCTGTACTGACTAGTTAGACTAGTTGACTAGTTAGATTGAAGATAAAGATGTCAAAAACTGGTAATGAGCATATAAACTATGAAAACTGTTATCAGTAAATGAACTTTATACACTGTTACGTAGTTTAAAGTTAAATCCATCTCAACCAGGTAGCACATCTAAATGCTGCTGTTATGTTAATGAATCTGTAATCAGTGGTTTTGAAAGCAGTATTACCACACAGCAAAATTACAAATGATAAGATTCTGCATTCAAAGTGTTACATAAACTGAAAGCTAATTAAAGCAAATTTCATCTATTGTGTCTCTATGCTGTAATTTGCAGGGGCTAAACTGTACTTCTACTCTTTACCCGAGTACATTTTTGAGCGAGTAATCTACTTTTGACTTCGCTGCAGTTGCCATTTTTACCCTCAAGTCTGCGTCAATGTGATGATTGAGTGTAGTGGGGACAGCGTGTGAGGGGCACCTCTACTGCAGATGCTACGCTGTCAGCTGCCTGGAGGAAGAAGAGGCACTGCTCGTCTGTAGACCACAATGTGACAATCACGGAGAAACACCCAGAACAAGAGGAAAAAATGGTAATACTTACTTACTTGAGTCCTTTTTCATGGGAGTAATTGGTAATTTCATGGGAGTATAGATTTTCAGTGCTTCAGTACTCCCAGTTTGAAGTATTATCCAAGTTTGGTTGATTAGAGTGTTTTGTGTCTATACAGAGAGAGCTGGCTGGGGATGAGCATTGTATTCGTTTTAACTGTTTTCCAGCTGCCCCCCCCCCCCCCACACACACACACACACACACACACACACTTCTTCCATAATTGATGTGGGAGATGAGGCTCCCTAGGGGTCACCTCCTCTCTCTTCATCCCTCCCATTTCCCCCAGCTGTTCTTGGCTGTCTCCTGCTCACCTTCTCCTCTCCTTCCTCTGCCTCTTCGTCTTTCATTTCACCCCCTCCATCCTCGGTCTTTCATCTTGTCCACCCATTTACATGCCTGCTGGCCCTCTTCTATTTAATGCGCTGACGGCGCTGGGGTTACCAGTTCGGTTTCAGCAAACCACTCATAGCAAGATGCAGCTCTTCTTCACCTCCTCTCCATTTGCCCTCTTCCTGTGTGTCTCTGTATCTACATCTGCATCTCAGTGCGAATTCACCCTCCCCCAGACACACATGAACACACACACAAAACCCTCATTTTGCTATTAATGAACAGACACACACTCACATACACACCTTGTGCTCTCTCTCTCTCTTGCTCTCTCCCCTCAGAGGGTTTTATCACACCGTACCTCAGTACCTCTCCAGATGTTAAGTGTCTTCCTGGCTGGTGGAGATAGTAACGAGAATGCAGGCACGCGCACGCGAAAGACACACGCGCAAGCACACACATACACGCACTAGATAGAGATGTATGGCCAGAGGAAAGCTGGACCTCTTAATGTGAAAAATACACACACACACATTTACACACACTAAGACACACATTCACAATAGTTTGGACCTTGCTTGTCACCCTTTGGTAATCTTATATTCTAATATACAGTACAGGCAATATATCTCACCTCATATAATGAATTTACACAGAGTGTGTCTCAATTTATCAAACATGACACTTAAACACTATTTCTAGGTAATTGTGGCACAATGTGACTTTATGTTGCATTAAATTCATCTTTATTGGATATATTATCAAGGTTACTGAAATGGAATATTTTTTATTACAAAAGTAAAAAAAAAAAAATCCACAGTTCATAAAATCACTGTCCTATGAAGAGAAGGTCTTTTATGCTCTGTGCTTTTCATATATTGAAAAAAAAAATCTGGTTTCATAAGCCTTGCACAGATGCCAATCAGAATATTAAAAAAAATAAATAATGCAACATAAACCGGTGTGAGGCCTGAAGAGTTTAAGGAAATGTAAAGCGGTCAGATGACATTCATTAGCTTGCAGGAGACAAGAGTAATTAACATTGTGCAATAAGGAAGGTGATGCCGGTAAAGTCTGCGTTATGATTGGTTGAGCTCAGGATGAACAGCAAACACTAAAATTTCAGTCTCTTGCCACTGCTCTTGCAAATAACGGTGGCTGAGTGGCCGATGGCGTGTGTGAGGGGTCGTGCAGTAGCCTGAGGAAGCTGTCTGGTGGCTCTGTCTGGTTAGGGTGCCTTGCAGGCAGGCCTGGAGCCCAGAGAGGACCCCTGCTCCCTGGGGAACATCCAGCCATCCTCCAACCACCAAACCAGCAGATGGTGAAGGACTAAGAACTGATTGGCACTGACTGCTCTCTAAAATGTTCTCTGAAAACAAGGGCGACATAAGTGAAAACACGGCCATGCACCGACAATGAATAAAACATGGGGATGTGACTCCTATTTGACTCCTCTCTGTTGCCATTTTTCTGTTTATAAAAACACATGAATCGCAGCCTTCAAATAAAGGAGAGACTGGCAGGATTTACATGCAGCAGATATACTGAACTGATTTTATGTGGCAGGAGAGACAGACTGTTTTGAGACATCTCTGCCTTAATGCTAGAAAGCATGAGGGACAGTGACAGGGAAGATGGGCAGAGGGAGACATGAAGCAAAGTCTGTGGGCTGGAATCAAACCTGCGGTGCCCAAGAGTACGTGTTTTGATACTGTACACGGAAAACATGAGGTCTGCTCTGTCAAAACAGGAAAAATCATGCTGAGGTGAACAGGAAGTGTTTACTTTAGCCTTCAGAAATAGTGATGTCTTCACTCAGTGTGTCAGATTTTATCCAATCGTGAATGAATGAGATCTATGATCTGATCTCTCATAACAATAACAACAGGCACTTCTGATGACGCCTTATTGCTTTATGTGAATTATCAGCACGGTTAGGTCAGCAGAATTGGCAGGCTATAGAATCTGAAGGGCTGAGGGTTATGGAAATCTGAGAGTGTGATGGTTTCAAATGTCCCTATAAATGAGGCTGATTTCAGAAATGCAAAATTGTCTTTCCATTCTCTCTTTTCTTTTTTTCTACTTTGTTTTTTTCAATTAGGCCTATCCTCCAGCTATTCTGGCTGTGTTTATGGATAATTTTGTCCTGCAAATGGTGTTCAGCTGTGCCCACTTTACCGCCATCATTGACACAAACAAAATGGCTTTGGATGTGTTTTTTTTTTTTTTTTTTGTAAGTAATGAATACTAAATCAGAACTGCAAGACAAAACACAACACAAGTCCTGTACTTGGATTTCTTCAACCAGGAGATTTTAGCCATGGTTCATCATGAAGTTTACATGTGATGTTAGCATTTAGCTCAAGTCACCAAGTGTCAAAGGACGGAGAAGGCCACTGCCTCGATCGGTCACTTTGTTTGTGTTATTGTGCAACTTTGGTGAACCCGAACACTTTAAAGCATCGAAAGCAAAAAAAAAAGAAAAAAAAGATCATTTGGTTTGAGACAGAGCCAAAGTGCAGGTGTTTGCTAGTCTGAAAAGGCTGTGACAGAAGCCTTTAGAAGGATTCAATCCATTACAACAACCTCAAAAAAAGAGGAAACTTCTCATTTTATCTCATTATGTCAACAGACTGCGGAAACTCATCCAAACAACAAAGTATTTCACTGCAACAACTTAAAACTCATTCAAACAAGTTACTTAGTCATCTAAATGAATGCCAGAAAAACTAATTAACTTTGCCTTCAGGGCCTTCTTGAGCAAATCGCAGTCTGGGAAACAATCAGCTCAATATGTGATGCTACTAGTAATGTTGAAGAGATGGAATCTGCAAATCACAAGCACAATTGCCTTGAATGTGCTCTAAAATCAGCATTAATTTCATGCAACAGTAAAATAAATTCATTTTTATGCATCATTTTTGTCCAAACTTAGAATTCTCAGCATTTCTACCTATGACAGTAACGAATATCGAAACATACGTTCAGGCATGTGTGTATATGAACACATTCACCCTGCAGGTTGACACCTAGAAACATAATAAACAGCTGACAGCAGAGTCTTAAACAACCATAGTGGCACATCAGCATACGTTCCCTCTGGGTTTCACACATGGCTCCTGCACATGCTGCACATTAGTCGATGGATCACACGATTACAGTAGTTCACACCGGTTGAATGGATGGTAATCATGCATGTTGCAAAGTGTTTTTCATCATCATGAACCCTGCGCTTCCTGCACGCCACACATCTGTTAAGCCTGAGAGAACAAATAGCTCCGTCTGAAACATTTCGATCAGACACGCACACTTGAAGACACACACACGGATCCAGAGCGAGGCTCAGTAATGTTTACTCCTCAGAGACAAGCTCATTTACAGCGAGTGTAGAGCAGCTTTCACCATCTCTCACATAGTTCATGATCATCTAAATATTGTGACTAGCGTGTGAAGCAGCACAGTAGCACTGATGGATGGGGTGAAGCTCCGAAAATCCTTCTTCCTTGTATTTGATTAAGACAAACACACAAATACAGCATCTCTAACCACTGAATGGTCCTTTCATGTGTGATAAATCTGTAACAACCAAATGCAAAGGAAGTGATGGCTTGATTATAGCTGACACCAGCAAGTGTTGCTTTGATCTAATGACGGAGAGGCGAAATCTGCTCAATATAATTTGGTTCAAACGGCCATTTATCTTCCTCAATTTACCACCAGTTATCAGTGAGGCTTTTGTACCTCCATCGCAGCTGCCATGCACCCAATTAATTAATTTTGCAGAGGTCGATGAAATGTTTTTGCTTCAACAAGTTAGTATGCTAAGCTGTGTGTGTTTGTGTGTGTGTGTGTGTGTGGAATAAACCATACCTGCAGGGTTATACTGAGATGAAAACTGTTGCACTTGTTTTTATCTGAGACCTCCGGGTGAAAAGAGGTGGAGGGGGTCACACTCAGGGTTAATGAAGGAAGAGGAAGAATGAATGTGCTTCAGTGTGTATCTGTGTGTGTGCGTGTGTGTGTGTGCGTGTGTGTGTGTGTGTGTGTGAGAGAGAGAGAGAGAGAGAGGTTAGTTTCCATTGGACATGTCCCTGTCACATTTCAAAATCCTCTTTTTGTCCTCCTCACTTACAGTTTCATGTTCATTCACTGAAAGAGCAGTAAACTATTGCCTCTGGCCATTCAACCACCGAAATCCAGGCAGGAGAAGCTCCGAGTTTATCAAAATGTTAAAATATTCAGTTTTTACTGTGAGCTCACAGCATTTAAAGGTCCAGTGTGTAGGATTTAGTGGCATCTAGAGGTGAGGTTGCAGATTGCAACCAACCAATCGCCCTCCCCTACAGTGGCCCCTAAAAATAGGAAAAGCGCTCTGTCCTGGGCTTCTGTAGAAACATGGCAGTGCAACATGGTGGACTCCATAGAAGTTCATTCAAAGGTAACAAAAACAGTTCTTATTTTCATGTAATTCAACACTAATAAAAAAGCGCTCATGAATATTACTGAAATCTTCCACACTCAACCTCTAAGCTTTACAAGCAGGACACCTGCAATCATAAACAACAGCCAAATATATGCACACAACACCCAGCAGCTGACTAACTAGCTGATGTACTTTGACAAGTATTTGGTGACATAGAAATGTCGTTTATATGTCCTTCACATTCCCATCAAAGTGAATTTCATTTGATTTGGCATCGAAATGAGAACAAAACAGGATGAGGTTGACTAAATGTGGTAACAAGGACATTTGACACTAAGTCTAATTAAAAAAAATAGCTGACAAAAGCAACATTATCATCAGTGAAGGATAATGCAGTAATGCTCTCTGTAGTAAGATAGAAATAACACATTATTTATTGAGTTTAAAGGCTCATCCTTGACACAGGGAATGGCTATTTGAATGTTTGGGAAACTTACATAACATAGCATTACATAACACAATGTATATCAAGTCTCTATCAGGGAAATTTATGGAGCTGTTTTTGTATACTAACATTATAACTGAAAGCACAATGACCAGTTTTATCCTAATTTATTGTTTGCTAGATGATATAAATTCACATACATGAAGAAAGTAACACTGGAGTTTCTTGTATATTCTTTTTTTTCCCTGTTGTTTCTGTTGGTGAAGAACCTCTGACTTCATTGTGCCCTCCCACTTCTAAAACCTGTGTGTGTGTGTGTGTGTGTGCCATGTTTGCTAGCTCAGTGTGTAGCATGGTTCCTACACAGTGTTGTTGTCAATCTCATTAGAGCACACATGCTTTCCCATCGCACGGCAAACACACACCTCTTTAATCTGCTCCTCTGCCCACAGGATCCACACACACACACACACACACACACACACACACACACACACACACACACACACAGGCGCTAATATGAATACCTTAACAACTACAGGCAGAGGGGTCATCACGAGCACACAGCTAAACATGCAACCTTACTGCAATCCCATGATGCCACTAAAGCACTTATAGGTATTCAGTTAAGCATAGAGCATGGAATATCCATCACACACACACACACACACACACACACACACACACACACACACAGACAACTTAATCCATGCTGTTGGCAAAGGAGTCTTGGAGCAGCTGCCTTGCTACACACAGTCAAGTAGGCATCATCTGGCTGCTGAGAAAAGCCTGTCAGTTGTCACACATTTGGACACACTCACACTCACACTCACACACACACATGTGCAGGATCACATACACAAATTCTCACAAGCACACACGTCACACAATTATTATGAAGTAAACCGTACAGATTGGGTGGAGGTGATCTGACAGCCCGTCCTCTTTTCTGTCTTAGTAACAAACACTCGAGTTTCACGGGCAAAGACTACAGGCTCATGAATTCTTAACTATGACTCTATCAATAAACAAAAAGAGCAATAAATAAACCACTAAGTTAGTTACAGCAAAACAACAGGCTGGCAGGCAGGCGGGCAGGGAACGACGGCGAGTGTCCCCTTTGTCTGTGTGGTTTTTCTTGTCTGCCTGAGATATTCTGCACAACAAAGCAAGCTATAATAATCTTGAGACATTGTTGATTATGGATGGGGTGCAGGGATTTAGAGCGTGATTTACAGGAGAAAACATCGGGAAGGCAGGCTTGAAGGAGACAATGGCAGTCTGGAGGACAGTGGATTCCTGTATGCTAAAGCGTATGGAGAAATGTGCAGCACCAATAGGATTTTCTCCGTGGAGTCCAAGGTACTGGGATTTGGGAAACAGGATTAGCTGCTGTGTAATAATGTGGATGTGATGGGGGCAGTGTGCTCAGAAGAGTCAGCCCATGTGGTGTTTGTGTGTGTGTGGACTGGGGGGTTGAAGAGAGGAGTCAAATGGATTAGGGGGGGGTCCCACAAATGAAATGCTCTTCTTCTTCTCCTCTTTTTCTCTCTGACTTCAATGATTTGATGCAAACATCCTCATTTTGGGGCTGAAGGTTGTAATGAAACATGAATGAAGCTGGTCGGGTTCGCCGGTGTGGGGCCTCGCTTGCCCTCTCTCATTCATATACACACAAGTATACATAACATACACTGCATGGAAGGTCCTCCAAGAGCGCGACAGACACCACGACGCTGAGATTTCTTTGTCAGATCTTGTTTCTCCAGTACGAGTGAGGATACCTGAGCATCAAAGTCCTGCTCAGTGGGGTTTAAAGAGGGGCAAAGAAATAATCAGAAATCTTCAGCTCTTCCTGTCATTCAATAAAAGCCCGACACAACAAAATAAAAAGTCAGTGCTGCCATACTCCATTATCAGCTGCTGTTGCTCCTGCTGTCGTCCCTGTTGGATCAGCATCTTTAAGACTGTGATTGTTCACAGCTGTTATTGAGTATTATTCATCGCTTCCTATCAGGGATGCACAGTTTATGTGTGGCTGTACGATTGTCTGGTTTTGAAACTCTGTTTTAATGGGGGACTCCAGAGATTGTACTCATCAAAGTCTGTTTACAGGTCTTGGGGAGTGCGACTGCATGTGTGAAATAAGTTTTTATAAAGCGCTGTGTGAAGTCTGATGAATTGTTAATAAAGTCTAATAAACTTCAGTTGGGGCTGAAGAAAAAAGTTAGGAAGAAGTGAGGTTATCAGACCTCTGTGGTCGACTCACCTCTGCTTCAGGCTAACAGCTCATGGCAACAACAACGACAACAGGAACTGCTGGTGGTCGAATTGCATTGTGGGTAACGTAGATGTCAGGTTTTGACAAGGAC
This sequence comes from Chaetodon auriga, assembly GCF_051107435.1. Taxonomy (NCBI): domain Eukaryota; kingdom Metazoa; phylum Chordata; class Actinopteri; order Chaetodontiformes; family Chaetodontidae; genus Chaetodon; species Chaetodon auriga. The sequence goes on along the minus strand of NC_135078.1, from coordinate 16,265,373 downwards.
TTTGGCCCTTTTTTAATCATCCATCATGAGTCAGACAATGTTACAGGAGCGATATGTTAAGTCGGTGGAGTTCTCTTTAAAGCAACACCCCGTCGACGAGCTGTTCCTGTTTGACTTTAAGTGCACTTCAAGCTAATTAGACACATTAAGGAAGATTGGATCCTTTGCTGATAAGTAGCACTTTCATAACCAGGACACTCAAAGAGCACTGGACACTTTGAACACATAAATTCAGTGACTGAAGACATCATATCTTTTTTATAACGGCACGTCTGCTGCACAGTCGGTGAGGCACAGGACGAACGGCAAGTGCCTGTTTACAGTTTAATTAAAACAAATCAAATATTTACAGGATGTAAATATGTAAGTTTCCTGTTGCGCCTTTTGAAACCGTGACTCCCACAGTGGGCTGACCTTTATAATCAAAAAGTAGCCGTTTTGTAAACACATTTCCTGTCCAGACATCTCTCCTAGATTGGTTATTACTTATTCACTCATTTAAATATACAACAGGGGTTGAACCAAAGAGCTGTGAGTACTGATTTAAGGTTGCACTGAGATTTGTGGAGACAAATCAGTGAGATGAAACATCTTGATCTTTGTGCGTTACTACCCTCCTCTCTGAATATTTCCCCATCCATCTCCACAGAAAAAAAAAAAACCTAATAAAACTACAATGTTTTAGAGGAATGTTAATCTTACAAAATCAACTTACCCTCTTTCATATATCTGTTTACTGCCGCCTCTGCTTTGAACCAAATATAATAAAAGACGAGAAGTAGGATTTTGATATTACTACATTTCCACCTCAAGATACCTGCAGATGAAAAAAATCAGACATGAGCAAAATAAAAGCAGATGAATGTGGAGGAAGAAATAAAGGCACGTCAGTTTGCATTACTGTGGTCTACACAATAGAAACATGGTTGTCCCTGGATCCACTCTACCTCTGTCCTCATCTGTGCTTCATTTAATGTCCCTGCTGAAGAAACACAGAGCATTACCTTGTTCAGACAGCAGAGTTTGGGAGCTGAAGTATTGCAGGGCTGAGCCACCACCCTGCTGAACACAGATGAGGAGTGACAGGTTGGGGAGTGAATAGTTGCTCGTTGTTGCTTACAGGCCTGACCTTTGAACTGTCATCTCATATCTGCAGCGTGCTGCCTGGACAAGTCTGCTCCTGCTCCAGATCACACGCAGTTCCACTCTGTCTTCTGACCAGCCGAGAAATGTTACGTTTTCCAACTGACTAACGATGTAGAGAAACATATTTTTTTAAAAACCTTTTTTTAAAGTATACTTTAATTTCATTTACATCATGGTTTCTTACCAACTTTATTCTCTTGGTAAACATTTAGAACAGAGCAGTTGTTGGGTGCCAGGAGCATAGGCACGGCTTGTATAGTTTCTGATTCCCTTCTTTCTCTAATCATCTGTATGTATTTCTGTGCTTGTGCTGCTGCAACAACTGAGTTTCCCCTCTGCGGGATCAATAGAAGCTTATATTATCTTCAAAATCACATCAAAATTACCATACAAAAACCCTAAACATGCACTTACCCTGTGGCTAAAATTGGTCACATGACAGCTGTACAAAATTAAAGAACTGCATTTAACCAATCAGCATTCATTGTTTATTATTTAACTTAATATTGATTTTTAGGTAGTTAACATATATCAAGGACTGGTTCATCAGTGGAAGTTGTTGTGTTATTAAAAATAAACTCTTATGGCAAATATCTATGATGTCATGTTCAGCTGAAAAGGTTGTATGCATGTCCTGTGGTTGAGCATGGCCATGAAAATTAAAAAAATAAATATATATATAAATCTGTTAGTTATTGTTCGATGAATTCTTTGATTGAGCAAATGTCAGAAACCAGTGTACAGTGTCAATCAAAATCAGAGAGATGTAGGTGAATTGTTTCTTTTTGTCTGACTAACAACCCAAAGCCCAATTACATTCTATTAAAATGATGTAACACAGAGAAACACAGAGAAACCCTCACATCAGAGCGTGAAATGATGTGGATACTGCTGATTGACTGAAAGGAGCTATCGATTATCGGAATTATTGTCAGTCACTTTTCTGTCAATCGTTTAAATGATATATCGACGCTTCGTGTCAAGACTCGAAACACATTATTCAAAACGAGGCTCCAAAGTCACGACAGGCTGTAAACAGAACAATTCATCACATGATTAAGTGCTTTAGTTGTTGAGCTGATGTATTTCCTGTTTAGAAATAACCACCAAGTTTTCTTATTCCTTATTCTCTTTGGTTAAGCTGAAAACAAGATCATATGTGTGTATTTTCTGTGCTGGCCAGGCACTGAAAACCTGAACTGGCATGTAACAAATATGATAATAAATATACCATTGTATTTCTCCATCTCTTGCTGAAGAATAAATGTAATAATAGATTGTATAACACATGGAGTTTTCTATTAATCTTTGTGGCTTTTGTTGTTTTGTCGCCTTCAAATGGTTTATGGAAGACTATTACTCCATCTTTCCAATTGTATTAGTCATCAACAATAAAAGATCCGTCTTGACAGTAGCATCTAATCAGACTTGGCAAGTTCTGCTGGGAGAGAAGTCATCACTCGACAGAAAACTTAATTCCCTACCTATAACTCCAGGACACCTGTGCTCAATTGGTTTGTAACACACCGTGTTCACTGAACTGGGGAGCAGAACTTCCTCATCAGGTCCAACACAAGAGCAGCTACGGATACAAACTACCCAGAAGGCTGTAACAGTCAGTCATGTCTCTGTCCTACTTTCCCTCTTTTCATCCTCCTCCTCCTCCTCCTCCTCCTCGTCTCATATCTTCCCACCCTCTAACTCCATCCCTCCATTTCACTCCTCCATCGCAGAAAAGAAATAGCAGCACTGGTCTGATTGCTTTAAAGTGCCATCGATAAAAATGAAAACACCACTTTCTGGATGTATCTGGGAAAATTCAGTGCAAGATTGAAAGCTGTTCTGACTGGCTTGGATCATTGGACATCATAAATTACAGTTCACCCTTGATAGGAGAGACATTTATTTAGCTATCCGTAACGTCCCAGAGGTTTCATTTCATATGTTCACTATTTGAATATGCAAAATAAAATATAAAGATGTGCAAAGGATCACCAACAGCTCCCTTTAAATTGATAGATCTCAGGTTGAACATGCAGTAAAAGCAGACAAGCATTCATTTTTTCCATTTCCTCATCTCATTTGTCTATCACTGCCGACAAGCATGCCAAAGCAAAAAGAAAAGCAATAAAGGCCGTGGGTGGAGGGTGTAAAACTGGTGACAACACATGTAGATCTGAACTCCTTCATGCCTGTATCTCATTTCAGTCGCTTCTAAGACTGGACTGTTTGTGTGTGCATGTGTTCGTTTTGAATGATTTAATGAAATTGCACTCACCAAGAAACATCGGCGTCATCCAGGCTTTAGATAACAACCCCCCACCAAGACCACCACCGCCTCAGCAATTTGCAGATACGTGCAATAACATTTTAAAGGAATGTATTTGTGAATGTGTTGATGCTGAATATGTCAGCTAAATGTTCAGTGAAAACTCATTTTATTTGTTTTCCTGCCATATCTGTTCTTGCAACACTAATTTTGTTTATGGCAACTAAAGCATGAGTCTTTTTTATGGTGACATTGAGACAATAGTGCTTGGCTGAGGTTAGGGAATGATCGTGGTCTTTTTAACATTATGTGTTTAAAACATTTAAATGAAACCACACTTTTTCACTCACCCTAACCAAAGTACTTTTGTTGCCTAAATCTCCGGTTGGATGAGGATGCTGACCTCGCTCTCCAGTGTCTAAGTCCTCCACTTTGCGCACCCCTTCACCCCGACTATCTCCCTATGACTTGCATACTCTGCAAAAATGTCACTTCACTGAATAAACACTGGCAGTGAACATAATTCAGGCAGCAGTAACATTTTCCATCAAAATATTATTTGTGGTAATTTGTAGTACTTTTGCAATGCTATGAGGGGTTATTACAGTACCAACATTTTGGGTGCACTAATGGTTGCTTTTATCTGTAAAACAAAGTGATAGAAACATAACTGTGTTTCCTGATCTCAACTATTACTTCGGCAGTGTTATCGTCAGTGCAAATGGTGGCCAAAACCGTGAATGTAAGATCCAGGTGGTAATAAACTGGAGTTATCCTTAAAGTGCAGTGTCTGCTGCACTGGTGAGCATACTTTGGACAGCACACGCACATAGAGAGAGACATACAGAGACACAGTCAGACAGACAGACATAGAGAGAGACAGCAAGGCAGACCAGTAGAGACAGGGGCAGCAGGTGCAGAAGACAGAAAGAAACGCACAGAGTGGCACTCGCTGACAGAGAGAAAGAGAGAGCGAGAGACGGAGGGAGGAATGGAGGAGGGTGGCGAGCTCCCGGGGCTGTGAACCTGCCATGTGTAGAGGCATGCTGCACCATCTGTGTAGAGACTGTTTACGCAACACACCACTGCTGCAGACACCCTGCAGATACACGCCCCATACCACCTTGCCTAGGACATCACAGGGCAGGGCAGCGGCATGCTTCACTCTGTGCAGCAGTGAAGACAGCAAAAATAAGCAGAACAGCAAAAACAGCACAACAAAACAAAGCCATGGAAGGGCCGGGCCACACGTCTGACACCAAACACAACAATAAAACCATGCTACAGAAAAACGGGATGTAAAGTTTTATGTTAAGCAATAATGTAGAAATTTGGTTTTAATTGCAAGGTAACAGCAAATGGGGCAGAAAAGAGGAATAAAAATGAAAAAAAAAACATGGCAGCATGTCACTGCCAACACTTGTTACCTTGCAACCCAGCATGACCCTAAACAGCAATGACAGCCATTGACTGTTACCTGTCACAAGGCCCAGAATGCCATGCAAACACCGATCATAACAAATTCAAATTTATCAGAACCGCAAACAATGAACCGCGACACAGCCACCACAGTATCTGCCACAGCTAAATGCTGAGAACAAAGGGAGGCAAGGGAGTGAGGGAGAAAGAACAAGACAGAAAGAACAAACAACAAAAGTGATGTCACACATATTGACAGACAAGGCAAGACATGATGAGGTTTGTGAGGAGGGAGGATGACGAGAGTGAGATAAAGAGAGAGCGAGAGCAAGTGGTGCAAGACGAGGCTGTGAGAGAATGACCAGGGAGACAGAGAGAGTCTAGTGCAAGTTGACAGAGCTGCCGTGTCTTGGCAGTGCCAGCCAGACTCTAGAGATGTCTTCAGTGGACACTGACTGCTCAGAACGTGTCCTCTGTGTGGAACCAGAACAGACCAAATGTTCCGAGAGAGCTGGTGGCGATTGTGGCGGTGAAAGATAAAAGCACGAGTTTTCCCAAAAGCATGTGGGGAATATAAACAATGTCATCGACTGAACTTTGCCTAAACCCCTCCCCAAAACGTTGATTACCAATCACAGCTTGCCACTGTCAAGATCTGACTTTAATGGGGTTGTGTTAAGGGTTAGAGTGAAGCTGTGTATAAGAAGAACAGACGAGCACACGGTGTGTTTGTCTAACCCAGTCTGCTCCTGCTTTGCTCCTGTATCTTGTTACCAACAGACGTAGGGAGCACACAGCCAAGCATGTCATTAGGTAACTGCAGAGTTTTGTGGAGTTATAGGTTATGTGAGGAAAAACTCTACATCAAATTTCAGAGTTAGCAGCTGCGCCCTGCTGTGTATTGATTTTGGGGCACTATTCTTGTCCTTATCCTAAAATTCTTTTCTTATATAAAGGTGTGAAATACTGTTTGAAAATGTTACCCATGAATCACACATTTAACCTTTGTGTGGCTCAGTATGTCATACTATAATAGACATCTGAACAGCGTGACGTTAGAAATAAATAACAATGTCTGATATTCCATTTTTTCCTCATATTACCATCCTAGAATATGAGGACTAAAGCTGCTTCTTTACTTTTATGTTCTCTACATGGATCATCAGTGGGCGAGGATTTTGACGTGCTGTGAGTGACATTAAGCTTTTTTCCATCATTACACGTGTGATGTCACGTATGCAGCTGTCAATATTTAGAACCCTTTTGCTGGTTTCTCGTCCTCATATGAGGCATTAAAAGGCAGCCAGGCAAAGGGTTTTTAACCAACTCGGACAGTTAATATTAATTGGCTAACTAACTACAAAGAATAAAATCTGCTTAAGAGTCTGTCACTAACTAAAAATGACACGCTGCTTCTGTGTTCTTCATGTCTTTGAAGTCAAAGAACAATTGTTTCAAAAAATTACCACAAATTTTGGAGTGTTAAATCAGCCGTCCCTTTCATTGTAAACTACGTAAGTGCTGTGCTTGATTGGAAACCCTGACAGGTGTAGCAACAGTAACCAAGTGTGTGGGGAGTTTAACCACGGGTCATTTGTTATTTAGCACAAGTAGAAGTGGAGGGAAAGCAGCACTGCGACAACACAATCTCAGTGCATGCGCAGAAGCTGAAACTAAAGATAAATATCCACTAAAATCAAGGGGACATGCAGTATCAAGGCTTCCATATCAGTGACTGATGCAGATCACAGCATGTCAAACTAACCTGCTCTAACAGTGTGTATATATAATACATCAGAGATAAAACTGTGCAACCAAATAAACAAAAACATTTCTCATGCCACAGTAGCAAACTTGGTCCATTTTGGCCAGATGCAGTCTCCCTGCGCCAAGGTCGACTCCATAATGTCGTAACGCAAGATCAAAACTGTGACTTGTTTACTGGAAAATCTGCCCATCTGGCTAAGCATCTCAGCTGGCAGCGAGATGAAAAGATGACTCAAAGAAATAATGTTGGGGAATGAGGGGAAAGCAAACGATGTGAATCATGAGTAAGGCCTGGCAGGTCCCGATTGGCTCTACAGTGGAAACCAGACTTGACTGAGCCAGACTAGGCTGGGTGCCCAGCGCTGCCACCTAGGGCAGTGAACCAACAGAGAGGTGCTAGTTGAATGAGTATGCCTATTCATTTTGCCAACTGTGCAGCCGGCTAGGCAGAGCATGGAAGCAGAAACGGAGAGAGACAGAGAGAGATGAGAGTTTTAGGAAGACATCACAGTCACGGCTGGAAGGGTTTGGAAGAGCAAAGACTTTGAAAAAGAAAAAAAAAAGATGAAGAGGAGGACAGGAAGTTGGTTTGAAAGAGATAATGATGTATCTGCTTCAAACACAGGAGACAGCAGGAGAGGCGCGACCTCTGAATGACTAGGTCTGTTCAGTGGCAGTGCCTGTGTTGTGCTTACGCTGTCAACCACTTTTCAAAATGCACAACGCTCTCAGCGCTAGCCTTCCTTATCAGGTCATGTCAGTACAGTATGAAAACCACGTGACTTCTTGAAACTTTTAGTCTGGTTTAGTTCTGTCCTCTGTTTGCATGTAGGTGTGCAGCCATGCTAAACACACTGTCAGTAAAGGTTTAAGACAGGAGTCGGGCTTTGGAGCTGCTGTGAAAACAGTTTTGAACAACAGATTCAAGTGTCAAAATGAGAGATCTGACTGAAGGCTGAAGGTGTCTAGATGATCGCACATGTGCACTTGATTCAGGGCTGGGACTCTTTGGAAAACTTGCTTTCTGTTAAGCTCACAGAAGCCCTGAACTTTGAGTGTTTTTGGTAGAAGAACGTGTCAGATCCACCTTGATTACTTGAAACAATTTCTAATAAATGCAGGATTTATTGGCTGCTGTCTCTAAAATGTAATAAGTAAGAAAGCAACAGCACCATGAAGGAGTCTTCAGAGTGGTGACTCATTGCCAAGTGTGATGGAGCTCATGCTAGTTTCCAGCCTGTTGATGTTCATTTTCAAACTGTATATTATCATGAATAAAATCGGTAGCTACATGAGAGGTAGAAAACAAATCAACAAACCCATGTTGTGGAAAACGCTGGGCAGTGACATAAAGTATACATGATTTGCAGTTAATGAGCTAAAACAGTCCTTTCATGCATCCCACTGGGAAAAACAACCCCTTCAGCAAACTGAACTCCTCCAGCATGTCACACAGATTTCTGAAGTAACATCAGTTTCTTAGCTTTATTCCTATTGACAATTCATTCATCACTCTTCCGCATATGCTGGGACTCAAAAACCATTACTGCAGCTGATTTGTAGATGGACAAGCAGCTCCTGGGGCAGAGATAACAAAGATGTGGGCTAATTTTAGACATGCTGCAGCACAAAGCAAAACGCCAGAGAAAATTAGAAGGAGGCCTCTGCTGAAGGAGATGACGAGTGATGCTGGTGACGTGTTTTGTTATTCATTGAAATAGATTTGCAATACTGGCAGATGTCTCACTAAGTCACATCTCTGAATGATAAAGCAAACTAAAAAGACAAAACTAAACTTCATATGTCAGAGCATTTTAGGGTCTCCAGTGATTTCTTGGGACAACAGTGTAGAAAATTAAGGGTAGGTATAAAGAGGGGACAGTGTGGCTGAAGAGGACAGAGGCAGAGAGAGTTATAATAACCCCTGTCCAGAGGAACACTTTGGACCTGAAGATACAGAGGAGAAAAGAAGCTTTAAGGCGCTGGGGGTAAAGTGCCTTAATCTGTACAGGAACCGGAGGCTGCCGGGTCAAGTGGGTCTCGTGGCTGGGTGGAGCAGATAGTGAAGTTGGAGTTGGAAAGTTGTCTGAGAGTGTTGGTCGGATCATAAGGCTGTTAGAAAAGAAGACAAGTTTCAGGGAGAAGCCAGGTGTCCCAGTTCATTTCGAGAAAAACGAAATGAAATTCCATTCAAGTCAGCAACCTTCATATAAACATGCAGGGAAGACACTGGGGTTGCAACTTTTTCTGTCTGTGCCCTGCAGCGAGACGCAACTCTACGAGGATAATAACAGAGGGTAAAAAAAGGCAGAAATACATAGTTGAAAAGAAAACAGTTTTAGAACAGAAGGGAAAAGTGATCATTTGCAAAACATTTGTTTGTATGGGGACTGACCACAGGTGGATTATTGGGGCTGAAAGCAAAATGGCCATTTTGGCAGGAAAACAAACAGAGAGCAGCACTAAATTTTTGATGCAGCTATTCTGCTGGAAATAAAGATGAAGGCCACAGGGATGATAGGTGACCACTTAACTGCCAGAAAAGAAAAAAAAAAAAAACCCTCATGTTATTAAAATCCATACCTCCTGCTAGAAGTGTGTGAAGGTCCTTTTCTGATGCTCTGCAAACACCTTGTATGATGAGGTGTGTATGACAAGCAGTCAAAAGGTGAGCGAGCGTCACAGAGAAGCCCGAGCTAACAACTGCAGAGCTAACACAGCAGCAAAAGTGACTGAAGTGGGAAGTTCAAAGGAAATAGATTTCATGAAAAACTGTCAACCTGCACATTAAAGAATAAAGAGAGTGGGTGTTTCTTTTAAGTCAAGCCTCGAAAGAACAATGCAGCGCTGCCCTAATGACAACATTATCACCATATATACATGGTAGAAAATCGAGTGCTGGCAAAAGTGCAAATTTGTAAGTTCATCACTTCAGTTGTTTTTTTGTTTTTTTTTTAATGACCCATCTTATGATGTCATGTTTGTCTCATGGTCTTATGGTAATCTACTGGCTTGAATTCATGCTGTAGATTAAGAGCTGATCCATGCCAGTTGGGCTGGGATCAGTTTCATGTTTACACGTTTTTCCTAATGGTTGGAGCTTCCATAAAAAGCCTCAAATATGTCACAAAGGCGACAGAGGCTTGACCCCAGGCTGTAGTTGAGGACCAAAAAGAGGTACCTTTATTCATAATGTATGTCAAGGTTAGTGTCCCCATTTCTAACTCCAGTGATTGCAACCTGTTTCCAAACCTCCTTGGATGGAGCTGGTTTGGTGCCAAAGAATTTGGACTGTGAATCCAAAGCAACTCAATGTTTGAATAATTTAGTCATCTGATTTAAAAAGCATTGCACACACACTCTGTTTGTCAGGATAACAATCTTCACTCCTCTGTTCATCTGCTTCTCTTAAAGATGATGTCAGAATAAATGTGTCCCATAGCTATGACAGAGGACTGATGCTGGTCAAAGGTTGTGCTGATGTGCTCTTTTTCAGTGCGCTCATCACTGCTTCACATCCAGTGGCTTCTTCTTCCCTGTTTGGTGCCGCTCTTGGAAATAATTAGTCGAAGCTGCATGCTGCTAAAGATATTTATCACACAACAGACAAAGTGATGAAAACGTGGACAAGAAGTCTCTTATGGTTTTATGTCCGTTGCAGGTGAATTTGCTTATCTACTGTAAAACACTGCACAGTGCCTGAAAATGCTTCCAATGCATTTTGGCATCGCAGGAAACCTTACAGTTTTTCACAATTTTGCAACATCATGTCTTAACACCCCTCAAGAAACAGCACAGATCAGCAAAGAAGCTCACCCCATTTGTTATGCACCTCACCTACAAACACTCCACGGCTATTCAGATCATGTGATATTAGAGTATTAGTTTTCCTCTGAAAGAGAGAAAGAGTCTGGAATCAATCGGCTCAGGACAGGCCAGTGGCAACATGTGACACAGACACAGGAAGTGACTCCTCAGGGGGGTGTCTCAGTTCCTGAACCGTCTCTGATGGTATCCTCGAATCTAAAAGTGTGCTTGTGAATCGAGCCACATCAATGGAGTGTCAAAAATCCAACATATATGACCAGTTATATATGCACTGATTAGTATGTTTGTGGGAAGTCATTCCTATCTGAAATCTGAAATACATTTATGAATCCTTCTACATGCATTCATTAATACTGAGACTGATCTGACTTCATACTACAGAGACTTTTTTGTGACTTACAAAACAATGACGTTGCTGTGCCTCTGCTAACAATACAGCTATGACTGAATGAATACTCTTATTATTGCAAATGTCATGTAACCAGGTTATTTTAGTCAAATGTAAGTCTGAATCAAAGTGAGCATAAGCTGCATAACAGTCTCGGCTTACACGTCAGTCTTTTGAATTGCAGTGGCATGCATGCAGCACAGCTTATTCTCATTTCTCTTCAGTGGCTTCACATGCCAAAATATGCAAAGTAATATTTCTATGCACAGTTTCCTTTAGGCTGCCTTTTGGACACTAAACTGTCAAACAATCATATTAACTGGGAACACTGGGGAAATTGGGTTCCTGGAAACCTGTGAACTATGACAGTTCTTTAAATGAACTATTACTTTAACCTGGTTATTCACAGGGCTGTGCAACGTGCCTCGAAACAGAATGAATCGTGGAGTTTTAGAAATGTGAGAAATAGGTTTAGCAGATTGGTTAAAACTGTATTCAGACGTTGTTCTATTATAGCACCTCTTTCTGCTAGAGAGCACAGTAATAAATATTTTAATAACCAGGCACACATAAGAGACAATGGCAGGCAAAAAATATTCTTGTTCTTGGCACAACTCAGATTGTGACTATCCCTCTGTTATTGTTCACTTTTTATTAGCTGCTCAGAGCTCGCTTGTCCATTGTGAGTGGTTGTTCCTCATAAAAGTGGACTGGTGCTATCTGTGCAGCTTAATACTATAATTGTGACTCTTAGCTGTTGTTCATCTTTTACAAAAGACACTCATGATCGTGTCTCCTTTGTCTTTTGAAAGCAGTGGATGTCAGACGGACACGAGACGAGCATAGCTGCAGAGGTGGAGGGTAGACGCATGAACATACTGACACACACACGAAGTGCTTTGTCTATAGTCCACACACACTGATCCACACACACAAAGTCTTTACAAGCACTCGTGACTGCGCTCGCAAATGCACACTTCAGTGTTTTGTGAATGGCCGTGTCCACACTAATGTGGCTACATTTGAAAAAGCTCTTTGTAAAATGAGTCCACAGGTCACAGTGAAACACCAAAGCTGTCACAGCCAGAGGTGTTCAGTACAGGTGCAAACGAGTCTAACAATGAATCTTCAAACTGAGCTAACTGCATCACTATGGCCACTGAGCAAATCAGTAGCTTTTAGCAGCTCCCCTCACTTGTTGCTTTCAGCCGCGATACAATAAAGTTAAAAGCCTCTCAAAAAGACCTTGAACGCTGCAGAAACAATCCTTATCTAATAACTCAGTTGTAAAGGATAGGCTGCTGAGCTGTTAAACCTATGCTCAGTGCTTGTAGAGGTTAGTTCTGTACTGAACTGAATGTGGCAGTTCGGACCAGAAGGAAATGAATGTACTTCACAGTCAGTGACACCGAAACTTTGAGCTGAACCAAATCAGCAGAGTGACAGCCTCAGTAGAGCGTGCTCACTCACATACATTTTACATCATGACACCCTGGTGGGGGTTTTCAAAAAAATCTGTTTTCAGTAGTGGCAAAACCCTACTTAACATGGAAGACCAGCGTGAGTACAAACAGCCATTTTCAAAAATATCCACATTATTGTGAACAGTGAACTGTGCGTTGAGTTGTTTGTTTGCTTGTGTGCATCGTAGAAGCCAACTATCAGTGTCAGTCGTCTGTGGCCGAGCTCTGTCAGCGCTGTAGGACTGCAGCCACATAGCGAGGTGAGTCCATCAGACCCTTATTAAACCCGGAAAAGCACAGCACCCCCCGACTAGACGCTCTGCAAAAACCAGCCTATGTTTGTCTGGTGTGCAGCCGAACTTAGTTTGCCTCATCACACACACCAGAGCATGCAAACAGCTTTGACAAGTACACGCAGAGACACAACTCACCAGACATACAGTAAATATACACACTCAGACACACACTCCCCCTATCGCTCTCATCGGGACTCTGTGTGCTGTGTTCTGCCGGATCTCAGTGTGAGTCTCAGTGTGTGAGTCTCTTTTTTTCTCTTCTCTTTTTCCAGGCGGCCATCTCTGCTCGGCCTCGCCATCTGTTCTCCATGCTGTGGAACACGGCGCTCCCTCTGGCTGCAGGCGTTTTCACATGGTGGCAAAAATTGTCAATTGGAGTAAAAAAAAGGAAAAAGAAAACAGAGAAGCACTCAGGACAGAAGTGATTCAGGACGTGGCTTTGACTGTCTTCTGGGACCGGCCGGGTTAAGTCACCCAGTGAGTCAGTTTCCAATTTTTATTTTTTTTTTTTCAAATCTAGTGTGTGTCTGTGTATGTGTGTGTGGGTGTGTCAGTCAGTATATTTTGCAGTGATTTGGTCTGAAATGTCTGCTCATATTGCCATTGAAAACATCAAGGTATCAGCGTTTAGTGAGTCTGTTATAACGTAGGAGGAAAAGAAACAGGACTGATGGTCTCCTTCCTTGGTGTATTACACTACCTTCGGATATTTTTAGTATCTCTAAGGGGGTTCCCATTGTAAAGTGGGGAATTCAGCCATTTTACAAGGTGGAAGTGGGAGTGATTTTGCTGTGTGGCTGTGTGTGTTTCTGTTATTGTTTTTCTCCAAGCCATTTATCCCATGAACACAGCTTGCCACCTGCTAAGCTCAGGCATAAAAGGCAACAGAACCACATGGGTAAAGTTGATATGGAGAAAGACTCTGCTAAGTGACAGACAACTTTTTGAAATGAACATTTCGTTTTGTGAAGAATTTTCGAGGTCCATAAAGAGACTGAAATACTTCAATCATACAGGAGACTAAATCTGTCTAACAGAGGTCCTCAACTACACCTGTCCAAGGACCTGAGTTTTTCTAAGCAGACACTGTGATGGCTGGACCTCCACATAAAAATGACATTTATTATTTAATATTTTCACTTTCTTACAAAATGAATGTTTTTATGAGCCTATATCGGTGTGAACAGACTCCTAAGAAGATGGAAAGTTGAGTTCTTATTTCAGCCACAAAAAAATCCTCTTCAGGATCCAGGAAGCAAACAAAAATACTATTAATAGTTTGACACTCAATGCAGCAGTTGGCCAATGAAAATAAATCCAAGTCTCTTGCGTCTAATAGATAAGATCAAGGATTATCCAACAACTACGGAGTCACCTCCTGTAGTCCGGCCAATGTGCTGCTGTCGGCTCCAGGGACTGGGCAGCCTGAGAGCTGAGTGGTTTGATGGTGGTCCACAGAGTGGAGAGGATGGAGTTGGAAAATAATCTGTAGAACAGGTGAGCTGTTAATTGCAGACTTTTTGACTTGCCGCTGCCATTAGCCTTATAGTCTTTCAACTTTTTTTCCTTTCATTTAATCTTTCTACTCTTTTATTTTGTATTTTTAGATTGTTTTCACAAGTGATTGCACTATTTTGTGTATTTACATTTGCTTAAAGTATTTGAATGCAACTGTATGCAACAGTAGTAGGTAAGTAGCAAGTTAAGCGTGACTGTATGTATGTATTGTGTTACATAAGTAAGCCGACAGGGGAATAACTGACTTTCTGAGCTTGAAAATCTGTTCGTGGCTGACATTTTGTGTTACATTTACAAAAGTCGATTCTTCATTTTGATACAGATCTAATAAGCAAACTAAGAGAAGCGAGCAGACAGACAGGGTAGATCTGATAGGGCTGGGACTATTCAAGCAGCATAGAATAACACTTGGGAATGTTTATGTTATTTAAGTAGGGACAATACACATTGATTAAAATGAGCACTTGGGTCCATCATGTAAATGTACCAGATTAAGGGACTGTCTCCACTAAAGCGCTTTTTCCCAGATGAAAACCCCCAGCCGGCAGCCTTGAGAGCGCTTTGGAGACTTGCCATGATACAGAATATCTGCGCAAGTCAAGGTTAATGTATATGTTGAAAGAACCTAATTTTGTAGTGAGTTTGTGTCACTGAATGTGAAAATGTCGGCACAAGGCAGAGTGTTTGCTCCGGCCTTCGCTCTGGGTGAAGGGAAGGCTGAAGCGCATTGAGAGAGGAGGGACCAGCCGGTCTGTGTGGATTCATGAGATTTTGTGTTTTCTTTTCATCTGAAAAAAACAAACAAACAAAAAAAAACAAGTGTCCAGTGTTTCTCTATTTCTCCCGCCCCTCCTCCACAGTGATTGGACAGACGGGTAAAAAAAATTGAACACTTCTCACCTCTCTGCAACCAGTGCCTCGTCACACTGCAGAGTACCGTAGAGTTCTGTAAATATGCAGCACGCCCACTGCAAACAATTCAAAGAATATCCTGGAAAAAATGCTCCGGTGGACACGAGTCCAAAAAAACAAAAAGCACATAAGATCATACTGCACGTAAAAAACATGAAAGAAAACTACAATATCCTGTTGATTCCATCAACGGCTCTGCATGACCTTGTCCTCAGTTACATTTCTGATCTCCGCACTCTATATTCCACGTCCTGACCACTCCGATCCTCTAATCTCGCCCTTTAATCCATCCCACGCTCCACCTGCAAAACACAAGGTGATGGAGCCTTTGCTGTTTTAGCCTCAACCCTCTGGAATCATCATCAGATTTGCTGAGTCTTTGGACTGTTTCAGCTGGCTTCTAACAACTCATCTTTATAGTCAAGCCTTTCTATAGTTTTCTTGATGTCCAGTAACCAGTGTTTTATAGATTTGGAAAAAGAGCTGATATTGTGTTCCTGGTTTGCGCTGCTCATACTTTTTCTGTGTGGTACTGTACAATCCCCTCTGGCCATAGCTCTGGTAAGATGAGTATTGATATTGTTTAATGAATCGAGTGAGTGGAGGGAGGAGCCAGACCATGAAAAACGTTCCACACATATCTGCAAAATTGATCATGTTTTTGCAATTTAAGGAATCATATTCATTTCTTTTTCATATTATTTTTTACAATGATGAATTTGACTTTTTATCCAGTGTTTTCAAAGCCTGGTTATAAAATCTTTCTACTGATTGTAATGTGGTCTTACCTGTCTGTGCACAGCTGGTACAGCAGTTTGTGTGAGAGAGCATCGCTGCATTGGTGTATAGCTTTGAAGTCTCTGTAGTTTAAATGCTCCTAATGTGTCTAAAATTCAATTTGATTCTGTTCCAAACTTTTTTAAATGGTGCTCTGAATGTGTGTTATGAATCTATTACGCCTAAATATTTAAACTTTTTTTTGGATCTCCTGAATCTGAGAACTTCTCAAGTTTGGATCAAAAGAGTGAAAGAGAGGAATTACAAACACACAAACACTCACACAAGTGAGGACAGATGCATGAACAAGGACATATTCATGCACCCATTTATGCATGAGTGCATGAGTGTGCACACACACATATCCACACCCAGACGCACGCACGCACACACGCACGCACACTCACACACACACACAGGAGGTCCGCTGTGCCTCCCAGAACTCCCATCTGTTGAACCAGCAGTCCAGGTTGGTCTTAATGAGAAATAATGAGCCTTCACTAAATAACAACAGCTTGGATGGATTTCACCTCCACTTCAGATTTTATTAGAATGGGACGGACACTAGTTCATTCTTCAAGTTACAAAATCCATTTGTTTCAATTCAAAAACCACATTTAATTTCCTCTTACTCCTGTTTCTAAGAGTACACATGAATTTTGAAGATCATTTACTATTGGCACATTTTTAACATCTTATTATAAGTCATTTACACGGCAATCAAATATGAAGTTACTCACTGCAGGGCAGAGAAATTTTTTACGAAGAAACTTGTTTCAGTACAATTTATATTGATGGGGTAACGTTTCCTGCCATCCCCCTGATGAACACATAAAAATCCAAAGTAAAATCAGATTTATCACCCCAACCTCTGTAAATCATGAGCACAAACCTGGATTAAATGGAGCTCAAAAGGGTAAGAAACTGGTTCCATTAAATTTTGACATTTTTCTTTAATAAAGCAGAGCAAGAATGGACTTGCTAGGCCTCTAACAGCTGGTATAGCTATCAGCAAAAACACTAACAAGGTGTGTGTGTGTGTGTGTGTGTGTGTGTGTGTGTGTGTGTGTGTGTGTGTGCGTGTGTGCGTGTGTGTGTGTGTGTAGTCGTACAAAGAGCAGCGTGCATCAAGTCAGGGAATCCAACTGGCCTTGCACGATTTCAAGCTGGAAGAAAGAGGAGAAAAGGTTGAGTGTTCGGAAAAAAGAAGCACACAAAAGAAAGACACACATGAAAGACAGTGAAAGTCAGACTGAGAACGAAAAGAGAGGAAGAGGAAACAAAATGTATCAAAGTCTGCGGGAGACAGGGAGGCAGATGGATTTTGTCAGGCAATGTCTGCCAATCAGGATGAAATGCAACTTGGAAGATAGACACTGAAGCACAAAGGCATGTGCTTACACACAAACACACTGACACACACTCTCAAATAACATACCTTGTTGTAGAACTCAAGCAGCTTCTGATGGTTAAAATCAACAAAGAGATTTTCCTGAACCTGGAGAGGGAGAGAGAGAGAGAGAGAGAGAGAGAGAGGGAGAGAGGGTTAGAGAGGGTCAGGGAGGCACAAGAGTGAAAGAAACAAACAACCTAAAGGAGCTCAGAGATGTACGAGATCGACGGAGCAGAGGATAAAAGAGCAGCAATAAGAGCACACGCATAAGTGTCATGACCAAGACTTCTTCAGTCTTGTGCTTTCTATAAAAACCTTCATAAATTATTACTGCTCTCTGGCCAGTACGAACTATCTCTAAGTCTTATCCATCAGAGTGTTTAAAAATACACTGAAGGCAAAGTCACTGTCCACAAGCTCGTGGTGGGAAAACTCATCGCTCTTTCTCCACTGGGTTTGCTTTTAAAGAGACTGGCTGCATCATGTGTATCCTTTGCTATGTATACGGCATTAATGACAGCACGAGGAAAAGAATAAAAACATGCAGTGACCTTGCAAAAATATGCAACGTGATGTAGAAAATGAAGCCATACCATGGGGCACCATGGCAACTATTTTACTAAAAACTGGCCACTGTTTGTGTTTGAGATGTTTCTTTAAAAAAGATGATGCAGAGTAAAACATGGACTCTTTCTTTCTATATTTCCTTCTTCCTTTAAATCGCAGCCACAGATGTGAAATCCTCCGTGCATCTGCTGAAATGATGGAACTTTATCATTTTAATATAATAGATGTATTTCAGCACAGTAAAAGGAGACAAGAGAAAATAGTGCCTGTTATAAAGTCAGGACTGAAATCAGAATAATACAATGATAGCGCAAATGTAAGTTAAGCAACCTTTTTTTTATTAGCAATGCTGTGTATTGGATAAGGAAGCGTGTGTCTTAGATTGTGACATTTTTATGTGAGTTACGCCTCTCCTCATTTCCATGACAAATACTGTGTTAATGCTTGAATTTACTGTAAGACGATGTCTGATTACGTGCTTTTTCACCTGGGAGTGTTTTGCTAGATTGCAGGCTTGACAAAAAGTCGAGGGAAAGAAGGATTAGCAGACAAACACATGAAACCAAGGGCAACCATCGCTGGACCGCTATCATCATCATCACCCCATCAGAAACGAAGGCTGAACAATAATCTACCCCCATGAGTGGATGGAATGGCGAGACACTTTATCAACACCCATCATTGAGAAAATGGCTGAAATGTGTGAAATGCTTTCTAGGTAGCACAGAATAATAAGGGCCATCTTGTAGCCAACCAAAGTGCACTCAGTACCACTGTGCTGAATGTTGATAATAGCACCAAACTCCTGGCACCAACTCAGAGGGTAGGAGGAAAGAAAGAGAGTAGGAACGAAAGACAGACACAAACAAACAAACTGATAATAAAAAAACACTAAACCACATGGGGGTTGTGCGATAGCTCGCTCCTGTCTGCAGCTCTCCTCCCTGCAGTGTGGTGCTTGGAGACTAAATGGAGCTTTGGGGCTTGAATCTAACTGGCTGGCTGGTTGGTTGGCTGGGTGGAGGGAGGCCATGTGTCACAGCAAATTAATGACAGAGATATTAATTAGAAGCAACGTTAAAAGTCCATAAAGGAGAGCGCAGAGGGAAAATGTTGTCTCTCGTCGAAGCCTCCACTCCACAGCAGCTCCAAAGCACAAGGAGAATGTAGGACAGCCTTGAATTTAGCTACAGCGGAGGGGGAGCTGCAAGGACAGCCTCTGAACGACAGGTAATAAAACAACTTATTAAAGTGCTGTTACCGAGCAAGATACAGTGAAAACACGACGCACATCAAAGTAGTTCTGTAAGGCTGTAAACAAGGTTGTTGTTCGGAAATTACTTGAATTGAACTAAAATTTGGGAACGCAACTAAATTAGCTGTATGATGAACACCCAGTGCTTCCAACACAACTGATCTGAGTCTCAGTTCACGCCACTCTTTTTCTATTGATCTCCACAATGGCAAATGCTTTTAGAATGAGGGGAAACAAGCACTGCGTAATCCTTTATTAGGGGTGATGGCCCTGCGTGTGCTTGGGTCACAATAACAGCACCAGCAGAGATGGAGAGAGAAATGAACACTCGTCAGCTGTCTCTATTTTATGTCTGACAGAGGTGAGACAAAGGGCAACCGGAAATGCAGTTTGAGTGTGTGATGTAGATCAAAACCAAGCTACAATAAAGTGAAGGCAACAAACCAGACTGTAACACTTCCTGTCTGTTACACAGGGGTTGAGGACAGAGTGTGTTTATGTGTCTGCACTTAGGTGAGTATGGGATTGACAGCGGGCTTTGACGAGAATTTCCAGGTACTGCCGGGTGTGTGTGTGTGTGTGAAACACAGAAACAGTATTTTATCTCGGGAACATAGGCGCAAGGATGTTTGTGCATGTGTGTGTGTGTGTGTGTGTGTGTGTGTGTGTGAGTGTGTGTGTGTGTATGTATGTGAGTTTATGTTTGCGTGTGTGTGTGTGTGTGTGTGTGTGTGTGTGTGTGTGTTTAGCCCATCCCATTGTTCCTCAGGGTTGTGATTTTGCCAGGCAGTAACCCAACAAGGCTCTGACAGATCTAGGCTAACACTAATGGGGATAGGATGCATCATCCTCATCATCACAGCCCTATACTACCACACACACACACACACACACACACTTCTTATCTGTCTCAGTGCCAAAATCCTGTGTGTCAGGATACAGAAAACAGGATTAACCCATGAAGATAATCAGAAATTCACTTGCATCTCGTATTCCATATGCACTACGTTAGAGTATATTACGACAATATAGGCTGCACACTAAGGGAGATCCGACACATGAGAGAGAATAAGCTAACAAAGTATGAATAAACTCAAGAGAAATCAAGGAAATTTCTCAAAACTTATCCTTCAATATCTGCTGAAGAGGGACTAAATATTCTGTTGCAGCTCTCAGTGCAAGTCTAATAGCTTTCGACAAGGTTACTTGTACAATTCCCTAGATGAACCAACAAAGTCAGTGAGGGATAATTGTGAAAGCTCTATATGGATTACAGCATAAGTACTCAAACTCAAAGTGAGGATACCACAATGTTAAGGACATTCTGGTTTATTTCAAGTTGGGTATTATTTTCATAGCTTCGGCCTTCATTCTTATTGGCAATAACAACACTGCACTTATCAAGTTAGTTTCTGAAATTTAGGAGTGTGACAACAAATAAGTCCTACTGGAGCAAAAACATGGGCAGTCAGGTTTTAAACAAACCCCAAGAAAACAAAAATTATTACCAACATCAAGCGGCAGATAATCTGTCCAAACTACGGCTTTTTAGAGGCTTTTTAATCTGTGTATTTCGGTCAGTCAGCCAGTCGCTCAGTCCACCGCTTGGTCCCAAAGTAAAATGTTGAAACGACTAACGACTACCGTCTGACTTTACCTCTAGCACCACCATTTGGTTGACAGTTTTGTTTTTTAGAGAAATGTTTCAACAACTATTGGATGGATTTCCAAGAAATTTGGCACAGATGTCTTTTGTGCCCAGAGGATGAATCCAAATATCTGGTGGTCCCCTGACTGTTTTACCTGGAACACCAGGAAAATCAAAGTTTTCTCTACATCTAAAAGTCCACATCATTTTGGACTTTTCATTCGACATTCGTGGTTGCAAATGAAAAATTAAATGGTCTTCGTCGTCTGATTTTTCGTCTAGGGTCACCATCAGGTCAATATTTCTCTTTCTCCAATGCTTTGGTTTATCTGTCAAACAGGGCTGTCTTACATCTTCACAGAGCCTGCCAACACGAACTCTCATTCATTTTAATGAAGGCAGTCAATCGGTTTATGGTCCGGCAAAGAAAAAGGCAGGGGTCACTGAACCAGGCTCTGTAGGTCAGTCAAATACATGCAAACTCACGTTCCTGGCAAATTACATTGTAACATGAACACCTTATTTCTGCTGCTTACCTCACAATTGTCATGGCAAAAGATAAAATAATTTCTGCTGTTGCATTAATGTGTTACTCCAAAATCATATTTCATTATGTCACCAACACGACCCACCCCATCCTAACGCAGGGCTGATTTTGGTCTGAATGCCATTGAGTTGCTGTACAACCCGTCATGAGTCATGAGCTCATGAGTTTTGCCCCACTGCACTTCATGGTAGTAACGTTACCATGTTTCCAGATACTAGAAACAGAAATGTTGGCCAAGACTGCAGAAACAAAATCCAAGAAAGCGCAATTAATCAGAATGTCCTTCAAAATAAAAAGTGCCAAACTGAAAAAGTCTGCTCTGCCTGAAGCTCAGAGAGCAACTCGTGGTGTCATCTGGTCTGGTGTAACTGCGCATTCATGTCAAGAGGAGACCAATTTCAAGATTTAAGAGGTTTTTCTGTTCTTGGGTGAACCAATCAATGTATTCCAATTGATAAAAGACAACACGCAACAAGCGGTGCTTTTATCACATCAAGTGGTTACTGGTGTCAGTAAAGTCAGTTTATATAAGACTGTGGTGTACTCCATCAAGCAGTGGTATTTTCATACCACAAGGAGTCTGTGTGAATGGGGCTGGTGAGACGCAAAAAGGTACTCTTCATCAATTATTTGCCTCAGTGCAATACAGAATACCATGGATTTGAAACACTTGTCAAAGCAGTGAATTTTTACTTATTTTATTTTTTTTGCTGAGTGCTTCTCAGAACCTGAATTTCTTACTTCTCACTGATAAAAGCAAAGAATGGCAGGGTGGGAATGAAGAAAGGGAGACCTAGTAAAAGATGACAAGGAAGAGAGATTGACAAAAACAAAGACGGGAGAAATATGAGAGAAATGAGTGAAAGCCAGAGAAGAGGAGAAAGTGACGAAACACAATGACAAAGAATGGGAGCTTAAGTAAAATAATAAAAAAGCGTGATAACCCAAGAGAGCCTGCATTGTAACAAACAACTAGAAGCATCTCAAACATCAAAGCATAAAGAATTCACTGACAGAGAGAATTTGTCTTATATCCAGAAATTTAATGTCGAACCTAATATAACAACAAAGCTGCCTATAAATTCACGCAGAGAGAGAAAGAGAAATGGGACAACACTTTTTAGTGCCTGTGTGAAACCGTCTGCTGGGTGAAGTAATCTTAAAATATGCATGGCAAAGTCCGTACGAGACAGACACGAAGCGAAGCAAATCAGGCTCAAGTGTCGACAGCAAGTGCCAATCAATCTTCAGCAGTGGAGTGAAATGACGTGTGCTCGTGTGAAAGTTTGTGTGTGTCTTGGAGGAAAGCGAAGAAGTTTCTGAGTTGTGTTGTACAGCATTCGTGCATAGACGGCGAGCACTGTGGAGATCAGCGTTTGAGAATTCAAAAACTGCTATCATCCCTTTGGAGAAGTCTTATTATGTTTGAAGACTCTGCTCCACTACACAGGACAGACTAACATGCTTAATTCTACTCATCTTCTTATGAAAATCATTATAGAGTGTCATTATTTTTGGCTCTCTAATGATTCAAAAGCTCTTAATTCTGCTCGTTTTTTTAAGCAAATCACAATAAAGCAGATTTGATTTTCTGTTCTGAGACATAAAGAAGGTTTGTTTACTTGCATGAATGCGGCAGATGATGTTTTACTACTTGCTGCTAACTCCCTCCTTTAGTCTCAAGAGGCTGTTTATCCAGGAGGAAGGATGCGAGTGTTCAGACTGTTAATAGCCCTGCATTAAGAAAATGCTGCGTTGGTGTGGGTGTGTTGCTACAGGTAGCAGTCATGAGATAAAAACAGGGTCCAGAAAGACTTATTGGAGTGACACATCAATGAGCTCGCAGGAGTATGAGACTCCAAAAGACTGGCCGATGATTTATAACACTATGACTCAATTTACAACTCCGTGAGGTAGTGAAGCTGTTCATAGCAGAAAGTTTTCATGCTAGTACCACTTACTGGTGCAGCGACTAAAATGTGATTACAGCCATCATTTATTCCTGCCTTGCAAACACTGTCAGTTGTGTTTGTGGAGCACCCAGCCCTGCCAGAAACATCACAGGTGGGAAATGAAAAGAAGTCCCTTCAGTGGCGGACCAGTGTTGTTCCACTGCGCTACCTCCGTGCCCATGTGGAGCTCTTTAAACCTAGCACTTGTCATTTCATCCAGCATTGATGTAACATTCACATCAGGTCTTAATTAGCAGAAAAAACATAATGACTGAGAACAGAAAAACAAAAACAGATCCATGTCCTTTTAGTAATTACACAAAGTGTAAATCGTGTACATTTTTTTTAGACCTTGATATAACCCACTTGGCATCACAAATAGCATAAATGTTTCAACACATGCATTGGATTCACTGGTTTTGGCAGGTCAGACTATTTAAAATCAAAATCATATTTATGCTACCACAATTAGCATTCCTTTCAAAAATGCACAAAATGTGCTGCAGTGCATCGCTGCTCGACTAAAATGCTTTTCTGCTTCTGTCAATGTGACACCAGCACAGCATTAAATCAGCATCAAAAGGAAGGGTTACTGTAATTTTGCCAGCACAAGTGCTCTGCAGAGAGAGGATATGGTATATTATAGGTCCTCTGTGACTTTGCTACATTATATGCCTTCTGCGACTATGAGCTCTTTGACAGTTTGTCCAATTGGAGCTCTCTGGCCGCTGCCTGTTCGTTGACTTTTGCCTGACGGAGAGAAATCTTGACAGTGAAAGACAAAGAGACAGAACGACGGCGTGCACAGGAGGCTGAGCTGTCAGATTTTGGCAACCCTTTATCCCTCCTACTCTCAACAGACTCACACACTCATGGCAAATCCACCCTTCCTTTTCCTCGCTGCTTTACTGTAATCTAGACATACACACAACAGCAGACACTCTTTGTTTTTTGGGCTTCACCGCACATCCTGACCATTATTAATAAAAAAAAAACCAAACTACAATCCCTGCTGTTACACTCTTATGTTGCCGGGTACACACATATTTACAAAAACCTGATGACTGAGTGACTGCTGGTCTATCTGTTCTATCAACTTGACTGCATGCTTGACTGCTTCTCTACCTCTCTGTCGGTCAGCTTACAGCAACCACAGTCTATGTGTCATTACTGTTTGTCAGTAAGCTTACAGTACAATGCTCGCATGTCTGCCAACCTGTCTGCCTGTCCTCCTCTCTGTCTTTGTGCCAGCCTACATTCACAAGCTTCCCTGGCTGTCTGAGCTGCATTCTGCCATCGTGTTGAAGGATGATCAGCGGGGGTTATTTTATGAGGACATGGGGACGGTTGTCTGTCACTGGGCATGCACGCAGGTGACAGCACAAATAAAACTGTGGCATGAAGACACCGGGTAATATTTTCCACAAATGGGTAATTACGTGGAATAAATTTGGAGCTCATTATCACTGACATTCTTTTCTTATCAAAAATGAGGTGAGATTAAAATGCTTCTCGTAACTGAACTTTGCTTTGTTTTTGTATGCAAGTTTGATCTGTAACTTTGATGCACAAAGTGCAGCTTAAAGCAAATGTGAGCGCACTTTGCTCGTATATGAGAGTGTGTTTGTCGGGCTTGAGGATGCATGTGTTTGTGAGTGTGTTTGTTCAGCTGCATAGCTGTCTGTCACTAAAAGCAGATATTCTGACAAAGGCAGCCGTGCTGTCAAAACACGGTCTTTTAATGTCTCAATAAAGATTTTTGTTGTTTGCTTCAGTGCTACAGGTGGGCTGCCTCCTCTGTTATGTTGAGTGTTTCTGTCCATCAGTACCTCATAAACACTGTTGTGGTTTGTCTAGTTTGTAGCCTCCTGATTCAATGTGAGGGAGGAGGAACGCATTGGGAATTGGAGACCAGTCAAAGGTTCATCCGAGGAGTATAACGGATACCAAATTGGCCTCAGTATTATGCCGACTTTAATTAATAGCTTTCTAGTCATTATGGTGCACTAATCAAACTAAATGTAATATATCACACATCTAATATCTTCTCTCACCACGTTTTACAAACAAGAAGAGGATGGCATAATAAGGCAATTACAATATGGTGACTATTGACCCCCAAAATGTTCAGAACGACATGATCTATTAGAACCAGCATTTTTCAAACTCAGACATGTTACTGGATACTCCTGCCAGTTAGCTGACAGGCTATTATGAGTACATATACAGCACAGACTATCAGCATTTGGACTGAATTTAGTGTAAACTGTGATTAATTTGCATGCAAGTGGTCAGTAGTTGATGTAGTTCGACTTCTTAGACGTCCCTGAGACTAAACCTTTGTATTTTCTATTGAAAACTCACATGTTTTCTGAAGAGTCAAACTACTGATGTTGTTTATCTAACAGAACATAATTTACTCTCACAGTCAGTGAAGCAACACTCCCAAATATTGTGCTATCACACCGCTAAACATAACTGTGAAGTTTCATTGATGATAACCTTTTTTTTTTAATCATAACAGTTGTTGGTGTGAATAATGTCCTTAATTGTCCTATCAATCTTCATTTTGTTTTGCATTGTTAACTGTGTAAAGGATAGAAAATCTGTTTGCTTCTCGATGTTCTCCAGCAGTTTCTGTACTGTGATGCTTTCACGTTTTGGTTAACTTTCCCTTCACCTTTTTCGGTTCCCTCCATTTCGCTTGTGATTTCCTACCATTTAAAAGCACTGACAAAACAATCTCACCTGCGGGTCCAATTCAGCCAATCATATCACTGAAAAAATTAAAAGGAAAAATGGATATCTAGATTTCCATGGCAACCTGGAACACTTCATCAGCTGTGATCATGTGATAGGATCAAATGCCCCAGACGAGCTAAATTAAGCTCGAGCTGAGGTTGTTTTGTCAATTCCCAAAATGTTTTACAGCCCCCCTCTCTGAGAACTGGAATGAACTTGCTGCATTTAACTGTAAGTGCAGGTGGGGGGAGCAGCAGCAGCACTTTTCAAGAGAAAGTGACTCCTACTCAAAAAAAGTGACTCTTTGTTGTCTGTGGAAGCTCCAGGCAGTAAAGAGGCTGTATTTTCTCTGCCGCTTCCATTGTGGTTTTCCCACATATGATTAGCATAATGGAGAGTCTGAAACCCTTGACTTTTATTTGGAGACCTGCCGTTTACAATTGATGTTTTAGATATCTAAATTTACGCTACTTAACTCAATTGTAGAGTAGCTGATCAACTTGTCACATCACCTATGGCACAGTATGTTTGGTCAGGTATCCATTTGGATGATAACATGTACCACTGTACAATACGCTGGGTCCTGAAGTTCAATGTTCAATAGCTTTGGATTTGTCTTTTTAAATGAAGCGTAGCATAATATTTAGTTCCTCTTATGTCAGTTTCTTAGAATTATTCAGCAAATACCGCAGCCAGTAGCTTTACACAAGACTCTAATGTGCCAGTCGACAAGAAGAAGAAATCAATAGTTCAAAAAACAACCATGTTTAATCTTCCCATGACCCTTTGAGCCCAGAGCCGTTCAGAAAAGCAGCCTGTAGGAGCCCATGTGCACTGTGGATTGATGCTGAAAGGGGGGCGCCATGAACTGGTATCCACATCCACAACAGTGCCCCGTAGCCATCGCACAGTGACAGACGAGGAACCTCAAAACGTCAGCCATTCACTAAAAGCCTGTCGACTACAACAAATAAGAACTGTCAAACCCAAACACTAGAAACTGTCAGTCACCTCTGGTATTTATAACAGAAATGAGCACAAGCAGATATGTGCACACACATGCAGGCCCACACAAACACACACAGATACAGTCCTATTCTCCAAAATATATTTAGAGAAGAGAAAACCTAGACTTATGACATACAGTACAAGAGACGACATGACGGAAAACCCTTCCTGTACAGCAAGGGGCCTTCCAAATACATGTAAAGGGGCCAACGTGTCATCCAGTCTTTCTATGATTTGGAGAAAACACTTGGGAAGGAAAAGGCCTAGAACGTTCCATCAGTGTGAATAACTTATCCCTCTTATTTTTTTCTTCCTTTGTCAACGAGCCTTTTGATAAAGCTCTCATTCAATGTACACAGAAAACCGCAGGGAGTAAATAACAGCACAGAGGAGTGAAGTGTACGCTTCGCTCAAAAGAAAAACAAGGCAGGCGAAACAATAAAGGCACCGGACTTTTGATTTGTTTTATGCAGAGACAGGAGCGAGAAGGTTTTAGGCCTGACAGGATGAATTCCCAAAAACACACCAGGACACACACACACACACACACATACACACACATGCGCACACGCACAGGAAGTGTGTCGAGATGTTTCCTAACATTTAGTCATTCCAATACACACTGTGTATTCATAGGTTATCGGCAAACTAACTTCTCTCCTTGCTTTTCATGCACTCTCAATTCCGACAAGTGACGCTAATATATGACTCAGGTCGATGAACAGTCTGTTTTTAATTTACTGATTTAATAGTAATGATAAATTACTAGTTAATTAGTTGAGCTTTCCAAATACACAAACACAACACACACGTTCACTGCTGCCTGTCTGTGACCTCCCCCCCTCTAACCGCACCACGCTGTTTCCACAATCACTTCGTCTCTCTCTGTCTCCCTTCTCATCTTCTCTCCAAATCTCGTTAGCGAAATGCTTCAACCTTTCTTGATGCATTCCTTTTCTTTATCTCTCTAATTTCACCTCGGCTCCTGCCTCCCCTTGCATTAAGTGAGACCTTGTTATAAACAGCCCATCAGTGAGCTGTCCATCCGTAGCCCGGCTGTGGACTGACATTTATTAAGAGTCAGCTTTGCCTGCAGTCGCCCTGTCTCTCCCTGCATCCCCACATGAATGCAGAGGACCAATTAGAGGAGGAACAGGGCATATGTCTACATGTTCAGAGAGGCAAGGCCACAAACATAAACAAACACCCAAACAGATCCGGCCAACAGATAGAGGGATGGATGGAGGGAGAGCAGAGGAGAGAAGAAGAAAAGGGGGAGGACACGGTTTGAATATATCTCACTAATAGCTGAGCTACTGAGGAGAATCTCCAATGAGGAAACAGAATTTCATTGAAATGGGAACATTACCTACTGTGCTAAATGGGTGCCGTAACAAAGGCAGAAGACGGTAACTATGTTGTGAATAGGAGAGACATAACAAACTCGCTTAATGAACACACAGCACTTTTATTCAAGACATTAAACACACCGGGACACTCTGCACAGTCAAACTGTACAGCAAACTCTCATTCAACAATGATGATGCTTGACATTTATGAGCGGCAGGAGGTAGCTGCCGGGGATAAACAAATAACATCCACAGTGGTGGACTAAACAGGACGACGACTGTTTTGCCTATTGGTTTTGTCTCACATGGCTGAGGTCACCTACGTCCTGTCTGTGCAGTTCGAGCGTGTGTGCTCGTTCATTATTTGTTTGTGTGTGTGTGTTGCCCATCCACCTCCCCAATTAGAATCCACCACATCCTGTGTTGTGGTTGAGGACAATGGGAACAAGAATGGGCTTCCACCAGAGCATACTGCTCCCACATCCACCTCTTGAATCTTCACATGCAATGCAGCGACAGTACAACACACCCATGAGTCACATCTATTGATGACGATATATTTGTGAGAGGTCCAATCACGTATTGATCACATGGAGGAGAAAGAGAAGACAGGGAGACATGGAAAGACAGAAGCCACACCTCCACACCTGGAATCTGAACATTGCTGGGTTTCTCAGTCTGTTATCATCATTATCTTTTGTCTTTCATTAATAGAACTCCATCCTGGAAAAGCTGCATGTTGATTTTAGACAGAGCTGTTATTTATAGAGCAACAATGTTTGTATGGTATGTGGTATTTTGCAAGACTATAGGAGGAAATGTGTTTATTTCGTGTATAAAATGAGGGACTATTTACCAAAACATGCTACTGTCATATTATCTTGCCCTCAACAAGTTGTGGAATGCTCAAAAAACACCTGTTTGGACCATTCCACAGGTAAACAGGTTCATTGGTAACAGGTGATAGTATCAATTTGACTGCTTCAACTCACTCTTCAGTTAGGTGGAAAATACTAAATTCAAGAAATGTCATCAAGTCCTAAATTGCAAGAGAAAAGTGTTCAGACAAATGGCAGTGAGTTTGTGGTAGTGACCAGACACTGAGCCCTTAAAATATGACATCAAAGGGTCTTTTATCAAAACTCCTACACACCAGCAGCCCACTCACACAGGTGTTCTCACTTATGTTGCCTGATCACACCTCTTCTCAAGGCTTGATCGACAGCTTCCTCATGCTCCTGTTAGCTTTGTTGCAGCTGTTCAGGTATTGGTATTATCTTCCAGACTTTGGTCACATCTTCCCAGCTCAGCTCCACACAACTTCACCCTGACTAGAGGTTTAATCAGCCAGAGCAATTGAAAACACCTGTGAAGGTGTGCAGGAGCAGGAGGAGTTTCACAGAAGACATTTGGGCTGGTCATAGCAGGAAAAACACAGGCGTATCTAATAACATTAATGATGGCTCCATTCTATTAAAGCGTAACATACGGTCCTTGGAACTGAGAAAAACTGAATTTAATGCAGCCATCATTAATGTTATTAGTTACACCTGCACATTTCAGGCTATGTCGTGTCAAATTCGGTCTGCTGTGAAAATGGACTAAAGGCATTTACAGATTACAGAGCATAATGCAAGAGGATGGAGAGGGACACACAGACAAAGAGGGAGAGACAGACAGACGGGCAGCGAGAGTAAATCTGAGAGAGCACAGTGGGCTCTACTGGGGGTCATTTGTCAGGTCATTAGGTTCACCAGTTAATGAAATAAAAGAATAATAAAGAATCTCTCTGTACTGTCCGACACAGAGAGCGGTTGTTTCGGCGTGGAGTGTCCTCTTTCACCCACCACTTCCCACCGTACACACACACACACACACACACACACAAACACTCTTTCACTGTGTCTGTCTTTCTCTTGTACAGGCACACACACACACACACACAGCTGACAGTCTCTAGGTGGGCAAGGGTGGGATTTTCACACGCCTCGCTCCCCAGAGCCCATTCAGTACAGTACACAGCATGGCAGCAGGACATACGCACAAAGCCTGGGTTTGTCTGCACCCGGTGGGCCACTCACTGAACTAGAATGGCAGACACACACTGATGCACGGATGCAGACGTGCCTGAACACACACACACACACACACACACACACACACACACACACACACACACACACACACACACACACTGCATTCAGAAACATATTTTTGAGACACAGGGGTCTGCAGAGCTAACTCTTTGTCCTTCGGGGGCCAACAATGAGAACAAATGGATAGACAGAGGCACTATCCGATTAACTAACTTCTCAACTAACTGACCCACTTATTAGAAAAACTAAATTACTGAGTAGAAAAAGTCACTTAACTCACTCTTTCCATTAAGCTGAGGCACACAAGGGTGCTCTGGGATGGACTCGGGCAATACTCAGTTGCAAACAGAACCATTACTGGATAAATAGTACTATTATCAACGTGCAATCGAGCTCATGCAAAGTTAAAATGCTGTTTGATGCAAGCTCAGCTGTTCCACTTTGATGCCCCCCCCTGCAGTGTCATAAAGGGATTTTTGAGGCATTTTTAGCAGTTAATTCATAAATAATAGCCGAAGCCACTGCTCAGGGACTTCACAGAAATAAACATTTGAATGCTACTTACTGTTCTGTTAATAAAAGATTCTGTCCTGCTTGTTTTATTAATAATGGCAGTAATAAAAACTCTCTTTCCTGCTCTCTTTCTGAAACATGGACTGATAGCACCATGCTGAAAGGAAAGTAGACAATGGATAAATAGTCCAGAGAGGCAAATGAGTTACAATTTGTAATTAGTTATTCTAATTCAATTTTAAAAATATGAGCTATATTTCTTTTTAATATGTGCACACAAGGCACTTTTAAGTGTTTGATTTGTGCAGCATGTTGCAGGAAAAGGCTTTTTCTTTCTCATTTCCTCCATGTCTTCCTCTTTTCCCTTTCAAGTCCTTTGTCAGTCAACACCATTCATTTAGTCTCTAACATATAACCTCTGTTGAGTACGTTCCTCTCTGCCCTCACTATGTGTGTAGGTGTACAGCTATGAAGTAAACTAAACACGCTGCTAAGAAAGGTTGAAGACAGCAGTTGGCCTTTTAAGCTTTCCCTGGAAGCAAAGTGGAACTCTGAAAATACCAGCACACAACAATTTCAATCATTGTGATTGCAAATCAGAAAAAACAAGAGTTAGACCAAATATACCATCAAAATGACTAAACTGTATTAAAAAAAATATAGACTAGCTATCAAATTAGTCATTGTAAGTATCACCAGTGAAAGAGTTCACATTGTTGGGGTGAAAAAAAAAAAACAAAACACCATTGGATTAAAACAATACCAAAAATAACCATTGTTTTAACACCAAAGCTGACATGGTGATAAGATAAGAACACCAAAGTCCTGTGAGAACTCACGGCTCATTACCACTCGATCTCTCTGTGTAACGACTTCATTGGAAAGGAGTTGACTTTTAGCATCTCCTTAAATGAGTCAAAGCTGTAGCTTGTGGGTATAAACGTGCATTGTGGAATTGACACCAAGATAAATACAAGCTCGGAGAGACATTTGTCAGCTAGTGATGAGACCATGGGTTTGCACTGGTTTTCCATATAAAGGCTCACTAAACAAACCACCAGAGTCAGTAGAGAAAAACATTCTCATTGCCTCCATACTTGGGCTTTTGAATATATTGTTGGTGGGTGTCAAGCTACAATTTGGGATAAATCTGGCTTACATTTTGCAGGGTGCGTGCATTTGTGGTGCTTCAGAGGCAGCGTGGTAACATCTGCGCTCATCAGTGGCCTCTGTGAGCTAAGCAACGATGACTGGGACTACCACACCACTGCCACATACTCCATGCTAGCCTCTTGCTGCTTAGCAGCCATTTACTTTAATGAAAAACACTTTCATGGAAGCTTGGAGCACAAAAACATGCATGCACACATGCAAGCACACAACCAAATGTTATGGGGTTAAAGGCAATGGTGGGCTTTTTGTGGTGCCAGTGACACTTCTGAACTTCTATGACAGATGCTCTATGACCAATTCTTCTCCTCCCTCTCTGTGCTTTGCTCCCTCAAACTTCTCTCTAGTGAGGTACAGCCACATTATTTTTCAACCACATGGGAATCCCTCCCTCCCTTCCTGGGGATATATGACAGCTCTTCAACCCCTCCATGCTCCTCTTTCCCTACTGTGGTCAGTACTGAACAGAAACAGAGTCTGGTTCCGATCAGCCCTCGAGTCGGCACGTCTGCAATGCGTCATCTGCCATATGCTGCGGTTGCTGGTTTCTCCATGGCCTCACAGTCTATAAGCTTGAACCAATATACGAGGAATAAGTGCTTCTCTCATTGATTTGATGCATTGCCATGGGCTCATGTCAATAAGTATTTCTGGTGCCTGATGATTATAAGAGAAATCAATCATTCAAGCTTTCTGTCATGAGTATTTTACCTTAAAATAACACCACTATGTCGGTTTAGGTTGGTTGATTTTTTTGCTCTGTTATTTTCTCTACTAATAACTGTTCTTAGATCCAACTTCATGTATCAGCCAGGTTCTATTACAGATCCAGCCAGCATCGCCCAGAGCTGAGCCAACTGCAGCAAGAAGAGGCCGACACATACCATGCCATGTACAAAACAGTTTGTAAATTTTTTAATATGTGGATCTGGGGCACTTTTTTCATCTTTTTGAGGACTCAAAGATATTTATTGATGTTTGACATCAAAAATGTCCCAAACCACTGTATATATAATACATATATTCAGCAGTTTCTCTTGAAGCTCATTTGAATTCCGTTCTTGGCACAAACAATATACAGTACTTTATTATAATTTACCTTTTGAAGCGCAGCGCATGATGCGTGACTGATAACTGCCCATAATAAAAGGGAACACATGCAGGAGTCTTTTTGGATTTCTGATTAAACCTCTCCATATGAGGTGGAGGAAAGAAGCAGCGCAAGCCATTAAGCTTTGCCAACATCAAACCAGTCCACCAACCACCTAAGCTTGACAATCTTAATCTGACAAACTGCCGCGGTTCATGACTATTTCATTGATGTATGAACTTGAAAACTTGTAACAAAAGCCTCCAGAGAGTCTTTAAATCCAAGCACATCCTTAAAGACTCATCTGAGACAAGGCTCAGACATCTTTTCATCATCCTAAGAGGAATCCTGAGGTTTCAGCCCCTGTAGTGAATTTGTGTTATGTGAACAGCAGAGTGCACACATTTTTTGATGCACCTCGCTCCCACACACTTCAACTTCACTCTCACTTGTTTCTTCCAAAAAACTTGCAAATTTTAAGCTCCTAACAGGGTATTTTATGCATGCATGCTGTTTTATTCCTGTGGTGCTTATGACTAAGGGATTCACAAAAAGCTTTGCATTGCTGGGAAGTTGCTCTAGATAAGGAAGTCAGCTCAATGCCAGCTTAACATGAGTTTAATCTCATCTTTCAGCATCAGGTAGAGTCTGTGGAAGGTAAGCAAGATAACTGCAGAAGAGCCTGTCCACACTTGACCTCCTTCTCAACATTTGCTCAAAAAAAGGACTCACAAATGACACACTGGAGTAATGTATCACACAACATTAAATACTGGAAAAGGGACAAAGAGAGAGCGAGCAAGATGACGGGAAAAGAAACAAGGAGATGGGAGAACAAACTGAGGGACGGGGACAAAGAGAGACGCCTGAAGATGAGCAATTTCATTTCAAGAGTAAAGGAAGCGAGAGAAGTTAATCCATTTCATGGTCACCCACCACACCACCCTTCATATGTGGTCTGTGGGAGTGGCAGGGGCTGGGCTGGCCTAGATACATGCAAAATGAATAAAGCCATAATATCCTTTGATACAAGTCTTTGAAACGTGTTCAGCTCCGAGCAGCATCTGTTCCTACTTTTAATCTGGTTAGGGTGTTTCTCTAAATACAGCCACATATTATCATCATCAGCAGGCGTTATGGATAGGACGGTATGACATGATCAATGGAAGACATTAATTTGGTGTAAAATAATGTCAATAATCCCTTTTAATTCAATTTCTCAGTGTACTACATGTTGACAGTAACTGTCAGAGGCTATGGGAT
Organism: Chaetodon auriga; assembly: GCF_051107435.1. Classification (NCBI taxonomy): domain Eukaryota; kingdom Metazoa; phylum Chordata; class Actinopteri; order Chaetodontiformes; family Chaetodontidae; genus Chaetodon; species Chaetodon auriga. The sequence continues at coordinate 16,230,997 of NC_135078.1, read as the reverse complement.
GCAAAAAGCAGTACCTGCGAGAAAAATCCAACATAAATGCAACACTGTTGACAATAAATAAATAATAAATAAAGCAGCTGACTTGGGTGTATATCTGAGAGAGCAGAGGTTTGATACTTGGCTCACACTGTGCTCTCTATCTCCAACAATCTGTCCTATGTGGCCTATTTAGCCCAACCAACATCCAGAATCTGAAACCGACCAGACCTCAAAGTGTGTGAAGCCTCTCCCCGTGCTCGTCATTACCATGTTTGTTTATCTACTGCTCACTCCCTCAGAGGAACACCCAGCCTTGTTAAGGAGGGAGAAGAAAGCTTTAAAAGTGGAAATAAGGCATACATTTCAGCCCGGTCCCAGGACGATGCGCGGTGCCGAGCTATTTCCATAATGGTAGCTTAACGGGAGCTAGCCGGCTGAGCGAGGGGCACGTCGCCCTCATTAAGGCACTCGCTCAGGAACAGATTAGCGCTTCATTAACATACAGAGAGAAGTGGGGAAATTACCACTCTCCATTTCACAGTCTAAAAGGCAGGCAAAGACCAGAGTTAGAGATAACTGGTGGGGAAAAGATGGACTCAATTTGGGGAAAGATAAAAATCGATGTACGGTATAAAATTTGCTATTAAGCTTTCCTGAATGTCTCTGACTGTGATTGTGCAAGAGAATTACCTCTCTGTGTGTCTGTGCCCACATTTCTTTAATTCATTGTCAATCACTCCTGTATTATCTGTTTTCACCACCTCTACGACTCTTCAACATGCCAACTGCCCCATACTTCTCAGTAAGAGGCATGACTGGGCTTCATTATATTAGTTAGAAGAGAGTGAGAGCGGTTTCCCTGGCATGTATTGGTCCTTTTTCTCCCCTAATACCATAAGTCCCTGTACCACCCGCATCAACAAAGCCAGACTTCCCTACTCCTAATTAGCCTGGTGCTAAAGGGGAAGGAGACCCAGTAGGACAGTGTGCGGAACAATGAACCGGCTTTGAAAGAAGTCAACCTGCTGGCAGAGCAGGTCGTACTAAAGCTATAAATCCAAAAGTTTATTTAAAATAAGCTCCTTAAACTATACCAAGAATGCCGCTAAGAGGATGATTTGATGTTCATTTAACTCGGAAAACATGATGGCTCTAATGTGGTAGCTACAGTTCCTCTGTGTCCGTTCAGATTCAAAAGTCAGAGATCAAGAAGCAAGTTTTGCTGAAGAGATTAATTAGCCTTTTGCAGCTGTGAATGCCTTTTTTTAAAAAAAAAAAAAAAAAAAAAAAAAAAAAGACCAAAATGGTCAAACAAAGCCTCTGAGAAACACAGTGATTTTTGATTCTCAAGCTAATTCTCTAAATGCGTGTGGACATTGTGTGCTACAGATTCCTGTACCATTAGCCTCCTCTTCACCCCCTCATGTCCTAATCTTCAAGTCATGAATTCCACTGAAGTGTTTTTAACCTTTAGATTTATAGGGTCTAATTAGTGAAACCACCTGTCATGAGAGGGCAAAAATATCCTGACTCTCACAGGAAAAACCAAAACTTAACTTGGAGAAGTGTCCAATTAGGAAAGTTACCTGCAATAGGATACTACCACAAGGGAGTAATGAACTTCTCTAACCTCGAACTTTGTCTTGTGACTTTTGCACACTTCTGTCCTAATGTTTGTGACCCTCACAAAACTAAACATTTTAAACTCTCTAAAACGTTTAATTAGGGAGGGATCTGTCATCACAGTCTGCCCCATTATCATTAGGAAGATTTGAAATCATACCTGTATCCTGAATGATCCTAATGCAAACTGTAACAAAAACTCCATATTATTCGAATATTTTGACCTTTGCTTGGATCAAATCAGTAAAAATGGCTTGCCATTGCAATCTGACAAATAAAAAGAAAACCACGGGAAACCTACACATTACCTTTCTCTGTTTCACCTGTGTTCTCCTGCTGTGTTTAAATAATATAGTTCTTCACCTAGTCATACAATACACGGTCCTTTTTCCCTGTGTCTAACTATACTACTGACACCTTGTCTTTCTCTTTCCTGGGCTCTTTGGGGGGTAGCTGATTATCTAAAGGTTGGCGGGGTTATTATTACCTTCTCAGTCTGAGCTGACTTTGGCCAGGAGGCACTGAGACGGAACAGTGTGCTCTAGAATAATGAGCTGTGCTTCATTCTATAAAGAAAAGAATATGTGTCAAAGCTCTGTGAACTCAAGCTTACTGAAGCCATTAACCTTACAGGAGAGTCATTTTACACTGGAAAATCTCAAGTCACAACAACCCTCAGAAATGTATCCGGTGACACAGGTTTTACTTTAACCTAAACTGAGAAGAAAGGTCAAAGCAACGAGTTGAAGTTTACAGCTTCACTGAGATGAGGTTAGTGGTGACTCATACAATATCACTCATGGCTGCTCCAAATCTGCACATGTTCCAGCAGGTCTTGTCACCATCTCAAGGAACAATACCAGCAAATTATAAGAGAAACATTTGGTGAAAGCTGCTCTTCTGCTGCACATAAACCCTCAGAGTCAATAAAAATGCAATAAACAGTGAAATCACCAAAATTTTTCCACTGCAAAAAAGTCTGATTTCCCTCCAGAATGTTGCATTATTTATCATTGCATTCAATTTTCACCAACTTTTCAACACTGACTTTCAAATTTAGGCTTTGGTATTCTGGTTCTGCAGTCATGTCCTCTGGTATTTTGAATAATTTTCTTGAATTTTTAGCAGTTTTGTAAAGGGAACCACTAGACCAGTGAGACCTCTAGGTTCATTTAAATTTAATGACAATTCAGTAGGGCTCTCAAAGTTGGCCAAAAATGACATTCGATTATTCTTAAAACAAACAAACAAAAAAAAAACATATATTTGAACCATTCGAATATTTATTTTTTGTGCACTGTTTTGCACTGTTTTGTTCATAAGAGGGAAAACTAATACAATGAGACACATACTACTTAGATATTATTTGAGCATAGACATGTATTTTAAAAGATCCACATGACTACACATTACAAAATAACAAAAAAAAAAATCTTCTCTACCATGTTGTTGAATTATTTGCTTATATATATATATATATATATATATATATATATATATATATATATATATATATATAATTATAATTTAATATATATATATATAATTATATATATAAATATATATATATATATATAATTATATATATATATATATATATAATTTATTTATTTATTTATTTATTTTTGAATATTTCAGACCTTAACAGGTTTTGCCAGTTTTAAAAAAAAGTAATTACTGGATAGTGGAAACTCCAGTAACTCCTGTCCATCACTCAGTGCAGCCGCTGCGGGGGCCTGCTTCTTTCCCCCCACAATCAAATATTCATTTTACAGTCGAATGTCTGAATATTTTTGCAATTCAATTATATCTCTGAATTGAGAATATTTGTTGACGGCCACGACCACCAAAGCTGTCAAACTGACACTTCTAGTTCAAGGTGACACTTTGCCATGCGATCGATGAGCACAACACTAAACGTACCAACTATGAGCCATTGATGAAACGTACAATACGCCTTTCACCATAAAGCGTAACATTTTCTACTCATACTTGAATGAATGAATTAACTGCTGCCCTCCTCTACCTAAAACACCTGTACAGTATGTCAGTGTGGCTACAGATAGGATTAAATTATAAATGAACCATACAGACAGGATAATTACTGGCAGGGAGAACACTGAATTACAGCATAATGAGCTCAACCTGTGCTGTGAGGTTCAGTCACATGTGGAACAGTCACCTCTTATTAGCCTGATGTACATTGGTGTCAGAGGCAGCCACCGAGCTGTAAATTGCAGTGGAAGCAAGAAATCACACGGAAATGTAATCTTGTTGTGTAATAGTAAAGAAATAGTTAGATAGCCTCTGCTGATTGCCTGCAATGACAACAAGATGTCAGTTAGAGCACAGAGGTCTGCATAAAACCAAACACGATGGATTTTACCTTCCTGATCATGAATGAATTAAGCAAGTGAGACATAACATGTTAATCTGTGATCTTTAGAGGGTTGTCTTTTTGCTTTGATAGAGCCAGGCTCGCTGTCCCCCCAGCGTCCAGGACATGAGAGTGGTGGAGTGATCTTTTCATCTAATTCTCACCAAAAAGGCAAGCAAAGGCTGGGAGATAATTCAGTATCATCATTTATGGACTTTCATTCTAATAACATCTTTGTACAATCAAAATTCTGTTGCCCGGGTTGATGATTGAAAGCAGACGTAATATTAAACTGAGGGAATGTGTTATTGAAGTTTTTGTTTTGAATGTGTGGAGAGCTCTTTCTGATGCATGGTGTTGGACCAACTTGACAGACGAAACACTCTCACCACAGGGGCTGTTCTGGAGTTTTTGATCGTATCACACAATCTTCCTCAGCAGATGGAGATAATACTATTGTCACTAAGGCACTTTCAACTTTTAAGCCAAGAAGCAAGAAGCTCCTAAAGGGCTCAGAAAAACGGAAATTTGAAGATCTATACTTTCAAGACATCTGCTGAAGAAGATCCTGTGATAACATCAAAAGCTCCAGAACAAATACTAAATGGATCATATGCTGAGATTCTTTTGTCGACAGCTGTCTACAAGATCGAGAATGAACTAGTGTATTATCAGCTTCATTGTTTTGTATCTGTTTTTTTTATACATTTAATATATCATTCAGGCCAACTCACACTGAGAACTGAATTCACACTTTTGTCACAGCAATAGGCACAATATCTGGATGCTATAATGCATTCCTGAAATAAAACCCAACCCTGCAAAATAACATCACAGACCTAACTCATCCCAATGCACTAGCCTAGATTCTTTTTCTTTCTTTCAACATCTCACAGAGGGAAAAAAACAGATATGAAAGCTTTGATTGTACTTTATCCTTGAAGTGTGAAAAAGTAAACGAAACGGTGGAAAAGAAGCTTCAGGTGTCATCCAGATTCCACAGCCGTCCTTTAGTCTTTCATGACCAAATCAAAACATACCCAGTGTCTCTCGTCTTCATCGTCAACCCCTTTACTGCCTCTCCCCCTGCCCCTGCTCCTCCATCCATCCATCAACCTATGTTTTTCTTACCGGAAAGCACACACACACTCATACACATATCGAGATTACACAAATACTACACACACCTGCATGCTCACAACCGTACGTACACATTCGAACACACACACATAGACATCAACAGACAGGCGCACATCATCGCCACCTTTAACCCTTCCTGTCTACACACTCAAGTCGTGATAGCCTCCGAGATGTGAGAGACAGCGGAAGCGTAGCCTCTGCCAAGCCTGCTGAAACACTAGAGTTGTTTTTGAGGCGCGCTTTCACTATCTCAGGTCAAAATGCTTTCTGCTGAAGGAAGCTCATCATCTCACAAACTTTGGAAAGGTCTGTGAAAGGTTTTCCAATGTTTCAAGTCGAGGTTGCGTGCTGTCTCTCTCAAAAATGGATGACTTCTGTCGACTTAAGTGCCTCGCTGAAAAAGCAATTCCGAGGTGAACTTTGCCATTTACCTGTGGGGGTGCGGTGAGGTGCCATCTAACTTTGAAACTCTTAGTGGTGCCTGTGTTAATAATAGACTCTATCCCATGTTACAGGCATGTGAACCAAAACCTCAGTCTGACGCCACAGACACCTAATTTGGGATATTCGAGATAACGCTGAGAGTTTTAAAATTGCATGAGTAACACAGCCGCTGGCAAGACTGAAATGTGCCTTCAGATAGAATTAACTAAGTTTCAAACCATTTGTGACAAAGATGAACCCTTAAAAGGTGGTGTGTGTATGTGGGTAGCTGTCTCCCTTTGAGGGCTTCTCCCATCCCTGCTGTGACTAAAAGGATTGTGGGGATTTTTGACGTAATGGCAGGGAGAGAAAACTTCGTTGGGATCCACTGCCAAAAGGCAGAGGAGGATTTTTTTTTTTTTTTTTTTTCACATCCTCACCATTCCTCCCCAGCCTTCCTCCCTTCTTCTTCATGTCTTCTCCCTCCTCCTCCTCACTACCCTATCTCTTCATTCTGCTCTCCACACCGATATGTCTTTTTAGAGGCTTCAGAGCCTGGGTGTCTTATCGAGGCTTCCCAGGTCTACGGGCGAGGCTGAGGAGAAGCTACTGTCAACGCCGCTCTCTGCTATCAGCCCTGTGGCAGTCACAATGAGGCCGACATGCATACTCAAGCAAGCACATTTACACAGACACACATGGAAATAAATGCACACACACACAGGTTTATCGACCTCAAACAAAAGTCTGGTTTAGACTAGAGTCATTTTCCCCGAGGGCTTCAGCAGAAAGAAAAATTGTGCTTAATGGACATAATTGTAAAAATGCTTTATGAAAACTGTCAAGAGGAAACAGACCAGTAAATAGAGACTGGGGGACGCTTACAACACGCTGACAGCTTATTTAAATAAGATGGTGAACACATCTAAATCCTATCCAGTCAGTGAAAGGCAATGCATATGAAGTGCATTATTGCCAATGTGATTTTAGGGAATAAATGATGACAGCATTGAGGTCGGATTTCTTCTATTCTCTCGTAAAAAAAAATAAAAATAAATAATTACCTTGTCTTGCTAAATGTGATTTTGATTCTCACAGTTACAGAAATAATAATAATATTTCTATTTGGGATGTCAATAGCTAAGGCAATAGTTAAGGCACTGAAAAACACTTTGAGGAGACGATGGATGAGCCTAAAGTCAAGCTAGCCAGGACAGACAAGCTAGCTCTGACCACCGACTGCTGGACAGCTCTCACAACCGAAAGCTTCATCACAACTACCTTTCACTCGACCAGTGCCGACTGGGAGCAGGGCTTCCATTATCCCATAATTACAAGATTTTTACTGGGAAAATCTGTTCAAGTCTGACATGACAAGATAATTCCTGAGTTAGATGTGAAAATATTCTGGTTATACATGTTTTCGTGCCGATTCTTGGAACAGTGTCACGACGAACCAAGATGGTTTTGGTGTGTTTTATTTTGTTTATCAGTCAAGTTTGAATGAAGTGTGTGGCTGGAATGTCTCCCACTTGTCTGGGACATTAAAATCTTCCAAGACACGACTGACTGGGAGATGCAGTCCAGCGTGCAACTCAGAACAAAATTAACCAGTTAGCTACCAGTTAATGGCTGCTGGATTACTGCAAAATTAACTGAAACTGGCATAATTTTTCCCCATCACCAACTGTTTCACAATCATAAATCAGCTATTTGTTTATCATACTTCACTTCTATCAACTGTCCTGTTCACCACTCAGACAAAAACACTCATTGATAAATTGAGAGTGTTTATTATTGTATGGTGGTTAACCGAGAATGTGCGATGAGTCACACCACCAGACAAAAAATATGTCCAAAAAACATTCCTGCAAATCAAATTCAGGTAAGGTCGGTGACAGGGCAAACAGACCGAGACATGCAGGCTGTTTAGCTCTTTGTCCATTGTTCTCTCAGGCTCTGCAGGTGCGATTAGCAGAAGAGCAATCTGAACCACACCATTGTTTTACTCGGTGACCCAGGAATGGCACGCACACAAAAACACAAACACACTGAAATGACTTATTACGTGCTTGGAGATGAAAATATCTCACTGCCCTTCTGTTAATGTATGCAAAAGCACATGAGTAACTGTGTTTGCACTGGTGTGTCTGTGGAGGGTGTGTAAGCTGGAGGGAGGAAAAGGTGGGTGTGCTGTAGCATGACGGAGAGACACATTTCTCTATATTAAAAATTACTAGACCCAAATGAGCTTCGGTTAGCATCCAAACGTGTACAAGCATGCAGGAAGATCAGCCAGGGTCATTAATCTACATCTTACTGACATGAAAGTTTCCTGGCTGAGAGAGTTTGTCACTAGCATCTCTTAATATAAAGAGACTTTAATTTAAGCTAACATTTGTAAGATGTGTGCAATCATTAGAGACTCCATAAGGCTTTAAGTAATGTTAGACTTATTACACTTCCCCTTGGGGAAATTTGTCCTCTTCATTTGACCCATCCAAACTAATTAGAAGCAGCAGGCTTGCAGTGCAACACCCAGTGCCCAACTTCACCTTCAAGGGCAACAGCAGGAGTATTCCCAATATCTAACATTTCAGGGTGGAAGGAAAATAGCACACCCAGAGAAAAACTATGCAAATGCGAGAAGAACAAGATTAGTTCCAAAAAATGTCGTTCAAAAGAACATGTAAGTTTCACAAGCTTTTCACACTTTTCCTCCTTTGTCTGTTCTTTTTTGCTCTTTGTTCATCCTGCATGATCAACAAGCTTGTGAGTCCTCTGTACATGCTTTTTTCTTTTTTTTTTTTTTACACCATACAGATCATGTTCAAACTGGCAAAATGAAATACCAGAGCCTTTATATCTCTGAAATTACTTTTCAGACAAAAGTGAAAGAATACCCACTGTACCCAAAATGAGAAAAATATTGCCTCGGTGAGTTGAAGTGTGTGACATTTACCTCTGTTAACCTTTGTTTTCTGTGGATTTTCTCTCACAGCTGCAGGCAAAGTTAAATCCCAGCTGTTTTACATTGCAGAGAGTCCACCTGCCCTGAAATACACAACAGGATGGGACGGAAACACCTGCAGCCAGGATGCATTTACTTACAATAGCCAATGGATGTTCGTGTGAGACATACGTACATATGTCAATGATGGGGCCAAAGCCTCTGAAACATCGAGGCAGAAGACGCCTACATAAACAAGTGGGTTCTGACACTTGTACCAGGACTTAGAACAATGTGGATTATTTCTCTACACCCACCACCACTGGCATGTTCTGGCCTATCTGACAAGCTGTCATCTTCAGCATTGTTCCTTCTGTGCTAGTGCTCGTGAAAAATGGTACGAACAAAACTGTTTGTGTAGGAGAATAGCACAGATTTAAGACAAAATGTCATACTGCAGTACATAATCTCTGCCATTGGCAATGATTTGAACAGCCAAGCTACAGACATTTGTATGGAATCTACCTACACTACATCAAATATAGAGCTGAATGTCTCATCGGCACAGTCAAATATCTTAAATGGTAGTCCTTTCCTTCACGTCAAATGTACAGTGCTAATGCTTATGTTTGAAAGTAGTGCCAACAGATACCACCCATCTTAAAACAATAAGTTGGTTGTCTTTAAAGCTACAGTGTCAGTTTATGTGGCTATCAACAACACACTTTTCACATTGAAAATGAATACAACCTTCAAGCTGTTGAACCACCACCAAGTCACAGCTGGAAGCAACTTGGAAGGTTTTGAAAGTTGGTCTAAAATGTGGGAATATATTCAGATCACTGGTGGGGTTATGGGGCTACAGTTGTGAATGTGTGTGTGTGTGTTGCACATCTGTTTCCACATGATGTTTGTACAACATGAGAGTGCATGTGAGTGTGTGTGTGTGAGTGTGTAGCATCATTAGAGGAAGGTCAGTGTGACACTAGCTACACTGCTTCATAAATAATGTAAAACGATACAGGAATTAGACTTTGTAATTATACCTCTCCGTGGCACTATGGGTGCAGTTTGCATGTATGTACGTGTGTGTGCCTTATGTGTGTGTGTGTGTCTATGAGTGTGTGCATTTGTATATGCTTTAATTAGTTCCAAGAGAATAACAGTGACTATTAAAGTGTTGCATTAGTTGAAGCTGGGGATGAAGAAGGCGGCACGGGGCTCAAAATGCCTCAGCTCAATAGAATTTGAGTGGTTTTGTGTATGTTTGTGTGTGTGTGTGAATCATGAAACTATGTCAGAAGAAGGGAGAAAAGAGAGACAACATTTAGAAATATGCGTGCTCACAGGCGTATGCTGTATTTGTATGAATGAGCACGAGTGAATAGCTCGTGTAGAAAGTGTGCCTGGCAGTGAGCGTACGTGAGTGTTGCACTGCTTCTTTCAATCTAGCGGCTGAGACTTAGCCTCAAACAGCACATGGTATTTGGCCGCTACTCTAATGACATTTAGCGCTGACCGTCAGGGACTGCATGTCACTCCAATTAGAAGAAACACGCCCCTGTATGGCAAGCTGTTAGACAAACCTTGACTCCTCCCTGCAAATTTGGGGATGAATTATTGAAAAGGGCAAAGCTGAGCACCTTGATGAGGCTGGCACATTTGGCTGGCTGAATGGTCAAACTGACAGGGCTTTAGGAAAGAGGAAAAAGGCCACTGCTATCTCAGCAGCTCAGAGTGTAGCTGGTTCAGTGGCTTTGTCTGGAAGCTGGGCCTTATCACGCAACCTACTGGGCTTTTCACCCAGCTCACCCCGAAGACGGCTTAAGTGTCAGAAGTTAACATGGTGCAAGTTAACATCAAGATTCCAGCTGCCCTTATGGTGAAAGATTTTGGTATTGCCGTATTCTGAATGCAAAATATGAGCCCACATTGCTCCCAGGAGTCAGTCACATATGCCCTCTTTAAATAAAGTAGCACATTTGAAAAGTTAAACAGCTGGGGAAGGAAAAGGCCACTGACATCTCAGCTGCTCTGCAGAGATAGAAAATGCTTCTGTAGTTGTGACTGAGCAGGTCTCAACCCGATCGCACATCAACAACTGTAATGTGTCAGAAGTACTGAACTTTTTCACATGTTCATCTCTCTTCTCCAACATTATCTGTTCTGTGACTATACAATAGTTACAATAGGAGTCATTCTTAATGACAATAAAGTCTTTGGAAAGCATTTCACAGCTTGAAAAAAATGAATCTTTAGTAAATCTGCACAGGTGTCTTTTGTTTAAGATGCATTTTGTGGCACTCAGCATTGAATGCATTCAGACACTCCATTTGCTTCACCTGAGTATTTTCACACAGATGGTTGGATAAGATTAATGTTATTACTGATAAAAAATGCAAAAAGGACAACGCGGCGACGTGACGTGAAATGATGGGCTTCATGAAGTGTCACTGCATGAAAGCTGAAATTGGCTTTTGATATTCTGAAATATTGCAGCAGAAGGTGGTCCAGAAAAAGCAATATTTGAGTACCTCAAGGAAAAGTCAGCTGTGCTGTTGGTATCATGAAAGCACAGCCAAATCAATTGTGCATTAGGATATTGAATAAATGCACTTCTTTGTTTTCGACAGCAGACACAAGAAAACAAAACAGCGCTCGATCAAACCGTTCTTGACGGTGTTTCTTGATATTGTCTTCATAGATGTTTTCCTTCACAGCCACACCAAGTGCCATTGGGACATTTACTTAAATGACTAAACCCAGCTGACAGAAATCTAATTTACATTTTGCTTTTTGTTACATTGTTTTCATACAATTCACTTGACAGCTGAATGAAAACATTGCTACAGAGCCACCCAGATAACTCAACTGTTCAATGCTGTTGTAGCTCCAGAGTGTGTGTGCGTAAAAGCTCTTTCATGCGCGAGTGTGTGCCTTTGAGAAATAAAGAGTGTGTTAGCCGTCCCCGCGTGCTGATTGAAGCTGCCGATGACAGAACGGTGGCACTGGATTCTTTTCTGTCGTGCTCCCCAGGCCCCTGACCCACCTAATTGGTTTTCAGTGTTTAAAAGACCAAACCATCAAAGACGCGGCTGTCACTCCGACTGCTTTCACTCTCGGATTCAGCTCTCTCTATTATTTATAACTGACAAGCAAACTTTCTGAAATACTCTCTCAAATATACAGACTAGAATCCAGACATGTATACATGCAGACAAATTCTGCAGAGGAACTCTTAGGTGATCATTTATGCACACTTATGTTTCCTCTGCAAACACACACACTGTAGCCGTGCAAGTGCATTCAAAGAGAGGCGAGTCAGCCAGCACACCCTGGCACAGCAAAGAGAATATATGACCAAAGGGGGCTGAATCAGTCCGTCTGTGTGTGAATATTAGTGTGTGTGTGTGTGTGTGTGTGTGTGTGTGTGTGTGTGTGTGTTTGAGGAAGGGAAAGGGAGATGGACAGTGTGTGTTTGCATGTGTATGTGTTTCAGAAAGAGATAGAGAGATTTTATGTGAGTGCATGTGAGCGTGTGTGTGTGTGTGTGTGTGTGTGTGTGTGTGTTCAAAGCCTTCATATCTTGCCTCTGCACAGACTCTGCAGAACTGTTCTGACAGTGCAGAAGTACAAACACTGATACAAGTTCTGTGGGAGTTTTTGCTCTAAACAATGCAGAAAAGGCTCATGCTAGTGATCAAAGTTGCAGAATAACCCAAGGAAACATCACTGCATAATCCCAGCCATTAAAAATAGGCTCATAAATTCTTGTTAAACTTTGTTGTGCACGAAAATAAACGTCAAACACATAATGGACTTGGAGGCTTAAATGTTAAATTTAAATCACGCAAGCGTTTGACACAAAGCCTAAAACAAACAAAAAAAGCATGTTACTGAGCTCACAGTTGCCTCAATATGACTTTTCCAGCTCCACAAATAGGCCAAACTTCAAGTACTCCTCACATAGCTAAACAAACAGCCTCCTGCTCAGCCTCTTTCACATCAAGATGTCAGCTAACGTCTGAAGAAACAACTGAAACCACAACAAACAGGGAGCTTTTCCTGCCTTCCATGCATGCATCTGCAGCCGTCTCTCATCCTGAGCTTTGTTTTGACCAAACACACATCGCCACCCAGCTAATCTCTGCCTACAGCACCTGACCTACCTTGCCATCAAGGCTACAGCAGATAGCATAGGGCAGGGGTATTCAACTAAAATTCAAAGAGGTCCAGTTAGAGAAAATTTCCTAAAGCAAAGGTCCGGAACATCATAATGTCATAACGTTATGATTTGTGTGATATATATACTGAAGTAGCCTAGTAGTTGTATCAACATCTGCATGTAATCAACATCTGATCAAATAAAGTACAATTCAAAAACATTTCGACAGTATTTATTGTCACTTAACATTAAACCAGGCAGATTTGAATTTAAAAATGAAATAGAGAAAATAAAATGTTTTTGGAAAAATTGTGCATTATAAAAGCAAGTGTTTAATTTTAGAAAAAGTAAAAGTGAAGCAACAGCTTGAATATTCCTTTTTCTTTGTTAACTTTCACATCTTAACAGTCTCAACTAATTTGAAAATAACAGCTGAACAGTTATACAGTTTCTCTTTCTTTCCCTCTTTTCCCACTCTCCACACTTTTTGTTGTTCAGTGAGAGAACTGAGCTCGAGCTTGTCCTGCCAGGATTTTAAACCTGGGCTGGAATGGTGTCAAGGCCATCCTCATACACACGTGCAGGTGCTCATTGGTGAGCCTGGAACGATATTTAGTTTTAATTATGTTCATCGTGGAGAAAGCTGCCTCTCGCCCTGTATCGCTTCTTTCTTTTTCTATCTTTCTAACTTTCTAATTTTCTATCGTCTCTCCGTTCGCTTCTCACTCCTCATCTGACTGCAGTCAGAGTTGCTATGTTTATCGTCCGCAATGCAGAGATGCGACTGGCTGGGTAGCATCACGTGGGATGGCTTAACTCGCATGCAATTGGTTTGTGCGTTTCCTGAGCCGCTAAACCGGTGCCGTAAAGACTAGAAAAGTTGCGCCGGTTAAAATATAAGTGTCCCGTCAAAATTTGAAATCCCTTAATAATTTACTGGTTATAAGTCCGGGTCCGTATAGGACGATGTCTGGGTCCGGACTCGGACCGCGGTCCGCCTGTTAGTGACCCCTGGCATAGGGGATCGAGTCTGGCTTTGATACGGGGGGCCTTGATGCAGCAAAGCTATCTGCTCCAATCTGAACTCGTTTTTTTTTTTCTTGTTTGATGGGACTCCATCTCTACCAGACTGCCATGACTGGATACAGCTCAAACCAGGAGAGAACCTGGCTCCAACTACTTCCACCCACACATGTTCAGCTACACACTACAAAGACTCCGCACACACACACTGTTTTATCGCAGGCTATGCTTCCTCTTTTGCGTGCCAATCAAACATTCATAACAACTTGCTTTTGGACTTTCAACAGCAACATCTTTCTCTACCTGCCTGTCTGTTTCCTTTCTTCTTTACAATATTCTGGCAAAAAAGAATCACAATATGAGTTTTGTCAATATCGCAGAGAAGCCTCTCTTTCATTCTCCCTCTTTTTACTACTGCGATCCTGCTCCAAGTGATAAAGCCTGCCTCTATTATTAGCAGTGTAATAGAGGGCTGTGGTTGTGAGGATCTGACAAGGAGATGATAACAAAAGTGCTTACTCCTCCGTTCTCCCCGCGCTCCTCCTATATCATTTAGAAAACAGTCGCAGTGCAGCAGCAGATCATGGCCGGCTAATGGCCTTGGAATATTACTGCTGCCACAGTAAGCAACACTTACCATTAGTCAGTTTGTACAGACATTAAAAAGAACATCATTACATTTAAGAATTTATCTGTTATTCTTCTACTCTCCCATGCTGCAATAAATATTTGTGATCATGCACAACAACCGGATGCCAAATTAAGAAGAGAAATTAAGAGAGAGTCAGACTTGTCAGAGCTGTGGAGGCCCGGAGTTGCTCTCACGATTGAGTTTCCTATTAAGGACTCACAGCTGCTTTGTTTGAGATTTCATACCTAGTGAGTTTTGGCAGGTCTCAACCGAAACATGTATCTGTATTCCCAGAAAATGCCCCTGGGAGTTTTTTCAGACACATTTATCATCTCTCCTAAATTATTATCTTTGGAGAAGATCCACATCTGACACCTGGTGACATCATGAAGTTGAGTCTAAGTTCACTCAGTGCAGGCTTTTAGGAAGTGTGTTCCTTGTGTTCCCAAATATAGACTGGTCTCTGTTTGACCAAAGATCTAACATGCAGGAATAAACTGAGTGGAGATCCTCTTTAAAGGAAAATTCCACTTTGTTACAGCTTAGATCTTATAGCAATAGCTATACGAGCAATATATTCACTGATAATAATAGTAATTGCTGAGATATGGGAATGCAGAGACCTTGTTCACTTTGGAGAGAAAATAAACAAGTAAGAACTGCAATGATTAGCTGATTAACAAAAAATGATTCTGACACTATTTTTAAAACTGATTTGTCTTTTCCATAATTTTTCATGTTAAAATGCGACACATTTCCTAGTTCCAGCTTACCAAATCTGATTAGTTGCTGTTTTTTATTTGCTATGTTAGTTAATTGAATATCTTATGGTTTTAGTCTGGTAATTGCACAAACAAAAAGACCACCATGGCTTCTGAGAGAAAATAAAGACCTTTGCAGCCCTTATAATCTTACAGCATACGTTTCCTTTCTCATTGGAACATGTACGATTTTGTGGGCAAAACTACAAAAATAAGGAAAAAGTCGTATGAAGCCAGCACTTCCCTTTCAGGACCAACATGCACTTAATAACTCTTTGCAACACACACACATGTGCGGGTAGACACCCACAAGTAGAATGGCAGAGGAGAAGCAGAATGAACAGTGACCAATTAACATCTCAGAAGATACCAAACATACCATGGGCCATTTCCCAGTCTGTGAAAATATGTGTGAAATCCTCCTGCTGAGAATGTGTGTGAGTTTCCTCTATTGTTAAGATAAAAAAAAATACAAGAAACAGTCCAAGGCAAGATAGCACATGCTCATCCCTATAGGCTGATGTGACAATATGATTATTATACTGCAAATGTGCCTGTCTCTGCTCCGAGATGAGAGTCAATAACAGCCTACACGTGCATGTTTGTGTGTGTGTGTGTGTGTGTGTGTGTGTGTGTTTGTCGTGAATTTGGATCTGACAACAGCAGTAAAGGCAACCAAAGCCAGAGCAGAATTCCAGGGGTGTATGTATTTGTGGCGCTGTGGGCGACTCTGAAAAGCCTTCAGAATGAAAAAGGAGCAGTTTCCCAGGATGCTACCTGATGTGCGTGTGCGTGTGTTGCTCTGTTTCTGTTGTGTATTTGTCTGCTTTCATCTACATGACTTTGGCTCGACTTATGAACATTTACATCGAAATGTATACCTTTCTGTATGGAAGATGTGTGTGTGTGTGTGTGTGTGTGTGTGTGTGTGTGTGTGTGTGTGTGAGAGTGTGTGTGCTTGCATTATGTCTAGCATTCTCAAGAGTGTGTGTTCTGCCAAGCCTAAGAAAGTGACATATCGGTGCAGCTTCCTCTATCTATAATTCATAGTGCAGGCTCTAAACAAAGAACAGAGTGTTTGGGTCCCATCAGACATGCTACAGGGGAACCGACACGCTCGCTAAAGCTGCAAACAAAATAAGGCTGGATAGCTAGACCAGGAGCTAATAAGAGGTATTAGAGACTGTGATAGTAGAAAAGAGCACACAGACTGAAAGACGGGCATGCTGACAGCCACATGTGGAATAAGGGATACTATTCTCTGCCTCCTTCTCCCTTCGCCTTGATGGATATTCCTTGACCCACATTATCAGGAAACAGACAGGCCGACATGTAAACAGGATCGAATATGACTCAGTGTGCTGTCTACACTGAAACAAAGGCTCTTTCAACACCGTCCTATTTTTCTTTTGTTGTGATACACACCTGTAATCACCCCACACTCACTACGAGGACAATCATGCAATATTTAGAAACTCCAGCTCTGCTCATTCTCGGAGGGAAGATGCAAGATTTATACCCGTTGTCATGAGGTTTGCCTTGTCTGCTACATGTGCTGAAGCTTGTCGAATTAGTCATACTCACCACTCATAGCTAAAGAAAGTGTTTTTGGGCCTTCTCTTTCAAACATAAGGTGTGCTCTAAAGCTCTAATGCTGGATATTATACAAAGGTGATTCAAGCTTCTACTTTAGGCTGTTTATCAGACAAAACAATCAACTGGAAGACACCTTTGAACTCACCTTTGGCTCTGGGAAACTGTGATGGCATTTTCACCATATGCTGACATCTTATGGAGTAAACATTGAGTCAATTCATTGAAAGATATAATAAAGATGATTTCATAAAAGCAAAACAATCTTAGTTGCAACCTAACCCTATATCTAGACCATGAAATTAAGTGGAAAAAATATGCACTTTAAAAAAAACCTTATCCACACTTTTTCTTATGAATACAGCCATGTGTCAGTGGCTTCTTTCAGTGCATTGAGATGTTGTGACGGTTCCACAGGGCCTACCCTTCATCTGCTCCTGTGAGCCCCTGTTTCAATACTTCAATTATTACTGGGACATGTATGTGCTGTAATTAAAATTCTACGTATTGTTAGTAGTAGGTGACATATGCGGTGTTCTAAACACACAAATTGTCATGGGCTTTAGCTATCAATGTGACGCTTGCTCCAATTAGAGCAGAGACAAACGAGCCAGGCAGATGGGGGGGTATGTTCATTAAGATGAAAAGAAAAAAAGAGATAAGGGAGAGACAGTAGAAAGAGGTAATATTGAGAAAAGATGAAGGATTGCAGGCATGGCAAGATAACGACACAAAAAATGGTGCGGATGTGCCAGTGATGGAGTGGGAAAAGTGGCTTTTCGTAACTGACGGAAGGATCATTTCTTATCTATTCATATGTCACTGTGAGTCATCCTTTAGAGCTACCAAAAATAGCTTTCTCACTAACTGCACAGCCCCCCCCCCATTCATTCTCTTCAACTTAAACAATGAGCAACATTCGGAGGATGTGCAACAGAAGGAGGGTAAGTGAAAAGCATGCACAGGTAATGACGTGGAAATGGTTCAGCATCAAAACATCACCATGGCTACGTATACATGATCAGTGGATCAGAGAATTCATGTACTGAAACTGTCAGAAAACTGTAAACAATGATTTATCCATCCCTGCCCCCATCCCCAGTGTTAAGCATACAGAGGCCACTGTATTTCCAGTTCAGAGTCAGTGTCTGCTGCCATTGTTACTGTTCTGTTTATGAGAAGGTTTTCTGTTTCAAAAAATCTAAACACAGCTCCTTCTGTTTGTGTTTCATATGTGGCACAACAATAAATGCTTGCAGTGTTGTCAGCGACTACGGCAACATGTGACAAAGGTTCGCTGCCAGATTCAAACTGGGGTTATTGTGGTTACACGGTATGAATCCCAAAATCATGGGGCACCAGGACCCGTTACTACAGTAATATCTTGATGTTGAACAATAGTTAAGCTGTTAGAAACACCGGGGTAAAAGGGACATGAAGAGATAGTGTATAACGAGAAGCACAGAAACAACAGAGAAAATGATCAGCAGAGAAATAAAAACAAGGGAAAAAATAATTCCAGACAGGATGAAGCAGAGGAAAATACCGATTCAGAAGCAACGTGTACAGTATGTTCTATTTGAATGGCACCTGACTAAGAAAATGTCTAGAAATAGCCTGGTGCTTTCACATTGTTTGTTCACACCTCCTACACTTCCTAGATGGAGGGTGCGTACATTGAAAGGAGACAAATCACATTAAGCACCTCAAATCTACCGAACCCTGAATTGGAATGACTGGAGCTGGCAGTTTATCTGTGGGCAGAGGGAGCTCTGCCTCTGCGGACTATTTATCCAAGGCTTACTGTTTACAAGACTTTCAGCTCAACCCTCGAGCCTTTCAACTCTTGAATTAAGCCCATGCCCACACCAATGAGGACGCATTTGAAAATTCCCTCAACATGTAAAGAAGGTTTCTGGCATGCCGGCTAACATATTCTAGTCATTTTGTAAGAGCTTGTTGTTTGCATTGAAACACCAGAACAATTGCAGAATGTTCCTCTGCCTTCTCTGTTTGCTGAATAACAGTGTGAACAAAATGGTGCACTACAGCAACTACACTACACACTACAATCTGACCAAATGAATATTCATATCTGTAAGTTGCTGGTGTGTGTTCGATGTTAGAGGTTCAACTTCTGAAAAATAAAACATTTTCACCCATTTACTGAGCGAATACTGTCAAACATGTCCTGGGTGTTTATTAAAAACCAAAATAAATCTTCATGTTTAAGAGCCTCTAAATCAGGAAGCTTGACACTGCAGAGCCAGGGAGAATGGAGACACTCAACAGCTCCAGCGCCAAGATAAACAAGCCAAGGAACACGAGCCGTGTGTGAGCCATAACAAGATGATTATGGTGGTGGCAGCTAGTTACCATTGCCTGATACGGAGAAAGAGGTGCCATGTCATGTACCAGCCTCGGCTGCCAAGCCCATAAACTCTGTCTGCTTTCCAACAGGGCTGGGAAATGATGTTCTAACTGAAGTGCAGCCACCATGGGAAAGCTGTAATGGCAAGGTATTGAATGCAGAATTGCATGATGTGAACTCATATTGGAGATATCCATTTTGCATTTTTCTCGTGATCCAGGTTTTTACAAATCAAACCTCAAGTTTCTTCCTTCAGAGGACATGTTCACCTCTGAATCTGCTTACTGCATCATGACTCTGAGAAAGCACCTGAAAAGGCTGCGTCAATCCTTAATCTTCTAAATGTGTGGGGGGTGGCTTAAATAAGAACTGAAGCCAGCCAACATCTTGTAGTGTGAGCCTTGACTTACCATCGGTGTGCCAGGTTCTAGGATAAGTGGCACTCAACCCCTGCAGCCAAGGCCTCCATTTTGAAACAGTATGCATTTTAATGTATTAGGTTGGCACAAGGTTGGAGTGGGGGGTCATGGGCAACCAATCTGTGTGTGGGTTTGTATCTATGTGTGTGCGGGTGGAAAAAAGAGTGCTTGACCAGGACAAGTAACGGCTGCTATTCACAACTGTAAGACCCGTTTTTTCCACTATGTGGCAGAGCCAGAAGATTGCCAAGGCAGCCAGCCCGTGCCCCCATGGTATGTAGACACTGTCGCTCTCATACACAAGAGAGACGGGGAGGACTGAAATGTGAGTGTCTGCGTGTGCGTGTGTGTGTGAGTGTGTGTGAGAAAGAGAGATAAAGAGAGACGGGGAGAGTTTACAGTGTAGCTTGCAGGAGACAATGTCAGCTGCCCCTCCTATGAAGCATAAATGTTTCATCACGAACCACCAACACAAATCAGACATAAATATGGTGTCATCAACAAGCATACTCTGTTGTGATAAGAGACAATGAGGTTTATTCTTCTTTTCTTTGCAGAGCTATTCAGTTATTCATATGCCAAAATATAGAGTCAGTTCTCTGAGCAAAGCTGGTTGGGAAAGTGAGATGAAACACCAACAGCTGGCATTAAATATCTGGTCAGATTTGTAGTCGCATTTCATTTGTCTTTAATCACATAGTTACTGGTTTAAATCAGAATTTTGCACATTTTTGGGTATATTTTCTTCAGGTAAAGTTCTTTCATGGTTGCTTGTATTTACACAACATCTGACAAGTCTGATTCCTTGTGTTAAATGATAAAAAGGTTTCCATAGAGAAACATGTTTGTATTCCTCATGACAAAATCTCATCTACACAGATACGCTTCTGTTTTAATCAATGCAGCTGTCTACACAGGCGCAATATTTGCCGCTTCACTCCCACTTTGTGTTCATAGCTGTGACCCAAACATGCTTTTCTGCACTTCAAGACTATTTTCTTCACTTTTAATGTAACTATGGTGTTTGTGTATTCTGCTCTGAGCCAAAACTCAGGTGACCTCAGTACTCTTCCTGAACACATCCTGTGTGGACACTGAGGACTGAAGCAGCTGCTCTGCTAGCATCCTGCTTTCACTTTCCTGCTTGTGAGGCCATGGTGTAAGGTATTGAAAGACATGTTGTAACATATGAAAAGGTTTCAGTGCCAAAACTCAAGTATCACACCTGTGTTACCAACACAAAATCTCAAGCAGTACCCAACCCTACACCCATGCAGCAGGTAGACCAGACACATTCTCAACCTAAACCTAAGGCAATAATTTACTTTTCAACAAAATAGTCAAATACCAGTGTAACATCAAAGAGGTTGGGTCTTCAGTAAGAAACTAGTGACAATTTGTTGATGCAGGCGGAGGAAGCACTCTGTGCCCTATCATTGCATGTCAGATGACAGCAGTGCCAGGCTCCAACCCACTCATTACAATCATGATTTCAAAGAAAGGAAGAGGTCTATAGCTCACATTCTTTCATTGCCATTATATCCCATCACAGCATGATGCAAGCAGACAAAGACGCCTGTTGTCAACACGAAATGAAGCACAATTCAAAAAACAAAAGATGCTGCAATACTCAAAAGAGAAACCACATGAACGAATATCCAGACCTGTTCATTATGTGATAATACGTCTGCATTATTACAAATATTTGTCAGTTAAAAGAAAAAAAAAACACATCCTTTTCACCTCGTGTATGCCTATCAGCCAACTTTCACTGCAATGAATGGATGTGATTTGGCTCTGTGCTTCTGCAATCAGTGTGTCTTGTTTAAAATGAAATAGATTTCTCACCCCAGCATAGTTCAGCCAAGAGGCAGAGCAGGCTCTCTAAATAAACTCCAACAGAAAACTGAAATGAAGAAACACACACACACACACACACACACACACACACACACACACACACACACACACGCACATCTGAAAATCTCAGTCTTAAGCACTCGTTTACCATCGCTACTGGCTATGGCAAAATGGCACCACATTATCAGGGGATTAATGATTACTTCACAAACTGGGTGTGAAACAAAACAGGCTGAATGACCAGACAGAAATAAAAGCTGATCACAGGAGTGAGAGATGCGAGAATAAAAGAGGGATGTTAAATCAATGAGATTTAAATGGGAGTTGCCGTTGGATTTGTGGGGTTGATGGCGTCCCTATCTGGGTGTCAAGCATGTACCGTGGGTGTGCTAAACAACATCCAAACATCCCCAAATCCCCGAGGCGCCTTTTGAGAGGCAAAAGAATCTGGGAAAGGGACTGGCTGAGGAAAACAGGAGTGGAGGTTAGGGAGGGTAGAGGGGTGGAAGAGGGAGATATAGAGTGTGTAATACGGAGAGAGAATCAATGGGTACCCCCGGAGCAAATAAAAGCCATGACATCATCGTATGGCAAGGAGCAAGGAGCGGGGTGGCGAGGAGTAGGGGGAGAGCAAGAGGGAGAAGGGAGAAACGAGAGCACCCACAGTCAACCATTCTGCCTCTCGGGGCCCATCCTCTGCAATGGATAAGAGCCGAACAATGCGCTCTCAATGAATGGGATCCCAAATCCCACAGGAGAAAAACAAATCACCAGTGGGAAAGGGGGAGGGCGAGGGAGAGATGGAGAAAGAGACAGAGAGAGAGATGGAGAGAGAAAGGGAGACCCTTAAAAGATGTGCACACAAAGCAACAAAGCATCTTGGGACATGTAGAGCAAGGCAAGTAGAGACTGAGACAAAGCTGCCTTTGTCCCTCCTGGCTGGTGGGTGGCTTGGTGTGAAGGATTTGAACATGGTAGCATTTACATCAGAGCTCTCCGATATATTGATCAGGCCATGTAATCCCTCAAATGATGACTGAAAAGGCTGGATCTACTCTGGGTGTGTTGTTTGTTGGGTTTAGACCGTGTGGGAGGCAGGAACTGGGCTTTATGCAACTCGTCGGGGAGGCTTTGAGTTGCGTTCAAACTTCGGCCTGCCGCTCATGATGCCGGTTTGACAGAGACACATGAGGCAGGGTGGGATGTTCAGGGAGCCTCTGATCACAGCACCTCCTCGCAGACGTCAAAATGGGATGTTTAATTGCATTCCCCATCAGAAGGTGTCAATAAATAAAGTCAGAGCCTTCACTGGGGGGGCTCAATATGTGTGCATGAGCGTGTTTTCACGCAAGTGTGTGTGCTTTCGAACAAAGAGCTTCCATTCCTCTGTGATTACAGCCCTGGTGCTGTAAGCCAGAACAGAGAAAATAAATTAGAATCAAAAGCAGAAAAGTCTTTCATGTCTGATGCTTTGATAACAAAAACAAGCAGGTTTCCACAAACTAGAATTAGTTGGCTTATAATTCGGAGCTAGCTGGGGACAACTTGACACAAAAATTTCAAGATTCGCTCATGAATAAGTCACAAATAAAAGAAAAGAAAGGGAGAACTGTGTTATGACATTTATTTTTGGGATCAATACAAAAGGAAGATGCCACAAAAAGAAGCTGTGCATGTTTGGGGTAGAATAACACAAACGTGAAATTGTCAAAGAAGACGCGACACTCTGATCTGGCAGAAATGTGATCTTTCTTACAATTCAGAGGCACTTGTATATAAATGAGCACAATTAACAGCAAGGCTTCTGTAACGCTTACAGACACTCCTATGAGAAATGTGAAACAAGATACAGCTGGAGCCATTATTCAAGTCCCACATTTTACTGAAAGCATACTGAACTACTTTGGCATCATATAAATCAGGAACAGCGAGGGAAAGAGATGCTTATTTTCTTTAATCATGAGCTACAAGAAAAAGACAGTGTTGTGTTTCAATGTATTGATTTGGTTGTACAATGTGGTATTGAACAAAGAACTGTGTGCTGTTAAGATGCAGGAGGGATACTTTTTAATAGCAAAAGGGGGGCCAGACATTGAGCAGAGGTCCAGGGCACGAGCCTGTGAGTCACAAATCGTTGCCTGAAAGTGTTCTGAGATAACGTTGAGCCAAACACTGCTGACCCTGACCTTTAAACTCTGACCTCGGTACAAAGGGTTTGAATAAGGCTGCAACTAACAATTATTTTTATCATCGGTCCACAAAATTCAGTCAGAAATGATGAAAAATGCCCATCGCAGTTTCCCTGAGCCCAAAATGAAGTCTTTAAATTGCTTGTTTTGTCTGGCTAACATCTAAATCCCAAACACATTCAATATAAAATGAGACGAAACAGACAAAAACAGCAAATATTTGGCATTTTAGCTCGATAAATTAACTAACTAATCTGCTGACTGACTAGTCGCTTCGGCAATAAAGGGAAGTGAAGCATAATTTAAGACCAGGAATGATCCAAGCACTTGGGTGTTATCATTTTAATCAAAATGAAAGTCTTGCTCAAGCTCATTATCTGCAACTACAGCGCCATAAGAGAAAAATCTGTTTGGGATTTCATCTGAAAGCTGTACTTAGTAAATTTTTCCCTTTTGTGGTCTGAAACTCAAAAGAGCTTTGCTTTATCAATTCTCATCAAGTCTGTCTGAAGCTATCAGCTAAACATACCCTTTGAAGTCTGAGCCAGCATGTAGAAGCTACATTAGCTCACTAGCTCTTAAAGCGTGCCTTTGCGGCCTAGCGTGTCCACAATAAATATTGAAATCGGCGGTGGCTGCCTTGCAAGTGGATGTCCTGTATTATAAATGTCACCCCACCCTCGGCGGAGCAGTGGCTCGTTCTAATGCCACAGGACAGAGACACAGAGACACAGAGAGACAGAGAGAGAGCGGGAGAGAGAGGCCACGTCTGGCAGGGGATTTCAATTTTCAGACTCATCAAAGTGACATCAGAGTGTCTACTTACATGTTTATGAATAAAAAAGAAGATGGATACTATGGGGAAAAAGAGGGCTAAAATAATAGAGGGAGAGGGACACAAAGCGGAAGGACAGAGATAAAAAGCGAGCCAGCACTCTGTTTGGCCCTGTGCTGAGGGAGTCTGCAACGCAGCGCAAGGCAGACGTGATAGGTCACAAGATGATCAACAAGTTAGAAAAGAAGAACAAAACATCTTTTCTCTCGTAAAATACCTCAGAGCTTTCACTCTTCGAGCTTCTGAAAGGTATTCAAATGAACCTGAAAAGGTAAAACCTAAGGTGCTCACAGCTTGTAGAACGATGTAACCTTTGAGGAGTGCTTATGAGTTGACTTTTATACCTTGTTTACAGGCACAAAGGTTGTGAGCCACTGAGCCGGATGACTCCTTCTTTTGCGTATTTCGGGAAAAAGGCAGCTCTTAAAATGTCAACTCTAGTCCATGATGGTGCCCAAGACCATATCGGTCTTTCCCCCAAATGATTTCCCAATGCCAGGAAGCATTTTAAAAAAAAAAACACAAAGACAGATTGTGCTGGCTGCTTTAAAAAGTACTGCTAAAAATAAGACATCCTCTCATTAAAAGACTCCTCATTCTCTCTCTGTCATAGATTGGAGTTGGGTGATTGGATGAATGTGTTGGCTATCGGGAGTTGGCTGAGTCCATTGACGGCTGTTTTTTGGGGAAATTTCTGTCATTTTATTTTGCTATTCTCCTCAGCGTCAGACTCTCATCCAGCGAACTAACCCAGCAAGGCCGCGCACAAACGGCGCGTAGAGCCAGAATACTTTCATTTCACTCGGTAGATAAAAGTTTACTTTAAACAAACCAGAGTTGGTGATTGTTGGAACAGTGGAAAGGCTAAAAAAGACTGTTTTGGAGAGGTTCATTGTGCTTCTCTTGAGTTTGTTTTACAATGAGATAATGAGGCAGTTAAGCTTGTGAGTGAAAGAGGGACACTGACGTCAGAAGGTGTAGGATTGCATTTTTCTGTTTATTGAGGAAAATAAGTGTACAAATATTTCCTTTCTTGACATTTTGTGAGTTTATTTATTAGATTAAAAAAGCAAACTTGGCGTGAGCATACATCACCCAGCTGAAGGGGGGGATGAGTAACACTGCATTGCTCATTCATCCCCAAATGTTAGCCTGCTAAACTCCATGTAGCCCAATCATAAGTAAATGTGAGCTGGAAAGACTTAACTTGGCATCTGCTCATTCAGGCTTTCACCACTCAAGTTTGTTCAACCCCATTGTAGGGAACTGTGGTGTGTGTTGCTTGGCAATTTTAGTGCAGAAGCAAACATCTCAGCCTGCAATTCCAATAATTTTGTCTCTGTTTTTTTATGTCTTGCGTAATCCTTGTGCGTCACATTCTGAGGTCTCCTTCGCCTCAGCAAGCGACCATAAGCAGCACAGATGTAAAGTGAGGGATGAACTACACAGCAACTTTCAGTTTAGTGTAAAAGATGAGAATGAGCAACTCACTCCAGCAGGTCCAGAGAGCCACCTGTTGCATTTTTACTTGCTTCTCTTCAAGCACTGCTTTATCCCAAAAGGGCCAAACTTTCTCAGACAACACCTCAGAATTACAATGGGTAGATTGTGTACTTCTATTTCAAGGTCTGTGCAGTTGGAAAAGAATTAAATCTGGTTATCTGCAGTCTAGATAGCGCGCCGAGCAGAAACCCTCTTAAAATACAGATAAAAGCACAGATTCTTGGTGCTTTTCTGTGTGGTGATGAATGGAAAACTGTGCACACCACAATAACTGCATACAAGACACACTACTATTATTACCACACATCCCACAGTGAATTGCAAAGGTAATTTACACGAGTCCCCCGCTCTCCTCCACATGTTTCATTTTTGTTGTCACCTCCCCATCTTTCTCTTCATCTTCATCCCCTCCCACTGTCATCTCTCAGTTGTCATTCTCCTGTTTTCCTCATCTTCTTTCCTTTATTCTTCGTCCTTCCTATCACCTTCCCCTGCATCCTCGCTTTCTTCCTCCTGTGCCCTGCTCAGATCCTGCTTCTTTTCTAACTTTTTTCCTTCTGACAGCAGATCACTTAAGTCTTTTTCTGTCTCAGCTGCTTCTCCTTTGGAATAACAAACAAGCCATGCAACAGGTCTCATGTCATACCGACACTGACTGAGGCCATTTTCATGCACCCTTATGAGGATTAACTAGAGGTCTCACTCTGGAATCAGGAAGGGGCCGGTGTGAAGACATTTACCTGTGAATACTGCTGTGCTTCCTCAGTACAGTTTTCATATAGGAAACTGCAGCTTCCCCCTGAACCCGATACAAATTCAATTTAGGGAAATAGCTTTTCCCCTGAGTGGGGTGCCACGCTGACTGCTGCATGGAAGCAAGACCAGTGATCTATAACTTCAATATATGTGGCCAGTCCGCACATTTTGGAGGCAGAGGGAGAAACGTTATGAAAGAAAAAATCTCCTAACAGCAAATATTTCAATGAAGACCAAAAAAAATCTAAAAATCCAAAAAAAGCTGTCCACTCATTTGTCAAAATATGTCGTCTAAAATCTCCCCCACTGTACTGTAGATACTGTATGTCACATACTGTTTGATGAAGGAGCACCCTGGCAGTCTTTCTCCTCCTCCTCAGGGAGAGTGCTAATGAAGCAGGAGGCTGGTCAGATGG
The DNA here is from genome assembly GCF_051107435.1 of Chaetodon auriga. NCBI lineage: Eukaryota > Metazoa > Chordata > Actinopteri > Chaetodontiformes > Chaetodontidae > Chaetodon > Chaetodon auriga. The sequence continues at coordinate 16,203,983 of NC_135078.1, read as the reverse complement.
GAGAATCTCTAACTCTCCACTTGGGTTCCAAGCAATCAATAATATACAGACGGCCACCCTCGCCTTTCTCTTTGTCTCTTTCATTTGCTTTCCTATACCCTCTTCATCTTCATTATTTTACTCCCTATTTCCTTTTTCATCTGTTTTCACCTCCTCTCCCTCTCACGTCCTCCCTTGCCCTGACCTCTGTCATCTCCTCTAATTTCTCCTATTTGCCGTTTTGCCTCCCCCTCTCTTTTAGACAGTTAGCGCTGATAGTGTTATGAATGTGCATTGTAATTAGTACAACACTTGCAGCTGAATTTCATTTCTATTCGCAACTAATTTACTTCTCAGTCATCGCAGTGTTTTGACATTCCAGAAGTTGCACTAAGAAATTCTCAGAGACTTTGGAAGAAAACAAACTTACTGTCAGGAAACTCTAATCATTAACACCGATGGAAATTCAAAAAAAAGAAAAAAGAAAAAAGAGTGTACACTCAAACTGCCTTAATGCAAAGTTAAACGAGGTATCCTATCCATCTCTCTGATACTTTAGCGTCCCCTCAGGGCCGCTTTCCAACCTGTGAGACAACAGTGCCCCCTGCAGCCCATCAGTGGATGTGCACCTCAGTAATTGAGTGAAGTTGATCCCTCTACACTTCTTAAACTGGCCTTGTTTTAGCCCCCCAGCTATCTCCTCCCACAAGGGGAATTGTGTAAGTGGATTTAAATAAATTAATGCCTCTTTTGCCCGCCTAGGGAAAACACAGCAGAAAATAGTCTGCAAAAAAAACAGAAGAAAACTACCGCTGTCGCACCCACGAAGATAAAGAAAAACATACTGTATAGTATTTTTTCTAGCTTACGCCTATAGGCCCGCATTTAAGACAGCAGCAATTTGAATATGTCATGCCTAATTCCACGTTTAGGCTGAGCCGGCATTCTCCAGGGACTGAATACAAAGCAGCATGCAAGAAAGACACTTAACTAGTCGGCTGGAACAACACTATCCAGGCTCAGGGAATAATCAGTCCCACCATTTTGAGACAAAAACTGCTTTAAACAAAACCACTCACATGCCTGAAGGCCAAAACTAAAATTTTCAGTATCCATGCCAACAAACTGCAGTCCCGTGTAGCATTTACAAGCTGTAGAATATATTTCAAATATTTGTAAAAACACCAACAGCCCTTGATTAATCTTATCTCACTAAGTATGTGCTCATATGTGAGACTGTTAGAAGAATCAAAACATTAAGTCTTGAAATATTTCAATTTATTCTCATACTTCAAAGGCTGAAAATCATTTAACGTAAAAAAGAAATTGCCTTTCGAGTTCTCGCTCTTTTTTGCTTCAGCAACAGAGCAAGGCTTCTCCCAATGGAAAAGACAGAAATGAGTGAGGGAGGCTCATGGGGTCTTGCCTATTAGTGTAACTACATAGCATTAGCTAATTGGGACACAAACAAAGTCTACTTAAGATAAAATGAATGGAAAAAGGGAAATGCTACAGTGGAAAACGCAAAGTCAAAACCATATTTGTATCATGGTAAAAAAATATGTAGGGCTAGGCCTCATTAAAATGCTGCACTGAAATCCTTTATGCAACACTTAGGACATAAGGAAATACATTAGGAAAGAAAAAGCAATCATCACAAATGACCTCAATAAGGCAGACATCCAGACTAAGTCTAGAAAACACAGTAAACAAGCCCGGGTAGTGTGCACAAACTGACACAGTTCAATGCTAGTTAGAATACTGTCCAATTCTAGCTGCAGAGTCAGTCTCTCAAGAGAACAAAGAGACCCCGGAGGTTTCAGATAACAAGCTCCCTGATCTCTGGTCTTTACACTACAGTTACTCTGGAGCCAGATGTACATCTACCTCTGGGTCAAGACAGACACCAGCGGGATTAGCATCTATTTGCAAAGAAAGAGGGAGCAGACTGGAGATGCTTCTCATTTGGCATAAACACGGAGCAGTTCTCTGATTAGATCAGATAATAAGGTTTTTTCTAATTAGTTAGTGTGTTCACAACAGATGAGCGAATGGTACGAGAAGCAGAGCAAGGAAAATAATGACAGTCGTGTACACTGTGCACGCTGTTTCTATGTGTGTGTGTGTGTGTGTGTGTGTGTGTCTGTTCACACCTCAGAGTCTTCACTGCGGAGGCCCAGTTGGAGGACAGCACTGGGAGACTTCAGTCTGGCTTGGCTGGACTGGGCCATCTGCAGGTTTAACTGCCAGCCGACATACTCCAGCTGAAACACGCAGAGCCAGTCTTTCTTTAATAACGACAGAGTTTTAATAAAGCCTCGCATTCTCATTTAATTAATGCCCTCAACACATTTTCAAAGGCTCTGTGAAAAAAACTTTAAGATGGCACTTTTCCCACAAAATAACAGTAGAGGCAGAATTTCGGAAGAGATACGTATTTTTTTGTATATTTATGCATATATTGATATTTCATTCATCCTTTATCCTCTTTACATTCTCACTACTTGACCTAGATTTTTTACCATTCATGATCTGCTTTATGTTTAAAAAGCACTTTCTAATCATTGATTTTGACAAGTGCTATATTCATCGACACGGTCAATCAAACTGATTGTCATAATAGTAGCAGATTTCAACTAAATGAATAAATGACAAATAAACTAACTGTTGGAGCTCTGACTTGCTCTACATTTTCTGACATATTGCCAGCTTATTTAGAATAAGTTTTGTGTTTCTATTTTATGAAGATGAGACGGAAACCCAGTCTAATGGCTTGTTTGTTGACCATGTGCGACCAGATGACCTACAGTCAACTTGATTAGTAGAAGTCGCCGTATTATCACACCTAGTCGTTATGGTGGACATGAAGATTAACTGCTGTAGAACTCTCCTTAATCTCCTCAAAGTTTAAGTTACCTTACTTCCAAGCTGCAGGTTGTCAGACTATTATTTTCAGTGTTCGTCAGCTGTGGCAGGGTGATATATTAGCAGCACCGAGTCAAGGCAGGGCAGTTAAGTGTTTTATGATGCAGAGAGAGGCCATAATAATAAACCATGTGTGACTTATTGGTTCTGGGTGCCTCCACAGCATCCGAGGACAGGTGTGAGGTGGGGAAGGGCTGGGCCACATTACTCACGACTGGAACAACATCCACACAAGCATGAATAAACAGCACGACTCTATGATGAGTTGCGTATTTTACTCTCAGTCTATGCAAATGAATCAATTTAAAGAAATTAATCAACAAAACAAATACTTGCGCTGTATTTTAATGTTATGTAATACATAAATAAGTGACTATCCATAAAGAAAGTAGTAGAGTACATTATTAATGTGCTGCCCTCTAATTCATTTCTGTATTTCCATCCTTTTACATCATGTGTTAATATGATGGTAGGCGTGTTGTTTGCGACTTAAAGTAGGGTAGCAATCAAAGCAGGGTTTTAAAAGGAAAAGCAGTTAATCAAAGCAATCATCATTTCAGATGAAGATAAATCTCTTTTAAAAAAAAAAAACTGGGCTAGCCAATCAGGCAACTGGCGATGACCAACATAAAGGCTGGTACATCCTGTGAAGTATCGTTGAGAGAGAAAACTCAAATGAGCGGTGCACCAACACCAACATCAGTGCATCAACATGTATCGTGCATGTGTTTGTTTGTGGATTATGAAACATGCACTTCTCCGCAAGACTTATTCCTCTTCACCTCCAGTTCGATCGGCACTTGTACGTGTTTAATTGATAGTGTTGCTCATGGAACAATGGGTGACAATTTAATGACATATCATATTCATCTAATATGAGGAAGAAACAACAAGGTGGTAACTATGATGTTGCTGGTGTCTCGAACGGCAAAGGTGTAAAAGAGCAAATTACTCAACACAAAACACTGCTGTCTGTTCAGTAGAAAAAGTGAATGAGAAAACATGTTCGTATATTAGTTTTATACAGTCTCGCCTGTGACTTGACTTGCCCAAAGTCAAAGCAGTAGCAGAGGTCGTCTTGAGGATCAATGGCTGTCACACCTTCTGTTGGCAGCAACAAATTCATGGGGGAGAGGAAGATTACTAGCAAGACCCCGACAGGTGAGATTTCTCAATGTATGACAACAGCAACAACTCGGGCATAAAGTGACTGATGCGTACATGCTGCTTATTTATTCTGCGCTGGATCTTAATTCCCCTGACTTTGAAAGGAACACTGTTTGCGGTGTCACTGCTTAATCAAGTAACAGAGAGGTACACGTTTTCAAATTAATGTGACAACTTGTGTGAGCTGTGGAAGAACTCTTTGTAATCCGAACAGCTGGAATGGATTCACACACAAGCAGCTCAGTCTTGGTATAGATCGGCCAGTGTCGATTCTCAATTTAGCATCAAGTGACGATAATGTCTCACTGAAAAATGCTCTTTGCAAAGGGACAAAATAGTGTGAAAAGTAGGCTATAATTACTCTTCATGTCTGGTAGTGGATTCATTTACACTTGGGTTTAGAGACATGGTCTGGATTTGGTTAAAATGGTGTCCTAGCAGGTGTAGACAAAGTTCAGCATCAGTGCTGAAAGACAGCCTGAAACAATACACTTGCTAATTAGTCTTACCTTTTTTGGGGCAAAGACATTCTGCTTTAGTCTCTCCACCAACTCTGATCCGGCAGTGGCCCAGGTTTGAGCGAACATCTCAGCCTTGTCTGGATTTAGATGAACCGCCTCCAGCTGCTGCTGCAGAGAAGCCGGCTTTACATTGTGATACACCGCCTACAGAGGAGAGGAGACACGGGGTAGAGTGGAAAGTGTGATTATAATAAATGTTACCATTAACCACGTTTTACATCTGCAAGAGATCACTGTTACAGTCCCATTCCTGTTTACTCCTCACTATCAACTCAACCTTGCACATTACAGCAATTCACAATACAACAGTGACCCCTGCTGGAGAAACGGGCTCACAACGTGATCCACTTAAACAGGCACAAAAGGTAAAGACACAACTACTGCACAGACATCATTTCTGTCCCTCTTGCTGTCTTTAGAATGACGTTCTTTTCAGACATTTCTACGTAGTGAGTTATTGAAACTATGCCCTTATGCATAAAGTATATAACCGGAGATCTGGCCAACGATGGTAACGTATCTCTTTCCATGAGCTCCATATCAAGTAATAGAAAAATTCATACAGAGCCTTTTTCTTACTTCTTACTTTTCTTACTTGATGACTCCTTTAAACACTGAATATTCTAGAAGAACAAGAGCTCTCATACACAAATGCAATCCAGCAAAATTAGCATTTCTATCACTTTCTAAACCAAATTCAGATAAAACCTTTATAGTAATGTAACAAAGGATGTCGGATGACCACATCTCACCTGCTCTAGTATAAAAGCAGCAGTTTCCAGGACTAGATTGAGAGCCTGTTTATCCAATGAGAGAGCAGCCTGAAGTTTCTGCTCCTCTTCTTCACTGAATGTCCGCTCTCCCTGGGAAGAAAACATATGTTACTGATGAAATGAAAAACAGAGAAGATTCACTACTGCTGACAGTAACAGTCAAATTGACTGAACAACAAAACTGATAAATATATTTTTGTTTAGTTTTTTTGGATAACTTTTAATTTTAGTTATTGATCAAGTAAAAATACCCAACATTTAGTTACAACATCAAAGTGCTGAGTTTGAGTCTCTTATGATAAAACTTTGGGCTCTACTAATGGGCAATTGTCATTACTTTGAATATTTTTAGACTAAATAATTACAATTTTTAACAATTAATAGAAATACAAATAGTAAAAAACTGTTAGCTGTAGCTCTACAAAGCAATTTTACATCACTTTTTTAACTACCCTAAAGTGCCTTACACAAAATAAACAACAAAGAAAATAGTGTTAAAACAGTGCAACACAGCAATGATAGAAATGCAAATAAAATATGAAATCAAACCTCATTAAATGTACCTTATCGGACAAATACATTTTAAAAAAATAGTTTGGCAGATGGCACACACAAATCCATAATAAAATAACATAAAATACAAAAATCCTAAATAATTTGCATGATGTCACAGATGTTTTTCACAGTAGACGTTTTGGCTTGTCAGAGCACAGAACAAAGGTTAAACTAATAACATTAACAAAGGCTCCATTCTAATTAAGTGTAATCATGCAAAACAGTCATCATCAATGTCATTAGCTGCACCTGTGCCTTTCATGGTTTGACATGTCAAAGTGTCGATTACATTATGTATTATTATTAAACAAAATTCATTTTACTTAGCATTTCGCTAAAACTAGGCAGGCAAATTGTTCTTGGAATGAATGATTGACACCTTTTGACAGCCAGCTAAGTCTTTTGAAGAACCAGAATGATCAACAGGGCCAGGCATGAGTGTGCATTCATTAGAGCCAAGTGTGACTTCAATAAGTCATTATGCATGCGCTGCTCTTTCTGGCACTACAGCTCTGCAGCAAAGGCCTCCTGTCTTTGGCATGGATGGCGCTGTGCAGTCTCTGTACCTTCAGATGAAGCTTTTGTATGATGCGGGAGATCAGCCTGGAGAACTTGTTCACATCAATGGCGTTGATGAAAGTCACTGCTTCTTTTATACTGTGTGGAAAAAAGACTTGTAAGCCTTTGTTGACAGCGGTGTGGAAAATCCTAAAATCTTTTAATTAAAGAAACAGAATATGAGTTCATATTCTTAAGTATTTCACTCTAGCTGTCAGTGAATTTCAAACGCTTGTATACTATAAACATTTAGCCTAGCAACAACATACAGATCAGCAGACAGTAGGAGTTTCTGTCCATTGCAGCAGTTCACCAGGATAAATAAGAGCATCAGCATGAAGCGTGCAGAACAGCCAAAACTGAGGTTGCGTGTAGGTAAACTTGAGTGTAAAGACTATTACACATACACACAAGTATAGAAAGTAATTATGCTGTAGACACAACAATTTCACTAGCTATTCATATGTGTACTAAAAACTCAGGTAGTCATATCATGCTAATATACTCCATCAAAAGAGATCATCTAACATTTTTCTCGAGTCAAATAGAGTACTACACACACTTGAGTGGTGCTGTACTTAAAATTTACCGTTCTGAAGAACTGGATGTGGATTTTAGGCCCAGTCTGTACATGTTACATAAGAACTGGTTATACACCTGAGACCCTTGTGTGTGGGTATGTATGTGTATGCGCTAACCTCCCTTTTGTAGACCCTTTAGTTTTCATCCTCAACTTCCTTGTTAGGTTATTTCCATTAAAAACAAAAACAAAACTAGTTCAGTCCCAGTAAACACGTAGTGCCACTACAAATACTAAAGCACTACTAATCTGCCTATAATGCTCAATATGAATGTATAGTTAACGTTACTTTAACGTTAACGTCACTCCTATCCGCCATAACGCTGGCTATCATTAAAGAGGTTTCGTGAAACGTTCACGGTTACTGGTGCATTAGAAGACACTGAAAGAAGGCAGCTAGTGTTTTCCCCCAAAAGAGCATGAAAACCGATAAAGACACCTTTTTCTGATGACAGCAGTGATATAAGTGATCTCCAACGTGTTTGCTAACATAAAAGTCCGTTTGTGCATCAAATCACAATATCAATAACTTCCAGGGCGCCTTCGTGTGAGTCAGGCTACAGGTAGCTTAACGTTAGCTGCTGGAAGGATTCTTGGTTTCGGCATTTAAAAAAAGCTGCCCACCTTTGAGTTTCCTTTATAATTGAAGTCATTGTTGTCTGTTTCTTTCTGTGAATGAAAAATGAAGTGTTGAAAAGTGTCAAAGCAGCTGCTGCAGCATCCTCCCACTGTTATCATTCCTCCTTCCTGTTGTCACGAGAAGGCTCACGTGACAGTCAAAGCTGCGTGATAATGCGCAGTGAAGTCCAGGACAGAATAAAATCAATACCGTGAAGAATTTACATAAAGTGTGTCATTAATATACTTTAACGCAACAGTGTCAACAATAACTTATGAAATCATCTTACAGTAACTGTGACCGCACAATGAAGAGGGTTTGCGAGAAGTGTGCGTAAAACCTGCGCACAAAGAAAGTGTGTACTCCAAGAAACACTACGGAATTCGCGATGGACAAACATAGCCGGCAACAAATCGCGATAGCAAAAACCGTACTTTTACTGTTTGACAGCCAAAATTTGATATGCCTTAAGGTACAAATATAAAATTCACTAGTACCAATATCTGACAATGCACCCCCTATAAACTGCTTGTAAGTACAGTTAATGCTTTGTTACGGTTCATAAATTATTCATTAATGCCTCATGTCAGTGAAGCCATCCTTTAAAAAAAAAAAAAATGGGGTTGCCATGTTACTGCAAAGTCCCATTGAGCTATACAGTGTTTAAAACAAAAAGGATGATGTGTGAAAAATATTGACCAAGGAGTATTAATACTGTTCACAGTATTAAGACTATGTGCATCATGCAAAATCATAATGTAAAGATTTGTACCAGACGTGTTGACAAAGTGTTCACAAATGGATCATCTGTTGTTTTTCTAGGAATAAGTCAAAAGTCTAACCAGGCAAAAAAGTTTACAATCCCAAATTTGGTTTTATTAACAGTTTATAAGTGATCTGTAAGACAATAGCATTATTTATTAACCATTAATACATCATTCATATCCTACAAACTCATGAGTGGAAAATCTCAAGGAGCACTTCACTGATGTACTGCAACAGAGGACATTTTGTTAAATGTACCACATCAAACACATACTGACAATATTAGATGACAGTAATGCTGAAATAAGGAGAACACACAGGTTGAGTTTCGACAGTTTATTATGTTGAAAAAGAAAAGCAAAAAGTCATGCACAGATTAAAATTAAGAGAGACATCTGATAAGACATGAGAAATCATTTAAAAATATTTTGCATACAAATAAGAAAAGAAAAAAATCATTTCAGCATGTATATTCATATTTCTATGACACAGCATATCTGCAATATAATAATATCCTTTACTTTTTTCACTGATTTTACAAATGAGCTGTAATGTCTGACTTTCAATACTGTAGCAGACCTGCTCCAATTTGGTGTTTGAAATGGTTTCATGCTCTTACCTCCATTGATTAATTTCTCTAGTCTGGAATAACTGAACCAATAAGACTGTCCCAAAGCTTCACTGCCTGCCCTCTCCTTTAAGTAAACACTTGAGTCAGTAAAACAATTTCAGTCACAAACTGACACAGATCTGGACTGTAGCAGCTTAACGTCAAGGGCCAACCCCCAAGCGAGGCAGAAGGAATGTACCACTGATAAATAAATACTTCATTTATCCTTCAAACAGGAAAAAAAATCACACGTAAAACACTCTTTTCTTGAATAGGAAAAACAAAGAGATAACACCAGAACAAGGAGTGTCAAATCACACAGTACCTTCAAGATGTATAGTTTTGATAACAGTTAGTAATTTGAGGTTTTGGTAAACAGATTGCATCATGGTAAACATTGGCTGACATCTGCAGGCTCAGGATCTCGCTGCCACTATTTGAAGGAGGGTAAATTTGGCACTTTTATGCTGATGTCACCAATGTTGATGTTTCTGGGCATTTCCGGGAGGTTCATGTTCTTTACAGCTGATACGGCACGAGCAGGCGCTCCTGCAATACCGGCCTGTACACACACACACACACACACACACACACACGCGCGCACACACACACACACACACACACACAAACACACACAAAACACACACGTGGAGGGGGTTGATAAGATACACATCAGTAAATCACAAAACATGCTATACATGACAACACATTGAACAGTGAACACTGGACACACAGACACACACACACACAGTGCTAAACAGAGTACTGGACCAAAAAAAAAATACAAAAAAAAAAAAAAAAACTGCTGACACAATGCAAAAGCACCAACTGCTACTAGGACAGACAACATGTGCAAATGTACATTCAGATGCCTTCATAGCTTCATATGCACATGCATTATTTGGTTCTATAATGATTTACACCACAACCAGAGCCAATTATGAATCAACTGTGAGGACATACTGTACTACACCATTCACTAATTTTGATGTACTGAGCAGTACTGGACATTCATCAAATGGCAAAAGGCAGCATTGCTTGGAAAGTGAACCCACCGGACTCTTGAGGACCGATAAGGGTAAAAATGCAGGGAGAGAATTGGGTAAAGCAGAAAAAATGGATTTGGATATGAAGACGGAAATGATGTTTGGATAGATAGGTATGTACAGAATGTGTCAACAATATTAGCCATAATAATACAGGTGATACTCTAGTGGGTTGAATTTCTTCTGGGAAGACTACACACGACTGCAGCTAACATTTTACAGTCTAAATACAGTTTTTTGAATACAGGAACAAGAATGGTGTGCCATTTCCACATCTATGGTGTTAACTACTGATGACATGAGGAGGTTGTAAGCCTAACAGTGCTACAGTACAATGGGAGATCTATTCTCAGAGACAGAGGAGGCACTTCACTCTAACACAATGAATCTCAATGTGAAACTGTATAAGAGCAATTTGCCATTTTTAAAAAGAAAGCATCAAGGCAGTTTAGCTTTGTGGAACAAGGAAACACATCTGTAGAGAGTGAATGATTTGATGTTCTCGTCTCAGTGCGAGCAGACATTTGAGAATCACTGTGGTTAGAGACCCCCCCCACCCCTACTGAATCTTTAGCAGAAAGACCCAAAAATGACCAAAAGGCTTAAGACAAAAGAGAACGATATGTTCGTTGCCTCCGATGGGAACACACTCAAATGAGGAGCCTCGTAAATCATTTAGTGACACGACGCACATAAAGCATGGCTGGAATGCAGATTGATCCACTTCACTTATTTCTACAAGGTTATTTCAATGGGCCGTTTGTCTTATGGGCATTCCTCCCTCTGCCAAGAATCAAGGAGACTTGTGTTGGATGGAACGATGACCGTGGCGTTAAGTGAGAGGAATGCTGATCCAGCACATGCTCTCCGTGTTCAGGAGTCGGACTCAACATGTCTTTTTCCTCACAGCGGGTAGCCTGGAGACCTACTGTAGGAGTCCACAATTGTGGCTTTCTAATCAAACCCTGGGTGATTAATAAGTACAGAAATAGTAACACCAGCTGTGGGACACACGACAATGGGTTGATTCTCTGGTTTGTGTAAGTCAGACAGCCTTTTTTTAAGCATGGATCAGTGTCACATCTCTTGTCTGTAAAGGATTATTTTTAAAATAGGATAAAAGGTCAGCAATAGAGGGTTTTTATTGTTGGTTTTAAACAGACTGCGTGTGGTTTAGTGGGTGAGACCTTAAAGGAATAGATCATCCTTTTGGATAATATGCTAATTGGCTGTTTTTGCAGAGAGTTAGATGAGAAACTTGATACCCCTGGCATGTGTGTGTGTTTGGTAAATATGTAGCTACATCTGTGAGCACAGGACTGGGAACAGGAGGAAAGGCGAGACCGGCTGTGTCCAAAAATAGCTTCAACCTGTACAAACATCAAAGTGTGAAAAGAAGAATTTGCCATTTTACCAAGCCTTATGTTTCCTTGCCAGGACAAGTAACTTCCTGTTTCCACTGGCTGTATGGCAACCGGTTCCAGTCAACAAACACTTTAACACATAAACCCCCAAAAACTACAACTTGTACTTTTTACACTTTGGTTTCTGTACAGGTGAAACAAACATGACACAAACTGTTAAAACATTAGCCTCAGAGGTCCTGGTAGGCAGGTTTTGTTACTTTTGGACAGAGCCAGGCTCACAGTTTCCTCCAGTTTCCACTCTTTCACTAACCTAAGATAATCAGTTGCAAGCCACACCATGGAGATGTGATCGATGGTCTCATCCAACTCTGGGCAAGTAAACGAATGAGCGCATTTCCCAAAATATCAAACTATTCCTTTAATGCACTGCACCATTTCAAGCCACGAGACGTAGATTAACATTTCTATAAACTACAGCGGGTGGACAATATAATAGGTACACCTGACAATATGCATAATACACCACCACAAACACACACTCTACTCATTCTTACACACACACTATGTATTTACACTTGCACCTGCACTTGCCTACTGTAACTGCTGCATACGCTGTACATATCCCTGTGTGTTCATTTCACTCTGTTCACTCTGTATTTATCTTTAGGTTTTCACATATATCCTTCACTGCTGTTCATATATCCGTATACACGTGCACTTCACTGCATTTTGCACTTCTAGTTTGATGCTAAGCTGCATTTCACTGTCTCAGTACTTGTGCAATGACAATATCGTTGAATCTACTCTAATCTGAATAGAATGGAGCAATTTTTTATCTGCTGTAATGATTTGCATTATGCTGTCAGGGTTTCTATTATCTAGCCCACCCCCTGTACATCCACCAACGTGACGAGAGCTACTGTGAGTTTTAAAGAGAAATGGGAACATTTTTGGGTCTGCCATTAAAGATTCCTACAGTATGTTAGTGACGTCAGTTTGTTATTACATGGAGGGCCATGTGGAGAGGCTCAGGGGAGAAGTAGATTTCAGTTAAGGTTACAGTACTTGGTTGTAAATTTAGCAGTACCTGTGTCTACCTGTCCTGCCTGGTAGACTGAAAGATAAACGTCTGTAAAGAGAGAGAAGAATGGAAAGAACTAGACAGGGTCAGGAAAAAGAGGAATGAGGAATGTTAAAGCAGATTAAAGTAATTACAGTTTATCTCCACAGAAAAAAGTGATAGGACCTATCATAGACCACATCTTTAAAACGAAAAACGATCCAAAGCTTCTCCCACAATTATTTTTATAGCAAGAAATAAAAGCTAATAATTGAGAAGGTTTGATATAAAGAGCGCTAATGCCACTTAATCAGCCAGTTTGGAAGAAGAACAGCTCGTTCCTTGTTCCCCAGAGACTGCCCTATAAATGGACAACGTCATTTTGAATTAGCGTCAGTGTGAAAAAACACACTGTGGTCTAGGATAGGTCCAAGAGGGAAAGACAGAGCAGCTCTGATGGTTGTAGAACAGTAAAAGACTCTGCTTACAGAACATCAATCGAAAAAAGAGGATTCTGTCTGGTCAAGAGCGCACACTCTGCAGCTCAGATTATTAGAAAAAGTGCACTTTGTTAACACTAATACATTTTAAGTTCAAACACACAATTGATGTCAGCCAGTTGAAAACCTGACAATGTAACCCTTCACTTCCCTGTGTAGCGAGAAAATACAACAAATTTGTACAACTTCGTGACTTTCTGTCCAAAAAGGACTTCCCCTCAACGTTTAGACATTATTGCAGTGCATTGTGAGTAAAAACAAAGCCAGATCATTAGTGCAGTTACATTTTAGGACTATCACAGGAAAAAAAAAAACATCCACATAATGCAAAACAGAAATGATTTCATGAAATTGTCTCTGGCTGTCTGTCTCATTAAAACTTTCCAAGAAGTAAATGAATGTTTATCTGCTGGCAGAAGCTGTATGGAAAGCAAAGCAATGTCCTTGCATAGAGCAAATATCTAAGCGAGGACACTGGCTTACAGATGTTACAAAACACATTGGAAAAGCGTCTACTCCAACATGGACAGCGTATAGAAATCCACATTCTCCTCGAGAATAGTAAGAATGTAAAACACAGCCTACAACCAGCCTGTTTTCATGAATATATGTCAAGCCTAAGATGGCGACTGAGCGATTCAATGGTCAGAGATGCACTGTACAATGATACAGTGAAGTCTCCATAATAATGACAAAAAGTGATGACTATGATACTGTACTTTAGGGGTACAGGAGAGGATATGTTGAGAACCCGTGTTGGGAGCAGTGCAGCAAGCACAAGCACTCGAGTAGGTAGGGAGCATCCACAAAGTCACTGGAGAGTAGCATGCAGGGTGCAGCATACACACATGCCTGCATACTGTACACGATACCTCAGAGTATGGAGGCAGAGTCAAGTCATACATACAGTGGACGGGCAGCGTCAGGCTTACCTCAGATTTCTCCATCTTGTTCTGGGCATCCACCTGTGTGATGATTTCGTTCATGTTGGTCTCAAGGACCATCCCACCCATCACCATCTCTGCCAGAATGTTGTGGACCTGAGAGCAATAGATTCATATCATACAACAAACAGTCATTTGCATGTGTTTCAAGTCCCTCTGTTGAGCATTTTTAAGCCGTATACAAACAGTTTAACAGTTTCAGTGTTTATTATAGCAGGGCTGCACCCTAACAGTTGCTGGTTCGAGTCAGACTCGAGAAGACAAGTCGGCCCCCATTTTAGCATCTGAATCAATGCACTTTTGTTTTTTAGCTGTGTCACTGCACACAGAGCAACGCAGGAGTGACAGCATGGCATGCTGTAAACTTCACAAAACGAGTCTCAAAATGACCACAAACCACAAAACTAAGTGTGATGTAAGCAGAGACGGGTGACAGAAACAGAGGGCAGCGTGAGGAAGGGCACCGCCACTCCAGTCTGTGGGCTGCTCTGACGCTCAGTGAGGTCGGCTAAACCACTTTTAAACCACACGATGGCACAACCCTCTCCAGCACGTCCACCGTGACTCGTCAGCTGGCTGCGATGTCAGCGGCCCGACAGGAGAGACGCTCCGCGGCGCGCTGAGACTTTCTAACTGAACTATGAGCAGGGCCTCCCACTACTTCCTCTGTGAGGAAATATGATGTTTTCACATCACAGATGTCGAAGAGGCATTAACACGTGAGTCTAACAGGAAAAACATAAGGCTGGTGTGGGAGCTTAGTGTCGCGTACAGCCCTCGTTTATTAATATTAAGTATCTGTCAAACATTATAACTCACAGACAAGCCTTTACCTACGGGTGCTCACATGAGGAGTTATAGTTGTTGATAAATACATTAATAATCACTTATATGTATCTTATATGACCGTAATAGCTGAAATCCTTATTGCAGTAAGGCTGTAACTTATGACTATTCAATAATGAGTCAGTGAACTGATTTTTTTCTTCAACAAAATGTCAGCTGAAAAATGTGCTTAAAAGAACTGCAGGAGGAAAAGTGTATAGGCATGACTCAACTACAAAATATGGGAAGTCTCTGAAAATGCATAACAGCCGCAGACATCAGGTCATCAGACAGTTGTGACAATATGAGGCAGAAAGGCTCAGGCAGAATATTACAGCTGATATCTGATTTCATAAGAGGTCCAGCTCATTTACAAGGACCAAACACTCGAGCAGTATTGTAGTATAATATGAAACATCACAAAGGGATTCAAAAGCATTTCCTACCTTGTCTACATGGAAAATTAAGTCAAGCTCACAGACATTCTCGAAGCATTTGTCCAGCGTTTCCACAAATACCTGAAAAAGGAAAGAATTTAGTGTAAAAAAAGAAAAAGGGCAAAAACAAAACAAGAAATATTTTCAAGCATGGTAACAGATATGTGTTGGTTTCCCAGACTTTTACCTGGATTAAGTCTAAAATTCCTAGTTCACTCTCTGAGGAGTCCACACAAAACACAAAGTAGAGCGTGGCATAGTGTCTGTAGATCAGCTTGTAGTCTGATCCTCCGATCAACCTGAAACACAGCGGACAAGGAAACGTCACACCAGGGCCTGTCCTCCATGGAGACGTGTTGGGTAAAGTTCATCAGGAGTTTGCACACACACACAGAACGTATATATAATCAGCATAATTAACACTTTACTGGTTGTATTTGAGACCTTTTTGATAAGAAATGATGATTTTTATTGGTAAAAAAAATACTACTGTGCTCTATTAGATTAGATTAGATTGAACTTTACTGATCCCTTTGGGAGGACCCCTCAGAGAAACTGGAGTTACTATTACTCAGGAGTTGTCTAAATGCTGTCATATAATAATATTTATCTGACCGTGTGTCTTTGGTGTCCCATAATTTAAGATGAAAGAGGATGCTGACAGTGAAAAAGTGCAAAAGCAGGTTCAGTAAAACGACACCTGGTTCGCTCCTCGCTCATAAATAATAAATGAACTTTAAACAAACACTGTTACTATTGATTGTCAGTCACGGAGCCCTCTGAGCTTTCCTTTACTGCGTGAAATGAATCCCTGTGATGCTGCGTTAGTGTACAGCGGGCCTCAATGATCGAGAGTATTTACCTCCACTGCCTTCAGAGTTACGACCTGCTTCTTTAGCATTTAGACACACTCGCTTGCACGCACTGGCAGGCCAAGCTAATGCACTCGGGGCTTCACTCAGGACTTACATTCCACCTTCGAGGAAATTACAGACGTTCTCATCTCTTTTTGAGACCAAGTGGAAGGTTTCCCTGATGATCTGTTGCTCTGTGTCTTCACTCTGCAGGAAGAAACACGGAAACAGAGACTGTTAAACGAAGGGAAGATGCTAAATAATGTGTTGTTTGTGCACATAATTTCTCCCAGGGAGCCACTTTATTACTTCTAGCCGACAGGCTGGCTTGGCAGCTAAATTGATGTTTCCCCTCACCTCTTTTTTTCCTGACTAGATGTATTGGAGTGAAAAAACAGGATTTATATACACTAACCACTCTCTTTGTCATATTCAAACACAGGCGACTGCCCACAGGCTACAGAGGCAGTAAGTGTACAAGCTGAACCAAAGCAGAATTATCTTATTGTTTGCTAATGGATGAGATTCTGGTTAAAAACCTCAAATATCCGCAGGCGTGTTTGCAAGCATTGACTAAAAGGCTTTAAGAGCGGCCTCAATTGAACATTTCCTGAACATATAGACGGCCAAAGAAACCAGTCATTGACAAATATCAGACTCCTGCATTAGACTGCTTTAGGGCTAAACAGGCAAACACATTCGAGCTGAGTAAAATGTAATTAAAACGTGATGTCCAAAAACATACGCCCTGAGGCTTTTCATCCAATTTCTAAATCCTCAATCAAGAGACAACAGTGGTTAAAATCTTGTTGTGTGCAGCTCCAACACTGACTCAGCCTCGCCAAAGGGTGCTCACATCCTCTCGGGACAAGTAACAGGTCAGCGAGCACAAGGAGGGGAGAGGCTGGAAGGTTAAATCGGTCATGTGACTCGCAGCACGCGGCTAGGGGCGTTACTCGCAGTTTGATGATACAGGAGCGGCGAGACTGTGAAAAGTGGCAGCATCTTTTCAAACTTCTCATAAACGTGGCATTCGCGGTCCTGTGTTCTCCTCTGGACCATCGCTCGTTCTGAACCTGCAGCTTTCCTCCACATTTGTGTGTGAGTTGCAGTGATGCCCCTTTATGAGGGAAATTCAAGGGCATACAGGACACACACACACAGACACACACACACACATACACACACACAAACACAGCTACAACATCTCTCTCCCTGAAAACTGTTCTTGAAAATGCTTTCTAACACACTATAAGGGGGATATTAGCAGATATCAGGACATGACGTGTTCATATACCAGCCTGCACGTGGGGGTGGGGTCATCCAGAGGAGGAATTATAGTTACATCTGATTACAACAGAGCTGAACACAACATCCGGACTGTAATGCAATTGAGTTTGAGTTCTGTCCAGTTTGATGTATTTGTGTACTCTGAGGTCGTACAGAAGATGGAAACAGTTTTCCTTGCAAAAGGACAAATAAATCTAAATCTAGAGTATTTTTAAGGATATATTCAGTGTCTGCATACATTGCTTATGAATCCTAAATATGGCCGTTTTACAATTCAAACAGTCACAGCTGTAGCCTGTAAAACACGACAAGCATGTCAGATTAATAATTCACTGTTTTTTTTAGCCTTTATTTATCTGCCATCTGCCATCCTTGCTTTAAAATCAGCCAACGACCATATGAATGTCCAATATGTGTGACAGCAACTTCAGTTAAAGCTGTTGATTCAGAATCTGAAGACTTCTGCAGACGAGCTGCAGGACTTGTTGTTACGGCACGAACACGCAGCTGCTCCTCTTCCAAAAACTTCTCACTGATGCTGGCAGAGCGCCCGTCGACGGTAAGCAAATTTCTATAGTGTGAACTTGTGTGAGTACATATTTCACTCTCCTCCCCCCCCCGAAATGTTGCCTTTACATCAGACGGATGCTTCGCCTCCATGTCTGAGCCAGCAGACCGACTCAGACCAACAGGACAAGGCCTCTTCAGCTCTGCCTCTCAAAACAACACACACACACACACACACACACACACACACACACACACACACACACAAGACTGACAAACACACATCATGTTTCAGCATCTCATGTACAACGCAAGCCTTTAAACTCAAGCGCAGTCTTAACAATAAACCAACTTAAATAAACTGAATGCTACGGACGGGATTTCACAGCAGGCAGCGTGTGTGAAATATATCCTGCCAGCCAGTAAGCCGACACCTCAGCTCTTCATATAACAGATGGCGTCTACATACAGCCTCTGTATAATCCAATCAATTTCAATTCATCCGCCTGAAATGCAAATACATCCATGTCCCACTCAATAAGCTGATACAGGAACATGGTAAATGAAGCAACGCTGCGCTTTAACTGCAGAATGTATTATTTTACTGTAGCGGATTTAGGAAAATGAAATGATGTGGTAACACTTTCCTCATATCTGAGCTCTCAGAAAAACTTTTTTTTTCCCCAAGAGGTTTGCTGACAGATTCAATGGACTGACCCTGACTATGAATGTGTAAATTTTACTGTGAAGTTAAGGAGAAAACCAGCTCCAACGTCAAACACATGGCCACACATTCACAATGTCCTCATATTTGAACTTTTGTACATTTCTTTTGTGGCCCAGTCAAATTTTTAGTTTAATTTTTGGGGAGGCCGGGGCCTTCAAGTGACTCCAACATCGTTTTAATTAACTTTGGGTCAGTTATTCTACTTCCTCCTCTAGTTTCAGCTCAGCAGAGAATCAGTTTCCTGGTTAGGCCACCTTGCTATTGTGGCAGCGATATTACAGCAGGGGCAGGCGGCCAACCCTGAGATATAAATCCAATTATGAGAAGAAGCCATCGCAGCTTGCCCAGCGAGGGACATTGCATAAGCTGTCATGTGCGCGGATCTCATCCGCTGTGTTCCCTGACAGGACAGGTGCGAAAGTTCATGACAATGACGCTAATTGATCCAGCAGTCGCGAGAGGTTTGGAGGAGTGAGCACGAGACGCTCACAAGGGCGTTATTACAGTCATGTGACCCAACCAGCGTGAACTCCCTGCCTCGGTGCGTTCATGAGCACAGCTGGATCTGACGTGACGAACACCTGGCACCGTACGGTTCGGCCAGGCTCGGCAGGAAGGAGACAGCCTCGCTTCGGCTCGCACACGTTTAATTATTCATGTCCTGAACGGACACCGTGGTTTCACACTGACATCCAATACACCGACAGCACATCACAGGGCGGTGTGTGGAGAGCACACACACCTTCCCATTCAAACAGTTTGCAACAATATGCGGTCCACACCTGGCCGCATCTGCCTCGGCTTCCTCTAACTACATTGAACCAAGAATCCTGACAGCCAGAGCTTCTTATTTTCAATTTACTTTCTTCATCTCGGCCTACCGATCATACAAACACACCTTCATGAGCAAAAAAATTCTAAATTACAGTCAACTAAATGTCATGTTACTCACATAATGCTCGTAGAATTTAGAAAGCCTTGGTTTCCCGTGGTTGTTGAATATTAAAATGGCTTTTATCATGATTGTAGCTGAGCGGAGGGAGGCGGGGGGAGAGAAAGGGATCAGTCTCAGAAAGACTGCTTTCCGTCAACTCCCGTGAACCCAGATCCGACCGGGATTCACGGCTAAACCCCGTCTCGGTGTAAGGTTAATACGGGATAGCTTCGAGCTACACGCTGCTACTCCTCCTCCATCGTCTCTTTACGGAAATATTCCACGTCAAAGGACCAGTCATCTCCTCCTCCTCCGCCTCTTCCCGCTACGGCAGCCGCGGTGGGACCAACTTCAACCGTCCAATGCTGGAAACCACAAAAGAAGAAGAAACTGCTTTTAATTATTTATTTGTTTGTTGCGTCTGTACGTCTATATGCGTGTCCACTTCAAAGGGTGATACATGCAGTGGCATAAGGCTGACAAAATGCTTTGTTTATCGTAGTGAAGGAAATATTTTAATTTAGATTACTGAAGTAAAAGTATTAATACTTCACTATAAAATACCCTATTACACGTGAAAGTCCTGCACTGAACTTTAACATGTGAGTATCATCACGAAAATGTAAAAGTACTCATCGCAGTAAAATGTACTCTATGACTGTTATATTATAATATATGATATCATTCGATTACCATTACTTCATGCATTGAAGTAAACGTGGCATGTTACTGTTGCATTTCTGATTGTATAATAAGTGACAGTACACCACGCTTGTTTCGTTCAGTGGGTTTTACACAAGTGAAACTGTGTATGTTTTTTATGCAAAATCTTAATTTATAAAGTAAAGAGTAAGTCAGATAAGTGTGGTGGAGTAAAAAGTACAACGTTTCCCTCTGAAGTGCTGTAGGAGTAAAGGTATAAAGTGGCAAGAAAAGATACAAGTACCTCATAATTGTACTTAAGTATATAACTTGAGTATATGTAATCAGTTAAATTTAACCACTGAACATATCATCATCAGGATATCCTGCATTTTTGTCAAATCCTTCAGTGACAGGCTGATGTCACATTTTATAATTAACAGCCACCTGAACCAGTCATGTGCTGATTCACCTGCATCTGTTTCAGGCCTTACTGGACTCAGGTGTAATCCCTGACCAGTGGAAGCAGTCTTTGATTATACATGTCCCCAAAAACAGTGGGTCCAAAGAGATGAATGACCTCCGGCCAGTTGTCCTAACCTCAGTGCTTATGTATTAAAACAGCCCCTCACTGAAGTCTCACCATACTTGGATCCCCCTCAGTCTGCATATCAGCCAGAGCAGGAGTCTGAGGATGCACTGCTGACCATGACCAGCGGTATATATGAACGTCCTGAACAACCTCACAGTGTTGTGAAGATTGTGTTTGTTGATCTTAGCAGTCGCTTAACACCACCCAGCTTTACTTTGTTCATAGGCAAACTGATGGATCTTGGAGTTAATCTGTAGCTTTTTCTATGGATTAATGATTTTCTATTCAGTCATACCAGCAGGTTAGATTCAACACAGCTATCTCCTCACCTGAGTGTATAAATGCAGGGGCTCAGGGATCAGGGCTGTGTGTAATACTTGTATAGTGCAATATATTGATTATTTGATTATAATGTTGATGTAGAGTTGGTTTCTCATGGATCATGTAGTCTTCTGCGTATTGAAGCATTTATTTGTCTGTGTTAGTGCGTGTGTCAGCATATGCTTGAGCAAGGGTGTTGGAGGTGCCCTCCATGTGGAAACGGGTGTGTTAGGGGGATGGAAGGGGGACTGCATACTGTATATTGTATTTATATGTACTTTATTAGTATTTTGTGTACTTTTTGTGTCTTGACCACCCAAATTTCTCCATCTGGGATAATAAAGTTAACCTTGACCTTTCAGAAAAAAGGAATACATGAACAAAACTCAGCATTCACAATCAGCACATAGCGGCTCTAGAATTAATAACACCTTTGAGATAATAAATTATTCAAGTCAAGTATAATTAACAAAAAAAAACCAATTAATCCCCAAAATATATCAGTAAATATAACATTGCTCGTTTTCCATCCAAACAAATTTCATTTTAAATGTTGCATAACCATTTATATTAATTACTGTCCTATAAGAGCATCACACCACTGTTATTGGCTGGATATAGTCAGTTTAAGCTTTAGCCACAAGGTGGAGCAACAGCTCATCTGGCGTTGATGATGTGGCAGCTCAGAGGAAAATTCGCCACAACTTTTGTAACATTCTCCACTTTTTATGCAGCCAGGGCCGAGACGAGGGCCTGAATATCATACTCAGCCAGAGGATTTTCCTTCAGACTGACACAAGTTGGACAGTTTTCCTGCTGGAATATCCCAGCTGAACGTGACAGCCAGTAATGTTCAGACAATTTTACCTCATCCAGGTCTGAAAACATGTGAAAAGTGTGCAGTTCCTACCCAAGCTTTTCCTTTTTATTTCTCTAATATTCCTATTAAATTGTCCTTGAGCTGGGCACTGTGCTCAAAGTTGCAACACAAGCACTATGACATCTGTTTCTCTATTGGATATGTTGCATTTCTGAGCCACCGCTGCTCATCAGCATGCAAAAACAAACACTTTGCACCTTATGCAACACCACAATAACCTCAATTACAGTATGGCCTTCCAGTGACAAGTTTCTCTCCATAGTGAGAGTTCTTGTTCTTATCTTTGAGGGAAATAGGTGGAATACCGTGAGTGGACGGCCTGTAATTTTCTGTGATGGACTGCATTCCATTCATAGGAATGATATTTGATCAACTACATATTGAGAGAGCTGGACTGGCTGACATACAGCGCCAAGAACGTCCCATCAGGCCCCCACTGCCAGCCTGTGTCTGATTTTGTGCATGAATCCGTCTCAGAGTCGTTTTGTAACTTTAACATGCACACACACACACACACACACACACACACACACACACACACACACACACACACATGCACGGGCAGGTGGTAAGTCAAAGCGTTTACTCGATTTGCAGCCTGTTGTTTACTGATCTGAGGTATAATTGAGGCTGGGATCTGAGCCTATACTTTACTGGAGTGTCTGGATTTTGTGAAGCTTCACATTTGAGTTGGAAGCAGTGCTCTGTGAAAATTATAACTTCTCAGATGTTGATGCAACAGTTCCTCAATGACAAGATTTACTTTGATACATTTTACTAAAAGGCACAATCCCTTCTTCTATTTGTATTTTTGAATATATGACTTTTTCATTTAGTTGGATAAATTCTCATCACTTGAGCACTTTTACACCAATCTCTCACTCACACCAAACAGACCTTCAAGCCTTCATTGGATGATCCATCATCAGATTGTGTTGTTTGGTTTGCAAGATACCTAAGGTGAAGTGGCAAGGACACTTTGCCTTCTTGAATGAACTAAACCATTAATTTATCTATTTGCAGAGTCAATGATTCACTTCCCCTTTTCAATTTCTTCTGTTCTTCTCTTAATATACTATAATTAGCATTTTTACCCATTTGAATATTTTTCCATAGCTAATACATTCTCATAAACAGTGTAGTGCATCTATTCTTTGGTGTTTTGCAAGAGTCATCTCATAATCTCTTAATCTATAACAAAAAAAGGTGATTAAAGGCCTAAAAATAAACAATATTCAACCAGGACAACAATCCTCCCCAAACATTCTTGATACCATTCAACATTTTTTTCCCCACGGTTTTCTTCGCCATCTCCACTTGTTTGTGAGCTTGTGATTTGTCCACACCTTAAACAGCGTGTTGATAATCTGAGTTTCTGAGAAAAGGTACCACAAAAAGAGGCTGAGCAGCTATTGTTGCACAAATGCCTCAGTGAGAAAGAGAAAAAGAAAGGGGGAGGTTGCACTTGTGGCAACGTGGTGGAATTGGACTCAAAGAGGATTAGTCCAAGTTCATAATGTGTGAGATGAATGCATACTTTTTTCAAACGTGCCCAATAAAGAAATAAAAGTTAGATCATCTGTAGAGATCAAGTGTGACGAACGTGCAGCCACGTGTTTTTGCAATATTTCGTTATGCGCTCATAACAAAAGTGATTTCAATTAGCCTGCGTGCTGTGGGCGTTCACCTTTTCCCATAATGGTACAGTCCGACACCAGCTCGCCCCCAAATTGCTGTGCTGGCCTATAAAAAGTAAGCGACTGCACAAAGTTGGTGAGAGAAACCTGTTGGTTTAAGAGAAGAGATATTTTTTAAAAAACAGCCTGCAAAAGGACAACTTAGAGAGATGGAGCAAACCGAGGTGCTGAAGCCCGAAACTCTGGATGACCTGATAAAAATCCTGCATAAGCTCTTCGCGAATGACTCCATCAATGTTGAGGAGGTCCAGGATATAATGGAATCATACGAGAGCAAGCCTCAGGAGTGGATGAAGTATGCAAAGTTTGACCAGTACAGGTAAAAGAGTCCGTTTCATAACCCTGTTGGTATTTACAGCAGCTAACTAATCAGACCTGCTCATTTATTATGCTGATGCACTTTGCACTTTTGTTCTGTAGCCTTGTCTGTCACCTTGGCCCAATGATATTTTTTTCTTTTTGTTTTAACTATAGTGCAGGTATTATTTTTACAATCATGTTTTACTTTTGCTGATATTGTGTCTGTATATCATGTCCGATGCTCTTGTTACTGCAAAAAGGCGTTTTTGATGACCGCGCCACAAAGCGAAAAGCTGTCCTTGGAAAAAGAAAAAGAAAAAAAAGGTGGACAATAGAATGAATTTAGGATTTTATTATTTATAAACTAGCAAACTACGGAATGCATTAAAAAATCAGTATAAAAAGCTTATATAGTTCTTATATTGAAATGAAATTCAGCTATTGTTTCCATGCAGACTAGCAGCTTTAGTCAAAGCATATTTGAGTAAAAGAAAAAAAAAACTTGTTATTAATTTCTATTATTGCAGAGTATTTCTAAGCCACCGAGCTCATTCAAAACAATCCCTTCTAAATGTTTATCTCTGCAGTCAGGCCTCCCCACTTCAAAATGAGGCTGTTCTATTCACAAGTTTCAGTCCCAGTGTTTTGATTTGTGACGGGTCAATGGAGGGAGGGGGAGTGAGCCATCCAATGAACACCGAGAGCGGACACACACCCGCCGATTCGTGCAGGGATGGATGCTTGTGGCGTTACTGTCCAGTTGTCGAGCGGGGAGCTGCAGTTGCCTCGAAAATATTTGCAGACTTACGGCATCGCAGAGTAGCGACAAGGTCTCAAAGTTGGCCTGAAGGAGGGGGGTTGCAGATATTCTGTGTGGGAATAACGCGAGCAAACACTTTTCAGCATCTGTGGCCGCTTTGTTGTCTGTCCTGTGGGATGCAGCTGGATTTTTTGTGCAGATCTGTAAAATGAAATTGTAATATCACCCCTCCCTCATGTATGATTTTAATAATAAATGGTAAATTACAAGTAGTTGCGCAGTAGGTTTAGTGGGTGGAAAATGAAATTAGACATATAAATACAAACCAAGTTGTCCTATTTTGGTAAGACATTTAAATGAAATAAATCTTAGGTGCTAAAATGATTCTGCCTTATGGGAATTAATTGTTCAATATAAACAAGCACAGGTCTCAGTTATGCTTTTCTGACAGAAGCGTGCTCCTCTGACACCTTTCAGGCTTCAGTGTAACGGCAGCAGGGATGCGTGATGTGTCATCTGTCTCCTTCTTTGACAGGTATACCAGGAACTTGATTGATGAGGGCAACGGAAAGTTCAATCTCATGATTCTGTGTTGGGGAGAAGGCCATGGCAGGTGAGCTGCTCCCGCATGCAAACCAACAATTCACATGACAAAATGAACTTGGGTACAATCGCTGCTTATGTGTCGCAGACACAACATAATCAGTTTTGCCAAGTTTCTTATTATACCTGTGTTCCCAGCCTTCCACTCACTGTAGATACGGCAGGTCACATATTCAAGTGATATTCCCTGTCATACACAGTATCAAGTTAATAGAGATAAGAGAGTCCAATGTTCTATCCTATGTCTCACTATGTCAGCAAATATTATCAGAAAACCGGAAGTCTATATAAATTTAGGAGATTAAGTGGAGCTTGTTATGGTTTAATGGTACCAAGATGTTCTGCAGGAGCAGATGATTACATATTAGCAGCGTTTTTTTCCACAAGAGCCAACGTATTTGTTTTACCACTTCCTTACTACAGTAGCTGTGTGACTACTGTGAAACCATTTATTGGCATTAAAATGGTATTACATTATATTACACATGAATCAAGTATCTGCTGTCTGGAAGGACAGTTTGAACTTTGAACTCAAGAAAACAAAAACTGTCTCACGTTTTGACAGACACAGATGTGTAATGTTGCTTTTCCTCCAAGGACATCTTTTCTGACACTGTACACGTGCGTGTTCCTTGCAATTTGCAGTAGCATCCACGACCACACAGACTCCCACTGTTTCATGAAGCTGCTGCAGGGTCAGCTGAAGGAGACGCTGTTTGAATGGCCAGACGGTAAATCACAAGGGAATATGGTCCAGAAGTCGGAGAGAATTCTACACACCAACAAGGTTGCTTACATAAATGGTGAGACAGTGGACTGTGTGCTGATTGTTTCTTTTCTTTTTAATTAGAGTTGGCTCTCTCTACCCTTCTTCAATATTAATGCCACTTAGTTCTATTAATACTGGCTTGTTTGCATGTGGGGGCACGTTGTGAAACTGGTTCTTAATACGATGAAACACTCTAAATATTGAACTGTGCTCAGTACAATAGAACAGAGATCCTTTACATGTTTGGTCCCACATGAAATATGCTGATGTGACTTGGACGTGACTGTCTGTGCAACAGTCTAATATATGAGACATTTTTTTACAGCACAGAGCAAAGTTTGTCATGTCAAATTGGTCCCATAAGAGTTAACAGCCAGTTATAACTTAACAATGAATGGTATTCAGGTCTCTCCCCAAATCTCTGCTGACTGAGTATTTCCCCAAAGCCAACAGAGCCCTGGTGTGATGTTTGGTCTCAGTTGGTGGTTACAGTACTGCCTGTGAGCCTCATTTCACAGCATTCCAGTGGTGTACACAGTCTAAATGTATGTTTTTTTGTTCCTATATGTGTGTGTGTGTGCATATTTTAGACTCCATTGGCCTGCATCGTGTGGAAAATGTCAGCCACACAGAGGGCGCAGTCAGCTTGCACCTGTACAGTCCCCCTTTCCAAACCTGCCAGAGCTTTGACCAGCGGACGGGCCACAAGAACACTGTCAAGATGACTTTTTGGAGCAAATACGGACAGAGGACTCCATTTGTAAGGGACTTTTTGATGGCTTTAATACATGCATACATATTTGATGACAACTGAGAGTATCCAAGGAGAGAAACGTCTTCTTCTGATTCACGTTTGAAAAAAAAAACTCTAATCGTATTTATTGGTCTTTGGAGGTTATGACGGAGATTAAACCCAGAGATGTGCGATATTACGACAATTTGCACAAGACAAAAAACTTTTAGAAGCAGTGCATTGCATTCAAAACGCTAACAGCATGAAGTAATGCGAACGTGTGTGTTGGCGACAGCTGAACAGAGAGATAAAGATTAATTTCATCAAACCTCTCAATTCACAAATGCACAACTGCAGTTAATTGAACACACAGGCCTCTCAGCCTTCTGCCTTATGAGGAGGAAGTGGGGAGTTTTTATAGTGTCTTACTTCTCTCATGAAGCACAGCCGACAAGCAATTAAAGCAGCACCCCTTGAAGACTCAGGAATTTAGGGGAAAGTTTCCATTTCACATCCATCAAATGTGTTCCCATTTGCTGCTGTTTCAACAAAAATGTTGCTTTAGCAGGCAAGAAATGTTATTTACTGAGCATGTGAGCGCCGTTTTTTTTATGATCAGGCAAGAGAAGAAAGCGCTCAGCTAACCTTTTAAATATAATGTGTCCTCTAAACTTGTAATCCAAAGTGCTGCACATCATAAAAGTCATTACAAGTGAAAACTACACAAACATAAAGAGGTAACAGAAGATCTCCTACAGATTAGGACCTGTTTCTGCTTTGGCCACCCTGCCAACAACTGTGGCCTTATCTGAAATCTGCATGTTGTATAAGCATACCTTGACCATAACACTGTTAGTGCATTAGATTGCAACACCAAACGAGGAGATAAGATAGTAGAAGCACGTAATTGTCAGTACACAACGAACTTAACTCACCATATGCCCTAGCTCTCAACAGGTTTTGAGGTCTGAGGTCGTTTTTTTGGATGGATGACCAATTAGGTGCTATGTTAGGTTGGGACACTTAATTTAAGGCTAAATTAAGAATCTGACTTTGCAAAATCCTAGTTTGGCTTTGGGTAAGAGTCACCTTAAAGACTGTAGACGTGTGTAATCGAGCGACTGATGATCTGAACCTGAAGTCTAACATGTTCTGTTTTTCACTCTTTTCTTAGGAGACCA
The DNA here is from genome assembly GCF_051107435.1 of Chaetodon auriga. Taxonomy (NCBI): domain Eukaryota; kingdom Metazoa; phylum Chordata; class Actinopteri; order Chaetodontiformes; family Chaetodontidae; genus Chaetodon; species Chaetodon auriga. Next base: position 16,175,962 of record NC_135078.1, on the reverse strand, counting down.
CAGTTTCACAAGAGAACAACTAGTGGTCACATGAAGAGGCTCCGGATGATGAAGACAGTTGCATTTACAATTATCATGTTGTGAAAATGATTCAAGGGAAACTGCTGGGGAAGCGAAATGTGGACCCACTATGACTAAGCACCCATTTAAAAATCAGAAGCGGGCCGGTTCAAAAGGACAACCCAGTAATTAGAATGGCTTTATCGCTGCCCAGTGTGAGCTTGGCAAATACTGATGAGCACAGGAAGAATGTATGAATAGGCTTGGACCTGGATTGAATATGCCTTTTGTTTGCTGGGCCTGAGGAGACCCTTTCCCAATAACAACATTCCTGTCCATCCACGACCTGCGTAACCACACTTTTGTAAAGTTATGGCCCATAGTCCAAAAAAAAAAAAAAAAATTAAAAAAAAAGATAAAATTAATAAAATAAAATAAAAAAAAGAGCTTTAGCATTTCAAAAATGGGAAATATTGTTATAGAGTTTCTCTTAAATGTTATATCTGAAAAGAAGGAAAACAGTTCTGTAATCAACGGTTTTGTAATCAATGGAGCACTTTTATAGATGTATTTACTGTCGATTTATACCACTCAAAATTGTCCTAACACCTGTTGAAAATTGTGATGGAATGTAACATTGTATAATCTAATTAACAAAGAAGTTTGTTCCGTTTCCATTTGGATGAAGAAATGTAAAGCTTTGGAGTTGTGTTGTTTTTAAAAGTGCAATGGTTGTAATTTATTTGCGGTTATTGTGTTCACAGACGGAGCGTTTAAATCAGCGAGCGACCATGTTACTCCTAAATGTATTCATGCTCAAGTTTTGACCAAGAGAGTCTTGTGGCGGGACTATTTTGTATTATTAGCAGACAACATGTTTAGGTGAGGCTCATACTTTTTCTCAGGATTCTGGCATATTTTGATTGTAGCTATATTTATATAGTGTGTAGCTTTTACAGCATAGCACCTCTCATAGCACTGTCAAATGCATGATTTCTGTGATGCAATAAATGATAAATCTGGCCATAACTGTGTACCATTAAACACCATTATGCTTTCACAGAACCTTATTTTGTGTTTGTAATTGTTTATTGTCTCCTGGTATTGAAATGAGTTTGCAATAAATCATTATAAAAACATAAAATCAAGGTCAAAGACTGGTAAGACATCTAACAATATACATCAATTGCTGCGGGTATAAAGGAGTTTTATCAACTTCATTTTTTAGATGTGATAATAAAGGCTGTTAGAGTCTGGAAATTTTTGCAGTCTGTATTTATGGCAGCTTCAGTACCTCTTATTAATATTTAATCAATGTTGGCTAATAATCCCTATTGGTTCACAGAGTCAAATTACAGTATAGAACAGTAATTGCAGGAATATGGCAGCTTATTAAGCGATAAGACCAGGCAAGCAAACTAGTGTGTTTCTCCATCTGTACTTTGGTTCAAAGGAATTATAGACAGGTCATTACCTTGACTGGAATTGTCTTAATGCTGCACTGATAACAGCATAAAGTACCAGACACACACACACACACACACACACACACACACACACACACACACACACGCACACACACACACACACACACACACACACACACTCCTTTTTGGTAAGTTTTTAAAATGACTGGTCTTCATTTAGTGTTGTAGGCCTTGTGGGTGGGTGTGCAGCTGGGTGATACTTGGGATCAGACTGGCTACAGGGCACCCGTGTGTTTTGCATAATGTGTACTGCTACAATCTGAAAAAAAAAAAAAAAAAAAAGTACCAGACACATATCTGTCTGATGTCTGGGCCAGCTGGCATCTCCTTGGAAAGCAAACAAGTCTGCTTACTGTGTCATAGTCGTATGTATTAGTGAATGATTGTGAAAGACACACAAGGTACACCTGTCCTTGTGTGTGTGTGTGTGTGTGTGTGTGTCAGATGCACACATCCAGCTTGACTGTTGCAAAAGTTGATCAAATAAGAGTAAATGCACATTTGTCTTTCTTTCATATTAAAGGGTGTCAACTTCAACTGTCTTTGCCTCTTCCCATTACATCTTAATTACTGTTTTTGTGTCGTTCATTTATGTGAAAAAAGGGGAAAATAGGTGATGTAGTCTGAAGTCATTTTAGTGACAGTTTGTCGAACATCCAGCCTTCTTATCACTAGTGACAAAAAAGGACAGTTTGGTCAAACAAAACATACGTCACTGGTCACATTTCATCAATACTTGCCTTTACCAAAAGAACACAGTGTATTGGGTAGGTGAGCTTGTCCTCACGTTTTCTCTGTGCTCGGTCAACACGGGATGGCCTTCAGCCAGTGTTATATAATAAAGTAACAGCCTTGATTGCTGTCATAAAGTGCCTTTGTCTTAATCTGATGACAGATAGCGATATTTGATTCATCAATTGAGCCATCATGGGACAGCCTATGAGTGATTATTCCTTCACTAAAACAAGAAGAAGCAGAGCCAGAGGGTTGATGGGTGTTGATTCATTGACAGGATGTTGAGCTTCCTCTGCAGATGCAGACTATAGATTAGGTCCCGGAGTGATTTCATCTGTATGCATGGATCGACCACCGCAGTCGCTTTACTTATGATTGTAACAGGGGACTCTTATGAGCCATGTCACTGTACTCTTTATCAGTATCAGTATATATATGTGTGTGTTTATATATTTCACAGTGAAATTTGTAAGCTTCTGGCTTCAGGTCTTAACAGTGCACACAGTTTTCAGAGGCTGCTGACTGCTTTCAGAAATATGTAATACATGTTTTGGTGATGATGATTGTGGTTGATGCTTTAAAATTGCTACCCTTGTGTTTTGCTGCATTTAATTATTTATTTGCGGTTGCCAGCTGGTGCAATTGTAAAAAAGACATTCATTGTTCCTCGACTGGGTGGGACCAGGGTGAGCTTCAAAGCACTGGCTTGCACTTCATTGAAAATATCACAATTACTGCACTTGACTATTTTTTAGTTGATCTGTTTTTTCAGTGACTGTCATGAGCAAATGAAATGTTCATGTGCAGCCTATTCCTTTCAGTTAGTTGCTGTTTCAATGCATGGAGGATTTGGTGCCACTGGAACTCAGGCAGTGAACAGATGCAGTCAGACCTCTTTTAAATACGCACACACTGATAACATAATTCACCCATTTATGTGACATTACAAATTGTATTTTGGGCTATTTTCCATTTGGTGGTTCCTTTGCTTTTCTTCATTTGACTTGTATTTATTGTTTGAATGCACTGACTGTCATTTTTGAAAGAATGACATTTTTTTGTGTTGATGTTGATCTTGGGTGATATCTTGTGGTCCCAGGTTTGGCATGCAGCAGCAGTGATCCACTGATCATTCATTGGATCCACAGATTCCATTGAGAAATGGTGAAAGTGTGTCAGTTTTCTCATGATGTTTCTTTTGTCTCCCCTTGGAGCTGTTTCACTTCATTGCCTTATTCTCACCACTAACAAACTGTTGTCTCCATGTCTGTGGAGCAGCTGTAGTTATGACAGAGATCATAAAATGTGACAGCAATTCTCACACAGTTACCTCAACCCTTTACTTTTGTCCTGGCAGTGCTGAGACTGAAAGTACAAAGTAGAGTCTGGGAATGTGTCCTGTGATGATAACAATACGCCAGTCTTGTAGAATCTTCTATGACACCGAAAGAAGCGGAAGAGCTTTGATAATTTACTTGTCAAAGCATTTTCAGTCCATTGATAGTGAAACACTCATTAATACAGCGAATAGCATAGATTATGCTGTAGTGTCAACATTGGGAGGCTTGACAGCCAATTGTTCTATTACATATGAGTCACAAAGCCCTTGCTCTGCACCTTTAGGGCCTTTTATGGCTTTTCAAATCATATTATTAGCTCAAATTACATTATATTAAATTATATAGATTTTTCAAATATTTAAGATTAAAAGGTAAGGTCACTCAAAACACAAACCAAAGCTGAACATTTCCACACTGACCTCCACAAGCATCAGAGTCATTCATCCCTCATACAGAGGTCAAGACATGGAAAAAGAAACAGGACATTGCTAAATGTCCTGTTCTTTAAAATTGCAGGAAAACATTAAGATCACAACTACCATGTGTGCAAACCATTAAATGACGATGTCACTTCCTCAGTGTTTACATAGACAAGCCCTTAACCCCAACCTGTAAGTTCTGTTTTGACATTTGACAACGTTAGCTTCACTTTCACTCGCATTGTTACCAGTAAATGATGAAACATTGTGTAACAGTAACAAAAATAGAGAAGTACGGTGGGCAACAAGGGCAAATGTGCTGCAAAAGCCCAAAATATTTCAACAAAGAATGTGCTGCAAAAAGCCACAACAAATATATTTAAATATATTAAAAGCAACCGAGCTATAAATACAGAAATGATGCAAAGTTTAAAACACACAAGTTCTGAAAACAAATGCGAGAGAAACACGCTGCATTTCCAGACAACACAACAGGAGCACTCCAGGCCTGTAGGGGCAGCGTGAAGAGGAACAGCTTGATTTGTGATGCGGGACAGATCAGATGAAAGAGCATTTGTTTTTGATGCAGAACGACAAGTGTTGATTTGTTCTAAAATTGTAAAAGACTAAGGCCAAATGTGAAAAAGAGGTCATACCTTTTCATGTCTTGTCACCTCTTTACTCCACTTTTCTTCCCCCATCAAAGACAGAACTGGAGCGCTTCCGTTGTGTTGTCTGGAAATGCAGTTTTCCTCTTGCATTTGTGTGTGTGTGTGTTTTAGACTTTGCATTGTTTCTGTATTTGCAGCATGGTTGCTTTTAATGTATTTGCTTTGGCTTTCTGTAGCACATTTCTGTTGTTGTATTTGTTATGGACTTCCGTACGTGTTTTCCAGTTGGCATCATTTCTGGCTCTGCAGCATGTTTCTCCTACTGGAAATGTTTTGGGCTTTTGCAGCACGTTTGCCCTTACTGGCCACCATAGAAGAGTCAGCAAAACAAACAAAAGCTCAAATAGCAATGTACATTATACAGCAATATCTATCTGAGGGTTGCTAACATTAGCTATTTTAAGCTAGCAGTCATGCCAGACGAAGTGAGGCTGTAGAAAAAAAATGGGGAAAAAAATTGGAAAAACTGAAAAGTGAATTGTGCAGTTCAGTTAATTTCATTTCAACTGTAAAAAATGTGATTTTTCTTTCAAAGAGTTAAATGCTTGTGCTTTAAATTTAGTGAATGTATATATATATATATATTAAAAAAAAAGACTGAATGACTGGGATGCTGCGGTGGGACGTGCCTTGAATAAATGTGACGCATAGTTTTACTTGATTCCACTAAAGGAAAACTTCCACCCAGAGCAAAGGTGACCCAGCAACCGTACATAAACTGTGAAATTGATTTATATGATGCTCTCAAACATCACGGACAGCTGTCACACACTGTCCCAGGACAACAGATTTCAACCCCGGCTGACGAACACTCAACATGCAAATACAGAACAACAGCTAAGAAACTGTTCTAAAGTCACTCTTGTTCTTTCCCATTTCATCCACACTCAGCCTTCCACAGCTGGAGGGGTATTCTCTGCATCAGTAACATTATCTGCAAAACAGATATCTGAAGAAATGCTACTACAAGACAACCAGAAGAAGAAAAGATTAGGCTGCACTGAGAAGACATTTCAAATGAAACGCTTCATGCACTGCATGTCAAACTGGCACAGAGCTGTACTTTTGGCTTTCAGTGCTGTTTGGTGCTGATGTGTAATGGAAAACATTCATACAGCAAAAGAACACTCTGTCCTACTCCAGCCCACAAAAATCACACTTTGGTCCCACTTCTTTGTCTCTCAGTGCACAGGACCAAGAGAGACTGTAAACAGTTTTGATCCAATTTAGGAAGCTTACATGCTCCAGAAAAAGTTTCCAGTGTCCGCATGTAGGAACCTAGCAGACAGAGTGTAGGGCAACACAAGCAGCACTGAGGACAAACATGAAAACAGGGTTTGTGTCACAGCACATTGATCTTATTGGTCAATATTAACTTTAGTATTAGTTCTCAGTCCTGCACGTGTTCACGGCACAAACAGGGCATATTAAAGCTTACTGAAAATTCAAGATCTTAAGTTCAGAGCTAAATTGGGGCAATGCCACAGTTCATAATCCACTGTGATGGTGCACTTTGGATTGGCGGTCAACAGCTTTTTGAAGCCTTTGGAGCTCAGAAATACAACCTGAAACTACTAACATGTTTATTTTAAAAAAAAAACAACAACAACAATATGTTTTAGGACAGTGCCAAATATCAACAACACAGAATTCAACATCATAAAAGACTGAGGTTTGATGCATTCTCACATGAAACATGATCACTGCAGGAGGAACTTAATCTGTGGATGTAAATTTAGACTTGATTGAGGTGGGGTTAGCTTGAAAATGCAAACATCTGCCACACTTTACTGAATGACACAGTTTAACTGTACATGAGCCCAAGCACAACATGGGTTTTCAAAAAAAAAACAAAAAAACAAACAGATGCTTTACAGAAAAAAAGTAAAATGTAAATACAAAAATATACATCGCACAGCATTTTTTTACTCATTTGTCTCAATCAGATTTCATTTCATAGGAACTTCAGCTCTACCTCTGCTTTGACTTCAATAAAAAAAAGGTAAATTGACTCGTCATTCTCTCCCTAAAATGAAACAAATGAGATCGAAGAATGTAGAAAATCTACATTAAAGACGTTGCTAAAGTGAACAATCTTAAGAAGCAACAAAAAGCTCTTGGCACTGTGAACACACACAAAGAGACAGGCTGTCATATTTCTCTGGTCAGCTGGTCAAATGGATTCATTATCTGACTGCCCTCCCAGACTGCCCACAGACCTGATCCGCTCCGTCCCGGGATAGTCTGACCCGTCTGACTCTGACTGACCTGCTGTCACTCGGGTTCCCTTTCCCTTGTTCCTTGACTCTTCTGATCCAACAGACTCTGCCTTGTCACTTAAAATGTCACTAACGCTTGATCTTCCAGACAATCCACTGTGGGACCCGTTGCTTCTGTGAGAGTTACTGTTGCTCTTGGGGTGGCTTGGTTGAGTCTGAAAAGTTTCACCAAAGTAAACCTTATCAAGGGATTTCTGGCTATGGAAACTGTGTTCAGAACCTGAGTCGTGCCGGCTAACAAGCTTTGAATACCGTTCTGATTCCCTTTCTCCACCTGCATCATGGTCTACTGCAAGTCCAGAGGCCTGACTGAAGGTCACATCTAACAGCCTGCCTTCATGCAAGGACCTACTAACAGAGGACAGAGATCTGGGAGTGGAGATGTCAGGCCGTCTACCAGGGGGAGCAGACAGGACGCTGCCTACCTAAGAACACAAATTGAAGGCTTTGATGAGAAAAATATCAGAGTAGCAGACAAATCATTAAATGAACAAGAACTTGGAGGAGAGAACTTAGTGGCATCAAAATATAAATTCCCAAATTTGACATACACAAGGTCAAGTTAGTCCTAATTCCCACTTGATGCAGTTCAGCAGCATTACAGCAGCATGCAACATGTGCATATGTGGCATCATAAGGTCAAGTAGACTCACTGCGCCTCTGTTTAAATGCATGCTACGAACTACATGCAAACATGAAACAAGCAGGTACAATCACATTGCATTGGCCATCAGCACAAACAATTACCAAATATTCTTTTATTACCCTTGCCATCGACAACGCATCCGTCTTCGCCTGAATATCCCGAGACTCCCCTCTTGTCAGTAATGCTGCACCACCCATCAGCGGCCCCATTGTAGACGATAGCTGAGGCGTTCCCAGAGGCTGGAAATCTGACTTGTCAATTCCAGCCACTGAAGCTAGCTGACCAAGGCTACAACAAAAAAAGAGATGAAATCCATTAAAATGAGAGTTGGCACATGCATTCCATTCATGACGCATAAGCCAAAACAATGTAAGATAGTGAAATGCTAAGTGTTAACAAATTCTACCTTAGATATACATTGTCTTTTTTCCACAGCAAATGTAAATAATCTGCTACATCCATTTAGATGAATGACTTCTGGCATCCACTACTTTACAAAGATTTTTTATTCTGTGGACTTCCTCCTTTAACATGCTTTCAAAAAGTAGCCAGGATGAGAGGTGTGCTACAGACAGCACGGACCCTAGTTTGATTCTTTCCACTGGACACAAGGATAAAAGAGTAACCATGAGGAATGAGTGACTCAGAGTAGTTGGATTGGAGAAAAAAAAGAAAAAGCACCCCCAAAGAGCTGACTGTAGGGTGGTTATGTTAATGAAGATAATCCATAAATAGAGCTATCGACTGCTGATGCAAAGTAAATGCAGGGAACAATGATGGCAGCAAGTCAGATCTAATCCATGTTGAAGAACAACACTGGGTGGCTTTTGGTCCCCACCTATGACCGGCTACACTTTATGGACCTGGTTTCATAACAACTCAGCATCCTTTAACTGGTCTTGAATATGACTCAAGTCAGACAGGCAAAGAAATAACTTCAAAGCAAAAGAAGATTTATGACAGATATAAAAGGTTCAAATAAATTGGTGGTTCTTTCATATTGAAAGGAATCGTCTCATACTGAAAGTCTTTTGAGCAGGGCACCACCTCAGGTTTCCAAACACCGGAACAAACTGACTTCTCATTGAAGAGTTTCTCAGACTGAAAAAGAAATCTCACATGGCACTTACTGTAAAATGCCATCTTACAGGAAGCCACAAAGCCACCTTAGCTTAAGTCACATGACAGTATATTTGCACATCAATTACACAACTTGATGTACTTTTCCACACCTAAACAAATTTCATGATGCATTGATAACAGGAGAAAATTGATTAATCAAGTAGTTGATCAGCCAGTGTTAAAGATGCATGCAGCTATGCTTGTCCACAAAAGAGACGATAGACTCCAAAACAAACACACAGAAACAAAGCCTTGATAGCACATACTTGGCTTGTCTGAGCTTCTATACAAGCCTGATTCCAAAAAAGTTGTGACATTGTGTAAACCATCAATAAAACAGAATGTTATAATTTGCTAATCCTTTCTGACATACGCTGAATAGATAACAGTACAAAGACAATAGATTTAATGGGATTTTTGTGAATATATGATTATTCTGAATTTGATGCAGCATCACATTTCAAACAAGTTGGGACAGGAGCAACTAAAGAAAGTTGTGCAATGCTCCAGAAACACTTGTTTGGATCATTCCACAGGTAAACAGGTTGATTGGTAACAGGTGATAGTATCAAGATTGGGGACGAAAGGGGCATCCTGGAAAAACTCACAAGCAAGGATGGAGCGAGGTTCACCACTTTGTAAACATGTGATTGTATAAAGGAGATTAATACATGGGCTCCGGAACACTTTGTGAAACTGTTGTCAGTAAACACAGTTCATTTGCAAATGAAAGCTCTTTGAGGCTAATTTGTGACAGTGAGCTGTATATAAAATTGACTTGATATACAACATTAAGGTTTCGTTTTGAGAACATATGACAAGGGGACACATTAAGAGTTACGTAAATGAAAACAACTTCCTGTGGAGATTCTGTCAGAATGAAACTCTATGATGATCCAGGGTGTGGAACTCATTCCAAGGTGGCGCAAAGACAGTGTACCTCAGACAACGATGGAAAGAACAGAGTGACCAGAGCCACATAATGAAACTGAAAGCTCCTTTGTCAAATTAAGACTTTGTTTAAGGCACACAGACCCAGAGCCACCCGGCACAGTCCAAGTCAAAAGAGAGACGCTGTACTGGCCAGTTTTAAGAATACCCACCCAGCATCCTTGAGGAGATCCAGAAAAGCATGGAACTTGCTAAATGAGCTCTCAATACTCTCGAGCACTGCCTCATCTTCAAGGGCACTGATAGCAGGTGGTGCTGATGCAGAGCCAGTGGCTGCAAGTGCCTCTGACAGGGAGAGGTTGGTGTTCCGAAGACGGGCATTCTCCAACTCATACTGAATAGAAATAAGAAAAAGAATCAATAAAGGGGCATCTTGAAGCCAGTTTGTTCATTTACATCCAGGTGTTTGAAAAGCATCTATTACTGACTGCTGGTTTTGAGACATTGCATGATTTAACTTTCTTCAAAGGAGCTTTCTCACAGTTTCAGACTGAATAATGAACACTTCATTTGGAGTTATAGCCACTGTAATTATCCAACTTCAGTGTGGCTAACTGATCCTCCAACTATATAATGTTAGTGTGGACTACAGCTCCTGCTGTGTCATGACATAAAGTCTGGTCACTGGCAAGATCTCTGAAATGAAGGCTATTACAGTGTCCACAAACTTCACGTTCCAGGGTGTATCTCTCAGCTTGTTCCAGCTGGTAATTGCTGCACAGAAAAGTTTCAGCAGAGAAAAACGGAAAAAACAACAAACAAGTTTTTTTGAGATGTCACCTCCATGAGCCTTGACTCAGCTTTCAGTCTGGCCCTGCGTTCCTCCGCCAGCCTCAGACGACACTCTCTTAGCTCCATCTGCAGGGCACGAGAGGAGAACACACACATGCATACACACAGCAGGCTCAGGGCGCTTCAAAGTAAACCGACACAGTGCAAAAACATCACCTTTGTCTTCTCTGAAAAACTTTCAAAGCTTTGAATCTAGCCTGATGTGACTAACCTGCAGATGTTCAAACTGCCGTCCAGTGATCCTGTCCTGGAGATGAAGAGAAGATGGTCTCTGCTCCACCTCCACCACCACTTCTTCCTCTTCCTCACCCTCCTCTCCCTCTGAATCTGACTCCACACTAACCTTCACAGTAGCTGCACCCTAATGAGAACCATGTAATTCAACAGATGATGTTTCTTGCACAATGAGAGCATCCTTGACAGGGTTCTGAACCATTTTTGACCCCAGAAAGTCTCTAGCAAATACACAAATGATTTGAAATTAACCCACATTGGCTGAGGCAGTGCTGCAGTGATGCACTTTACATAAACAAAAGAAAACTCACCTGAAAGCTTTGATCCATCACACTGACTCCAGGAGGCATACCTCTGAAACAAAGGCATCCAACATAATATTAGTCTGTGATTCACTGTAGCACCATCAGAGTGATACCTGATGAGTGGTCTGTAAATGTAAGTAACTGTACAAGCATTTTAAATAAATTCTATTCTATTGTGGTTGGTTGAGAAGACATTTTATAAATGTAGCCAAAAACTGAACACCAAAATTTCAATTCAGATTAAACCCAAAAAACACAATCTAATCTGATCATTTTGTTCTATCAATGTTTTAGAATAATAAACGGGATGTGTTAAATTTATCAATGGAATACAGCATCTTTTTTTTCTCTTTTCTTTTTTTAAATAAAAGTATATTGGTTTGCCAACAACTCCTCACCTCTGGCGTCCAGCTCGTGCTGCTGCACGCCAAGGCACATTACAGGAGCAGGAATAGGGCTTCTGTGTGTGAGCAACGGTTGAACTTCGCGCTCCAGGAGATGATCCTTTACGAGGGGCTGCACCAGAAAGAGAGCAATGTTAAGAACTGGGAATTCACAAACAGAGAGGCTGAAGTCCCAAGGAGTTTTTCTGGGAGCATTGGCAACTGGGCAAGAATGCAAGGGGCCTCTGGTATTAAGGGAGTGATATACTGTGGGGATCCATGAGGTGCTTTACAGTTTAAAAAAGCAAAATTTAAACATCACAAACAGAAGAGAATAAAGGTTGTCAAGCCCAGCTGAAGATAATTTTAGCTACTGTACCAGTTATGAGACAGCATGGCACTCTTCATCTTTTGCCTCTGGTATTTAGCACAGTCCAAACCACAAGTATTCAAAAGTGCTGACTTTGGTGCGGATTTATAAAATTCTTTCATATAAATGAAGGGTAGACTTGGTAAATCATTTTTAACATTCTACTAAAGACATCTAAACTGTATTAAGTACTTAAAGACCATGTTCACGTTTCTTTTTGCACTGTTCAGCAGAGCTGTCTGGAGCAGCAAAGGGAGAACAGGATGAAAATGACTTCAGTCCTTACCAGTTCTCGAGATGACTTTAAAGCCACAAGGTAAGAAATCAGAAAGAGACAACATATCAGTAAGAGGTAATAGGTCTCGAACAGATTCAAAGAGATCCAACACTGAATGTTGAAGTTTGAGAGCCTGAAAATCTGGTTTAGGTGTTAGGAAAATTAACCTTTTTGGTCACTTACTACCACAATAGATGATCATTTTATGAGCCCAATAACGGCTGAGACAAAGCCTTTGCCAGTATTAATAAAAGGAAAAAAGATCAAATGTATTTTCTTTATGGGCTGACTGTGTGGTCACCACCACAGATATTTATCTGACAAGGGATACAATGAGGTTAACTGTTTGGAATCACAAACAGGTGCTCATGTTTAATGTAGCTTGTAGCTGTGTTTAACAGGACAAAATGTATACACATACCTATCCTGAATGTAGCTTTTCCTCTGACTGCACTGGGCAGAGTTCGCCTCATTGGACCAGATGCTCTTTGAGGCTCTGTGGCTGCAGGCTTGATCCAGCAGTACTGCAGTGCAACATAAAGGTAAAAGCCACACGCACACATTTGTATGAAGCATGCATGCAAATACACCACCACTCATTCAATTAGAATCAGATTTTTTTTTTCTCAGTCCTTGAATGATCACCTTAGCCCCACTCACCTCTGGTGACTTTCCATCAGCATTCATCAACACTTTCTCTATTATAGTTTTAATTAGGAGCTTGTCTGTAAAGGTAATAAAAATATAGTGAGCAAGGAAAAATGTTTTTTCTGGAGACAGTACAAAAACGCTACAAATTGGAAACTAGATTAGAATTAGTATGCTAACAAATACCAATTATCAGTGATGGGTCGAGACCTGAAAATCTGTAAAAAGACCTGTAAACGTCCAACTATTCCCATAAAAAGTACTACCCATCCTCACCAATAATTTATGTTATGACTTTGGTTGAGGTAGCTTCTTACCAACTAAAGGGTTACTACGAATATCCAGTACACAAAGAGTAGAATTAGTCTTCAAGGCCTCCAGCAAACGACGAGCTCCTTCACTGGACAAACCACACCGCTGTAGGTCCACAGCTGCTCAACAAGTCACAAAACAGAAACAGAAAATCTGAGCAAAAAAGGAAAACAGCAACAAAAAACAAACTCTTCTCTTTTCTCATCGTATGTCTCTCAAACCCACACACAGACTAACCTTTAACCCAGAGGTCCTCTGCCAGTTCGTGTGCCAGAGCAGCAGCACCTCGGTCCCCAATCAAAGTGTTGCAGTTCAGGGTGACACGGCGGAGACCTTCCATTCCCTCAAACTGTGGCTGTCGATACCTCAGAGACTCTGCCCATGCGGTACCGTGCCTCTGCATTCCCTGATGCTGAGAGAAAATGTGTTCTTTTACTACTACAGTCGATAGATTCCATGACACAAAGTCTTAAAAGTAACATTTCACACCTTGATGATGTTGGCCATATGCTCTGCCCCTCTCCAGGTCAGATTGCAGCCTGTAAAATCTACCGTCCTGATGCTTGTAGAATACTTAACACTTTGGCAAATGACTGAAACATATGAAAATGCAGTAATGAAGACAGCATGCTCACACACTAAAATCTTGTGAAGGTTTTCTGAATAATAACAGGAAATAATACTGTGAATATGCATACCTTCTAAGCCCTCATCAGTGATTGGACAGTTAGCCAGAGATAGGTTCTCCAAGGAAACACTTTTTGCCAAACCCTGCAATGGAAAATTATTATTATCTTTCATTATCAAGTTTCACCCTTAAACAGAACAGCTCTTTGAATCAATATTCACCCAGCATTCACCCATCACAGTTCCAAAAGTTATGTTTACTCTTCCAAGTATTCACCGTAGTTTACAGTAAAGAAGCCTATTTCTCAACACTCACGGCTCAGAAATTGATTCCAGCAACAGGGAGTGAAAAGTAGGGAGTAAATACAAATGAGCCTCTGATTCTGTACCAGTCTCTCTGAATAACTTGATAAAAGAAAGACAATAATAGCTAAAATGTCACTTGTATCCTGGGTTTGTTTCTACCTTTGTCAAGGTGATGAGGTCCCTCTCTCTCAGTGGAAGTCCATTAAGCTGCAGAGTCTTGAGGTTAGGAGAGACAGTCAGACACTCTCTGAGGGCCTTGCACAACTTAAATGTCATGTCCTTAGAGCGAATGGCTGGGATCTTCTTCCTGAAGCTAGACTTATAGTACCTTCTATCTGAAATTGGTTGTGATATGATTAATGTGCATAAAGTCATTAAAGTTTTATTTAACTCACACACTGTATATACATAACACAATTAACAGGGCATATGAACTGTTTCTTTCCACTCTTACTTTATATTATATCTTACTGTATATTTTCTGCCTTACCTGCATCTCCAGATACCCGACTAGCTTGGTATGTGCTACTTATTGCAATGTGGTGCAGGTGTTTGTTGATGCAGATAGAGTTGAGAATGGGTGGCCAGTCTGTGAGTTTGACCCTGTCTCCATTAAAGTCCAGCATCCCTTTGTCAAGGTTCATCTTAACAGCAGGGACAGGGACTGATTCCTGTCTGGCACAGGCAAAGTCATAGTATGCCATAAAGTCCTGGGCACCGCGCTGCCGAATGTGAGCACTGTCTTGAACCATCTTTGACCTAGGGACAAAACAAGACCAAATGTATATCTCAGTCATTTTGTTTTCATATATTAAATGGCTGCCTCAATCAAATTTTTGATTTCAGCTATTTTAAAAATGTATTTGCATATTAATCAGTGTCTTTTGAATAGATTACATACAGCATTAATTTATTGCAGAGTTCATTACAAGCGATCCTCCGTGCAGCATTTTTTTTGGGTCCTTCACAGTAAGCTTTGATCCAACACATCTGTATTTATTCTTTATAGTGCGCAAAAACTTTGTAACAGTTGTAATTTAAGATTACAATTCATTTGGTCTTGGGTAACAATACTTCTTAGGCAACTTTCAGCAACTTGTGACATGTCAGACTGTGAAAAGTTACTAGTATACTGCCATTTCCAAAGGTTTCTCTGATTATACATTTTGATATATACATCTGATATCAGAAACAGGTGGTCAGTACTGAATAGTTCTGTCTGTAGAGCAAACACATCACCTGTCAACCAATCAGCCTTTCCTCCGAAAGTTAGCTGACTTGCCGTTTAACCATAACGGGGCACAGATTTCGGTGTAACACCTGAACGTCGAAGTCGAACCTTACAGTAACTGAAAAGCTATAAGACAGCATGGCTAGCGAGCATGATTAGAAACTAGCTAAACTGAAAGTGAACCATTTAAGCCATGTTCTATGCTACATCGGTGTCGTCGGTGGTAACTTTAGTTCAGCCAGCGGCGTTAGCAAGCTAAGCTCCTAGCAACCGGCGGTAGTGAATGAGAATGTGACGCTCTGGTGCTGCTGACAAGCCGTCAACAGCCTCGTTTTAGCTGTACTTTCGTGCATTATTAATTAACTGTATAAACATAAAACAACTTCATATACCTCCCACATATAACTGAAGGCTATATCGTCGTGGCACTGTTCTCTCGGTTTTTCTTGACCACTGTTTATCAACTCCTGTAGTACGTTTCTGTTGGCGACGATAACAACCGCTCAAAAGTGGCGCTGTTGTGCTGGCAAAGCCTCGCCCACTTCTCTTCCTCACTGCCGTCCGTGTGAGTGCATCCACCGGCCTGCTGCCACCTACCGAGGCGGAGACGCAATTACATTCCCTAATTATCATAGAGGACGGGGAGTGGGGTGTCCTGTGGTGAATATGTTGGGTTTAAAATTCACACAGGACCGGCTCCAGACAACATGGGGGCTTAAACAAGATTTTCTACAAGGACCGTTTTAGACCACCTAACTGTGTCAGTGTCTGTTGTCACTCTGACGGCTAACAGTGAACAAAAGGCAAACAAAAGGTTTTCAAATAAAAATGTGTAACCATCTAGCCGGATTTTTTCTAATATTTTCATTTTTATTCCCATTGTTATTTTAATTAAGTGTTATATTTGGCAGAAACAGTTACATAAAAAGAATAAATAACAAACTATGCTTGCCAAACAACCAGGAGATGTACAGCTGCTGACCCCTCGTGACAACAAACCATGCACAGAAATTGGATCCCGTCCTTTTCTGACAGCTATTTGAAGGAAGTCCTCTCAGCTGCCCAACGGGAGGCGCTCGTCTGCCACTGCGGTGCCACTGAGAAACATCGCCCTGCAAACCCTTCCCACCCCGTCTGGAACTGCGGGGGCGCTCCGGCTCTGCAGGTCGATGATGTTGGTTCTACTGCGGTGGTGTGAATTCACAGAAATGCATTTGTAGATGGCAAGAAACCGTATAACTCATTTTATATGCTAAATAGATTCTTGATTAAACAGTACAGACATCAGTTATTTTGATGGAGATATACAGTATCTTCTGGAAGAACACAGAAACTAACAAGGCCAGATACTGAGTAAGTGCTATTGATAAAAGTACAGTCCTAATTAATGGGGCAAACTGGCCTATTGTCATTATCAACTTTCAGTAGAACCATGGTATCCTGGTGACATGATATTATTCTACATCATCATTCTCTATTATTTTATGTACACTACTGGACCTAGATATAACTTTTAGTCCAATGTCTTTCATTCATCATTCAATTTAATTTCTCTGATTTTGGAGTTATTTGTCTTAGAATTTCCAAACAGGATATCACAAAGCCGTCTCTTCTCTTCTCTTCTCTTCTCTTCTCTTCTCTTCTCTTCTCTTCTCTGTTGTCTAAATGTTATTATACAACAACAATAAACCAAGTTTGGTTTAAGCAATTAACAAAACATGAACAAAGTACGTTGCTTTTAATCTCATTGTGTTAAATGTGATTTACAGTCTCAGACCCGATTGACCCAGTACATTATCAGTTCCCTTATTCTTTGGCTGGGACCATTTCAAATTTAACAGATACTCAAAAAGCATCACAATCACTTAGCACATTTTAAATGTGTTAAGGTTTTGTAAATTGTTTGTTACAAGGCAATGCATTTTTCTTTTTTCAATATCTTCATTATTGCGTAAGCTTTTTCGCTGTCAGCACTTAGTTTAGGAGGTGCATTTGGGTCCCGCAACAAAGTCATACAAAATTTTGGGTGTGTGACATGTTATGGGATAAATAAGGTCACAGCACGTGTTAAAATCATTACAGAAGTTCGTTCTACTTGTAATGGGCGTCACATCATTTATTTTCATATCACTTTAATAAACGACTCGTGTAATGGGGTGCAGATAATCGGTAATATCGCCTTAAACAGAGTCCTGACAGTGGTTTAGGGGTGTCGTGATCATGGTCGGGACCATTCCCATCGTTTTTCCTGTCTAACCTTTACGCAACACGACAACGCCCTCTCCCCTGCGCTAAACGGGTTAGTCGAAGCCCATTGGTCAGTGCAGGCGTCAATCAAACGCCTGGCTCGTTCTGTTCCAGTAATCCCAACCTATTCTGGAGTCATTGGGAATGCTGTAGCAACCTAACACGGGTCGGGATTTTTAAGAAACTGGATTATTGGATATATATAACCAAAACAACACTGAAAAGGACTTTTTACCACACCAGAGGTAATTTTGGTGTTATTTGTGAACTCATAATAACGTTTTAAGGTCAGTTCGTAAACGGCGTAGACGTTAGCGACTGTAGCTAGCAGTGTTTTTCCAAACATCAGTGGCCTGTCTGCGTGTGTGGTGGTGGGTGCTGCCTGCTAAGTCAACGCTAAATGTATTTAAAATGACACTTAACTCATCTTGTCTAATTTAAGTACACTGTCTCTGTCGATATTTTTTTATTCTTAAAAGTAACTGCTACATTTCTAGAGAGTAATAACCATCTGTCCGTTGTTTACGATAAGGCTTGTACCCATCATGCTGCCCATTTGCTAATGCTAATGATGCAAACCGTCCTGGGATGATGCATTTTGCGAAATCTGCTGTATTAACCACTTCACAATCAATCGATAGCCATTACACATGACTATCTACTAGGTGTTGAGTGAGCAAACACATGGTTATTCTTATTTTTCTGTACTGGGAACCCCAAATGTGTGATGTACAGTATGATAACGTGTATTTCGTCATCATGTCTGTTTTGCTCACAGATTGGAGAGAGTCAGAACAACTAAACTTGAATGATGATTTCTTAATATTTTGATGACCCAGCCAATGTGCTAATAACAGGATGCATTCCACGGCAAACGCTGTTTGTTATTTTCCTCTCTCCACATGCATATAGTGACAGAAACCTGGGTTTAGGTCACGTAATAACGCACCCTATTTGCAACTCTTAGAGGTAAAAGTTCATACTGATTATTAGAGTTTTTTGTGAGAGTGTGCAACTTAAAGAAATTGAAATACAGGAATTGTCTGAAAAGGCTACTGTTAACGTGGATTAGCAATCAGTCCTTCTCAGGTGTTACACTGATACCATCTGTACCTGCACAGGGGAGGCGAGTGACAGCTCTTAATACAGAGTTAATATTTACATGCTTTTGCATAGATGTCCAACTGATCAGTAGTAGCCTTGATACTTTTAACACTCCCTTTTAGCAGCAAAGAACAAGAGATGTGTTGTGCTGTATCCTGTTTCTGTGGAATAAAAATGATGGGGTCCTACGTGAGGATGAATTGTAAAAAACAGGGGGTCAGTTTTCATGCTATATACTGTCATCCTAGTATGACTCCATATGAGAAACTCTAAACATTAGTCACTGTAACAATCTGAATGAATAAAAGGCGCCTGCTCATACCTGGCAGGACAATGGCTGCCCTGTTAGTGTTTTTTCTCTGTTACCAGTAACTTGGCTGTGTTTGTCCTATAAAGATCAGAGTGCTTTATGTGGGCCTTGGGGTTGGACTGACTTGCTTTTGACACTCAGTCTACATGTTGAATTATCTTAAGAGAATTTAGAAGCACCTAAAAGCAAAGTGTATATTTCAAAGTGGCTTTTTACTCACTTCCTGTTTGTTCCAAGATTTACATTCATGCAGGATTACAGGGAGAGTGAAGGAAGGAAATAATGTTTGGTTGAGGTCCAAAAGCTACACACACAGAACTGAATGTCCCTGCTCCACTGAGGTCAGAGCACTGACATTTCATGCAGACACACTCATCTGTTAACTCTCTCACTAGCATCCGGTCTTCCTCTCATCCCATTTAAAGGCCAAACATAATTAGCACCAACTTTAGCTCATGTTTCAAAAAGTCACCACACTTATATCGTATACTAGAGGCACCATGTGCTTATTTCTTTGGTGGTGGTGACCATGGTATGACAGCATAATGACAGCGTTGCTGAGCGTAGGCTGAGAACAGACACACAACTTTTACAAGGGTTTGGCTTCAGCTGCCATCCCACACACTTTAAGTAAAGAGTAGTATCAGAGGTTCTGTTCTTTGTTTTACTTAAGTGGTTGTGATAGTAAGGTGCTTTAGGGTTGGTGGCTGTGTACAATGTGCATATGAATATAAAATGCTTGTTTATTTTATGAAAAACACTACAGCTTGGATAAATGAGGTTTCATTACAATCTGATGTCAATTTAGATGGTGATCAAACTGTTGTAAGCTTGTTGTAGTGTTTTCTGTGAGTAGTTTTTTTCTCTCCAAGCGGTGGTAGTTTGAAGTCATTTTGGCTTTGCCTCCAATTCATTTTTATTTTGGTCCTGCTTTGGGTTTTAGGCTAGTGGGAATAACATTCCACCTTATAATTAAGGATGTCCTTTAGACTGAAACAAGTGTTAAAATAGTTGATAGACGAAACACAAAACAGTTGTAGTATAGTGAAGTGTTCCAGCCAACACACGTACACACTCACTCCAAGCAAACACACAATTTTTCTTATGCCAGTAACTGCATGTTTTCTGACTTGCACAAACACTTAATGTCAATATGAGGGACAAATGAGGTCATTTGAGTGAATTTGGAATTCTGAGAAATGATTGCATCATAGGTGCTGTACAGTATGTTTTGTGTGCGAGTATGCAGGGATGTTTTCCATGGCTTACTCCTGCCTTACACAGCTGAATAGTCAAACAGAACAGAAGCAAAGTCCAATGTGGACAGAGGAGACAAACTCCAAATCACAGTGTTGTTTTTAAGGTGAGCCTGTTCTAAAATAAGACTACTGCAGAACTACAGATGAGGTTTGGGCTTGGTTTTTAAGTAACAACAAAATCCTTGTGGTTTTTGTAGTTTGTGGTCATATTTATTACTGCTGCAAGGACAAGGACCAGAGCCCAGCAGAGGAGTATTGATTTGTCTGTTGGTGTGCATTTGTGGCTATCAGTTTCTTGGTTAGATTTCCCAGAATCTGCAGCTGTTTTTCCCGCTTCCCATCAGTGAGTGCTCTATGTTTTTTTTTCTTCAGGGCTCAGATGGTTGTAGGTTACATTGGAGGATGTAAAATGTTTCATCGTCAAACTGAAGTTGGAAAAATATATTTTTTTTAGCATCCAGGACTATTAATACATATAAAGGCTCTTTTTATGTGGGGTCCCACGAAGCCTGCTCAGAAACCTTTTTGGTGTGGGCACATACGTGTGTGAAACCTTGACACCACACAGCTGTATTTATGTAGAGCCATGCCTCTGAATTTCATCTGGAGGTGATGTCTTTAAAGCCAGGAACACACCAGAATCCCAGCCAACTGTGGAAAGACTGGGCAGCCTACATTTGGGTCAACAAAAGCACAATCGGTCAGATCCTGTTAACCAAGTCTAAAGACAACATATTCATAATGTTTAGTGTGTTTTTTGGCTTCAGAAGTAGCTGCTGAGCATAGGCTCTGTTGCATTAACAGTGTGTTGAAGTAACAGCTGCAGGCCTCCAGTTGCTCCACTGCCTTAGAAATGCACAGTAAAATCAATTACTGCATGCAAAGCAAACCACTGGATGGATGAGATCTCAAAGTTCATCCACGTGTGCTTCATGTCTGAATTAGAGCTTTTTTAGAACCAGGTGTGAAACCACTTTAGGAGGCAGCTGTTAAACGACATCCAAGATTTGGATGTGCTACTGTGCAGTCATCTTAAGGAAAGAAAATGTCAATGAGTGATTAGCAAGATGTTCTGTGGAGATTCCTTTAGACGCAATTTAGTGGTGATACTTGATCTTTTGTGTACTTGTTTACAATACTTGTCTTCTTGTACTGAAAGCTTTTCAAAAGCCACTGTGAATGTTCTGTTATCTGACAAACACAGATCGTTTATTAATTTCAGTGTCCTCTCATTTTGTCATTGCATTTGATCCCTGGATTTGTATTATCTTTCTCTGGATCGAGTTAAAAATGAAACCAAACTAACCAGTGGTCTGGAAACATTGGGCTGGCAGTTAGATATGCAGGAGACAAAGGTGTTCCTGCCCTCCTTTCCGTAAAGTAGGCGTTCGTTTCCCTGGATTCAGTGTGTATTTGTTTGTGTAACCTTGTTGCAGGGCCATTACGAGCTTCTCTTTTTTATTTAATCAATCTCTGATTTAATTTGATTTATTTCTTTGCCAACTTATCTTTTAGCAGACAGTGATGAGTTGTGAAATCAGTTGCAGAGAAAATGTTGTCTCATTTGTTTCAGAAGGCTCGCAGTGGTCACATGATAAATCAAATGAACTTGAAAACATTGTTTTATCAAGCTACATAGCTGTTCGAGGCCTGTCTCAGCCTGTCTCGAGGGAAACTAGAAGAACTGCACTGCAGTGTTTTGCTGACGGTTAAACACACAAACAACTGAGAGTTACAGATGTGCACATGCAGGTTCATCAAGGCTGAGGCTCATAACAAAATCGTCACAGCATCTCCTTTTGTGCTTTAATCAGGCGTGTTGATTCATTTCTCTGGCATGTTTCAACAGGAGGATGACATCACTTAATGCACTGAGCTTTGACCTTGCACTCCCCACCGAGATGTTTGTGCAGATGACTGAATTTTTCTGCCTCTGTGTTGGTGACTGCCGTGACCAGAGGCATTATGTTTTCAAGGTTGAGGTCACTGTAACCTCAACTGGTGACCTGACTTGGTTGGCGGAAGCATACAGGGGGGATATGGAAGTTGTAGTTTTCAGTATGCCAGTCTGAAACACCTTGTATCTTATCGAGGCTATTTGAATCCCCATTATTGCGCTAGTGTTGCATTATTACTAATGTGGTTTTGTTGAATCCATCTTTGCGTAATTATTGCATTGCAAGTGTTTGACCATATTCTTAATTAGGACTGCAACTAACTATTAATGATTTCATTAATCCCTTGTCAGAAAGTAATAAAAAAAATACCTGTCACAATTACTTTCCTAAAGCCCAAAGTGGTGTCTTTAAGTTGCTTTTAAATTTACTGAGTGAACAGTAGTGTGGCCCATCGCTTGTTTATTCCATAACCCTGGTATGGAGCATGAAATATAAAAGTACAAGCATGTGGTTGTGGGAGTTCAGCTTTCTGCCTAAAGCTATATTGACAGTAGAAATTAATACACTGTGGCCTTCCAGTCAGTATAAAACAGGTTGTCCTGGTGGATAAATATTTCCCTGGAAAAAATAGTTCCACGTATTTCCGCTGAACCTTCATTGCTTCCAGCTTCCCATTCTCTTGCTTTGAGCTTTTGCAGCACCGTGTACTTTTATGTTTATGCATGTTTGGCTGTGTATATCTCACTGAAGTAATAGCGAAACTGAAATGATTCTGAAAATAGTAGTAACATGTAAGGCAATGTATAACACCAAATAAACACAGAGCAATCCCAAGTGTGTTACACAAGGCATCCTGTATGCATTCAGTATGCTGAACTCTCAGCTTTGTCCCCAGCTTGACTCTCTCTATCTGTCTGATCACCATCTGGTTGTGTATACAGTAGTAGCATTGTTAGTAGATAAGCAGCAAAACCAAGCCTTCATCATTCAAAAACTACACAAGAAGTTGAGAAGAGGGCAGGTGAACTGGCTGAGCAACAAGCTTTATACAAACAGCAGTTTCTGACTTGAGAGTTTCCACATCTAGACTGAAAGCAGCTGCCTGAGGGGCGTGTTTTCTTGTCTCGATGTCAAAATTTGGATTTCCTGGCAGTGGTGCTTTGGGCTTTGGCCTGCATTCTTGCAACAATTTTGGTTGGCAAGGAGTTATCGGAAAAATTCAAAAAGGTGCAACAGATTGCAGCTCCTCCCCAGAACCGAGCAGTGACAGGCGCGAACCAGCTCGATCTCGAGACATTTTATGAAATTACAGCGCATGCCAGAATAATTCATAAATAAGGACATCATGTTTGCATGACTCCAACTTCACAGTTTTGCAACAGTTGCCCTCAGCTTCGACTGCTGCTGTCAACAACACCTTCATAGTTGCAGTATAAACCAGCACTGCGTGTTGACAGTCAGGGAGTTTTATTTCAACAAAATGGCTTTCCCAGTTTGCTAACAAATTCTAACTTTCTCACCATTAATTTGGTTGAATTTCCTTGCAGTGTAGGTGTTATGTTTCTTTTTTTTTTTTTGTCATGTTCATGTTTAGCAGATCTCTGTTGTATTTATTATACATTTACGGTTTTCCCTCCTCTGCTGTCCTTTCCCACAGGCCACCCTCTGTCTATGTCCCGCCTCTCAGGATGTCCAGAATGTTGTTGCTGTAGTGGAGAGGACAACCACCTTCAGATCTGCAGACAGGGACACGGCCAGTCGATCACCATGCCTCGTTTAAGCGTCAGTCTCAGCTCAAAGCCTAACTGTAGCCCGGTCTGGCTCATCTGCATGCTCCTGGGCCTCTCGGTTCTACACACTCATGCCAAAGATGGTAAGACATCAAGGGATAGTTCCACCCTCTGATAAATCAATAATCTGCAATGCTCAACGCGCACAATGTTGCATATTGATGCAGGTCCATATGGAAAGGTCTTCTGTTTGTGTCTGTGGGGCTCATACTAAAACCTTGTCTGTATACTTTTAAAATCCCTCAATCCTGTCCCGATCTTTTTTTTTCCAGCCCTTCCTGTACCCCAGCAGGTGAGCCTGTCAGCCAACAAGTATGCACAGCAACTATCCATATCCTGGCTGGGAGGAGCAGCCACAGCTTTTGACCTTATGATTCTAAGAACTGAGCTCAATGAAACTGTCTTCTACGTAAGAGCATTTCCCTTTTTCTTCATTTGTTCTCATGCTTTTCTTATTGTGCAGTTATATTAAATGTTGGTTCCGTTCTGATGTGAAAGGAGCTAGGAGACTGATATATCTGCATCTATATTTAGATATATCTGCAATCAGCTAAAATTGGCAGATATGCGGGTTCTAAAAGAAGCTTTCAAAGCTATATTTAGCTTATTTGCCTCTGCAACACATTTTGCTATAATAGGCTGTGCAGATGATATGATAATTCAGACAGCTTTGCTTCTTTTTCTGCTTAAGCTCTGACTGTCATCGCCATCAGAATTGTCTGCCGGTTTCACGTTAGTCTGGTTCAGTCCTTAACTGTGTATTTATGCGTATTACCTTTAGGAGACACTGTCTGTAGCAGTGAACCAGGTGAGTGGTCGGCACCAGTGGAACTGGACATCAGTTGAACCTCTGGAGTGTACCTCGCTGTCAGTCAAAATCCGCTCAAGAGATGGACACACAACAAGTGAATGGAGCAACACAGAGATACTTCAAGGTCAGAGGGGCAATAATTACACCCATATATATTATAGGACACCAGTGATTAGAGAAACATAAATACTGCTTTGCCTGAAGTGTCAGTTTGGGCTTAACATACTGCATTTATACATACACAGGCTCAGTGAAGGCTGTTTCTGTTTCAAATTCTTTTTCTCTCTGAAATGCCTGTTTTAAGCCAAACAGATGACTTTACTTCGTACCTAGTCATAGGTCTCTATTTATATATCTCTCTCCCCGCTTGTCCTTCATTTGAACATTTTAAACACCTTCCTTTCTCCCTCACTCCCTCTTTTCAGGAAACGACCTCCCCAGCAATGAGAAATTCCAGATGTACCCCCAGGACAGAGTTGTACCTGTGGGGGCCAACACCACCTTCTGCTGTATCGTGGAAGAGGGGAAGACCTTTGGCACCATCCTCTCCGGCAACGCAGTCATGAACACCACACGACTGAGTCGGCGAAGCTACGCCACTACAGTGTTTAATCAGGGATCGTCTGGCAGGACGGGAACCAACATCATCTGTAACGACAACCCGAAGACAAAGTTGACTGGCGCAGTGGTGTTTGTTGGATGTAAGACCAGTAACTGCATGAATAAGAGCTGAAGTGTGAATGGTTGTCATATGTAAGACAGGTGAATGTGATTGGAATGGCACAGAGAGGGAGTCTGAAGTGAGAAATGATAGATGATACTGAAGCAGTCAGTGTAAAACTTCCGATTATTCCAGAGCTTGTCTTTAAGATACGCCTCGGCAATTATGTATATGTATCTAATCTTTATTTATATATGTATATGATTAAGCAAGTATGTTTTGACTTGTCCCCTTCCCCAGATCCACCACTGCCCAGTGATTTTGTGTGCGAGACTCGTGACTTGACCTCGGCTGTGTGCCAGTGGAACGAAGGACGAGACTCTCACTTGTACGGCAAACGAGGAACACTATATTCAGTGAACAAGAGGTAACACAGTCGCACTCATACACACAGTAAATGACTTTTAAGAATAGTTGAACCTCACCTGGGCTGTAACCCAACCTGAAACCTCATATGTTGTCAGAAGCCGTGGGGCTCGGGTTGGGTAGCAGAACTGTACACATTCACTCTTTCACACTCAACTCACTCACCTCGCTTGGCACCTCGACCGAGGTGATGCCAAAAAGGTACCTGGTACCAACCCCAGCTTTTGCCAATGGAAAACAAAAACAATGGTTCCAAGAGAGTACAGTGGAGCTGAGTCGTGCTAGTCAGACGTAACATATTATCACATTAACGCCTATTTAGTCATACAGTAGTATCTGTGTCTGACTCATATCCAAAACACCATAACAAACAGGAGCAAACACACACAGTGTATTGGAAACTCTCAGATGTTAAGTCATAAGTCTGGTCCAGGACAGAGGTGGCCATGATGACATGATTTTTATATTTTTATTCAATTCATGGACACACCAGGATGTGGTGCAATGTCACTTGGTTTCTGACATAATATCCCTGCATTATTTAGGATTTTTTTGGCCCGTCTTTCTTTAAAAAATGTTTTCTGCCCAGAAAAAAAGAGAGAGAGGATGACAAGAAATACAAAGCACTTAGTCTAAGTAACCATTTGCTGCCTCTGCTTGCCCGTTTAACATTGATAGTGGACTGGATGTGTGCCAGACCTTTACAGGAATTGTCGAGTGTTTTCTACGGAATTAGATTGTATTTATGGTTTTACCGGGGGAGTGGCCAGGCAGGGGCGTGCATGAGTGCAAAATAAAACACACCCACAGACAAAAAATTGGGTGCTCCACTGAAACTATTTCAATGAACATATAATATACAGCTCCCTTTGTGTCAGATAATTGCAAGTCTGTTGTCCTTTTTGACTGATCCAAGCCGGCACCATAACAACGTGAATAGATGTGTATCAAAATCAGGCTTGACCGAGTTTTCGAAATGACAGCTTACTTGACTGCAGAATCTTCCTCGCCTCATTACATCCTTGCTAATAACAAAAGAAGAGATGAGTTTCCAAGATTGACAGTGTTGTGTTAAGGCCATAGATAGACTAACTGACCAGAGGGAACTTGAATGCATCAGTGTTGGGCAAATTTCTGCAGAAGTGAAACAAAACATTCATGAATTCCAGATGGATTCTATTCAGGAATTTGGGCAGTTATCATCTCTGCAGAGAAAAGCAAATAACAATCCTTCCTCCCACGCTTGATCATGTTTTGATTCAGCGTGTAGAAGGAATGTAGAAGAGCGTTATTTGCAGATGGGTCAACATGTTATAGACAAAGCGAGAGCGCAGTGAGGAGGAGCTGAAGCGAATGAATGCACTGCACACAGCTCTTCAATGAAAAACGATTGTGCCCATTTTAAATAGTAAAGAAATAGAAAATCAATACGTCGTGGTCGCTTTTGATGTTGTGGCAGGCTGCCACAAATAAATCAAAGCATGGGAAACACTGTTGTCTGAAGGCTGGCCAGAAGGTACGTCATGGATGTGCTTGGCCCTGCATCTGAACCTGAAGTGATTGTATTCATTTGTCTTTTGATTTGGGTGTTTTGATTGCCACACTTTACAAAATGTGCTGTGCATTTTTCATCTGTTGTGTTTTGCTGGGGGCAGGCCACAGCAGAAGCAGAGAGAGTGGACTTTGGACCAGTGGGAGGGTAACTGGACACTGGTGGCTGTGAATCCTCTTGGCCAGTACAGCCTCACTGACCAAGCTGAAATCAGTCACAGAGGTAGGTGTATCACCTTATCAGAATCAATGGATGGATATACTCCTATTTTTCAAAGTAGAAGTAAGCGTAGACATGAAATGCTGCCATCTGATATTGTTTCACCCTTTTGTCCTCAGTGCGTCCAATAGCACCAGATAACGTGGTTTCTGTTGTCCATGCCTGGAACGCCACTGTCCTGTGGCAGTGGAACTACAACAGCTATTCCTCCCTGGCTCTTGTCTGCCAGGTGGAGCTTACCTCCGATGGGCACAAAGCAGAGGTGAGTTGTCTGTATGTATGCTAATGTGTGTGTGTGTGTGTTGCAGGAAAAGGCCACTAGCCCATTTGTTTGTTTATTTGCTCTTCTCTGTTTCAATGTACAGAATCTTCTCTCTGTTTTTTGGTCCCTCTAAAATGTTTCCTGTTTGTGTATGTACAGTATGTCAGTCAGATAATATCATTTATTCTTCGACCACATCGTGATTATAATATACAAATGACTTACCACATTACTTTGAACAAATAAAAGCTTGTGTCTGCATGCTCTGTCCCTTTGTGCAGCCATCAGTGTACCAAACAGTAATAAAGTCTAATGTATGTGTCCAGCGTACCTTCACTGGTGTGGGTCTTCGGTCGGTGGTTTTATCAGACCTGTATCCTAATGAGGATTACACTGTCAAAGTCCGTTGTGGTGCCCAGCAGAATTTCTGGAAGTGGGGAGACTGGAGCAAACCATTCTCATTCAAAACCATCACTACTGGTAAGTGTGTATTCGTGGTGTCTCTGATCGAACTAAGGCTGCAACTACTGACACTTTTCAGTACTAATTACTGTATCAGTGTTTCAGTGGTTTAGTCTGTAAAATATGAAGAGAACTTGTATTGTCTGAACAACAGTCTAAAACCCAGAATGTATATAAAACAAAGAAAGGTTGCAAATTCTTAATTTTTAGAAGCTGTAACTTAATGTGTTGCATATTTGACTTATTAAAAAAAAAACGATTAATCGATCATCAATTGTTGAGCTACCAGGATGCCCTGAGTGGTTCATGTTTAATGACTTGTAGCAATTAGTTAATGTCTCTGCATGCTGTCAGTGTCAGTTACAATAGAGCCAGTGTGTCCATTAAAGGCTGAGTCATAGTTGTTTTGACCGGATGAATTTGGGTGTATGCATATACATAAAAAGAGCTCCCTACACAAAAAATACTTGTCTCAGTGTCCACGTACTGGAAATTGTCCTGAGCTTTCAGCGACATCTTGTGGCCTCCCTCAGCTTGCTCATTCTTCATAGAGATGGTTCAGTTGTCACATGACCCCAGTATTGGATTTCGGTCATGTGGGCATGTATAGGTGTTTGTTTATGGGTAACTGAGAAAGTAAATGGACCTTGTGCTAAGAGTTTTTTCAAACTGCAATTTCCAACATCAATAATGAACTTTCAAGCTACTTTTTGGAGTCATCTTTTTATCAATCTGTGTTTTTAAATGTAGAAATGTGACAAGCGCCATTTCTCTTTTTCTCCCAGTTCCAGATTCTCCTGATGTGTGGCTGTGGATAAACAGAGACAACACTGGGCAGATCATGTGGAAGGTAATTTTTCAGATTGCGGATTTACAATTGACAGTGTGCTCTTTTTACTGCAGAGAACAGGGAGTTACAGCATGTTCACACAAGCAGCACTCAGATGACACAAGTGCATTGTCTGTCAGGTCTCTTCTGTGTTAGACTTTGTCTGTCTGTGTCTCTTCATTTTAATCCTATTCTCTGTTTTGACATTTGTTTTGTGAATATACTTAAAGCAAAAGTGGATTTAGAATAACCTCTGTCTTTCTCTCTCCCACATCTTTCCCTTTACTTTGATTTCTTCCAGCCTCTGACTCAAAGACAGAGCCACGGTCCGATCACAGGTTATGAAGTTACTTTCTGGAGCCCTCAAGAAGATCTACAGCACACGGACATCTTTTCACCAGATGCTTCTGCTGCTCCAATCAACCTCACACAGCTCGCTGCCTTCAGCGGTGACAAGGTCATAGCCACCGTCTTTGCAATGAACAAAGATGGGGCGTCTCAACCTGCAAGTTTGCTTATACCTCTGCGTCTGACAGGTATGTGGAAACGGAGGGAGAGTGTTTGTCTTTTTCAGTGTCTGAAACATTGGTTTCACCTGAAAGACTGAAGCAGCAGTCAATTAGTTATAAAAGGAGAATATGAAGATATGTATACATATTTTTTTCTTTCCAGGTGTGGAGCCTCTTGCTGTGTCCAGGGCGGTTTATACAGACAGAGTTTTCCCTCTGTTCTGGCAGAGCGTTGCCAACGCCACATGTGGTTATGTGGTGGAATGGTATGATGCCTCCTGCACGAGGGACTGTCCTCTGGAGTGGATCAAGGTGGCTGCTGGGAGCACTAATATCTCAATTGAGTCAGGTAGGCCAGCCTTGATGCCACCATTAAAACGAAATCAACCATGCCTGTGAAAATCTAGCAAAGTGTTCAGCATTTTTCAGATGTCCTGTATGTGTTTGTGCGGCCAGTGCAGGCTAAAATCTCCGCTATCTTTGTCCCCCTGCTGTCTTTGGCTATGGACAGTGTTAAGTAAAATAAAAGTCAAGTGGATTTACATACTCGAACATAACTGTCGTCTCTGCTAATAGAGGGCTGTCAATTTTGAAAGCATGCAACATAATACACAATAATCTCTTTCTTTGCCTTTAGACAACTTCCAGCCGGGTGTGAGGTACAACTTTTCCGTGTACAGCTGCTCCTCAGAGCCCGCAGAGCTGCTGCAGCGCTGGCAGGGATACATGCAGGAGCTGGGTAAGGACAGCACTGCATGCTGAAAGCTAATCCTTTTCGGAAAGGCAAATGTCTTCAGAAATCACACTCTGCATTTTAATTGCTGACTCTTTGTTCCCATTCTCTCTGTTCCGTCTCTCACCCCTCCCCCCTCTGTCCTGTACTCCTTTCCTTGTGGCTTCTGCAGTCCCTTCCATTCCTGTCCCTCTATCAGCCCATCAGCAGGACTCTGATATTGTCCTCACCTGGGGAGAGCTCCCAATGGTCAGCAGAAGAGGCTTCATCTTGGGCTACAATGTTTACATCAGTAATGGCTCCCAGCTCACATTATTAGGTAAAGACCGTGACCTGGGACCTCTGTAGACCGTATACTGTTAGAGTAGAATCCTTGAAAAATTAATCCACTATAAAACTTGCACAATTACTGTTATTGTTAAGGTCACTCACTTTCCAGTTCATTGCTCCCTTTCCTGCTTCTCTCCTTCTCCTTCTTTTCTTTCCTTCCCGTGCCTCTCTCCCTTTTTGTTTTTCCACCTGTCCTTTGAGCAGCCAATCTGTCAGGCCTTGGAACCAGGAACTACGTAGTAAAAGGTTTCTCTGAGGGCTCCTATAAATTTACTGTCAAGGCCTACACCTCCGCAGGCGAGGACACAGGCGCCACTGCCTCCATAACGCTGGAACCATACAGTATGTGAATGTGTTATGTATTATTATTTGAAGCTACAAATGATGCTCTTGTATAAGTGCAGAAGTAGGAAAAATAATCCTCTTGCTTTGTCAGATATCTCTAATATTTCTGCTGTTTTGTCTTCACAGGTGATTGGCTGATCCTGGAAATCTTGGCCTCTCTGGGAATCACAGCCTTATTCCTGGTCATTGTCACCTTCATTTGCTACAAGAAAAGGAAATGGTGAGACTGTTATTCTCCTATCATGCGTCTCCATGTTTGGGTGTGTTCCGTTATTTGAAAATGTTTAGGCTTTTGATGATAATGTATGTTACAAGTGACATTTTCCTTTGTCACCAGGGTGAAAAAGGCATTCTATCCAGACATCCCTGAGCCTAAACTGCCTGGTGATTGGTCCAGGACACAGGTACAGTATCAGCTTAATCCAGTCTGACGCTCATGGCTAATCTCATTGTGTGCTAAGTCTATATATGAAGTTTCCAGGAGACCATTCCCCATTTCTGTGTTTTAGTGTAATCTGGCACAGTGGAGTGTTTAATCACTCTGTGTATCTTACAGGGACCTTTGGATGTGAAGCCGTCTCCCCACAGCATGGTCCATATTGTAGAAAAGCCAGAGTGGGATTCAAGTAAAGAAATGCTCGTCGTCATTCCTGAAGAAGATGAAGATGAAGAGGGGCAGGGCATAGGAGACGAACCAGTTGATACAGATGAGCCAACGTCTTTACGCTATTACAACCAAGTAGTAGATGAACGGCCCATAAGACCACGTTTCCCAGACTCCTCTGCTTCTTCTGCATCTTCTTTGGATTCAGCACGCACCGATGTGACATACACAGGGATTCAGACCTCGGGGTCTTCTTTGGTCTGGCCACTGGATCCACAGGGCTCCTCTGAGGACCACCGACCCCAGGCTGATCTGTCCCTCAGCTGTGGAGGCGGAGGAGGGGGTTACCGGCCTCAGATGCAAAATAGAGCCCCAAGTGAAGACATGGGCCTAGCTTCACCAGAGCCTCTCCTAGAGCCCCAGGCTGCCAGTGCAGGGGGCTACAAACCGCAGAGCTCCTGGCACTTTGACTCCCCTGTGGAGGCTGGGGAAGGTGCCGGCCTGGCACCCTCTCTTGGATCCCCCACCTCAGTCGCTTCCACTCAGTTCCTCCTCCCTGATGGAGAGGAACACACAGAGGAGAAACGACAGCAGTCCTCATCGGCAGCGACCTGGTTCACCAACCTACTGTCATCCACAAAACCGTGATATCATCTCTCTCACCACTAGCAGCCAGGCCGGGGGGGGCAACATAAAGCTTTCAGGTTCATTACCGTTAACAGCATCATGCATCAAACAAGCCTTGCCCATATGGTCTCGGTAAATATTTCCTTTGATGTAGCACTACATTCTTTCAGCAGGTTAATTATGATATTTAAAGTGTTTATTTCAAACATTCACAAATACATATATAGTTAATTTACTCTTTCAATGCAAATATAAAAATCAGTATATTTATATGCCAAAACCTTTCTATTCTGACAGCAAATCTCTTCAGAGGAGTTCATCATAATTCTTAATTTCCACCATGTTTATTGCACCCCCTGGCAACCTGGTGACTGTTGCGTTCCCTCACTGCCTTTTCTGTGACTCCCCGTAATGGGCATTTAGCAAAAGCATATCCTGTGTTTGAGCTGAGTATATCCCGTTTTCATCTTGCATTTTGGGTGGTTTTATTTTTCGTGACGTGAACTTTACTACACTACAGAAGAAAACAGGAAGCAAGAAAGTTTCAAAAGAAATGACTGCACGTAAAGAATAATGGACATTTTTGGAAGAGCACTACAAAAGGACGGTTTCAATAGAAGGTATCTAAGTAGACAGAAAACCTCCCTCTCATTAGTACCCATATCCTCTGCTGATGAGCTACTGAATGGGAATGGAGAAAATGCGTTCGGCTGTAAAAGTCAGTACCAAGGTAGCTCCCATCCTCTCAGACATCATCTATTTTTCCGAAATTACTGTCTTCACATTGAGATATTATTGAAAGATGCACTTATGAATGAGAGCAGTCATTATTTTACATAGTTACATAAGTGGTGCTTTCTATAATGGTCTGGAATTGTGTGGGTATGAGCCCAGGGGATATACACTGATATAAGCTAGAACATAAATTCATACTGATGTAATTTAATGAACGAACACACTATTGTGTTACTTTTGAGTGTTTTTGTTGTTGTTTTTGTCTTCCTTAGTTTTGTACTTTTTTTTTTCCTTCTTATGAAAGACATTTCACAGTCAGGCCAGTGTCCTCGTTTTTATATAATGTATCATCCTCAAGTGGGTGGCTGGTATTGAATAAATTATGAGAATTAACTTGGATGGCTGATAACAAGGTAAATTGCCTTGATAAATGTAATACTTCCAGTCATTTGCACCATATCACATTTCACACACTGCCTTGCTCCTAAATGTTATGTATAATGAAAAATACTATCTTACAGTAACGTAGTTCAGACCTGATCAGCTACATTTTGACCCTACAGATCCTACTGGCACTGAGTGTAATGTTTTAATCAGTTTTAGTAAATGCTGACATTTCTAGACTTAGGGAACGTTATGATTGCGATAGTGTTCCTCCTCAACCCTCTCAGTATATTTGTGTGGATGTGAAGATTATTTTTCTTTGATTGCTTTGATTTCAAGCCGTGAGAGATGGCCGATAATGCATTTGATGTCGATTTGCTGTGCTTGGAAGCTTGTTCATTTTTAGGGAAATCTAGTCTACAAAACATTTTAAGTATTTTTATTTTAATGTGACTACTTATCTTTTCATTGCAAATGTTTCCTGAAGCCTCCTTGTAAATTTTGTGATTGAAAAGGGGACCAAAGGGAAAGCATATATTGGGAAATTCTAGAGAATTTCCAGAAGATAGCTTTTGTTGACAAAAAAATGACCTTGTGAATATTGACAGCACTTTGGCATCTCCATGATGGTGTCAAACACTACCTGCCCAAGCACAGTCAACATACTGCATATGCTCCTCTTTCATACGCACCGAGTGGGAGTTGAGGGTGCACCGTTGGTTAGGCTTCCCATAAGCACCATTATGCAGATTTTATCCAGGATGTTTATTTCATCATATACAGCCAGGCCCTGGCTTGCCTGTGTGGCAGCCTGCGGTCTGTTGTTTCTCAGTGCCTCCAGCCAACAAGCTTTAAGTAAAACTACTGTGACATGAATGATGACTTAGATTAACTATAATCGATGACTTCATTGATGAAGTGATAACAGGCAGGCGGTCCTCTTTGACTACTGAGAAAAATGTATCCCTTCTTTCTCTTTGTCTTGTAACACTAATCTGAATGTTAGCTAGATTAACACGAGAAAAATAGCTTCAAGACTTTGTCAAAAGCTAAAGATTAAAGCATGAAGCAGCCAGTTGAATTGTGCGAGGCCAGTGATCACTTCAAGACAGTGGTGAAGGGTGGATGTAGTTTTGAGTATTTAGACGTGGCTGCAGATTGATTTCCTTTGAAATCTGCTTCCTCAAATAAGCAGAGTTTTGGAGACTACCCAGGTGAAAAAATATTATACTTCAATTCTACTTTTGAAGAATGTACTAAGTACACTTTGTGCTACTTTTGTTGCCTTCACGTATATTTAAGTGTACTCAAGTAGTCCTTGAGTACAACTTGAGTAATACTTGAGTATACTTTAAATGTAAATAGTATGCTAAATTGGCGAAGTGTGCTTAAGTACAGCAGTGAAAATCATGATTCATGAGCATTCAAAACACATCACCAATGTGTTGGAAATATACTTAAATGTACTTAAAATGAAGTGAAATTAAAGTACACTTTAATTAAGCATGCTAATAGTGTATTACAAAGGACTCTAAAATCAGTAAACTTTTCATAAGTACACTTACTTACTATTGAAAGTATTTGTAATTTAGTATACTTTTTAAAAGTACACTTAAGAAAAATTTATAATACACTTGCAGTGCAATTTTTATTTTTCAGTATTTTCAAATACCACTTTCAATATTGCAGAATTAGTATATTCATTTTTAGTACGTTTAAGTAGAAGTACACTTTTTAAAAGTTTGCAGACGAACTTTAAATGAAGCAAAATCATGTCATGACTTTTCTAGACTTAGATTATATTTCTAATACACTAAAGTATACTGCTTTTTCACCTGGGTAACCTATGAACGCTATGTGTTACATGCTTTTATGTTGATTTGGATCAACAAAATTGCACCTTTTTATTTTCCTCTAAATCTTTGTTTTTATACAACTAACTGTACATAATTGACATTTTCTTTTGTTACCTTCTTACCATACGAGAATCTTATATTGTTTTACATTGGAAATGATATTCCTTAGACTATAACGTGCAGAGTTAATGTTGACTAACCAGCTTTCCTGAGAGAGTAAAGAAAAATATTTGTTGATGATGCTAGATATATAGAGTCCTATGAGATGTAGAGGCATCATATTGTATATTTGTTGTGTGCTTAAACACATGGGATCCATTTTAAATGTGTCAGACTTGTGATCCTGTCCTCTTTAAATAGTTTAGCCTGCTTTGCATTCCTATCCTATCACAGCCGTGTCGCTTTGCCTGACATGTTGTAAATAGGGCCAGAATACTCACCGTGCAGACGTACGGCAACTGCTGACATGCAAATTTGCATTTGGTCATTACATTTTCCATCTTCCTTCCACATTTTTAACTGGAGTCTGTATATACATTACGATTTTGTGGTTTATACAGCAGGGTGGTACACTTGCTGCCTTACACATCTTCCTCTCTGGCCCTAGATATTTTTATGATATCAGTGCATGCTGTATAAACTATTACTACAAAACAGTGGCTTGTAAATCCTTTAAACTCCTCGTTTATTTTACCCACTGGCTTTGAAACACTAACACTGACTAATATTGTGCATGACGACAGGACTTAAGTATTGTGCACCTGAAAAAAGCTTTCATTTTTGAAAACGCATTAAGTTTCATGATATTTTGCAGAATATTTTACTATTGATTGAATGAAGAGACAGTAAAGTGCTTCTGAGTGAATAAATAAATGTTAACACTAATGACACGAACTGAAATGCTACTTGTTTAAAGGCAATAAAGTTATTTGTCTGGTCACTTGTCAGTTGTCAGTGTTGTTCACTTTTCTTTTTTGTTTCTCCACAGAAATGTAAATAAATATCTGTTGCTGATTGCCAAAATTAATGTGCTCAACGTTACTTTCAGTCTTTTTTGTTTCCTAGATAATGAAGGATGGCTGCAGTAAAGTTCTGCAGTAGTGTTCTTGTACAGAATGACAATCAGTTTTTAGCCACTGTATCACTCTTTGATATAATGTGAGTGCAGAAATTAAAACTGATCCAGGGTCAGTAGGGCCCGCCCGCTCCCCTGAGTGCCCTCCTGAAGCACGCTGGGAAACCCAGTTGACGTGTCACCATGGCAACAGAGCACCACTTGGATTTCTGCCGTTATTGGCGAGCGAAGGAGTCATACTTTATCTAGTAACGTCGACATTATTAGTTCGTCTGTTGTCAGAGTTGAACTTCAAAGAAAGAAGATGTCGGATATATTATGCAGGTGGCTGAACGAAGAGCTCCGGCTGTCACAAGCTGTTGGTAAGTGTATCTAAAGTTACAGCCTATCAAGCTGCCTGCTAGCTTAATTATGCTAATGCTAAGTCACTGGTTCAGTTAGTTATGTCTGTGACTACTGTGAAGTCAAGTCAATTTTTGTTTACTTTGCCCATTATCAAATCCCGATTTGCTTCAAGGACCTTCAGAATCTCTGCATATGGCGCCCTGTGTCCCTAGACCTTCCATTCGGATAAGGAATAATGTTAACCTGCCTTGGCACAATAAAAGGCAAAAGGCGTGTGAATTTACAAAGTTAATAATGTAAGCTATCTTAGAAGGTAACGTAACATATTAAATTGCGAAACAATTATTAACCTATTAGAGGCAAGAGGTATTGATTGGTATTGTAGTCGATATTATGAGCAACGTTGTTATAAACTTAAAAAAAAAACGGGGAAAAAAAGAAAAACTGAAAAGTCTGCATAGCTAGGTTAGCATAACCTACTTGCTTACTTACTTACAATCGACTTTAATGGATAAACAAACATTTTTAAATTTGCAATCAACATCACAAAATGGTCATATGTTGAAAATGTCATCTGCGTAAATGGTTGCATGTTCGTCTTCACAGAGCCAAAGACCTTGGCCAAGAATTTCTCCAGTGGTTACCTAATTGGGGAAGTTCTCCATAAATATCAGTTGCAGAACGATTTCAGTATGTTTATGAAAAAAGAGTAAGTTGGCCACTCTCTCTCTCTCTCTTTTTCTCTAGCCACACTATTTATACAAGCTCCTTTGCTTTTTCTTCCTGTAAAAATAGCTGACTGTTAATTCTCCTGCTCATTGAAGTTGTTCATAATCATTAAAGTTAATTGCACTTTTTCTCATAGCACCTCCATCTCCAAATTGAATAATTTTACCCGCCTTGAGCCTACTCTCCAGTTACTGGGGATCTCCTTCGACATAAACACGGCCCAGGAACTTATGCAGGAGAAGCAGGGTGTTGCCACACGCCTCCTTTACCAACTCTACGTCTCGCTTGAAAAGAAGAAGAACGCACAAATCAGTGGGACAGTGATGGAAATCATGCAGCCTGCAGCCGTCTCTGGCCTGCACAAAAAAGAGCTTGAGATCTACTCTGATGTAAGGGGGCTGCATAGATGTATGTGTTGTGTATGATTGTGGTTAGGGGCCAATTTCTTTGAGCAACAGCATGTTTTGTTCTGTAGAAACATATTGAGATAAGTTGTTTTGCTCTGTACCAATGCGGAAAAACTGTAAGGTGAAATGTGACTCTTTTAGTCTTTTAATATTGTTGATGTTTGAAGTTCACATTATTAGTCTGACGTAACATCAGTATCTACAAAAACTGACATTTTCAAGCAGCTTACTCTTTTTTATATAGCGACTGCATCAGGTGGTGAAACGCGATGTGGATCTGAAGCTGCAGAAAATTTCTCAGCACTATGAGGAGAAATGCCATCAATTGGATGATAGGTCTGTGATGATCCATCCCATCCAGCAAAAGAGACAACTCAAAGTCCAGAATGTCCAGAGAATGAAGAATATTGAGAAGGTACTGGAGACCAGGAAAGTAAAATATACTATTGTAATTCTTGTTCCCTGCATTTACTTAACATAAGATCAAAGTTATGACCAGACTTTAAGACAGTCTACAGTTTACATCTTCATCAACTTGACTTTTTGCATATTTTTTTCCTCAGTCTCACGTGTCACACAGTCACCACTCTCTGCAGTACTTTAACATTGGGCATTACTGTAATACTATACCAATACTGAGTGATAAACCTACACTTGAACCCCAGCTGCTTGACGAAGGAAAGCTCATGCTCCTAACAGCTGGGAAATCTGTATGTTGCAGCTTCAGGTGTGTGACTGGAAGCACAATGACATCATGACTTGTAACCAGGCCACTATTGTCCAGGTTCCCAGGCCACCTCCCTACACTTCACAGCTCAGCCTAAAGAGGAGACAACGTCAGCAACAACGCAGAGCACAGCAATCACAGGTGTGATTCAGATTAAATCATGATGCGATAATTTCCTGATTGTCTACTAATAATATTTTTGGCTTGTTGACACAGGGTAGGCTGTAGAGTGGTGTCCATGGAGTTTGTAGAGGCTGATTCTTGCTGACAATAGGCTGTAAATCTCAGTAGAAGTCCCTTCAAAAGCTCACATCAGGTTAACAGTATCTGTTGAATAAGCAATAAAAAAATCCTTTCCAGAATTTTTGAAATCCGGTCCAAAAACTTTGTGTTTACTCAGATGTTTCCAGGTATTCTCAAAACCAATAGCTTGTTATTGCTAACACCTGTCATTGTTAACAGGGGGGGATATTCATTTTCTTCCCTGGGATTTTCCAGATTTACTCTGAATTTCAACCGATGATTCTCTGTATACAATACTACCTCTGAGGCAACTGTCACGCTCGACAACAATTTCTCCCATTTTGTCCACGCAGATGGTCCGGACTGAAATAGCCCAGTTTGAGACAAACAGGAAGAAACTGGTTACTTATGATTTTTCTTCATCTTCAAGGTAAGAGAAAAGGAAACATTCGCTAACTGAATATTATATTTATTTAGTATAATGTTTTTTAGATGTTTGTATTAATGGAGTTTTATAGTATCCTGAGACATTCACCATCATGCATTAGAGCAATGACTTAACACATGTAAATTTAATCATTTCAATTCTAGTGGTCAGCCCTTCCCTGGAGATTTTCCCCTTGGTGGCAGCAGCCAGGGCTGTGATATGCATGGAAGTGGAACTAAGCTGATTTTACAATCCAATAGCAAATATATACAGGATATCCGACAGAGACTGGCAGAGAATGCTGTAGCTCGTGAGCAGAGAGAAAAAAGACGAGACAGATTCCTGGTGGAGCAGCTCAAGGCCCATGAAGCTCAAGAGGTGAAACTTCTGTTCTCACTGAGAAATGATGATGTATCTCATGTTGATAAAGATAAATATGCACTTAGATTCATTCAGTACAGTCTGTTTCTCTACCTGAATGATATTTCTCGCATCATTCATATCTACTCATCTATTCATTTGTTTGTGTAGACCATATGGAAAATATGTTACAAGTAAATCTCACATGTCCTGTTCTCTTTGACTTCACACTGTTTGTTATTTGACATTCATCATTTTAACCCAAAATAAATTGAGTGAGCAGCCACCTCTGTCTCACCCTGCAGGAGGCAAGGCGAGACGAGCAGCTTGTGAAGCGTCTGACACGTCAGACTCAGCAGGAGCAGCGTTTGGCAGCTCAGCTCCTTCAGATACGTATTCAGAAGGAGGTGATCCGGGAGAACCGCCTGTTCAGAGAGCAGCAGTACCAGCAGCGGAGAGAGAGGGACTTCCAGGAAGCTCTGGAGAGGGAGGCGGTGAGATAGGATGACTAAAGAAGAAGAAAAATCCTGTCCGTAGTTACTTTGCATTAGGTTGCATCAGTGATAGCATGAGTATTGTCATGGGAAGAGAGGAAAGGGTTGATTCGAGTAGTTTGAATACTATCAACAAGGTATTAGATATTCTGAAGAGAAAGAAAGGGACTTCTGGGAGACGTCCCTTTCTGTATGAATCATGTATGAACCATGACATGAACAACTATATGTTTAACTGTTATATCCTTCCGGTGACCACACTTATACTGTAGATGACTAGTTGAAAAGAAGGCACAGATACTTGAATTAATGCCTCGCAAAGGCTGAAGGCCATGATCCAGCATGGTTTCAGTGTTAAATATACAGTATGCTGTTGTTTGCCGTGGTTGTAGTGCTGTGGCGTTGTTATTAATCTGATTTTTCAGGTAATCCCAGAGCAGGTTGTCATGTGATTAACTGTTTATTTGCCATTTGCCCTAAAAAGTGAAATAATCGTTCCTGGTTGATGATTTAGTGAGGAAAATCACACTCTTATATGTATGTACGTATGAAGGCTTTAATGGGTTATTATTGAGGTTCTGTCTAATGGCAAACTAGGAAGCTGATTCAAATCTTCCTTTCGTTTTTCTGCAACTTTCAATATCAGTAATCTACTGAATACAAAAATCTGATGTCTGTTTCTTTATGCCTCTTTA
This sequence comes from Chaetodon auriga, assembly GCF_051107435.1. Classification (NCBI taxonomy): domain Eukaryota; kingdom Metazoa; phylum Chordata; class Actinopteri; order Chaetodontiformes; family Chaetodontidae; genus Chaetodon; species Chaetodon auriga. Next base: position 16,135,372 of record NC_135078.1, on the reverse strand, counting down.
AGGCTATTTCCCACAAAAACACCTACAGTAGTTATGTGTTTGCACAATAAATGACCTATGTGACATCTTTCATCTTCATCAGTTACTTAACATTGGTGATTAGCAGGAACATTCATGTCATTTCCTCTGCACTCATCCCATCTTTTGACCGGGGCCTGGTACAGGCTTTGGCTCAGCAGGCTAAGTTGGAACATGCCGAAGAGATCAGAAAGGAGCTTGGATTCTGTAACAGGATTGCCGCTGAGCGAGCTCAGACCAGATACAAGAAGCACTTTGCGAGCTGCAAGGACATTTTGGAGCAGATAGTGGACTTGGCCACCAAGGTTGGAGAATATCGACTGCTCACTGGGAAGTACGTAACACAGTTGCTTTTAATGATGCAGTAGAAATATGCATACAGTATTTGAGCTTTAAACTTCTTGGTCAGTCAATTAATGAGTATGTGAAAATGTCAGAATTTTGAATTGTGTCTCTCAGTAGTTACCAAGTATTATCAGAAATGATTGTAAAAAAAAAAAAATATAAATAAAAATAGTTAAGCAATCTAATTTTAAGCGTTGAATGTGCTGTAAAGACATTTCGACTTTGGCCACTTCATGATCTGAGGGATGGCACTGAGAGATGGATGATTACAAGTCCTCTGCTATGTCTCCAAATTGTATCTATTTATTCTTAATTCACATTTATTCATTCAACCACAAAACATAATATCAAAGTTTTTTTCTTTTAAAAGAAATACACTCAGACAGTGGGTAAAATGAAGTTCATAACAACAGGAGCAACAGAAGAAAATATATGGGCAAAAATGCAGTTAAAGCATTGGTTTGTGTCTGTCTGTAATCATTGTTTCATTGTTTTCTTTCTACTCTAAAAAAAGGTATTTTAGGAAAGTATTGACAATCTGACATCTGACTGTGAAAAAATTACCAATATTGGAATCAATTTTGTACAACTGACCAGTGGTCTAATAAAATCAGGAGATGTCATCATCCTGTCTGCTTCTTCTCATGACCAAATACATCATTTCCACAGATATGCACTGCTCAATATTCACTTTTTATATGTATATATACTGTATTTGTCCTACATATCAGCTCTTCTGCTCATGGTTAGGTAAACCATTTCTTGAAATACGGTTAAGTTAAAGAATTTTCAGGCTCAAACAAAAAACAGTTTTCTTTTGAATACATTTGGAGGACATTAGAAAGTGCTGTGCAGTCACTTAGATACCTGGCATGCAGCAAATGAAGTAGTTCAAACAAGTCAAACCATTTTCAAATGTGTGGTCCAGATTTCTTTTTAAGCATAATTCCACTTATTAAGTCTAGCTTTGCCTCCTGTCATTTTTTCTGCTCTCATGTCCAGTCTGATTCCAGAGAAGCTGATGAGAGAGTGGAAGGAATTGCTGTTCAGTGGTCTGCCTCTCTATGAGCCGATAAAGGGCCAGCAGCCAGGGTTTGAGTTCTGTACCCCACTAGACCCTGTAGAACTTAAGAAGCAGGAGATACTCAAAAACCAGGACTATGATGAATACACTGTGAGTTTGAAACATGACTGCAATGTTTTTAAATCATGTTTTGAATTGATTGCTTGCCCACACACTTGCATGTAGTTTGTCCGTGTGCACTGAATAACTTGTTGGTTGAACCCACACTTCCAAACGAATGCTGTTTTCACTAGCATTATCAAGCATTACTAGACTGACACAGTATGTCGCTGAACTGTCTGAATGCTGAACATCCTCCTTGTCTTAGCTATGTGTTATGTTTGTCAGAATATGATAGGTGAGTGGGCATGGCCAGAGGAAGCAGGGGAGGCCGAATTACCCCCGAATAACAACAACATTCTTGGACATGTTGTCGTGCGACTGCGGAACATTGTCCATCAACCCATCATGGAACCCTCTTCACCTTCATTTCCTCAATTTACCCTCAAGGCCTGTGTCCTTGGCAAGTTTTGCTCTGGCAAGACCACCTGCCTGTCCAAGATTGCTGAAGGTACACGGCTTGTTGTCCGAACACATTTGCAAGCATGCACACAAGCAAGCAATGTCCCGTCACTTAATTATGTCTGTACTGAAATTATACTTTAAAAATGGATGTGGAATAAGAAAGCATGGCTTATCTGTTGGTGAGGATGTTGTCTTCTGCTTTAGCCCACGGCATCTATGTCTTGTCAGCTGACAGGCTGATTGAGGAGGCTCTGAGTGCTCACCAGAGTGGAGAGGAGGTTAGTCAGATACAGTATGACAGGATTGTAACTTCACCAGTATCATTTTGCCTTAAAAGGATTATTCGTGACTATAAAATCTCAGTAGTCTCACCTCACACTTATGGCCCTAAAATGTCCTCAATGATCTTAGACATCTCATCTTTTAAAACAATCCTATCCTTTTTTTTTTTTTTTTACAAAATCTACAGGCCACAGAGCAGCAGGAAGAGAAAGACAATGAGCAACTGATCACATCCTCCACATCACTGGAACCCGGTCTGTTACTGAACCCAGCATGATTCCCTTCTATGCTATTTTGTACATCACAGTGTGTTTTCTTGGTTGTAATAAAAATGCACTGCATATTAAGTATTTCACACAGCTGCTTCTCTGATTTGATGTCACTTGTATTGCCACTGTTTCTCAGATGTCGACGCTAAAGAGCAAAGTAGAGACAGTAACTTAAGAGTAAGTGTCGCCTGACTGTGTTTTGCATTTACTCAGACACAATGTAACCTGTATTCAATATATATCACTAACCAGATTAAGATTTGCTTTCCTCGCAGACAGAATAATGACTTTTGGGGAGATTGAATAATTAGAAATACAGAGTAATAAACATGATTTTGTGTACCTTTGTGGAATTAACTTCTTGATTCTTTTCTTGCTTGAATGTGTCTCTTACCCAGCTGTCTACAAGGGCTATGCAGGGAACAGCTGCAGAAAAAGAGCTGCAAAAAGGCAACGCCATCCCCAGTGAGCTGTTAGTGGACATTATAGTAGCGGCTATCAGGTAAACACATAACTGGTACTGCTATAAGACACTGTATGTAAGATTGAGTCAATTGTAGTGTCTCATTTTTATCATCACATCAGTATTTCAGAGAAATCTCAATGATACAATCTTAATTTTATATACAGTGTGAACAAAATGAACAAGCAACAACTCCACAGGTGCTCTCTAGACAGTGAAATATTCGCTGTGCCTTACTAGGCAGGTCCCAGCGCAGTCAGGCTGGATCTTGGATGGCTTTCCGTTGGACATCACCCAGGCCTACCTGCTAGAGGAAGCCCTGGGGGGGTCTGTGGACACAGGGAATGTTACTGCAAGCAGCAGGGTGGACCTTGCTGCTGATCCAAGTCCACCCAAACCTCCACCATCCCCAGCTCCTGTACTGGACCTGGCTCTGCTGCTGGATATCCCGGACGAATGCGTGGTCAAGCGTGGATTCAGTAAGACGGGTACGTTACACTGCTGGGAGTTTAATATGTATCTGCATGCACCTAAGCATGATCTGTTAGATGGTGTGTGCGTGTATACATACACAAGTAATCAGTTAAATTGTACGCTTGTGTGTTGATGTGATTCTCTTGCTCCCAAACCTGGTGCAGATACAGATACTGCTACAGCCTCCCATCCCACAGACAAGAACTTGTATGTGGCACAGATTCCACACAGGTGAAAAACAAGAATCAAATGGGAAACTACACTGACATGAATTCATTACTACCACTGCATGACTGAGTGTCTAATATCTAACATCCCATTTCCCTCTCAAGGATCGCAGCTTTTCATGACACTTGGCCAAAACTAGAGAAATGGTTTGGTGGAAAGCAGAACATTTTGGTCCGTGTTGATGCAGATGTAGATGAGGAGGAGCTTTACAAGAGGGTGGAGTCCATCCTGCAGCAAGTTATGATGCAAACACAGGAGTGTAAGTGGTTGTCGTTACAGTTTTAGCAGAATGTTTGTAGACTTAAATTCTTGGTCTTTTCCCCATCCCACTCAGAATCTGTTTCTTTATTGTTCTGTAAGACTGGGAAATAAATGTTACAATAAGGTTTTAATTTTTTTTCAGACAGATTATGATAGTCTTTGTGTTTCTAGAATAAAGAACGTTTTGAAGATGATTCCCTCAAAGAAACATAATATTTTACTCACAATATTCCGATATATATTCCTTTATCAGCTCTTGCCACTCCTCCTGTTGAAGATGTAGTGCTGGACAGTGGGAAAGCTCCAGATTCCTCCTCCTCAGCCACACCTCCACCTGTTGAGCAACCTACGGTTTACACAGACAAAGCTCCTGACCCCACAGAGTCCCATTCCAGCCTCAATGAGGAAAAAGCCCAAAGTGCAAAGTCACTTTCCAAATCCAGCACACACTCCCCCAGAGGTGATTTAACCAGTAGTCTGTGGAGTACGCATTTTAAAGTGAATCCTAATCACAAAAGAAACCCTGCTTCAAAGAGAGGATTTATAAATGAAATCTTCTGACCAGGAACGTGATGTGTTTTGTAAATCTTTTCTACTGACACATGTTGACTGACTTGTTGGTGATAATTTAAGTATGATCACCAATGTCTATTTTAGGATGGTTTGCCACTAAATTACTTTCCCCCTGCTGTAATCAATAATAAAACACAGCCATTGTGAGTTTCTTATTGATTCAGTCACTTAATATCAAACTATGATTCTTTAGCATTCAATGAATATGATTCATTATAGTTTGTTATAGTGATTTATGCACTGTTCTTCTGGCTTATCAATAGGGCACTCTAGGAAGGCGTCAACTTCCTCAGTGACCAATGAGGACTCTCAGGAGGTCCCCAAGAACCCACCTAAGTCTGCCTCTCCCTGCCCAGGTTCATCCAACTGGGTCTATGTGGATGAACCCCTTCCCCCAGTAGGATACAACTTCTATTTATGTTTAGATTTGGAAATGCACTCCTAATCTCTTTCTCCCTGATTTTTATTTTTTTTTCAATGACATTCAACATGATATTCAGATACACCCACTGGGGGTTACCATCTGTTCATCTCTTCCCCTCCCCGTCTCTATTTTTAGGAGATCCCAGAGTACCTGTGCTCCCACTGGGACACACTGTGTGACTCTTATGTGAACAACATAAAGACAGTGATGCAGCAGCTGCGCTCACAACGCACTGTTATTATCCGTCGCCTATACAACATCAGGTATTGTGCCAGGCCTTGGATGTTGTGTGAACATGGCTTATTTCATGTAGGACACTAAGTACAGATAAGGACATAACGAAACATTTGCATAATGAACACCTTTCAGTGTCCGTCTTTTCTCCAATATAGTACAGTTAGAATTGAGTTACAGTTGACTGTGACCCTAATCTCAGTACCATTAGATTAGGTTATTTGTCAGAAATATTCTACAAGTTAATTCATGTTAATAGCAAAGTATTTAAAAAAATCTCTCTGATAAATACACACCTAACTATTACCTGGTTCCCTATATCTGTAGAGAGGAGTACAAGCTTCACCTGGGGCGTCCAGACTTGAAGCAGGAGTTAGTGTCTCAGTGGCAGAAGGACTTTAACAGCATACCTGATGATATGAGAGAGGATGAAGAAACCAAAGCAGAGCTACATTTGAGACTGGATGTAAGAAGGATTTATAATATAATACAGTGCAGATACTGTTAAACTGCTCCTGAAAATAGTGTAAAAATGTGCTGAAAATTGAAGATCTAGAATATATGAAGATTTACTGATATGTGTACAGGAACTGTGTGAACGTTTGTGGGACATTAGTGACAAGCGTAAGGAAAAGGACGAGGAAGAGAGAGCTGCTCTCATGGGTGAAGGCTGGGTGGAGGACCACACTGCCGTCATCATTAACCACCACTCTATACTCATGCAGGTACATTTTTTGTTTCTGTGTAACTCCAACAAAAAAGCTAAATTCTGGATCATTTAAATTCTGTACTTTATAAGTTCATGTTATGGACTATTTTCCTTTATTCTGTGTTTTTTTTTGTGATCTCTTTGTTTTTATGGTATATAGGAACGTATGTCTAATATGTATCTTGTCCCTGTGATCTACCATAATCTTAGATTGTTGTGTTTCATAGGTGGAGGTGGACCGTTTCCAGGCCACACTCTGTCTTCTGAGGGTCTACTATTTGAGCATGTACAGCAAGGTGCTGCCTGAGCTACCCTCCAATACTATTTGTATCCCTCTACTGGGCACACCAGATACTAAAGACCAGGACGAGAGGCAAGAAACACACTATCAAAAGCAACCTAACCATTTTAATATAAATGATAAAATGAAATGACAAAATTGTGAATAGTTTATAGATGGTGAGTGCAGAAAGTAACATTTTTATTTTGGTCCACCAGTACTGAACCAACGAAGACAAGTGTGGATGATGGAGAGGACAAGAAGACACCTAAATTGTACGGTAGAAGCAACTATTGCATGCAGTGTTTCCATTAAGTTCACTGCAGTCAGTTTTAAAGATGGATGCTGTCATTTACTCACAGGCCAAATACTTGCCAGCATAATCACATGCACACATAAACAAATTTCTCCTCTTCTCTGGTATTCTCCTCGTCCCCAGGCGTCCTGACTCCTCACAAGGGGTCTCCAAGACAAAAGACCAGTGTCAGACTGAACCAGTCAAGGTCACATTAAATCACATTTCCTGCCTCTCTTTATGTAGCCTTCATTCACTTTGACTCTTTAGTCTTTCTCAAGGTCTGTAGCTGATTTTGTTATTTTAGAATGAACTCATTTGTACTCATAAAGGATTGCCATAGATATTATATTCCCTGCTATCCTTGTTTATTTTAGTTGATTCCAGTTGTGCTACCTTATAAGATGTTTTTGATTCTCAGTGATTTTAAATATTGTTTAGTGAAAGGTGATATGTGGATTTATAGTCTTACAGTATGAGATACTGACCCTTGTCATTGTTAACTCTAGCCACCACATGAGAAACTGATCTCTGACTATGAGGAGGCGCTCACAGCCATTAACAAACTGGTAATGCTCTGTGTGTGAGTTCACATCAACATATTATGAAGGTGTATATAGTTTTTTCCCCACTCCTGATGTGTATGGGTGGTATGTATGTGTAGGTGTCAGCTGAAGCCCACCAGGGGGAGACAAAAGAGGAGAAGGAGAGACTGCAAGAGAAGGAGAGGGTGAGGGCTTCTGCAAGTGCAAAGAAAAAGGAAAAAAGGAAGCCGTCATCAAAAAAACCAAAAGGCATGTCTTATGTCTTAAGTTTTAAGAAAACAATAGAAGGTGCCCTCTCAGAATGAGTCGTATGCTTCAGTAAGTCTTCTACATCATTATCCTTCTCCTCATCCTCTTCCCCCAGGTCCACCATCCCCACCTCCGGCACCCAGCCCTGATAATGAAATCTCAGAAAACAGTCATAATCAAGAAGTCAAAAACAAAATACATAAAGAATATGCTGCTGCACTGGATCATGAGGGTATGCACACATACACACACATTAAGAGATTCATCAGTTTCTTTATACCACAATTTATTCAATCATCATAGGAACATGTGGTCAATTTTCTAAGTAGCTCTGTTTTCTAAGAACTCTAAAATGAAGGATAATTACATGCAGCTAAGTCTGTTTGTGTATTCATATGTATATGAGCACATATAGTACATGCATGCATGTGTGTGTATACATGGTCAATATACTTATATAGTTTTGTTCCTCTGTATGTCTTCCTGCATGCACGTGTGTGTTTTCCAGAGAATGCAGCGAAGGTCCGCCTTGCACTGGTGAAAGGTCATGGTCTGGTGATGGTGCACTCCTTGCAAAGCAGAGCTGAAGAGATCTTACGCAGCATGGAGAAGTGGTTAGAAGTACACTATCTCGCAGAAATGAAGAGGTATGGTACAGTATGAGTGTGGGTTGATGTGTGATATGGTATGGTGTCCATATAGACGGACATCAGTATGAAGGTTGCATTTTATTGCATTTTAATTTTATTTTATTACTGATTTTATTTTATTTTTTTATTACTGTATTTATTTGGTCAAAAAAAAATCACAAAACATGAAAGATATTCAAATCAATTAAATGCATTTAGTGCTTAGGAAGTTATTCTGAAACTACAGTATTAATTGAGAAACTAAAAATACATAGCATTTGTTAAAAAATGTAGATTTTGGCCTCCACTGAGACTGAATTCCATTAAGCCTGGTCAGAGTGTTTTTGTCAGTAATGATACATTGAAGACATGGCTGATGTTTTATCTGTGTCTGTCTCCTTTTCTCTAGTATTGATCAACTGTCAAAAGTGGCTCGCCATCACATAGAGACTGGTGCTAAATTGCAGAATGAGCTCGTGTTGGTACGTAATGACTTTCTAATTGTATTAATGTATTGATATTGACTATCAACCCCAGGTCGGCATAGAGTGGTGCTCACTAGTTAAAGGGTATCTCTCCCATCCTTTCTTTAGCTACAGGGTAAGTGTAGGATAAAATTTGAATTGTTCTTCCAGAGTGTAACATAGGACAACGGCTGCAGACTCTATTACCTTCTTCTCCATATTCTTTTCTCCAGGTCGGTACTGATTTCTACCTGAATGGAGACTGCAACATGGTGGCCAGCCCGCCTCCCCCTCCCCGTCCACCTACTCTGGAGAAACCCACACAGTCTACTCTGACCATCACTCAGTTAGAGTCACTCCATAAACAGTTCTGCACTGTTGCTCCGTCAGGTACATGTAGGGGAGACAAGTTGTGATGTGATTCAGTATTTATCCTGCTGTTAAACTATCTATCGTCCACTTATCCTTTTCCTTCCTTTTGTGACTTTCAGGCCTTATTTCCAGTTCTGAGTTCTTCAGTTTACTCAGGGATATCAACTCTGTTATCATGGGCAGAGACACCGTGCCTGATCACTGGATCGACATGAATGAAAGACAGGTATTCCTCAAAGAAGTCCAAACAAAAATTTGGGTAATAATTTCTTTTCTTTTTGCTTCATAGCACCATATACAAGGTCACAAGGTAGACAGTTCTGAACAGTTTCAGTCAACGACAAAAAATTTTGAAACCAAAATAACTATATGATCAAATAGCACTCTGCTAACTACCTCAGTGCAGTGAAAGCAAAGCAAGACACAAAACATTCCTGCCCCACACTATGCAGTTACTTGTCCATTTCTCTCCTGCTTTCAGATGACAGAGATTGTATCTTTGCTAACGGACGATGATGAACTGATAGACTGGCGTCGGTTTCTGCTTAGTGCTGCCCTCCCTTGGCCATTTCCCTCCTTAACACAGCTGCTGGTCGTGTTGCAACATTTCAAGGCAGCAGATACTGGCAACACAGGCTACATAAACGAGGAACAGTACCTACAGGTTAGTGTCTTCACACACACAACCTCAGCTCCCTGAATGTAAAAGGAAATGCTTTAATTGCTTCTCTTGCCTCCTTTCTCATCAGACAGAGTGGTGGTTTTCCAATGACAGCATCCAGCCCGTCTCTGAGGACCCCTCTGAACCTCTACCTTATGACCATCTGGCTAACCTACGCAAGGCAAACTACCCAAAATGCCTGGAAACTTAATTCCAAAAAGTCTTACGTATACTGTACGTCCAAATGAACTGCACTGCAAATAAGAAATAAGATACATATCCCTCTGCTCTTCCTTCGTAGTTCTTTTTCCAGCTGTTTGGGGACCACTCATTCTCTCCACCTCGACTGTTCTATGTGTCCATGCTGCAGTACTTTGCAGTTGACCCCAACCCCAGACAGGGCTTCATCAGAGCTCTTAGTGTAGTGCTGGGACAACATCTCAAGTACTCCTCACCAAGCCATCTTGTCAAGGTGAGTGAATTAATTCACACAATGAATGAAATTTCTGAAAAGCACTTGATCTTCTTCATCTTCCACTGTCAAAAACATCATTATTTTCTGTCGCCAATATCTTCAGATGGTCCAAAATTCTAATAGAAATATTATTTTCAATAATGCCAACAATAACGTATCAGCATGTGTGAAGTTTTTCTAGTTACTCATCTGTTTTGGAATGAAACTTGAGTGTTAATGTTTCTCTTCGGTACCAACTATTGCACATCAACAGGACTCTATGTCTTCTGTATATAGTCTATGCCCAGTATAGAAGAGACCACAGAGCTCAGCTCCACAGAAGAGTCTCCGTGTGTATCAAGCAGTTTGCTGGGGGAGCAGGAAGTGTCCATCCATGCTCTCCTTGCTGTCATCTGCCACAAAGTCACCAAGATCAAGGATGTCAACCTCCTTCCTTCTAACTGCCTAAGTCAGGAGGAGCACACTGAGGTATCGTCCTATGAAAGTCAAAACTGGGCTTTTATGTAAATACATAAATAAATGGTTAATTTGATGAAAGAAAGAAAGGGTTGACTAAATATATCAAAGATGTAAGGCCAAGCCCTTGACAAAAAATCCCCACTATACTAAAGTTGTGTAAAGCTTCTATATGACTCATTCTCTCGTGTTTGCAGGATACCTGATTGCATTTTAAAGGCTGGTTCTGTACCAAATTATCCATTTTCTAACATGAAACTCGTCCCTCATGTAATACTGTTCATCTCTGCTGGCCTCTAGCACCTGGCGCATATATTCAGAGATCTGGGCTACAAGCCAGAGGACTGTGTCCCCTTCTCTGTTCTCTCTCAGCATCCTGTCACCCAGAGCCTGATGGACACCTCAACACACTACCGGCTCGTAGTAAGTCTCTATGAAAACTCATCACTTCCCTGCTCCAGTAAGAGAATGAGAATGTAAAGTAGTACAGCACTTCTCCTCCGCTGTCCACCATCATGCGCACTAATATTCTCATGGTTTATTTTTCTCTTAAAATTCTCTCCCCCTCTCTCACCTCTCAGAACATTCATAAACTGCTCCTGGACCATCAGGATGAAGGAGAGGCTAGCAGCCTGACAGTTTCATAAAGGATAAGACACATACAGTACATGTGTACTCTTGGGTGCACCACAAGTACCTCTTTCACTGAGGAAATACAAAAGATGTTGCTTTGGCATTTTTGAAGTATTCTCATAACCTTTGCTTTTGAAATGTTTGCTGCGATGTTTTGTATACTTCACTATTGAATAAATAGATTTGCTACCTTAACTAGTTTCAGTACGTAGATAACTGTCGAACGTTGGAATGATAATCTAACTGAAATGGCGATGATGGCAGGCTTGACCCTTCGCATATGCTTTTTTTCCTGATACACTCCAGCAGTTTTTCTAACTGGCTTGTTTTTCTAATGACCTCCCTGACACAGAAAAGCATTGGTCGTGGCTACAAAGAGTGCATTGTCCAGGATAACCTACATGTCAAGCCTGACTTGCCAGCAACTGCCCACCAGGGCAGCCACAACCCTATCACAGTCCATTCAGCAGTTATTGTAGCTACTCTATTTAGCAGTCACTGCTGCTCAACCAGTGAAAAAAATGAAGACAAAAAAAGAATGGAGACCTATATAAATAAAGTTATTGGTGTTGTTATCCATATTTCCTGGTTATCAAAGACAAAGCAACTTATTAATGCATTGCTAATCAAAATTAGGCAGGGGGCTCACAGTAAATCTAATCATTATCATTGATAAGGGCTTTCCTGGTGGAGGGTTTTACATTCAGCAGCCTGGAGAGGATGTAACTCATGTTAACGTTTCCATTCGTCTGATTTAATATGAGGGCTTGGAGAGCCCCCCACCTTCCTGACCCACCGCCCACTCTCCTTCCCCCCTTTCATTATCACTGCAGGTCCGGGGCTCTTGGACCTCTCAGTGTCTGACTTTCAGAGGAGACAGAGCCACTCACACGAGTCATATAGACAGTCAGACTCGCAGGCTTTCGCCTTGAATACATTTTTTCTTGGACTCAAAAATGCAGACCAGAGACAAGATAAAGAACTTTTTTTTTTTTTTACAATAATTGTGAACAAAAGGCGCACTCCTAACGAGTGGGGAAAACTAACAGGAAAACCACTGGACGGGTTGAAGCAGAACAAACGCCGGGCGCGTGGCTGGTAGGCACTGAAACAGAAAAAAAAGCACACGTGAGTGGCAAAAAGAATCTAACATAAGGTTTACAAAAGCACACGAGGAAGATACCGGCACATGACTGGGAGATACTGACGAAGGACATTAATTCGAAACTCGTCGAAGAACTCAGGATAATTCGGCAACAGGTAGAGTCGAGAGCCCGAATCAGACTGATGCGCCCCAGGTGCGCTGATGGTCAGGTGGAACCGGCTTAAACAGACCGACAGACAGACAACTAACAGGGGAAGAAGTTAGCGGATCCTAACACGTAGGACCTTTTTCCACTTGTTGCAAGACAAAACACAGTGGATACATTCAGGGTCCACTAGAAAAGGATTTGGGATTTCCCTGCTATCAACTGGACACTGCAGACTGTATAAAAGGATGTTGTTTCCTGGTTCACTCGGATACACTGAAAGGATGATTTCCCCATTATTTTTCTCAGCTTTATGTTGGTGACCCTGCGTTTTGTCCTGCTGATTTTTTTTGTAGAAAATTCTCCAATGATGTGGATCACAGCTCTGTTTTAGGACCTGTCTGCCCCATTCGCTCACTGGATCTAACTTTGCTGCTATATTACAGAGTTAAAAAAGGGCAAACCTTCACACAAGGTTTTCATTACAGTCTGTTTTAGAAGGACTTTTGCTGCAGGTCAGCTGTTGTACTATAATAACAACATGGGGATTGTATTTTGGATTTTTTGTCTTCTGGCTCTTCCAGTAATTCAGTCTGCCAAGATCCTGACTGTCTGTCTAATTGGTGAGTAGTGGGAGTGTCTTTTCCCACTTGCAACAGAGATGTTCATTTCAATATTATATATTCAATATTTGTTCAGAAATACGAGAGGAGTAAACACTTCCTTGCCAGACTGGCGAGTCAATAAAATATAGTAATAGGAACAGTCTGTTAGAAGATGTTGTAAAAGAAAGTATGTGTATGATCTGAACAAATTCAAATATTATGTTGCAACAGTGAGCCATATATTCAGAGCGCATAGTGAAATCACAGTTATTTTTTCCTCTCCTCCAGGAGGAAGCCACTACTTGTTATTAGATGAAATTTCTCATAACTTACACCAGCATGGCCATGAGGTCCGCATGCTCTTGCAACTTGGCAACCCTGTTATTACAGGTAAACTGCAGATTCAGTACACACACAAACATACATACAGAGAAAGTTCTTGTTCAAGTGTTCATGTAAATGACTGCACTTTTCAGGTTTTTCCTATGCAGGCCGTGCAGACAGTTATCAGATGAGCACCTGGTCCTTAGGAGAGGAATACATCAAAGAATACAATGGCTGGTTCCTGGAGCGACAGACACAGTTTCTACAGGGAAGGTATCACATTTTAGACTTAGTTGTAGAAGAAAATGTATGCATAGAAAAGTGTTTATGTATAAAATGTTTTATTTGATCCTAATATTGTCTTTTCTGTTGGTGGACTGAGTTCCTGCTACTCTGAATCACACTTAACTCTGGGGTGAGACAATTTATTTTCCATGGATTAACAGATCCCAGTGTGTAAATTCTATAAGCTTCAACAATTTCTTCCACACATGGTTACAGTGGAGAAACAGATAAGCAACTACCACTTGTTTTGATCCTACGTCAGCATTTTAAGGCTCTTGAAATTATGTTATACTGACAGTCATTTTGGATTCATGTGACTGATTGAGAATATTGGTCTCTGACAGTATTATACTATGTCAGATGTAAATTGGTTCTTTCTCACTCCCCTTGCCTCTGCATATCTTTTTCTCTCTCTCTCAGGGATAACTTAAGTAACTTTCTAAAATTCATGGGGCACCTGTCCTACCAGTGTGACCAGCTGTTAGGGGACAAAGAGATGATCACTTTCCTCCAGAAGGAGCACTATGACATCATCATCCTTGATGCTTTTAACCCCTGTTCCTTCATCCTGGCACGCAAACTTGGTACATCTGCTGTTCATATCACTTTGATTTATTTCAGAATCACTATCATCCGATGCATCTGAACATACTATAGTAATATATAATTTACCTTGCCTCTTACATTTTTTTGCAGATTGCACATGTATGTGTACAAATTCAAATCCTTTTTTATTGTAAATCTATCAAAAGCTCTGAATAAATCAACAGCAGCTCAAAAGTTCCATTCACTTTTTCCTGATGTACTCCAGGTGTCGGCTATATAGCTTTCTATCCAGGCACTCTGAACGGCCCGCTGTCCGTCGCTCTCCCCAGCCCCGTCTCCTACGTCCCAGTCTTCCTCTCCCAGCTGTCCGACTGCATGAACCTCTGGGATCGTGCCAAGAACCTCTTTTATTCTTTCCTGGCTCCTGTAGGTAAGAATGGTGTCACACATATGGAGCTCACATGTTGTCTTTTTATCAGCTTAATAACACACATCTCCATTGTACCCTGTACTCGCCAGTAGCCCTCTAGACATTTTAATATTCTAAATGAGGGCATTTTTGGATGTTTTTAAATTTTATATCTTCTCAAATCTCATTCTCCTCTCATTTGTAATATATTGACTCTACATTCTGACTCTGAAATGACTAATTATCTCACATTCACACATGCTTTTTTATTGGGCATACAATGTTGGTGATTTTTGATCGTGTTTTGTGTCTCACATCAAAGGCCTGGAACTTGTATGGTCAACATTTAGGGAAGTAGCTGAGCGCCACCTTGACTCAGGCTCACCCCCTGGTGGTCTGGAACAGTTACATCAAGGAGCTGAACTCTGGGCATTCAACACTGACTTTTCACTGGAGTTCGCCCAGCCTCTAATGCACTGTGCTGGTGGGAGGTCTGCTGAATAAACCTGCAAAGCCTCTAGAGCAGGTCTCTTCTCTTGATTCACATCTTATGCAAATACATAAGTGAGACTCAGGTTTTCAAATTAACTTCTTTCCCTCTCTTCATTGTTCTCACTCCCACTTCCCTCTGGATTTTTACTCCTCCCTATGCACAACCATCTCTCTCTCTCTCAACATTCTGCATATTTCCTCTGTTGCCCATACCCCAACCCTTTTGATCCCTCAGGATCTTGAGACGTGGATTTCCAGTTTTGGAGATAAGGGTTTCATTGTCGTGACTCTGGGATCAATGGTCTCTTCTGTCTCTGTGGACCTTCTGCTAGTGGAGCTGGTGACTGGCTTCTCCAGGATCCCTCAGGGTGTGCTCTGGAGGTAAAAGGATGACACAATTCATTTGGGCATAACAATATGTAATTTTTTACATTCTGTGTCACAGATGTATTTTTTTTTTCAAGAGAAAATAGGAGCAAAACACAGAGTATGTTTTGTGTCAAACATTCATGAAAAGATTAAATCAACCCCAAAAACAAACTCTGTATTTTCAATTCATGTCAGGATGCTATGAGAAGCTCCTCAACCTGCTGTGTTTTGCTGGCAGGTATGACCCCAAGCGATGGCCATCCCAACTGGACAGGCCTCCCAATGTCAGGCTAATGGACTGGCTGCCCGTAAATGACCTGCTGGGTAGGAACAGTGTGCCTCTCGTACCAAAACCTTTTGTTACAAACAGAAAGGGGGGGTTACAGTATATTAGACTTCAGACTTAAAACTTTAGACTGCTTCTCTATTGATCCCAGTTTGGGAAATTATTTTGTTGCAGTAGCAAACATACAGACAAACACAAAATGTATACAAGAATTGTTTAAAACACACTAAAATGAACAAAAACGAACAAACGGAGCTACTGCAACAGACAGTCACCTAACACAGGGCCATCTTTCTAAGACTGCCAAAAGTCTTGTTCATTGCAGGCATTGTGAACTATCTGAAAAATCTTGCTGTAAATTTCCTGCTGTGCTTTGTTTCATGTAGACTGCATATAAACCCGCCCATTGTTTAAACCCTTAGGTGTAGGACAGACTGCTCACATCTCTATGTTTTATCAGTCTGTACTACACTGAAACACTCCTACTCCCTTTATTCAGGAATGAAGTCTTTTCTTTTTTTCTTTTTTTTTTGGATTCACCAGGTCACAAAAAAGCGTGTCTCTTCATCACCCACGGCGGACAGAACAGCCTGCTGCAGGCAGTGTACCATGCTGTTCCTGTGCTGGCAATCCCTCTGTTTGGAGACCAGTTTGATAATGTGGTGAGGGCTGAAACAAAAGGACTTGGCCTCACCATCAAACCCACAGACATCACGAGGGAACTGCTCAGCTCCACTATTCAAACACTCATACAGGACATCAGGTATGTGGACGATGAGGCTGGATACATTTGTGATGCTAGTAGAGTACAGAGATGTCTGTAACTATTCCCTCTTTCTCCTTCCCTACTTCTCTTTTTCCAGGTTCAAGTCTTCAGCTTTGTCCCTTAGCAGGATCCACAAATCCCATCCTGTGCCTCCAGCCCGACGACTCATCCAGTGGGTGGAGCACGTCCTGCACAGTGGAGGCGGAGCTCATTTAAGGCCGGCCTCACTGATGCAACCATGGTACCAGAGATACCTGTTGGACCTGGTGCTTCTTCTCTCTATGGGGCTTCTTGGACCTCTAGTTCTCTGCTGGACTTTCTGTAGAAACAAGAATAGCAGGGAGAAACACAAAAAAATACAATAGCAGCAGTAAGCGTTTCCTCAGGGACACTTCAGATTTATATCTCAGTTCTGTGCTGTTTATCTTAGACTTATTGTCTACTTTTAAAAACTGAATTAGATACTTTAAAATACTGCAGATGTTCAGTGAATATACTATGCTTGTTGAAACTGATTCACGCAAAGAGGTTTTTTTTTTTATCAGAGTTCCTCTTAATTATCAAAAGGAAAGCTACACAGTTCTTAGTTTAAAACTGTTTTTGATGCCATTAATACTGTTGCTCAACTTCTTGGTAGTTGCAGTTTCACTTCAGAGGAATAGCTTTAATGCCAAATGTCCTGCCCTCTGCCCTCCCAGCGCCTTCGTGCTCCATTTGTCCCGCAGCGCCACAATGTCCAACACCTCTGTGCTGCTTTGACCCGGCCGCGCTGCAAACATGCGTGGTTGACAGTATGCAAGCGGAGCATGCACACACACCCTGACTAAGCAATGCTTTGTGCTTTTGTGTTGTTGCGTGTTTCCAAATGGCAGTAAGCCAAATCAAGGTGGATGAATTCATGCCGAGGATGTTTTTGTGTGAAACTTTGAGTCACAACACGCCTGAATTCTCAAAAATCTGCTCCTCCTGCAAAGTGTGTGTATGCATGTGTGTGGGGAAGCATTATGGTCTGGTCTGCTGGCTCCTCAGTTATTAACCACCAGCACCACCTGCAAGTCTCAACTCTGACCCCCACACCCTCCTCTGCTGCTTTCCACTGAGTCTCCTTCCTTTTTCTAAACAAGACACAAAAGCACACAGCAATATTCACGGTCAGCGCTCAAGCCACTGTTGAGAGCAGACCAGGCCTTGAAGGAGCCCCCCACCCTCCACCCTCGGGCCTGTCCTCTCTCCCACTCCTCACATCTGTGTTGGGGGTTAGCAGGGAGGAAAACATAGATTAGCAAGGAAATAATGACCAATTAGGGCAGCGTGTTCTCTGTCTATTCAGCTGTGCACTCTTTCCCTTCTTTTCATTTGTCTGTTTGTCTGGCAGTTGCAGGTGCCAGTGAGTCTTCCTCTGTCTCGCACGCAATCCAAAAGAGGCAGGGCAAAGGAGCCGAAGCATGACAGGTCAGAACCACTAAAAAAAAAAAAGACAGAGAAAAAGGCAAAAACTTTAATGAAGCAGAAGAAGAATACACCAATGCAAAATAGAACACAGGAAGATCATAGAGCAGGGAAGAAACAGAAAAACAAAGCAGAGAGACACTGAAGAAAGAAGAAATAGTGATCAGAATATCACTGAAAAAGATAAATAAACAAATGTCCAACAATAATCGATTGTGTCGATTGTGATTGATTTCACTTCAAAAATGATGTAAAGGTCGTAGAAGATTTGTCCTTGAAACTTTTGAATTCAGAGAGAGGTGTCGTGGCTCTTGTGTGAATTTTGTATAAGTGTGGGTAAAAAGGATGTTTGAGCATACTTAGCTTCATGACAGCAGCTGGCATTAGAAGTGGGGTATTGGTTGCATGCTTGTCAAATTGTGTTCTGTAGTTCAAATCTGTGCTGTTTGTGGGTTAGAACCCCACCTACTGACCTGAGAAAAAGCTAAGACTTGTGAATAAAAAAATCCTGACTTCCTGGATTTTAATCCTCAAAGTACTTAAACACAGAAATTAAATGACCAAATAAATGTATTAATATAGTGTTGTTAAAGCTACAGCTTTGGAATCTGGTATATTACTAACCACCTCTCTTCCACAAGATTCACTCCTTTACATTTTCACAAAGGCTGTATTTGACTACTTTGCAGTGTAATACAACAGTCCTGCAATAAAATCTACCTTCATGAAGGTTCCATTGTTCAGTTTATGTTAAAAATGTTTCAGAGAGGTGCTGATTGAACTGCATGATCATTCTGGGGGATGTAGTTTGTGGTGGAATTTGACTGCATTATACCAAAAGGTGTTTCTAACATTTACTCTCTCCTCATTTATTTAAGCACTGCAACCTTCATGAAGGTAAGACCTACTGCTGGACTGTTGTGTTAGACTGCAATAGTTTTAGCTAATGAACCTTATAAACAGGCAGTTTAAAGGGTAATTTGTCAGCAGTTTAGAGGCATTCTGCATAATCAGCACTATAGTAATTAGAATAATCTATCAAGTTACTTGTTCTTAATTTCAGTATTAAATTACATGGATTTTTTATTTTCCAAATATGGCCTTTTTTGTATTTTGAATACTAAATTTGAAAGGGAATATTTGCCCATTGGTACTTTTATTTAGGTAATTTTAAGTAAAGGATTTGAGTACTTCTTCCACCACTATTGTTTAATTTTTATTATTTTATTTATTTATTTTTTTTAAGTGTCGCACTGTTACTCAGAGTACTTTTTTTTTTTTTTTTTTTTTTTTTTTTAAGTTTAAATGTAAAATGTCATATAAAAGTGTCCATCAGCTGCCAGGGCGGCGCAATGACATTTTTGAGTGGAAGTTGTCCACGAAAAGCTTGTGATCAACTCAAACCTGATTGGTTGATGTGCTGTAGTTTGATTGGCTGGTGTTGACAGCGGGGGCGTGGTCAAACGTCAATGTTTATGGAGCTCGATGTTCGTGTATGTAACCGCACCAAGGACTCTGCAATGTGATTTCCTGACGTTGATTTGTGTTCGTATCGTTTTCCCCGCTGTCTTCACCACATTATGCGCCAGCCTCTGACATGGGGGACCACTAGCAGGTGAAACACGGAGGAAACCGAGGAAAAAGCCGGGATGGCAGGCGCCTTTGGGTTCAAAGGCTGCCAGAAAATTCGAGGTCCGCAGATCAGAAGTCTGCTTGAGGCGAAGGACTTCATTCTGTTCGACTGCGACGGGGTCATATGGCACGGAGAGAAGGCGATCACTGGCGCGGCGAAGGTGGTGAGTTCGCTGATCCGGCACGGCAAAAACGTAGTGTTCGTCACCAACAACTGCACCAGGCCCCGCGAGAATTATGTGCACAAGTTCTGCCGGCTGGGCTTCACCGACGTGATGCTGGACCAGATCTTCAGCTCGTCGTACTGCTCGGCTCTCTACCTGAGAGACGTCGTCAAGGTCCGCGGCCAGGTGTTTGTCATCGGCTGCGACGGACTGCGCAGAGAGCTGCAGGAGGCGGGCATCCCCTGCGTGGAAGAGGCGGACGACCCGGACGCCACCATCTACGACTGCGCCCTGGCTCCGGACGTCAAGGCAGTGCTGGTGGGACATGATGATAAACTGACTTTTCTCAAACTGGCCAAAGCCTCGTGCTACCTGAGGGACCCGGACTGTCTGTTCCTGGCCACCGACAACGATCCCTGGCACCCTCTGTCAGGTGGACGGATACTGCCAGGTACGGTGGAGATGACGCTCTGATGATTGAAGCTTAATTCGGTCCATTGAGGTTTAGTTCTGCACAGTCCCTCTCTTGCCAATCAATTTCAGGACCACCTGTGTTTTGTATATTTGCATGAGTGACAACCATGGATGCATCACTGTAAGGGCCCTCTGACCACAGGCCCAGGGGTCTAGAGGGCCCTTAGCTAGAGCCTGAAGTGATTTAAATGCACAGTTAAACTACAGTAGATCTCTATTATAACTTGGTTAAGCAATTTAAATGTGTTTAGAAAATGTCACCTTCATTTGATATTCATCCTATGCTATAGTCTTGCGGTGAGTGTATCTGAGTCAGTGTGAGGGTCTGCACAGCCAACCAACAACAGAACTGCAGAGTTGAGGTTAACCTGCAAATTGTTGCTGCGTTTCTGCTGTGTTAGATGCATAGTTTGTCAGAAAAACACAAACAGACATGCTGTACATTGTGATGGGTCACCATGGCTGAATAGGTGGCCCCCCAGGGACTGCCATTCCTCTCACTATGCGTTTTTTATGTGCAGGGGCCCACCATTTACAGTGCATAGAGCAGACTACAGTATACTTATTCTAGAACTCCTGGCACTAACTAGTACTATGAATATTAGTAGTATGAATATGCTTCATCTCTGCGAAGCATGAACCGAAAATGAAGAGGTATTAAAACTCTTTTGCACGGCCTCAAGATTAGTGGATAACAGCTTAAGGCGCTCACCATTTAATTGCAATGACCCTGGTTCAAGTCCAATCTGGGGCCTTTGCTGCACGTCATCCCATCACTCTCTCCTCCTCATTTCCTGTCACTATCTGTAAAACTCCCAAATATATTAAAAACATGAGGTAATCACATAGGACCTGTCCTTGGATTCAGCTGTGTGTACTGCACTTCATCAAATTACTGAAAACCAACTGACACAAAATCAACCTGACTCTTTTGGGGCCCCAGAAGTGAGTTTTTGGTTTGTGGGAAGGATAGCACATGCAAAACTTGTCACAGTACCTCAGTGGCACCCAGACACACTTGAAGGAGAGGCAGTTTGCAGGTGGTTGGAGGAGAAGATGCACTTTGACCTCACCTTGTTTTATCTTGGACCCTGGCAGGTTCTGGATCTCTCACTGCAGCCCTGGAGGTGTCCTCAGGTCGCAAGGCCACTGTGATCGGCAAGCCCAGCCGCTTCATGTTCGAGTGCATCTCCAGTCAGTTCAGGGGGGTGGACCCCGCCCAGTGCCTGATGATCGGCGACCGCCTGGAGACGGATATGCTGTTCGGGTCCAACTGCGGCCTCGACACGATGCTCACTCTCACTGGTGTGTCTCAGATCGAGGAGGCCCAGGAGTACAGGAATAGCGAGCTGACCACCAACCACAGCTTGGTACCCGACTACGTGGTGGACACCATCGCCGATTTCTTACCTGCTTTTGAGGAACTGGAGGAACAGAGCAATTGACGTGTCCCTCCGCCTCCAGTACGGAGCACAGATTGCTTCTACCACATTTCAAGTGCAATGTTTAGTCCGGCGTTTGCAAAAAAAAAAAAAAAAAAAAACCCCGTTCAAATCCAGTTATCAAAAAATAGAAATGTTCCTCAGTAACAAGGCGCTGTTTATGTTGTGACCGAGACAAGAATATTCTCCCCAAAATAACGAGTAATCCAGTGCAGACCTCAGTGTTTCTCGTGTTGTGCCCATTTGTGACTTGACAGTTCCTCGTTGCTGTAAGTGTTTATATTAATATCTGAATATAATGCACTTTGTTCATAAAGTTCATAGGACGTGTTTGATATTGGGTTTTGAACATCAAGAGGTATTTTTGTAAAGCCATGAATTGTTCAGTAACGGCATTCATGTGTTCAGGAGCTGGTTGTTCGGTTGCAGACGTGTACTTACTAACGCAGAGCTGTTTTCTTGTGTTTGCTGGCTGTGACTTCTCCTCGATTCATCCGTGGAAAGAGGAGAAAATTCAATCCAGAGCTTTTCTCAGCTCCGGTAGAGACTGAGGTGACAATCTGCTCGTCAGACAGGTGAAGTGTACTTTCACCTTTCTGTCATGTCTGTACAACTTGTGCCAATATTCATCTGAGTAATAAACAGCTTGCTGAATCTCATAGTTAGAAATCCAGTAACACATTAATGTGGCTACTGCACTGTTGTGAAATGTCAATGTTGTTCATGTTTACCAGATAGAGCATGCCAGCAACGGTAACAATAAATGCCTAAAACGAATCCTAAATGTTGTTCATCTGCTGAAGACAATGACGTCCTGTTATTAGCAATGTCCTCATCCTGTTTGTTTTGTGTCTACGGATCTACAAGCACGATAACACCACAATCAAAATGTAATATTCTTTTAATCATTTAAATCCAGTATTTCACATGAACTCAGCACCATTTCACTCAGTACTATTGAAACTTGATATCCAGCATCTTTTCAACCTTATTTAGCTCCCAAACGAAGAAAAAACAAAAACAAAGGAACCTTCCAGTTATTTTCCTCTATGTAGCAGAACTTTGTGCTTGGATTTAAATATGGTGGTATTGCCAGTGTAGATCAAGCAAATTACATGATAAAATTAAATGAATAGTTGCAGTGCCAGGAGAGTAAAAAAACCTAGACGCTATTGTTATGGCTTTGCTGTGTGTAACACAATGAATGTCCCTTAGTATGAACTTCAAATACAATAAAGATTTAACATCTAAAAAAAAAAAACAAAAACAAAAAAAACAACATATGTACATTTTAACAGGATTTCTGTAATAGTTTATTCTACATCATGTGGCATCAGGTTCTCTTGTGCTGAGGAACAGAATTAAAGACGCATACTGATCTCCAACAGATAAGGACTTTGGTTACGGTGATCGAGTCGCTCCGTGTCACTCTGGTCCACCACGCTGTGGCAAAGAAACAACAACAAGACAAATCTGTAAAAGACTGAACATTAAGCAATAAGGAACGTGACATGAAAGCATCATCGTGTTAGTCTTGGAGTACACAGAACCATTACACTATCCACAGTACCAGGGCAAAAAAACAAAAGTTAAAACAAGAGTTTCAAGGCCCATGGTTACTGTGCAGATTTATCTTTAAACAAGGACAAAGGTTAAGTTCTAACTGACACCAAATGAAATGTTCAAGCGATGATTTTGGATGGACTGCTTCACTGCCTCCATCCACCCTATTTGATTTTAAAGGCCAAACTGTCAGTGAAATGCTCTGAGTACAGTGCAAGATGCAGGTGGTCTGCTCACCTGGATGAAGTCCATTTCATCCACTGTCAGCGGTCTCCTGCGGTACCTTGCAGGTAGTAGCTGAATAGAGGCCAGCGTGTCAGCTGTGCCAGGGATTGGGGTCAAAGGTATGTGAGGTCTTGATAACGGAGGCGGCGCTGTAGCTGGATGGGAACCCGAGGCGTGTGGTGAGAAGTTAACTGCTAACGTTTTCAATGCCTCTTGGGCTACAAAAGGAGGGAAAAGGGAAAAAATGTCAGAAGTGATAAAAGGCAACTCAGGAAGCACCAAGAAGCCAGAAATAACCAAAAACATTCAAAGAGTCTATCAGCGAATTGTCTTAAAACAACAGTTGATATGTGGGCATCTACCATCAGATGCCCATACTCACCATTGGGCCTCACCATGTCTTGTCTATTGGGAAACTTGATCAGAGGAGTGTGAGGCCGAACAGCCTGCCAACACACACACACACACACACACACACACACACACACACACACAAAATCAAACAGCTGTGTGAAATAAGAGTCTTGTGTTACTTTAAGGGTCAGTTAACCCAAAATAAACTCTCCCATGAAGCATCTGACCATGCAGATCAGTTTTGGTTTCACCTGCTGAAATTTAGAGTTAGGCGCTGACGGTGGAGGTGAGAAGAATTTGTTTGTGGGCAAATTAACTATTGTTTAAACATTCTACAGGAAGTGCAAAGACGGGCAGCCAGGTGTGTGGAGGACCTGGGTAACTGGGACACTTTCTTAAAAAGCACAAAGCTGCTCACCTTTACTAATTTCAGTTCTTAAAGCTGTGAGCACCAGACTGCCAGTGGCCTAAAACAAATGGCAGTCTGACAGATCATCTTTTGGTGTCGATGTAGTAACACCCGGCGAGTCGAAAACTGCATCACGCACACAAAAATCACTATTCACTGCACAGATTCACAACAGATAAGTGACATTAATAGAGGGCTTGAACACCTCAAAACACAGGCTGTTCAAACTTACTAATGATTGTGTCACCATCTAAATACAAGGGGGTAACACTACAAAAATGACTGTCGTCTCAAACTGTTCAGTCCACACTGTTGCTGAAACAATCAGTCAGAGTCACAGGAAACTAGTGACGGACTATAATTTTGATATTTGAAGTCATAAAGCATGCAAACATGGAAAATCATCCAGGTCCTAGCTTCTCAAATTCAAGTATTTATCATTTTTCTTCATCATTGTAAAATAAAAAGCTTTGGCACCTTTATCTGAAAAATACTAAGAAGCACCATTTAAAACTATATTCAGACATTACAGACTCAACAAAATTCAGCAACTAATCTAAAAAACATATATCAAAAGGTTAATTATCATTAGTTGTGGTCCTAATAAACACACAGTTCACATGCTTGCTGGGGAATTAATGCACGAGTAAAACAACAATGCAGTCACCTGACTGAGTTTTATGTCCATTAATTTACTTTCAGATCTTTGTTCAGCTTTGCTGTCCTTGCTTTAACTTTATGTTTATTAACGTCTTCCTCTAAATTGTTCTTGGCATGTAAGAACACAAGGAGTCAAATCCTTACTCAAAGTTAATTCTGAATAACTATCAACAAAGTGTTTCTGTTCGGCAACTGATTTCAGGTCAGTTTCCAGCTCTGGACAAAGTTCTCCAGCTGCCTCTTGAACTGTCCTCCGCCAGAAATCAGCCATGACAGTCTGAGCTAACAGCGCTGTCTAAAAGCTCAAACTGTTTATTACCATTAATACTGATTTAGACAGTAAAAGGCTTTGGTGCTGTTGTCTCAGCACGATAACAAACGTGACACGACCGAGTGTTTTGCGAGTGAACAAGGACACCAACAAGGGTACGACAGGATACGTCACCCACACAGGCCTCACCAAAATGAAACAGCAACTATTCACAGCAACAGAAAGGCGACATTATTGTTTTACAACGTTCATCTTAAGTCAACACACAGATGTCTAGAGTAATAAAAAATTCAGGAGCTACGTTACCTGGATAACTCGGGCGGCGGGGGCAGCCATTTTGGAGCTGACTTTGCTCCCCATGACGACCTCAGGTTTACTTCCGGTATTAAAAAAAAGGTCCTCGTAGCTGCTCGAAACACACCACACGATAGCGCTGTTGTTATCAAAACAGTGCAGTCTATGCTATAACACACAGCGGTCCAGAGAATGCAGTAAATGATCATGGTGCAGGGGGTGTCATGCCTCTCATGGCATACAGGTGAATGGCGCATTTACAAACGATACAACGGGATTATCAGCCTTCATAACGCATGAATATAAGGCTCGAAGTCGTAAATTACTAATATTTCATTAGCTACACCTTAAGGCTGGCTATGTCTTCACCTTTTTTGGCGATTACGGTGACGTTAGGCAGGCGACAGATGTGTTGTCCCAATGGTTGTCCTGCGAGGTCAAATCCTCAGGCCATACTGCAGCCTTATCACTCCGGGTTGTAACGTTAAAACAGCCCCCTGCCAAAAAAGGACATACAAAAATAGACCAATAAAATACCTTAATCCGATGCTAAGCAACCCCAGTCGCAGTCCAGAAAGGCTCCAAAGTATTTTATTCCTCCCACACAATTAAAGGCAAGAATATCACCTGTATGAAAGTAGAAAATGGTAATACAAGCCTGCTGTACTGTTCAAAGACGAATATCATCCCGTATCTTTAATTTCACTCCACCTTGAAAAAGAAAACGGAAAACCTGGTCAGGTGGTCAAGGCTTGTCCAATCAATGGCGACGGAAGCAGCAGAGATCTTCTACATAATATGATGTATCACTAGCAGAAAATTCACAATGCACTTTAAACACGATCAAGCTGCCATGAATCTCTCATGCTGCAAAGGACAAATATATAGGTATCCAACCATCTCGCTGTACAATAGTCCAATTAAAGACTTTAAATAAAGTATACCTTGATTAAATATATCTTATTTAATATTGCCCTTCCATAATGGTATTTAAAACGAAGCGCTTCTTGATTTGAAATTTTAAAATCAGTAAAGTGTCCATTTAATACAAAACATGAATATTTAGAACAGAAAATATTGGAGAGCAAATGCTGTAGATTCGTTTGTAAAGTCCAAAGTTCCAATAACACTTGGAATAAAGGATCGCTATAAAAATAACACTGGCAACTTGTTATTGTCACGGCTTGCTGGAGGAACATCTTTCGTATTAAGGCTCTTTGTAGCCAACATCAAGTATATCACACATGAGTCCAGAACAGCGCCATCTACTGGATTTCTTATTTATTGCATGGTCTTGTAATATTTAGTGTCAATCTTTCTCTCATTTTAAGTCTTCATATGTAATTAAACATTAATGAATAATAAAGCCCATCTGCAACCCTTGAACCACAATATGGGACATGGAGATTTCAAAACCTTTATGGCAAGTTCTTTTTTGTGCAGACTGCAGAGAGCCACTTGGGTTTTAATATATGTGTGTCGTTAAAAGTTGCTTGTGTTTGGTGACTAACAAGCCTATAATTAATCAGGCATTTCAGTCTCTTTGAAAAATGAAAATCATAATCACAGCTGCTATGCAGCTCACTAATATAGGCCTAATCATTAATAGTCTATATTACATTTGTCCAGGCATAATAGTTATTTGCTATACTGAATGTGTCTGTGTGCACAGTCCCATGAGCATCACATATCTACATGATGGAATTCAGCAATATAATATATCCCCCAATACCACCTCCCGCCACCGATCCACACCAAGAAATTACATCTCAACAGTCAACTGACCACTTCCAGACTTTTACTGAACTGTGGGATGTCTAATTGTGAATCATCCTATTTCACAATTGAACATAATTTAATGGTACATTAACCTAAAGTTAAGACAAATTTTCTTCTCCTCCTCTTATTCTATTGGTGTTCATTATTTTTATTTTTATTTTTTTATTACTGTAATAGCCACCACCCTCATCTTTAAACCCTGTTGTGACCCCCCATTCACACCAAGAGACTACATCTCAACAGTCAAGTGACCAATTCACATTTTATTAGATCTTATTTTATTAAACAAACTGGTCCATGGAAAGCAAAAAGGTCCCAATCTTAACATGGGCTGACTCCTAACTTGAGACACCACTATGGCTTCACATAAACTACAGTTTTACAATCAGAAGATTCACAGAAGAGTGTTAGTCTCAAGTGAAGACTGGGTCCCTGATGTTGTGTTTGTTTGGTGCAGCACTCTTTACGGATAGTGCACACCACTGTGCAGCATCAGTAGCTACACAACACCGTGGTTTGTTTCAGCTCTGCTGCCAGGTCTGAAAGAGATGGACTGACTTAGTGGCTCTTTGACCTTTCGAACAGCTGGTTGAGTTGGTCCTGAGTGGTGGCCTCTTTCTGTTGCATGAGGTCAGCATGGCCCTTGGTAACACCCCAGCTATCAGGGGCAGACATGGAGGGGCACTCTGGGCGACCAGAGGCTGGCTTCAGGTTCTCCCAGTAGTCACGACGGGCTCTGAATAAGACAAAAAGACAAGAATACTCATACCAGTTAGTATTCAATGGTGCTGAAGCACCAATGTTTCACATCTGACAAAGTTGAGGTGCAAATTTATGGTGTTCAGTGGCAGTTTAACGATTAAAAGTTGCTTCTGACCTGGCTCGGACCCAAGGCTTGGTGTGCATCTCCAGACCAGCACCCCAGCTGCCGTGTTTCTCTGATGCAGCTGGGAGGAAGCCTCTCTCAGGGGCCAGCTCCTCTGCCACAGCCCTGATGTGATACGGCTCAAATCCACAGCAGCCACCAATGAAGCGAATGCCAGTATTGTAGGCCTCTCTGGCATATTTGTGCATGTCCCAGCGGGTGAGGATCCTGGGCTCCAGACCTAAGAGAAGATTCAGGTTTATACATCTTCATTTGCAGGTTGGTTGCTTTTGGTGTGTTTTTGTGTTGAATGCTTGCTGCAATGTAATGTATACACCAGCAGAGGCTGTATGTGCATGCACACTGAGAAAGCCCTTATTTTTAAAGTGTAATTTTTTACATGATTACATCAACTGAATAGTAAAATCTAAATGCAACACAGTATATTATTACCGAAGGGGAATTCTGGCAAGTCGATGAATCCCTGACAGTTGCAGTCGGGGGTGTGGTATGCCAGGGGTTGCACCATGTAGTGTGCCTTCAGCCCGGCCTTCTCCACTCCCTCCTTCATCATCTTGACAGCTTTCACACAGGTCATGGGGTCAAAGTGGCAGTTGACTCCAATGATCTGGGCACCTACAGAAAAATGTGCATTGCTGTGAGCTGACTGCTACTGATAAGCATAGAAAGAAGACATGTAGAAGAGACAACACCGACTGTGGTTTGCAGTTGTGGTTGCAAGGTTCAGGTTGAATCTAAGACATTTCAAATTTGGCTGAGCATTTTGGCACTGGTGACACTGGACAGAGTTTTGGCATCTTGGCTGGTGCCAGTTATTAATTCTTGATACCACTAGACTAAGAACATGTCATATCTCATGTCTACCAGTTAGAAATCTTGCCTTTGCCATCTTAGGAAACACTGCTTAGTCACACTGCAGAGGGGTCATGTGAGAACAAGACAAGTTAATATGAACAGGTTGAACCTCAAATGTCTTCTGAACTGGAATTCCGATTACTATTTAGATCATTTATAAAAAATGGCTTTTAATCCCTTTTTGAGAGAGACCAATAACAAGTTATGATTCTTTGTATATTAGAGCAGCATGTACCCACCGGCTTTGACCAGCCTGACAGCACACTCTGCAGGTGAGATACCGTGCATGTCTCCATCTGGTCCGATACACAGAGAAGCAGCCACAGGCTTCCCTGTCTCCTTCAGCACTTCCACAGCCCACACAGCTTCTTCAACATGTTCAAAGTACTGCAGGACCAAGACATCAGCACTCAGTCAAACATCAATCAGAAAACGCAAAAAAAAATGAGGACTACATTCAGTTTCTTCTATGGTAAAAAGGCAAAAATGTCTACCTCAGCAATCAGGAAGTCAACATTTTTCTTCATGAACACATCCAACTGTTTCTTGAAGATGGCCTTCACATCTGTCTCGCTCTTGCAGCTCAGGTAGGATGGAGTCTGACACACTCCTCCGGCAACCAGAGCGTCGCCCTCATTGGCAACCTCACGGGCCAAATCGCAGGCAGCCTCGTTGATCTGAGTTCCCTGCAGAAGGAAGACAAGTTATGGTGAATCAAAGGTTCAAACACTCAAACAGACAACCCTGACACACATAAAAGACTGTCACTAAGAATTTAGATCACCAGTTTATAGATGTTTAACGTGTCGATAAAGGGGTTGCAAGTTTGAGTTATTTTAGCAACTGTTTTCAATATAGACTATCATGCTTATTCCTATGAAAGTGTTGTGATGTCCCAATTCACTCACAGTGAAGGTGAGCTTGTTGCCTCTGTTCTCCAGTTTGTCATCACTGGCGTAGAAGGTGAAGGTCTGCATGACGTTTGCACCAGCCCTCAGAAACTCCCTGTGCAGCTGTCGCACTGGGAAACAAACAGATCATATCATAAGGCAAACAATAAAACAAATCCATCTCAACTGTGGCACGTAATGTGTAAGGGAAGGCAATCAACAGCGAGCGCCTGCAGAGGATATTAAAGACGTCATTTTGAGTTAAAAAAAACAGCTTGTTCTCACCTGCTTCAGGGTACTCTGCAGCAGCTTCAGGGGTCCAGGGACCGGCCTTCACATAGCCTCTCTTCTCCAGGGCAAACACGAAGCCTCCATCGCCAATAACAACCTCTCCAGCGTTAAGACGCTCCAAGATTCCCTGAGAAAAAGGATCAATGCTAGTTTAGATTGACCAGATTAGTCAGGATGGAGATGCACCACTGAGGCCAAAGGTTTTGCAGGTTTTCATTCAAAGAATGTTCGACACCAGCTGACACCATCACGCGACTCTATAATGTAGGCCTGATACAGCATCATGGTCCACCTCTGGCCAGACTGTGTGGTTATAGCCAAGCATGTTGGGTTTTTGTTTTTGGCCTGAAAGCAAGTCTGTATTACAAGCATTGTATTTTAGGCTAAACTACAAAACGCAATGCCAGTCAGGCTGGAGGAATATATGTGGCACTAAAAATAATTTTAATTGTCTGTCCATACATTGTGCCTCATGCATAGTTCCCAGATGCAGTGCTTTGCCCCCCCCCCAGGCCGACCCTCACCCATATCATCATGAGTCGTCAAGAAAGCAGCACATGTCTGAGAACAGCTGCACAGCTCATTATGATTGATAGACCTGCACCTTTTGATTCCAACATACTTCGCTGTCAAAGTGAAATATAGGCTTTGTGTCACCACTCAGGTCACCTCAATTTGAAAAGGGTCTATTTATTACTTTCTCATAGACTGTGTGTCTGCAACATGCCTTTATATCCAAAAAATGGAAATTGAGATTTTGGAAAAAATTCCATTTATGCTAAAATGTAATAATTCATTCATCTTCAGTGCATTGAGATCTCAAACAAAATCTCAACACAAATCTCTCAGACACAAAAAAAGCAAAACTTGTCGGCATGGCTAGATACAACTAGAGTAAGGGAGAAAATATGTTGCTTTGTAATTTGGGTTAATCTACCATTCAATTATTTAATTGTTAAATAGAATGATTCAGTTTGGAGCTCAACAGTCTTTACAAATAGACATAACACATAATAATTTTCCTGGCATTCCACCAGACTTCCAGTTGTAACTCCCTGCACAGATATTCTGCCTGACTGTCCTGATAGCACACCCTGCCTTTCCACAGACGTCCACACATACCTTCTTTCCTGGTGCCATAATCCTGCAGCTGTGTTGACCCCTGACTGCTCAGACTTTGAGATGCTGAAGCAACATTAGAGTGGAGCAGAGGGCCACTATAAATTTCTCAGAAGGAGGGGTGGGGTCTAAGCAAGAGCTGCTCTGATTGGCAAGAGGCAAGTTACGCAACTGCAGTGTTGACTCCTTCCCCTCCCCTCTTCTACTGAATGAGAGTATTGTGAATGTGTGCTACTAGTTTGGTCCGGATTAATTACGCCTGTTGGTGTGTCCGTCTGTCTTCCTGTCAGTTTGTGGGCTTCTGTTTTTTGGACCCTGAGTAGAGGATTGAGTAACTTCTAACTCACTGCATATCTGAATCTGTGACATGTTTCTAATTACAGACACAGTTTTATGAGTTCCTTTGAATGGTTTGTGTTTCTTGCACCAGTCCAACAGCACTCATTCCACATTGACAACACGTAGCAAAAAAAAAAATGAGTAAAAACTCAGGTTTATTGTTTGGGGGGTTACATAGTAATACTCCACAACTGGAGCATCGCTGTTACAAGTGCTTTTTAATCTCCAAACGGAACTGGGAAAGACTTCGCTGCTTCCCCTTGTCCCTCTCTTGTTTATGGTTTTCTTGCTCATGCAGAGGACTTCGCCTTCTTCTGCATATCCAGCACGTGCTTCATTTCCTGGCTGCTGGTGGCCTCTTTGTGCTGCAGCAGGTCGGCATGGCCCTTGGTCACACCCCAGCACTCTGGTGTGGACAGGGATGGGCACTTAGGACGACCGGATGCAGGCAAGATATGCTCCCAGTAATCACGACGGGACCTGAAGGAGATAAAGATACAGGTTATACACAGAAGAAAAGGGTTAGGGTTAGGGTGGTGTCTGAGGTTAGGAGTCAAATAACAGCACTCCTAAACTGCTAAAATCCTAAAATCACGTGCAGGTCAGCGCATTGAACTGAGTTTGGATGGTTTACCTGGCTCTGACCCAGGGCTTGGTGTGCATCTCCAGACCAGAACCCCAGCTGCCGTGTTTCTCTGATGCAGCTGGGAGGAAGCCTCTCTCAGGGGCCAGCTCCTCTGCCACAGCCCTGATGTGATACGGCTCAAATCCACAGCAGCCACCAATGAATCGGATGCCAACCTTGTAGGCCTCTCTGGCGTACTTGTGCATGTCCCAGCGGGTGAGGATCCTGGGCTCCAGGGCTGAGATGAGAACAAGAAAGGAGACAATTGTGAAAGGCTGTCACATGTTGTCACCTGGTGATGTTTCTTTTTTCTTTTAGTGTCAAAGCAAAATATATTACCAAAGGGGAATTCTGGCAAGTCAATGAATCCCTGACAGTTGCAGTCGGGGGTGTGGTATGCCAGGGGCTGCACCATGTAGTGTGCCTTCAGCCCGGCCTTCTCCACTCCCTCCTTCATCATCTTGACAGCTTTCACACAGGTCATGGGGTCAAAGTGGCAGTTGACTCCAATGATCTGGGCACCTGGAGAACAGAGGGAACTGGTTATTGCCATATCAGATAACACAGGTGACTTTCAAGTAAAGAAACAAAAGGATAAAGCATGAGATCATGCAGGGTAGATTAAATACGTACCGGCCTTCACCAGCCTGACAGCACACTCTCCAGGTGAGATACCGTGCATGTCTCCCTCTGGTCCGATGCACAGAGAAGCAGCCACAGGCTTTCCGCTGGTCTTCAGCACCTGCACAGCCCACTCTGCCTCCTCAACGTGCTCAAAGTACTGCAGTGACAGAAACAACACAGTCACCACTGAGCATTTTTTGTCTTGTTTTGTTGTATTTCAGATTGAAGTCATTTTGACATGACTTGTGCAAAATGAAATAAGATGTGAAACCACCTCAGCAATCAGGAAATCCACGTTCTTCCTTACGAATACTTCTAGCTGTTTCTTGAAGATGGCCTTCACTTCTGTCTCACTCTTGCAGCTCAGGTAGGAAGGAGTCTGACACACTCCACCAGCTGTTATTGCGTCTCCCTCACTGGCTACTTCTTTCACCAGGTCACAGGCTGCCTCATTGATTTGTGCCCCCTGAAAGATTGAAGCAGGCAACATGAGCTTGTTGATGATCATGCTCCGTGCAATCTGTGCACATCATGTTTGCTGGTAAGTTGGCAGTTGGTGAAGGGGTAAGGTGGAATTCGCAAGATCTGCAAAATCTTGCTGATGTTGGCTATAAAGTGTTATAGTTGGGTACTCACAGTGATTTTCAAAGTCTGTGGAAGTTTGAGTTATTTTAGCAACTGTTTTCAATACAGACTATCATGCTTATTCCTATGAAAGTGTTGTGATGTCCCAATTCACTCACAGTGAGGGTGAGCTTGTTGCCTCTGTTCTCCAGTTTGTCATCACTGGCGTAGAATGTGAATGCCTGCATGACATTAGATCCTGCCCTCAGGAACTCCCTGTGCAGCTGCCGCACTGACGGAAACATGCAGATTTTGTCATTTTAAAGGTAAAACTTTGTGTATGTGTGCATGTGTGTGTGTGCTGTTAGTCTTACCAGCCTCAGGGTGTGTGACAGTAGCCTCAGGAGTCCATGGCCCAGCCTTCACATACCCCCTCTTCTCCAGAGCAAACACGAAGCCTCCATCGCCAATTACCACCTCCCCAGCGTTCAGACGCTCAAGGATACCCTGTGGAAGCAGCAGGATCCATACCCACAAGTCACCAGCTTCACTAATTGGCTTAACTCAAACTTGCAACTCCTTTATTGACTATATGCTTTTTGATATGTTATAGATTACTTAATGCTTCTAGAAACACAAAAGAACAACATTGGACAGATATCCTGGATTTGATTTTAAGACAACATAATAGAACAAATGACATATGTGTACAGTTTGTGTTATATGTCATAGTTTGCGCAAAATTTTATGATTCTATGTGTTCCGGTACAAAGGTGCAAAGATAAAAGCCTTTTTCAACCTGAGATTCTCCAGCTGTGACCGCTTTAGACTAGCTGCTTCACAAACCACATGCAGGTGCACACAAGTGCATGCGCACACATATAATACCTGCAACAACAACATTTTCCTTGCAACGCCACAGTCCATTGACCAATATGACAACCATGGCCTTATCTCTAATAACATTGCATGATGTGAAAACCTTGCATGCTGCATCAACAAAATCTTATTGAGGAGTTCTTATTTTTACCTTCTTGCCAGGTGCCATCTCTTTTTCCCAGTTTCAGTTGCAGCACTAAGCACTTGCTAACAGCGAACCCCTCTTTGGACTGAAGAGTGCTGAGAGTTGCTCCTCACCAGTTTTATACATGGGTGAATATGGGAGGATTTCACATCAGTGCCAAATTCATTTATAGTTGCCACATTTCTGTTTGGAAATTGTGTAACACCGTCTGGCTCACAGATCAGAGGATGGCATGGGTTGTAGCAGTCAGTTGAGGTAAAACAGGGACATGTGAATGAGAGATCTCTTAGTTTAATGATTATATTAATATCTCTACTTTAAACATTAACCTACCACCAAACCAACCAGCTTTGTTGCAAACGACCGTTCGGAAAATTGTGGCCATCTTTATTATATAACACAAACAACTCTACTGAGAGCTGACTTTGAATGAAACTAACTTCACTGGTGAAAATGTTCATGCATGTTCAGTTAAAAGTCCTGGTTATATCACACTAAGTCCTTCAGGTGTTTGTCTTCTTTGTGTGATCCTGCAAGGTCTGATGCAATTAGGGACATATGGTGTCCTCACATTTGAAACCCTCTGCAAAGGCCTTAACAGATAAGTCCGTATTATGTACTTCTGTCCAATTGCTAACATTCCCTTTTAGTCCTTGGACACATGACTGATAAGACCGGCAGTGCTCAAACCTGAGTGCAATGTGTGCCGATTGACTGAAGCTTGTTGTGGTTTTATTGCTCTGATTCCAGTTTTGAATGTCTCCTAACAGAACAGAAAGATTTGTGGTTTGTGTTTTGGAGATTCTAATCTTAGGCTATGCAAAGAAGCCTTTCGCATATATGTGACATATTATAACAGATGTAGAGGTGCAACAATGAAAGTCATTTTTCAAGCAAAAATGTGAAAATAAGATGGTTCCAGCCTCTCCACTGTGAGGATCTGCTGTTCCTACTTGTAATGCATGATAGTAAACTCAGTATCTTTAGGCTTTGTACCGATGGACATTTGATCACTTCACTTTAGGCCTGAGGAAACTGTGATGGACAATGCTTCTGAAGTTTTTTTTAGACCAGGCAGCTAAGTGATTAATCAAGAAAACGATGACCAGACTAATCAATAATGAAAACAGTTGTTGGTGCAGTTGCAAGGATAGAAGCCAATATTACTCTAAATTTAAAACCACTGCTGTAGATCATTGCATTTATCCAGGTTAACCAGTAACACCTCCATTCTTGGCCACAATCTTCATTGCTGTCCTTATTTTTTCCATGTGCAGCACACAGACACACATTAAAACATGCACAAACATGCACAAACACACACACACACACACACACACACACACACACACACACACACACACACACACACACACACGCATACTGACCTTCAGTAGGGTGATGGTGTGTACTTCTATCAGCTCTGGGTCTATCCAGTTTCAGGAGGAATGTTACAGATAGGCTTTGCTACAGTGTTTATCAACAGAGTCAAAGTTCAGAAAAACGCCTCTAATCTATAGTTCACCATAGGACTTCATCAGTTTGCATTGGGGTTGCACCGATCATATTCCCCTGTTGATTTCAAAGAACTGTGCTTACTGCATTATTGAAAAGGATCTGAAGTTCCAAAAACAGATCCTGTCACTAGTTTGCTGAATGCTGTCCATTTTACAGTAAACTGCTCACATTGGTGGGTTAGTCAGTACAAACTCATGCTGGCCAATAAAGCATTATTCAAAACATGAAGGACTTGATTTAAAGCCAGGCGATGATTAGCTTAGCTTAGCACAAAGGCCATACACAAGTGCAGTTGGGATATTCTACCAACTGAAGCTTGCTAAGTGACACATTATAGTATCTGGGTTGTTATAATTTGTGCAAATAAAAAAAGCATAAAAAACAACAAATTGACTATGTTTTGGCGGGGCACAGTGTTAACAGGAGTCAACCTCATGGTGACAAGAACAAAAGAAAGTAGGACATGATCACCAATAAAACCACAAACTATTGTTTTTACACTTTTTGTACACATTAAATAAACAAGATAGAACTTTTTAATTAATGAGCTAACAGAGCCAGGATCGCTGTTTCCTCTTGTTTCCATAGTTGGGCTAAGCTAAGCTAGCCGTCTTCTGGCTGTAGCTTCATATGAGACATGAGAGTGGTATCATCTCATCTGACTCTCGAACTGGTAGTAAAGTTGTACACATTCATTCATTCATCAAACAGAAAAACATAGTTTTACATCACAGGAACTTATATCTGATGTTCCCTTTCTGTGCTGTATTTAGAGCGGTGTGGTCTGTTTACTGAGGTGTACCAGATTCACGAGCAAAGGCAGCACCAAAAGGAACCGTCTGAACAACAGTTTAAATGTATGTGTGAGGCGCACATGTGTTTTTTAGGGAGAGTTTGTCAATACGTTTGCAAGTGTTTGTGTGTAAGAGCAGAAATAGCTCAAATGTGTCGAGTGTCACTGAAGCGCTGAGTCAGGCAGCAGATCTTCACAGTGGAAGAGACCCCCAGTTCCAACCACAACTGTTCTGAAAAGAGCTGCAAATGCACCAAAGTGCACACTGCTCACCATGCCCACTGCCCGTATCACATCATGATGACTGACCTAAAGGCTTATGCAATGTGGAAAGAAGGGACCAATTGGGATGATCAATGGTTTTTAGAAAATGATCTTTTTCTTCCAGTGATCATCTTCTTTTGGAGCTCCGTCTCTCTTCCTCCTTCTCCGTCACTGCAAGAGTTTTCACATGCGGGGCCTTGCGAGGTTACACCATAGATTCAGTTCTATGAAATCTATTTACATGCTGTGTTTCTACCATATCCCATTTCTTCTGAGTTATTCCAGCTATTCCACTTGGAGTATCAGGCGTTGACCAGCAGCTGCACTGAGTAGCATTCCCTCTTTGCAGTCACAACTAGTTCTCGCAGGCCGAGGCTGGAACTGAGGCTGTCCGTGCAGTTTCAAAGGGACCAAAGGCTGAAGCAGAGGGTGAAAGGACAAGAAGTGGGCACTGACGGCTTATTGTGGGGAGGGGGGAGGTGGGTGGCTGAGGGGGACTTGTCACAGTGTGCGGAGCTGGAGTGGTTGAAGGGGTAAAGATTGTGAGTGAGGCTGGCTGCTTTGACGGCCAGATTTGGAGGGTGGAGGAAGAGGGTGCACAAAACTGCAAGTTTGCAAGCCCACCTCTTTGTGTGGGGAAACACATCTGACATGACTTGAGCTGACACTGATAAAGTTGTGGTTAATAATTGACTCCTAACAAACTGATAATGTGTTGGGCTTGTCACATGTTCTTTTGGCTGGATGGCAACAGAAGTAGGACAGAGTAAAGTTAAACCCCAAACTGTTATTCTTCACGTAGGATTGTGGTTTTGCATTGGAAACTGCGTTGCAATTTATGGCAATACTGTTGTTCTATGTCGATTATTGATGATTTTAACCAGTTTCTTCAGTTTGCAACTATATGTCCCTGCACATTCAAGCTTCTGGATGAGTTTCTACAGAGCTTGTCCTGAATGCAGTGAACCCTTAGCCAGGACATCATGTGTATCAGAGCCTGTGCAGCCACCACTAACCCACCTCTTGATGTCTTTTGTCCCCATAGTCTTCACCTTCTGTTTTCTGAGTTACTTCACTCTCCTCGTCTGTTATAGATGGACTCACTGTGCCACTGCAGCCCCCTGTTTACCTCCACCCCTTTCTCTGGTCCAATCAGAGCTCAAGCCGAGGAAGACATTCTGCTGAAACTGTCCATTCTTTGTGGATTTGTAGGCCACAGAAAGATAAATAGGGAGAGAGACAGTGAGTGAGTGAGTGAGTGAGAGAAAGAGAGGGAGAGAGCTCTCTGTGACCTAATAAACTCAACATTGTCTCTTAAGGCTTGTTTCTTATCTTTCTTATCTTGCATAAAGCCAGAGGTTGTATGAAATAGCATCTGGCTGCATGGCAGTCATCGTGACTAATTTCTTTTCATGTCCTTGCTTTTTTTATTGCTGAACAAAATGAGGTCGTAAAAATGTAATACAACTTTCAGACACTAGAGGGCATAGACGTACACTTTTCCCTTTTGCACAAACAAGAAGCCTGAAACTTGAATAAATGAGAGAAAACATAACAGTTAAGATGCTCCCATATAGGTACTATGAATGGTTTGATCAGTATTAAAAAGATGTGAATGATATGTTGAGGACTCTGCAGATCTCTATCCCATTAACATTCCCATAGGACATTTTGGACTGATCTGTTGTCCCTCTGTCCATCATCAAAAGAGCAAATGAGGGAATATGTTGCGGAACAATGGCGCTCATCTCTTCTGAGTACCAAAGCTGTTCTCCAGGCTAAGACACTTAGCTTTTGCTACCCAGACAGAGAATTGGTTCAGTGAAGGATCAGCCTCCAAAATGTCCCATCCCAAAACTGCAGTATCAAACTGGCGGACACCATTTATGCAGAGAAGTGAATAAATGTTTTATTGTGCTTACTTTGTCAAGATGACCCAGACAGGCATTTACCTATAATTCTAATGTTTTTGTGTGTTGTTTGT
Organism: Chaetodon auriga; assembly: GCF_051107435.1. Taxonomy (NCBI): domain Eukaryota; kingdom Metazoa; phylum Chordata; class Actinopteri; order Chaetodontiformes; family Chaetodontidae; genus Chaetodon; species Chaetodon auriga. The sequence continues at coordinate 16,096,621 of NC_135078.1, read as the reverse complement.
GCAGAAATATATTAAAATACCTCTTCATTCAATGTCAGAAGTTTGTATTTGTATCATAATAGCAATCTGTCCTAAGAAACCTGGATTCAATGTTTAATGTTTTCAGCATGTCATCTTCAAATTAGTTTGTGTATACAAGCTACATTTGAGGTGCATGGACATAGCATACATTTTGTGACACAGTTACAAGTGAAGAGAGGGATGGTTTGAACCAGCCTAGTTGTAGTTCACTGTAATAAAGGAGGTGCACGGCTTTTCATTACCTTCCTCTTTTCATTGCCTCTTGGCGAGAAGACACTGTAAATATGTAGAACTATGTAGAAGGTTTGCAGAGTCTTATCTTATAACTGCTCCTTCTAATCTCACGGTGAAGTTTCACAGCATGAGTACAGAAAACTGTACAGCGACCTGAACGCACATCAAAAGACATCATCAAATATTAGCCAGATGGGTCCAATAAAATCATGGCCTTTTATATATGTCATGCAGATTATGTTCTTTGATCACAAAACAAAGCTTTCTTTATATGCTTGTGTGCATTTTCTCTGCTTGAAATCAGATAAAAGAAGCAGCTGTAGGATTATGAAAATCATGCCTGGAGAATGACCCTCCTCAATGTGTCAGAGTAAGTTAGCCGGTGTGTGTTGTGTCTCTTTTGTTTGTTAGCAACCACAGACGTGTTGTCCAAACACAATTCTCGAAGACACCTACATCCAAGATTAATGTTTGTCATGGCGGCAGTGTGACGCTGTTGATGCTGGTTCAGGTTTAATGCTTAATGTGGTTTTGGGGGTATGAGTCAGGGGATGATGGTGCGTTTTAATCCTTGTGTCTGCAGGTTGATGAATATGTTGAGATTAGTAGAAGGAGGTTTGTGAGATAAACAAAATTTGGGTAAGCAACAAGTCAAAATATTTGGAAAGCTAATGGCGAGCCAAAGCACCCAAAGTACAAGATCACCATATAAGATGATCTCCAGCTGACGTATTTGCATGCACACTCATGAGTCAGACACAGATTGAACAGCCCTGCTGTTTTTGTTTTTCATATGAAATGAGATAAACTAACTAACTAACTAACCATGAAACCATATCTTTGGCCACAGAGAAACATCATTTTCTACCTTATAAAGTCATGATTTCACTCATGCCTGGCTTGTCCCAGCAGGCTCTGTGTGCTCTGTTTGGGTGACCTATACTCATCTGTTATGTTCTTCTTTGCTGTTTTTTGTGGTCCAAAGTCTTGTGTCACCTCTATGTCATACCTTATTTCTATCTCATGCGTCTTGAAATGACCTCATTTTCAACATCAGACTGTATACTGCTGGGAAATCCCTGCAAACAAAAACGGAAATGATGGATTCTCCTGTTTTCTAAATGCCAGGACTCTGACCACACTGCTGCCTACTGTATGTTTATGTTTACCTCACTGGACTGAGGCACTTTAACCCCCAATTAACTGGATTCTTTCTCTGAGGGATGGCAGTACATGTGTGTGAGAACAACATGAGCTCAACGTATTTTTGAATGAAAAGTTTGCAGAAACTGGAATAAAATTAATTTGTGTCGTTATTGTGGATATTTGGTATAATCAGTATACAAAGCCCTTGTTCACACACTAACATCTTTATTTTAAATATTCTGACATGATTTGCAGCTGTATATTTAAAGCCCTCCTGCAATTAACACAATTATACCAGCCCTTATTTTCACACACACGTACGTGTCTGCACACACATGTACCAGGAATGGCATCATGGCATAATTTCTGCACAGCGACTAACTTCCTCCCCACAGCCACTAACCATCCAGCCCAGTCATCCCTCCGAGTGTCTCTTAAATCCTGTCTGCATTTCCCATGGAGTTGCCCTGCAGCTCAGATCATCTTCCAGCCTCTGAGACCGGAGCGCTGACTTGACCACACGTATCTATTTACAGAATGTTCTGCCTCCCACAGTCTTCTCACCAGGACGACACACACAGACAGATCTGGTGTGGAAAGCGGAAGTCCTGAAGGCTCAACCAAATGACACAGTGGAGAAGCGAGGCGCCGTGTGAGCGAGGAGACAAACTGTAGAGTACGAAGTTTGAGGCTATGAAGAATGTCAGGAGGGCAACATGAAGGCCTGCATTTAACAAACTCCTACTGCAGCATCCCAGAGAGGAAATGAGAGAGGGTGTTAACAGGCTGGGAAGAGGAGTTGATGGGATTTTTTTTTTTTTTTTTTAGGTTTTGTATATGGCTTGTAGAAAACAACAGAAATAGCATGCAGCGAGAATGCAGTAAATACCAATGTGGTGAAAGTCATAATGTTTGAGTTGTATAGTCACAAGCGCAGCAAAATAAGGGGGTAAAACCTAAATAAAACATGATGATGGATGTCAAACATACTGCAAGTAAACCCTCACCAATGCTGACACTTTGCAGGATCTTTGCTTAACATCATTTCTGATAATCTCAACAAAACTGAAGTGTACTGTAAAGTATTTATGCAGTTTTGTCCATCTTCTCACAAAACACGTGTTTAATAACAGATTCATGTGAGGAAATCTACTGAGAAGGAGAAAGACGTCCAACAAACTGACTGAACTAATTGTATTTCAGTCACTTCTGCTGGAAAAGACAGAAAAATGCATCAGGGAAACGTTCTACATTTAGACAGTAAGGAAATATGAGCATCTGGCACTGAGTAGCACACAAGCTGCTTTTGCTCACAGTAACATAACATAACAGCTTCTCCACTGCCTGAAGCATGTTTATTGGATTTGGATGCATATTCTCTGTTGGAATAGCTAATCAAAGCTGAACATGTGCAAGACCTCATGAAGGCTTTGGGATCCCTGCACCTGAGTAATTTCTCTTCTCCTCATAAAAATTCGGAAAAGAGGGGGCCACTGGCATATCTGTAGCTATGCTTTAAATGATATAAATGCAAAGCTAATTATAGGGCATTTCATGCACAAAGGCAGTTCACAGTCTTTGTCATGAGGCAGAAGAGACAATACACACCACAGGAAAGTGCTTTGTGAAGCAGCAGGTGTTTAACACTTTTTTAACACAATGGAGAGTTTAAGTTTTGAGCCGTGGTATAAAAGTGAGTCGTAAGAAAAGACAGTCTTTCCCATCATGCATCAAAGCATTAACATGTTTTTCCAAATCTTTCTCTAGATGATACCACTGATACTTACTGTACTGCAATGAGACTCAAGTGACTCTAAACACAGTTGTGTAAGCCCTACATGAATCTATATGGACTTCCTCCAGCAGTTCATCGCCATCACCATTAACATTGCTTACAAGCCACACAATCCCTCACAACATGCAGATGGAGCCCAGTGTCATTCAGCTGCAGAGTGCTTGCCTTCCCTGAAACGCTCACGTGGTCCCAGTGTGACAGTCTTCCCTGAGCTGTCACAGTTCCACAGACCACAATGTAATAAGTGTGGTTTATGCCTTGAGCTCAGCTCCCTGAGTGAGAAGAGAGGATGGAGCGGGAGGAGACACAGAGGGAAGCCTAATATCTGAAATCTTTCCTGAGGCCTTCAATCAAGAACGCAACTGTATGATTCCACAACCAATGATCAGAGCTGTCAAGTCAAAGTGAAGTCTCAAGCATGCAATCTCAAGTCAAATCACAATTCCTTAGTTATACAGTCATTTGGACATTTTGGTCAATATGTTTTTTTGCATTCTTTCCAACAGTTTGATGATGTGACTGATACCGCTCTCATGTCTGTGCGGTAAGAATAAAGCTGCAGCCAGCAGCTTAGCTTAGCACAAAGATTGGAAACAGAGGGAAACATTCAGCCTGGATCTGTCCAAGAGTGACAGAAAAGTCTAAAACCGGCTCATGAACATGTTAGAACTTCGCTTAATCTGTGCAAAAACCAAAGGATAAAAGTGGTGCTTTGATATGGTGTTATGTGCTGTGCTTCATGTGCAGATCGTGTTACCTTCGAGCAGAGCCAGACCGTTTCCCCGTTTCCCTCTTTGTGCTAAGCTAAGCTAACTGGCAGTTGGCTGTAACTTTGCATTCAGTGGATAAATGTGAGAGTGAAGTGTGTTTCCCAAAATGTCAAACTAACCTAGTCCTGTCAGGATAAATCCAAGTAACGCCACAAATCCTCATAAGCAAACTGGAAGCCAGTCGTGGCCCTTTAAACCATTAAAATGACACAGATTTTTAACATTTTCCTTCAGCAGCTGTGTTAATAGTGTGTGTTTGTTCTAACACAGCTGAGACTACGGTCCTCCAATTCATATTCATAGTAATTCACTACTCAAGTGCAACTATTTAAGTCCACACTGTTCTGAGATTTTAGGCTGCTGAGTAAGAACCTGATATTTGAAGGTTTCCCTCTCAAGACTCAAACAATCGTCTTCAGGGAGTCAAGTCTGAACTCACAAGTCTGACTGAGGTCTAAAGCTTTGCCAGTAATCAACACCTGCCAGTGGTGGAAGAAATACTCAGAACTTTAAATAAAAGTAATAATGCCACACTGTAGAAATACTTGCATATTATTAACATGCTCGTGCTCGTTATTCAGAATGACTTTTTAAGAAAAATATATATTATTGGATTATAATTATCACTTTAGGAACATATAAAGTGTATTTGAAGCAGAGAAGCAACCGGTGCAATACCTCGTTTCATGTTGTAAGCTTATTAATTGTTCCCCATGATTAGTATGTTGTATTGTAGTCATTGTTTCCAACACTCACTGTTATAATTATGGATATCTAATTTTAACTTTTAAGTAAGTATGTCTGAGTGTGTCCTCTTTACGTCCAAGAGCTGTGAGAAAATGCGTTGAACTTCGTATCTGAGCAGCTCATAAAGACTTTTCAAAAGAAGAAAAGGGGCAATTTGTAATTTATTTCCCAAACATCGCTGAACTGCATGACACAGACAGACAGAAGGCCGAGAGGAGAAAACAGTCTAGTTTATTAGAGGAGTTTCCGGGAACAATCCAGGAACTCCTCATCATCTTCCTCATCACTTTTCCTCTTCGTCTTCTCGCTCTGCCAAACGGAGTGGGGGAGGGGAAAAGGGGGAGGGAGGAGAGAGAGAGAAGAAGAGAAAGGCCGACGTCAGCTGGTGGTGGGATGGCTTTATGTGAGCGAGAAGGAAAGAGAAGAAACGTCCTGAAGAAAGGAGCGTCGGTGAATGAGCGTCTGGAAAGCAGGGCCGTGCCGGGAGGAGAGGAAGAAGAAGAAGAAGAAGAGGAAGAAGAAGCAGCGGTTCAGAAACGAAGCTTCTACACTGCAACATCTCCACACTTTGACTTCCTGTAAGTAGAAGACGATGCAACGAGGACACATGATGTAGCTGCTTCAGGCACTGACTTCACACAGCTGCCGTTTGTCTGGCTGATATGAGTCCGGTTGGAGGTGTCATTAATTAAACTTCTTGGATTGAGTCACAGCTGCACACACACACACACACACACACACACACACACACACACACACACACACACACACTCTGAAAGAAGTCTTGCTCATAGTTAATGTTCCTTTGGTCAAAGCTCATTTAACCTCTTTTGCATAGCAGTGTTTATTAACAGAGTGCATGCTTCATTGAGTCTTCATCACAGAGATAATGCTGAAGCAGCCGCCTGATTGAATGATGGTATTTTAGCGTTTGCTGTTGGGATGTGCAGCTGGCCATGCTCTGACCGCTTTGTGTGCTCAGGTACAACATCTGGTAGCACTAACATTACCGCACAGTGCCTGTCAGAGAAATCACCTCCATGAGAAGCCCAACTGCTTATTATAGAGCACTTTTTTTTTGTTTTTGTTTCTTAATCTGTCTTTCGCACACGTCCACACAGCAGCCCTTGCTCTCTTCTTCCCTTTCCACCACAACCCCATGTCCTTGGAGTGCAGGGAGGAGGTCCAACTTGTGTGAGAGCCACCCATGGAGCTCCCCGCCTGATACACACTGCACCATGAGGGGAAGTGGTACTACATCATGAGCTAAACAAAACCAGGAAAACGTTCAGTGTTTATTCTAGCTGAGGTCAAGGACGAGCTACGGTGGAGTGATGAGAGGAGGGACTCACTACTATCTCTCAGAAAGTTCTTTTCACCAACAAATGAATAATCGGCCATTAAAAACGACTGCAAATCAACCGTTTTTAATGTTGAACCGATTTTCTGATGCAGTTATGTTGTGTTCGACTTTAGTGTGCTTTTCCTAAGCTGTCTGCCTTTCCTAGAATGACTTTTGACAGCCCTCAGATGACGAGTGCAAACTTGTTACGTGTCAGCGGATGCAGCAATGTGATAGCAGAGGGAGAAACTGTGCAGAAGTGCTTCTTAGTTGCTGTGTGTCAAAGTGATCTATTGAGGTTTATACCAGACAGAAAGAGAAATCAGCAACGCTGCCTGCTCTGTGATTGATTTCATCCAGTGTGTCTGTGCTTTTGAACATCAGACGTAGTTGGAAAAAACACTAAAAACCTCCCATATAAATAGTTTTGTGTCTGTTATCCTGTTAACTACTCATTCCCAGTTCTTGTTGCTTTCCACCATAGGTTTTTGGTTTTCTTCTAGAAGGCCACTGGTCTCCATTGAATTCCCCAGAGTGCTGAAATTAACTTGCAAATTATAAAATGTCCTGAATGGATGCCCTGACATGTAAACTTAAGTGGCAGCCACTGCACAGCTGCATCCTGAACGTCTTTATACAACTGTTTTCACAAGCTAAATGGTATTGTCCATGCTAGGTAAACTAATGTTCTTATGTAAAATCCCGTTAATGCAACAAAGTTCCTATTTTTCATCTTTTTTCGTGATTGTTTGTGTTTTACTTGTGATTTTCTGCCAACTTAGCTCATTGGCAACTCATTCTCATCTCGGATAGGGAACATCTGTGAGTGCACCAACAAGATTTTGTACCCACTCACAGCTGTATTACCACTCTGGTAACATTACATTTAAAAATGTTTGTTTACTTATATCACAAGCAAGTTTTCATAGTGTAGGAGAATTAAGGTAGAAATCTAAACTGATGTAATATATAAAGTAATGTTCATATAAGCAACTAGTTATCATGCAGAAACACCCATGAGGCCCTTCAAGCATCACCGTGAATGAGACAGTGTAGACTTCTTAAAGAGGAGAAAAGAAGAGTTTGTTTGTGCATCCATCATCTTTTTAGAAACAAGCGAGACAAGTGAAGAAGTGAGGAGGGAGCAGGGCGAGGCCATGTCATGCCTGTCTTTGTGTAAGTGAAATGTGAGGGTCACTGAGGGGCTTTGTGTGTCAGAAACTGTGGGGCCGCTCCAGAGTCAGCGTGGGGAGTGAGGGGCTGGAGCGCTGCACAGATTGAATAGGTTAGGGGCCACAGAGGCCTGTCTTTGAGAATGAGGGAGTGCATTCTGGGCCAACGGTGGCATGTCTTTGAGAGCTGAAGAGTGAGTGAGGGGGCCGGTGTCGGCATGTCTTTGTGCAGCCTTTGTTGAGCTGAGTCGCACCAGATGAGGAGAGCTGATTTTATTCAGGCTTTCTTGGCACATGCACACACAAACACACGTACAGAAACAAGCTTGGCTGATACTTTTCTCTGGGGAAGTCATGCGTTTTGATGCAATTACAGCCTGGATGAGTGAGCACAGGCTGGCACCTTCCACAGTTTATGGGTGTGTATTTGTTTTTGTGTTTGTGCATCAGTGAAGTGGGCTCGATTGTTTCTGCACACTGTTGGAGGGCTTCTCGCTGTTGACTTCTTGTTTACATTTTGGGGCCTCCCATTGTCATCGAAACCTCAGGCCCCCTGGTTGTGTTTGAAAGCCAGAACTGTTGGCATTTCTTCACTCTTCATACACAGTCTGGGAATAACATTTGATTGCTTTTTACAGCTTGAATTGTTTTATAGTGTTTAATCTGGGTCTGTAAAATAAATCTAAACCTAACTCTGGAGCACTAAACATGCCGCCGTCACTCACTGGCTGAAGTTATGAGACACAAGTTGTGGTAAATGCCTATCCATGGGAAACATTTTCTCTTCTTGCAACTCTTTCATTCGCTGTTTATGGAGCAGTGGCTCACATGGATATGGTTAGCAAGAAAGAGTTCTTGAAGAGCGCTGCTTGGCTCGTTTCATAATATCTGGGAGGGTTGAGAAAGCTTCATGGAAACCAAAGAAACTGAACTCATCTTTGTGCTTGTTCTCTTTGTGCTTTGTGTGTTATGCATGACTCACTCATTCGCTATCTGTCCTCTGTCTATAGCAGGAAGCATGCTGTGAAAGCAGGTGGATGTTTGCCTCCCTGAGGCTACAGGTTTAGGTGTGACAATCAAAGGGAGCCATAATGTATAAGTCATTAGTGTTGAGTAAGTTCTCTCGTATCTTTTTTGTTTGAAAGGCTTTGTTCTCTCTCTGTTTCTGATGGAAGATATGGTTTGAGTTTCACAAGTTCCCAAAACTGCCTCTCAGACTGCCAGGGGCAAAGAGAGCTTGGTGTCGTTCTGTTGCTGTTCAGTAGATGCCAACAAGCTGTGATTAAAATTTACGAGTCATCACTGCAGGGCATGGGTGTCTCTATTTGGGCTAATGTTACGGCTTGCCTGCTGTTCTTATGTAATCCACTTCTTCATGCCACAGCAGAGTCCCGATGAAGGCATGAGATGGAAGCGTTCCCTTGAAAATCAATAGAAAATTGATTGGGAAATTGAGAGTTGAGGGATTGTGATATTTTCCCAGGGTGTGGGTGGTGTATGTTCAGTATTCAAGCTACATTGCTTCATTCTTCCTCACTTCACCTTCATGCATTCCTTCATGAGAGAGGGATTTGTTTGGTCCTGCCCAACTCTGACTGGTATCATACTTGTTTCATATCTCTTGGGGGTTTTTATTTTCCTGATTCATGGAGGGAAATTAGACCCTCATCGGTGGCCTGTGATTTCCTCACTGTCCACATCTTGTTTGAGTAGCTGTGTAGCCCTGAAGATGGTGAAACAGCTTCTCATGTGGTTTTGGTTTGAGGGCCTTCCTCCTGGCTGGTCCAGATGCATGACCAGACCAGGCGCAGCAGCTCAGGGAACAGATTGCCTTGGTTTGAGGTTTCTGGTTCAGGATCTGTGAGCTAAGAAAAATGAGCTAATGGAGTCCTCCCAGCTCAGATCAACTGGGGGGTCATCTTCTCTGGGTGGGTGATCCACCAGCTGAAACACGCTTTCCCGAACAGGGACGATCTTGTGCTCATTGTGGGAAACAAAAGCGTTTTCATCTTTTCTCACAGTTTTTAAATTTGTGTCCATGAATGGACTTGTTTCTTCCAAACTCCTTAACGGTTGTGTCTAACCTCCCCTTTATACACCAATCTGGGTCAACTGTGCTTTAGATCTCTCAGCCACCCACCTTCAGTCCTCATTCACTTTCACCCTTGTAACGGACTACAGTGGCCAGCACTCATTACCTCAGCACCTTGGCATGCTACCAGAGCCTTTGCTGATATCTCAGACCAATTACTCTAGATTTACTACTCAGCGACCTCCTCTAAATAACAGCCAACTGACTGACCCACATACGCCTCGTATCCACTGCTTTGTCTGGAGGTTTGAAAGGGCTCCGCTCAAACTGATGTTGCGCTTCATTAGTAGACATTTTTATTGAGCATACAGGTTGCTCAGGCCAGCAGGTTTTCACAGCCAAACTCGTAGTCCACATGGCTGGCTGTTGGCCCGTCGATTGTATTTTTTGTAAATTCCGTTAAAGAAAGTTTGTCTCATAGCAGCAAGGAGACTGTTCATGTTGGCTCGCAGAATGAAGGATTGGAAAACGGTGTGTAAGTTGGCTTCGGGCCCTCGGTGCATGCACGTAGTCCTGTGTGGCAGGCTTGGTTTGTGTCAGGACAGGAGAGCTGTGTGGGAAGGAGCAGATGCAGCATATCTACGATATCATCAGTCAAACTCAGCATCATGGAGGACTCATGAAAGAAGCATAAGACCCCACGACCCGTCAGTGTTTGTGATGATACATACCCATGACAGTGACTCACAGGCACATGGAGAGCTGCAGTAACAAAGATCTGACAGTTTGAAGATACTTATCAATCAAAAGCAACTGGGAGTCAGAGACCTCTCACCCACAGCGCCTTGATCGCCGGGTTTTGAATAAGTCATAATTCTGAGTGTTTCATGTGCCGTCAAGTGTAAAATACTCCTCCCTCAGCACTCACAAAAACACACAGAAAATCTTGACCCTGCCAAGGAAGTGCTGCTCAAGCACTTTCCCAGAAGTCTGTTCAACAACCAGCAAACAAGCGGAAAGTATTCATCAGTTTCAGGATGTAGTGACCTTTCTGCACTTCAGCACACACACTCAAGCCCGCATACACAATATATATATGCATGCAAATCACAACATGAGCAGAGTAGGATGTAAAACTACCAGAATTTCTAATTATTGGAACATTAGAAAGATCTTGCTAAAGACATATTAGATGTTTAGATTATCAGACAATATTTGCACAGTGCTGATGATCCTTGTATCTAAAAGAAGTTGGTAATAGGGATTAAGCCTACAAGCCCTCTAACTCTTCAATTTCAAAATCATAGTCAAAAAAGGGCAAGAAACCTACGGCACACCTCCTCAAGACACTCTGCTCTTTACCCCACAAGACGAAACGTTTTCATCCCCCTCTGAGTGCAGCCCTTAGTGAGACTACAGACAGCCACGATGAGGAATGAGTGAAGAGATTTCCAGTAAGAACTGGGGGAGATCACACAAGGTGCCTGCTGACTGCCTCGACAAGGTATGTTTAGGCTCCATCCCTGTAGTTTGAAGAGGCAGAGCTGCTAATTTGAGGGCATTGTAGTCTTAACAGACAGCACCGTGCCCGGCCTGGGTGGACTATAATGAGCTTCAAACTGCACAGAGAAACTAAAATTGGAGCTTGGGTGGCTGAAAAGAAAAACTCATACAAACAAACATACACAAAAATATATACATTTGCACACATAGATTTATTCAGGATGCACACACTGAGAATCCTACATTTCTGTTTTGTAATAGTTGCTATAGAAAGCGCTTAAACACAATCTGTGTGGTGAATCACGCTGAATGAGTGCTGTTCTGTGAAACCATTGTATTGCTGCAGAATGGAAACTGTGATAACAATAAGGAGAGCCATGGTTTTTGAGGATGCCTGGAATAAACTCAAGGACTATAATAGAATAGGGCACACCCCAAACCATTCTCAAACACATGAACACACTTCAAATATGGGATTATACTGTTTACCTAAGAGTTGTAATTCCCTGGAGGTGGAATCACAAATACAAACATGCTTCTTAAGACGATCCTTTGATGCTTTTTGGCAGAAACCTGTGTGGGGGTCGACGGTTTAGATTGAAAGAAGATAGGTTGACAGATCATCTTCACAATGCATGACTGTTCCTCAGACGCTATTGTACAGACACTGATGCTTCCTGTTTGCTTCCTGTTTACTTCTGCCATTTCCTTTTTTTGGCTGATAATGAATAGTCACGTTGTTGTAGCGTCTTTATCCTGTTGCTATAACTTCACTTGGCTCAGTTGTAACTGAAATGCATTCCCTCAGTTTATCTTCAAGCTGGGTAATTATGTGTAGACTGTGTATTTTGGCGGAGGGTTCGTGTAATCTCTAATTAGGATGCAAAACTGTAGAATGAGAATGAGCAAATTTTAGGTGGAGACATGCCACTGAAAAGATATATAGGTGACACATTACAGATAGGCATTGCTGTCGAAGCTGAGACAAAGCAAAACTAGAAGCAATCCTTCATGCCGATCATAACAGCAGAACTTCCTGAAAACACAACCGTGAACTGCAGACACGACTGAATCCTGCTGAACTGAATCACACCCCTGTCTTAAGTGTTTCAAATCTCTACCTGCTCCTCAGATGTTGTCATGCCTGTGACTTTGTTATTATGACCCAGTTCTGCTGGTTCATACTCAACCCAGACTGGAGTTGAATCAGTCAGCCTTTTTAGCTGCAAGAGATAATTCTCTTATTTTGCGGCCTGGGAAACGTCCCAAGTGCTTCGCCTTGAACTGAGTCAGATCATATCAGACAACATACAACAGCACCACTCATTCCTTACAGATGTGGTGGGGTGATTTAGCATCCTAAATGCAGGCTGGTGGCGAGGCTATGTGTAACCTAATTCCACACTAACTCCCTTGAGGTCATCAGAGTGACTTATCACTCTTAATGAATGTTTGTGTGCTCAGCTTTTCATCACCAACGAAATGACACATTCAGTAAGAATTAGAACGGTAACATGATGGAACAGCCTCCCTTCCCTTTTATGTGAAACTTGTGGCTCTGTTAGACTGAAGTAAAGCCTTATTTATAGCACATCTCATAACTGATACAGACTGGAGTCGGTTTTAAAGAGTTGAAAAAATAGATAAATCACTTCTCACTGTCAAGCCATGCAAAAAATGTTTGGTTTTATGTTCCCAGATTTTAAGATAGTGGTCTCCAAGATTTCTGCCCCAACTCTAGTACAATGGACATGAATGAAATTTTGTGGATGGTGCTCACAGAATTAATACATGACATTTAAGTAAATCAACAGCAGCTTTTTTTGTGGAAATGAAAGATTTTGCTGCTCTGGATGATACACAGACCTCGAGGTCAACAGTTCATAGAGACTATTTCTTCAGTAGATAATTTTAAAGAATGATAATACTAGAGCCTCTGATTTTTCAGCAGTTCAATGGAGGTCCCTGTTTCTCCCAGTTGGAGACCACTGGGACCTTGTCCTCCTACGATAGAGTCGTAACGATAGCCAAGTCCATGACAAAAAAGCCAAAGAAATGGACACAAAAAGGGCAATAAGAGCCAAAGACATCAGTTGAACCCAATGCCAAGCTGAACTAATTACATAAGACAAAATAGCAATTCAGTCTGATTATCAGGGTCATCTCTGAACATGAATGGAATGGTTCATCTCCATTTTTTTTGGGTGGAGGCTGATGTCTCATAACCAGATAAAACCAACAATATCTGCAGCTAGACACTGGTAGAGATAAGTTTAAAATGTGGGTGAATAAACCCTTTAAACGTCGCCCAACATTTTTCGAAGGGGACGCACAGAATTGGAAATATCAAGGACTCCTCCCGACTCCACCAGCGAGAGCCACCAAGACAGCGAGTCGACCATACTGTAAACCAGATCCCACATATTTTCCTGTGTGTCTCATAATGCTGGATCATGACATCAGACGGCTTCTGAGAAACCTCTGTGCTCCCATGAGACCACGGCTGTGTCGAAGCCAGCGTGGTCACGGCACAACTAAATCATAACATAGCAACAGTATCACAGTCCCTTTGATTGGGACCTATGCACGCTCAGAAACACTCAGATGCACAAAGAAAGGATTGCTTAGACAATGTCATCTGTTACAGGTTACAAAAGTCATTTGTAATCAAGATTTAATTGCTTCTGAATAAAGAACATTTTCTTTTTTTTGCTTTTCTCTTTTTTACAGCAGCATCAAAAATAACATCATAAAATGCTATCATAAAGCCAATACCCGCTCCCTCTAATGTATTGCATTTATTGAGGCTGTAATTTAAATAGTGAACTGAATGATGGAGCTCCGGTTGATGTCGTGTGTGCTTGCCGCAGCAGTGAGGATCTGGCATGTGTTACTGTCAAATGCGGCGTGCTGTAACAGAGCCTCGCGCTGATCTGTGTTGACAGCTGCTCAGTGGCAAGACACACAAGGCTCCAGTCATTTTGCAGATAAAAATCAAACACACAAAGGCCTCGTAATCATGAGTAAAATGACGACAGTATGAACTCTCGTGTGTGTGATTCATCTCGGCTGTTCCAACAAACATCTGGAAGTGTTGCTCATGGTACACTCACAGCTGGCAGATAGTGAATCTGAAGTAGCTCTCTGTGGGAAGATGGTGGGTGAGGATGGGTCTGTTTGATGACAGTGGTACAAATGAGACATCCCTTGGGGCACCCAGCAAATACGGGGGAGCCTGATGATTCATAGTGGATGGGAAATCAGTCGCTGTTCATCCTTCTCAAGTCCTTTTCACACATGCAGTCCCTGAAATGTTGAGGAACGTTTCCTGCAAGGGCTCATGTGTGAATGGGAGTCGGGATCGATATTCAGGGATATGCGTGCTGCCAATTTTTTGTGAATGTAAATGTAACAGCATGTATGAATAGTGAAAATGACTGTCTTGAAAGGTTATTCCACTAATTTACTGGAAACTATGTGTGAAAAGGGGTCTTTTTTCTGTCCCTTCCCCCTTGTACACGTCAGTTGCTCCCACTTCATATGTATACAGAGTCTCTGTGTGTCTGACCCTCTTGTGTCTCTGTGTCTGTAGGTGTGCTTTTCAAGGCGGTACCATGGCTGAGGGGAGCTGCTTCGGTGCGTTGTAGCTGTTTGGGATGACCAGAGCCGAGCTTTGCCTGAGAGGAGAAGCAGGGAAAGGGAAGAAGAAAGAATCGTAGGGGAGGGAAAACATCTGCTCAGAGAGGATAAGATCAGCAGCCCATCTGGACCTGAACAAAGAAACTACTGGACCTTTCTCTTTGTAAGGAAAGGAATTCCTCAATAACAGTTCTCTGTCACTCGGAGGAGCTTTAAAGGGCCTCACAGATTTGTGTTGTATTTTTTATCATCAGTTGCCACCGTCTCAGAAAGACTTCACGCCATGTGCCATGTTATTGTAACATGCCGCTCCATGCTCTGGACATTGCTCAGTATTTTAGTGGCCTTTGCTGAGCTCATTGCCTTCATGAGCCCTGATTGGCTGCTGGGATTCCCTCGGTCGCACTCCAGCACGAGTGGGGTGGGAGTGGATTCCGGGGAATACCGGCCGTCTCTCGGCCTCTACAGCCGCTGCCTCCGTATCGGGACCCGGGGAGTCGGGGTGAGCTGCGGGCCCTACGCTGGGACATTTGGAGAAGTGGCCAGCGGCTTCTGGCAGGCTGCCATGTTATTTCTGGCAGCAGGGACGTTAGTGTTAGGAGGAGTGGCCTGCATCTCCATCTTCAGCCTGTGCTTCCAGAGCATCCTGAAGAAGAGCTTATTCAACATCTGTGGACTGCTTCAGGCTATTGCAGGTGAGACATCTATCTGTGTGTGTGTGTGTGTGTGTGTGTGTGTGTGTGTGCTTGCATGTGTAAGGGTGTATGGATGTCTTGACACAGAAAAAAGTAGTGCTTTGTGTGGATCATCCACACGAACTGTGATCTCAAAAATCACTTTCACTGAATTAGAATGTATTTAATGGAGTATTTTCAGCATTTTGCATTTATTCAGTGCTAATATGTATTAGTGTAGAAAGTATGTTTGTATGTTAGTATGTATGTACAGTAGAAATTTACAGGAAACAGGAAGTGACAAAGGTCCCCAGCTGAACACATAAAACATTCATTCATAAAACGTCATAAAACTTTCATAAAACTCATAAAACCCTTTTTGACAGTTTAAAAAATTGTAACTTCCTGGAAGGAAATTGGGAGTTCCCACAAAAATTGCATCCTGCATGTATGTAAACTCTGCATGTATAATTGGCTCACATAGGAATGGACATGTTCTGGTGACTGAGCTCAGATAAAGGATGAACTCAAGAAGTTGAACAGCTACATCTCAGTTTTACCAAAGCTAATGCTAACTGTGTGGGCTCTGTGACACATAGTCTTAAGTATTTACACTATGCAAGCATATTCCTGTTTGTTTTATAGTCATGCCTTTAGGGACTTTGAGTGTTTTATTGAATTTACAAGTTGAAACATATGAGTTTACAAGCTGGCAACGTCTTGTCACCGTCCATCTCACTTTTCCTGGTTGGACGTTGGACATTGGACAGTCCAAATATACCAAACTTCTCTAAGCCTTTTTGCATGTTTCTGTCTACAATGGGCTCCCACAGGTGTGTTTAGTTGGACATGTCTGTCGAGGGGGTAATCTATCATCATGTGTAACTGGAGGGGCGGTCAAACGGGGTCTTTCCTCATCACAAATCAAATGCTTGTGAGGTGAAAAATAGATGTATTCTTCAGCAGAGTTGAGTCACCGTGTTCCCAGCTGCTCTGTGATCTGTTTGTGCTTTCATCCGCGATGTTGACATGTACGTGACTAAACCCCTCGTCTCGTCGTGTGCTCTCCCTCCAGGCCTGCTGCTGATGGTGGGCCTCATGCTGTACCCTGCTGGTTGGGGTTCAGAGAAGGTAATCAGCTACTGTGGCCCAGAGGCCTCGCCCTTCAGGCCGGCTCTGTGTTCGCTCGGCTGGGCCTTCTACGCAGCGATAGGAGGGACGCTGGCAAGCTTCCTGTGTGCTGTTCTGTCTGCACAGGCTGAGATTGCCACCTCCAGCGATAAAGTTCAGGAGGAGATTGAGGAAGGGAAGAGTCTGATCTGCCTGCTCTGAGCCTTCAGAAACCTTGGGAAATATATGGACACCTGCACACGTCAGGGGAGGAGGGACAGATGTTTCTCTGAGTGCTTTTCTTCACCATAGCCTGCATAAGATCAGCTGATTGTTGAAAAGTTAGAAGCCTTGGTAAGAGTTTGGTTAATTGTTAGACATAGTGTTCTCTTCTGAAACATGCTGATGAAGGAGCTTCAGATTAAACTGCCACAGAAAGGCTCTGGTACAGCAGCAGGCTAAGGAACATTACCTGTACATTTATCTACTTTTTGACCAAGATACTGTTTATTTTTGTAATAAGTCTTGCCTTAAACCACTGTATTGAAATAGCAGGACATTAGTTCAAAAGATAGTAGTGGGTATGCTGTTAGTGTTATTGAGGACAATTTAAACACTGCCAGTAAAACAGTGTGTAGGGTTGTAATGTCGGTAAAATATTCATTCACACGGTTCACCTGCAAACCTCAACAAACCACTGAATACTAGCAGATGTGTCAGCGAAAACACCCAACAACAGCTTGCATATGTTCTGTGTGTGTGTCTGTGTGTATGTGTGTGTGATAGACATTAACTGTTGAGGTTTCTAATAGTCCAAATGCTCTGATACTGTGGCACAGCAGGGCAGCGAGACTCCCCAACTACTTTTAAATGTGCTACTTAAGAGATTGTTCACTTTAAAGGGAGTTCCTCCTGTTAAATGGATTGTTTGAGGGTCTGTTGAAGCTTATTAAGTGGCAGAAAGTGCGTGCAGAGAACGAGCAGAGACTATGGTGAGGTTTGATGAGGGCATGTTTGCTCACAGCGAGATAAAGCAGGATAGCTTATCATGAGTTACCTTATGGCATACCATAAAGACAAGATCTGGCTGTGTAAATATGTCCAAGACCCAAATAATGAGTAAATATTTGGAAAGGCCTTTATCGAGGCTTTGCTGGATTAATGCAGAAACCTCTAATGAGTCGTCAGTGTGCTTTATCTCAAAGCTGATTAAGGCAGACCTCTTTGTCTGTTTGGTACATTTAGAGTCCTCCTAAAGATCACCTGATACTGTGTTTTGCACTTGGTCCTTGATTCATTTCACCTTGCTACATATTTGGTTCACTTGTTTTCATTGTTTTTCTCCACGATGCCACGTTAGTTTGCTTTAAATGTAACATTGTGTGATTGCTTTTATTCGTTGTAGATGAGATGTGCAATAATTCGACCATAGCGTGCTGTGAGCGTGAGTGGACTGAGAGGATGAGGCTGAAGAGTGAAATCATGACATGGATTTGTATAAAAAACAGCATTTTTAGTCTGTCTGTGCCGAAATTAATACATTGACTGTCCGGCTGTTTTTGTTACATTAACAAGAGTAACAGCATCTGTGGCACATTTTACGATGCTGCGTGTATGACAGGTTGATATGAATGAGGAGAGACACAGTCTGTACTTTGTACTCAAATAAAACAGGCCTTCTGTAGTAAATCTGTGAAATGCAGGTAAATCTTTTCTTACTCTGTTGTTACTTACATGTTCCTTTTCTGTTAAGAAAACTTCCAGAGGAAACACTGACACCTAGAGATGGAAAAGTAGACAGCACAGAGCAACCAGGGCTGCAAGGTAACTTCATTTTAGATTTCATTTTAGAAATGGAAATTTTCATGACTTCATCTAAGAACCGTTTAAATTTAGGAGTTTGACCAGCGGACATCAACTTTTTATTTGAACTGCTCACACGTTAATAACACAAATTGTGGCGAGGAGGAAGACTTTGCTTCATTTTAAAGGGTCACAAGCTGAAAAAGTTGGAAAGCACTGGCATTTATGACTGACTAATCAAATATCTGGTAAAGAAAAATTGGATTTGAAACTCGAGACCACCTTGTGATGGGATCACACCAGCCATGACGAATCTCCAGTTCCAGTCTTTTTTTGTCAATTCACACAGATAAGAAGCAGATAAAAGTTATATGAACCACATAATGGTCCTCTGAAAATCCACAAATGTTTCTTTGAAATTTTATTTCATGTTAATACCATAAATATACAAAACTCAAACTATTTCACATGCAACAAAGGCCAGACAAGAGTGCATCATGTTTTCTTTTTACATGTGATTGATAATGGGGATCAAATTTTCAACTTTACAAAATATACAAGTGTCCCTTTTGAATGAGTTTCTTCTCTGATTCAGTGAAACAACATGGTCACAGGTCAAAAACAGAGTGTTGTGCCGGCGAACTACAGACACATCATTCTGTACTGCAGACCAGCTCGCCAGATCCATCAAGAGATTACCCACTGTGGCATGGCTCCATGTAACAACTGTTTTAAACTATAGATGCATGGGAATCATGTGGGTGTTGTAGCAAAGAAAGGTTGTGTAACATCTTCAAAGTAAAAAGTGGCAAGGGAACACATCACAAACCAAGATTTCAAAACAAATCTATATGGACATTTGGTAGATTTCTCACAGCTTTTCAGGACATAGAATAACACTTGAGGGAGATTTTTTTTTTCCTTTCATTCAAATCATGCGCACATCCTCATCCACACAAGCACACCTCTTGCAGGGTCGAGTTGCAAAGTCATTTAACACTTTTAATCTAGCTGATGCTATGATCATGTCATTACAAAACCACACAAACATAATACATAATATGATATCGAACCAAACAAAGCCGAAATGCAAACAATTTAAATTAAACCATAAATAAAAACATGTTTGTCTTTTGCACTAACGTCAACTTAAAACAAGAAATGTGCAATGGATTGAAAACAATATTTCCAAACAAAAACAATACTGCCAAGATGTTTCCTTATTATATCATGTCCAATTATTGACCTTCAACTTCTGACCAGAGTATTTTATCCACCATAATGTTCACTCCCATACATTTATAATAACAGCAGTACCAGTTATCAGTCATCTATCATGCACATCATCAGACGATCACCACCACTATGAGAGGTGCTAAAGCATGACACAAATGAAACCCACTTCCATATTTCACTTCAGTAGTCTGTACAACGTAGTGCTGATTAACACTGTTATTATCATGTATAAATTAATGTATCTTTGTGATATCACTGCATCAAGTCCAATCTCCGTTACCTGTTCAGTCTGGCTACGAATGGTTAACTTAACAGGGCAGGGTGATGCCATGGTCAAGAAGGTGGTTCACCGAGGCTGAGGCTCCACCAATGCACTCTTGGATGAGCTTTGGGGCCGAGCAACACCATAGTGCAAATGTCTTGAGCGTAAATGGTCTAATGTCCACGGCACCAATTGTAGTGCATTTCTCCGGTGTGGGATCAATTAAGGGTAGCTTATCTTAATAATGTCTGATGCCTGTAATCCAGTACTGACAGAGGAAGAACCACTGGACTTTTTTGACAGTAAAAATGCAAACGCAGTGTTAGTCTATGTAGAGTACATATACACAGTATCAATGTTTTTACTATTTTATGTATGTAGGTTAATCTCAAGAAAGAAATCCGAGCTTTATCACTGTCCAGATCATCTTCAGTGAGAAAAGGCAGGCCACTTCTCTCAGTTCTCTCTATGAATGGTACGTGTCCTTTTCAACAGGAAACGTGACAGCAGGAAGCCACAATGAAGCGGCTCTCAGATTCATAGCAGCGTTAGTTTTTAACAGAGTGTGAGGGGCTAGAAAAACAACTGAGGGAAAGCCACATAGTAGTCTGTTAATGCCATACACACATCAAGGAAAATGTGAATAATACTCACGTTTTTCTCCCCTTTGAGAGCACCAGGCCATGACAGCGTCGACCTGAACCTCTTTTAGGTTTGTGGTGAGAACTGATGGTGACCTACTGGTGACCTGGGTGTTCGGTGTTCAGTCGTCACACATACGTCCAAACATCATCAATCAGCCAAACAGCCACTGGGACATGCAATAACTTTACAGCTCACTTCTCACAGAAACCAAGGGGAAAATAGGGAGGCAGACACCCCCCCCCACCAAAGCTAGCTCCCACCTGTAGCCAGAGAAAAGGCTGATAGGGGACAGAATGACTTTGCCAAAGAAACAGCGACCTGGATTGTGCTAAACATGCTTGTCGTTATCATGCTGTCAGATCTTAGTAAGCCACAGAAATGCTGACCCAGCCCACTTTGCCAATCAAAGTAGCACAAAGACTGGGAGTAATTGTTCAACTGATGGGTGTCACTGGAGCACTGCTGGGGGCTGTGGGCAGGTCCTTAAATAAGAGCATACCAACATATTTCTTTTTATACGGATTACCAGGATGGTAATCATCATGAGTCTCAGAATAGAAGCACAGATATAGGACAAGGTATAATTTACCTTTCAGATCTCAATGACCAAGCACTGGATTATTAAAAAAAAGCCAGAGCCACGATTTTCTTTAAGTACACATTCACACACAGGCCCAGCCATTCAAACATACACTGTACTTTCAAAAAGTGACCAAGAAAACAGAACTATGTGCAAAACACCATGATCATATTATCACTTGTCATGACTCTATACTGTATTAACCAGGCAGGAAGCTGTTTGGAGGTCATCACCATGACAAAAATAAGGTATGCTAGAACTGCGACCTCTGGCTGACCTAGGATCACCTCAAGGTGACAGAAGAGCAGGGAAAGCGAAGGGGTGAGATGACGTCCCACACACTCAGAGCACACCTTGAGTCACTTAGTGGATGTTTGAGGGATGTGAGCAGACAGTCATCTGACTGAAGAGCAGACAAGAAGGATGTAGGAGTGTTTTTACTGAAACTTGATTTTAAGTGAAGGTAGACAACTCTGGTCACTTTATCTGACTGATTTCTCTCTTATTTCTGGTCTCTGACTCTTTGCACTTTTGAAGCAAAGTGTGCAGGGCAATCTTAGCATAACAACATTCATAAAAAGAATCAATTTGATTTGAGAGCCTGCAGGGCCAGAGTTGTGCACCTCCAACTTTTGTGTGCGTGCGTGTGTGTTTGTGTATGCTTGTATGTGTGAGCATGTGTGCATGTTCATGTGTGTCAGTTTATGGCTGAGGTTTGAAGGCCCCACGAGCAGCATTGGATGCAGCGTTAGCTGCAGCGTTGGCGGCTGCAGTCTGAACGGTCTTGTTGGACATGACCCCAGTTGCAAACTCCTGCTGAGCCTTCTCAAAGCTAGCACCAGTGGTACGATACAGTGCATGCACCTGTTAGGAGAAGAAAGAAAATTAGCTGGAATCAAGTCAAGTGATTTAAATCTACCACAAGGCCTCTAGCATAGCAACAAATGACTCAGTTACACAGATGTTTCACTTCCTGGCTAATAATACTGACATTTAGCTCAACATTAGTAATCAATAATAATGACACACAGCATCCTGCTGATTCTTGACACCTTTCTTGTGCCTGCTCTGTCTGTTCCTGTCACTGTCAGTGTGTTAGAATACATCTGTCCACTCTCTGCCATTTGGATTCTTAAATCTCAGGTACAGTCTATTAAACACAACAGCTGATGTCGATATGTTGCACTTCTTTGTGATTGCCTTACCTTTTTAAACATGATGAGCGAGCCCACAGATAGTGCAGTGAACAGAGCTGCAATCAGTAACATGATGATGCCCACTGGGATACTGGTGTTCAGACCAGTTAAAGCTGCGATCCAACCACTGGCAAAATAAAACAATTACAATGTGAGTGAATTTCAGTGCACAACCCACAGGTACAGAATCAGTGACAGCACATAATACTCACCAAGTTCCCCAGCCAGTGATGCCAATAGTTTGTAGGACGTGAACTCCAAACTGACAGATATAGACGAAGAAGAAGACAAAGAAGCGGAATGAACTGTCACTCCTGTAGTGGAGACAGAGAACAAGGAAGTGAGAGAGCAATGTGGAGGCAATAAAATGTCTTCAACTCCAACACTGAGCCTCCACTAAACAATAATTCCTGTCTACTTTCCTTAGTTAGTGAAAGTCTGCCTTTATCCATGTCTTTACTTGGTACTCTCTTCCCATACTGCAAAATATTATTGGGAATTAGAAAGCGTAGGGTTAGAAAAGGAGAGGCGGATAAATGATGAGCTCCTACAACCTCAAGAAATAACAGCATGTTCAAAGGCAACTGCCCACCTCTTTTTACGAGTTTCATAACTGGGGCAATTATTGCCTTTTTCTTTATCAGGACATAATGGTTGTCCACAGAGACATGCTTCTGCTTCTTTCTACTGCTGCAGAAGGCTGAGTCACTTTCCATGTATCTGCTTACCTGAACGCCCCATAAAGCGGTCTGTACCAGCAGACGAAAGAACAGGGGGTAAATAGCAGAAACCACAGCATGGCCAGGCCAAAATCTACACCACGAGAGGCATCCACACAGAACCAGGCCAGGCAGCCAAACATGTTCACGAAGAGTGTGCCTGCATGAACTGGAAGAACAACATGAAAATGAAGACCTTTGGTGTCATGTGAGTACAGGAACACAGTAAACTGTAATTTATGCTCTGCAAAATAGATATAGATCTCTTTGTTTTCCTAAGTCACTGGTTAGACTGTGTATACTACTCCTTTTGGGGTGTGTCTGATGTTCTACTTACACATCCACAGGTTGTACATGATCTTGACGGTCTTTTGGAACTCTACAGGAATGTCCACTGCAATATCATGGTAGAAACATGGGCCAACAGGGAACTTCTCTGGTAGTGGAGGCCAGTTGTTCTTACGCCCTGTGTAGAAAAAGGCAACAAAGGTTAGGATGATTAGCCGTGTACAGTAACAGAGTTTTCATGAAGTTAATATGAAGCATACAAGCAAATTGTATGTGTGTGTGTGTGTGTGTGTGCAAGGATAGGAGCAAAAGAATGAAGTCGTGTTTGTGACTTGCAGTTTATTGGAAATGGACTGGATAGTTTCATTACTCTAATTTGGAGCCTTTAGTGGAAAACCTACTCTACATGTATTTTCAAACTGATGCGAGCATGCCTTTTTCAACCAGAGCTCTTCCCAGTTTCTACATGCCTTCTGACGATGTAAGCCACATTGTATAAAGCTCAAGGATACTTTCCCCACTCTGTCACAAGTTGTATTTCTGAAAACACTAATTGAGAGAGACTGGAAACCAAACATTTATGACACAAATATTTTGCAGAAAATTCAATTATTATGAATGGAATCGTTCCAATAAGGTGATTCATTCGCAGCAGAGAGAAAACTCACAGTATATTGGTGCTTTCATAGATTGCTTAATAAATAAATGAATGTTGTCTTGTGTGCACGTAACATGTGACTCACAGGGTTAGAATGTTCATCACAAATGGAACGTTGAACCAAATCATTCTGTTGTCACAGTAACACAACACACAACTTTCTGAGTCTTATCAACACTGAATCCAGCTTTGATTGGGAAAGACCATCCAGACCCTGAGGTGAATGACTGAGTGAGTAAAGTGAGTGAGTGATGGACTGACTGACTGACTGACCTCCCGCGGCTCCGTGGGATTGTAACTCTCTCTCCCGACGATCGAGCTCTGCTGCTTTCTTCTCCAGCTCCTCCTGCCTTCTCAATAACTCAGCCTGGGCACGCGCTTGGTCCTAACACAGACACAGAACTGATCGTAAAACTCACTACCCAACATCTGACAGGAGATCTAATATCCAATCAGGTCAGTATTGAGGTTATTCTTCCACCCAGGTAAGCTTGGGTTCATGAGTTTGAGAAGGAAAAAAGGGGTTACCATGGGAAAACCTTTCAACTACTGCTGTTCACTCACTTGTCTCCTTAAGTTAGTCATAAACTAGCTCTAAAACTGCACTACACGAGGAAAGCTACAAGTGGGGGAGAGGGCATTAAATGAATTCACACTATTCAAGACAGTGGCATGAAGGGGTCCAGAACACATCAGATGAAAGACAGTACCTCATTACGTCGCTGCTGGCCATCAGAAAACAGATGAATAAATGAAGGACAAGAGGAAATGTGAACCAGTGGCCAAGACAAAGTGTGTCTATGACATTAGAGTGTTGGGAACAAAAGTGCTGAAAATCTATGTCTTCAGCCAAACAAGACTAAAGACATAGACTTCAACCAAGTCAAAAAATACATATGATTTAATGTATATAAACATGTTTCTGTGGGTAGTACCTGAGTCTGTTGCTGTGAGTACGCCGGCGGCTCTTCTGTGGGCTTCATGATGGCTGGTTGTGTGTTCTGGGAAGGGGCAGGAGTAGATTTGGGAGCATTTCCCGGGGCCGCCTGCAAGCAACATAGACCTGCTATGTTAATATTTGTGCAATCAAAGGACAATGAATCAAAACTGTAATTAGGCCACAGTCATTTTTGCCAGTTAAATCCTCTGTGACTGAGAGGTGGAGGAAGAGAGAAAGAGGGTAGTGGATAAAATGAGGTCACTGACTCAGAGCCACATAAACTCATCCATGCACACACTCATCACTAGTGATGCTAGTTAAGCTGACCGTTCTGGCGTCTGTGAAGGGGTTATACTCCTCCAGACCACCAGGAGGGGCAGACTGGGTCACCTGCGTCACTGAAGGATCCTAAGGGGACAGAGAGGAACATGAAGGGTTGAACGGGATGGCAAGAGCAAAATCTCCACACATTCATCGGGTCTATTATTTCCCATGTTCTAACTAGTTATTATGAACATGTTGACAATAGGTGGGTTGGAAACAGAGCAGGATGTACATGCAACACAGTAAAAATGTTCATGTTACTACACTCTACTAGAAGTGGTCTTTTCTGATCCTGTGGCCATTTGAAACACTATGAATGGCATCAGGTGCAGAGGGAACAGGACTGGGCTGCTAACTGTGTGCTTGCATGACAGGATAGTCTATGCTGGCCCACTAAATGTGCCATGAAGTACTAACAGTTTGCAGGTTTTCCCAACCAAGACTCCACCCACTCATTACCACACCTTGCAGGGAGGGAATTAACATTAAATCACCTACCAAGGTGTAAGGTTGGGGTAAACCCCTGCAGGCTGTCGGCGGGCCCTGGTCTATGGTACAAGGTAGGATTTCGAGGGAGAATAAATCTACTGTTCACAACTGGCACAACACAAATAAACAGCGTGTTCGCTGCATCTGGCCTACAATGAAAAAGAAGCTAGATGGACGACAAACTAACATAATGTTAACTATCAGATTTTCCGTTTTCGAGGAATCGATCTTGTGTCCCTTCACACTTAAGATGAGTAGGAAGACGATATTTCAAGACATTGTTGTGAACCCTGTCTACGACGTTTAAACGTGCAGTGTATTCAACTAACGCAAGTTAAGTGTATGTTTCAGTATCACTGTGACAATATAGCGTTACAATTCCAATAAGACGTGTAAATGTCCTCACCCTGCGTCCCAGAACAATTCGTAAATAACTGTAGGCACACAATGTAGCTAGCTAACTGGTACTAACCAGCTATTAGCTATTCACTAAGCTAGCAGCTGCCAGCAACTGTTTACTAACCGTGGGAACAGCTAGCCGGCTAACATTATGTGTCTTTGTTCTTAGTTGCCATTGTCGTTATTACAACGTTGAAAACATCCCCAGCAACTACATGCTACAAACGTCTTCATAGCTTATTTTACGAAGTGAACAGCCATATAACGTGTGAGTGATAAGATAAATAATGTGAACGGTGATGAGCTCTCTCGGCTACCTAGCCGTATACCAAGGAAAGCCCCTAGCTAGCTGTCAAGCAACTAGCTAAGACAGTTAGCAGGGATACCAAAGTACGCTTGGCCTCATTGGGCTTCGAAGCGTACGCTGGCTAGCTAGCTAGCTAAGTTAAGTTAGCTACCTGAAAGGGATTGCTGAAGTCCGGGTCTGCAAACGGGTTGCTGTCAAAGTCGGACATTGTACAGCCTTTCTAAGAACGGTTTCCTGTGTGGAAGAGCTCCCTGATTCTCCAGGGAAGGTTCACTCTCGTGATATGACTGCTTCTCTCTGCAGCTTGCAGTCTTCTCCGCCTCCCTCTGATGGAGACCCCTTGCTTAGCAACTTAGCCAGTAGCACAAAAATGGCAGCAGATGAGAGGATGCGTGATGAGCAGCACCCTTCTACGTCACTGTTTCAGCACCGCGGACAGCATGACGTCTGCACAGGTACAGTACATGTGAGCACACCGGTGCAGTGTGCAGGCGTGAGGAACATCTGTCCTTTGTTTCTCTGGTACAATGTACGTTCATATCTTACATGATAATTCTAATAGCTGAGACCTGGTCACTGATGATTATATTTAAATAACAGAAATAAACCTCCCTTACTCATTCCAGGTTAACATATAAGGGGTCTGATGTTGAATCCCTATTGACCATCACCCCCCCCCCAACCCCCCCCCCAACCCCCCCCCCATGCCACTTCTGTGCATTGTGAATTCATGTACTTTGCCTCCAAGTACAGTGCATGCAGCACTATACAGCAGCTTCATTTTTGACCCAAAGACAAAAAAAAAAATCAGCCAGTACTCAAATGCTGGAATACTACTGTCAAGCCCCATGTTTTCTGTTTTCTTCTGTTTTGTTTGTGGTAGGATAATTAAACAGAACTTTGTTTAAGAATATGTGAAATCTGTGAAAATGACATGTAATATCCTTAAATATCCCTCTGTCCTTTTGGTATGGGGGCAGTTACTCAACAGCTGTACCTAAATACAATTTTAAGGTATTTTTTACCTTCCGTTTTTATGCTGCTGGATACTTGTCCTCCTGTACATTTCAGAAGGAATATTACACGTTTTACTCAACTACAGTGGAAGTACAGATTACTACAGTTACTTTGAAGATTAAGAGTTTCAATGTAGAACATATGATGAACTTACAAAATATGATGCAGTGCTTTATATAAATATGTTAAAAGTGATATTAAGTTGTTAAAATTAACCCGACTTTGGCCAGCTACAGACACATTAATCTATCATCAATAATAATCCAAGATACAACACTCTCTGACAGGAGTCATTCTGTAGTACTTTTACTTTTGATATTTCAAGGTAATTTTGCTCATAATACTTCTCCTTCCATTTAAGTAAAAATTTGACTGCAGGACTTGTAGTGCATTATTTTTGCACTGAGTTATTGCTATTGCTATTATTATTATTGCTATTAACTCTTAATATTTCTTCCACCATTCAACACACAGTAGTGCAGTGAATTCAATTTGACTTTTTCTTCTTTCAAACAAAGATTTAGACTACCATCTTTTACTTGTTACTTACTGTGACCATCTCTATCCAGTAAAAAATTTCAAAGGACAAAGTTGTGTTTTACTGTACACTGAAGGGAATATTTCTCCAAATGAAAACTTTACCACCCCAAAACACAATTGGAACTAGAAGGCAACCCGCACACCTCGGCTGTGAGGCTGATTAAACCAAAGAAGAATTTCCGATTATTATCCCAGGTCTGATTTTTATATCATCCTTGTGTTCATTCCTGTACATATACTGTATGCACACAACATGGTATTTGATCTCCTGTAGGTCAAATACCACAGCAATCTCCTCCACTTGATGATTATGATGATTATGTTAATGATGATAATGATGATGAGGATGATGATATATGGAAGTGTCAGCTGGCTGTCGGTTTCTTATGCCTGTGAGAAAGAGCTGGAGAGGTGAACCCAGACTGCCGCTTTCATGATATGTAACAGTGACCTCTTTCTCAGCAGCAATCACAGGCAATTTACTGGAAATCATTTTATTTCACTTGTCCCTATAAGAAGTATCAGACCCCTGAGAGAGCTCCTGCGGCGTATGTGCTTTTCCACCTTAGCTTTTAGGGTCTTTTAGTTGCCCAAATTGGCCACTTGGGGGCGCTACGATTCCAATAGGTCTCCTCAACCCGTTTTGCAGAATCCTTTCTCATTTGCCGTCAATTTATTTTCATTCAAACAAAGGGTGACCATGTGAAGAACATCACATCAGTTGACAGCCTGTAAATGTGATTTAAACATTTAAGCACCATTTACCCAGATTAAGTTTCAATTGAAGAACAAATGCTATTAGGTGGAAATCTTACAGTATGTGGTGAATGATGGAGGTTTAAATATTCCTTTTTATCGTTTGAATCCCAGCTCATTTTTTAGACAAAGGCACAGTGTTCCTTTGGTTTTATAGCAGCCTCAAATCTAATACGTTTAACTTATGTGCTTTTGTTAATAAGTAACTAACACCTTCATACTGCGCTAATGTGCTCCCTCTGCCTTACAGTATGTACTGTATCTATGTAATATTTTGCAGTGATAGACTCTAGATAAACACAAACTATGGATTCATTGCAATTCAACTCCTGTCCACAAACACATGCAAGCAGGCCCACAAACACACACACGCACACACAGACACACACAAAATGAGCATCGGTTCCTTCCCTAATCTTGTATTAATGGACCCAATCACAGACTCTATGAATAATCAATGGCCAGTGGTCTGCAACCACAGTGCTGAGACCTTGAGTGAAACTGAATTTTCCTAATAAGACACACACACTCGCGCACACACATACACTCACACACCTTGAGGCCCTAATAAGCACTAATGCACTGTGGGTTGAGAATACGTCACATGGTTTGTTTGCTGCAGAATGTGAAAGATAAACATGCTGTGCCAGGCTGTGCAATGTGTGTGTGCGTGTACAGTATGTACTCTATATGTGTGTGTGTGCGTATGGAGAGGAATGCTGTGAAAACTGGAACCTGTCTGTCCTTGTCCACTCTCTCCTGCCTCTCTTATGCTGCTTTCCACAGATGACTCTGTGTGGAAACAACCTCTTTGGCTAATAGCTGCTACATTAGACTCTTAACCAGCTGGTCATGGCCATTTAGAAATGTTCATTAGGTCACGGACCAGAGTGGCTAGGTGTGATAGTTCACTTCCTGCTGTTGACTGTTGAAAGACAGGAAAAGAGTCAGAGAGAGGGGAGAGAGAGGCGGACAGACGGACCGACAGACAGATGGAGAGAGAGGCAATTTACTGGCCAACATGACGACCAAGTGTTAAAAGCCACAGATGCAATTATCATCATATTGCCCTGAATAAGAACCTTGTGCATAATTAGATCTCATTAAGGTCTATGAGTGTTATTTTAGGGCTCTGAAAAGGTTGGATAAGCAGGACTTGATATTATGGGTTATTAATGCTGCAACATCTGGTGCCATTCTGGCAATAGTCTGATCGTCGTCTGAATGAGAATTCAACGTTGAACTGATGTTACGACCATATAGTAAAATACAGTGTGTTATTCTTCTACAGGTATATGAATGTGGATATAAAGAGATACTGTCTATAGATATGTGGCACTGTATAGCTTTATATATGGTGTGTATATGCATGTGAATCTGTTTGTGCTGTTGACCAGTCAGAGCGCATTACACACCGCAGAGGGAAACAGCCCTCTGTCGCCGGAAAAAGCGATTGATTCTCCATTTCCATATTAATGAGCAGATTTGTTAAGAGCCTGCAGGAGAAGGAGAAAATAACAGGGTCTTCATAGGGCACGACATTTATAAATAAAGCTGATGCAGAGAAAAATGGAAATTAAACCTTTTAGTTTAATAAATTTGAGGCGTCCGCAGCAAAGCGAGCGATTTGCATTTCCATTTGTGGCCAAATAATGAGAGTGCGGGTCCATGATGAGCTCGCTAGTGCTGCTTTTGGGTCTCAAACAGTCAGACAATCACTCCAGCGTGCAGCCCTCCACATAAATGTCATTAGCTCAGGCCTGTTAACTCTGCTACTTGGCTTTCTAAGATTATTTGGCGAACTAGAGATTCCTATTGTCACTTTAAATGAGGAGTAAGATTACGCTCAAAGTAAAATGTATTCATTTCTATATTTCCTCTATTTCCCAACCTGCATATCTTTATATCTTTTCCCTTGAATATTCAATGCCCTCTATACATGCAGGTGTCACTTTAAAATGATCCTTTGTTTTTCTAAAACAACCCTGTCAGGAAGAGTCTCTCTCTTCTGCTTTGCCTCTCTCATAAACACTCGCACTTGGACACACACAACTCACACACACACATGCACACACAAAGCATCACTGATTGAATTTATTGGGGAATGGATGTTGACTAGACCACTCCAAGTAGGCTAGATTGTTGTTGTTCCCAGATTGACAGACAGACCCAGAGCGGCTGATTGAAAGTGCCTTTTAGCTTGCTCTCACTGTATATTTGATTTGGCAAAATGGAAGGGGAGTCCAGTCTTTTCCCAGGATGCAAACACAAGCCCCTGTGTTTGTGTGGGAGTATGTGTGTGTTTGTGTGTGCCATGCGTACATTGACGAGTGGATGCTTTAGCAAATGCTGCATAAAATGTACCCCTTTCAGGTATTAATTGAATAATGCAAGCACTCCTCTTGTCAGCCATCAAGTGGGCCACTTTTTCAGTGGCCTGTGCCGCTCTCCCTGCCTGTGAATTGACTAGATTTATCTGTGTTGTTCCAGCCAATGGATGCCATTTGTTCCAAATGTTTGACATAAACATGCAAAGAGCAGAGGCGTGCACTCATAAAATAAGCTTCTAGACTGTTGTTTTACAGCCCAAAGGGACCGATGGGGGGCCTCTCAGCCTATCAAATCATGTCGGGCTCTTGCTGAGCCAACGGTGTGTTAAAGTTCTCTTTCAACCAATGATGTGATGAAAAGGAACAATTGTCGCCATAAAGAAAGAGAGGAAGAGAAAGGAGACGGGGAGAAAAGGAAAAGGAGCATGGAGGGGAGAGACGGAGTGCTCTGGGAGGAGGGAGAGTGCAGTTGGAGGAGAGATGTGCAGCGTTCTGCTAAATATGCATACTTATTTTCTATGCCTTTAATGGGACACATCTCATTGGGCGCCTTATGTCTGCTTCCAAACTATAAAAGATATTTAGCTTTACACCTGCAGGAAATTCCCCATAATAAAGACAATATTGGCGTAATGGGGACTTTGCAGAATCTGCTCTATGCTCTCTAGTGCTGTCAGGACACCTATAGTAGTAATGCAGCTTCAATAGAAGGAAGATGATTACATTAGAGGTTATATTTGACTTTTATATTTGCGTGGAAATGATAAGTGAATGACGCTAATCGCATATCCCTTAATTATGAAGCGCTGCAGTTTTTGTAGAGAAAGAGATTCCGCTCATGTGTTGTCTATGTTGTGTGTATGGATTAGATTCAGGTGTGTGCGCACGCCCGTTGTGCGCAACAAGGTTCGATTTGCTGATTTAGCATCTCTCTAATTTTCCGCAGGGTAATATTTGCCTTACCTTGTGGCCATCTGTTTTTATTATCCCGGTGAATATGTTTGTCTAAGGATATCAATAATCATAAACAAAGCCATGACTCTTTCACCTCTCCTTCTGCATACCCCTCTCCATGCCCTGACCGCCTCTCACACCAGACTGCTCTCAGCTCGTCCTCTGATTGCACACAGTCTACATATTTCAGTGTGTAATTGGTGAAAAGCAAATATTATCAACCCCAGTTTTAGTCAAACTATGTGCACACATACAGTACATAACCACACACACACACACTCACACATAAATTCACACACACCGTGCCGTGGCTCGTGCCTTGACTGAGTGTGTGCTCTCCTATTACAGACAGTAATTACCGTCAGTCACCCTGTGTGTCCATAACAAGCCAGCATAATGCCCTAATCAGGCCTGGATTAATCTAACCCTCTCTCTAATCACTCTAAAAGTGATTTATATTGTTTTTCCTGTTCGGAACAAATGAAATCTGTAGCCCAAATTAATACTGGCTTTTCATCACTGGGAAGTTAAAAAGCCAGTAACCATCACATTCTTGTCATTAAGGCTGCGTCTGAGGAGATGCGTACGTGCACACACGCACACACACACACACACAAACACACATGCTCATATATGTATTTAAGTTGGAAGGAAAAATCTATAATGTATTATTCCATTAACTTGGCAAACTAATAACATTAGTCTCTGCTGTGAAAGCCTTTCAGACCAAGCAAATGGGGTCATCAGAGGAATAAGTAAAATTTTATTGCTACTATTTCATATTACATATCCCACTATGATTTAATAATTACAGTCAGAAAATGGTTGCTGATAAATTGCTTTTACGTTGTACAATTGCATCATTTTTTTTTTGTACCAGTAACTTTTGGAGCTGTATGTTAAGTGCACTGAGATTTTATGGGCAGGCCTCACGTGTGTCAGCGCAGGAATATTTTTACACTGTAATGGACATGAAATCATTTTTTTTTTGTATCCATCTACCAATTATTCTGATGAAAAATGCTCTATATCATTCAGTACAAGTCATTTGTCAAATTGTATCAGCCAATATCTTGCAATTTCTTGGTCCCGAGCTTTCATTTAAGATAGCATGCCTCCTATTTTGGTCCATGCCTCCTACTTTGTTTCATTTCCATTGTTAAACAAATCAATTCCAACCCTGACTCACTTCCCATTGTTTTTCATTATGAAGAACGAAGGCCGGACACGAATCATAACAGAACCCTGAAATTTCCTGCTCACTACTCAGTTTGTGCTCAGAATACAAACCAACTCACAAGCCGCACATTTAACAAATGCAAATTGCGAGCCAATCTGGTCGAGCTATCTGGGCTGCCGGTTCCATATTCATTTCCTCCACCCCACTGT
Source organism: Chaetodon auriga (assembly GCF_051107435.1). NCBI lineage: Eukaryota > Metazoa > Chordata > Actinopteri > Chaetodontiformes > Chaetodontidae > Chaetodon > Chaetodon auriga. The sequence continues at coordinate 16,063,604 of NC_135078.1, read as the reverse complement.
TCACAAACTCCAAAAACAGTCCAGGGGTTAACCTGAAAGGGATAGGAAATGGAGGTCTGCCAGTGTCCACTGTCTCGCTCTCTTTTCTTCTCCTTTATCTCCTTCTCTTCCACACAGTCTCTCACCTTTACTCCCCTCTCCTTCCTCCCCTCTCCCCCCCTTCTCCCCTCAGTCCCCTCTCCCCTGTTCTCTTCATGCTGTGTAATTCTCATCTTACACACTCTGTTGCTCTGGACTATGAATAATGCATGGTGTGTGAGAAATCCTCAATCTCATGCTTGGCTCCCAGCGAGCATTACGGAGCTTGCATCTCTATTACGGAGATGAATAGGAGAGAGGGGAATATCGCATAGGATACGCTCAAACTTCATTGTTTGTTTTCAGCATTAAAGCCTCAATCTGGGATTTCTTTAAGCACATATGAATTATGTATATGAAAAATACAAGGAGAAGGTTGCTGATGACAAATCATATCGTCAAAACTTTTATAATCCACCATGTCGCCACCACGGCTCAATTTTTCCCCAATATAACAATACAAATAGATACGAGCAACAAGAGCAAACTATTTACAGCTTCAGAATAGATTTAAAATTCATGCGTTGTATGCTGCCAGCCCTTGAAAAATAATTTACTTTCAGTTAATCAATTTTTATGGAGAACTACTTTGAATTCAATCAAATAATGCTATAAAAATCAGCGCCATAACATTTTTTGCGGTGGTGTGTTTCAGTTCTGTAGGGTTTTTCATTTTTACCTTCTCTGTGATTTGATTTTATGGAAATGATAAGATGGCAACTGCAGGGACAATGCATTTGTAAATACAGGAGTCTGGTTGGCTGCGTGTGCACATGAATCCTCTGACTGTGTGAGTCTCAGCGCTTGGAAATTTGTTTGCAGCTGAGACGCTACAAATGCAGATAACAACGCAGAATCAGGTTGCTGCTCCCACTGAAGCACTTTGGGAAAAGGTCAGGTAAAAGTCCATTATGCTCAATCCACAGTATCGGCGCCCCAGGAACAAATGATTGCTTGATCCTTTCTGCAGACATTGTGGAAAGTGTAAACTTACTGAAGTGGCTGAGCTACGTCGCCCATGATGTGAACTTTAAAAAGTTGAAGCAGTTTCAAAAGCCGTTTTGACAATCTGTCCGTTGTGAACCTCTTCTTATCGATTTCCTGCTGTAGAGATGAGGCCACATCAGAGGACACTTACAGCAACGCAAAGATTTAGGTTTCTTCTGACAACCTTGCTGCTTCCAAGGGAGTGTTATGTATGCATTACGTGTGTGTGTGTGTGTGTGTGTGTGTGTGTGTGTGTGTGTGTGTGTTACTGTACTGTTCGTGTGAGCCATGCTGCAACGTAGACCCATGTTTTATGGGGTGTGTACATGCGATAAAAGCACTGAAGAGTTAAAGTGCTTTTCTACCATGCTCAAAGCCATGTGTCAGCACTAGACCACTAAATCCACACAATTCCCTTGAACAGTTTCCCTTCCTCTGATAGTCTATCATTCCTCTGTTTCAGGTGGCTGGCCACTGTGGCTGACGGGGCCGAGTCCTTGAGGAGATCATGTGTCGGTGGAAAGTACAGGACAAGCACTGATGTTTGAGCTTGTCCCTGTTGTTGCCTCTTTCCTTCTGTCTCTGCTGCGTCTCATTCCCAATGTCTCTATGACATGAGGTCCGTGACTTGGCAGCGATTTTGCATTGTCGGATTGCTTTGAAGTATCATATACAGTGTAGGAAGTCCTTATCCACCTTATCTTATATGATATCTTATGAATGTAATTCTTTCTCATCTTTCAGTTGCTCTGGAATGCGTTCCTTATATTTCACCAATCTTTATATTTTCCGTCTTTATGTTCTGCTTCACCCAGTATTGCACATCATTTGTAATATAACGCAGGGATAGCGAATATTATGCATAAAACCTCCCCATTATTCCATGGAGCTGAAATTTTTACAGAAATATGCCTCCCATTTTGGCAGACCTGGCTTACTCTTTCTGTCTTTTTCGTGCCCATTTTGGATGACGCCCAGATGAATCACACTAACGACCTGGGCCCTGTGCTGCAGCACTGCTCTGAAATTAATATCTAAGGAATGGAGATATAGGGCAAATAGATGAGAATAGGAACCCGATATTCACTCTTGGGTACTACGTGCTCAGGCAGACACACACATACACACATACATGCACTCGCATATACTGCACACAGAGCCTGACAGGCAGGCTATTATCCCTCAGCCCGGGCTGCCGTAATTGGCTATCGCTTTTTACAAATGTGGCTCCGTCTGACTCGCATATCAGCTCCCGTCTCATCAACCGTGTAGGGGTCACCATGTCCATGCTTGTGTGTGTGTGTGTGTGTGTGTGTGCGTGGTGGTGTATGTGTCTGTATATGTGCATGTATATATGTAGGGGTCACTGGTGTGCCCATCCCTCTCATGTCTCCATTTTACATGCTCATTTATGTCCATGCTAAACGAGCCAGCGGATGCTAAGTGTGTCAGTGGCCGGCTCCCCTTTAGCAGCGCCGGAGTATTTAGCCATTTGTCTGCTAATAGCATCAAGATCATTCCAACACCGGCTAGTTGATGATGAAATATTAGCTTAGCTCAGGCTGTCATTAGATAGTCTGGGCTTGCCTTGGAGGTCAAGTCCATCTTATCTCTCGCACGTGGAGATCAAACCCAATTATGAACTGAATGTGCAGATTAATTTCTTAATTTTGTTAGTTTGTAAAAAAGATCTTGAAATTAATTGAAAATCTGCTGGTTTTATTATCATTTTCTCTTCTTTTGCCTGCTTGGACAGTCCTGATGCACTCTCTTGGGGGCAATTTTTGGCCTTTATTTGACAGTTGACAACAGGTTGACATGAAAACATGGTTAGAGAGAGGGGGTATGACATCCAACAAATGTGGCAGTAATTGCTTTAATTTAGTTACCTCAGCTTATTTTGTGCAGTTGTGTTTATCTTAACCAGATTGTTTTACAGAGGTGCAAACACAGACATTATAACATGTTAATAATGAAGTATCCTAAATTGCACTTACCAGATTACCAGAACTAACAGGGTTTGCTGTGAATATATGACACGTGAGATTGAAAGTTAGCGTTATATAGAACTGTAAATATCTGACATTTGCATTCAGCTAAAAATGCAGTTGAGGAAAGTCCCTATGTTTGCTGTGAAAAAGATGCAACTGAATCTTTAGACACCTCATTTTATGGATAATTTTATATGCTCAGTAAACAGTAAGTAACTTTTCAATTCTACATCATACTTACTGTAAAGATGTGGATGACTTCTAAATTGTGTATTGATTTAAGATACATGCAATTGCTGTGCTCACCTGTAATATTAGGCCTCATTTAAAATGTCCCTTATATCTTGAAACTGTCAGATATACAGATAAAGAGTCAAGTTGTGTGACTTATGAAGGGAGGGACTGTCTTAGGGATGAAGACAAAGAGAAGGACTGACTTATGAATGTACCAGCTCTCGTTTGTGTCAGTGCACCACAGGTTTGTAGTTTTACTTTAAGAGGAGTCCCTGAAGTCATGGCGTAATTACTTTCCCACTAGGCGGGGCTCTGGAGCTGAAATTACATCACGCATAATGGGGTTGATTTAAACCTATATTCAAGAAGGCAACTGCTTGCCTATCATGCTCTTGCACCTTGTTAATCCTTAACCAATGAATTAACCCTCATTACCTGTGTTGGAATATAGATGAGTGCACTCTCTCCTGCTCTTGCTCTGAAATTTCTCCCCTTCTATCCCGTTCTTACCCTCCATCTAGCTTTCTGTGATGGAGGACGTCTGGGGTCAGTGATTCTGTCCTGTGTCGCCCCTGATGGTTCCTCCTGCATTCAGATTATTCTGACCTTAGATCAGCCCTATCAGGTGACCACTAAAGCACTTTAAACTCCAACCTACCCAGCAGCCAGCTGCTCCCCACAGGGTAAAGATTGCCTCATATCTCTCAGTTTGTTTGTCTATCTGTCTTTGTCTCATATGAACAGGAGGAACAGTGTGACTAAAAAGGAAGCCATGAGCAAATGCTTCTCGGCAATGCTTCAATTTCAAATGACAAAGTAGAGGCAGGGAGCTGAGGGCTGGTGTGAGATGAGCTTTATCCTCAGGTGTCATTTAAACCTGGCCTCCTCTAGTCTGTAAATAACATGCCTTAGCTCCACTTTGCACACAAGAGTCAAGTGCTCTCAGCCAAGATTGGAGTAGAGGAGTGTGTGTATGTGATTGTGTGGGTTTTACCCAATGAGACATCAGTACATGCACCATTCAGGCATTTTTATAAAGCACATGAATCAATCCAGCTCTAACAATACCTGCTGTGAATGCGTGAGTTTGCTTTCTTGGTCTCAAAATCCAATATGTTTCAGAACAGAATCACAGTTTTATTTCCCCCCAGTGTAACGGAGGTGTTTTCTGATGATGACATTTGATTGACAGCTGGCACTCAGTTATCCTTTGCTGCAACCAATGTTTCAGACCACTGACAGGCAGTAAAAAAAAAAAAAAAAAAAAAAAGCATGTGGAGATCATTTCTTTAATTTAAACCCTGAATTTCTGACCGATCTTTTCCACACAGAATTGTACCGCGCCGTTTCCTTGTCTTTTTGTCTGTGCATCCTGTGAGAGGTGCCACGCCTGTGCTTGTGCATTCAGATGAACGTCCGGTCTTATTGTGTGTGACCTCCGTCTCTCTGGCTGTTTGCTGTCTCAGATAACATTTTGACATTCCAGTCTCCTCTCTCAGACACTGCGATACCTCGGACCGAGGGTGGATGGGGGGCCCAATGATAAGGCTTCACTCACAATTAGCAGGCAGGAGCAGGGAGGCGAGAGGGGGGAAATTGAACTGTCAGAGAGAGAAGAGAAGAGAGGAGGAGTGGAGGAGAGAGGGGGGTGAGGCGGAGGGGGGGTGACCCCATCCTACAAAATGGAGCCCGTCATAATTTGTTCATTTGGTGCCCATCAGGCTCTACCTTCCCTCTCTAACACTGCTCTGCTGACCTTCCTACCTTTCTTTCACCCTCTCCCATTCCTTGTCTCTCTTCCTCCATTTCACCTTCCTGCCTGCCTTCACTCATCACAGCATTCCCTCCTTATTTTACTCTCCGCTCACTGACTGTACATGTGATATGATGGTGCCCTCCCTTTTGCCACGCTCGCACTGTCGCTATTAACAACATTATTCTTATTAAATGCATCAATTGGTGATTTAAGAAAAAAATTACCCAGAGGCTTCAAGAGCTGGGAGTCGGGAGAAAAGGAGCTAACAAGACCAAGGCCCTGTGCCTGCCCTGCCTCTCTGGAGGATGTGATGGATGGTAATGTTAATATTAAATAAGCATAGAGGCTTTTAGCAGCTCTGTATTTAAATGTCAAATGCTGATGGCCCCTAATGAGATAATACTGCTGAGAGCAATTAGCCTGCTAGACTCAGAGTAGACTATTCACATCAACACGAGTAGACTCACACACATATACAGTAGGTGTGTGCATGCAATTCTATACTGTACACTGCTGAGTGGAGAAAACAGCTGCCACTTAAAGGGGAAATAAGGATTGCTTTTAATGTACAACTTGATGATTTATTCAAGGTGTCTTTTAAAAAGAAGGCCACGCTGTTACAGGATGGTGTTGCATGAGCATTATGTTTGTCCTGCACAGTGTTTCATCTGATCTTAACATTTTCTAATGATGTTAAGCAACTCAAAACACTTGGTATTAAACTATATTTAAACAGGTGACACCACACTCTTCTTATTCCCACTCATACCTGTTACATGCTGCTCCCTCCACCACCACAGAAATGAGAAAAAACAGTTCTGGTTTCTTATTAATCACATTTCTAGTGGGTGCAAAAATCCCTTTCAAATGTAAAATAACATCTCTTTCTGCACATATTGGTATTTTTCTATCTGGAAGGAATGTCCTAAATACACCAAGTGAAGTAGAAAGACATGACAGAAGACACTTACAGTGTAACATCGCTCGTTGTTTGAAATTATAATCTTAGAAGATCACACAGAAGATGAATGGATAAACATTTTAACATTTAGTTTCTTATAGTAATTTACTAAAAGAGCTATTGTTGTAACTTCACAGGATGTTAATTTTTTTTCAGTTTATTCTGTAACTGTTTCATTAATTGATTTATTAAAGTTCCTCTCTAGGCATTGATTAAACCACCAAAAATGAATCTCTGTTCTTCAAAATGAAATATTTAGAAGTTTTTTCCATAAAAAACAATAAATCCCTTCATGTCTTACATTAGCTTAGATCTAACTCTACACCTTGCCTTCATGTAGTGTGGATCTATCTCTATCTCCACCCACCCCTCTGCTGCTCACTTACAGCTTCGACTGCTCATCAAAAAGCATCAACCTTAACTATCTGACAAACTTTCTCCCCCAACTCATAAAAAATGTCCTGTCAGCATTTGACATGACTCATGTGACTTGGCAGGCTAATGGCGGCTAACATTATCGGGCACACTCCAGATTTGTTTGGACACAGTCAATGGATACAACACAAGAAAAAGAAATTCACTGACATGTTGGCTTGTACTCGCTATGTCCCCTCGGTAAATGGATGGAACATCATCTCTCTTCAGTATGAGTCAGATATCTCTAAAATGGAAATCAGAGGTTTTTCAGCTCCTTTGTTTTACATGTGTAGTTTCGCCGGTATTCAGTTTTGTCTACAGGTTGAACTGAGCCCTCTCTGCTGATAAGACCGTATAGATTTTCCTCTTTTAAATCTCTCTCTGTCTCTCACTCTTCACACAGTACACTGTGTGTAGATTGTTATATGTCAGCAAAAGTGTGCTGTGTGTGTATGTGTGTGTGACAGGGAGGATACAGGTGTTGTTAGCAAGCTCTGAAGGTGACTGCTGGTCTCATCCATCAAACAGGCTTTCCTCAGGCTGATCCCTAATGGATCCCCTCAATCAGAGGCGCTCACTGTCAGTCGCAGTGCAACAAAATGAGAAATCAGGCAACTGGTCGCGCAGCCAAGGTTGGGAGTCATATAAAGGGGACAAAGTGATAAAGACCAGCTCGTGTCCAGCCTGTTGATTAGTATTGAGTGATCCCAGCCTTCCAGCCGGTCATGACAGAAGCAGGACATCAATCTGGACAAAGCTACTTCTTCAACAACTAGAATTCAGCCACACATATACTATATTCAAACCTGCAAACTTGCCTTGCGAGGTGATGTGTTGGCCATGCATAGTGGCCACTACATCTCCATGCCTTTAATTGCACTTAAGTGTCTCAAATTAACTAGTTGTAATAAATCAATATAATTTGATAACAGGCCACGGACTGAGTGTGCCAAAGGTCTTGATTTCATTCTGTGCAAGTTACAGCAGTAATGCAAATGGAGATGGTAAATGGGCTAAGCCCTCTCTGTACTTTAAAAAATAGTCCCAGGCTAATGTAGTTATCAAGTGTTAACGCACTTCACTTTACCATAGGCCATTAAAATCTATGAAGGGAGGACAGATTCAAACAGAGCATTCACTTTATTCTTTTTTGTCCAGGGCTCCTTACTATGTTAAATGCTGCCTCTATCTTCCCTTCACAGTGATTTGATTTGAGAAGCTAATATACTGAAAGCCTCTTCTTGCTGTTTGTCTCCAGCTACTCATTCTCTCAGCTTTAAAAGCCCAAAGCCTATTATTGAAAAGGCCTCTATTTGGTTTTAGGGTCTAACAAAACTGTGTACCACATTTTCCTCAGTGAACACAGAATGAAAAGGGTTTGAGTGCCATCGGAGCCTAAAATAGATTCATTATACAGCATGTCTGTGTTTGGCGTCTAAATAGACAGGAAAGATGGAAGGTGATTCATAGGGATATGGAGGTACAGTAAAGTAATCGCACTAAAAGCTCCCCATCTTGCTGCAGGTTGTGCTTCGCTGTCAAACCCACTCATTTCCTGTCTGAGATGTCTTATAGTCTCTCCAAATAGTGTAGTTTCAGACATCATGGACTGTCTGCAAAGTGTCTCAGTACTTCAAGGCTGGATTACCAACCAGGAAAAACCAGCAAATGCCACAGACAGCCTAGCTGAGGAGCCCTCAGTCAAAACCTGGGTTCAAACATAGATACTGTGTTTACAAGGAGCATATTCTTAAATAATAAAAAAGGGGATTTTAATGACCAAAACTTAATGGATTTACAGCCACATAGTACTAATTGTTTCTGGGTCTTAAGGTGAAGTATAATGTCATGACGTGTAGTCTGCAGTATGCACTTGACAGCTGTTTGGAGTTGAAAGAGCCAATGCACAGAGAGCAGGAGGAACAGGTGCTCGATAGAGGCCCAAATGCTTGTTTTTTCCCCAGCACCACATAGTGGCTTAACACAGCCCTGCACTAGATGTAGGAGACCGAGACTGTCTGCAACCTCACACCTAAATGACAAAGTTGCTGCTTTCCATTGCCTTCCAAAACAGCCTGTATGGCCACTGCATAAAGGTTGATATGATCATCTTATTTTTATTATTATTGTTATTATTTTGAAATGGTTCATTTGTACTTTCTGTAGTTAAATTTTAGAAGATGAGGGTCTCAGTGCTGTTTCCAAGCCCTCTTTACACTAACAGGAATGTAATGTTAGTTTGGAAATGATGAAACCTTTTCGATTTCATTACGGTCAAATAGAAACAAATTTAAAGCAGTGCTGAAATCGGTTTATAAAATACCTACCATGTGTGTACTTTTAACTGTAGAGTGCAAACCCACTCCAGGTTGCTAAAGCCCCCAGATTTATTTGACTTCTGAGAGAGAACACTCACAATTTGCACAAACAAGTTGCTTGTCAGGAAAACATAAATTTGGGTAATTTTAAGTATTTTAACAAATAACCAGTGCTGTCATTTTTCTGCCTCGACCGCAGGAGAGAGAGAATAGCCGCAAATAATATTTTTCTTTGGTCTTGTTGTGAATTAAGTAACTGATAGTGTTAGTGAGTCATTCCATTCATTCTTTGTCCTTGTTGTAGGCAGATGCTCGCCTCTTGAAGTATGTGGCGATATTAATATCGGTGGCGGTATTGATTTGGAGGCCAGCACACAGTCATACATACAGCTGTCCGGTGGTGGGCTTACCAATCACCATAAGTCAGTGTCTGGCTGGGAACACCAGGGGTGGTGTGAGCACCCATCAGAAATTAATCAGAGAGATTTAATGCAGCCTTCGTCTCTGCTATTTCAGGAGTTCGTACAGTTCTCACATTATTCATACAGCAGCATGTTGTTTGGGTGAAGTTTGACTCCAGTTTTCAAGCGAAACATCAGCAAATGAGAGAACGGTGGTGCTCAGATTTGGTCCAAAGCATCTAACAGTTGCAGAAAATGTCATATACAATCGTTGCAGCTGATTCGAGAGCTAAGATCAACTACTGATGTACACAAATTTGAGGATTTCTCCACCAACCATAACATAGATTTATCTTAAGAGGACAGCTGTCTTTACATCTGTTTGAAGTCTTACTGCTCGCCTCGTCCGTCTCTTTGTTTTACCCTCCACGTTCCTCTTTCTCTCTCTGCAGCTAATGAAGGCTCCTTGGTTACAGTCCATGATTATCATACAGATAGGATCATATCCCATTGATTTTATGCAGATGATCACCTTTCTGTGTACGCGGGCCTGATGGTGGTGGTAATTTACAGAAGAAAATCAATTACCCTTCTCGTCTGCAGGAGTAATTGTTTATTATTTTCCTATTAGACAAACTGTGTTGATCAATGTTATGGAAAGATTGCCCATGAATACTATCAACATAAATAGATTTGCCTTCAACATTAGTACTAGTTTTCCTATAATGACCTGTACAATGTCAAACCAATGCCACAGGCTGAGGTTTAAGCACTAACCGTATGTGATGGATTTGTGTGTGTACTTTCATGTGTGTGTTTGGTATGGGCTGCAAGAAATGGATGTAGTGCTGCTTCAGGCTATTCACACTTCTTCCCTATCTATATGAAAAAACTTTTTTAATTTGTGCAATTCCAGAAACCCTCTGTAGGCCTTGAATTTACCCAAGAGCCCACAGATATGTACTGTAGTGGTTTGATAGCATGATGAAACAATTACATCCAAGATACTAAAGCACAGGGTTCGGCAACGACACTGTTGTTGTTTCACAAATGTGCTGTTGATGTGAATAGTCAGTGGTTCCCCTGGCCCCTGTCCGCAGCCTCTCTGCCTGTATCATTGTCGATTGATCTAGACACAAACTAATCACTATTACTCACTGAAGTAATTGGCCCGGCCCAGATCACAGAGTAGCAACTGATCGACTGGTCCTGGGATCGATACTCTGATCAGAAGAGGTGGGAGCAGAAAGTAGGGATGCAGAGGAAGGAGGAGGGGATGTTTTGTAATGTGGCAGATCAATCTGGCCCAACAGCACAGTTTCTGGGTGTGTTCTAGTCCACCTATCACATTCACTGTGCTGCCCATTTTAACTTTGCTGCTCTGCCTGCCACATATCTGGATTGAGAAGGGGCTCATGGTCACTAGAAACTCTAGAAAGACAAACACCAGACGACATGGTGATGCTGCAAGTTGAATACGTGATGCGAACTTCATAACAGTAAGGCCATAGCTAGAAACCAGGAGAGACACAGATGTTCGGATCATGAACGAGCAGGTAAAAGTGACAAGAAATAACAGCTGATTGCTCAGTTATATCTGACCAATCGGCTGACAGGCCTGGTGTTTTCTGTCACCTCTACCTGCTCCTGAAGCTTGAAACTGCAACAATGTCTCCGTCTGTTTTTGAAGTAATTCCACTCTTAGAAGCCAATATCCATGATTATTCACACTTACTAAAAGGGGGGTTTGTAAAATTTGTAGAATTCCGAAAATTTAGCGATTAGTCAATTAACAGAAAGTTGATTCACAGCAGATGCGATGCCTCTCGCAGGTTTTTCTGTCATCGCAGAAGGATTCCTTCTCTGATGCTCCTTTGTCAGTTTTTGAAGGTGTCGAGGTACGTTGTGTGTTGACATGACTCAAATTTAAGTAAACAAATTAGCAATTTAAATTCAAATCATTTATCATGCAAAAATTCCAGCTTCTCAAACATGAGTGATTTTCTTTCTTTTAAACCATTGTATAATTATATTTGATTTAGAGCTGCTGGTAGGGAAAAACAAGCTATTTTAAGATGGACTCTCTGACATAGTGATGTGCATTTTTTTAGTATTTTAACATTTTATAGACATTAAAGAAAATAATCGAGAGATTAATTGAGAGGAAAATAATCATAGTCTTATTTCAATGTAAGACACTTCAGCTGTGAAAACCTTATAATCTTCTGGGTTATACTATTTTGATCCAGGAGCTGCACATTGTCCTACAAGTGCTTTGCAATCTGTACAACATATAACAGTGTCAATGGAGCAGGTCAAGGATTTGTCTCTAGAAGACATTACACTTTATCTGCTTTGTTAACAGAAAGAGCTGTTTAATTCACAAATTCAAGGTGAGTGGTATAATATTATAGAAATTACAATTTTAACCTTGGATTATCCTGATGTGGATTATCACCGGATTGTCAAAAGCACTCGGATGGAACTAAAACAAATGCTCAGAAAATACCAAAATTGTTGGAATCTCTCATTAAACTCCTTCACTACCAAGAGCTGCCTGATCCCTCAGATTATACAAAACACCCGGATCTCTCTCCTGAGGTTTGGCCTCAGCCGTTGTATTCTCCTGCTCAGCCTATTTCATGGACAGAGCAGGTGGTCCTCATATTTCATGCGTTCAATGTGTTTGCAACCCTTAGCCCCCCACTCCTGCCCTCGTCTATTCCTCATCCCACTAGAGCCCATTTCTGCTTCATCCATGCTGATCGTCGTCCTGCTTTTAGGAGGTTCCTGCTCGGCCAGACAGAACGCTGAGCACAGTTTCGGAGCGCTGGCCCACCTCTCAACATTCTCATCTTCAGCATCTCCCCGGACGCTGCTCCCATCTTGATTTCTCCTCTCCTCCATCTCCCTCTGCTGCCCTCTTCTCCCCCCTTTGCGTTTTCTCTTTCTTCCCCTACCCTCTTCCTTTTCCCTTCCCTCTCTCTGTGGTTGTTGATTGGGTGTCTGAGTGCTTGTGGCAGCTGTGTGTTGTGTGTAATAGAGCAGAGAGGCTAGTCTGAATACAGCGATGGGAGAATTTGTTTATGTGAGAGATGCATAGATGGAGACAGGTCTCCAGACGCTGTGGGCCCTCTCTTGCTGTCATCCCACATTCAGGCCCTGACAGGAGATCTGAGATGGCCAAATATGCCAGACGCTCGGCCCAAATCCCCAAGCTGCACCCCACACTCCTGATGTGTGTTTGTATTTATTCAGATTTGACAGAATGATTCTGGGTGTGTGTGTGCGTGCATGTGAAGTGTGTGCACGTGTCTCCAGGATAGCATGCTTGATCAGATTCCCCTGCCACAGGCTTGGTCCAGGGTCCATTACCACTGAGCGGTAGAGGGGAGAAAGCCTACCAGCTATTCTCTTTTTATCCCATCCCAGTGATCTCTTTCTCTGATATGTTAAACCTGTTCAGTGGGGCAAAGATTCGGCTTCCATCGCTTCTCCAAGATGTGTGTCCAGCTCAAACAGCTCATTTAGCGTTTTCATTCCCCTCTCCTTGGTGCTCTGCTAGTTGTATTTGTGCCTGAATGTTTGCGGCGGTTTGTCCAAGTTAGCCTTGTCACTTCAGCCTTGCATCTTCGGGGACTCTTTGCTTTGTCTTTCTGTCACCGTGATGTGCAGCAATGTGTTATTCAAATCAAGTGTTTCAAATTGAATAACCTCTGCCGTTCGGTTCATCCACAGCTTCCTCGACTCTTCCAAAGACTGCAGCAGTACACTGTCTTGTTTGGTGCAGTGGGGAGCGTGGCACTCTTTTTCCCTAAATGAAAACAAACTAATGTATTGGAATAATATGCTTAGAGGAGAGACACTAAAGCACAATTAATAAAGACTGAATCTGGAGCGGCCGGCTGACTGTACGGCTGGTGTTTCCAGCAGAATCCATGCGTCCATCAATACAGCCCGACTAGAACGCGAAGGCTGCACTCTGAGAGCAACCACAGTCGGCATGTTGTGGCCTTTTAACTGCCTTCAGCAATCACATTTGATGCTCCTTAATTATCCAACAACCCCCCACCCTTCTGCCTTGCTGCCTTCTTCTTCCTGCTCAGCCGCAGAGACGGTGCGTTTGCTTACCGCTCTGCCTTGCCTAAGTGTTCGCCTGCATGTAAATTAATCTTGATTCACTTTCCCCTGCCCTGCTGAGTGCTACAAATTACTCTATAGCAACGAAACAGCACAAGTGAAAAAAGCCAAATTGCTGCACTTGATAGGCTGTTGCTCCTGTGCTTTATGCCATTACATTAGGGCTACATAATGAATGCTCTCTTGTGAAAAGTAGTGTGTTGTAGGTTTTTAATTCATCCTGAATAGGGGATGTTTGTGCATCTCTCTCTCAATGTGTCTGTCTGTATGTGTTTCTCCACAAGAAGCTTTAATGAAGGAGGCCTTGCTGAGTAACCACGAAGCATACATTCACTCACAGTGCCCCCCCAAAACGTCAGCATCCATCACTCCATTTACAGGAGCTTGACAAAATTAGCTGCCTTTGTGCTGTAGTCACTCTAATTGGCCGAGGAAGAAAAACAGGCTTTTGACACAAACACAGGCAACACATTCACTTACCGCAGCACTTGTCTCTCTGTGGATGTTAATGCGGAAGAGGTTTAGGTTTTAATTCACCAGAACAGAATTGGCTCTGCCTTGAGTGCTTCGTTTTCTACCCTGACTGCTCTTCACAAATCTCCCTGCCGTCTTTTATTGCTTTTAAACCACAGTTTTATGTTCTTTCTTCCCTGATGGATGTTCACTCAGTACTTACTTGCATGTCTGGTGAGAACACGTCCCTTAAGAAGTCAATCTTTGTTCTGTCATCATGACCAAAAGTTGTTTTTTTTTTTTTCTTGTTTGATGTCACCGTATTAGTCAAAAAATTCGACTGCATATGAAATAACCTTGACTATTGACAAAGGAAGGACACTCACTGTGGGTATGTTCTCCTCTGTGTGTGTGTGTGTGTGTGTGTGTGTGTGTGTGTGTGTGTGTGTGTGTTTGTTTGCGTTTGTGTGTGTAAATCAATGACAGTGAATGGGAGGAACCCCTCTACAAACCCTCATCTTTCATCTTGAATAACCGATATCATAAACAGACGCTACTCATCAATCTCACCTGTGTTCCCGATACAAAGATGGGGGGCAGGCCTATTTCCCTCTCTTTCTGTAGACCTGATGACATTTACTAAATTGCCCTATGCGTGTGTGTGTATACAAACACACACACAGAGACACACACACACAGAGCAATGTGTTTTTGAGTGTGTGTGTTTCTGCATGTGTGTTCCTAATGTTCGTGCTTGGCAACATTTGTACAAACTTGATGCTGTCTGTTTGTATTCCAGTAATATTGTAGATCAATTTGCTTTGAGTGGACTGTTTGGTTTTCCTCAGTGGTGTTTGCTTTTTTTTTTTAATTTTTTTTATTTTTGCAGTTGTCTATGTTGGCAACCATGCAGCTCCGTAACCATCCACAGAGGGGCAGTGCAGCAGTTTGCAGCAACTGTGGACCTGGAGAGAAAATGAAATAAAGGTGTGGATAAATCAGGAAAACCAGCGCACATGAAGAAGAGGTAAAGATTGAATTATGTTTAATGATGTCATTTGGAGAGGAGTGTGCTATATTATAACAAATGATAAAAGTGTGTTTTAATGAGTAGTCATAAAGACTCAGTAGACAATCTTATTCAATAGGCCTCAGAATTGGCTTGCAAGGGTCCTCAGGGTTGAAAAAGAACAAAGTGACTTTGGGACAATTATTGCACGCCTGTTTATTATCACTCACCAATTCCATGCCAAATTGACTGTGCTAGAAATGTCTGTGTGTGCATGTGTGTGTGTGTGTGTGTGTGTGTGTGTGCGTGTGTGTGCATGTGTGTGCTTGTGTGTGTGTCTGTGGCCCAAGGTCATGGTAAACATTGTACATCACTACCTTCAGGCAACAGTGATAATCCTTGGATAAATAATAGATGGAGTATATAAATCTATTAGCCCGAACAAGCCTGATAAAGACATTTATCCCTCTGAAAGGGGGATTACCAAACTAAGACCCTGTGTGTGTGTGTGTGTGTGTGTGTGTGTGTGTGTGTGTGTGTGTGTGTGTGTGTGTGTGTGTGTGTGAACGAGAGAGAGTCCATGAGTGCCTGTGTCTATCTTTCGCTATAAATGTGGCAGCGGAGATAAACTGCAGACAGAAATCAAAGCATGTTTCTTGACACATTTCCTTCACTCGAAACATACCTTCCATCTTTAATATCGTTAGCTCGACTGAAACATTACATGCTCATTTTTCACAAAAAAAAATGAAGAAAGTGTGATTGTGATTAAAAGTCTCCTTCTACTGAAATGTTGCAAGTTTGAACAATGCTCACTGATGTGTTTTCCAGCCAACTGTTCCTCTCTGAACTAAAACTAAAGAAAGTTCCCAGCAACTGCAAAACAAAGAGTGCCACAACAATTAGATGGTAACAATTAAATATCATTATGTTTTAATTAATCTGCACACAATTCATTAAATACTAATTCCATATGAAAATCGGGGAGAGAAGAATGCCATCAATACGCTGCTTTAATTAGCATGTGATTGACAGCGTGCTGAAATAGAGAGTTTTTGTATTGGACGACACGACCTCTGTGTGTGTGTGTGTGTGTGTGTGTGTGTGTGTTTGTCAGTGTGTGCAAAGTGGATCATCTTAAGTGTGTAAAGATAAACTCCCCTCTGTCTGTTGGTGGTAATTACGTGTGTTCCCTGTGGGGTTGCTGGTATGGCCAGGTTGGAGGAGGAGGGTGGGGGGCATGATCTGTGCTAATTGTTGTACATGAGAGCCTGTTTTGGCTCCTGATAAGCGCTGCAGGGCCCCTGGATGTGTGCGTGTGTTCAAGGGGTGTGAAACTGAATGGAGCCATATGACTACGGGTCACACCCAGAGTGCCGTTGCTAGGATACAGCATCTGAAGCATCATGGAGGGGTGGTGCCGGGGTACTCCATCTTCAAGCCCCCCACCACCATCTCCACCCTGATCCTGCTTCCTCCCCTCTGCCCCCCCTCTGACACTTTCCCCTGGGGTTTGGCTGAATGGGCTGGGCTGACAGGGGCTGAATGGTTTGGGGTGACAGGGGGGTGGTGTCCTATTTGTCCCTAAATGCTTCTCTATAGACCCCTGATAATAGACTGGCTGCCTGCTCCCCTTCCCCACCCGCCGCACCAAACCTCCGCCGCCACCTTCACCCACTCTGTCTCTGTCTCCTTGTCTCATTGTCTCCCCCCTCATCCCCTCTGTCTCGCTTTCCTCCCTATCATGTCTCCTTCTCTTCCTATCTCTTCCTCTGTCTCTCTTTTTCTTTTCTCCTTCTGCTGCAGCACTTCTTCAGGTATAGCAGTGTTGGGTTCAGCTTTATGATGTATAAGCATTCTTTGCTATTTGTTATATTGTCTGTATGCTGCGTTCAAGTGTCGGTGGTGTGCATGTAAAAGCCGAGGGTCACTGCTTATTACTCACCTCTCCAGCTCCTCAGTATTGTCCAGCAGCTCCAGCTCTGCCAGTGTTAATAGGAGCTGCTTTTTGATGTTTGATGCAGGTCTTTCATGCTTTGTTTGGAGACATAGCTGAAGATACCTTTGAAGACTGCAGACCTGTTAGTCAGGCTGCGTGACAAATGAGAGGAAGTATGGAAGGAGTCTTCTTAATGACAGATCTGTGATCAAATAAGAAAAATAATAAAGCAATGAAACCAAAAGCCTTGAAAAGAATACAGAGACGGAGACTGTCTCTGTATTCGCCACCCCACACTCAAAAGGGAAGACGCACAGGGAGGTCACCAACTTGCATCTGGATCACCATCTGCTTAGTGGATTCACTGCGTCAGATGTTTATGTGTGCTTTCATAGTGTGGGGGGAAAAAATCTGTTTACTAACTTGAATGTGCGTGAGTGCATGCTTGATTTTTTTATGTACGTCTGTGTCTATGTGTGAGCATGCACACAGTGTTTAGGGGTCAGGAGTGAAGATGTTACCCTCTGGTCATTCATCACAAGCGTGACACACTCTCCCCTGCGCTCCGGTACGCAGAGGCAATGTTTTATAAAAGAATAACACGTCAGCGGGCACCTACCGGTCATCCATTACCACCCTGTGCAACCTGCAAAGATGTACAATAGACTCGCAGATTTCATGTGCTCACTG
Source organism: Chaetodon auriga (assembly GCF_051107435.1). NCBI lineage: Eukaryota > Metazoa > Chordata > Actinopteri > Chaetodontiformes > Chaetodontidae > Chaetodon > Chaetodon auriga. The sequence continues at coordinate 16,046,230 of NC_135078.1, read as the reverse complement.
TGCACGTTACATATCGTCTGCATATACAGAAGCACTCGTTGTCCTGTCCAATTTTTCTTCTGGAGGATGTTATAAAAACTTGACCTTTAAAATCCCAACTCCTTTCACACTGTTGTGAGATTTGTGTTGTCCTGCAAAGGCAGAATGAGTCAGAGGATGGAGGGAATAGGAAGACTTAAGACATGGGAGGCCCAGGATCCAGAGTCGGCTTATGGGTGCTGAGCAGAAAGTGTTAAGTGCTGGAGGGAAAATGTCTTTATCCTCCCTCTCTTATGAAGGCTGCCCTTACATGGCTCATCACTCTTCTAGCTGACAGCAGCTGCTAATACTCGCTACACACACATTCACACACATTTTTCAAGTTGTCATTGTAACCAACAATAAATAATGTAGAAAAATCATATTCATGTTTGCTGATATGCAATATGCCTCCACATTATGGGTAAATATGTTTGTATGATATATTGATAAAACACAGTAATCTAACAGAGCAATAGGGAAATGGCCCACATGTGAGTACTTAAACATATCACATAAAAAGATGTTGTAATAAAAGCTCAATCTATCATTTTTGGACAACAAATGTGTTGCACATTCACACACAGGATGCAATTTTGAGAAAGACTCTTATTGACGTTCTGGCAGTGAGTTAGACGAGAAGATTGTCACCACTCTCATGCTTTCCTGTTAAATATGAACATGGAACCAGCAGATTAGAAATAAGGGGGAACAGTTTGGCCGAGTGTATCCAAAGTAACAGTAAAGTAAGTCCACCCACCAGCAGCTCTGAAGATCAATAATTAACACAGTATGTCTTGTTTAATCATTGAAATTTACTGTTCTATGCGCAGTGTATGCTGGATTATTTCTTGTCGGGGAGCAGTTGCCAGCCAGGCAAGTTACTACTGCCAGCCAAGAAATAGTCTGGCACATAACCATACACTAAATGACAATTTGACATTTTTACCCTTACGGATTAAACATGAAATTACGTGTTAATCGGTGAGCTTCAGAGATGCTGGTACGTGGATTTTGTTACTTTCACAGACTCGGGCTAAGTGGCTGCTGGCTTCATATTTAATTGACAGACATGACCCTGGTATTGGTATTGATCATCCCATCCAACTCTCCACCAGAAAGCGAGGATATTTTCCAAGGTGTCGAGTAATTTTCTTAAAGATTTGAGTTATATATAGAAAATATCTCAAATTAACAATCATAACAGATTAACAATCTGTTTAACCTCTGATGTAACAGTTACCAGCATCACTACTGTTAAACCAACACTTGACGAGATCTAAATCAACAGATTTGGGAGTGACATCAGGTTCCAGCCTTGTGCTTTTCTCGTTTGTTGAAGTGTGCTTTCCCTTTTGTTTGCATTGCAGTTTGTGCCTTTGTGCCATCAGTATTTTGGATGCGACAGCTTGTGCTGTGTAAGACGGAACAAGTTCAGGACGTTGTGAGTTATAGAGCTCTTAGACCAGTTTACGAGGACTATTATCTCTCAGTTAGTCTCAGTTTTATGTGCATTTTCTCTGGGCTGGTCTGGAACCATCAATTTAATGCTTTCATAAAGCAAGGTTAGATAGCACTGAATCAAACAGAACGCTCGCTGACACTCTCCTCTGCTTTAGAGCTAAAGTCACAAAGAGGAGACGAAAGACGAACGAGAAGATAGGCGATGAAAGATGGAGAGACAGTTTTATGATGTCTTTTTTAAAGCCAATTTAGAGCAAAAGTTTTGTTTCCAGCTGCAATAACAATTGGAAATGTAGTCACACTGTGAAACCCAAACAAATATATGTCCCGCTGTCCATTTGAGTGTCTGTTGCACGGACACTTTATTGTCTGACGTGACTCTGTGTTCATGTATCAAACAGCCTTATGTGTTTTGCGAGACACCCATTTTCGTGGTGCTTATTGCCGGTTTTACAGCAGGCCATTCCTGTCATGATGTTGCTCTATCACCTGCTGTTTCCTGTCAGCAGTCTGAGAGACAAAGACTTTGTCGTTAGTCCAAACAGGTACGTACTATTCAGTTCAAAACAAATAACAAGGAGAGATCGATATGGGTTGAAACAGAGGGTAGTGCTTATGGACAAAACACAGTTTTTCAAGCAGGCATTCAATAAGAGTCTGATTCCATTTCACCTCATTTATGAGTTGTGTGTGTGAGTGTGTGAGACTCTGTGCATGTGTGTGTAATCCATCCGCTCTAGTCTGACACCTTAATTTTTGAATGCTGGTGGAGGCACAGCAGGCTTAAGAGAACAAATGGATGAGAAAGTGAGGGAAGAAGAAAAAGGAGAAATGAGGAGAGAGGAAAGAAATTCATGCTTAAGTGACCCAAGTAGAGATTCTGCTGCTTTGTTTGTGTGAGTTGTGTTTGAGGATGCAGTGCCAGCACTCTCTGACAAGGAGGAGGAGATTTATCACCTCTCAGTGGTACCTCGCACCCTGACAGAACGACAATGTGAGAATCCCCCTGACACACACACGTAAACACAGATGCACCCTGATGGGTTGACTGTGTGTGTTGTGACAGGCATGGTGGAGCAGCCTGCAGCTTCCTCTGTCTGGCTTTGACGAGCATGTCATTAGCAGAGACGAGGAGAGACAGAGGGCCTCATCAGTATTTAAATAGTCTGGCGTCTTGGCCACCACATACCTGCTGCCACCTACTCTCCATTCCCACTTTTCTAGCTTGTCTCCTCTCTGCCCCTTTATCCGTCCCTCAGACCATCCAGCATCCTTCTTCTTCTCCTACCAGGCCACTCTCGTGCTCTGCCAATTCCTTTTCTCTGGTCTTTACATCAGTGACTGTGTAATTTATTCCCTTTCTTTTCTTTTGCCTCAGTATGTGTTGGAATTTGTCACAGAGTGTTACCTGCTGTGCCTGACTACCTGGTGTAAAGTATTAGATTCTCTTTACTTTGGCTGCGCTGAGTGAGTTTTTGGCTCTAGTGAAATTCAGCATGGCAACAGGCCAAAATCTGAAATCTGAGTTCAAAATTATCCTGAATCTCTCTGACAATTTTCCTTAGAAATGATCTTTGTACGCTTATACTTAATCTACACAGAAGAAACTCTGGTTGCAGCTGCTGGATGCCTCTGACAGCAGTCTTGCTCATGCATGAGCTACTCATCACAGCAGCGAGTCACTTTGAGCAAAGACGTACTCAAATCTACAGGAGAACAGGAAAAAAAAGCTCTTGTCAGGACATGCTTAATTGTGATTCTGATTTGAATGAGAAAGCACCTTAATAAAAGGGCCATCGGAGGCAGAGAGGTAAAAGGTTTTACCTTTAACAAGCGCTGCGCTAAACCAACTCTGAACCTGAAGTGGTGCGCTCTGAAAGGCATGTATAAAGCTCTTTGTAAGTGTCTGCTTATGAGTGTGTGTTTATGTCAGCAGTTGTACATGTGTTTGTATGTGTGCATGTCGCGCACACACACACACATGCACACACACAGGGGTGATTTATTCCAAGCACAGGGCAGGTAAATTGAAGCAGGCCTTTCAGGTTGGTTTTCAGCTCCAGGTCTAATGAGAGCTGCGTTTCCCGTCTCTACAAACAATGCACTCCTGTCTCTTAAGAGCCCTTCCACCCGCCTGCAGCCTAGCCACTCTACATTAGATCTGTGGCCTGCAGCAGCCACTACAGTGAAAGGCCTCAGGCTCTGAAATGGCTGTTTGATTCTCTCCCTGCTTTGCCTCTAAATGAATGATTTATTGGCTGTCAATGAGGAGGCCAAGCGTAATGGACAAAAGCAGCACTGCAGAGCCCCAGTCAAGAGGATGTTGTTGTGGATGTTCTCTTTGAGGATCTCCCTGCCTCTGTCTGAAACTGTAATGAAGAGTAAACAAGCTTGCTAGTGCCAGACCAAAGATAGTTGGGCTGCATTAGGATGAATGTTGGCATCTTGCACCTTTAGCCCTTAATAGAAACATTTTTTTTTTTTTTTTTTTTACAGTTTTTGAGAAGCTGTTAATAAAATGACACTCATTGTCACAATATTTGGAGCATTGCTTTAAAATTGGCACCAGTCGTGTGATTTAACATTTTGAGAATGAGCTGGATTTCTGAGCCACAGATGCAGGCCCATGTAGGCTATCAGACACACCAATTCCTTGCGCTAGCGCACGACCTCAATCAATTAACACCGCTGAGTAACCTACCACACACACAGAGCGGCTGGAGTGGACGCAGGCGGCGATGGAGACGTGTTATTTAAAATCCCCACTGCTTTTGTTCCCGTAAAAGGGGACATTAACACCCGCTCGTCCTTTGGCCTCTGCTTGTCATCCAAACGGCTAATTTCTCCAGATCCCTCTAATCCCCACAGGAGAGACAGCAGGGCTCAGGGCCAGCAGGGACGAGGGCCTCAGAGGCCGGCCGCTAGAACAGAGAGTCGATGGGTGCTTTTAGAATTGACGTTCTAAAACGTGCCTTTGTTTGCATCGTGCTCCCTGGCGTCCCGCCTTTCAGCAGTCCTAATGATAAGTGACAGGCCATTAATTGAAGCTCTTTAGGAAGCCATCATCAGACACACGTCTGATCCTTCTCCACTGAGACCAGCAGAACAGTATTGCAGGATCGTAGATGAGAAAATTGTTGGTTAGGGCGCTTAATCTGTTTGATTTTATTGGTGTCTGTAAATCACTGGTTTGAAGGATGAGTATATTATTGCTTGGAAAATATTTTTATTTCTCTTCAGCTCACTAACTACCTGCTTCTTTTGCTTCTTTTGAGTGGACAAATATAGGTCAATAAAAAAATTCATGCCTGTAATTAAAAAATAACAAAAAACATGGATGCTTAATGCCTGTAGAATGGTCTGTCTTGAAGAACTTAAGGATTTTCAGTAAGGCTATACTATAGTTTTCGTTTGTTTTTTGGCCTGATCACCTCTTCCTCTTCTTCTTTGTTAAGAAAGAAAATACAATGCAAATCGTAAAAAGCATAAAGTCTTATCTTATTGTACGGCCATTAGTTACTCCAACATACTTTACAAACCTGACAAGAAGCAAAAAGAAAGAGAAACTGCAGTTGAAGTTGAAAGTAAAGATGTAAATACTCATTTATTCTGTGATTGTCTACATAAAAACAATTTCTTGTTTCATTGTCTTTACTCCAAACATAATATACTGCATTCATAAAGCACAGTGTGGCGCCATCAACTGTTTTTATTTTGTTTTCAATGTCCGCTTTCAATATGGACTTTAGTCTTCCACTTCTCAACATGACACTCTCAAACACAAATAAACACCAGGAGTGTTTCACGCTGTCACAGTGGCCAAACATAATTTGAAAATTGCTTCCACTGCTGATGTACAGATGATATAAAAAAAATCATCGTATGGACTTACTGAGCTCTTGATAAGAACGGAAGCAGAGGAATATTACAATGCAATTGTGCATATATCACGATAAAAACATGAATTTAGAATTGATACAAGGACCGGGATTGAGAAGGAACACAAGAGTGCAAAACAACGGTGATTCATGTCTACTGCTTGTTTGACACCCTGTGGGTCTGTGGGTTCAAGGGGTGAGCTACACAAGTGAATATTTGTTTGTTTTATTTATTTAATTTATCTCAATTTGCGCCTCTGTGAGCAGACGATAGAAGAAAGATAATGAAGTATGTGCAAAATTTAAAAGTGCTAAAATTTGCCCACTACAGATGTTTTCACAATTTACATTTACATAATTAAATTAAACTAAATAACATCAAAGCACATTATGAGAAGTAAACAGTACACTGAAGTGGAATTTAGAGTACAAGATAAAGTACAAGCATAATAAAATTAGGAATCGTTTGATTCAACTGATATTTTCCGCTCACTTTAAAAATTGTGGTGACCTGACAAACAACAAAATGCTTCATAAAGGACACATTCATCCCCCAGCGACCATGTCATCATCTGCAAGGTCAAAACCGTCAAAGGCCACAATGCACAGTGCAAATAATCTCAACCCCAGAACTGAAACCTGCATTGAATTTATCCTACATCCTCAAGTCCAGTCATTCAGCTACAGTTCATTCCCCCTCCAACCAATTTACCATCTGTGCATCTCTCCATCTTCTCCCTAAAACAGGCAAGGAAACAGTTGTCGCTGTTTGGGTTTTAGGGGCTAAATGATGTCGCTAATCACCAGCTTTTAGTGAGGCTGATTTATGGAAGAGACATGAATTGTTATAGGCTGACTTGTGTGTGTGTGTGTGTGTGTGTGTGTGTGTGTGTGTTTGGGTAGGTGTCAGAGAGGCAGCCTGTGGGATAGGCTAAATAGTCCTATTATTTATCGTCTCAGAGCGGCCTCTCTGAACGGAAGAGCGGCTCTCCAAATTGAAATATAGCTGAGTTTACCCTTCTGATTACCGCAGTAGTTTACTCCCAGAGCCCAAGGAGATCATTAAACAATGGCCGCCACTAGCAACTCAGCACCCCATTATGGCCCAGGATAAATGCTCAGACTGAGACATAGCTAACCCTGCTGACGGACAATAAGTGTGCCTCACAGGCATCATTTTTCCCCCCACCCAAAGCTGCATCAGTTGTTTCCACAACCCAGACTGGCATCAAAATAGCACTTGTGTCTTGACTGATATGGGTTTCTAGGAGAAATTTTTTTTAATATATATATAAGAAGAAAGGCACTAAAAATCCCAGCTAATGGGATTGGCGAGTAAACTGACCAGCTAATGTTGTGACAAGCACTAAAATTGATTCAGAATTCTGTCAAGATGATTAAAATATGATAATGAGTTATGAACAGACACTAAGCACACAGGAGCACTGTACTGTCCTTATTATTGTCCAACTGATTATTACTGTCCAATTAGCTTAATTGGTGATGTTGCACCAAGAGCCACAAACCAAGACAAGATGTTTAACATTGAGGCAGACAGTATAGTTCGAAAAATTAGCTCATTTTATTTAGTTATTGTAAAGCTTTTGCATTCTTTTATTGGTTTAAGTTTGTCTGGGAGAAATTTGAGTCTCTAAAAGAGTTAAGTGAGCCACTGATGGCTGCGGTATCGATGTGAGAAAAATGGGTTATCTCAGTGGAACCATGTCTCATTCTATCCCAGCCATCACCATCACCCAGCATTTCCACAATGACCTTTGCAGGCGTGATGTTGGTCAGGGTTGCAGGCTGAGTCCTTCACACGCTGCTGCTCTGATTACTGCAACATCTGTAACATAAACAGTAGAGCAGGACATCAGCACAGCAGACCTAACAGCCATGACAATGAAGTGACAGTGTCAGCTCAAGACAAGATGACAATGATGTTTCTGTCTCAGTGTGTTGATTATGCACTGTACAGTGTGTCTCATAGAGCTAGACGCTGTTCTGGATAAATGGGGAATGATGGTGCCGGCGTACATCATGGTAGCTTTTTATGTCACAAAATTAAACCTTGACCTATGATTACTTCTATGATTAATGCGAACTGCACAAAAACATTCCTGATAAGACCGTGGCACAGTCTGGCTTGTGCTGCAACATGCTACCCCCAGAGATGTCTGAGGCTTTATTAGAAATTAGTATGTATGTCGGTACACAAGTCAGCCAGGACCAGCAGGAGAATCATCACCAGTAATAATCAACCTTATTCGATAATAGCAGGATAAGAGAAAAATAGGCTTGCATACTGCTGAAACTGGAGCTAATATGATGAGTTTGCTCTGGAGAGGCGTTTTATTGAACTGCTGAATGGAAGGCCGAAGCTTTGTAAAATTAGCAAAGCAGTCTTTAAGGTAGGGTAAAGACGCTGCTCCTGAAGTTTATCGTCACCAACTGCTTATGAAACTTTATTTTCACTCTCTGAGCTGAACGATTTCTAAAGAAAATCACGCTGTTGTTTAACATGCGTCTGTGAACAAAAGGAGCAGGTTTCTGCCGTTGAGTGGGTCCCCATCTCTCCCATGTAGCGGGCTGTTTTTGTGGCTGTTGTTGCTGTCTGTCCTAACACATTTACCTTAAGCCATCAGCACTCATTAAATGCCTGCTGGTGCAGGGAAACAAAAGGCTGCCTGGCGAGCCAATATGCGCCTCTGACACGTCAGCCAATCCCCAGACGGTCCGCAGAGCCTGGCTGCGCCACGGAATTCTCAAACATATTTTTCTAATTTATGGATGGATAATAAATCAACATTAAGGCTTGGACAACGAGTTATACATCAGAGGGAGATGGCTGCAAACTGGGCCACAATGCAGCAGAGGAGACCAGGCGCACATCTGCACTAAAGTCACACTGTGTATGTTTGTGTGTGTGTCTGCGCCTGTGTGTGTGATTATGTGTTAATATGTATGTGTCTTCACTGCCAAACTCAGTTTAATTTCAACCTCTAAGTTGGTGGAGATGCAAACATTTTTAATGTCACTGCTTAGAGGTGGCGAGTATGAATATTATGAATAGGAAATAAGACCATTAGGATTTACTACTGGAGGGATGGTGCTTTAAATGCTTCATAAAATTTAACACTTTGAAATATGCACGCATTTGCATTTTAATGCCCATGAATTGGCCTTTCACTGATGTGGTAGGTCACTGGTTCTATACTGGGCCTATGTGCCTATAGCCCTGCATTTAGTAGCCAGGGCTTATGAAGGAAACCCATATCCTAGCGCTGATTGATTGACCGTTACCTTACTGTCTTCATTCTTGTGAGAGCCACACATTTCAGTAAACCATCAATTTTCCAAAACAAATTGAGTTACTGGTCATTTTAAAATGCACCTGTTATGTGATGGCTTGTGTTATAAAGATTCCCTCAGTGTGTTTTCATGTCAGAGACCTGTAAAAAAAAATTATTCTTCCCAGTGACATTATGTAGCCTGCAGTTAGGATGATCAGATCCAGTCTGGATAATTTAGGAGGTTTTATTTAAATTTAATTTTAGTTCATGTTTTGTTTTTGTTTTGTTTTTTTTAACTTGGTCAAATTTATTTCTCTGAGTTGGACTTTGCCTTTAAACGTATGAATTCAAAATAAAAAATATCATGGTGTCATTGAGATATTGAATATTATAAGACTTGATTTGAAGAAAAATTATCACTTTAAGCTTATTTTACCCAAAGAAAGGCAAATAAATAAAAGTCAAAAATCTGTCAGTCTTCTGATAAGCTATAGGCTTTCTCTCCCCTCGACAGTCCAATTCTCTATTTGTGCCTGTTGTTTCAAACTGATGTGTTAGTTCATTTGAACATTGAACGGAGAGCATAGTCAGAAAAACAGCTTGAATATATAAAATATTCTTATCTATTTTACTGGCAGAATAGTTTCACTCTAACTTGCAGCTTTGACCTTTCAACAACACAGATAGCACAAGCAGAAATCAGGACATTCAAGACAAAAAAAAAAAAAAAAAAAATCAAAATTTAATGATTAAGTTTTCCTGCATTACAAGACATTTTGCTTTCATGTCACCGTCACAACACTGATGGTGAGTTTGTTTCTTATCGCTGACGCTCTCACTCTGGTAAGCATCTGATGCATCGTGTGGCTAAGCTAGAGCTCCACTCTAGAATTATTAGACCTAATTATTCATTAACCTCCATTAGACTGATAGGAGGGTAAACCTAACGCCTGATTACATTCTCAGTGTGCGTGGGTATGAGTTTGTGTGTCTCTGTCTGTGTGCAGACAGACAGTGAGAGTGAAAGATGCACCCTGTACATTTCTCCACACACTGCACATGTCTTTATTGTATTGATACGCAGTTAAACACTTTCTGTGTTTGTGTGTGTGTGTGTGCATGCATGTGCAGTGGAGAAGGTTTGTCATTCATTAGAGTGGAGCACAATCAGAGCTAAACTAGCCATGGCGGCCTGACTCATTATAAGCTGAAGGTTTATTTAAAACCTCACACTGCCTCATTCCCAATCCACTCACCGCCATATGCATACAGTAATTACACAAGTGAGGAGGAGGAGAAGGTTAGTGAGCTGCTGCTGCTGCTGCTGTGTGTGTGTGTGTGTGTGTGTGTGTGTGTGTGTGTGTTTGTAGCCGTGTGTGAGTGAAAGAGAGCGAGTGAGAGAGAGTGAGCATGCGAGCCTGTGTGTATGATTATTTTTCATTCCATGTTTCGCCTGAGTTCTGCCCCTATAACTGAGGATCTAATCAATCTGCCGGCTATTAAGTTTGTTAATTGATAATGCATACTAATTAGGCCTGGCTCCGTTACCACAGCGACGACGAGAAGGTGATTGTAGGCAGGAGTCCAAATGGACTTTTAAAGCAGGGAGCGTGAGGTTGAAGCCATCAAGCCCACACATGTACACGCACATGCTCGCGGTGCTTACACACACACACACACACACACACATACACACACATATGCATGCAGGTAAGGTAAAAAGCAGTCAGCGTAAAAGAAATGTTGGGGGACTGACCTCACCAAACTGTGTGGAACTATGTTGCTATGTGATCCAAAAATGATTAACTTGAAAATATTGATTAAATCTCATAAAAGGAAAATACCTGACTTTAACCTCCCTGTTTAGCTTTGATAGAATTTTAATAAATGCTTTATAACACTCTACAATGTAATGTGTTTATCAACATACAGCATTTGTCAACAGACTCCTATGAAAACATAATTTCTATTATTGCAACTGTGTCTTACTACATTATTATTTCTAATAAGACACCATCTATAGAGGGCTTTTAGCTTGTAACTAATGGCTTTATCAATAGTTAACAAATATTAATTCGTGCATTTCCGATTTTTGTTAGAGACCATTAATAAAAACAACTTTAGGATTGCCAGTTTATTTAAAAAAAAGAAATAGCTGCTGTTCCTCCTCCTCCTGCCGCTTGTCTTTTCAGCTCTTTGATTAATCAGTGAGGACTGTAAAAACATTCATTAATATTAGTGGAGGGATGGAGTTAAGTACATGTACTTGACTTGAGTACAAATTTCAGCTTTCCGTTTCATGCTGCTTTTTCCTTTAAGCCCACTATTAAATCAAAGATATATAATGTTTTTACTCCCCTACAAATATTTGTCATCTTTAAAGTAACTTTACAAATTAAAGTTTACATATGAATCGTGATGAGCTCATAACATATGATGCAATATTACAGATTAAATATCTCAACAGCATATAAAGTAGTTAAAATTAGACCCACCTCCACCAACAACCTGCTGACACATTAATACACCAGTAATGATAATACAGTAACATACTATTTAATAGTATAGCAGCTATTTTAATAGATTAAGAATACTTTTGATTTTGATCTTTAATTCACTTTTTGTTGCAGGACTTTGGATAAACTGTTTTTATATTGCAGTATTACATTTTTTTTAATAAATGGTCTGAATCCTCTTAGTATATGAAAATATTTACATTTTTAACTGCAGACTTAATGGCTCATTAGTGGGAGACCCACATGTGTTAATTAATGCTTCACCAACACATCTCACCAAATTATTACAAAAAGAAAAGATCAACGTCAGCCAAAGAGCTTTTTCACAAACTGGCAATCCAAAACATGTTCTTATCAATGACTTCTGACTGATTTATAAAAGCTTCAGTAAATTATTACTTAACCATTTGTTAAACCATTAGTTACTGTGTATGTACACTTTAAAGAGGCCTTTATAAGGAAGTAGTACCAAAACACATTAAATGAAGCAAAGCACCATATTTAACTACAGCTGCACTGACAGTTAGATCCAAATAATGGAAAAGTTAAAGCAAAATAATGCAAACATTGAATGAGGCTGCAGACCGAACAAAGATTCTATTATTCTGCAGCCTAGTGGAACAAAGTTGATCGTAATTGAAAAACAGCAATTTCTGTCACAATCTAGTAAAGCACAGATTAGTGGTAGCAGGTGTGTTTTTGATCGTGCATGCGTGCGTGTGTGCATGCATGTGTGCGTGCGTGCGTGCGTGCGTGTGTGTGTCTGTGTGCGCTTCGCCTCTGTTTGTCTAGCTCACTGCCTCTCCATTTGTTTTCGCTTTTGTGAATTAGATATGGACACACACACAGACACATGCACGTGCATACACACACAGACGCACACACACAAACCATTTATCACCTGCCCAAGACCCTGAATTATTATCTCTGTGCTTCAAGGTCAAGGAGATGCAGCAGGTAAATTGAACTCTGAGGGGTCAGCCCAGTTTGATCACTCTGTTTCTTCCTTTGGAGAGATGAGGGCAGGAAAAAAAAAAAAAAAGACTGGTGTTTTCTTTTTTTTATGACAGTTATGATAGAGACATCTCCTTGACTTGTCTTTGACAGGCCCCTGACCTCATTTCCCTCTGACCCGTGTCACTTCCTGCTCTCCAACAGGAAGTATTCCTCTCGGCTCACCTCTGCTCATGGTGTCACAGAGAAAAGGTCTGTCACCGCTACTCAAACATCACTCTGCTTCGTTGACGGCATGCTTGTGTATGTGTGTGTGAGTGTTTTCACCGTGGGAATATGTACAGTAAAGGTGGTCGGAGCTTATCTGTTTGTCTTTTTGAAACCTGCTTGGATGTTACTCTGCAGAGGAGGATATTACCCTCATTACCTCATGATGAAGAGCTCAGTAGATGGTCATATCACTGATTTATCCTGCCCGCTTTGTCTGTGTGACTGATGGCGTTGTACTCACAGGCCAATCCCTCATCAAACTATTCGGTCTTTGACAGCTTGGAATTTATAAATGAACCAAACAATTTCAGGAAGATTGAATCACCTTCACGAAACACTTTAATTGAGTCATCTGTGTGTTTGGATTTCCTCTCGTTTTCACTATGCGTCTCATCCTCCTCATGTAGATTTCCATCTGAGCCAACCACCTCACGGCTTTGTTAAACCATAAATATGAAAACACAGTTCTGCTTTGCTCCCTTCACCCTTCCTCCAACCTCTTATTACTTTTTCTTTGCCTGCTTTTCTTGCCGCCTCACATCACCTTCCCTCGCTCTGTGTACCTCCAAATGTGCATGTGTTGCATGTTTTCTCTGCGTGTGTATTCACTGAGCACATGGCTGCATGCACGTGTGTATTTTTCACTGCATGCGTGTGTGCGCGCTCGTGCACGTATGTGTGTGTATGTGTGTGCGGGGAGTGGGGTGGGGGGGGGCAGAGCAGCCAGCTGGGTTGGAGGGGTAATAAAGAAGGAGAATCAATAGGCCATGCAGTAGAGCCAAGGTGCTGCCATTTATCACACCGCCTCCATGACTTCCATCATTCATCATGCCCAATGAGGCAGCAAATAGGAAAATGACTATTTGTATCAAACACATCTGCACTCATCCACTGAGGTATTTTATTCCCATTAACTCAAAGAGTAGAATACGCCAGTTTCAGCTGCTGCTGCTGTTGTTGCCGCTGTGTTTGTGTGTGTGTGAGATTCTATTTGTTCAGGCTTGTAGTTGTAGATTCGTTGGGAACACATTCATGGCTGCTGTTGTTTTTTCCCTGGAAAAAGCCCCAGAATGTGTGCTGTGAGCCCTCCAGTCCCTGTGTTGATGTGTTTAGTCTCTGCAGCCCTCTCTCTCTCTCTCTCTCTCTCTCTCTCTCTCTCTCTCTCTCTCTATCCCTCTCTCTCTCTCTCTTGACCTGCTCTCTTCTTTAAGCCACATTCCTTCTTGTTTCCAAGTCTTCCTCTTTCTTGAACCCATGGAGTGATGGTGCGAATAATATCTCCTGGTTGTAAGGAGCCATTACATTAAGCTTGCCTTTCATTTTCACCTATAAATTAGCCCCGACACTGGTCTGCCCAGGGGTTGAGGTGTATATCTGTATGTGTGTGCCTGTAGGGCTGTGGGGTGTAGAGGGGTGGACTGTGGTCATTATGGTCTAATATCCCATGAAATGGTGAAATTATTATGCAGCCTATTTTATGAGCTGCCTGTGAATATTAAAGAAGGATATTTTGTGTGATATCCCTCTCATAAATCAATGTGATTGTGTTTGTTTTTGGCTTGCTTTCTTCCCTCTTAATAAAACCTCAGTTGCAGTAATTCAGGGTCTCTGCTGACAGATCCAGAGGCTCAATCCAAGTTTCTCGCCACGAGCAAAATGTTATGTTAAAATAGCAACTGTTAGGTAACAACTGTATACGACGTAAGTGTCGCTTTTCTATATTATCCTATGATTCAGATTAAATACAATTAAAATTAACATTAAAACAAAGCTGCAAGAAATAGTTGATTTGGCAGACAATGAATCAGAAAATTATTTTTGTAATCAATTAATTGTTTCAATCTGTTGTGAGGCCAAACTGCCAAACGTCCTCTGGTTCAAGCTTCTCAAATGTGAAGATTTGCTGCTTTATTTCTGTTTCATATCATTGTTGATTGAGTATATTTAGGTTTGTGAGGGTTGGTCAAACAAAACAAGACATTTTTCACTATTTTTTGACATTTCAAGACCAAACAATTAGTTGAGAAAATAATCAGAAGATTAATTGATTAAAATCAGCATTAGTTAGTTACATTAAGAAGCAAAATGTTGGCTTATGGGACATCAGTTAAGCTCTCACCTTTTTTATTCCAGTAACATATTTCAATTAGAAGTATTAAAGTCACTTAAAGACATGGCAAAGGCGCACACAAAGGAGGAAAAAAATAAACTATAAATGGAAGACTTAAACACATTTATATTCAAGTGCTATCACTCCTGTAAAAGAGTCCAGATATTCTTTGAAAAGTGGCTATGATGCAGCCTACAGACTACAAACACGCACACACGCCAACACACACAAGCACACTTGGCATGGCAAGATAAGACTATACTAATCTTCATTGCTTGGGCTTTGAAGGAGAGTGTAATGTACCAAGGTCACTTAACACATCTATCTCTCAGACATTCATCAATGCTCTTAGCGTCTCTCTTTTACTGCTTTCTGATATACGGCTCTCAGCGGGCTAAAGCCCTCATACATGAGTAGGACACACACTCCACCACCACTACCACCTCGTGCAGCCCTCATGTGATATTGTATCTTAGAAACACCACAAAGGTGACTCTACCTGAGGTTTGGCCTCTTGAACTCATTTTCTAAATTAACTTAGAAACTAGAAATATTTCTAACAGTGTTAATGTGTGTGAACAGGGTATTTCCTCTTTTTGTAGGGCTTATTATATTTAATATTTGATATGCTAGAGGTGGACTGTAAAAGGCAGCTAGGGTTAACATCATTACCTACTCACAGCCTCATAATCATTACTGATTGGACAAATTTCTAAAATTACCTTCTTTATTACCAATTACATAGAACACTTAGCTTTCTCAATATCAATCAGCACACTGTGATAATGCATAATTAAGTCTCACAGACCAATCTGGATGAATTATCTAATATAAACCTAATGACAAAATCAAAGACTTCTTAATAAAACCCATACAGCCATATTGTTTGTTAACTGATGGAAAATGAAAAAGATAACCAAGGCCCTTCTGCTAATGCTTAATAAATCAGCGAACGGAGGCATAAAGCAAATTCCATTACACAGCTTCCATTACAAATGTATATTATTATACATCCCGCTGCAGTTATATTGTGCTTTTATGGCTTGGACTGAATATCATTTAAAATATTTTTTTGTTCTATTTTATTTGCAACGCATGGATTTCTGCAACATTTCCTGCGGAGAGAACTGTAAAGCTCTTGCGTTCATCCTGAGTGCGTCTGGAGCGCACATGGAGACGTGACCGTGCCCTGCGCGCCCCCGCCCTGCTTCCTCTGGGAGCTCAGGCAAAGTCACCGACCGCAAGGGGATGGCTTTCAGATTCATAAAATTCATAGAATTTTTCACAAATGGATGAACACAATTTCCTCCCAATTTCCTCATTATGCAAATATGCAAAATATCAAATCTAGACCAATTAGGGACAGCCACAGCTTCAAATTTACCGGTTTAAGCCGTAATTGCAGAAACCCTCAAATAATTACGCAGCTAATTGGGAATATTTGTGACAGATACAACAAATTCTCCTCACAAATTACATTTCATCCGAGGGACCACCGCGCCCCAGTGAAATCCTATCGAGGTCTAATTTCTCTTACATAATGAAAGGAACTGAAAACTTGTTATCACATTTGAGCACTACGCTGCTTTGTAATGTGGAATGATCAAATAAATTAAGCTGAAATTCATACATATTTCTCTAATCTCTTTCAAAGGCACTTTATTTGTATAGGAAATAACTCCGGGTCGTTCCAATATGAGCCATAATAGGTAGTTAGAGCGCAGGGGAGCCCAGGAGAGGCAGAGTGCATACAGGACGTTGGCATTTCCAGATGCATGAGGGAAAATCAAGCAGTCACCTTCAAAACTTCAGCAGCCTCACAGGTTTGAAGGTTTGCCGGAGCTGTCTGCGCCCGCAGCGCTCTGGTTTGTCTTCTGTCTCTCCGGGATCCATCACCTCCTCACAGGTGACCCTCTCCAAGGTCAGCAGGCCATCTGTGGACGACACACACACACACACACACACACACACACACACACACACACACACACACACAAGCATGCACGCACGCACGTCGATACACGCGCACATACACGGTCCATAAACGCCTGGCGCTGAAATGGAGCTGCTCTATGTAAACAGCCAGTGCGCCGGCGGAGCGTAACTGCGCCTATTTGTCAGAAAGCCTCATAAATACGATCGCTCCTGATATCTCCATTTCTCCGTCCCGCCGGACATTTTACAAATGGGGAGCACAGATACAGAAAGAAAGCGCTCCAGAGTTTGTTTTTCAGTTCATTTAGGCAAAATATTAAAAAAATGAAAATTAAAGCTAAATAAGAATAACATATTTTTAATAGCTTAGGTTTGGAAATCTTAATTATGATAATATCTGAATAATAAAAACCGTTTAAATCCTCTACAAAAGTAGTTGTTTAATCAAGAAATTCTCTACTAGTGACATTTTAGAGATTAAATTCACAGTGTGTGGTTTAACCTATAGCTCCAGATTTTTTTATTCAACGCTTTTTCACATTTTACAACATGTAATTTCAAATTTACCAGCAGTCCCTTCATTTAGCAAATGATCGCAGTTAAATAAGACGATTAAAGAGTTTCCAAACACAATATCATTCATAACAACAACGGCAACCAGGGCCCATCAGTCATATCTCCTAAATTTACAGGATCCACTTTGTGCAGGTGTAATCATTTTGTCAGCCAATGATTCCAGGTGCCTCCTAACCTTTAAAAAGTGCCATGATTTCTTTCCAGTTTGTGCTATCAATCATTTTGTTAGGGAAGTTGTCACTTTTGTGAACTGATGGATATCTCATTTTGTTGGTGGAGGAAATCCCTCTTCGCGTATGTGATGATAAAGACTACCTATTTATTTGAAATAAAGGCTGTGTTTTACACAGTCGTTTATACGAAAAGGAAACAAGAACGTGTACGTGTGTGAGCCTGAATGTGCGCGTTGGTCTTACACTGTGTATACAAATGCATGCAGGGGTGATTGATGAAAGGACAAAGTGTTGGCACCGGGGACAGGAAGTGGACCCGGTCGGAGAAGACTGAGGTGTGCTCTGTTTCTGTCACATGGAGACCCATTTCATCCCACCATCCCTCCCCTCCCCGCACATTCCCACAGCACCGCAGTCTATTTCAGTCTGTTTGTATGAGTAATCAGTTGACCTCTCTCTCTCTCTCTCTCTCTCTCTCTCTCTCTCTCTCTCTCTCTCTCTCTCTCTCTCACCCCAGTCAGACCCGTTTATGCTGTGATTTTCTGGACACGACCGTCACTGACACCGGATAGATGAGGCTAATCTCAGCCGCAGGCAGACTGTCAGGCAGCTTTGCTGAGGCTCTGGGTGTAAAATGGCGCACAGCAGCCCTGCGCTGTTTTCTCTTCCTCTGCCTCTCCCTCTCTCTCTTTTTCTGTCTGTCAGTCGTACACTGAGTGACCAGAAAAACAGAAACACCTGCACGATGGCATGCGTTTAATCAAATCAAGACTGACTCATTCAGAATGCTCAGTTATTTTTAAGACTGTGTTTCTTTTATTTATTTATTTATTTTGGTTACTTATTCGGACACATGTGGTGGGCCTGCAATTTAAATATATTTTTGTGGTGCCTCTAATGTTTTATATACGTCTATGGAGGAGCAAAACTATTCCGAATGTACATAATATATTCCAGTTTAGCGCAAATTGCCATCACTTGCTGACGTTTCACACGGCAGTTTCACAAACGTTAGATTCATTACACAGCTGGTGTAATCTGCAGACCAGGGGTCTCTGTGTTTCTGGTCGCAAACACCTGCAATGTGTGTGCAAATGTGTGTATGCAACAACTAGGATTTCACTGTATGTTTGTGAAAGAGAGGCTGTGCCATGTGATGTGCAGACCTGTGTGCGTGCATGCATGGGTACGTGTGCGTGAGCTGTGTGTGTGTGTGTGTGTGTGTGCGTCATCTCTAATGCCCTGTTAATTGCCTGACAGTGTTCCCACACACACCTCTACTAATGTTCCGCTTGCTATTCACTCTGCGGCCTCCTTCCTCCTGCCTCCCCTCCTCCCTCTCCCTTCGGTACGGATTGTTCCGTTACAATAGCAGCCTCATTCGCTAATTACCTTACCTCACCAGAATTGTGATCAGGTTCTCGTAAGATATATGGTCGATACAGTTGCGAGAATCAAGATTTCAAAGAGATGCGGCGACATTTTCAGTCGTGGTCCACAGTGGCAGCTACAGAGCCCGCGTTTGGTTACCTGAAACCTACAACTTCAGCACCTTGGACAGCGCTCAAGGCTCAGCTCAGGTGGTGCTGAAGGAAAGCAGACTCACCCGCACCTCCAAAAAAAAAAAAAAAAGAAAAAGAAAAAAGAAAAAAAAAAAAAAGACAGAAAAGAAAGAAGTCTTCTAGCTTTCTTTAATCGCGACAATTAGACCCAATATTTTCCCCCGGACCCTGACAGACGTTGCTTGTAAGTCTCTTTTCTCTCCGAGCGTGCCGCCACTCTCATTACACACGCTGATTAAAGCATAGATTAGCCAGCAGTGGCCCTGTGCGCTCCTCACCAGCAGCCCGCTCAATATCAATTAGAGGCTGCGCCAAAAGCAGCATGTCCGCCGGTGGCCCTCCGTCTCCTGCTTCCAGCCTCCCCACAGCGCTGGCAATCCGTCGCTTAAAAAACTACTATTCTAATAATAATTAAAAAAAGAAAGAAAGAAAGAAAGAAAGAAAGCAAAATAAAACAGAGTACAGGTTGGGAATTGGGGATTACAATCATCAACCGTGAGGGAGAAATGAGAAAGGACAGTTAAGGCGATGTTCATCAGCTGGTGCCTCAGCAACTCCAAATAACATGTAGGCCAATTTTAAGCTTATGCAGCCACAGATGTGGGTGATACATCTAACCGCACCTCAGAGGTTCACATCAAGAGGCGAAATAAAAGGGAAAAGTCACTTAGGCATATTAGTCAAGGCAGTGTCGCCTACCTCTGCGGAGTTCATTTTGTAATAATGAATAGTATGTGGATACGGAATGAAAAGCCTTTCAACCCAGCATCAGTAGGTCGTTCCGGCATGGAGAGATTAATTCACATTTTTCCTCTTCTCTGACCTGCTTGCCTCGGTAGAAATTAGGCTAATAGCGGCTGATTTCATTTATTGACCAGTGAAGATATCTCTGTCCAACCTTATTGATTGGATATCTTAAACACCAGTCCGCTTTTATTTCTAGAGGTGTGAAAATGAATTGTGTTTGGGTACAGGCGCACTCAGCTCAAGTAGGCTTAAATAACATTTGCATAGTTGTATTTTCTTTATGTCTGCAGCACTGGAAACACTTCCATAGTTGTCTTTAAGACACTAAACTGTTGGATTAATGTTTTGATTGTGTTAACTTAATGTCATTGCCTTTGCAAAAATTTTAGACAAATAATGGTTATTCACTGCCTGGAGCATTTTAAAAAACCTCATTGCATTCTGAATGATGAATATACATATTAATATTTCAATCTATGGCATTTCATTCCCATAACAGCATTTATGACTGGATACGTACAAACTGTTGAGGGTCACTGTGTGAAATTTTCAAATATAATTGACTGTCATGCAACAGCAGAAGCCTTGATTGGCTCTTCGTTGAGAAATCCTCCGATGTCCCCAGCCTATTTATCCACAATAACCCCCCCCCTGCACAACCTTCGGCTGTCCACTAACAGACAGCCTGTCCAATTAAAAGTGGCCATCGATTATAGATAGCTGCCTGCTGGCATATGAGGGAGACAATGTTGGATGCTATGCCACTGCCAATACAGGCCACAGTTAGCCATGAACTAACCAGAGCTGACACCAGCATATTAGATCTGGACTGGGTTAATTCACCTGCAGTTGGCCCCTGTGTTAGCTCTATAGTGCGGTGGTTTACCTGCCCAGTCTAAATGCTGATCATTAAGTTGCTTCCAGCAGCCATGATTGGTGCAGAGGGGCTCATATCATTGATTAAAAAGGAAGGCTGATAATGCAGTTATTTCAGCTCCTTCCTTTTCTCCCATGCGGTCAGACCAGAGAGGGCAAATATAAGACACATGTAAGATCAAGTCATGCTACCATTTGGTTTGTAGTTAATGGCATGTTGTCCTTTATTCTAAAGAAACCAAACAATCGTGTCACGCACCTTTCTGATAACATTATAAACAAAAAAAAAAAAAAAAGATAAAAGATCACTTTTAGCTGATAGCCTGCGGATAAAATGACAGCACTAATTTGTATGTCTGTGAGGCTCATAGTTACCCCTTGTTATTGTGTGTGAAAGCCTCTGAACCTAATTCCAATTTTTCCCTCTTCTATTTTCCAGCAAGCTGCGTTTCCATTAACTTTGGGAAAACACGGTGGCAGGTCCATTTAAAAAGCCTGTGCTCCACCCTTCCCATAAGCGCCTCAGCTCAGGAAAATAAGAAATTAAGAGCAGGGCCCATTTCATCATCAGCCTCTCTCTCTCTCTCTCTCTCTCTCTCTCTCCCCCCAACAAACACAGAGATGGCATTCTCCAATGGCGCTCCCGGAGGGCGGGACAGGGGAGCTTTACCTTAGCATATGTTAACTATTACAAGATGTCTTGATGGAACACAACGAAATGACTGGTAATTGACATAAAATATGACAAAGTGTTTGAGTCTTTCTGAGGAAAGCGTTGCGTATTACGGCGTATCAGCTCCGTAATGTGACTGATTAATGAAAGATCGGCCTCGCACTCACTCAGCTGATTCTGTGAAAAATGAGTTTTGTGTTGTCATTCCGACAAGCCGGCAACCACGGCCGGAAAAGACTATTAGCCGGAATCATTATCAATAGCCATATTTTCAAACTCTATTATGGCAATCAGGCTAGAATTTATTCAATAGATTTAGTTCATTTGGTTGTAATTGATAAATAATCAAAATTTATCAATGTACTTGCACACATTTCACTAACAATCAGGGAAAACTGCCCCATTTACCAGCTGACTTGGTCCAAATTAGAGCTAAATTGATGATCAATTAATCTTGGGAGGGGTAGTGCGCTGTGTTTAGCAGAGAAGCAGCAGAAAATGTGGCGGACTGGATGGAGGGGAGGAAGGAGAGAAAGAGAGAGAGGGGGAGGAGAGGATGATAAAGAGACTGGATGGATGGGGAAAGTGTGGGATTTGTGAAGTGAGAGACGAGCTGAACTGGCTGGATGAGTAACGCACTGAAATCACAAGGAAGCTGCAAGGTGTTATGGACGGTGACAACACAGAAATACGTGTGTGTGTGTGTATGGGTGTGTGTGTTTGTCTCTGTGCTTCTTTATTTTCTAGGTTTCACTGCATTGCTGTGATTTTTCCTGTGATCACACAATCAGCTCATTTTCAGGGTGTGTGTTTATGTGCACATTATATCCTTCTTCCCTTCTCTCTATATGGGCCTCTCTCTCTCTCTCTCTCTCTCTCTCTCTCTCTCTCTGTGTGTGTGTGTGTGTGTGTGTGTGTGTGTGTGTGTGTGTGTGTCTACATGTCTCAAAGTGAGTGAGTCACACACTCGAAGTATCAGGTAGATCAAGTTCGGCAAGTCAGAGTGAGCAAGGTCAAAGAGACTGATCCCATTTATTCTTTAATTTGCTGAGGCATTAAATTGCATGATGTGGCTTTGCTGCAGTTTGATAATTACCAGCACATGTTTCTAATTTCAAGCTACTCAGAGACACTACTGACCCAAGTCCTCCCCTTTATCTGGTATTTTAGGAGCACAAGTGTGTGTGTGTGTGTGTGTGTGTGTGTGTGTGTGTGTGTGTGTGTGTGTCAGAGGTATGTGTGTGAGCATATACTGTATGTGTTTGAAGAATCATCACAAGTGATTCAAAGCCTCGGTGTGATGTTTTATTAAGTCCTCTTCCTCCTCACAAAACATCTCTGCTATTCTAAATAAAATCATTCACAGCACATTTAAACGTCAGATCATTGGTTAGCCTTTTGTTACGCCACCATCAGCTCACTCGGACATACTTGTGGTTAAAATGAGTCGAACTGGAGTCGCCTTGTGGCTGCAGAGTAGAAAAGGGTCTCGTTCAGTGCGTCGAAGGCTCGCTGGCACCTGTAATGTAAGGCACTCATTACCTTCAATGATGCATTACAGCTTCCTAATGATGGAGCCACAGTAATGGACCTAACTAATGACCGGACTTAAGAAAGAACATATTCTAATAGCTGGAGCAGAACTGGAGGGAAAGTCAAGGTGTCAGGGAGGAGAAGGAATTAGATCTGCAGACGGCTGGAGGAGCCTAAATGACTGAGGTCAGACTGCAAATACAATAGATTACAGGCTTAATACTCTAACCTTGTTAGTTCAATATTTTGCTTCAGTTTTAAATGTGATTAAGGGAAGATAGGATTAATTAAATAATTGAGAGTATTTGTGCATAGAAATTAAATTAACCCGCACAAAAAGCACATTCAAGCAGCGCTGCTTTACACTGTGTGAGGAATAATGAAAACGTACAGGGCTCATGATCAAGTGGAATCAAGCTTTTATGAGAACTGTACAGCAAACCTCAGTAGATACTCAGAGACAATAAGCTGTCAAAACAGATTTCAAAGAAGATTTGTTTTGCTGTTGGCCTTAAACCCTGAGTTTCTAAAACGTCCAGTTTTCAGTGAGAGAGGAAAACAGCTTTGATTTCAAATTGATCACCGTGTGTTTAGAGGTTTTTTTTCTCATGGACAGTCAGCGTTTTATTAATTTTAAATTGTGCAGAAATGTGAAGAGATCCTTTAAATTAAACTACAGTTGGAAAATTACCCTTTTTTTGCACAAGATATTGGCAGGCCCTTTGATTTACAGTGTAAGATATGATAACTAAATTTAAGCATCTATGATTTGGGTATATATGGCATATTAACCAGCATCAGCAGTCCCACTGGCCTTTTGTTGTTGGGACTCTGAATGGATGTGTGTGATGTTTAGAGCCGCCACCTTTCAGTCAATTAAGTGACTAATCAGGCATTAAAGAAAGAACATTTTAGCTGAATAGTCAATATTTATGGTCTCTTTGAGAAGAACAAGCTGTTATAAATCATTAAATAATCACAACATCACAAATATGGTACAGTTTTATGAGGTTTTAAGGGGCCCTTCTGCAGGTGAATGCAGAAGGATGATACTGAGGACACAATTTGACAGGTTTTCCAATTGAATTTACCAACTGATGGGTTGAAGAAATAATCAGAGCCAGGATTTGTTCTGATTATGTTAAGAGCTTAAGTGTAGATAATTGTATTTCTGATGTGTGAGGATGTGTGAGGTGGTGGGGAATTTATTGAACCTCCAGAATCCTCAGTAGATAGATGAGCTGCAGATGTCCACCCAATATAGAACACTTTGGAAAGTATTTATTCATGAATGCACCTTTCTTCCGGGGATGTTGGACGTGTTGAAGCATTCCACCTTTGTGTAATGTGATTTATGTCACTTTCACTGACACGAGGTGCTGAACTTAATGTTGATGAACCACATATGCCTTAACTTTAACAGTTGACACTGGCTGTTTGAACATCCTAAACATAGAGCACCTGAGGGTGGGGGTTAAAAGCAGCAGCAGTAATGAGACATTTTTAAAGCTGCTGAGACTGAACACCATTGTGTTAATGACACCTATTGTGACTTTCATTGCTATTTTAATAACCTCCCAACCACCAACCAACCACACACGCCCGCGCGCGCGCACAAACACACGCACGCATCCACCACACCACACTCTCCGTGACACACGCCTCTTCTTCCTCATTAAGGAAATCGCTCTTCTTTGCTGATTATTTTATTTGAAGCCGTGATTACCGCTCTGTGCACCAGATCACGCAGTAACGGAGACCAGGCGGAGGGCAGCGGGTCTAATTGGGGCATGAGATGCGCCGGGTGGTGCAGCAAGGCTGGGTGGCCGAAGAGGGGAGCCTCTAATGGGTTTGCCTGTCTGTGGCTCTCCGCTCCCGCCTCTCACTGCAGCTCTCGGGCTCGGATGCAACGCACTTATTGGTCTGCTTCTTATTCCTCCGACTGTCATCAAATCAGCTGCACAAAACTACTGTGTGATTTGTTAGAGAGCCGTTTCTGCAGATTGGAAAATCGATTTTCCTTTTAGATATCTATAACTGAGTGAATGCAGATGCCTACGAGGCGATGCAATAGGCCTGAACATGAGAAACAAGCAGTTCGCCTGCTGGTCCATGTTAAAATGTGGTTGGTGTAAAGGATCTCATACCTGCATCTGCCTTTTGTTACTTGTATTATTTTAACCTGCTCTGCAAAGGCCCATATGAGCAATGGATTTAACGCAGTTTGATTGCTAAAAAAACCGCGGAGAGGGTGGACACGGAATTCTTGATCTTTGAAATTGCTCTACAAAATTGCATTTGTTTTTGGTGCGCTTCCATTAAAAGTGTCTCCTCGCGTGTAAACAGCCGTTCCGCACTCAGATGCGCCGCATTAACCCGGGAGAATTGTATGTGAGTGTGTTTTTACTGGGGAAGATTGATGCGGTCCAGTTAGGGAGGCTGAGTGAGACATAGACCCATTTCAAGTGGGTTCCTCTTATTATAGCAATAAGTTACAGACTGAGGACCGGACAGCTGAGGGGATATCTGCTATCCGGGGGCTGTTTTCACAGCAACAAACAACAACATCAGTATTTATCATGTAGGTCGTCACATATGTATAAAATAACTACAACCTTTGATTTTTACACCTGCCTTGTCTTATGTGAACAGGGCGTCCATATTAATGATTTTGAATTAAGTTTTTTCCTTTAAAATCACACTAACAATTTCAAAAATATAATCTTATATACATGTATGATGATGGTGGTGGTGCTGATGATTGTTGTCACTATTATTATTATTATTATTAGTAGTAGTAGTAGTAGTAGTAGTAGTTATGAAAATAGCTGTATAATTATGTATCTTGTTCATTTATTTTAAAAACAGGAAGTAATTAAAAATTATTTCTCACAACACGATTTTAAGTAGTAGTATTAGTAGTAGTAGTAGTAGTAGAAGCATTTATAATAATAGTAATAACAATAATAATAATAGTGATAGTAATAATAATAATAATTACATTCCATTGGCAGCCCAGTGGTAGTATGCACGTTTTATTTTTCAATTGTTAAACAAATAAGCATAATTTCACCAAATTACACAGACAATAAATTGAGTAATGGCTTAAATAATCCTGAGATAGAATTGAACTGAAGAGAGATTGAACTTATTATTACATTTTCTTAATTTGTGATTTACATAATCATATTGACATACCATTCATATATTTTTTAATGCACAATTTGTATAACAAGAGCTAGTATTTAAGCAAACATGAAAAATTTCTGACCTTCATGTGCTGAGTTCTTTCCAACAGTTAAGTTTTTATTTCTTTATGTAAGCCTATGTTACATCAGTTGTCTTCATACTAATTGTAAATCAAACAGCCTCCAAAGCATACAGACCGTCTCTCCAGGCTCAAGCCCTTCACAGCTGGCCTTACAACTCCCAGCACAGAGTCCTCTCTTCTGTCCTGGTTTACATGTGTGAATCAAACGAATTGAGGCTCTGCTGCTGCTGCTGCTGCTGCTGCTGCTGCTGCTGCTGATTGCTTCTCCCGAACCTTCGGGAGCTGGTCACAGCTTTCCTCATCTCAGCGGACCATGCACCAGTCCATTTCCTAAAGTTTTCACGCTGTGCCACATAAAGGCTACTTCCCCGCGTCCCGGCAGATTGCGGTTGAAGAGCATAAAAGATGAGCTGCCTATGCGGTGCAGGAGGAGAGAGAGGAGTCCTCGCTCGGACGCCTCCTTTGTGCGCCTGCAAAGAAACCTATTTAGTCCCAGGCGGTGGTCTATTCACCAGGCTCACCCTGACATCTGCCAAAAGCCCTCTCTAACCAACACTGTCTGGAGAAGTAAGAGTGGAGCGCAGATCAATGGCCGTCCTGTTAATTGTATAATAGACCTACTTATGGACCCCTGCTAAGGGGGCACAATCGTTTAGGGTCTACCACGTCTGATTTTGTTTGAACCAAACAGGCCTAAATACCTTTAATTGCGCCCGCGTTGATGAAAAGTCGATGAGAGTTAAAGCGGCCGATCACTAACAGAGCTCAAATCCATCTGTACTCGTTTATTTATTTATTTCCTCGATTTGTCTCCACAAATCACCTGCCATGGGGGAATGGGAGCGATATTCGTTTTGTTTGTGAGCCAAGGACGGGAGGGAAGAGGGGCTCTGGGGTGCTGAAAGGAGGCCTGGCGTTATAAGGCTTCTCCTCTCCCACATTTAGTTTTAAGTCCACTCTGATCTGCACAGAATACACTCAATCTGCTACCTCTCTAAATAGTGAAAAAATAAATAAATAAATGAATATACAAAGAGTAATCAGCTTGAAAATTGTTTTAATTTATAGATTTTTTCCAGTAATTTGGGAAATGAATCTTCCCTCTCTGGCGCAGGCTCACTGTTTGTAAACAGGCTAATTGACACAGTCCAGTGATTTGAAAATTGAGATTTTGATATGGCTAATTATTTAATGGCAGTACATTTTCAGGCTCAAATAACTGGAAGCTCCTATCTCCTCTAGCAAAATAAAACAAGCCTTCGCATGAGCTCACCTCCAGTATTTTACATGTATATCTATCTACAAACAGGAGTCCTGTCATGACACAGGCTATATGAGATTAAACAAACACATTAAGATGTTTAACGTGGAATAATTTAAGCATGAAAAGCTAATAAATCAGAGGACGGAATGGCAGAGGATGGAATTGAATTGTAGTCTTTCATGCGCGTTTGGATCTGGGCGCGTGCGTGCGTGCGTATGTGTGTCAAGAGAGAGAGAGAGAAAAAAAAAGGAGGGGGAGTCACGTCGCTGACATTTCCAAGCTCCTGCTCTGATTGGCTCTTATTTGAGGAAGCTCACGGGTTCTTTCAACTAATAAGCGCCTCCCCATCGCTCTAAAGGACATTATAATGCAAGGGACCTCCTTTTTTAACCACAAACCGAATTTTCGTTCATTTAGACGATATATACTTTTTAAATTGCCCCAAAGTTGTAGGATTTTTTTGGAGCGCATTTCACCCTGGACCGGTACGCGATGCTTTCTCACGCCGACCTCCTGGATGCTCGGCTCGGTGAGTTATCATCACTAAACTCCGGCCCTAAACTCCAGTGTAAGATTTCAACTTCTTGTTTAACCTTATGAAGTGATAGATAGACTGTGTAGTTAATTGTGTTAACAGCTAAGTGGTTTATTGTTGGTCGAAGCAGTTCTTTATAGTAATTTATCAGGACTGAGAAATGATCTGACAGCGAAAATTCTGGTGTAAAATTACGACCCTAGCTTGACTTTATTTGTATATTCTTTAAGTTAATCTACCTCTTGATGTAAAGAAGCACAGCTAGTTCATGTAACTCTCATTTAAAGATGCTGCGCTGTAAGATTTGGCATGTATTTACTCGAAGCGTCTCTCCTCCTCATCCTCTCAGGGATGAAGGATGCTGCAGAGTTACTCGGACACCGAGAGGCTCTCAAGTGCCGGCTGGGTGGTGGGGTGCCAGACCAGGGGCATCCGGGAGACATGGCCCCTGGTTCAGACTCTGTGGAGGGGACCACTCTCCTGCCGGGAGAAGACATCGCCACCGTGGGATCCAACTCTGCCGGCATGCCGGTGAACGGAAAGGAGCAGGAGAAGCAGCAGCAGCAACCGCAGCAGAGCTCCGGGCAGACCTCCAGCCAGCAGAAACAGAAGCGGCACAGGACGCGCTTCACCCCGGCGCAGCTCAACGAGCTGGAGCGCAGCTTCGCCAAAACCCACTACCCTGACATCTTCATGAGGGAAGAACTGGCGCTGAGGATCGGCCTCACGGAGTCCAGAGTCCAGGTAAACACTAGTGCAATGTGGATGATCTGCAAACACCGGAGTGATATGACAGGGTGTGGTTCTGGGGTCCTGTTTGGTTCTTGTAGGTTTTTTCAGCATCGTATAAATGTTCAAAAATCCTCAAATCCATCCGGAAGGCAGTGAGCAAAATAGGCTGGATTCACATCAGGAGAGGATTCAGGACACATTTTCCCACAATGGCTGATAGTTTCGTCCATTCTGATAATTATCCATTTACCATAATGTATTTTCAGTAATTTGTCACTTGTCCTCTTGTCCCCTGAAATTTTGTGGCCACCAGGTGTTAAGTTTTGGGTGAAAATGCTCAGAATATCAAAGCTAACGTGGACTGACGCCGCTGGTTCAATTAAGTTACATCAAACCATAACATAGTGTGTTAAATTGTCATTAAAGTGAAGGAATTACCTAAATATTTTCTTTTTTAGGTTTTAGGCACAGTGCATGAAAAAAACCCCTCATCTTGAAAAGAAAATTAAAGATACTTTAATTGGTTGTGATTTTCCAATCGCAGTGGTTTTATACCGACTCAAGCCTCTTTTAATTGAATTATGTGGTTCAAAAATCCCATCATTTGTTTAAGTTTAGCTCGATAGTAAGCAATATTAAATTTTAAGAAGCCGTGCCCCATCTAATATATAAAGGGCTCTGTCCAGGGTGCTGAAACATTTCTCGCCTACGGATAACGAGCAGCAATCCGGTGCTCATAGAGTCCAAAATATTCAGGTGGCGTTTATGATTTTTAGAAAAAATTGTATAACACCACCTGTGGTGACTTTGACAGAAATATTGAATTTGGGGGTGTGAAAGTTCAATTTTGAAATTTGAACCTGCAACAATTGCTTTGCAATTAAATTGGTGTTGTTAAGGCCATATATATATATATGTGTGTGTGTGTGTGTGTATATATATATATATATATATATATATATATATATATATATATATATATATATAGATAGATAGATAGATAGATAGATAGATAGATAGATAGATACAGTATATGTACACAACCATAATACAAATACATGCAGTTACCCTGAACAGAATAGTGACCATTACATTAAATCTTTAAGAATATCCTTTTCAAAATCTGACTTACTCAACTATTATAGTGGGGATGTGTGGCACATATTTTTCGACATTCATAAATGTATTATATAATTTTGTATTTTTAGGAATTCAACTTGGGAATCATTTTTAAAACATTTAAAGACAGACAGCAATTATTTTTGAACAAGCATGCAGGAACATACCAAAGTCTAATAAACCAAACACATTATCAACCAATTTCGCTCTTATTTATAACAGTGAACGGGTTATTAACCAGTGATGTGAAATTCATGCAAATTATCCCACTGAAAGCAATAAAGCCAGTATAATCATTAGTCACCTTAATAATCAATGCTTTATTCTATGTGGTGCAGGATCCTACCCGCTCAGCGCGGCTCGGCTCGTGCTCGCTGTTGGTAAACATTAGTGCAGGCCGTGCAGGTGCAGCCTTCAGTGGGCGTGTTGGCCCGCGTGCGTGCCTCCACTGCCTCTCCTTTAAAATGCTCTATCAGCGACGTCTTAATAGGACTCAAGAATATATTGTACTTTTTTAATGGAATGAGAAATTGCATTTTCTTTCCCCCCGAGTGTAATGGGTTTGGGCGACGTTTCACGGATGGCTGAGCGGAATGAGAGCGAGATTTCACTTTTAATACGGAGGCATCGACTCACGGCCTCGCGCGCGCATTAATCACACCCGAAGATGATGAAATCTCTATAAAGCTCAACTGGGACGCGCGTGCGTTTTTTTTTTTTTTTTTTTTTAGGTTGTGTTCGTGGTCTTGGTGTGTTTGTGGTTTCTAGCGCGTGCGCGTGGATGGGTAGATTTCTTTTTTTTTCCTCCCACTTATATTGTGTACAGTAATGCGGGCCATTTGTATTTAAGGCCACACAATATTTAGGTTAATTTTCAGTCAGTCTGCTTGTAAATAAGATGTTAGAAAGACAAATCGTTCGGCCCACTGCTGTGAAACATCGGTAATAAAAAGAGCCTTCTGTATAGCCTATTGTATTTATTTACAGTGAATTTTCTAAGCCTGGCATTGTGACTGTTTCAGTTCCATCCAGCCTCTTAGAAACACTGGCTAATATGCTGCCAGTAGCCGATTCAGGATTCGTGAATTACACCTGCTATTGGACAGTGCTGCCTCAAAGTTTGGACTTAAGGTTAGATGGCAGTGACTATTCTGATAAGAGGTCCAAAGGCCATGTGCGTTTACTTGTTTCTTGTTAATTTTGTTTGGTCAGATAGTAAAGGGTGAGATCCAGACTAGGCCCCATGACTGCTCGAGGTTACTGCAGCAGGGTGCATCAGTTTTGTTGTATTAATCTTATTTAACTCTATTATCCTGATAGAGCCCTAACCTTTTCTAAGTGTGGCCGGATTTTAGTGAGATTATCGTGCGTAATGGTTACGCCACCACACAGACATATGTGCGTCAGTCTATCGTTCAGGTGGCTTACGGTCCTGTCTTTCTGTTTGCAGGTTTGGTTCCAGAACAGACGCGCTAAGTGGAAGAAAAGGAAGAAGACCACTAATGTTTTCCGCGCTCCGGGGACGCTGCTCCCAACACCGGGCCTGCCACAGTTCTCTGCCGCGGCCGCCATGGAGAACAGCCTGTGCTCCTTCCATGCCAACGACTCTCGCTGGGCCACGGGGATGCCGGGGGTGTCCCAGCTGCAGCTCCCACCAGCCCTGGGTCGCCAGCCGGGCATGCCACAGTCCCTGTCACAGTGCAGTCTGGGTCCAGGCCCGCCACCAAACTCCATGGGTCTCTCCAACGGCCTGTCCTCCAACGGCTCCGGTCTGCAGTCCCACCTCTACCAGTCGCCTTTCCCCGGAATGTCGGCCTCTCTCTCCGGCCCCACGAACGTAGCGGGCTCCCCGCAGCTGTGTAGTTCCCCGGACAGTGACGTGTGGAGAGGGACAAGCATCGCGTCACTGCGGCGCAAAGCACTGGAGCACACAGTGTCCATGAGTTTCACTTAGTGACTTTTCAAAAACAGCCCATTACACCCTCTCCTCCAAACTCCCTCCCCCAGCCCCCAAACTACGGCTCTTTTTCTGTTTTTATTCCCGCTATTTAGATCAAAACGAGAGAACGAGCGAGCTAATCAGGCCTGAAATGTGAGAAAATGGAGACTGTATGTGACTTCATCTAGACATAATGACAAAAAGAAAAGGACAACACTGTTGGACAAATGGAAGAAAAAAATAACTTGATTTTGGGGTTATTTATCTTGTTAATTCAAAAGGATTTTATCAACTATTGATAATAAATACTATTGTAATGATCTCTAGACTATAGGCCCTAATTACTGGGAGCCAAACAATCGTCGTATTTACGTTTTCACTGAGTGTGTCTTTACGCACACATGTTATTGTGTTCAGGTGAAGTTGTGTTATGTCAAACGGTTATTTATAAGATTGGGTATAAATTTTGGTAACAGCCTACCGCACACGCACCATACTGTAGGTGGGCCTATTGAACTGAGTCTCAGGCATGCACTGTGCATGTGGATTTAAACGCTTGGATAATTAAAGGAGAAAACGGTGCCCCCTCAGATTGAAGAGGCACTTTCGCTAGACGACCCCAGCCTCGTCTGCATGAGACAGGAGCATAAAATCTAAAGAGGAAAAAAATACAATGATCTTTCAGTAGGCCTACTCTGTTTTAGGATGTTTTGTGTAGATAAAACATTCTTGCTATGTACCCGCTGGTCTTTTTTGTGACATGTTTTAACTTATTGTATGTGCTATTACTTGACACATTTCTTAAATGTTTGATCTTACATCGAAATGCACCACATTGACGGGTTTGTACCAATTTAAATTGAAGAAACAAATAAAAGTAATTTTCAAGAATGTCAAAACAAGAATGATTCATGTCTCCATTGAATTTAACAAGATTTCTTAATGACCATTTTGTACAAATTCCTATAGGCACTCAGGAGGTTGTTGATGGTTCTTCACAGGATTTCTCTTCCTTTTGGATAATAATCATCAGAGATACTGATGGGATTGTGAATGGGATGAGGATTGGTTTGCATTTCCCCTAAACTTATAGTGTATCAATAGATTTGACTGCTAAGATATTGTGAGTGTGTGTGTGTGTGTGTGTGTGTGTGTGTGTGTAGAGAGAGAGAGAGAAAGATAAGATAAATATAGATATTGTATAGTATCTATACACATTATATATTTGTTGTTTTTTTCTTTTTAAAAGTATTATCATTCTAATTGTTGTTGTTGTTGATGTTGTTATTTGCAGTGTTTGAGGTGACAGGGTTAAAGGGTTTATGAAGGGTGACTGGTCCCATGGTGGCAGACAGAAGCGGTAAAGATGTCAGTGCTGTGATGTGACGGTCATTGCTTTTAACCATGACGGTCATCCCACTGAGCAGACTGGATGGGCTGTAACTAAACGGGAGGAATCACAGGCCTGTGTGTGTCTGTGTCTACAGTACACTACAGTATATACAGCTCTATAGTTTTAACAGTCTTCATTTTAAGGTCAACGTTGTTAATATGATGTTCGATCAGTTACAGTAAAACTGAAGTTGTAAGATCCACACATACATATTGTAAGGAATAACTTCAGGAATCAATAGTTTGCCTCTGTATTGTTGGTTCTGTGGTACATTTTTAGACTTTCAGTCCTTTTGCTGCTCGCTCTTATTGATGTAGTTTACCTATAGGTGCTAAAAATGGTGCACCACAGTCCTACAAGCATTTTCCATAACATGTTCATTGGCTGACTTCAGTCTTCTCGTGTAGCACAAACAGCGGCTTTATGCAGGGAGCTGTCTCATCAATCAGTACCCTTACAAATCCAACAAGGAATACACAAAATTTCAATTCAATATATAAATAACAACACTTGATCTGGGCCTATTTCAGGCTAGTTATAGGGAAGAAGTGAAAAAAATGCATAAAATATTGTTTTCATTTTTGCATATATTATTATTTCTGTGATGACACTTAATTTGGCTGTAGTTTCAATAACATTAAAGACATCAGTTATATGTTTTTAAAGCAATGGACACGATCCTCTGAGAAACTTCTGAATCTAAACCGACGCATCATCATCCTGAAGTTTGTAAACTGACATTTTTTTCATTATTTCTGATATTATTAATAGTGTTTACTACATTACATGCATATCATAACAAAATAAAAATACAGATAGTTTACACACAGTTTAGCCTTTACACCTTTTGATCATTTGACATTTATCTAAATTCCTCATTACTTGCCCATCAGTTCTGTAATAAGCAAAACTCTCACCTTGCTTGCGTTACTTTAATTTCAAATTATCCTGATGTGAGATGTAATGTCTATAAACTCAGCTCGGAAAGAAGTAAATAAAATTTCCCCATTATGAAAGTGAGCGGACCTCACTGTCTGTGTCAAAGATTATAAGTGTCAACTTGAGCCTGAAATCACAGCAGCTCAAATTAATCAGCGTGTTAACCTCATCTCGTTGTCAGCGCTGAGGCCAATTTACGGTCACGGGATGGTAATTGATGAGATATGGCATTACCATAAGCAGTCCCACTGCCTGTAAACTTATAATTGGAGTTTCTGTAACAATGCAGGGGGGTTAAACAAAGGATTAATCATAATTAACAAAAGTATATTACTTTTCCCATATTAAACAGTTGGTTCCCACCTTTTCTATTAACATGAATTTGTTTGCAGTAATTTACTGAATTATTGAAAATACCAACCCAAGTCAAGACCCTGAAAAAATCATTTATTCCTCTCTGCGCTTTCACATTTGTGTGTGTGTGTGTGTGTGTGTGTGTGTGTGTGTGTGTGTGTGTGTGTGTAACCCTGTGTTTCAGTTATACATAATTAGCTCAAATGAAATAGCCTGAAGTTTTACAACATACAATCAACAACAATTTTGACATTATTTTCTAAGTTATTAACATGTGTGTGCCGTGCAGCAGCATAACACAGGAGCACACTGTGATTACATTTACAGATTGACACAATGGCCAGGACACATTTTAGTTTTCTCCAAACTGGAAGACTCTTTTAATCTTGGTTAAATTTATCGTCAAGTCACAGTGAGCGAGAGGAAAAACATCAGAATGTTGTGAATTGTTTGCACTCATTGAACATTACAGTCAGTATCAGAGTAAATCTGCCTCGTACATGGGTGTTAAACCCATTTATTTGTGGGAAGCAGTGGACAAACTGTCTCAATCTGACATGAAATTTCCAAATAAATGAACATCTTAGGGGAAACACAGAAAAAATAAATTAATGCAATTTTTTCACAGCAGTGACTGCTTCTCGATGGCCACTAACTCTAAGTCACTGCTTATCTGTCTTATAGTGTATATTTACCTCCATACTACCCACCCCACCTCCAGCCCTGCAGTAGTCTATCAATTTTTTCAGAGTGAATGCAGGTGGCCCACCTACCCTGCAGAGGCATGTAATTACAAGATATTGTGTGACAACAGTTGATCAAACATTATAACCACAGCCAAACTGAGTGCTGCTCCACCCATCCAGGCTGGAGCTGCAGTAGTGTCAGCCTGGCTTTGTGTGTGTGTGTGTGTGTGTGGTTCTGGTAAATCTAGCTCTATGTATGGCTCAGCCCACCAGATCCAGCCCTGTGCTGACTACTGTGTCCTGGGCTGCAGTAACAGATGTGAAATCACATTACCCAAACGCTGCAATTAGTCTCACTCGCTCGCGGGTTAATGAGTTTGTGGAAATGTGCGACCCATTCCTCATTAGGTAATTTCTCATGCACTGATGAGAGAGGGAGAGAGAGATGTGGGTATGGCAACTCAGTGGAAATGGCACATAGTCTGCTGCCACACATACTGTAAAGCAGAATGCAGCTGGCGGGGGGACACTGCAGCTGGACAGTTGGGGGGGGGACATTTATCACCTCATCATGGATCATGGAATGAGACTTGCATGCATGTTTTCCTGTCTGAGAATCCGCCATTTACACTGTCAAGCCTTCTGCATTTGCATCCAAGAGTTCAATAACAGAGGCCTGCTGGGGTTACATCAGTCTGTCTGATTATGGACTGGCAATGCTTATTTTCTTGCTGTGAGGCCAGAGAGTCTGTGTGTGAATAGACAGCCCGGGGCAAAGCTCTGTCAGGACACAATGGACGACAACAAAGGAACTAATTAGCAATCAATTACCGACGTGTTTCTGTCCTGCTCCTTTTATCTGGTTAGAGTGTAGAGCAGGTTACCACTCAACATGTCCCATTCATGCACACACACCACCTGCTGCCTGTGTGTGTGTGGGCGGCACACGTGTGTGGTTTTTGCTGAATTTGGATTATTGCAGGGATGTATGTGGTAACCCGGTGATACAAGGTTTAATGCAAGAAAATGTGACCTCTCTCCCGTGTGATAAAGGTGGAAAATCTTCTAGCTAATCCAATTTAGGCCTTTAGAGGAAGTTGCTTTCCACTGTGTCTGTGCCTAAGAGTGTCGAAGATAGCTGTTCATTAGCCTCGTTTGTGCCAATCAGTCTTTAAACTCTCCTTTGTTGTATCTCGTTGCTTCTGTTCATTTTTGTGATTACTAATAGGTGATGTAAGTTAAGATGGAGGAAGGAATTTCTTTTATTAAAGAATTTTAAATCTGAAACTTCATAAAAACCAAGGTAGCTAAAGTAGATTTAGTGTCAACTGTGGGCATGTGGCTTGCTCATTTCAGCATCTCCCCCTCCACTGCTGTGCAACACACACACACATACACACACACAGTGACATCTGGGGGGAAAGTGTGCTGTGAGGAGGCTGCGAGTGCCTCTCATGATAACAACTCTGCATCTCAACAACCTGCATCCATCATCATCAACACTAACATCTGCTCTGAGCCTCAGCCTTAAATCTCTTTCTACCCCCCCAACCCTTTACCTCCCTCTACTTTCCACCCTCGCTCCCCCTTTCTTACTCTCTCTCTTCCTTCTTCCGCTCCTGTTCTGTCTGTCCTTTTATCACGAGAAGCCACAGTAGCTGCCTTTTTTTTTACCGCTCCGGTCAATCTGCTTTGACTCTCATCCAAATTCCCTCGTCTGCAGAATATGTGTGGATGTGTTTTCGTTTCAGCCATCCTTAAAATCAATATTTAATGATGAT
This sequence comes from Chaetodon auriga, assembly GCF_051107435.1. NCBI lineage: Eukaryota > Metazoa > Chordata > Actinopteri > Chaetodontiformes > Chaetodontidae > Chaetodon > Chaetodon auriga. The sequence continues at coordinate 16,009,639 of NC_135078.1, read as the reverse complement.
GTTATCAGTGCTTTTATGTGTAATTTAGCCAGAGTGTCAGTATGAATGAGACACTGTCAGCTTTATGGCGTCAAGCATTTATTTTCTGTTAATGGGTGCTCCTGGTGGTATACAAACCAAAACCCAGCGGACGTCTGATGGATTTGTCTGTTTCGTTTCTGTTCATGCATGTATTCACAGCCATGAGTGCATGCATACAGTACATGTCTACCTACAAACACACACACACACACACACACACACACAAAGTCTAGGTGACAATTTCAACCATTTGAGAAGTACAAGATGTTGCAAATACATGCTGCGAATGCCAGATTTTGATATGACATTTATTCCCTTATGAGACAATGAACGAGGCACTGAATGTGACTGCATTGTATCCCATCAGCTTGAAATTAAACACAATCAATCAAAGCAACTGTTTGTTTCGAAACATACTGTTTCGCCCGATTTTGACATTTTCCAAAGCCATGACAATTACTTCACCTCTTCAGCTCTGGGAGCCAACATTGTTGAGAGGCAATAATCATGATAGTTTTCTCAGTCATTTTTCTCCCAATAACAAGCCATTTTTAATCCAATTAGGAGTGCTAACGTGAGAGGCATAATACCACGGCCCCTGGGACAGATGAGAGAATATGCAGGACATTTATCCCGACAGTCAATATTGGATTTCTCACTAAGCAGCTGTGCCTGCTCTCTCTGACATTCTCCACCTCTGCACAGTGATCCGTCCTGATTAAACAGGCTTTTCTACTTTATCAACATTCATTACATGACCTGGTCATGCATTGCCACGCAAACCAGGAGGAGCAAAGTTACATGCTTCTTGTTGGGGTTTTCCTACTGCACTTCCTCTTTGAATTCAACTGTTAAGTGAAAGATGATATAACGCAAGGCTCTCTTTTGGATCTTAGGTGTGTTTTATATGAACAGAGAGGTGTGTTGTGGTATTCCCCAAAAACTCTCCTCTCTCAGACTTCTTACATGTTGAACCTGAATGCAGGTGGCTTATCTGATTTGTATTACCGTATAGTTCTGTGGTTACAATATCCAGTAGATGTTCTGTTTCATTTCCTAATTTGAACCCCCTGATTATGAGTTTTAAGCACGGGAAAGTCAGAAATCTGCTCCAGTTTCTTGTTCTATTCAGTTTTTTCACCTCTGCAAAGATACAGAAAATATAATTCAGTGTGCAACACCCCAGGATAAGAAAGCAACAAAGAGCTGTCAACACTTTGATGCCAACAGCAGCTAAACATTGCCACCTTGTGGTGGCAGTCCAGAGGAGCGCAGTGTTGTGCAAAAATGTTTTTTTTTTTTTATTCATTCATACAATTATTTATTAATTTAAAAAATCTAGACAGATGGTCAATTGATTTTATCTCATCTAGGTGTCACTTAATGAAATATGTCTGTTAACTCTACAGAGAGTCATACAATTATTGTTCCATCAAAACACAGCTAATAAAACACAGAAAATGCATGAAAAAGAGGGCTGCTGTTTATAGCTGATTGCAGTCGATACATTTATGCAGTGCACTGAATCATTGTCATTGAGTGCATTGATTATGTGGACTAATCAATGTTTATTAGGCTGGGAAAGACTGGCCACACCACAGTGGAGGCTGAATGATGAAGGAACACATTTACTGAGCATCAAAGGCCCACCCACCTGCCCTGAGTGGACATGTTTCAGAGTTTGATGGAACTTCAATCAGGTAACTTCAAACTACATGTTTAGGGGACTAGACGCAGTTTTTATATCCAAATTCAGTTTATGTATCAAATTCAGAACTGAGTCAAAGGAGGCAGATTTTGCAGGTCCAAGGAAATGCAACAAACATATACAGAAGGAGAGTAAAATACGAGAGAGAGGAAGAGTTTGGTTTAATCCTTGTTTTTTGTGGTGCTTCTTACTAGACAGGCCTAACAAATGAAAAAGCCATTGGACTCTTAGCAGCGTTTCTCTTTCTTTTCCTTTCTTATGCTAACAGCTCCAGCGGCTTCCTCCTCCTGCACCAAAACCTGAGATCTGAGTTATCATGGAAACCTGGTTGCACTGGGTAGCACAGTCCACTCTGGCTGATAGGTGTTTCAGGAACTGGATAAAAGCATCAGACAAGAGTTTCCAGATGCAAAGACTCAGATGACACCCTGCTGTTTCAATGCCAGTAATTGGAGATGGTCACCACCTGCAACTGTCAGTATGATTTCCAAGAAATGAGCTAAAAGGCAGCTGTCTGACATGAAGGAGCCCCCTCAGGCTTTGTATAAATAGGAGTGTGGCCTGCAGAAATAAAACTATGTTTCTTAAAAAGAGCAAGTGGTCCTAAATCATTAACCCGATGAAACACTGAAGCAGGTTTGCTGTCATTGAAATCGTCTCTCATTAGTTTTCTTTGGACTCCTCTGACTGACCCGTGCATGACGGAAAACAAACTCTGATACAAATTGTTTGTCTGAGAACAAGTCATCTTACAAGAGATGATGTTCAATAGTGTCCCTTCATAATTTCAATTAATTCTTTTCGTTTTTCCACATTATACATTAATCAGGGCTTAGAATCAGGCTTGAGTGGGTTAGAAATGAGTGATCAGGACAAATGACATTATGACAGGATCTAGTTGGATTAATCCCACAGAGATTACACAAATGTTGACTTTGCACCAACTCTTTCCTTGCTTGTTTATTTTTTAAGCAACAACTTAGCTCCCCCAGCACTTTAGTTAAATTTTTGGCAACTGCACGCTGATTGTGTCACTCCATCTGATTGTGTTTCCTCGGGAAAAGAGGTCCCTCGCTGCTCCAGCACAATTATTCCACACTACACTCTGTAATTATACTATTATGTAGAATTATTCTCATCATCTGCATGCACCATCAATCATCAATGCGCAATTTGTAAGTGTTTATTGCTTAAACAGGCCAATGGCAGCAAAAAGCTCACTTTGCAAGATGTTCCAGTGGCTGTTTCAAAGTCATTTTGAACAATATCCATATATTCTTAATATTCAACAAAATCAAGGTTTATCCAATAACTAACAATAATTAGTTGATACTGGAAACTGTGTGAGAGACATTAAACAGGCTTACACAAACAAAGCAAGACAATTGTTCTTTATTTTGTATATTCCGTTATTTATTACCTTGATATGCAGTATATCTATGAGTGGCCCATACATGCTTTATTATAATTTATCCTGACTACAAAATGCATTAGATAAAAGCTAACCAAACAAACAGGCCGGCATGAGATGGGAGTCACCAGGCCTCCCCTGAAGAACTCCGCTGGAAGGTAATTAAAAGAAGAGTGCGTTATCCATCGCTCCTCATTAATGCACTTTGAATTAAACACTTTCAGGGGAGAGGAATGGGGAGGAGGGGACAAGGGAGAAAATCCATGCTGGCTTTAAAGTAATCTCTCTCTGTCAGGTCGGTCCAAACGGGGAGGGTCGGCTCATTAGGGCCCCCGCAGGAGATGAATGGGTCAGTCAGGCAGTGAGGAGAGCCGGGCTGGACCGCTGAGTTGACAGACAGATTCACACAAGAAGTGCGTGTGTGTGTGTGTGTGTGTGTGTGTGTGTGTGTGTGTGTGTGTGTGTGTGTGTGTGTGTGTAAGGGAGTCAACACACAATGAACGACAGAGCCAAACACTTAGCTATACATGCTATCTTTGCCAGGGAGCAGGTGTGCAGAAGGAGGCTGCATGCTGGGCTACAAGGCAGGGTTAAGACGCTAACGTCTGGACTCAGCAATCATTGTGATTTAACTTTGACCACATGGAGGGGTGAATGTCACATCTGGCCAGCTGAGGCAACCATCACCGACACAGAGGGCGCTCTGCCTGTGTTTTCTTCTGCGCTGCTTCTATTTTTAAGAAAATTCTGATGAGCAGAGTCAGTTGTATTTTTAAGAAACATGTACTTCATGCATATCTTGCACTGCAATAAACCTCACTGACCCAAAATAATGAATGGTGTTCCCACGTTTACCACCAGATGGTGTTATAGTCTTTTGTTCTGTTGAGACAGATTTATTTTGATAGTGAGGAGATGGAGCTTACCTTAATTTCATTTTAAACATATCTGAATTTCATGCTGTGTTTTCACCACCATCGGGGCAGGGACATACCAACATTTGTGCAGCAAACACAGTTCACTGATTCTAATGGCTGATTTTAATGTGGATGTGTTAGTTGGTGTGTTTTTATATCACATATTAGTGGGACATTTTGTATGCTGTCATGTTTACCTAATGTAATTGTTGGTTGATTTAATCTGGCCAATACTGCATTTTTTAGGAAAGTGCACAGGAAGTTCATCTCTGGGCAGCACAGGATGTTCATTCAGTCATTCAGGACTTTCAGTGAGAGGGTGGGGGTTTGAGCGAGGTAGTATGGGAAGAGAGGTTAGATATGATTATATTAGATTAGATTAGACAATGAGCTCTGTGAATAGACCAGTATAATGTGAATTGATATATCTGTTCACCATTTAGAGCAGTGTAATGAGACTGTGGGGTTACTTGTTCATTAAAATCTATCGATTCATTTAATAAATTGGATTAAAACAATTACAGTATGTATCACGGCACCACATCACACACATCGCAGCGTTTGTGTGTAATCGCCAAGGGACAAGCACTTGTAGCACATGGCGGCGCATGAAATACACACACATGGGCCTACGCGCACACACCATCGAGCATTTTTGCTAACATTTTCCTTTTCTTCTGCTGTCATTCACATTAGGGAAACACACTTAAGCAGCGGGACCCTGGCTAATAGGTTCAGACATCTTCTTAACACAAGGACTTCGTAAGACAACTCATTATTATCACTGACCACTGGCTATTAAATGAAAGTAATACACCTTGAATAGGTCATCAGCATTGTAGGCCAACAGTTTGAGGGGCTGTTACGCCAAATGTTATTCATTAAGTTCATTATTTTGTTTATTTATTTATTATTTTGTCTGTAGTTTGCAGTGTGTAGTTGGTGACCTTCATCACTGTGAGAAAATGTCAGCTATTATTAGCTTAAGATAATTGCAGGCCAGAGTTTCACACACAGTCTCTTGTTATATCAGAAGTGTGCATGAATGCTGACAGGATGATGATCATCTCTTACACTCAGCTACGTCTGACTTTGACCTTTCACAACAGCAGCATGGGCGCGCACAATTAGTCTCATCTAAATGAATCTAGTTTGTCTCTACAAACCAGATTACATCACAGCTTCTCTTTCTCTGATGCTTTCTCCCTTTCTGCTTTCCCACATCTACACCCTGGTCCTTTTTGTTCTTTGAGCAATATGTGATTCTCTGCTGATGTTCTTGTTTTGTTAAAAGATGTCGTTAATACTGCGCTATTTAATTCAGCTGTACCTGTTAGTGCTCTTGCTGTCCGGTTGGGTGGAGCGTCATTGAACAAGTGACCATACTGTGAACAGCTCTCCACACACATAATAAGGAACCATGAAACCATGTATTTAATGGCCAGTCTCTTGTCCTCTCTTATCCTCTGTTCTGATTATGTGATTATCTTTGTGTGCAAAACTAGCGTTACCAGCTAACCGATTGCAGAATGTACTCTCCATACTGAATATAAAGATAGAAATACTGATTGAATGGGTTGACTGCCCTTTGCTGCCACATCTGTTGGTTTACGGATCACAAAAACTTTGCTATGGTTTCTCTATTAATGACACAGAGATTTGAGAAGATTGTTTAACAGTATGTTTAACAAATTTCCCTGGATATCTCTCCTGTCTTTCCCATGCTGGCAACCAGCACAGTGAATCAGAATTTAGCAAATGAACCAGTTTAACCAGTGACTGACAAGTGACTGACCCCAGAACAGGGACAAGACAGAGAGGAGGAGGAGATCATTGGCACAATGAGGTGCAGCTGACCTCCATGTGTATCAGTGCAGACAGTCCTCACTATGTCCAGATGATCCCTGTCTCCTGCAAATGGCTGATATAACAGAGGGCTTGAGAAATCAAGCACTATGATACACACTGGGAAGGAGCGATGATTTAGTCCAGCATTAGAGCTATCAGAGAACTTGTTCTACAGATGTTAGACCTGCACCTCACAGCGGATTGTAGTGGCAACCGCCCAGTCACAAGCTTGCATCACAAATGTAGGCCACCAGTGCCCCATGATCCCTCACCAGCTTCCCCTCAAAAGCAGAGCAAGTTGTTGTGTTTACGCCTGGTTCAGCCTGAAGCTCCTGCTGCTGGGAACTGAACCCAGGTTATCACAGGGTAGAAGCCCATTTTGGTATGTACAGTATGTACAGTATGTACTTGCCTTAGTCTAATATTAGATACAATTCACATATGGGATTTCCAAAAAAAAAAACCAAACATGTTCTTACATGTGATTTTATTATATTGTGTTTATTTATCAGGGACAATACCCATTCACCCACAGAAAAAGTGTAAATGAGCCAGTGAGGTTGATTTACATCCAGGCAAATGTTCCAAGGCACTCTATAAATAAACCATTAAGTGTAAAATGGTAGATCAGATTTGAAATATGTTTCATGTCTGATACACTCACGTTTTTTTGTGGTTTTTGTATTTCAATATTTGTCATGTCAGCTTTTTCATGAATAAAATGCCACCAGAATGCCACACAATATAATGGCCTAACTGTTTGTATGTTGAGCAACAGTTTTATCAGATTTGGCAGGTTTACATGATGACTTTTATCTGGATTCCTCTTCATACGCAGCTATAATCAGTTCCCACACCGCCAAGCAGATGTAAGTGTCCTAACAGTGGTCAGAATGACAGGTTTTCACACATGATTAAAACGTCGGTACGGCTCAGTGTTTTTCAGGGACCCTCTGGTGGAGGCCTGTCTGTCTGCGCTGCTATAAAAGCTGCCACCTCTCAGGCAGCGCCGTTATTTCCCCCCTCAGCTTCAGGAAACACTTCACCGACAGACGCGCTTCAGCATGACTGCCGCTCTGCGCACACAGCTCTTCCTCTTCCTCATCTCCGTCTCGTCGAGGATGGGGCTCAGTCGCTACATTGAGGTGAGAGTTTTGATTGTTAATCCGTAAGTCCACGTTGCTTTAGGTGAAGTCAGGCAGGTTGAGCTGGTAAAGTTTCTGCGTTTACAGCCTGAAATGTAAAGTCTATTTATGTCATGTTTTGTTTTGTTTTGTTTTTTTTTATTTTATGCAGGACAACGAAGCTTCAGATGGATTATATTCTCTGCTCAATTTGGACCAGAAAAGGGAATCAGAGGATTTTATTTTCCGCCGACCTCTCAGTAAGTGCTGCCGTAAACAATGGCTTTATTCAGTAGCTGATTATATTTAACACTCTTTACCAAAAAACAAGCAAATCCTTAAAATGGGCTGATTGAAAATATTTGAAGGGATTAAAGTAAAACATGCAGACATGTTCATCGCAGCTCTAGTATCCAGGTAGGTAGAACACATTTTGATGCTATCAATCAGTCAATTAATCACTTCATCAATCCATGCATACATTTTTATTGTACATAATGCTGTACCTGCAGTAACTAGAGGGCATCCATTTAGTATTTCCCAAAAGTGCACCCAGTTAAATGCCAGAAATGTGAGAGATGAGCTGTGCCAATGTTTTATGTCAGTCCACTTTTATCAGAATTAATTAACACTTCCTGATAATTTTGGCACAAACTCCCCAGAGCGCCATCAGCTCTCCACTATGAGAAGAAAAACAACTCTCCAGACAACCCAGTGTAACTGAACACTGGAAGACTTGTTCTGTTTGACCATAAAGCTGATTACCGGCACGCTTTGAGGTCATGACCAATGTTTGACACTAACTCCAGGATGTTTGTTTGTGGTTAAAGCTGAGTGGCGGTTTTTAGAGTCCCTCCTCTGTCATTATGTAATGTGTATGTGTGTGTGTGGTTCATAGGATGTTTGGACATGCTGGCCACAAATGGCTACTTCACCTTCGTGGCAACTCAGCCACAACTGGCCTGTGCTGCGTTCATCATCGCTGAACCCAGTGAGGTCATCAGTCTGGAGCTGTCTGACGTCAGCATCGACTGCAGCGCCGGAGACTTCATCAAGGTTGGCTCCACTCGCCAAAAATGTCACCCACGCAACCCCAACTCCTCCGCGAGTGGAGGGCAGGAAGTTCAAGGCTTTGCCATTTAAACCCTGAATTCTATTTCATCTCCTTCCGTTTGATTAAAATAGTGCCAAACAGGGTTAAGGCAGCGTTTAAGGGCCAAACACACAAACACTGGATCCTCTCTGCATTGGTCACATTACCCAGAGCAAGTGTGGGAAGAGAAGGCTTTAGTTCTGAAGCCAAGCCTGCCAGTCACATCGCAGTTTCAGTCCATGTGGGCCAAAGAGTTAAAAGGCTCGACACAGAGAAGCACTGGTTAACTTTCTAATAAGAGGCTGGGTCGAGGCGTCATCTGGAAGATAACTGCATGTGCCCTGCACAGATCAATCCATTTTAGCAGGAGAAACACAACCAAACAGCACACCTCTTTGTTTTTGAACACAAAGATGAGATTTACAGAATATTTATAGAAGAAAATTCATGTTGGATTATGGTTCTAATTAAATATGATTCAAAACACAGCAGTGCAGATGGTGCTGTAAATCATATTGGACTAAAAGCCTTAGAAAAGACAGTGAAGCAAAGTAAAAAGTCAAGTTAAATCAAGTTTAATAGAAAACACAAGGATTTTGAGCAACTCATTGAACACAGTATAATTGATGTACTCATTTCAGATTTCAAGTCAGAAAACACATATTCAGCTCAGATTCCAGATTCCAAAAAAGTTGGACACTGTAAAACATTAATAAAATACAATGTGATAATTTGCTCCAAAAACACCTGTTTGGAACATTCCACAGGTAAACAGGTTGATTGGTAACAGGTGATAGTATCATGGTTGGGTATGAAAGGGGCATCCTGGAAAGAATCAGTCGTTCACAAGCAAGGATGGAGCGAGGTTCACCACTTTGTGACACATATGTCATAGTTAGTTATCATTTAGCTTTAAACATGCTAGTTCCTATCCTAACTTGGATCATTTTTGGGTCAATGTGCTCAACACTTTCAGTCAAGTAATATGAGAAAAAATGTCGTATTCCCCCTACAGATGTTTGATGGCTGGGTTCTGAAGGGAGAGAAGTTCCCCAGCAGGCAGGACCACCAGCTCCCTCTGCACCAGCGCTACACAGACTACTGCTCCTCCACAGCACCAGGAGCCACCAGCCACTCCTCTCAGAACGTCGCCATGATCTTCTTCCGAATTCACAGCCCTGACAGCGGCTTCACCCTCGCTGTCAAAAAGCTACACAACCCCTTCCGTGAGTCCTGCTGCACATCCTTGAAGTCACTTGAGGGCTAAAAAGTCTGAAAGCAAAGTAAACAAAAACAACATCTAGACAAATAGAATTAAATTGTAACCAAATAAACAAATGTAAATAAGAAGCAAGGCCTTGCATCTGAATCAGATTTGAGTTCTTTATTTTTATATGTGTGTTTTAAAATCAGGGCTACTTGTGTGCATGCATGTGTGTTCTTCCTGGTCATTTGCGCTTGGTGGAGCATTAATCAAGGCCAAGAGCGACAGGAAGAGATTGAATGAGGGGGATGCACCTGTTTTCCAGCTGCTTGACAAACACGGTGTTAACACTGTGTCAAGCAGCATAACAATCACAGTCTGGCTGCAAGACAAAGACAGACAAAGAAAGAGTACTGACTCAAAAAAGGGAGTTTGAATGGATTATCCAAGGGAAACAGCATAAATCTGAGGCCAGTGTGTGGGGTTTTATCCATATATTGACCATTAACTGCACCTGTCCACAATAAAAACACCATTTCATCTGATCACATGCTTCTGCTGTGTTACAAATGGCTGTGAGTGGGTAACACTGGCCATAAAGCAGCATACCTGTACATGCAATGATTTGATATACACATATAAATAAATTAGCAATAGTAAATATGTTATAAAACCCTTCAACAAGTGTAGACCCTTTGGGAGAGTCCACTCCAAAAATAAAAGCTGATTTTATTTATATTGATTCTGTTCCTTTGCAAATGTGAGTGACAGTTGGAGGAATGATGCACATATACACAGCAGTTAACAGTAATTAATCCGGTCTTTAAATCTTGTACAGAACAAATAACACTCCATAATCTTTATTCCTATATTCTTTACTCAGTTTTGATTTTACGGCTCTTTCACCACGAAAATGTCTCTAAATGAGCAACATGCCCGCTGGAGTAAAGTGTTCCGACTCCTGTTGGTGCCTGTCTAGTGTACCATACTGTTATCAATTCAAATTTCATTATTTTCTTATCTTTGTCGTCAGAACTGGAATTGGATTTCCATGCTCAGCCCTAATTGTGTCCCCTCCCCGCAGTCAGCCTTGATTACGTCCAATTTGTGACATGAGGTGTCAGTAATGAGTTTCTCTGGTGATGGGGAACTGTTAATTTGAAACCTCTCCTGCTGTGTGTGTGTGTGTGTGTGTGTGTGTGTGTGTGTGTGTGTGTGTGTGTGTGTGTGTGTGTGTAAAGCCTGTAACATCATGTCTCAGAGTCCAGAGGGCAGCTTCACCATGGTGATACCACACCAGCGCAGGAACTGCAGTTTCTCCGTCATCTACCCCGTGGAGATCCGACTGACAGAACTCAGCCTGGGGCAGGCCAAAAGCAATGAGCTCAGCCCACAGGTGAGACACACACACACACACACACACACAAGACAAACAGTCCCGATTCACAGTGAAAAAAGAGGCACTCTAACTTCTCACTTTGCTGAAATTCAGTGCCAAATGTCATCGCAGACAGTTGTTGGTGCATGTGTTGGTTTGTGCCCCAGCCGTAATAACCATATGAACGTTTATGTTATTATATGTTGGCACAATCTTACTTCGATTAAGCAAAGTTTCAGTCCACAATTATGATCCATCAACCTTGGGTCAAAACTAATCCCATTTACCTGAACATTAACTCTCATTGGAGGGGAACAGCCCGGTTCCAGATCTCTGAATGACCTCAGATTTACTCTGGAGTTGACATAGGTCAGGCACTGTGCTCATTGATGGGTGTTTCTCCCTGTCATAGACACTTGACTAATCAGAGCTTAGTAGGTATGATTAAAAGTTGGATGTTATCTTCTCAAATAACAATATTAGTGAAAATAGCAATGGAAAAACAAGCATTGCAGCTGTACAAGTTGTTGTAAGTTGGTGAAGGGGAAACATGCTAAGTTAAGCTAACCAGCTTCTGGCTCCTGCTATATATTTAATGTTGCTATACAGGCATGAGAGTTGTATTAACCCTCTTATCTAATTCTTGGCAAGAAAGCAAATAAGCATATTTGCCAAAATGTCAAACTATTCCTTTAACCAATTAGTTCTATTTGTCCTAGTTTGACCTTACCAACATGGTATTTGCCATGCATGGATAATGCAGCGACTGAAAAGCATTGGCAGTGAATTTCTAAAAAATATTGTCATTGTGAATGATCCAAGGTTTTTGAGAGTCGTCCAAAATCAATGTTCTGTTTGGCAAACAGATTGGCCCGCACCCACCCCTCATACCGAATGTCCAACAGAGATATTGTTCAGTTTTTGATGTATAATGTAATAACATCAGTTAAATTGTGTTAAATGAAAATACAAACAGTCTATCAAATGACTGTGAAAACAATGTGAAAGGGGTTGCTCATAGCAATCAACCTACAGATAATTATCACCTGAATCTGTGGCTCCTGTCGGCTTTACAGTGAGCTTTAAAGTGAGTTTCTCATTGTTTAGCTGCTCAGCCCTCAACTTTACTGTTGTGTTACGTCGTCGTTTTCAGCTGCAGCAGCAGGCTTCCCAAATACTGTACAAGAAAACAAAACATTACAAGAACAAGTGCTACTAGGTCAACTACAACCACCAGTCTGTAGTAGTTAAAAGCTGAACTAGAAGTGAACCAAAAATCCTATAAATTGTGTTCACAAAGTTGCAACATCTGGCGTAAATGAAAAAAATAAAAAAATCACATTCAACAAAATAATACGATTATACAAGTATGGAAATGTAATGAATATACACTTAATAGTTAAGAGCTACTGTTCCAAAAACTGTGAGTAAAAAATACCACCAGCTCCAAATCTCTTCAAGTTTGGACACAAATGGTGTAAATCATGTTGGTAAAAAGACTGAACAAAACAAAATGACTGCTGAAGATGTTGGCAGCTGGTCCGACACTGGCTGCCAGACTGCTGACATTGTGATCAATTGTAAGTGCTGCATTTGCTGAGCCAAATACAACAACCTGACAGTTCTAGTCAAACGTTGGGCAAAGTTGTTCCTAAAGTGTTCCAGTGCATGTAATATTTTATATAAAACGGATGTAATAAAAGAAGAGCACAGATAGAAAATAGATTAAAGACTGAAATGTGAGATACCCGTGAGCTTTAGGGTATAAAGCTTGATTCTGAACAACATTATCAGACTACTGCCTATGTGACTGTTAGAATTGTGTCTTAGCAGCAACTCTAATGATTGCTCTAATCAGTACTACACATTAACCAGCAGTATGCAGAGCAAGCTGCACTTGAAAGGTACCCTGTTGATTTTTTTTGTAAACAAACACAGATTACTTTAAGTCTTTCTCAACAACACATTGAGACCTGACACCAATTTTTTTTTTTTTTAATTCTTCATAACCTGCATTTCAACATACCTGCTCACATAGGCTAGCATTCCTTTTCTGTCCTTTTTTTTTTTTTAGCTTTGCATTGTTACATTTTTGATGCATTTCAGTCATGAACTACAGCATAAATCCCAGGTCATTTTCTTCATCCTTTGTTTTAAGGCTTCCATGTGCTACACATGGAAGCTACCCAGCTAGCAGATGCAAACAAACAAAACGGGGACCTGCTCATTAACATATTGCCCGATAGCGCCACTAGTGGTCAAAAACTGCACAGGCTACCTTTCATATGGCACTTCCACATGCAGACTTGATAAGTTACCTGTTTGCTTTAGCTGCACTTTGTTTCTTACAGAGACAGCTGTGGTCGGGCTGTTCGGGGTCAGGCGACTATGTGGAGCTGCTAGGGGGGAACGGGGTGGACACCTCGAAGATGTTTCCTGTAGCTGACCTGTGTTTCTCCTTTGGTGGGCTCGGTGAGTCCCTCCAGTTTGCCTCCAGTGTGAATCTGTGATTTTCACTGTAAGGTTTCCATCAGACCAATGACAATTTGGAAAGCTGGCTTTTGTTGTTTGTTTGTTTGTTTTTGTTTGGATCACACCCAGGCTAAGAAGGGCTGGTTTGAGAACAAAATGCTCTATTTGTGCTCCAGTGTAAAGGCTGGGTTTTTCTCTTTGGTCCTCCAGCCCAGATGAAGATTGGTTGTGATAACTCGGTGGTGAGGCTGGTGTCCAGTGGGAACTTCATCAACCGTGTCTCCTTCCAGTACCGACTGCTGGAACAACGCGAGCTCCCTAAGACCCGAGAGAACAGTCTGGACAACTTCTGCGCCGTGGAATGAGATCACACACACAAATACACACTTGTGGACACGCACACACACTCATCCATCTCACTGTAAATACGAGTTTGACAAATTAATGAATATTTTGTAATGTTTTTGCCAAATATTTTATTTAGTGTCCAGATTATGTTCGGTTTGATTGTAGGGTATTTATTTGAGGAATTATTTGAATGCATCTCAGATTTATTGATGATGGTGGATTTAATTGTTTTCTTTTTAGTCGTTTGTCAAGAAACTCTGTGGTATATTACTTCTTGGCAAGACCATTAATTTCTCTTGTTCTCAGTTTATATCAGTTTCAGTATTCTTTGGGAGGTTTTACATCACCGCTGTCTCTTCTGTTTAACTTGCCTTGACAATTTGAAAATAAATATGACTTGCATGATAAAGCACATTTTTAATGTTCTGCTTTTATGAGTCTCTGTTTTTATGAGCCGTCTTCCATTTCATTATAGACGTACGTGCTCACTTGGAGTTTATTTTACTAGCATGCTTCTGCAGGATGTGTCCATTTCACCCACAGCCACAATATGTTCTTCAGATCTGAAAACATAGGAATGTTTTTCAGTCTAGTCCAGCTCAAAATACAATACATGATGTGCTTTTGTGGGTCTGGGTTTTTAATGTTTACAAGTCAGACGGTCTATTTATGTTTCTAGTAAAAGTATACTGCACACATACCCATGAGCTGCCTTGAGCATCAAATGGTTTTGATTTGGGCAGTTGATCAAGGACGAGTATTCAAGTGTTATCCAGACAAGTGACACCACTTTGGTCAAGACAGAAATATCTCAGCAACTGTTGGGTGGATTGCCATGAAACTTTTTGTAGACATTCATGGTGAAATGTCTCTAGAACTACTGCATGGATTGGCATGAAAGGATAAACAGTAATAACTTTGGTGATTCCTTAACTTTTCATCTAACAAAGTCATCAGGTCCAGATTTTTATATGTCCAGTATTTGGCTTATGACCAAACTCCTGCAAAACTAATCAAGTTCTCATCAGCCTCAACTGTATTTTTTGTTTTGTGCTAGTTAGCAAATGTTAGCATGCTAACACACAAAACTAAGATAATGAACATGGTAAACATTATACCTGCTGAACCTCAGCATGCTAGCATTTTCATGGTGAGCATATTAGTATGCTAATATTTGCATTTGGCTCAAAGCACCACTGTGACTAAGGGCAGCCTCAAATAGCTGCTAGCATGGCTGAGAACTCTTAATCTTGTTTAATTTAGAGACTTTTACTGTTGTTTATCAGTATGGTTTTGATAAATACTATGTGCTGTGGTAAAATCATGTATGTCATAATGCTACTCGGACACTGAGCTGATGATCTTGCCAATGACGGGTTTGTGTCTGTCGCAGATGCTTAAATGCTGACTTAGAAATGCTGATATTCATGCACAGATGCTCACACATACACCTTAGACTCCATCCTAATATTAGATCAAAAGGACATCATTGATATACCCTACAATGATACATGTGTGTACACATGTACAATGTAAATGCGATAATCCAGTGTATTAAAATATGTCCTTGGCAATCAGTATTAAGCAATGACGCATGCTTTTCTCTTATTTCTTGTAATCCAATCTGTTCCAGAGACAAACTCTGAAATAGCTTTCATAGTGGCTGATCATTGCTCAAAATAATAATTGAAAAGGCTTAATACTGAAAGCACATAATGATGCACCACAAAGTTCTAAAACTGTGAGAATACAGGTTTGTTTGTGACCCCTCTCCATCACTGACTGTTTATCCCTAATCTTTTACATACTGTACAGTTGTGGATCCTCAGTCTGAATGAATGTGCAGCTCTTAATGGGATTATCCCACAAGCCTCACTGCTCTTATTCCCCTCGACATCCTTCTAACCGGCTCGCTTTTGATCTTCTCCTTACGTGGAATTAATCTCAAACCTGCTCAGCCATGATGATTCAATTAACCAGCGGATGTCTTTTTTCGCTCGATGTGTTGCAATTTTCAGTCTTCATTAGAGAATGAAACACACTTTGGATGCCATCGAAAGGGATAAAGTCTGATTATTTGTTTCTAACGCTGGGCACAGCAGTCTTGAATACTCTGTGATGTATTTATAGCGGCCTGTGATGGTGCACTGGGAATGAGTTTGTCACTTGTCCGGCCAAAAGGGGTCACAAGTCTTTGTACATGAGATGTGACCCTTTACAGAAAGAGACACTCTTGCTTTATTAATAACACTGAAGTAGCACAAGCAGGAAATTATGTTTATTTAAGATATTATTCACACTGGACTGCTTAGTGACTACACCCCAAACAGAAAAGTCTCTTCTCCTATCTTTCATTTAGTGTTTGTTCTTACTGAAAGGAGGAGGTCAAGGTTGTCCTCAACAGCACCTCTGTACAATGACAATGGCACACAAGAGTGGAGAATACCAGTGATAGATGTACCGCACCTTCGTCATCGCGTGGTTAATGGTCACAGTTTTTTGGGCGTACATTGTATGATTTTAGCCCATTTCACACAATCATACGCTCCCAACCAGCCACTGGACGCCTTGTTGAATTTCTAGTCAGCCTCCAGAAACATCTGCAGAGGCTGACAGGCCATTTTATTTTCTATTTATACACGTACAGTGTGGGCGTGCTGCAGGCCATGCAGGCCTTGATGATTGGATTGTACGGTGTGAGCACTCAAGTCGTGAGCTTTGGCTTTACATTGGTGACAACTCATTGATACAGTAGGACAACATGTCTAAAATCATACAGCGTGTTCCCAGCTTTAGGTCAAATTGGACCTTCGTCATCATGTGGTTGACACTGTGAAACAGTCACAGTTTCCTCAGGTTTACACAACA
The DNA here is from genome assembly GCF_051107435.1 of Chaetodon auriga. NCBI lineage: Eukaryota > Metazoa > Chordata > Actinopteri > Chaetodontiformes > Chaetodontidae > Chaetodon > Chaetodon auriga. The sequence continues at coordinate 15,993,247 of NC_135078.1, read as the reverse complement.
ACACTACTGTAGGTTTAGGCACCAAATGCCTGGGTTAAGTTTAGGAAAAGATCATGATTTGGATTAAAAAAGAGAGAGAAAAGAAGAAACACTGGCCTATAGAGACACTCCCACAGTTCTGGAGGCTGCAGATACAGACCCACAGTTTCAGATGTGAGCTTCAGCGAGTTTAAGCAGCAGTGGATGATTACGTTACACCTAGAGCCACATAGATAGAAGGTTAGGGTTGACCCTGTCTTGCAGTGCTGGTTATACCTATGTTAGCTACGTTAGCTAGCTACCTTAATGTCAGCCTATCTTTTCCTGGGAACCAGCTATAACTTGAGGTAGCTTGCTAGCATGAATTCATGAATATGTTACCAACAGTAGCCAAATGATATAGCAGTATTTCATTCATTCACAGTCGTCTGCACGAAAAAGGCCTTCGACAGATTTCAGTGGCAGGCCTTATTTCAGCATGTCCCACAAATACTGATGTTCGTCTATGAACACATTTTTTAAGTGACATTTCTAATACATTAAACCATTTTTCCTTTCATGTCTGCGGTGTGTGTTTGACTTTCATTCAGTCAATCAAATGCCTTTTATCAAAGAAGCAAAAATAACAGCAATGAGGCTCATGTTTTGGGAACACCTCAAGAAACTGGTGGTGTATTGCAATATTACTGTGCTGTTAATGAAGTTTAAAAAAGGGGGAAAAAATGGTAGTACATGTGTACATCTAAATATGAACAGCAGCAACTAGAACTGAAGGGGCACTCCGGCTCTGCAGGTCGATGGTATTGGTCTCCTGGGTGTTTGGCCTGTTTTTGTTTGACTCTCCATGCGATGTCACCTGACTTCCTCATTCGTTCCCGTCATAAGTACTACAGCCACTAGAGGTCGCCACCTAACAATAAACTTAGTTATGGGGTTGCAAAAACCTACTTGCACAAACGACTTATATGGATGTTTTTCTTATGAGGATTGGCTGGATGAAACTGTCAAAGAGTTAGCATTGACGTCTTAGTTCTTCAACATGCCAGCAACATAAGTACAGATAGTAAGCACTGACATCCATCAATGAACATTCATTGGTAAAAACATGCGCTTCCATTGCTCAACACTTTGGATACCGGTTTATGCAGCTCTGTATCTCCTTCTGCTTCTTTAGAGAGCATTAAATCAATCTGCTTCACCAATTAACATCTGACCCCAGAGTGAACGCATCACAACAAATTACAGACTTGTTTGACTTGAATTGTTCACACACTGCTTATGTGATTTACTGTTATTTACATATCTTTAGAAATGCATCTGTCCAGATTCGTTTGGGGATTGCCAGCTGTTATTTATAGGCAATAACAATAATGAACAATTTCTCACATTGATAAATTTGATACTGCTCCGTTAATTGACAACATGACTCATAAAGCTAAATCTACAGTAATCAAGGATGGAGATCCCGATGTGCATTAGCTCTTTTTTGCATTGACTTCCTTGAGTGACTCATTGGAAATATTTTTTATGCATAGCTATTTTAATGTGATAAGATTTGAAAGATTTTCATGTTGATCTAAATTATCCGTACAGATTAACTAGAGGTGTGTGGGAGTCTAATATAGTGTTAAAATGTTTTTTTTTTTTTTAATGTAGATTTGTGTTTTATTGATGGCATGAATCAATATTAACCACAAACATCAGAGAATGACCTCTGTGACTGATGTGAACCATGATGATTTACACACAGGCATAGAGTTGTTACTTTGTATCTAGTGGTTCACCCCTGTCTCCCAGAAATGATGTCTATTTACAAGTAATTTGCATTCATAATCAAACGTAATCACTGCCTGGATTATGATAGGCAACAAAAGCCCTTAAGGTTAAGGTTAGGGAAATCATCTTACCCTAACCTTAACCAAGTGCAGTCAGTGCCTAAACATAACCATAGAAACTTGAATAATGGTGTCGTCATTACAAGTGAACAGCGCATTGTATGATTGCCTATTCTGGCAGGAAACAAATGACATACATTGTCAGTAAAACATACACTCTGTACCAACATTTTTGCTACTTTCTAGGTATGTTTATTAACTACATTTTCTCATTATGTTAATACAAAAGGTAATTCAGTCTCATTAAGTTTCCTTCCAAATGTATTTGCTGTTGTTAATTTGTTCAGTGTAAATGTTTCAAGGAGGCAGGGCTCAGTAGTTAAACACCAGCTGTTTTGCCTTTTATTTTGCAGACCACATGACTTCAAGACTGACTAAACAAAGAAGGGTACGCTTATTTCTATGCAGTCACTGTGTAATAGATCACTTTGAATAGAGTTCAGAGCTGATAATCAGCTGGGAGTGGTCTTGATCTGCTCTTTCAGAGGTGCAAACCAGGTCAATTGGTAATTTCTTGGCTATGACTTCACATTCAAAAATGTCCATTAATTATACAATTGCAATATAATTACCCCAGTAAATCAAACTGTGACCCGTGGCTGCCATTGGTCTGAAAGCTTTAACAAATTGGTCTGCAGCTTTTAATATAGAATTTTGTTACTTTACATGAGTCATAGCTTACTAGATTATGATTACTTTACATGCATATGTTCCTAAATCATTGTACTGCTGAAGTTTGAAGCACCTAACCCCAGCACAACATAGACCACTTATACTAAAACACTGCTTACATAATCACATCTCACTAATGGATGATTTTCAAGAGGAAAATTATTCAGAATGAGTATTTCAACTTATTCCTTGAAGACAAATTTTATGCAAGAAATTGCCAAAAAATAAAAAAATAAGTTGTCAAATCAAATCAGCTTGTGGGACTTGGTTGGTTACTGGAAGGAGTTGGTGCACCACCTTGTGATTTTTCCTATACTGCCCTCTACTGTCTGATTTCATGACCTACATTGATACATGTTATTTTATTTTATTTTATTTTATTTTATTATTTTGTAGGAGTTTAGATTTTATTAAAAGGAGCAAAAAGACCTCTAGCACCACATGCAGTCTGAAGGAAAAAGGTGGCAAAGATGTTTAAATATGAGTAAAAGTCGACAAATTGTCATCACTATTTTCAAAGAAACTGACATTTATTTTGTAACATCCAGCTTATATTTGGTACATGTCATATATAGTACACAAATATTAAACATATACAATGTCTGTTAAATATGGAAGAGAGTCAAAAGTAAGAGAAAAATATATTATACATGTAAACATTGGAATAATTACAGAGATACAGTGCAAGAAGCAAAATCTTTTACATGGTCCATCAAAATTTTAGATTGCAAAGGCTTCCTTCAAGGGTCTATGTTTCAAAGATCACCACAGCCTCAAAGTTCTTTGCACCACATGAGAACGTAAAAATGAGGATGTTAAGCTTCAAATGAAGAGTTTAATGGTGGCTAAGGGTGCTAGAAGGAGAGGGACAAAGACTCCTGTGTGTTTTGCTCCATTACACAGGTCTTCAGCACAGCATGTGACACCATTTGAATATTCCCTATTGCACATATCACTTCTCATGCAATCTTTGGTGATGAGATTTTCAGAGACTGCAACAGAGAAAGACAGTAAACTTCCCTTAAATATGTTATAATATGTTGAAATATGTAATAGGAGTCACAGAACTTCAGACTATGTTGTACATAAGGTTTTCTATGGCTGTACTAACTTTTACTGACGCAACAGTAAGGATCATGTCAGAAAATAGGAAAATACATTTAGAGTATGTGACATTAAAGCCACATGTGGTAGTAAATTCAGCTTACCAATGGTGGAGGAACAGCGGTCGAAATGGCTTGCACATGGCCAAATCTCTCTGCAGTCGCCGGGGTTTACCCCCCAGCACGTGAAACACTTCAAGCCACACACTGCAAACAAAGGGGAAAGCAAAATGTTCACAAAGGCCAACGAAAATAAAGTTTCTGTGTTCATTTCTGTGTTGATCTTTATCACTCTTACCTGCTGGCAGCAACATGCCGATGAACACCAAAGATACACACAGCCTCATGTTGACCCTTTGAAATGGGAAAGTGTAGAGAACTGAAAACGTGCCAGACCTCTGATGTCAAATGAACATTACCTACTTCCCTGTGTGTTTTATAGCCTCAGCACATTGGTTTAGTACCCGCAAAGGCAGTTCACATTTGGGGAGTGTCCACCAGTCATATGTAATCTTTAATTTTGACTATTTACTGTACATGTTGATGGCTCTTTACAGTCCCACACATTTATCATTGATCCCTTTTTTCAAAGGATTTGCAGTGTTAAAAAGAGTTTGCTTATCTTGAATTGAAACTGCATGTTTGTCTTGTATTTGTGCAAGATATTTACCCGAAACTCTTCAGCTGTATGTGGTAAAGCTGACACTGAAGCCGCCACACCTGGAGATGTCAATGTGTAACTAATACGTGTTTATAGCTGTAAAGAACAAAGTGCCTCTCATTTAAACAGTACCATTGGTTTTACGTAAACTATGATCGGGCTATTCACTATCCCTGCTCAGAAAATCCAATTTTAGCATCTATTAAATGAATCCTAGCCTCCTTCAGAATGCAATAACTGCAGCATGAAGTCGTTGCTAACACACACTCATACACACACAGTTTCTGAGCTCTTTAGTGTACATCTCTAATAGCATTAATAGATCCACGTCATTAATCTGCTGCCAGAAAAGGAAGAGCAACACAGAAAGACTCTCTGATCAGCAGGATTTAAAAGAACCATTCTCCCAAATAATTAGAGCACTAATTTCTCATGGCAGGGTCCCTTTGTTTATCAGGTATAATCCCCACTTCTTATTGCCTGAGCATGTAAAATAAGATGAAAGTGGATATGTTACTGTATTAAGCAGCCACCTCTGTTTGGCCTGTCTGGTGTCTGTCAGTAATGAGCTTGGCCTGTTACCCCTGGATTAAAGGCCTTGTATAGGATGCAGGTGAGGTCTGAATGCCAGGTTAACCACCAGCTGCTGAGGAGTAATCCATCCTTTTGGTACTTTTTTTATTCCCGGTCGTATTTTTATTATTTTTTTGTCACAAAAATGTGATCTTAAGAAGAATATGAGCTTGCTGCAGTTATAGTAGTTATTCTCTTCTTTGTGAGTCATAGTGTAGGACAAGCAGGGTTCAGCACTTAATTATAGAGTTGCAAAGGTCGTGGCATTATTGTCCAATATAGCTCCATTTTATTAAGTCTGGCAGTCGGCCATGGTCTGATAACAACATGTCTGAGCGAGACAAGGAACTAGCAGAGCAGTGTTAGGTCAGGTCTGAGTGTGAGTATGTCCTTTCTTTTTTCTGTGACCTACATCTGCTCTATTGCCCTGCTTTGATTGCTGGTACACTGCTTTATGATAGCAATTTCTAATCTAATTATCTGTTGGTCACGTTTGTGTGTGCTTTTGTGGTAAATAAAAATGACTTGTTTTGATTGGACTGACAAGCAGTGGTAGAAGACATTTCAGATCTTCTGCTTAAGTAAAAGTATCAATACGCAAATGTTAAAGTATTCAGCAGTGGGAGGTCAAGTGTGAGTGTGTCTTGTACTTTGTGTGCACTTAAGTTTTGCTGTCTTTTTTGTTTGACCTAGATGTGTTTTAATACCCTGTTTTGCATTTGTTTACCGGTATTGTGGATTTCTGATAGCTCTTTCTACTCTAATACTCTACTCTCACCTAACTACTGTGCTTGAGTAAATGTACTTAGTTGCTGTCCACCGCTGTTGAAAACATTAGCTCTGTTTTATATTTCAGGTACTTTTTCCTTTCCACCACAGAGGACAACAAGCACCAAAATGGTCAAGATCAAGAGACTTTATTGTGCTTAGAATTCATGAACATGTCACGAATTTGTTGTGCATATAAGTCAGTACAGAGCTATACATGCCTTGTAAGACCAACAGTTTAGCAACCAGCGGTTGGAGCGTCTGCTCTATACCAGGATTCCCAGCAGAAGTTCAGTTCACTTCCTGAACGGAGGGATGGGGGAGGGGATTTTGATGTCCTGCCCCCTCTCCAGCCTCTTCTCACAGTCGATTAGGTAGTTTACACCGTCAATCACTAATTGCACCAGCTCCACCTGTGGATACATGGTAACTAGTGTCAAAAATGACACCATCATGATATAACTACACAGTTGTTACACGGCTTCAGGTTATGTTTCAATTCATACCGATGCAAAGGATCTACTATGGTTCTGATAATTACTTGAAATGAGAAACAGAGAGCAGCGTGCAGGTACTTTTTGTCTTTTTGGACATCAGGAGTGTTAAAGCAACTGTTTTGTTTTCTTTCAAGTATGTATGCTTCTACTGAACCTGAAACATCAGTAAATTTGTCATTATACCCAACTACTCCTATACTAGCACTGTTTTCATTACATGTCATGTAGTTGAGAGCCAGTGACCTTTGTCCGTTTAGAAGTTTAAATTCTCTTCGTGTAATCTCAACTAGAACTTTCTCTGCATGGGTGTGATGGGTCGACTCTAACCACAAACATTACCCTGACCATCTGTGACCTTTAACAACCTTTGATTGGTAGCGCCTGTGGGAGGCCTTCATGGCAGCCTGTGGGAAAGTGCAGCATGAAAGGCTCTGCTCAGGAAACAGAAGTCTTTTAACCTCAACTGCCACATCCCTGCCTGGACTACAGATTAAAGAACAGCAGGGGATACAGTTATTCACAGCCCACACCTGTTGGGATGTCTGCACTCCTCTGTCTGACTCTGTCTCTCTTTACCTGCTGCTCTTTTATACTTTTACTTCAGTTACTACCTTCCTCTTCTGGTGTTTACCTCTGACTTGCCCAGGCGGTCAAGATTAGAGATATCAAAGGTGTCTCCAGTAGCAGCAGTGTCAACGCCTCCTGTGCCTCTCTTCTGTAGCCTCAGGTTTTCCAAGATCTTTTTGAAGCGAGGGTCCTAGATCATAAACAGCACATAAATTGTCAGTCATGAAAACTACAAAAATGGGGACAATATGTGTTCAGAGTGTGTTTGCGACATTACCCTGCTGAGGTTGGGTAGGCGAACATGCACACCAGCCCTGAGCCCAGTGCCGAGGTTAGAGGGGCAAGTGAGGATGTAGCCCAGACGCTCATTCCACATGAACTCCCAGCCCCTCTCCTGGATTAGATGCTCCACCTCAAAGAAGAAAACTTCATGTTTTTTTTTTCTTTTTGGAACACACATATCAAGGATAATTGAAGGATAATAAGATCTTGCTTCTTAACTAACTAACCAAAATAAAATCAAAGCACATGATGAGATGGCTCCCCCTCTCAGAGCTTCGACACTCCCATTTCCCTCCTGCCCTCTTGCCTCCAACTGATACTGGTCCATCATTGCACTCCTCCATCCATTCACAATCCTGATATCTCCCTTCATCCCTTCATCCCTCACCTTTCATCCCCTCACCCCTTGACTATCATCCCTTCATTCCTCACCCTTCATCCCCTCATTCCTCACCCTTCATCCCCTGATCCCTTCATCCCTCTACCCTAATCCCATCATGTCACTTCCCTCTGTCCGGATTCTTATTCATCCCTCCATCATCCTCTCAGACCTCCTCCATCCATAATATGCATTAAACTATTCTAAATCTGTATCTTACTGGTGTGGTCTTTGTCAGTGAGTACAGCCTTGTTGGTAGTAATTTTAGTCCTTTACAGTACTTTAGAAAAACTGCATGGATACGCAATTTCAACTGGGAAGGAATGACTGAGGTTGTTTTAAAAACAGACATGCATACCTGCTTAAGACCTCTGCAGAACCTTTCAAACACTCTCTTCATGTTTCCTCCTTTCTCCATGGATATGATCCTTGTGTGGTCCTCCTCATTGATCCAGATTAAGAAGTTCTTGTCATTGTTGTGCCTGAGACAATCAGGAGGCCAAAATTAAACTCAAAGATGGGTTTTGATGTCAATGGTAATACCTCTGTTGGTACAATTGAATCACTTGAGAAGAAAACATATTTTCAATCACAGTCAGCAGTGTAAATGCCTCCAGTGTCATGAAGGCACAGGTGAGAACGTAGGGCTTGAAGCAGCAGTACTTTAACAAAAAGGAAATGATCCTGAGGCTGGACTTAACAATAAGAATAGAGGCATGTTGTAGATGAGAGTGTATTTTGATCAGTGCATAATATATTTGTTTGGGTCTGGAGGAGCGGCAAGGGCATACATACCCTTACTCGTTATGGAACGAAGACGGTCACAAAATAATAACCCAGTTGTCTCCAGCACAAACTGATGAATGGGCCCATAAACCAGCAAACCTCTGAGGCATATCTCGTTTATCTGAAGAAGGGATTATTCTGTTTTCTCCAAATCTATGTTTCTAGGCACTCTAGGCAAACTATGCAGTGACTACAGCTGTTTCAGATTCTCTAAGCTACAAAAACATCAGCACTTCTTCTAAACTGACTTCCTAGTCTTACCAGATCCCACGAGCATCAGGCCAATCTCTGGCCATCCCAGCTGCCGTGAGCAGAGGTGACACAGGTTTATCAAACAGGAAGTGCTCCTGTTTGCCCGGTAAAGGGACAGAACATGGCAAAGGTCATCAAACAAAAAAGTACAGAAACTAACCATGTCTCTGAGTGTGTGTGGGAGTGTGTGTGATATTCACTAACATCAATAAGATGTTGTTGCTCTCTGTCAGACATCTCTCCCAGGCTGTAGTAGCGACCGGCCAGGTCTCCCTTCAGGCCAGACAGAGCTGTCACAACCACACGCTCCACTTCACGGCGCTCAGAGCGACTGCACGCAGGGGGCAGACTCAGTCCACGGATGCTGCGACCGGTACGAACACGACTTGACAACACATAGCGCTCATCAAATGTTCCAGAGGTGATCTGAGACGGAGAAAGTATTAGGTCATTATATGTGTGGCTACAGGAAGTGATGGATGAATGGTCAATATCATGTGATGCAGAGGACAAAGGCCTGAAGAGTGCAACCTTGGAAGCATCCAGGTCAGTTGGGTGCTTCATTGTCCGAGGGTCATAGCCATTGTGCCTATCCTTGATCACAGGTTCAAAGAGCTCAGCAAACACCTGATGGGACAAAACAAACACTCACTTTTCCTAATTTTAAGACTAAAGACACAAGAAGTCAATGCAACAACATCAATGCAAACCTCGTAGCTCTCCTCATCTCCAGCAACCATTCCTACAGTCTTGATGAAAGGGTGTCCAGGGTTGTCCACCCCGGTCTGGATGCACTGGTCTATGGTCCAGTTGCTGGAGGTTGTCTTGTCCCTCAGGTGTCCATAAATAGTTGGGGTCAGGGCTGAAGCCATGCAGTTGTTGTGCTTCCTCAGGTCAGGGAAATCAGCACTGTAGAACATTATCAACAACTAACTTAGTGTTTGGATGAACAAGTTTCATGACAAGTAGAGCTGTCAGTCTAGTCTGTAATCCTTCGCCATATAACGTTTAGTTTTAGTCAGTTTATTAGATACATTACAAATACATTGGTGGTTAATCATCTCATGTTGGCCCTTCTGATATGAGATGATTAACCACATCTGAAAGATGGGCTAACATGAGTTATAATTCAGGAGGGAGGCTTTGCCAAGAAATTATGCAGTGACAGATGCAAGTGTCTCTCTGGTGACAGAAACAGTCTTGTTGAAATTCAGCAGTAAGAAAAACACACAAATTTATCTCAGTTCATCTCCATTCACTTTGAATCAGGGAGTTTCTTGTATGTATATCAGGCACTGTGTCTCAGTAAACTCAGACATGACCATGCAATATCATGACAATATTGCACAGGGTGTCATTGAAACACCTCACAAATACACACAGACGTACTCACACACATGTACCTGGGTGGATAGAGCCTCCTCCTTTCAGCTGCAGCAGTGCTGTCACTGAGGAGGTATCCAGATGCCAGTGTGCCAGCGCCAAAGCTGGCAAACATCACTGCCGTGTTACGGCCTGACATCATACGGGTGAAAGAGTTCGCCATTGTCACGTGGTCTGGGTTATTACCTGGTGAAAGGTCAGAGGGCAAATGTGATTTTCCATCCCCCAAAGTGCAAATATTCACATTGATTCTGGTAATAGCTGGTTCCAGTCTCATTATAATATGAGCGTGTGTTTATTCCTCCTTTGTAGCATACTACTTAGATACTGTTTAAAACCTGCTGTCTTGCCTGAATGTCACAGATGGCATTCAGATAATTGGGAATCAGATTATTAGTCAGACTGGACACAGGCACAGAGGAGAGCAGAAAGACAACAATCTATACGTATCAAAGCAGAGTGTTTGTTATACAACATTATAACAGGATTGTGTATTTCTCTTCAGAAATCTCACAGTGGCAAGATTACAGTCTTATGTAAGTGTATCAGTATGAAGACAGAGGGATTCTAGTAATCCAAGCCTTTAAAATATGCCTTTTGCATTGAAAAAGACTATTGACAATGCTGCAACACTTGAAATATATTTTACTTTTTGTTGCTCTCAGGCCGCAGGAATTTACATCACGGCTGTATTTTCCATGTTGTTCAACAATTATCTTAAAGTCAGATGTATCAACAAGCCTCTTCACGAGAACATACTAAGACAAAACTACTAATTGCATTAAGCTATCAAATGCTTAAGAAGAGATACTCCTGCAGTCTACCCGGTCAGATTATTCTGGAAGCAGACAGAAGCCGTCTCATTGGTCACTCTGGGTGAGCCAGCAGATCAGGTGATCAAATGATTTGTGATTGGATACTGAGAGGGATACCGTCACATTAATATGTCATCACCCCTTCTAACACATGTCAGTCTGATCAAGTCAAATATCAGAACTGACAGTGACATCACATTAAGGATTCCCTGTTATTTTACGTTTAAAGTGGAAAAATGCATCATAAACTAGAATATAAATCAATATTCAAATCAATAAATCAATAATAGAGCAATCCTATGTGATGTGGCTGTTTTTTTGCACAGTACCCACAATACAAATACAAATTCTGCATCACGAAGTCACCTTTCACACACAACACACACACACACACACACACACAAACACACACACACACACAGTCATGGTATTGATAGTAGCAGTCAGTGAGATTAAGCTGTTGTGCCACTTTAGAGGTGGCATCAGTCCTAAACAACCCATGATCCTTTCTGACATCCTGGGACGGTCATCTGAGATTACACAAGACAAACAGGAAGAAAATAGAGACAGAGAGTGGGCAGGCGGTGAGGAGGCGTCGAATAAAGAGAGAAAAAAACAATGAGTTTGAGAACAGCTGTGGAAAAAATACACCCAAGATAAATAGATAGGAAGAGTCTCAAAGGCAAAACGGGATGTCAGAGATTCTCACTGAAAAAAATCAGAAAGACTCACAAAGGAGAAGGAGCAAGAGGAGGGATGAGGGTGACTGAAGTGTGAAGGGTGAGGGGCAGCGTAGGATGTGTTCAGGGTCACATTAAGGCCACAAGAAGAGGACACTTAAAAGAGCAAAAACAGAAAATTAAATGAAGAGGGAACGTAATGAGGAGAAGTACCTGCACCTTTGACCTTTCCTGAAATGAGGAAATGAGGTATTTTGAATAAGACAACCAGTCTTAGGTGTAAGAGACAAGGCTGGAGCTTTGACAGAGGGACAAATGAAGGGAACCAGTTGTTGACAGGTGGCTGTGCCCTGTTAATATCAGGCAGATTAAGAGGCCCTAATGCAGAAGGCTGCTGTGTAGGCTACACAGTGTGCTGTAAATGTTCACCCATGGAGCCGGCAGAAAACAAAAGGCTGAGACAGCTTCTGGTCTCTTGGCGTGTGTGTAGATACTGGAAAACAAAGCTTCAGTTCTACCATACATGATTAAAAACATTGAAATTGAATTCAATCCTAATTAGCTCTTTATGCAAACTCTGTGACAATATAAATGCCTTCTTTCAGAATATCCCACTTTTTTCAGAGTAAAGTTGATGCTTCAAGTTGATCAAAAACGCCAGTGAATAATGGTTCAAGGTCAGCCTAAACTACTGCTGCAACAGCTACTTTACTCCTCCAGGGGAAGCATGCCAGGATAAGGAGGTGGGCAAACACAGACAGAGAAGACCTGCAAGAGCAGAGAGGTGAGGAGGGAGAATCACCTCACCTCTTACTCACCTGAGGTTCGTCTGAAGAGTGGAGGCAGCGAAGGGCCTGTGTGTTTCCCGCAGTGCAGTCCAGAGAGGCTCGATCTGCAGATTGAGAGCAGACTGAAGAACAGAGATGGGATCAGAGAGAGAGAGAGAGAGAGAGAGAGAGAGAGAGAGAGAGAGAGAGAGAGAGAGAGAGAGAGAGAGAGAGATGGGGACACTGGCTCAGGATTAGCCTCTCACTGGGTAACAGACTGAAAATCCTCTTGCTACTGTCAGTCAGCATGTCTGCCTGCCTCTTCACACATGCACTCCTGCACATGCATGCTCACACACACACACATACAAACTCACAATGCTCTTTTATCATTTCATATGAAGGTCTTTATACTATGACACTCATGAAATACCTTGAATCCTTTGTTCCTGTACACATGGTCATTACATAACTGGGGTGATGAGTCAGTCTTAGGAGTACCACTTACAGTTATTCTTGTGACAAGTCAACAGAATAAACACTGTGGCCCACACTGATCCAGACAGTGGTGGAAGAAGTGCTGTACTCAAATTATTTACTTGAGTGAAAGCAGCAATGTCACTTTCTAAAAATACTCCTTTTTTCAATCTTCTACAGATTTCTAAAACATGTACAAACCATTTCTGTTTTCGGTGTCACAATTGTAAAGCAATGGACTTTAATATGCCCTCTTTATCTGTGATTGGTGTTGACTTGTTCCTTTAACACAGCACTACTTCTCCCAAATCTCCAGTAACACAAACTAAGTAACTTTTGTTCATAAGACGTCCAGTAGGGAGTGTGTATTTTTCTACATATTGGGTTTTAGAAAAACATATTTCATGTTGAAAAATGATCGATTTAGCACATCATTATTATTTTTACATGCACATCTAGGAAGAATAAGAAAGTAAAGCCAATGTCAACCAAACAACAGGGATAATCTACTGCACATGTTATGCAGCACCTTTTTTTAACTTTTGTTATATAAAGGCCATCATGTGCAAAAAAGGTTTTTTTCAGTATTGTGCCTCAAAAACAAGGCGCCTAAAAATGACTGTTCATCAGTTGTAAGACATCATGTAACTCACATGATGTATTATATTTATAGGCCTAATTAGACTGGTCAAAATGTGGGTCAGGGTCACCTTATCTGTCTGTGTAAAGTCCACTTTCAGTACTGACATGGAAGGTGTGGAGAAAAGTTTCTCAAGGAGGCACAATACCTCACAAACAAAAGGAGTTTAGCATAATTAACTTTACATACAATACTCATCAGGTCCAGTATTATTCATTTTGACTGAGCTCATGAGCTGCTGTCTTTGACCCGATGAGGCCAAGATGTCACAGCCACAGTGTTGTGGTAAACTTCAACTAACTGCCATCCATCTGTCCCTCACAAACAGGAGTCGTGTTGGCTGATCTGATGTAAAACTCCTACTGAGAGACAAATGCTTGCAACCTACAACTGCCACCCTCCAGCCAATTTATGTGCACTAAAAACTGACAGCCGATCCCACACTAACAACTTGGCACATCCCCTCGACAACATTTGGAACGATGACTTTATCGCGTTGCAAACACTTACTCAAGTTCCTTCACACTGTGCCATTTTTCTCTCTCACTCCCTCTGTCTCAGTCTGGCCTGTCTCACTCTGTCTCTCACTCTTTCCCTCACTCTAATATTATTTCCTGAGACAAACACAAATAGAAATGTTAGTTGCTGTAGACACTGAAACCAGTGTGTCCTCTTATATACATTATATGAAAAACAATAACGGGTGGATAATATAGAGAATGCATCCTGCTTTATTTCATTCTCAAATGTAAAACATTTTACTTGCACATTTACTGTTTCCTTCCTCTTGGCTTTTCCTCACTGGTTCAAAGAGACAATGTGATTCATGACCACAGGGTGGCAGGATGGCCACAGTGCTGGGTCACACTGCAGGACAGCAAGTCCTGGCATGGCACATAGTTCCACCACCCTGCTGCTCCTGTTGAAGGACACAGTAACAAATGTCTTTATAGGCCAAAGTGTAAATGGTGGTGAATTGGACATGCAAGAGCTGTGGTTGTCCTTTCAAAGCACTAGCCAAAAGTTGGACTGCTCTTCAACAACAGCAGCCTAAGGAATAGCCTTAATATACACTGAAATGGGAGCTCTTATTGCAGTTGCTTTGCAGTTTTTCACTGTTGTGAACATAATTGTCTCTTTTACCATCACAACAGGAATAGGCTTTAAACCTGTAACTAAACAAGTTCTATGGAAAATTACATTGCAAATAGCTCGCCAGTCTCTTTGAAGCATCTCCAAGTGTTGTCTGAATAACAGTACTGGATGAAGATTTAGTATTGTTTCAAATGTGACTGTGAGAGCACAGAGGGATGCCACTGTATCTGGTCATCTTGTGCAACATCTGGTTCAATCTGCGGGTTAATAGGTGGACAAAGACAAAGGGGAGAAAATTAAATCTTAAATTTGGTGATTTCTACTTTCAGTCTAGCCTTCGACCTCAGCACCAGATAAAACCTCTGAATAATGAAACTGTGCTCTGATACAGGACTACTTCTTCCCTTGTAAACATATGCACACTGTTTTGTTGCTGTTTTGTACCAGATGCTTTCGGTTTCTTCTTAGTTAAGAATCAAAACATACAAAGGTAATCCTTTGTCCCCAAAGCTTTGCAGTTTGGTCTCATACTGCAGCCAAAATTTGTTGACGCACCAGAGATTTTTGGAGCTCTACAGTATGTTGAAAAGTGACATTGGAGTTAACATTAAGTGCAGCTGAGGAATGCCTGAGGAGGCACAAGCAGAGGCAAACTTAATTTCATTGAAATTATTGCAATGTCCAAAGAAATGCACAAACACATAAGGCATGTTGAATTTATTTCCCCTGCACCTACGAGTGAAAAATGCAAACAAATACACAAACATAATATTACAATACAAACACAGCATCCTGTATTCTCAAACTTGTGTGTGAAACAGACACTCTGAATTACAGACGCAGTGCAAAGGACGAGTTTTTCCAAAAGCAAAGCCTGAAAACATTTCCTCTTATCAATCTGGAACAAGGTTATTGTTTTATGAGGAAAGTTTTTCACTGAGGCCTGCATAACTTCAAACACTGCTACTGCATAACAACAGGCTGTTTTGCAGATGACATAGCCTAAAGATTATGCTTGGCTGTGTGAGCTACACTAAGAGACAAACGTGCCAGATTTGATGGAAAATATATTGTTTCTATGCCTTTTAGCAGAGCCTCCCGCCAGCTACAGAGACAATATTAATATAGAGAAGCAGAGGGAGAACAAACAGAGAGCATCCGGTCAGACATGCACAACATGCAGCTGTTGTGTGCATGCAGGACAGCTATGTTCATCATATCAGCAATACAGAAAACAAATTCTGATTATTCAAATGCTACATTTTTTAACCTTAAGAAGACTTTTTTTTTCTTTTTCTTTTTTTCTTTTTTTTTTAGAATAAAGTTAAACAGATTTCTTGCAATACAAGAGCCTGGGATGCAAAACTAGAATTCAACATAAATGCAAACGAGACAAAAAAAGAAAAGAAAAAAAAAAAACATAAAACAAACTCTATATTCACAGCATGACAATTCTTCATCAATCATATGATATGTGTGGAGTCACTATATACAAAAATAGGATACAGTATCTGATGAAATAAATAGCATGGTAAATAACGATCATACTGTCACTCAAGCAAAGCTACATATCAGAGAGTGCAAAAACTGTCCCAGCCTACATCCAAGAGTTACACACTGGGACCTGACTACACACTTCATTATGTGACACTTTGTAAAAGCTGAAAAATCAAAACTGCACACAAACGCCGCAAAAGCTTTGGGTCAGTAGAGGGTATATAGCAATGTTTAAACACTAGAGGGAGATATTTGCCGACAGTTCGACGCTGCAATGGACGTTACTGTGTTTACACTAACATGCTACTGTTTAGTCTACATGACCTATTTTCTGACAAAAGAATGAGTCCGATTTTTACAGGAAATCTTAAGATTTAGCAGGATTTCTATAGAAATTTCATGTATGTAAATTGGCAGTTGCGGGGAATTTGACCTACACAAGTGGAAGGCACTGATGAAATGTTTAATTTTGTATCATTCATGTGGACATTTTTTATAAAAGGAGAGTTCTTAATTTTTTTGGGAAGTCTTTAGGCGAAGACGGACTAAAGACAAATGCAGAATTGAATGTTTTATTAATGGAAAAGTAAGCCACTTTGTCAAAATATATCAAATTTTCCATTTGACATGATCTTTATGTGTTTAATTTTAGGTTCTTTCTACATATTTGAAGGCTTAAAGGCGTGTTGCCCTTCCCAGCCCACTCAGGATGCATAGTGGCTTAGAGAGTCACCCTTCAAAGGAGTGAAGCATGCTAAGCTGAGGGTCAGGGGGCAGGTTGAAGGCCATTTAGACAGTTACATCCCAAGCTGAAATCATGCAAGTTTTATGCAGTGACCATCGTGACAGAAAGCATTTTTGGGGCTCTTGCTCCAGGACATGGCACAGAAATGCACAGGCAACAGAACACAGACAACAGCACGGAGACACGAGCGTAGACATCTCTCTGTCACACTATCTGTGTGTGCTACATCTCTGTTATGTCCACTGTATTTCATCCATTTCATCCTCTCCATGCTCCAAGCCTTCCCTGCGCTCTCAGGCTGGTCTGAGGAAGTGTGATGTCAAGTGCACCACACTCTGGACTGAGGAATGATGAGCACACACAGAGACATGTCATTTCCTCAAAACCCTCAATGCAGTGCAACCAAAACCTTTTCCTCTTGTCCTCCTGAAGACAACCAATCCTTAGAAACTGTGTCTCATGCTCCCTTAGGCTCTTGTAAAAGCTTCTTCCTCCCTTCACTTCAGTCTTTATCGCTCTTATTTCCATATCCACGTCGCTCTCAAAACTTCGCGGTTTCCTCTTGATTGATGAGATTATGTGGGCGTGTTGCCCTTCAGGGGGGTTCAGGTTCGGCAGGCTCCCACTGGCCACAGGCAGCTGTAACTCAGGCAGGAAGCCTGGGCTCGATCTTCAGCGAGAGATCATAGAGTGTGTCTTCGTCCATGATCAGAGTCTTATCCAGAAGGTACTGGGTCACCTGGACAGAAAACATAAAAGAGGGCATGTTTCAGAACACCAAGTATATAGTAGTATATTTCCAGCTACAGGGTTTGTTTTGTTGCTCTCAATTAATTAAGATGTTTGATGTTTTTAGCAACTAGATGACTACATGGTCTTGAAAGGCTCAACTGGGAATAAAATGACTTGTAAGTGAGCCAAATTGATTTGAGATCACATAGTCATCTTTCTCTAAATCGCCCTCTGCGGTTCTCTAATTGGTGCAGCTAATAGCTGAGAGGGTTAAAGTGATGCTCAGTGGATGTCTTGCAGCAGAAACAGAGGATTGTTGATTTAAGATGGCTTCCACAAGGCCATGATTTTAGCTCTCAGAAACATACTGCAGAGACATGTTTTCAACACTCTGACATATATCAAAGGGATTTTCAATAATCCAACAGCAGCTGAGACCAGCACTTCCATAAAGGATCCTGATGTCAAGATATTTTTATAAACTCACTTCAACATACAAGCTAATCATTGACATTTTCAATCATTCAATCTTTAATTTTAATGTTTTTGCCCCTCTGTTTATGTTTTGTAAGGCACTTTAATTTTATCCTATTTCAAATTCAACATGTTGGAGAGATAAGTACCTTGGCTTGATGCTCTATTCTGTATGGAGTCTGCTGGAACTGTCGGATCTCTCTGATGATGTGTGATATCTAAAGAAAATGTGGAGTTTAAGTTAATTAAAACACAGTGTAGATGTACAGATGATTTGCATCCCATTTGTGCATTTGTTTTATGAACGTCTGTGCTTACCATCCTCATTTTGGAGAAGTTAACAAGACCTTCCTCAGTAAAATTGGGCGTTCCCTCTTCAATAAAGGCCAGGTCTGTTAGATACATTCCCAGGTATGGCACACATGGAGGGTTGCAGCTGACGGAAGAAAGTGTGAAGGAATAATGAACATAAAAATGTCAATAAAAGCTCATTTTTGTTTTCATTTTTGCTATATGTATATTGAAAACATCTGCAAACAGTCTCACTTTTTCAGGGTCTCCCTCAGATTTTTAAACCTTCCCTCAGAGGACACGGTCTTCTGCAGTTTGTCCATCAGGGCTTTAGTCTGGACAAGAGCACAAATACACTTTTAAAATTACTTTAAAAGATAATTATGAATGACATGGGACCAACAAAACAGTTGCATTAACCCAAGATCCACCCAAGATCGTAATAAAATGAAAAAATCGAATTTGCTTCGGTCGTGAATCGACAGCAATAGCTTGGTGGACAGACAGACTGTCTGGTGATTGGATGACTGTGGCTTTTAATCGAATTAGTGCTCATCAGAATTAAGCTAAGAGCAGATACTGAACATTACGGGTAAATGCCTCTCTGCATTATCTTCCTCTGAGCTCTCTAACGACATCAATTCTACCAGGAGGAAACACATTTGTAGACATTAAGAGAAGATAACTTTCCTCTAATCTCTGTGGTTAAGGAAAACCCTACATACACTTGTTTTTAAGTACCATACTCAGGTTTTATATAGACAGAGGATTGATTATCATTAACAATGATTAATTATTCCACCTGTTTGCTGACTTTAGCCCACGTCTTCTTCAGACGGTAGATGGCACTGCGATTGAGCGCAGATGTGATCTCCAGGACTCCATTGTAGTTGTTGAGACAGCGGCAGATGTCGGCCACAGCAACCCACTTCTCTATGGAGCTGGCCCTTGAGCCCACATCGGTATGGGTCATAATCTGTGATGCCACCAGGTTACTCATCTTCAGTAGGACAAGAGAATATAAACAGACATGTACTGGATGTTCACAGAAGGATCAGGAAAAAGAAGGTGCTTAAAGACACTGAAAGGGCTGACTTACATCATTGAAGTGTTGACTGGTTTTCATGATGTACGGCGTCCTTTCTGTCTTGTCAACCTTCATCCAGCCCTGGCCCAGGAACTCTCTTGGAGAGGGAGGAAAAATACAGCGAACGCAGTAAACTCACAGGATAGTTACATCAGCTACAGCCTCTGACTTACAGATATTATCACCTCCCAGCAGGCACTGAAAAGGATTTCTTGAACTAATCAAACACCATGAGTAAAGAAAGAGGTGTCTGAAGGCTGTTGAGAAATGAAGATCGAAATAGGTGTGTGTAACATGATTGTTGGATAAAAACTTAAATGTTTCCATTCAGTCAAAGATATAAAGGTTTAAGAGACTACAAAACAGGTTTGCTTCTACAGTAATTTGAATTATTTCAAAGTCAGCTGTTTCTGTATTTTCATTTTTAATTTCACAAACAGAAGATTTTTAAGAGAAGACAACAGAGTAAAAACACATTAGACACACAATGAGGCCACTGAACCTGTTTTACTCTGCTGTATGATAATGATGTAATGGCAGGGAAATACCCAGGTATTATACTTAATTATACTTTTTGAAGAATGCATTTTGTGCTATTTTTGTCGCTTCCAGGTTTACTTAAGTGTACTGAAGTAGTGCTTGAGTATACTTTAAGTGTAAATAGTATGCTAAATTTGCACAACTTTTCACAAACTAGACCAGTGAAACTCATGATTCATGAGCAGTCAAAACACAGTTGCAATACAATTACGTTATATCACAAGTATGTTGAAAATATACCTAAATATACTTAAAATGAAGTGAAATTAAAGCACACCTTAATTAAGCGTGCTAATGGTGAGTTACATATTACACAGTAAAATTCTACTCTTTTCAAATACAAACTTGGAGTTATAAAGTTAAAATGCCCTCAGTGCTCCTCGTCATCCTCCTGAAAGCTTGCTTTCCTTTGGTGCTGCTGAGAGATACTGTGGTGATTAACTGGCCTCATAATAAGCAGTATCCATTAAGGTGATTTAGCTTTGTTTGGCCTGATGCAGATCACAGTGTGAGAGTGTTATGAAAGGACTGACTCATAAGGAATGCTCCTGAAGACAATGTGATCCAGCAGAGTGATCTGCTCAGCCAGCTCCATCGCTGAGAGGGACTCAAAACACTCTGCTTTCGGACAGTCCGCCTAAACACACACACGGACACACACACACATACAGGCACGAACAAGAGTCATGAACAAATAAATGCTCATGCCACAACACAAACACGAATAACAAGCAGATATAAATATCTAATAAAGAGACCGGCTATGATGAATATGTTTTATGACAGCTGGCAGTCCCCCGGAGAGCGTCACAGTCAGGAGAGGGTGTATTTATCTCGTCTGAATGGAGGATAGAACAGCGTGCTCTGACCGAGGCTTTTCACCTCTTACAATGGCAACGTGTGTTTTTGTGATTCCTAGTCATTATTAAGCCAAGACAATTAGCCAGGGGCACTCATGGTTGTTTTCATCTCAGGAAACTGGTAAAGGAGGGTAAATTAATAAGTATTTGGGGTAGGCGTGTATTAATGTGTAAGTACTTCAGGGGCGCGGGCTTCGTAAAACCAGGTCATCCCATAGAGAACCACATAAATATTCAAATTCAAATGAAGCTGTATTACACAGCCAGTCTGCGATAACGAGAGGTGTACGTTATGCAGCAAAAGGCAGAGTTTCTCCTCCCCGCAGCTTAATTTATCCACCAGAATAATAACAAGTTAATCATAAAATCATAAGATGTTTGCAATGAAAAAACGTATGAGAGGATGTTATGTGCTGCAGTTATCTCACCATCTGCAAGATGTCCTCTATCCTCAGCTGGGCATCGTCCTGCTCGTCCTGAGAAAGAGCACTAAAGTAGAACAGAGTAAAGCAGAACAAGCAGGAGATTTTAACACTATGTGAAGATGTTTTGACTGTTCAACTTTCAAGTGTTGCATTCTGATTTCATGCAGTGCATGTGCTTCATGTTTTTGTGTGTTTTTGTTTGTACATTTGTACGTGTAGTGTACCTTAGTATGTTGGCAGTAGCTTTTCTCTCCTGAGGCAGAAGGTCTGGATCTCTGAGTACCTCCTCCAGGAGACAAATCACCGACATCTTCAGCTCCCCATTCATCTCAAAGTCCTAAACACAGACACAAATCAACTTCTATGATTAAACAGGCTCTCACAGACATACACGAAGGGTTCCCCTGTACACACCGCTTACATGCTGAACCTCAAGTAGAACCGCAGCTTTAACCTAATCCTGATTCTAAACTCTAACACTAGACCTTAACCAAAGAAGTGAAGACTAAGTCAAGTTTGGAGTGAACAAAATCAGTTTAGACAGTGACATATGATATTTCTTGTCATAGTTGATTAAGTAAAATGAGATTATACATAGATTATGTATAGTCCTGAATCCCCTCATGCCTCCCAAACTTTACGCCTTCTTTTTCTTCACTTTTTCCCTTTCACTCCTGCCCCAATTGAACTCTTGTTCAAAGGTCAGTCTTAACAAGCTCTTTGTTCTCTGGCCTCCCAAAGAAAAAAGAGAGTGGGTGTACATGCATGTGTTTGTGCTCGCCTCTGTGTTAGTAAGTCTACTAAAACTGGCCTGTCATCACAGCATTTTGTGTTATTGAAGAAAAATACATAAAACAGATCGATGCAGTTAGACCTCTAAGCAGGGAGTCAGGCAATTACCGTGATATTCAATTCATTAGAGGCAACACTGGCTGTTTAGCAGAAGAGTAGGTAGGTGGACTGAAGCGGGCTGAGCAGCTCGTCCAATTGACACAGCAACGACACTCGGTGTGTGTTTGCGTGCATATGGCTGTTTACATGCCCAAGTGAGAGCAGTGGAGCAGAGAGCGAATGCATCTGACACCTGCTTTAATGAGACCACAGACTTGATTGCCCCAGCAGAAACAGGGGACCCCACACACACACTTAGACAAACACACACAAGCAGAAGGTGGTGGGTGCAGACAAACCTGTGAGTGTTTGGACACCCAGTGCCGCAACACGTTGAGAACTCTGTTAGTTGCAGCTCGGCGGATGATGAAATCTTTATCACAAGTTCTTTCAGAGTTTGTAAACACTGGATAAAAAAGAAAAGAGAGGGAGAGAATCTGTTAAATTAAGATAAGATAAGATAAGATAGATAAGACTTTATTCTAAGACTTGATTCAGTGTGTGTGTGTGTGTGTGTCCGTGTGCGTACGTGTGAGTACCTGGTGGTGAACCATGTCCTGCTGCTGCTGTGGCAATAGCAAAGGCTGAAGCAGGCGAGACGGAGCAGCGTGAGTTCTCCCCTGACTGGACTGCAGACACACAAAAACACATTTATCACCAGAGACAGAAATACTGTTAGAATTGTCATCAGTGAGGGGAGTAGCCACAAGTGAATTGAAATGAGCCTTCATTTCATCTGAACATAATGAATAATGATTACAATGTTCACAAAAGCAAATAACCTTTTGTAGTATAACTTATTTTTTACCTAAAGTCAAATATCTTCTATATTAACTAATATTTTTTTCATTGCAAATACATTGTGTCAACTGAATCATTAACTAAACAGTAATTAGTAATTTGCTTTGAAATATTCCCATGAGTATTTACATATAAAATGAGCCAATGTTTGCCTTATTATTCATGTACCTTGCCTATATATAAAAAAAGTAGAATCTTGAAAACTTAATCTTTAAATTACAGGCTTTGTGTTAGTAAGCTCTGTGCCAAATTTGATAGGCATGACTAAACCAATTTCAAAACGGTAATTTACATGAGAATTTGTTTGAAGACACATATGATTAGATTTTCATCTACATAATCTCTACTTTGTAAAAATACAAATCTGAAAATGTAGCTATTCACCATTATCATCACCATCATCATCATCATCATCACTGTCGCCCTTGTTGCAGGCCCTTTGTAGAAATTAAATATACTCCTCATTGTTGGAATCCTCAAACCTCTGTTCATCACCTTTAAAATCGCCATTGAAATCATCATCATCATCCAAACCAGACACAGCCTGCCAAATGCTTGTTGGATCTGCAGCTGTCCTGGGCTCACCTCAAGGAAAACAATCCCAAGACATTTGCAGTCATACATACACACTCACACGCTACCATTTATGCCAAGGTCTGACTCTATAGCTTTGTATTGTGCTGCTGAAGTAAAGATGTCATCCTCCAGGGTCAGGGATCTTTGCCTGGCTCTGCAGAGCAGACTCTAAGTGGGCACAGAACTGCCCACTGCAAGGGCCTCTGGCAATGGCATTGTGGCCTATGAGTCATAAACCACACAAACACACACACACACACATTGTTACCTCCAGGCTGTCTGTAGCGGAGGTGGCGAGGTGTGGAAGGGGAGCGACATGGAGACATGTCTCCTGCCTCACTGCTCTGAGGAGACTCTGGGATGATTTTCTCGAGTGACACTGACTCCAGCACAGCTGGGGAGGAGAAGGATAAGAATAATGATGATGATGATGATGATGATGGCGATGATGGCCATTATTGTTGCTGCACTACTGGAGAGGAGAACTTATTGTACTTAGATTCACAGTCATGACAAATTAAAGTCTTATCCACTGGTCTCTCAGCGTAACCAGTGGATAAGACTTTAATTTGTTCCTTGCACATTTTGTGTATGTGTGAGCAAGTAAAGTAAATGTTAGTAGTAAATGTTCTTTGACATGTACTGTGTGTAGCTGCATTCATATTGGCAAACATGCATGTTAAATATTTGATTCACTCTGCAAGATGCAAACATGCATTTAACTTTTGGATGTGCACTCCAGCACAGACACAAGCAGTGACCAGGGAGGGAACAATAGTTCAAGTCTGTGTTGGAAAATTAGCAGGTATCACACAAAACCTGATTCTTCTGTAAGCAACACAAACGACAACGTGACAAATTAAAAGAAAAAACAAAAAGAAGTGGCTTCAGAACAGCTTCAGCAGTCCTTGCCAACCCTAACCCTGAGCGTTCCAGAGTGATGATCATTGACTGTGCTGAGATCTGCTGGCTGTGAATGCCATGGCACACTCTGGGTTTCATATCACTTTCACACTTCCCTGTATTTTCCTGTATGGAAGCATCTGTATTCATCACATTTCTGCAGTTTATTCAGGTTTTTCCTTTAGTTTGTCACCTGTTTGAATTTGTTTGTATTTGCCCTTGGTACTGCTTTTATATCCTGGTGTTTTGCTTTGAGAATGAGTATGTTGTTTGAGTTGGACATAACTTTAAAAACACAGCGGTTTCACCTCATGACTTAAACATAATGCTCAGAATGTCACACTGGCAATTTATCAGTGACAGTGAAAAAAACGGTTAGCAGCTGTCACACATGCACACACTCGTGCACACACTCTTACACATGCTAATGAGGGTCTAACTGTAGCTTGTCTTAGCTGTGCTGCTTCAGATGTCCTAACGCTATCACTCTCCAGTCTGAGAGGGCTGTTTAACACCACTATTAGAAGATCTAAGTGTGTGTGGAGGGAAGTCTGATAGCACACAAATGCAAGGAGATAATGATGTCCCACCAGACGCGTGTTCTGCTCTGACAAGCAACACTTCACACTGTGTCATTTCATGAGTGACCTCCAGCTCTTTATAAGCATTTCAGTTTGCCAGTAAGGCGTTGATGTGTTGATGATCAGTCATAGAGAATATATACTTTGCACACTTACAGAACAAACTGCACACGTTGTCAAGGTGCACATGGCAATAAGTTAAGCACAATGCAGAATCAAATTATAAGAATTTCAATCATCTGCTAATGCTTTACAACCCTCCAAATGGCTGTAACAGCCATTAAAAATAATTAAAATTATACAATTTTTGTTTAATTTCACTCTGATGACATGCCCACAAAATTTAGAGTTAAGTCTTCATCTCTGTTGCTCTCAAAATTACCGTATCATTAAAAAGAACAATAATCATTGTTTGACAGAATTTCTAAATGCAGATCATCACTAAAACCTATAAAATGTGTCCATGGATCTTATGGAAAACTACAATTTGTGACCTGGTTTAAGTGACCTGTGACCACCATTTGACCATTTGATGTAGAAATGTACTGCAGGGAGTGTCAGTACACAGTGACATCATATGATTAAAGGTGCAAAACAGCTCACTTCTGACCATATGAAACCACATGTTGAGTATGGTCAGAGATGAAACAGATTTGAAACCACTTTCAAAACTCTGATGATGGTATTCAAGATCAATATTCCTTTATTTGTCCCGCAAAGGGAAATTCCAGAAAATTCCTGGTTTAAATCGGGGTTTTGCTGCTTGAAGACCATAACCTTAAGTAAAGGTTTTTGTACTGACAGTTTTTTGACAAGTGAAAAATGGCTTTGTCCAAAATCATGTCAATATTTCTCAAAGTAAGGTATACTGATGCTTTGTAACGCCTCTCAGCGTCTCATACGGGCATGCAGGTTACCCTTTAGCATCTGTATGAGACATATCTGTCTCTAAGCTAACTCCAATGTAAGCCCATCTGTGGCAATGACAGACAACCAGAACAAATCCACTGGCAGTCAAACACATTCTCATGTTGTTGTGTGTTTGCTGGATGGGTCTACAGTGGAGTTAGTTGAAAGCCTGGTGCGTGTCATACCGATGCAACAGGATACCTTGTGTATGAGATGACAAAATGGCTGAGGCTCTGGGAATGAGACCAGGCTCAAAGCTCAGGCATTACACTGGAAATAATATCGGTATATTTCAGACAGAACACAGCTCTGATGTTCTGTCCAGTATAAATGGTTTTGCGCTGTATTGGCGTGGAAACTATGACACACCTCTGCGGATGCTACGTCTCAGTTTGCCACAAAATGGGTCGATCTTGGGCACCTCCTCCCCCTCGGCAGTCGAGCAGGGACTCTGGTCTGGGGATGAGGGAATGGGAGGAACTTGGTCCTGCGGTGGCTTGGAGTTGTTGGGTGGTGGAGAGGTGGATGAGGGTGGAGGAGAGGAGGTGGTAGGAGTCGGGGTCTGAGGCGTCGGGGTTTGAGGGGTGTGGGCAGATGTGGGGCTACTGGCTGCAGACTGGGAAGTGTTATGGTTGACGCCAGAGTTTGACAGAGGACTGGTTAGGTCTAGGCCTCCGACCCTGGCAGTGATGGGGGAGTGGAGGGAAAGCTTTCTTGTTCGGACAGGGGAGGAGGTGCGGGACGGGATGGACAGAGGAGGTGGAGAGGAGAATTTGCGGCAGAGACGGGGAGATTTGTCGTTTATGTGCTCACCACCTCTGTTATTCTGATTGGTGGCAAAGAACAGCTCCAAGGACCTGAAAGGGGAACAAAGCAATATGTCAGCAAAGTAAGAGGATATTAGAAAATGCAATAAGAAACAAGAGCTTGTTGGTTTGTTGTTTGTCTGTATGCCTTAAAGTGAGAAAGGTTCAATAGAAAATGTATTTTGTCAGACAGCTTTCCAGTATTACAGACAAATGTCTGGTTTAGGGTCAAATAAAATGACATACTGTGTGTTCAGAATTCACAACGAACAGAAGAATCACAGAGGAATTTCACAGCGTACTGGGGACAACAAGGCATCCAGTGTTACATTTAGAGCATTTAGCTTACGTAGTTATCCAGAGTGACTTATAATGAGTGGGCACACAGTGCAGTCAGAGTAAAAGAATTAGAACAGTGACACGATTTCTGTTGGGTTGCTGCTGCACTTCAGCGCACTGGGCTGGAAATAAAACAATGTCTTTGAGGTTACTGTGCTGACTTTCAGCTTTAATTTTAGGGTGTTTACATCCACATCTGATGAACAGTGTTGGTATTTTAGAGTTTTGTGTACATGGTTCCTCAGGTTTAATGAACAGAAAGTAGTTGGATGAGCTAACACACACTTGAAGCTGCTCTACTCATTATCTTTATCAATCACAGTATGAAAGAACTGCATGTAACGTGAAAGGAGTTGGTTATAGTGACATCATCTATCAGCCAATCTTTTGTTTCTGTGGGGTTTTCTATTTTGGTTCACTCTCATTGCTCTCAGCACTGTTGGTTTCAGGCAGCTGTTTTCAATGAAAAGCTCTGATTAACGTGAACATCTGGCCAGCTTCAAGTGGCTGACAGGCAAAGTGAGTGACTAGTTCATGAAAATGGAAAATTCAACAGCTAAAGAGCTACAGATTTCCTTCAGTTGGTGGTGACCAAAACAGAGCCTCATAGAGAGTGAATATTGCATTTACATTCATCAAGTGAACAGAACAAGCGTCCAAATGAATGCTAATGTTGCTTCTGGGCTAACATATATGGCAAATAAACTTTGTAAGGTGCATTTAGCTTCCAGTTTGGAAACATATGCTCAGTTTGACCAAAGTCAGGTGACTGTCTTGACCAGTGGAGAAAATGTTGCTTTTCAGCTCTACAAATTCCTTTCTTATCCAATATTTAGGTCTTTTTTTTTTTTTTTTTTTGCAGCAGCAGCAGCAGCACTGTCCTAAAATTGTGGGTCTATAAAAAGCGTTCAAATTAACCTAAACTGTTCAGCAAGCAGGCATGTGAACACCCTCAAAAACCCCATAAGTTGGAATTTACTGAATATGATTTTAGTACCTGATTATGTGTCTAAAACAGGAACATTACAGCTGACAAAAATATGTCCACTTCATATACTAGAGTAGAAAAAAACATCAGTCTTTCATTGCAGATTATATTTGCAACATTTGAACGCCTTATTTACTAGGCAATGGAAGTGCAAAAGCTTTAATCAACAGCATTTTGGTTGTCAATTTTGTGATGACATTATCACTGCTCGGAGAGTCATGTGTACAGAGCTACATCAAGGGAGGAGCAATCATGCATAGACAAACACAGCCATCATTTATTTGCACAAGCCTGTTATTCAGCAGGAAATAAGAGAACAAATTTCATCCCAGATTGAAAGAGGAGGGGGAGAAATGAAAGGAGGATATAGAGGAAGGAAAGATACATGAAAAGCAGAGAGGAGGAATGCTGAAGAACTTTGAATCAGGCAGAGGAAAAAGAGGAACCAAGCAGCGGAAGATGCTCAAGAGGAGAATATAAAACAGACTGAAGAGGAATGGCAAAAAGGGATCAATATGGAGAGAGTGAGAAAAACAGCTTTGAGGAAGTGATGCACCAATGAGAGAGCATGCTACAGACCAGCTGCAGAGACTCCAAAATATTTCCATTCTTCTATGTCTGTTTACGAATCATCAACCTAGTATGTTTCAAACTGGTGAAGTTACAAGCCCTGTGAGCTGACCATACAAGGAGATAGATAGCAGGTAGACTGAAAAGCATAAAAGGGAAAATCATGCATCAGTAAGGTATCAGACCAAGACCAGAGGAGAGGAGGCACAGGCAGGAAAAGTTGGAAAGAGTAAGAATGAAGGCAGAGAGCGAGAAAGAGTTGGTTACTTGGACTGATCCATGGCTATCTTCTTGATCTTCAGACTGTAGTCAGGACAGATGGATGAGATGGACAGACGGTCAAATGAGTGGTACTGCGCCCTGTAGTTGGAGGGGACATGAAGAGACAGGGGGGTGGATGACACAGAACAAAGATTAAATGGATGTGATGGTTGGACTGACACATGAAGATGCAAGCAGGAGATGTGATGGAGATAGAAGATGGTTGGAGGGAAGGTGTTGGATGGATGATAAATGAATCTCTTGGTAGAGGAAAGGTGTGAGTGAGAGAACAGCATTATATTTTCAGTCTCCCAGATGTTGACACATGGGAGAAAAATCCAGAGCGACAAGGAGGCAGAAAGAGTTTTTAATTTGCAAAAATTAAACAGGGGGCACTTCTTTGATAAATAGAAAAAAATGAAAATCAAGGCGTGTTAGAGCCAACCAAAAGGGAACTTTGGCCATGACGTATAAATACACAGGAGTCCTCAGCTCCTCAGCAATGCTAGCAGCTTCATGAGGCATGTTAGCATGGTAACACTTGCCAATTAGCACTGAACACTTAAGTTAAGTACAGCTAAGGCTCATGGGGATGTCATTAGTTTTGACGATGGCATTAGATTAAAAGTTAAGGGATCAACAAAGTCATTAAGACACATCGTCTGGGAACCATGACTGCCTGATCCATCTGTGAGATGTTGAGATATTTCACTTGATAATCAAACTTTGACCTCATGATGGCGTTAGGTAAAAAGTTAAGGGACAACTGACAGTGCCGTCCCTAGAGCCACATCATGGCTAAAAGCACAAAAACAGTAAAGAAACCACTGAAATACAATAAAGCATGTTCTCTTTGTAAACCACTTATTGTACTTGCTCTCTTGTGGATGAAGGAGAGAAAAAAAAAGTGGAAAGGTTTGACTCAAAGGGTACTTTGGCTGCTTAAGTGCCCACCTGGAGTGACTTTAAGGGCAAAAATGAAGCATATCCTGTTTAAGTAAAGATTTGAGAAAGTGAACTTTCCCCACACTACCCTTCCTGCACACCTCTGGTCTCTGGACGATTCCTCCCTGTTCTCTTCCAGTGAAGGCCGCCACAGGCCATGGCCAGTTAGGCTGAACATACAAACCTGCCCTTGGGCAGAGCACAAGACTTTTCCAATTGAAAAGGGAGAGTTAAGTAAAGCTGAGGAAGGAATATAAACATACAATTATGATGCAGCCAGAGTCCTAATAAGAGAGAGAGAGAGAGCATAAATAAAGAGAGAGAGAAACTCCTCATCTGACACATATTCCTATGGCTGTGCCAAAAACCTTGTGGAAGCATCTGTTGTGTTGGCCTCCACACACATGCTGGTATGTATTTCAGCCAGTATGTACTCAACCTTGTGGACAGAGGTGGGAGATGCATTGCATGCTGAATCCAAAAAACTGAGTAGGTTAATAAAGAGGCCAATAAAAATTCTCCTTTCATCCTTGTAAACAAATGCATGCATGTTCCTTTCACTGTCCATTCTGGTAAAGGTGATGTGTGGGAAGATTTCTGAGGTGCCTTTAGGTCTGTGGTGGTGATGTGTGAGCACAGTGTGCATGTCAGCTGCGCATACACCTTCTCTGTGTTTGTGAATGCACATAGTATTTGTGTGTTTGCACTGTATGACCTGATTGGTATGGAGGAGAAGGGTTTCTTGTAGATGTCAGCCAGTTTGTCCATGACCACAGTTGCTGTGGTGAAAATCCTGTACGTGTGCAGGAAGGTGTTCAGGAAGTCAATGGAGAGGAAGCGCAGGTCGGTCAGCCTCTCAAGCAGCCGCTCCACGCTGGCATAGCGGATCTGGGGGACCTTGCAGGAGTTGAGCGTCTTGCTGAAGCAAATGTCAACATCATCTTTATGGAGACGCACATCGGATCTGATGGATATACACGTACACACACACACACACACACATAACCGAGGATGGGTGGGGCTGCTAAGCAAGGAAAAGGTTACGAAAGTAGCTGAGCAAAAACAGCCAAGTGAAAGAAGGAAATCAATAAACAAAATCCATGTAATCCAAAGAAGGAAGCTAAAAATAAGAGTGGATACCAAAGAATACTCTTAAGCAGATTTCAGCAACAGCATAAATAAATATAAAAAAAAAGCATAATACATAACATACAGCCTAAGAGGTTACTGTACATCAACACAACTGTAACATTTTCACCCAGATAAGCTACATTATAAACTTATGTTTTGCAACAGTGGCATGAAGACATGAGTATTCCTCTTCACAAACACAAACATACTTACTTGATCATATGAGGCACAGTGACTTTAGAGTTCTCCTCAAATACACTGGTCATCAAACCATTACAGCGGATATTATCTATGCACTACAGAGGCAGAGAGAAAAGGAAGATACTGAGAGAGTAAAGTGAAGAAATGACAGTATGAGAGGGAAAAAGTGAGAGTATTTGCAAATAATTTTCATGTATGTTTGACCCACAAAACCTAAAGCAGATGATGGTCTGCAACACCTCGAAACACATGAGGGAGAAAAATACTGATTTGCTTATCTATGCACTCAATTCTCAGCATCAAAACTAATGCTGAAAACACTAATTAAAAGTCAGGTTGTCATGGAATTGAGGAAAAATAAGCATATTAAAATTGTCAGTGTGTTTTTTTTGTCTGATAAGATTGAATCCAGTTTGACACGCTTGTATCGTGGTGCTCTGTTTGTGAAGCAGTGAGGCACTGAGCTGAACTCACCCCCGGGGAACTGCACCCGTGTCTGTGTTTACTTATCACTAAGCCCTCTCAATACCCGGTGGAGAACATGCTCTTGCTATTTGGAGGTTCTTGTTATTCTGTGTATGGGTGTGTGTTTGTGTTTTACCTGGCTAATATCACTGGTCCATGCTGCCTTCTCCTGCCGCGATGGTGCCAGTAACACCACAGTGAATGAAGGCAAGTCTGCTGGCTCTACTACAAGCTTGAAGTCCAGCTGACCAAATACCTGACCTCCAGCTTTAGCTGCGTGATAGAGCAAAAAGAAAGAGCTTTATGGAGTACAGCCATCCTCTTAATGATGATAGTAAAAAAAAAATGCACAAACACACACACACACACACATACACACAGAGTTAATTAAGCGGACCTGCAATCTCCATTCTACACACCCCTGAGGCTTAAGTGTGAAGGTGTGTGTTGAAGGGAAGTGTGCACATGCATGTGATTGTCTCAGCACTTGTGTTTGCGTGGCTGTATGGATGTTTCATCAGTCTCCATACTTGCAAAATGAATCCTCAGGAAAAAAAATAATGGATCTGTAATGTCAAAAGATCAAAACCTGACATTTGAAGGGGTGAGCATCTGATATTTAAAGGGAAGTAATTTCTGGACACTTATCATCTGACACCTAATTAACCTCCATGAGTGGTGAAGGGCCTAAATGGGCCAATAAGAGCTGCCTGTGTGTCGACCATCGTGGAAGCACCGCTCCATTGATGTAATAAACTTACATTCCTCATCACTGGCGTCTGGTTCCTCTATGAGTGTGCAGTCAATCAGGGACAAAACTCCACCTTGCTGCAAGAGATTAATACCAATATTAACAATAGTTTATTGGCTTTTAAAATAAAAGTTTAAATCAATTCCTAAAATTAATCTCTGATTTCTGAGATGTTCCCACCTTAAGAAGGTGCAGTTTTCCTCCAGAACTGCGTGTGCAGATGAGGAAGTGTTTGGTGAAGAGGAAGCACTGCCGCTCCCCTTCCTTCTTCAGAGAGAGAGAGCCCAGACGGACCTTACTGAGTTTCCCTCGCTCCACCGACGGCAGCTGGATCAGAGAGCCTGAGGAGCAGGATTGGCACAAGATTACATTATATTTCACTAAGCTGACACTGGGCTGAAGGTCATGTTTACTAAGCAAACATACATGTACAGAATGTAGCATTGCTGAGCATTTCTGCACACATGTATTTTGTGTGCGCACCTGGCAGACATGAAGACATTAAAAGATGGAGGAGATTATTTAAATGGGTGGCAAAAACTACGTAAAACTAACAACTGCTGGAGGAACATCACAGTCTGCTCTCCTGTGCAGTCGTACAGCAGCCCATGTTCCACGTAGCAGGCATGCACACTCAGTACGTTTACTGCACCTTAAATGGAAAATTACCTTCGACTTGATCTAAGTATCCTCAACAAATCAGGAGATCAGATAGCTCATTAGGGTTTGCACACTGTAGCAATTAATAACCACTGCTGCAGCTATGTGTTTCTCAAGAGCACATCAACTGTATGAAGACTTTGCAGGTCTTGGACCAGTGTCTTTATGGGACTGTGTTTCCAACCACTTGTTTGAAGCAATTCCTGATAAATACAGTACAATTTATGTGATACATTTGAGATGTTGGTGATCAAGCATGACTTTGTTAGATTAGGCAGACTGTTGGTTCTGGCACGATGAATCCACGCTAAGACTTGGCTTACACCAGTGGTGACAGGCAATCAATTTATTTCCACTGCAGGAGAACGAGAAGCGTAGCGGTGTTAGATATTCTATCTTACATTACGTTACATTAATTCGGCATACACTTTGTTCAAAGCAACTCACAATAAGTGCTTTGGAAGTCCATAGGAACAAGAGCTGGATGTCATCAAAACTTGGAAGCGCATCCTTCTAAAACACACAGCTAACAGTGTGTTCAGTGCTTCAGTGCAAGTGCTTAGAGCATATAGGAACCAGCTAAAAAGTACATGAAATGTGATTAAACAAAATAAGTACAACATTTTGTTTTAAACTCTTGGGAATAATTCATTAGGAAAATATTTTCTTGTTAATCAATCAGTCTTTTTCATTTACATGATTCTAGTTGTTGTTATCTGAACCACAACGAGTTTGTAGAACCACATTTTCACTTGGTAAGCTGACAGAGAGCCAAATGTCCCTGAGTGGAAAGTATTACAGTAGCTCATGTCATGATTCAGTGACTGAGCTCCACAAAGATACCACAACTGTGCTCTCAGATCACCGGCTGACAGGCAGGAGGGTCTTCCTGTTAGGAAAACATCCAGAGCTTTGCTGTCTGGTGAACAGTGCTGTGAGCTGAGGGAAACTTACCCTGCCTGACGAAGGTCTGGCTGGTGTCCAGCAGGATGTCACAGCCCTCCACTATCATCCTCTCTATGGCCAGGTTTTTCCGGATGTTTTCCGTGTCACTCACCTCGTCATGCATTACTCTGGGCACACACAAACACACTGTTTGGTTCGGTATTCAATATCAAGATGTATCAGGAAACCATTCTGACACATACCTGGACAGTTCCTCTAATTTGGACTTGGCGAATTCAAGGCTCTTGCGCTCCACATGCTCGTGAGGTGTGTGCGCCAATAACTCATGTAAGGTGATGATGTAGCGAGGAATCTTGTGGGAGAGAGGAGGAATGGTGAAATATATGAACAATTCATAAATGATAGTCAACGTGGTGGAAATAAATGAGGACAAGAACTGACATTAAAAAAAAAAAAACTGCTTTTGTGTAGTAGTTTGTTTGTGAAAAGGCCCATGATCTACCTGGAACATGGGGTATGTGAGGAAGGTCTCCAGCATCCTTCCCTCGCAGGCGGCGTTCGACTCATACTGTTTGAGCAGTTTGTCAAAGTCTCTGTTCTGCTTGCAGTTGGCCAAAACCTGCAGGCTGTACTGATGGTTACGCACAAACTCCTGATAGATGTTCAGCATGGGCAGCAGGATGTCAAACAGGTCGGCTACAAACAACAACACACACGTGCACACATACAGTATTGTCAGTAACATGTGGGTACAAATCCGGGCATGAAGTCAAATATTCTGCCACCAGCAGCTGGTTTCAGTCGAAAAGTGTGTTGCTATAGCAACCACTGCTGGCACAGCTCCACGGCAGTTTAACTGATGTTAATTTGAGCCTTTTGTCAGATCTGTGACCAATCAAATATTGACAGGCGCCTTTTATCTACTCCCCAAATGTTCTTGTTGGAGCATCAGATCGACATACTCTTTCCATTACAGCTGTTGACTTGTGATATTTAATAGCTGAGTATACTGCTAACCAAACTAGCTGTCTGAGGTTAATGTGTTGCTAATACAACACTCTAGGTAACTCGTCGATGATATGTTATTTTAACTCTTGTGGACTTCTTTGTGTATGTTTACCAGATCATTTACTGCTCTGTACTTTGTATTAGGACTTGAGAGGAGAGTGATAAAACTCAATTTACAGGCAATAGCAGCACACAAACAGTACCAACAAAAAGTACTGTCCAAGGGAGGAGGTGGTGGAGGGGATGTGGCCAAAGTAATGTTAAAGGGAAATGGGGAAACTGATGTTAGCTTTTCAGATGTGCAGCTGGGAAACTGACTCTTTAAAACCAAACTCAGTAAACACATCTAGTGTTTCTTATTGATCATATATTGTCTCTGTCTTGGACAACAAACACCAAGAATCACCATGTTAAGTACAAAGTCTACTCAAAGAATCAATATAACCTCACTTTAACGTAAAGAACACATGTAAATGGATGGAGCAGATGTCACTTTCTAATTCACTACAGAAAACCAAACGTATAGATCATAATGCTTTTCAACTGATGTGCCCTCAAAAAAGACAAAAGAAACAAAGCCATGGAAGAAACGAGTAAAGACAGACTTAGAGGCTTCATTATATTGGTCACAGATAGATGCTTCTATTCATTTGAACATAATCTGAATGACGTTAAAAGCACATTGTATTGGAGGCTAAATATTCAATGATAATGACAATCAGGAAAAAGTCTGTCCTCAAGAAACTGCAGACACTGATTTGATGTAAAACATATTGTTGATCAAAAATCCACATTCAACGTCAGCCTGAAGCAGAGAGTCAGATAACGGTGACGTTCAGCTCTTTTTCTTTTTGAGTTTGTCACAAGTAATTTGCTGCTGTGTCTTTCAGCAGTCTGTCTCCTAGGTGATGCTTATCTGTCGAGGGGGCTTCTGTTTTAGGAGGTGAATATGTGGGATGCCTTCTGGTCCGGGTGGTCATTGTCTGTCAAGACAATGAGCGTACTTGTTGCAGACTGAGATAGGGAAATGAGTGTGCCTGAGTGTGTGCGTGTGTGTGTGTGTGTGTGTGTGTGTGTGTGTGTGTGTGTGAGAGAGAGAGAGAGAGAGAGAGAGAGAGAGAGAACGGAGCAGCAAGACGTCAGTCTGACGTTTGAACGAGACAAACTGGATGTGGAGGACCATTGAAAACCTGACCTTGATGTAACTGAGTGGCTGCAGAGACTATGCATGCAGTGTGTATATATTTGTGTATTTTGTGTGCGGTTAAGTAACAGCTTACCCAGCACCAGAGTTGGCCAGTTGGCTATCCTCGCCTTCAAGCCTTGATGAAAAATCTCATGCAGGAACATGATGGTCTCACTGAAGAGACAGTGCGAAAACACAACGGCAAGAGATTTTTAAGTCCTCAGCGTCCGTCTCTACATGCACCTCTGACAGTTCAGTGATTCAGATGGACAGAACATGTTGCTCAATCCCACACGAATACATTCAGACAGACGTACACACCTGTTGAGGAAGATGCTGCTGACATCGTCATGGCTGATGGGGGGTTTCTTGGAGCTGGCAGCCATCCTCAGAGGTCTGAGGAAACAGTTGACCAGGATGTAGAGCTGGTGGACGTACCTGCCATCACACATGGACAAAGAGAAAAACACTTGTATATCAACTTATAATGTCTGGGTTTAGACTTAAACAGGCTTGAGACTCCCTGGCAATGTTCAGAAATTTAGATTTATCCTGAAAACACATGCAGAAATGCACCAGGCTACTGTTCAATGCTTGAAGTCTAACACATCACTCATAGCATCCTTTCCTAAGCCCTAGTCTAGCGTCAGTTACTCTCACTGAGATGCGTGTCATGCACTGTAAAAGCTCAACAAATGTGACAACTTTTCAACAGTGTGCACTGGCTCTCTAGGCATAATGTATTTACATACTCTGTCTCTGCCTCCACCATGTTGAAGACGATCTGGTTCCTCTTCCTCATGCTCTCAGCGTGAGGAGAGCAGATGTAGTCCTGGACGATGATCTTCCACTTCCTCCGACAGAGCCAGCCCCGCATGAAACTCTGCACCTGAGGTGATGCAAACAAGGTAGCTTAGACTCACTTTTGCATGCACACTGCGCATGCAACATGCACTCACACAACACGACGGGTTACAGAAAAAGGAAAACACATGAATCCAAAGGTGAACCTGAATTTAGAAAAATATTTATTTTACCTTCTTGATCTTCTTGATATCCGGGTCTTCATTTTCGTGGTTGACATGGT
The DNA here is from genome assembly GCF_051107435.1 of Chaetodon auriga. Taxonomy (NCBI): domain Eukaryota; kingdom Metazoa; phylum Chordata; class Actinopteri; order Chaetodontiformes; family Chaetodontidae; genus Chaetodon; species Chaetodon auriga. The sequence goes on along the minus strand of NC_135078.1, from coordinate 15,956,360 downwards.
AAGGCCGCATTCGCTCCTTAGTTTTGTTCAGAGCTACAATCTTTAAAGAAATTCAGACACAAACAATATGAGAATAATGTGAGTGACTACACAGAGGACCCATTAAATCACATTAAACAGAGGCAATGGTCTTCTCAGGTATAGCAGAAAATGATACGATTTCATTAATGAGGGTATTCTATTCCTAAAGGGACCAACAGTCATTTGGATGAATACTGTATATGTGATAGTCATGCAGTGTGCTCACTGAACTGTTGGTGTGTTTGCACCAGATAGACATCAGACTTCCTCATCTTTGGCAATCTGGTGCCTTCGTTCAGAAAGAGAGAATGACTGAGAAGGGGGAGGGCTGCTATCAGCTGGTGGCAGTAAGCAAATTAAGGCTTATATGTGCCTGATTACCTGTAGTGCTTTGTAGGGCACAGCAGGTACTGAAGACAGTATAAGTATAATCCTGTGTAGTTAAAAATGATGTATTTCTGGCTGAAACAAATCCATGGAAATCGTAATATAAAGGCCTTTTAAAGACCTAATCTATCTAATTATGTCAGTTCTTGTATCGTTTTTACAGCCAGAGTCAGATCAGCCTGTAGACGCTCTGCAGGTAAGAAAAGCCAGCCGCCTACCACAAGCTTAAAGTCATCTTCCAGGTTTGAAAACTGAGGCACACATACGACACATCACAGGGAATAAACCTGGCAGATGCCAAACCGGAAACTGGCTCTGGTACTATATTACGTTCAGCCATTTGCTTTTACCTTCAGGCTTCTTTATAACAGCAGTTTATCACAGATGAAGAAAAACATCAAAGACAAAACCAAAGCCATTTTCAGCCTCACAATTTCATCTTTATTTCCTCATTCGCAAGTGCTATCATGCAAATGGCAGCAGAGAGGAGTCAGTCTGCCAACTGTTGACAGTTATAGTGGCTAGTTGGTTTAATTATTCATAAACATGGAGCAACACACACAAAACAAACAAACAAGACTATATGTTTTAATGAGATGGATCACCAACTGCACACTGGCTCTCAAAGACTAATCCTTTTTTCATGAGTGGCCCAATTACACAGGCAGATGTTTCCTAATATAAAATGCCTATCGTTAGCATTTTCATTACCAGCAGGGTTCAGTGTATCCTGCCAGTGAGATATAATCACAGTGTGCGGCAGGGAGAAGTATCTGCCATACACTTGTTGCTCTAAGGGAGAATTACAGCTAAAAACAGCGTAACTGCCAAATCCATTAAACATTAGTGTTATCGTTTCCTGAAGACAGAAGCAGCACATACAAGTAAAATATTTATACATTTTTGACACAGATGAGCCGTGGATTGGAAATGACAGCTCCACTGTGATTTATGGAGATGTTAGCAGCTGGCCCTGTGAGCAAATGGCTTCCCTTACAGCCAAATGCTGCACAGACCAGAATTCATTTCAATCAAGCACCTGTACATAACGAATAACTGCAAAGCCTTCTGGTCACCTACGTGGCACATAAGAGAACACGTACAAAGGAATTATTTTCCATCTGATCCAACAGAGATAGTCAAAAATCAGAAATATCACGGCACGCCTTAATAATTTCCGAGTATCGTCCTATTTAACGTTTCTATCTAACCATGCATCAACAACTAGAACACTTCCCTCTAATTAATTCCAATTACATGCAGCACAGCAAACTAATGGAAACCAGTGGAAGTTGTCAAACGGCAACCATACAATTCAACTTAGCATATGGAGAATAATGCATGAAGAGATTTACACTGAGCTATTTTACTATTCAGGAAACATATTAAAAAATTGTTAAGAGATCACAGATGCACGAAATGAAGCATTTCCAAAATACATTACAGTACATACATACTGTACACAGTCATTTATGGCTGGGTGAAATGGTTAAAATCATTTTATCATTCATAACATTTTAACTGCAACGCAACATGTCTTTGTCAATGTCAGCACCTACATTAGAATCACTATTTGGACTAGATTCCAGTCAAAGACTATAAACAATAAGACATTATTGTCCAGCTCTAATCTAAGGGACGTCCAGGCGTTGTCTCAGCGGTTTGACAGCGATGTCCTGATCCAATACAAGCTCACTTATTTTACATCAGAAAAGATAAGAGCTGTTGATCTGATTACCATAAACCAATAGTTACCGGCTGTCGTTTTTGTGCGTGTGAGAGAATTGTAATTAGGTCTAATTAACAATGCTGTAGAGGTCAGTTGTGTTTTGTGTGTAAGTGTACACATCCGATTTATCGTGCTGTGACAGCAGAGCAGAAGCGTGCTGTGTTCGATAAGCGTACGTAACGGTGGATGTTTTGTAAGGACGGTGATGGGCTGTCTTTATTGAGCGGCGGGCTTCTCCTCCTACGCTTAGAGGTGAATGAGTACCGTTCACACCCACTCCTCTGCCGCCACAAACACAGCTGTGAGAAGACACACACACACACACAGCGTACACATCAGGATATGTGTATATATCGTATACACGCAGGTATATACATGTGTTTCTCCTTGGATCACTCTTCAAATGATTCATGGCAGGAGAGTGATCACAGAACAGAGCTGTGTGGGCGTGCTGGTGAGCGAGTGAGTGATGCCAGCTTTAAGCATGCATACTGTATTTCAATGCCTATAAAAAGCTATGAAAAATGACTATGGGAAATGTGGTCTTAAACAGACCCTGTGGAGATTTTGACCACCCAAGCACTATGGGTGAATGCTTTTGCATGTGCACAGTGCAATAAATTCCTGCCACCAGCTTCAGTTTATTCTGCTGATCAGTAACTGGCAGCAGTTCGTGCCCAAAGAAATGCAGTCGAGTGCCGACCAAGAAGACTATAAGCAAGTAAATGTGGATGTAAACAATGCACAGTTTAACATATTCAAGAAATTAGCTTTGCAAACATTTTAGGAAGCAGGATGTGCATTTCACATATTTGTTTGAGAAGAGTGAGAGCTAACACAAATTTGTTCTCAAGAAAACTCCATCAGGCACCTTTAACTTCACCTTTGGGATGAAGGGCCACAGGAAGAAGACCATAATCTCTTATGTTATGGTAGTTATGACCGAGATGATTAGACATTTTACTGTTTTGAAGTTGCAAGTAGGATTTCATGCTTGAGTTGGCAACACGTCTGGTTCCTCGTGTTTATGGCAGGCACATTGTAGTAACACAGACCCCAGAGTTCCATTCAAAATCATACTTGTATGGACCTCTAGGGGCAGGAAACATGTCTGAAGGCACTAGAAATGTAACAGAGGGGAAGCAGCTCATGAATCCACAGCACAGCACAGCACAGAGGTTTTTAAAGAACACCAAAGAAGGAAGTCATCAACAACTTCCCTTCCTCATCCAATGCTCATGACTTAGTGTACTCATTGTTTCATGCAATTTAAATACCAACATCAAATGTCTATTGCTGAAAAAGTTTGATTTGATGGAAATCTTAAGGTTTATATGTTTTGGGTGTGTTGGTGTGTGTGTTTGAGTGTCCACACATTCGTGCTGTACCTCTGCTTTGAGCCTCTCAATTTCTGTGTCCTGATCTTCTAGCTGGGTACGCAGCTGATTGGCCGCCACCTTCTCAGTCTCCACTATCTGGACAAGGTGGATGTATTTCTGCATCAGAACCTCTCGTTCAATGATGATGTCGGAGTAACTGAAAATAAAGAGTCCACAAATATATGCAGAGATATCAGCTGAACAGGACGCTGGGAAGAGCAGGTTTTATCATCAACATGACTGAAAAGCGGCCTATAGAAAATAATTTACATGCCTTTTTTCTGTCCCCCACTGTGTGTTATGGCAGAAAATGAGGAAATACCAAAAACACACATTTTTGAAAGTGCATTGAAATGAATGCTAAGGTGTCCATGCTGTGTGAAGCTTTAAAATCTTAAAGGTCTTGAAAACCAATTTTCTCAACCAGCTTCTCACTGTGCGCAACGGGGTTCTTAGAAAAACAGAAAATCTCCTGTTAGATGTTGATCAGTCTGGTTATGCCATGAGATATTTCTGTATTTTTGTCCTTACTTTCATCACTGGTTTGAAATCAATGGACAAGGCTACAAAACGCTAGGAGTCAATCAAACTACATGTACCAATAAGAATAATAAGGGTGAGATTTTCCTGGTGCAGCAGAGTTAACAGAGTGACAGAGATTCAGTCGTATTCACACAGTGGCCATTTTCCTCTGACGTCATGCTCAGGGTGGACGGCTGAAATGGTGTTGTATAAAACGTAACGTCGTACGTCTGTGTTCCTGGTTGCAAGTCGTACAAATGTACTGAATAATCAGCAGCTGAAAGGACAATGGATAGTGAAAATCCAGAGGGACATTGGGCCATGTTTGGAGGGAAAACAACACATTTGGCAATCCACTAGATACAGTTATACAACAGCTGTTGGTTAGGAATTGATTGATTGGTTGTAAAACATGTTGTTTTACCTTGAAATATGGCCCGATGTCCCTCTGGATTTCTACATGTATTCAACTTGCAACCTGGAACATAACAGAATGACACTATCCTGTGCAAAATAACATTTCAGCTTCCCACCCTGAGCATGATGTCAGGGGGAAAAGGCCAGCGGGCGAATGTGGTCTACGCCCACACATGTCCAGAGAATAGGTTTAATCAGGCACTGCAAGTCATAACACCTGTGCAGGTCTACCTTAGGCGGACCTGTAAAGGTATGGGTCATAGTGCAATGTGGATTAAGTTGGCGGTTCAGTTCAGAAGTACAGAGAGTACAAGCAACACAAGCTTCTTCTGAAATGATCAAATGCATATTATCTTTTTGATGGTTCAACAGAAGACCTGAGATGTCTGACCCTTCTTGAATACATCAGCAAGCAAGAGCTTTGAAAGCTGCTGCAGTAACTTCATGCCACAATAATGTCAGTTTGACAAAAAGAAAGATGGATTACTGTGTATATAAATCAAATTTTCCAATCTTGCTGAAATAAACTGAAACTAATGGCTCGTGGAAGGCAGGAAACAAGTGCAAAAAGTTAAGTATTCTTTGGAACACCATCAGCTTCGGAGTAAATTATACATGATTTATATGCAGTGGGCTATAGCATTTGAAAAAAACACCATCATGGCCTTTAAAGTTCATACTAATGCTCTCTAATCTTAATGTTCTGTCACATCACATCAAACTGTGGTCATGCAGTCTGATGTCATATTTCCTGCTACACAAATCCCCTTTTATACAAATCTACATGTGTACCTCGCCTGCTGGATGGCCTCCACCCATTCATCGCACTCAGCCTCCTCCTCGGTCCGCAGCTCCAGAGGCTTCTGTCCATCGTGACCAAACACGATGAGGAAGTAGTGCTGAGGACAGAGAGATAAAGAGAGAAGAGTTGTTTTCCTTTGTGACCCTGAGACCAAACACATCTACGGCTCCTCAGTTGTGCCAACAGTCGCACTTTACAGAAGATGTTGTGGTTGCTCCTTTGAGACGCAAGCGGCGGTTAATCACACATATGGCACAGACATATGGAAACATTGCTTTCAACTGCGTGTGCTTTTCACGCTCTTTTCTCGTCCAGATTCATCGCATATAAAGTTCCACAGACTTTACATGAAGCAGGCAGAGCACGCAGAGTGAAAAGTACAGGACGGGGGAGGGTGGGTGGCTCGACACACATGACAGAGTTATTTGCTCGCTGAAATAAAGCAGTGAGAGTCGTCTGTGCCTCCCTTCTCCACCAGCCTATTATCATCACCATCAATTAGCCCGCTCTCTCTCTCCCTCTTGTTTCCTGTCTGTCCCTCTTTTCATTCTGATGAATTTCCCTGAGTATCTGCCTTTCAAAATGCTTCCACACAGTTATGCACAGACACATGCAAGCACAGAGACACACACCTACAGTAGAGCACACACACCAGGCATTATGTGAAGTGATAGAGGCTTTTATTCAAATGGTCATGTCCTGGGGCACTGGGTTACCAGAAGAGCTGCTATTCTTAGTCAGGGAAAACAGAGAAGACTGAGCTCTGCATGGACTTTCTCTCCCCTCCTCCTCTCTTCTCCCAGCCACCTCTTTCCTCCTCCTCCTCCTCTCTCTTTGCACTTCACCTCTCATCCCACTCCTCCTCCTCTGCCCCGCTCAACCAGCATCCTCACTTCTCTTGTTGTCGAAACCCACTCCTCCTCCTCCTCCATCCCCACATCCCTTCATACTTCCATCTCTTTGTGTCTCTCTCAGTAAGGATTCAGTGAACCAAACAGAGTCCAGAGGAGAGACATTTACCCCGCAGGAGGATGGACGGGCTTCAGCCCCTGCAGTGGGGATGGGCTGGGGACAGAGTCACCAAGGTTATTGGAACACACACATACCCTCAGAGACCCTCCTCCATCTCCATCTCCGTCCTCCTACCCGTGCATTTTATGTGTCTGTCATTTCAATTCACTGGCTGGCTGGATTTTATTACATCAACAATAATTTGTGCTCTAACAGTCTTTGACAGGGAGAAAGAGAGACAGAGAAGGCTGGAGAGAGGCAGCGGTTACATAATATTTCTTAACCATGTACGTATCTCTAAATTGTGTCACCACCTAACAAGATAACATTACCATGGCAACGCAGTGTCTCACGCTTTTGCCATGTTTTCTGCTTTATAGTGCTGCCTCTATTCATTTTAATGCTTTTATTGATCCATCCTGCAATTTTAGACATAGGAAGGAAGACAATGGAACAATTTTTCTATTGCAGATTTTAGAGATCTATTATCTGAGCCTGTGTTCTCTGCACATTTATGCAATATATTGATGAGGTTTTATACCGTGCATGAGTGAGGGCTTATAATATATCTGCCTTTTATAGCCTCAATAAAGTGAATACACACATTTTCACTCCACGTTGGTATTGATTCACATGGTTGCTTTGATCACACAGATGTCCCTATCATTACACTGACACAGAGAAGATAATTGGAGTGATTGTAATGGTTTCTGTTATTTTATGCGCAGTGTTGGAAGAAATAATCTGATTTTTTTTTTTTTTTTTTTTTTTTTACTGAAGTGAAAGTAGCAATAAAACTGTATTGCAATAAATGTTATTAGAAATGTTTTTTAAGTAAGAGTATATAAGTATTAACTGCTGAAGGTGCAAATGTACTCAGTATGCAGGCAGAATAACTTCTGTCAGTGATACATTAATATATATTAAAATATTTGATTTATATTGCTAATGCATTAAGTTAGAGGTATGTTACATACACAGAGGTGGTTGAATCTTTAATAATGAATCACGTGCCATAATGTGATCACATGCTTTGAATGTCAGACCTTAATCTGTAAAGTAATTGTAGATTATGTCTAATAAATGCAGATCTAAAGGAGTAAAAGCATGATATTTCCATCTGAAGTGCAGTGGAGTGCAGTAGAAAAAAATGGAAATTTCAAGCAAAAGTACAAGTACCTCAAAAGGTACCCTGTGATGGTAATGTGCAGAAGAGCATTGTAGTGTGTCCACAGAGGCAGTGAAGAATAAGGGCAAGCAAGCAAACATGGATTTAAACACTGCACAATTTTAAATATTCAAAGCAATCATGTTTGAATGCATTTCCTTCCTCACAAAACATCAACGATGCACACTGTGTTTTGGTGAAAAAACACTGAATGCAGACAGAACTTGGTTGAAAACTCCACAGAACATCTCTAAGCACAGTGCTGAAGTGAAGGCACTCACTCACTGGTAGAATCCACCACTGTTTACACTGCACAGAGCATAAACTGATGTTACTTTATCCTCTTTTAAATTATTTCTCTTTTCAGGATACTTTACATAATGTACATGCTTTGCCCAGTCGTCCACTTTATACCTCCTGCTTAACTAAAGATGTCATTTTGTATGTTTAAATAACTCATATATTTTGCTGCGACTTTCATATGTATATTCTGTTTTACCCCTGCTGTGTATTGCTGCTACTTGATGCAGCAGTGACCCAGTTGGCCCCAGGCAATCTTTAAAGTTTAATGGTATGGCATCCTTTACAGAGGATTTTACATCATGTTGGCCCACGTGGCATTAAAGACTTTCACAATACATTGCAATGAATACATTTTAACACTATACTGTGCCCTCATTAATTGAAGAGGAAGCTTCCCAACTCCACAGTACTATTCAGGACTACCGGCTTGCTCTCCCTTCAAATCGGCTCAAATGTACCCTCCATCCCTCAGGGCCTCCACTGTACTGTAAGAAATTTCATTTAAACAAATAAGGACAGAGAGGAAAAGCAAAAGAAACAAAGAGGCAAAGACTCTTTTCTCTCCTTCACTCTTTGTGTCACTAACAACCAATTCACCACTCACCTGAAACTTTCTTTCTTTTTCTTTTTCTTTTTTGTCTAATCTGAGCAACAGCTATTACAGAAAATGAGGCTGTGAAAGTGACAGCATGACACAAAGGACTGTGTTTTGCCACCACTGAGCAAGAAACAGGGACAATGAAGGGCAGCACATTTTATTATTTGGAAGCAATTTCGGGTCAGTCATTTAAAACTGCTCGCTGTGAGAACAGAGGAGAGGAGTGAGAAGCTCTCACAGCCAAAACAGACTGCTTCTCACTGTCCAACAGAGACTGAACATCAGGAGATTAAAACCTATCACACACACACACACACACACACACACACACACACACACACACACACACACACACACACACACACCCTCAGGTTTGTGGTGGCACAGTGATGAGATACTTTCTTCTTTATTAAAGATTAAAGAGTCAAAGATGAAACTGGACTTGGTGGTAATAGATTCATTAGGCAAACGATGGCTGGGAGATCCAGAAATACTCATGTGTTATAAATATTTAAAAGCACAGACGACAGAATCACTGCTCAGATCCGCTGATGATGATTTGGGACTGGAATAGCCACTAATGATGCAACACTGCTGTCTGCTTTGGCATCTGCACTGATGAGAGGCCAAATTGTGTTGTACCGTAGTACAGATGGACCTCGTTTTTTTTCCCTTGAATCTCACTCTCAGCCTTTCAAAGCAACTGGCATTTTACTGCTTTGATGTTGTTTGCTTCAATGGGTAGAAAGAGGCTCAACGTGTTAAAGGTTTGATCCCCTCTGAAGGCCTGGTTGAATGAAAAGAAACTGCAGTCACATAGAGCATGTAGTGTACACACTGTAGGCTACAGCAGAACAGAACAAAAGGAAGTGCTGCGTCTCAGCCATGAAGGCTCCTCAGCAAGATTTAAATGTTTTCTCCACTGACCATTTTTTTACATTTGGCTGCCAATATTGTGTTTTTGATGACCACCACTGAGTTTTTCTCACTGCTTTTTCCACACAGCATGAAAACCAGCAGGTAGTCCCTTAAAGACCTGTACACCTGCACAGGTGTTTTCAGTTACTCTGGCGGATTAGACCTCTAGTCAGGTGAAAGTTGGGTGGAGCTTTGCTTGAAACAGTCTGATGCAAATTATCTGATTATGTCAAACAAGCAAAGTTTGTACACGCCCACAGAGTCCTGAGAAGAGGTCTTATCAGGCAGCAGCGTAAGTGAAAACACCTGTGTGACTGGACTGTAAGTAAAGCATCTTTAAATCTTCTTGAGTTGCTTAATCCATCATAGTGGATTTACAGTTAGCATTATTTTTTGTCATTATTTTGCTTTTGTTGTGTGTAAGTGGAAAAAATGCTGCAAACTTGATGTTCAATATGATACAGTTAAATAAAAAGCAACCAATGGAACAGAAGCTGAATAGAAGGAGAAAAAACAGCATTATTTCTGCTCAGCAGTCTGGTTTGTGAATGGTTAACTGTGAGGTATAGCAGACTGAACATATCTTGTAGCGCAGTAAATGGGCTAAAACATGCAAAACCGCCGATGTGGTTTTTTGAGTATCAGCGGGAAAATACGTTAACAAATCCTGAAAAAATGTTTGTGTGTTCCACAGCACAAATCACACCTGTTGCAACATCAACAACTTCTGAAGCCGTATTGTGTTGGTACTAGTGTAATTAATTGTATATAAAAGTGCTCCTTTTTAATCACAAACGGTGTGTTAGCAGAACTAGCAGCCCGGTCCAAAAAGTACATCATCATGCTGCCTTGTGCTTCACAATATGATTAAGGCTGTACACTAAGGGTAGCCTTTGTTTGAATTTGATTTGCATAAAACAAAGTAATTAGAAGAAGACACTGTCACCTTTGAGCAAAAAATACTGTAAGCAAGTAACAGGACAGGCGCAAACTGTGAAGGCATGGCAAAGAAAAAGGCAATTCACTGCAGAGCATCAGGGAATAAGTGAAAGATCAGTTTATAAAATATCCAAAGCTGCAGGGAAAATTAGTCACAGGTTGGCTGATAATTTGCACTTTGTCATGTGTGTTTGCAGTTAACACATTTCAGAGTGGAAACAGGATTTAGTCTCATCTTATTCCTTAGATCCATATATGCTGATTAAAGTGGAAAGGAAAAATCATTAACGAGCAGTTTTAACACAGCGGGCTCCTCTGGAAGCTCATGTATTAATGTGTCTCCACCTTTGTACTGCTGTGGTGAGGCACGGACTGCCCAGAGATGGTGAATCCCACAGGGTGATAATTACCATCATAGAGAAATACAGCAGAGAGCAGACCATGTTTCGTGTGTGTGTGTGAGACTACAGAGGAAACCTGCTGTATATAATCCATAGACTGGATTTCCTGTTGGTGTAGGTGGGAGTATATACACCATGTATTTCTCTTAGAAATACTTCAATGAGATGCTGCAAAAGAACCGCCTGTAGTGATGGGCAGTGATTATCTATACAGAGCCAATCTCAAACCACCTGTTGTTGGCAGTTCTCATGTGAGAACACAATGCTGCAAACATATCAGCAACAGATTTTTGGCTTCATATTCACAGCAGATACCGTGTATATATCTTATTTAGGTTTGAAATGACCATTCACATGGTATGAACATGTTCGACTGGAAAAGCCTCAGCACATAAAAGGAAATAAGATTGCTTTAAAATTGGAAAATAGGCATAAAAACCCAATAAGACTAATTAAATATACATAATATTTTAACACTGTGGGTGTTTTAATAGCTGAGATATCTTGCTGACAGAACCGTTTTGGCTTTTGCAACGGCCTAAAACTTCATTGATAACATGTGTGCTGTGCTTTTTTAGAATTTCCATGTAAAGCTGTAAAATATATTAACGCCCATTAGGAGAATGAAATGAGTTATTGAAACAATAAAAGTCATTTGTGAGAAGATGCTTGAGAGAGATAAATAAGAGAGAGAGGGGTATGGGTTCACTTTTCCCACCCACCAGTCTTCTGGATCAGACTCACAATCTGCTTCTGTCCTCTTTATATTCGTCTCATCCCTCAGCTCCCATGTCGTGCTCCTACAGGGGTAATAATGTCTTTTTTGTGCAGAATGGAGCGTCATAAAATGCTCCAATTGGACAAGAACAAAGAAACCAACTCCTATTGTCATGAAAACTTTGTGCCCCCAATAACATGCATTTTACCTAATTTACTTGCAACAGACTATTAACTGCATCCCCCCCCCCATCTATGTATAAAACCAAAAACTACAAATTAATTTTTAATTTTTAAGTGGCCAGGTGGCATCCATCATATTTGCCATAGTAAATAATGCAGTAGGTAGAATAGTTAAGTGTTTTCTCTTAATGAAGGAATAGTTTGATATATTAGAAAACATGTTTATTTGCTTTCTTGCTGTGACTGAGATGAAACTGATGCACATATTTTTAAATATAAGGTTACACCCAGCAGCCCTTTAGGTTAGTTTAGCATGAAGACTGGACAGAGGGTGAAACAGCAAGCTTGGCTCTGTCCAGAGGTAACGTAATCCACCTACTAGGACCTCTAAAGATCACTAGTTGGCATATCTCTTTTGTTAAGTACATCCGTACAAAAGCCAAAGTACAAAAAAGCAAAATGTCCTCTTTGTACTCAAATGAGCAAAGTGAAGACATTTTGGTCAGCCTTCACTTGTTCTTCTAAGCCTGTTTGAAGATTACAGGAATAGTTCAACAGAAATAATCTTGTTCGTTTCTTGCAGAAGTTATCGAGGCCAGGCTAGCTGTTTCTAACAGCACGATCAGTCTTGTTATCTAAGTCTTGGCAAGAAAGTGAAAAAGCTTTATTTGCCAAGATGCAAAACTATTCCTTTAAAATGTTTTCTTCTCCTTTGTTTTAGGAGAGCCACCAAAGATAAAGTAGTAAACGTTAGAGTCGAGTATATCACCTAACACGAGTTTAAACTGCCCTCTTTCTATATGTCCGTCCCTGTCAGACCTGTTTCGTAATTTCAAAAATCCAGAAAGCTTTACTTCACTTTAGAACACAAGAACAGATTTTTAATTTCCCGGAGAGTTGTCATTGTGAAGAGATACAAAACATTAATCCGACTGCAGCGGCAGCGGCAGCGGCAGTACTTTATGTAAGCACTGGATCCAACTAATGATGTACCAACTAATGTGACAATCACTGAATCAACATCCCACATCCTGCTGTTTCTTCATTGCCCTCCATGCTGTTCACTTCCTCCGAAGAAGTTCTTATAACAAAGTATGTGGCCATCTCTCTCTCTCTCTTACACACACACATAAACATAAAACTTTCACGCAGAGCTCACACACACACAAACACACACACACAAACACACACTGTATTTCAGTATACTAATAACTGTTGAACCTGCTCAGAACGCTGATCAGGGATTACCTGTCTCTTTATCTGGAGATTAAACAGATCGCTCCCCTCCTCCACTTTCACTCTTGTCCTCTGACTCAAAATAAATCCGAAGCAAACATGTATACACACATATAATACACAGCTATTATCAAGCCTTTTCTCACGTCTTACACATTTGTTGCTTTGTCACTTCATCGCCAGAAGGGATTGCTGGGAAACATCCTGCCGCCTTAACGCAGTCAATGCTGGATTGGAGAGTTTGTTTTACGACTATCACAGTTCAACAGCAGGTGTCTAAATGCACCATAATTCTGTTTTACTATATTCTTGAGCCCCTGTGCCAACAGCAACAAAGACACATGAAACTACTTGACAATCCTGTTACCTGATGCTACAGTTTATTTTATACACTCCTCGTGAGGTGTGTGTGTGTGTGTGTGTGTGTGTGTGTGTATGCGTGCCTCTCTGTGCCACCTCTGCACATCAGCCCCTGTAGCCCATCATCGCCTTCAGGGCATCACCACAAACTGTCAACACACCACTGACATGTCATTTCATAATATGGCTGATGTGGTGAACAAGTTAGCAAACAGTGCCATATTTACACATCAAGCAGACAGTAGCAATGGTAGCGTTCATTTGAAGTTGTTTGTGTCAACCTGACAAATTTAAGTCCAATATCCAGTTTAGCAGATAAATGGTCCACCATGTTCACCAGATACTCTTCAACTGTGTCTGCTGGAGATGCTGTGCAGGTAGTTCACAGCGGAGTTTCACAGCTTTCCTGTGAAATTCCAACTTTTCAAAAGGTGAGCCAAAATGGTCAAGATGCAAACTGTAAAACCAAAACCAGACAATGATCTGAAACATGCTTAAAAACCTCCACTATGAGGAAATTCTTCTTCATTACACACAATCATCTGATCCAATACACTTATTTGCTTTCTTGAGAGTAAATTGAGAAGACTGATAGCATGTCTGTGCGTTAAGTGTGAGCTACAGCCATGACTGCGTGACAGCAAGTCTAACGTGAAGACTGCAAGCAGGAGGAAACAACTAGACTGGTTCTCTTCAAAGTTCAAAACTTTTTCCTCCAGTATCTTTAAGGCTCAATAGTTTATCCATCTGCTCGGCACTTCTTTGCAGCTGTTTGCCCGGCAACCCTGCAGTGAAGAGACTCTGGGAAGTCACTGCTCCCAGATGTTGTTCGCAGAGAAACAGTTAGCCTACAGCACGTAACTTTGCCTTATTCTTGAGCTTTGGACAGAGTCAGGCTAGCTTTTCCTCTGCTTCTACTTCTTAAGCCAAGCTAATTGTCTCCTGACTTGTGGTCCGTACTTGACTTACAGATAAGTGCAACATGATGGTGCCTCCAAAACTCCTGTGCAACCAAAAGAAACGTTTAAAAAACTAAGACAAAGAGCAGAAGTCGAGATTCAGGTATTTGCTGAACTTACAAGAGAGGACAAATAATTAAGAATTTGTTATAGACACCGTTCAGCACAGTGAAGTTTTCCCTAACTCAACAACATCTTTACATATTTTTTACACAAAGAAATAACTGAATGGAGATATGATTAAGAATTTGATGTAGAAAGCCTTTCAGTTTGTAGAGTTTATAAAGATTTTCCCTAACTAAATAACTCACAAAATGCAGCAGGGAGTCTGGTACTTTCTCCCCAGGAGAGTATAATGGAGTATAAGAAAGGAGTATAATGCAGGTACTTTACTCTTTAGATTGTGTCCCTACTGCCTTTTCAGAGAGTTTATTACAGCCAATCTCTCTCTCCTGTCAACAATTTCCACGTTCAATAATCATGTGTGCTGCTTTTATATTGTATTGTTTGTGAGCCTATATGTGATTATTATGCATGTACCTTGAAGATGATGCTGAGACATCTGATTTGAGGTCTGAATTCTTAATGAACATCTTTTTAACAAAGGCATGTTTACTACTAATGGGTATTTTCTGTATCGATGTAAAGGATCATTCCCACCTTAAAGATTGCAGGAATGTTCTTGCCACATTGTAGTAGTACAATATCAAAGGGTTGTCATGTTGGCCCAATAAGAAAAGTATAAGGCAGTATTATATATAGAGATATAGATATTGTTGTATTTCATATTTCTCAGGCAAAGTGGACAGCTCCCAAAGAAAATCGTGTCTAGGGCCCCTTGTTGTCTTGCGACAGGTCTGCATACTTTGATTAGTGCAGTATTTCAAACACAGGGCACAGATTTTAAGACAGATGCCAGTTTTAAATTCTTATCTGACACTAATGAGGTTCATAATGGCTCTAACACTTGGCAGAAAATTTAGAGGAAAATGAAAAGCAGCCTGCGGAGGAGGGCAGATCAGACTCCTTGAATATGGGAAGAATTGGTTCCTTGATGCAGACGATTAGTAAAAGCAAGAGAAAAACTTGAGGCTCTGAGTGGGGGGTTTTGAGCTAGAGGAGTTTTCTAATGTGAAATAGTTACACACACACACGCACATACATACACATGCATACATGCACCAGGAAGTCATCACTCACACTTCAACTCTAAAGTGTCACCCCACCTTTATTTGCATCAACTTTGATGAGGAAGGACACTGTTGACAAGAGCCCCTATGTGCCTACAGAGCAACAGAAAGTCACTTTATTAAAGCCAATGCTGCCACATCAAACGGTGTTGAATTCATTTGTGCCATGCTTAAAGTTTCCAATCTAAGTTTCTGCTTCACTGTACTACAGCCACGCACATTACGCATGATTGGAGAGATAGTCACAAATTGAATCCCCTTAACAGCCAATTTGTCCATCCATTTCCAAGGATCCCTGATGATACTGAGCCTTAAATTCTGCAAACATGAAACTTGAACATAATAAGCATCCATGTTTTGGAGGAACACCCGAAAAATACTTCTCATTTCCTAATTCACATTTAGACTGACACTGAAGCATCGATTAAGTCTTGTACGGAAGCCCTGAGGTGCAAAACATAACATTTCAGAAAACAACTCGACAAAAATGAACATATTTCAGAAAACAAAGACATGTTAGAAAACAGTTCCTTCTTCAATAACTAAGCAAGGCTCGATTTGATTATTTCACATGTGTAATATCAAAAGTTTGGTAGTGAACCAAACTTTTTTTCTGCAGTATACACAACAGTCTGGCTGAACTTAGTAACAACGAAGCTACTAATGCTGAATTTTATTTTATTGTTACATTCACAGTACATTTTTACAAAAAGGCTGCCAGACGCACTGTCACAGAAATGAACAAGGACATGTTTCAACTTTATGCTTGCAAATCACAGAAATAAGTGCAAAATAAAATACAAGAAGGGTGGGTGGAACCATGTGACAGGCAATGCAAAGTAAACACCTGTGCAAGGTTGTTTTTTGAATTTTCTTTCTACGAAACTTTTGTTTTGTGAATGTGTTGTACCAGTATATCATTCAGTCTCTCGTACATTATTTTCACTATTTTCACACCAACATTGCTGTGTTAGTGGCACAAGCAGTTGGCTTCGCATAGAAGGAGCTGGGGATCGAACCGCTACCCGTCAACCCTGAGATTTGACACGCTCTACCTTCGACTGCTCTGTCTCCAGGTGCCTATTTTAGACTAGACTAGATTTTGAAAGTACACGAACAAAAGTGTGTTTGGGAGAGGAGGAGTGATGAGAAGACCAGTTCTTTTAATCAATACATAAACAACTATGTTAAAAACCATAATCATATAAACACCAGCAAAATTGCTGTCAGGAACGGCTGCTTCATTCAGGCCAACTGAAATGATTGGATGGGCTTGTTACATCCCTGCCTTCTTTTCTCTGAGCATTTGATTTATCGATCCCTGTGGCTCTATAGCTTTAATTGTTGCTGTGCGCTCTAAGCCATGCAGTTATCAAGCCAAGTCCTTTCAGCTTCTTGTATTTAATACAAATTCTATGAAATCCAGGAAAAACTAATCGGTAGGCTGCTTCAGGAAAAGAAGAAGAAACCCCTTTCTATGCATAGCCTTCTGATTTTAGAGCTGTAATTTTTGACTATCAATCAAAAACAGTCTCTGCAGCTGCACTGATTTTTGGATCCTGGCTTTGGCACAGTTACATCATACTCCCAACCTATAGGGCTATGAAATTCTACAAAGGTGCCAATTGGCTCGTTTGTTTCCACAACAAGGCAAATGGCCTTTCAAGACAGCAACACCAGGCCTTTGAATCGCTCAGGATAATTTGACATATGTGCAGCAATCTGGAAACAGACTACACTGTACGTAAGAGTCCTCTCCCCTGGTTCATGGCCTCTGATGAACTGTGCTTCTCTCTGGGATCAATAACCAACCAGACGCTTGATGATGGGGGGAGGGATAGTTTGACAATTATACACATCCTTCACACACACACACGCGTTCACATCAGCAATACAGGTGCACAGTCGCTGTGGAAACCATTCAGACCAGTGTAAAGGCTCTCCAAATTATTTGAAGGGTTTGCATCTATCTGAGAGTACAACAGGGAGGAGAGAGGCGGTATCTGTGTGTTATATGTGTGGCTGCATTGTGGCTCACTGTGGGGGTGTGATACTGCAGGTTGCTGGCAGACTCACTCTACTGCACAGAAAAACAGTGAAGAGCAAGATGGAAAGATGGAGGGCCTTCTCTAATGTTACCCTTTCAAACCCTCGCACAAGGAATAAAACCCAGGATCAGACCAAACTCTGACATTTTTGATCACATAAAACACACACGCAGCCTCGGAAGCCAGACAAAATGTCACTGGTATTTGGTTGAGTCCTCCTGCGTGCATGGCTATGTAGTGTAGTGGTTACATGGCAGCACACAAGGCTTCAGCTGAAGGCAGATTGAAAATAACCCTAATTAAACATCACAGCTGTAGTGTGAGAGTGAGACAGATGCGGAGAGAGAGTGAGACAGTCCATGTGAGAGTGTAAAAACTGAGGAGGAAATAAGACTTCACCATGCTCGGTAACATCGGAAGACACAGCTTTCACGCTTACATTAGTCTCAGTATTAACAGTTGTAATGTCAGTAAGGAGAGGTTTGTTGTCCTGTCATCATCATAATAACTCCATTAAATAACGGCTTGATTAAAGCCACATTCATTAACTCAACTACACCATCTCCTGGCTTTCCTAAAGCTTCTCCACCATTTGCATACACCTGGAATGAATTGTCTTTACACATACTGTACATTTAAAGAGACACACATCGACAGTGTAAGTCGATCAGAGTTTGTGGAGATGAATATTTTCTGAGTGACGATGATTGGTAGCTATTTTTGACCACTCATATGATTAATTGTGCATCCATTTAGTGTTTTGTTAATAACTTGCTCAAACTGTAAAAAGTCAATGCTTGCCAGTGTATCCCTCCTCCTGCATTTTAATGGGCATGATGCCTGTGCACACACATGCACACAGTCCCTGAGGCCAGCTGAAAACTGGGATCAGAAACAGAAATCATGCAGTTTTCTCAGATTACGTTCATGAAGCAGAGGCAAGTTTTTTTTCTTTTCTTTTCTTTTTTTACTATAACAAAGATTGATTCTTTGCCTGATATAACCCTGGGATTGATGACAGTCTTTTGACTAATACATGTGTGTTTCATTTTTTTTTTTCTCAATGAAATACGTGTGCAAATGGTAATTCAAATGTTTCCTAGCAACAAGACCAACCTAACTGTTGGAGCAACAGTGCTGAGGCAACTTCCAGGAGCTCAGTCACCAACAGATTTGCCCAAAATATTTCCCAGCATAGCACTGTTTTAAAGTCATGAAACCCCAACCCCTTTCAGCCCTGCAGGATTCCACAGTGAGTCTATTATGGCAAATAAAAGTTGCTCAACATGCATAACTTAAACCCACAGAGCTTGTAGTTCAGATATCAAGGCTTCTACCGACACTAAATGTGCCACGCTGCAGTGTGAGAAACTAAATAAAGCACAAGACATCTAGAATACTCTAAAGCAGCCATGAATGAACACTGAATTTAATGTAGAGATAATATGGACTTATTGAAATCCACGAGGTTAACACAAGAACCTGTTGCTGCATTGCTATAGATGCCTCCGACTGTCATACTCTTAATGAATTTGGCTTTTAACCTAATTTTACTAATTTATTTTGTTTATGATGAAAATGTGAAAGCCTATAAGGCTCACACTCAACAGGTTGAAAATCAAGTACATTTTGTGGCTGCAGGCAGCAAATTTCATGACCCGTGAAAGAAAAAAAAATTAAGTGTGACTGACGCCTGATTTTTTTTAAGTTTATTTTGAAATGGAAAAAGATGCTTTGAGAAAGCTCTCTCTCCAACCAGCCTGCCCTCCTCTACACAGCTGAATCTGTGGGGGACGGTCACCTGCTCTGGGTAGATGCACTTGGAGCTCTTGGCACCGCAGGGCTTGGTGAAGCTGTAGAGAGCAGAGAGGCTGAGCTGCTGCAGCCACTTTAGTCCGATGCCGCATGAGCCACTTGCTCTCTTTACATGGGCGTCAGTTTGATGAGCTTGATGAAACAATGTGATCTTGTAGTTTTCATTATTTTGATTTTAAGAAGTGCCGTAAACCAGCAACGATCAACATAAATCTCCGTGGAAACCGTAAATTATATAAAAATCAAATTAAAAAAAGCAACATAGTAGCTTTCAGATATGTATCTGTGTGGCGTGCATGTCTGTTAATTATTAATCATGTTTCTATACAATCAGCGACTGCACCAGTTTGTCCCTATAATGATGTCAGTGGGTTTTGATCACATTCTGGGAAGTTGCTCCGTCAGATAAGAAACGATGTGGGAGTTTTGACTCAGCAGGGTTTCGTGGTTTGTCACCTCCTGCTTGTTTTAAACCTCTCACCTGTTTCTCCAGCGCTTCTTTCCCAGTGGTGGACATCTTGGGCGCCGGCGCGCGCTCGCAGGTGCATCCTTCCAACAGGTAAATCCCGGCTGGTCGCGCGCTCTGCTCGTTCTCGAAGTAGAATAGTACATTCTGGTAAAGGGCGAAGAACTTCTCGTGCCACCGGCTGTTCTCCGCCGTCTTCTTGCTCAGGTAGCCGCGCTTAGTCCCCTCTTTACGCGCGACCACTGACAGAAACAGCGCGTGCCCTTCATTGTAGCGGACGCTCTTCTGCATTTTTTTCGTACGGTTTTGGAAAAGAGAAAAAGTGGGACAATCAGAGGTTTCACCGCGAGCCCATGGTCGCCGGGGGTGACGTATTAACTTTCCCACCGAGACGCGCGGCTCAGCGGTGCCGTGGCGCACGGAAAAGTTGCCCCGCTGACGGGAGCGCTTCTGCAGAGGAACTCATAGTAAAGATGTCCGAGTCCCGCAAGCACTAGAAGAAATCCATGCTGCTCGCCAAAAAAGCGCGCGTCTATAAAGAAGCGACAACTAACAAGCAGGAGAACGCGAGGGGCGTGTGGTTCATAAAGGGGAGAACCCTCAAGTAGTAGACGGACAGTGACAGAAACGCAGACCCGATAAACTGTAATCGGCTTTGACAGTGGTTAACTCTCTCTCTCTCGCACACAAACACTCACGCCCACTAGGTCTCTCTATCTTTCTCTCTCTCCGGTGATGCGCGCTGATCTTGGAGTTGGCGGAATTAAAGGCGGAGCGTGAGTTGGTTTTGCGTGTGTGTGTGTGAGTGTGTGTGTGTGTGTGTGTGTGTGTGAGAGAGAGAGAGAGAGAGAGAGAGAGAGAGAGAGAGAGAGAGAGAGAGATGCAATGCAGATTTTCTCAGTAGAAAATGTTGTGATTTGTTTCCGCATTATTAATAGCGTTGGACCAGAGAGCACACACTAATACATTAATGGATGAAGAAAGTACAATAACCACGGTTGTATGCCTCTGCCAACCAGTTAAGGAGCACTTTACATCCACGTCTGTCCAGACTTATATAATATGTGTGGTGTGGTGGTGTAATTTTTGGCAAAATGGAAGTTATCACTATATTGATATGTATGATTCCAGTGAATAATTTCCAGTGAGAAACACGCTGTCTTCTCTTAGAGACAGAGGAGTACAGAGGACTGATAGAGAGCTTCATCACATGGTGCAACAACAATCACCTGAAGTTCAATATCAACAAAACCAATGAGCCTGTGGTGGAATACAGTGCTTCAGATATGGATGCTGCTGCAAAGAAGCTACTGACTGTAAAAAACAATGGATGCTTCACACACATCTTTAGCAGCACAGAAGATCTAAACAATGTTTAGATGTAATCTAAACATGTAATCTTCCCGATTGTGGAACAGCCTGCCGGAGAGCCTCAGTGCCGCAGAGACTGTAGATGTTTTTAAAAAGAGGCTCAAGACCCACCTAATCAGGCTTTCAATTGATTTGTTTGATTTATCTTATTCCTTTAATCACGCTTCTTAGCATGTTTATCTTTGTTATTTTAGTTGCATGTTTTAACGACATGTTTAATTGCTATTTATTTCATTTACTCATTTTATTTAATTTTGTGTTTATGTCTTAGTCCCTTGGTTTTTAGCTCCAGTGTTTCCTCATGGGGGTCCTTGGTTTTTAGGTCAAGCGTTTCCTCATGGGGGCCCCCCTCACTGGTAACTGCTTCTGGCCTACTGATGGGGGCGCTGCTGAGGGGACGGCTCTGGCCTGGATGGCTGGAGGCCTCCGCACCTTGGTGTGGGGCCTTCTGTCTGCCTGGGTCGGGGTGGTCTCGGGCGGCGCCCCCCGGTCATGAGCCGGGGGCCCTCTCAGTGTGGATGGCCCCCAAAGGTGGCTTACTACTTGTCTTATCCATATGGGTGCGTGTGCGTGTGTGTCTGTGTGTGTTTCTGTATGTAGTTATGGGGGCGGGAGGGCTGGGTTTTCTTCTCTGTCGTTTTTAGCCTCTGTGAGGCACTTTGTGTTGCTTTTTAAGTATGAAAAATGCCATATAAATAAATAAAGTTTGAAGTTAAAGTTTGAATGGCTACAGTTTCAAGGTTGACAACCAAGATTAGTGTCATTAATTCAGCATGTATTATGGCAGGAAAGGGTTTTTGCAGGACGTTATTATGTCAAAGTGATGTTAACCTTTGACCTTTTGGATATAAAGTCATCACTTCATCATTTTATTCTGTGAGACATTTGCGTGAAATTTGTCATAAATAGCTAATGAATCCTTCAGTTATGGTCAAAAATGCTCAAGTGATGTCACTTGAGTCAGCATCTGTGGGAGCTGAACAGTTTGAAAAAAACCATCAGGTGGTGTGAAGTTAGAAAGAAGTGCGGTGACCGGCCCACTACCTTATCTCTGCTTGAGGTTAGCGGCTCACAGCTACATTAGTTGGTACCAGCACAAAAAGTGTCAGCGGTCAAGCTGCATTGTGGGTAATGTAGGTGCCACATTTTGACAAGGGAGACGAACAAGTGGAGTGAAAAAAACTGTTCTGCTGCATCAATTTTAATCCTTTAACTGTCCATTGTGACGTTAGCCTAGTGTAATGTTAAATCAGTGTTATTTGACAAATATTGGTACAAAGAGCAGCAAATGTTTTAAGTTTTTTTTCTTAATTTATCAAACACACTGATGAACATCTGGTATGACCTAATATTATGACAATTAGGTTACAGTACATGATGATGGTGACAACCAGAACCTGAGATGGTTAAAATCCTTTTCACACACTAAAAAACATCAGCAAAGAGATGCACAACAACCAGGTGCATCAACCAAGTTATTACTTCTGTGAGCATGTCTGTTCTTCTCTGAGCCTGCTCATTCACTGACAGCCTCTGTTGTGATGGTGTTGACTTCAGCGACGTCAAGAGTTTGACTGCAGCCACTCCACGAGGGACGATCTGTCCGAGACGCTCCACAGGTCTGAGAGAAGTTTCTTATTCTTCCTAGAGAAACGGAGACAAAGACACCAAAAGTTGCTTAAGCAAAATATTGTACATAAATCTATTGTGTATCACATAGTCCCGCATGTGTTGAGTCTAAACACACTGTACTCTCACACACACAGATGTGTGTGAGAGTACAATAAAATCCCTGCTCTCAATCTCCAGCCAGCAGCTCAACTCCTCTGTGTACGATTACTGTGTACTCAGCATGGCTTCACTCCAACAAAGGACAAACATTTCATATAGGGAGGATTACATTGATAGAGAGGTATGGCTCTGTGCGTGTGTGTGTGTGTGTGTGTGTGTGTGTGTGTGTGCGTGCGCTGACGGATACTTCATATGGTGAGGATTACTTAGGAAGAGGCTAAGCAGCACTCAACTCCCAGCAGGTTGTCTGTTATAGAGAGAGGAGACGCTGTGTACAAATTTACACAGACAGAAAACTGTATTTGGAGAAAGAGCAATATGCTGATGCTTCGACAGCAAATGTCTGAGAATTCGCAGTATTTCCGACTCCTAACTCTATCGAAAGTGGAGCGTCTTTGCCTGGCAGTATGTGCTTCATCCTAATGGAAAAACTTGTCTACATCAGCATTAAAAACCATATTTTCTCTGCCTTCCCCTATCAGTGTGCACTAATGCATTCATCTAAAAATAAATCAGCCAAAGTAAAACAAGAGTTGGACCCCCTTGAAGAAGGAATGCATGACAGAAGTTTAACAAAAGCAACTAAATTAAGTTTGAATTAACAATTCCATGACATGTATATTAATTAAAATAGTCTTTTAACAAATAACCTGATTAGCAACATTAACTTTAAACCAAGAATTTCTAAAAGCTTAGCCCGTTTCTGCTAATGGAAAATTGCACCACAAACGCAGCAAAATAAAAGTAGATATTGGCAACTCACGACATTTTTTTTCTTTTTTGCGGTTTGGTGCTGAACTGACAGCCAGCTGCATCCATTGGAGATGTCACGAGAAGTCTCTAAAAACAACTAAACTGAAGTGGACACCAAAACATTTTCTTGACGAAAACTTCACTCAGCTAAAATTGGTTTTGCATGTTTCAGAATCAAACAGGCCAAGTGTTTGAAGCAGAAAACTTCCTGACATAAAGCTGCTTCTCTCTCTCTCCTCTGTGAAACTCCTTCATCTGTACCCACTCTCATTTTCCAGGAATATTGGCACATTTTCTGCTTCAGACGTGTTGGCACAAGAATGAAATCAGGTTCATTTGAGTGTTAAAGCTTAAATAAAAACTCAATTTAGAGTTTTATTTCTTCATGATGCATGTTTGACTTTTAGTTTTCAGCTGACAGTGTTCAAGAAACTCTCCAAAAGCACAGGAACAGGATATTTTGGGATTTATGACAGAGTTTAACGGCAGCAGCTCCAGCAGCAGAGGAGAAGATATTCTGACTGTCAGTCCTTAATATGGGCAAGGCTTCAAAAACACTGGATCCTACATTTCCCATAATGCAACTTGACAGTGTTCATGTGTTAAGCTGTGTTCAGAGCCGGCAAAAAAGTTAAATCAGGCTCAACCTTTGCCTCAAAGTGACACAACGGTATTAGATCTATTACTTTTGATTCATTGAACAGATTACTTTGGAATGTGAACAGTGTATTTCTACTGTTTACCTCAAAATCATTGCAGCCAACAGTAAAATAACTGCCTTTCCAGTTCTAAAACTCTGTGTGAGAGCACTACAAATCACTGCTCAGTGTCTTCAGCCTTCAGATTCACTGATCCATTTTCTACTACAAGCTGGGCTTCCTGGATTTCAATGTCTCACCGGTACTTGAAACAAGACACCCCAACCAACGCTGCCCCTTGTGTTGTTCTAATGCAGAGCTGTTTTCAGTCTGAACACCCACTTAGACCCTCCCTGCCAGGTAAACACACACATCTCTCAATCTTCACGCCTTCAGTTTGTAACACAGGCTTTCTGTTATATTGTTTTTGGTCTCGAAACCCAAACTAAGATCACACTACATGAATGCTTTTACAGGCTGAGTTGTTTGGGAAACAGTCAGGGTGAATGCGTGTGCTCGCTGTACCTCCTGGCATCGACCGTGCTCTCCAGCTCTCTGGCTTTGCGTGCAGCGGTGTGGAGTATAGGGTCCGGGATGTCAGCCAATCGGGCGACATTCAGGCCGTAGCTCCGGCCTGCAGCTCCTTCAGTTAACTGGTAGAGGAAAGTGATGAACTCCGGCTGAACCTCTCCATCTGCCAACATAGTATTCACTTTTAAAGCTCAAGTGCCCACTGATAATGATTTGGAAATTGCCAAAGTAAGATTGTTAACAAACACTGAAGGCATTTCCACATGCACGCACGCACGCACGCACGCACGCACGCACGAACACACACACACACACACACACACACCTACCGTCAGTGTCAGCAGCAACGTCAGGTTCATTGAGCAGGAAAGCCATGTGGTAGTTGGTCACATGTTCAGGATACACACGCTCCAGCTCACACAGAGGAGGGTAATGGGTCACAAACAGGGTGAGGGCTTTCACCTAAGAGAAGGAAGGACAGATTGAAGTGTTAACATCCAGGATCATGTCGCACACACGGCCTGTGGCAGCTCTGACACCTGGCATCAGGAAAGCTGCATAAAGAGTGTCAGTCAGGTGGAAATGCAGTCTGCACTTTGTGTTTATATTGGTCAGAAAATATCCAGCCAAGGGGGAGAAAACTGCACAGCTGTCAGCAGCAATGTCACGATGTTTCTCTGGTAGGTAAAAGTAAGAATAGTAAGTACAGGCTGCACAGTAATGTCACTTGTGGAGACCCTCCACCTGCCACGTTTGGGTTTATTGATAGCAGAAATACCACCTTCCCACCTACTCACCAGCTTTGCACGGCGCCTGTGATCACAGTGTGCACCGAATGCACACAAGAAAGTGAAACTCCAGTAAATGTCAAAATACTGCTGTTGTATTTGTTCTTATCTGTTTGACGCGGATGCAGACATTATTTGATTACCAGGCCTGAGAGAGATCATGTTGATAGGATAATGATCACACATGAAAATCAATGAACCAAAGTCCAACAAAACACAATAGTGAAACAGATATATTCTCATACACTGACATAACTATAAAATAAACAGCAGTTTGCTCACACGCTAACCTTGGATGTTCCTTTTTTTATTTAGGTAAAGCACACTGAATATGAATATGACATTTGCTATTGTTGTAACATTTGCTGATGAGCACTAAGCACAAAGCACAGCTGAGGCTGATGGGTGTGTCAGTAGTTTTGCAGGTTTTGGTCATAAATCGAAGTATTTTGACCTGATGACCTGGTGAGAAGTTATTACAATTCATTCAACGAGGGGCATGAAGGTCTCCGTTACTTCTCATAGTAATCCATCAAGTAGTCATCGAGACATTTCAATCAAAACTACAAATATCCACCTGTAAATGGCTGGAAAGATAAAAGTCACGGGGTCACTGAAGTCAGTAGGGACCACGAATGTCTGCACTAAATTTGTGGCACTCCATGTATTAAATTAGTGGTTTCCAACCTGGGGGCTGGATCCCACAAGGGGGTCCTGAGATGATTTTTAGGGGGTCACCAGATAATAACTTGTGCAGGAGATAACGAAAACTAAATTCTGCTGCACAAAAAGATGATTATCTGTCATGGCCATGCAACCTGTGACAAGGGATCACAAGCAGATGTGGACTGGTGTTATGGTTGGCAGCCACTGTGGTAAATGTCCAATATTTCAGTGGGTAGGAGGAAACTTTGAACTGCTGGTGAAACTGGAGGAAAAGTCACCAAAGTCATGAGGATACATCCTCAGGGGACCACGAATGTCTTTCAGTGATGGACCAACTTACTGACATGCTGCTGGTGCGGCTAAAATCTGAACTAATCTACAAACTCTTCCCCACTGCACACTCACTCTAACAGCTCTTATACATCTTTACCCTTTACCCTGACTACAACTATATGATTAATATGCCGAGATTTCATCGTACTAAGTTCTTCTCTGCACTTTGGCCTCTGAATATGAATCAAATTTGGTTTTGTACTATTTTTAAGCCTCATGCAAAAAAGAAAGAAGGAAAAAAAGAACAGAAAGAGGACAAAGAAGAGTGATAAAGTAATACATAGTATACCAAATGGTAGGTATCATAACAAATGTTGCATTATGTAACACCGTCTGTCTTACAACAACTCAGCAAAAGTTGAAGCTGAACAACAAACTTCTACATCTACTGTACTTTGGCCCAGTGTTACTTAACTGCCTCTGTAGCCTGCAGAGTGCTGAGCAAATACACCAAAACATGCTTTGTGAGCATTACCAGTATAAACACATGTGTATATATAGTAGTGTGTCACTCCCTCCTCCGTCGCTCTATCCACTTCTTGTTTTATCTTTCTCTTAATGATTTCTGCAGTCAATCCCTCCAGTTTTCTGCCTCTCACTGTAAACGCTACACTCGGCTTTTCAGGATCTGCAGAGAGCGAGCAAAGTGAAGGCACTTCACCTCATCCTGCTGTTCTTTAATCTCTGTCGGGCCTGGGAGCCACCCAAAGGCTACATGATTGAACTCTGGCATTAAGGTTAAGACATGAAAATCACAAAAAGTGGGCGGTGCAGGCACTCAGCCTCTCTCTCTCTCAAATGCATGCACAAACATTTTACCTCTCAGCGCTGCACTCTCAGGCCAGCTGCTGAGAGCTCTCCACTAAAACAAATTTCCTTTTCCTGTTTACTGTTTACTGTAACAGCCCAATCACATGTAAATGGGAGTGTGGAGGACGCATTAACACAAAACACCATCATATCTCCCACATCCTCGAAAACAGTCTTGAAAGTGTGACACACTTTTGAAACCCAATAACTCGTGCTGGCTAAACTATCCCAAAAACTGTGAGCCTTCATGACCATTAAGTCTGATGATGACAGTAATGATAACAAATCATGTATGAGTCTTACATCATCGCTGCAGACAGGCGGCTGCAGGACTCGGCTGGCTCCAGGATCAGCCCGCTAACCGCTCGGTCTAAGAAAGGTCACACGTCACTAGTAATACCTCCCTCTCAAAGAGACGTGCATGGTGACTCCCACATGCTTCAAACAAAGACACACAGACCCGCACCTGCTCAAACACATGCACAACACACTCACACTCGCACAAACACACACACATAGACCAGCCACCTCAATCAGTGCTGTCCACCTACACTAAAAAGGTAAAAACAAAGGGTGCTGCAGATGGAGGCTGCAGCCTGGATAATGGTCTGATTAGGTGCTAATGGCAGCTCATTAGCAGACCACCCCAGGGTGCACTGACAGCCACACTCTGCAGAGCTGCACGATCTGATGAAATTAGCCCCGAAAGAATTAGTCAATTACTCGATTAGTCGATAACCAGAAAATTCACAGGCTATTTCAATAATTGTTGAAGTCATTATCGAGCAAAAATCCAAACAATTAGTTGGTTCTGTGATATTGTACATCCATCTCTGTACAGCTGGTTTGACTGAACAAGTAGTTTAAAGAAACAAACAGTAGCCCTTCCTTAACTATGATCCGGCTTTAATGTTGTATATCTTAAACTTCCCAGCCCTTCAAACTGACTGTGAAATAAACACAAATATATATAACTGGAAGAGAAATTAATAAAGGGGGGACGGGGGCTGCAGGGAACACGTCTCAGCCTCTCTGATTATGAGAAGTGGTAGTCTGGGTCATGAAAAAAATGAGAGATCTATAAATATCCAGTCTCAATGTAAGCTCAAATCTGCTGTATGTTTCTAAACAAACAGAGGAATGCTGGAAGAAGTCAGACAACAAGGTGGCCGGGTCCAGATGGGACAGGCTGTGCATTCGGCCCACTTGACACGACGGTTCAGATAAAACAGCATCTCTGACAGACTGCCGATCTGCCACATATAACACTTTCTCTGCACTGTTCCACGTCGTCCACCTCTTCTTCTCCTGTAATATGTCTCCGATCTTCTGAGCTCCAAATTGGTGTCTGTGTCGCTGTACACCTGTAGCGCATCACCACTCTCCCCCGCTGTTTTATAACGATATGTTGTCAAAGACCAGAGTGTGTGCGCGCATGCAAGTGTGCTGGCCCTAATCTGATCCTGAGGAAAGGGCTCGAGGTGTCAACACCGCAGTTGCTGTCTGTCTGTCTTGTTCCTCCTTCCTGTCCAATTAGACACAAACCCAATTCTAACTCAAGTCAACACATTTCCTTTTCTCACCTCACAACTAACAAGGGTCTGGATGAGGAGCTGCGTATGAGAGAGAAACAGAGATTTGGTGTGAATGAAGCGTGTGTGTCGCTGACCTCTGACTTTGGCTGAACGTCAATCTTGTTCTCTCATTGGCCTAAATTATTCAAGGGGGAGGGTCACTGACAGGTGCACAGGTGATGACCTTTCCTTCAGGGGATGTTTTGCCTCTTTTTTAAGTGGATATACTTGGTACATCAATGCCTCTGTTCTGGCAGAAATGTCTGCAGTAAAGTTGCATTGTGGGTAATGTAGGCACCAAGTTTTTAAAGAATTTCTGAAGAAAACTCATCAATCCCCCAAATTAGTTCTATAGGCTATATGTGGTAAAATAATGTTGGTTATGTTAGGACGAGCAGACCCACTGGCATGACTGTGCAAGTAAAAATTATACACAGTGTATATTATATTAAACAGTGAGTATTCACAGTTTAATATCCAGCCATGAGAATAGCAAACATGAATTCATGCAACCTTTTATTTGTTGAGACAACATTAATAACTTCTAATTAATAAAGTCTGAAGCTCAGTTGATGTAGTACAGTAATTTATGTGAAGCTGCACAGAGCAGAGTTGGAAAGTAGCAGCAAGAGATGCAGACACTAATTTCATTTATATTTAATATGTTTATATATATATATATGATTTGGATTTGTTTATTTGTATACACTTAATATGTCTGGATTGTAAACTGTTGGTCAGACAACATTCAAATTCAGAATCACCAAATATGGAGATAAATGGTTTTCACTGGGCAGCAAAGATGTGAAAAAATGTAATGTGAAAAGTAAGTAAAGCTGTCAAACAAATGAAGTGGAGTACAAAGTCCAATATTTACCTCATGTAGTGGATTAGAAGTATAAAGTTGCATAAAATGCTTGAGTAAAGTACCTTGAATTTGTGCTTAAGCGCAGTAGTACTGAGTAACATTCCACCACTGGTGGTTTCACCTCAAGAGGTAAAAGTATTCAGCATTTCAAAAGGAAAGAAAAAAATTGGAGTAAAGTTGGAAATGATTTGATTTTGTGTGACTGAAGTATTGTTTTTCTTTTGATATTTTTTGGATCAACTTGCATCCTTTCTGAGTTTTATCCTGAGACCCCTCTCAGGGGTCCCCAGCTGCATGTTAGGAACCACTGCACTCCACAATGTGACTTGAAAAACAGAAGCATGTTGTCCCCGTGCTCTTTGTGAGTACAGTGCAGAGTGCAGTGGAGCACATGTGGGTCTTTGTGGGAGCTTTGTGCATCAGCGTGAGCACATCGGACCATTTACGCCCACGCGGAGCAATACGTTCTTCTGAAAATCTACCCATTAGTGTGCAGCCAAAAGTGAGCTTCAGTGAGTTCCAGTCCCCCTGTGAGTCCAAGTGTAAAGCCGGGCCTGATCCTGCCTGCTATCGCAGTGCAGTATTACAATGCCGGCGCAGTCAAATACAGGTCTGACTCACGGTACGAGTGCAGAGCGATGTGTAGTGCTGAGCTTAGTGTGAAGCTAATGGCAGGACCTGCTGTCAGAGCAAATAAAGTGAGAGTCCAAGTGAGTCTGAGAGTGAGTAATGGCTAAAGAAGAGGACAGTGTGAGGCACATATCACAGCTAGGAAGGAATTAAATCACCCAGACGTGTACCGAGCCAACGGCGTGCTGACTGTGGTTTCACCACGACACCCAGCATCTTCTCGTTGCAGAGATCCTTCCTCTCTTCTCCGCTTTTCTCTTTCTTTCTCTCTTTCTGCGTCAAGGCTGCCTCTATTATTGAGAGGTGTTATGAAACCCATCTACATTCTTAACTACCTCTCAGGTGAGTGCCGGGGACAGGGAAAGGTGTGTTGCTATGACAACCGAGTCAAAGGAGGAGCCGACTGACTTTTGACGCGAACGGTTGAGGACGGGGCAGAGGAGGAGGAGGAGGAGGACGAGTAGGAGGAAGACGAGCGAGCATGAAAGACCGTGCAGGTCTGCCTGCACCGAGGAGGCCGCTCGCTGTGGAGCAGAACTTCTTTTGCGCTCTTTTGTTTGTCTTTCCTTTAATAGCAAGGCTTTTCAAACAAATCAATGCTGTTATACAACAGGTAGTTGGAGAGCTCCTTCCTGCTGCCAACCGCAGCTCCCTGCCGCATTAGCTGCTACTTACACATTTTCATTCTACGTTCTCCAGCAGCATTACATAACCCCAAGATTCTGTCCAAAGATTAATGTGGAACTGGCAAAACATGAAAACTGGAAGCGGTTTTTCAAAGACAAATGTTTATTCATCTATATTTGAACAAGGGTAATTCGGGGCAATTTGGAGCTCTCTGACTAAGGTCTTGGAGATCATGAAATAAACAAGTACCAAAATACCAGCTCTCATAGATTGGATACAGTTTGTAAGCTTTAATTACGCAGAAGGCAGTGGTAGAGTAAACATCCTCCATCAATGGTACAGTATCTGTCACTGTGGACTGAAGTGGGAGCTGCACTCTGGCGCTCATCCTTTCACAACCGACCGGGAGGCCCGAAGTCAGAATCAGTGGTTTGTGTAGTTCATGGACTGTCAGCTGAGGGAGTGAGAGATTAAATGGACGCTCCCTAAGGTCAGCATGGACCATCTGACTTCATAAACCCTTTCTTCCCGGAGAAGCTGCCGTCTGTAGGGCACTAACACCACATGCATACCCAACACAGGAACACAAGACCTCTGCACTGCTTCTGCTCAACGGTGTTTGTGTCTTTTTTGCGAGACCACAATTCAAATTAGAACTTGACCGGTACAGGCAGGCCGATATTATCAGCTAACATCAACTGATTACTTACAGTAGGAATCAGTTTCTGTGTGAGTCTTGGCAGATGTGCACACAGAAACCCTTATTTTTCTTAATTCAAGTATTAAAGCTGCATTAACTGATTTCTTGGCCACTTGAGGACATCCGAACAAGCTGAATACACATCTTGTCACCATATGAAGTTGATATAGCTTCACAGTTGATATAGATTCACAAAGAATATCTGGCTCTGTCGCTCATACTGTAAATGCTTCATTACACTCAGGAGTTAGTTGCTTCATTTGAAATAAAAAACGGCTGTGGATGCTCTATAACATTAAAAGCAAATGCAAAGGGCGGTGTAAACTTCAGGCAAGTCGGTCATTATTTATACATCTACTGCATAGCATCCAGATAACAATCAGTTTTTTATCATGTGCTGCTGCTGGCTAGAAGAGCCCCACTGACTGAAAGTGAGTACTCCCAACAGTAAATACAGAGTTTTAGACACGATTTTATCGCTGCATTGTATTTTCACTCCTAGTTTGAGGGCTGTGCTGCTGCTGGGACTGAGCGAAAGTTAATCTGTTGTTAAAATCTCACAGCAGGGATGAACTGTGAGTCAGAAAAGAGCACAATAACTTTATTGTTTGACTTGTGTGAAGGGAGGTAGCGATCGACCAGGCAGGCAGAGAGTGAGGGATGATCTTCTGTTTCACACTGACAGCCCTGTTGAACTGCTGGGAACCGACTGTTTAGACTCTCCTCCCTCCTCTGCTGACTGCTGCCATTCAAAATCTGACTGCTCATATTTATGGCTGCCAGACAGCTGTTACACTCAACCATCCCCGTCAGCATATGACGAATTGTGTTAAATGGGCATGTTATATCATCCCATATAGATTGAAGGAATTGAATCAAAATCGTATCATGGTAGACTTTGTGATATTAGAAAAAAATCTGTTTCAAATCTATTTAACGTCTGAGCCTTAGATCTCTCCGAAACTTGCCTGAAACAGACGTTACAGATGTAACTGTGTTACGAGCAAAGAAACACACAGTCCGCCTGTACATTACTAAATGTGCAGTCACACCATTTGACGTATTTGACGTGATATCTAACAGCGGAGATACAGCTGCAAATCCAAATGGCCTCATTTGACAGGCTAATTAGCAAACATCTAACAGGAAGCCTCATGTTTTTATATTAGTAGGTGGAAAATATTCCGAGTGTAAACAGCTGAGAAAGTGAACAGCTGTGTTGTGTCTTAATTGATGCCACAACCTCAAGCACGCAGCCCATGTCACCCTGTAATAATGACTTTTTCGTGCTTACAGTATTGATCCGACTCTTCGTCACTAATTGGCATGTAGACACACTGTAAATTCTCCATAAGGAAACAAGGATTAAGTTGCCAGTGTCGGTATTGATAAAGCACCTTACTAACACAAACGCCCCCCCCCCCCCCATTCCCCGCTCAGGGTACCACTCAGCTGCTCTGTCAAAGTACACAACATTGTGCAACACCCAGGGGGCTCCTGACTGCGCCAGTTCACATAATCCAATCCCAGCGGACCACACGCGCACGCGCGCGCACACACACACACACACACACACACACAGGAATAATGAGTCCAGGTACTCAGGGCTGTAAAGCCACACATAGCTCGACTCATATGGACACATGCAACCCCTTGACAGTGGACAGTGGACAACCTGTCGTCACCCTTGATATTGTGAGTCTTTCACGTGGAATACATGAAGCCTGCTGCAGTGTAACCTACATCCCTTCAACATCTTTGGGTCAATCTCTCCCTCCCTCCTTCTCCCCTGCATCTTGCTCTCCAACAGCATATTAACGTTATAGATCAAAGCTTGTCGATAATTCTGCTCAGTTTTCAAGAGCTGCTCCGCTGCAGAGGCCTCCCTGGAGCCTCGTCTCTCCCTGCAAAACAATCAGTGCAGTCTGCAGAGCCCACGCGCACATGCGATCAAACACATGCATGACCACAAACACACATACACACGCCTCTTTAATGAAGGCCATTAACTTGATGGTTAACTGGGCTGGATTCAGCTCAAGATGAATGTGTGTGTGTGGTTGACGGTCGCATGGATTTCAGCAGACACACTGACCCAAATTTCCCATCAGTGCCTTCCTTTTCATTTCTTTTTCTTTGTCCCTTTAAGGGTCCAGTGTGCAGGATTTAGAGGGACCTATTGGCAGAAATGGATATAATGTTCAGACAGATGTTTTCAATTGTTTGAAAGAGGGGTACTGAGTCAGCTGTAATCTGCAACCTCACCGCTAGATGCCCCTAAATCCTGCACCTGAATGTTTAAATCTGTCTTGCTCCCATGTCATCAGCACAGAGTGTTCATTCAGAAACCCACACTTACATCTCTGATGAAGTACTCCAGGGTGGCGTAGGCGATGGCAATCCCGTCATGGGTGCTCGTGCCCCGACCCAGTTCATCAAGGATGACCAGCGAGCGTTCAGTCGCATGGGAAATGATCTCCGAGGCTTCCGTCAGCTCCTCCATGAAGGTACTGCGCCCTTTGTAGATGTTGTCTGAAGCTCCCATCCTGACAGCCAATCAGACAAAGAAAAAGAGGTCAAAACTAACAAGGTGAGAGTGGTTCTGAGATCAGATTGCATGATATTTGTTTTCGGAGATGGGGACTGTTTCATCATGGAGTCATAAACAGGTGCTGTGACTTTAAGAGCGATGTGGCAGACTGCACGCTGCAGCGTTCCACAGAACTGACAGCACCAACAACAAATCTTTACACACATAATCAGGATTTTATTAATGAAAGTGAACCTCCAGCCATTCATCATCACTCTGCAGTGAGAGAGCAACAGTGTGGGTGTGCAGCCTACTTTACACATGTCTGCAGAGGGTGACATCGCACTCACAGGTGTGACTAATTTGGTACAGCGTAACACTCTGGACCAGAGGAGGGAGAGTCAGACGGTTACAGATCCACTGGAATTAAATAAAACCTTGTTCCTCTTTTGCTTTGTTCGCATGTGTGCTGATACGGGCCAATGTTACAGAACACATTGTAGAAGTTATGAAAGTAAGTGAGAGAAGGCAAAAACCAAAAAACAGGGACGCGTCTTTCTGTAAGGCTCCAGATGTTGCGTAGGTTGTTCACTATTAGGAAAGTAATTTTCACGCTGGTCAGGCCAACAACAAGGCTGACTTTATCTGTTTTCACGGTTAGACTCAAAGTCTGAGTCCTATAAGGAATTAATTATTCAGGTTTTCATTCAGTCTTTATCACCTTTATATCTCTATTGTTGAGTTCTTTCATTACAAGAAATTACATCTTTACAATTGGCCTTGATACAGTCACAGTGTGCACGTAACAAAGTTGAAAAAAGTTTTTAGATTTCAGAAAGCTCTCTAACTTTCTTCTAAACTCACCAATGTAAATAACGCAAAGGCACAAATATTTAAAGCAACGGCACACATAGGAAGCGATAAGATTCAAGAGGGCCATTTTCAGGTAAGCTGAACCTGAACCTTGAGGTCATGAAACAATAAGTGTGTCTAAAGCTTTTAAATGATTTGCTCTGAAAGTTGAAGGCACACCCACAGTGAACCTGAATCCTCTTCCTCTGGAAAAACTTCTTAGATGTCAAGACAAGACAGAAAGAGTGAGATGGAGGTGTGAAGTGAGAGAGCATAACTATAAAACCCTTCACTCCTGTTTGCTAGCATTTGTGAATGAAGATTTCCAACAGACAGAAGGGAACAGGAGGCATTACATGGCAATTTTAAGGGTGTCAATTATGCTAATGACGAAGTGTCATACGCACACACCTCCTCATGAACACATTGTATTAATCAGGCTGAAAAGAGCAATTTACACCATGTTTGTTCAATTAACAGAGTGGGTTGACTCTAAGTGGGAACACAGAAAACAATGAGAGAGGTTTAGGATAAGAAATAAAAATGTTCCTGCAGGACTCCCAAGTGTGCTGAGAAACAAGACATTAAATAAATGTACAAGACAGCCTAGAATGCATGTAACGAACACATCTTAAGTTAAGGTTGATGATGTCCTGCTGTCACCTGAGGAGGCAAAAATTTAAAGCCAGTGATGGAAAATCAAAGAGACAACAACAGAGGAACGAAGGCTACCTTGAACACTACCATCAGCTGTGTCCATGTCAACAGAGATTCACCCACTACAGAGATAAAATCACACCATGTTGGATTCTTCACGAGCCTCAAAGCTGCTTTGAGAGCTCCTCTGATGCTCCGACAGGCTGACAGACAGAGCGGTGACTCATCTGGTACAAACCCGACTCCAGCTGGATCACAGATGCAAAATCTCTCTGCCAGTCAGTGTTTCTCACCTCTAAATCTGTCTTTCCTGTTCGCAGTGACCTTCAACATAGTACCTATCAATGAACTGCCGACGAGAGCCTCCAGCTCGTGGGTTACCATGGTTACACCACACGCCATATAAGCGAGGGGTGTGGCAGACATGCTGTTGCATTTCATTAGCCAATTTATAGTGTGTGTGTGCATGTACGCCTCGAACTCAGGGGAAATTATGACAATCAGATTTATACTGCGTGGCAGAGCGGACAGATCGAATGAGATGAGAGGGAAGAGTGTCGTTCACACACTGTGTCTGTCCACTGATGAGGGGACGCACAGCAGAAACACAGCTACACTCCACCAGCTGGGTGTCCTGCTGCTCTCGCCGAGTCCCTCCTTCCCGCCAAATAAACCCATTCTGAAAATAGAGTCAGTCTTTCGTCACCTCACACCTCTCGGAAAGCGTGTTTAGACACAATTCCAGTGTTTTTCAGACAGTCTTGTTGCTCAGGACTGTCCACTTATTTCCTTACATCGTATCACAAGACTGGACTCTAATCATTTCGCAACGGCAAACACAAATGAGAGAACACACATGACTATTACAGACGCGACTCTGTCCCACAAAATCAGTTGCAACCGTTGTAAAAATACAAAGTCTAAAAACTGTTGTTTGATCGGAAAGACTGACACAAAAACCTGACTCACTTCAACTTCATTGTAGCTGAGCTGGATATTTTTCTAATATCACATTTAACTCTAGAAAAACTACACATATGCTGCTGAGAGATGACACAAGCCTCAAAATGCCAGGAATATCACCAAAAACTGTCTTTTAACAGTGTTTAATTGTTTTTGGATTTTGGCTTCAATGTTGGACTTTGGACTTTTAAATCACTTTTTATGTCTTGAGTCTTGTTTCACTTGTTTTAGCTGTTTACTGCGTGTACTGAGGCGACATTAGTCAACAGGTTTTCTGATGTTGGCTTGCTCTTCGTCGTTTTTTCTCATTATTTTATGTGGACACCCGAGGACTAGCAACCTAATAAGCCAGCTAATGGAAACCCAAATAAAGAATAAAACTAAACAAGAGCCCGTCTTCTTATCTAGATTCGTACAGCCAGATGATCAAAGACAGCACACAGCACGAGGCCAATTATTTTTCAATCATTCTCAATTATTTAGCTTTTCATCAGACGTGTCGGATCATTTTGAATCATTTATTTCTGCACAGTTAACTTCACACCATAAACCTCCAGGTCCTATAGACCACTAAAGGCCCCCCCGGCCCTGCGTGCCGCCTACAAGATGGCACAGGAACTACAAAAACTCTGAGGAACGAACGAGTCGATTTAGGACACGGCATTTGTCGTCATGCTCAATACGTTTCACATCGCTGTACAACACCCACCCAGGTGACGGTGTCACACAGAGACCTGTGGGCACCGAAACACTCAGCACCCTTTGTGAGGTCTTTCAGGATATTAGCCACATTTGTGACGCGAGGGGAGCTCGTGAAAGACTTTAGTAAAACACAGTATAATCGCTGCTCGAGTCCACGGTCGATTAAAGGTCCCTTCAAAACAGTTTTACATTCTACTTCCTTTGCTGTTTCCATAACAACCGTGAAGGGATGGAAGAATGTGCTCTATAACCTTCAGGACTCAATGCTGATGAGAAAATACACACAGCAGCTGCAGACGTGCATATATGCATCCGCCAGGCACCGGAAAACACACGCAGGCGCTCGCTCACGCACAGAGAGAATTACGCTCAAACCGCCGTGGTACATGTTTGTAAAAACACTGCGGCTCAGTGGAGTGAGCAGCGAAATAAAACCAAGGCTCTGTGAGGTGACACGCTGCTCCAAACTAAACTCCAGATTATTCACTTTGTTCTCATTGATCATCAATCATCTGGATCATTTCAGACAGGATATCCCATTAGACGCCTACGCACCATCTCATTACCCGCAACACACAAAGTCTGCTTATTGCGCTCTACTAAAATTCATAAGCTCTCACTCCATGTCTGTCTCCCTCTCGCTCATAAACACACACACACACACACACACACACACACACACACACACACACCAGATGAAGCAATTTCCATCCCTGTGTCTAAAACACTTGACTCACAGCGGGAATTGATTGAGCATTTATCATGGAAACAGATTCTCCTCAGGATCTTACACTCAACGACAGAGAAAGGCCGAGCAGTCCAATTAGAGACAGAGAGGACGACGGAGGTGACGGAGGAGGTGAAGAGAGGATCGCGGATGCTGTGTGTGTGTGTGTGTGTGTCTTTTCTCTGTGGACATTCATTAGCTGGAATTCTCTTTAACATAAAAGCATAAAACGCCCAAACAAAGCAGATTAGTTTGATTTTCACTCAGATTTTATGTCCCCTTACTCCTAAAAGTTGTTGTTTCCTGCCGAAAGAAGACAGCGGTGATTTGAGTTGAGTTATAGTTGAGTCTGATTTTAATCTTGATTTTGGATTTGAACATCAAATTTACAGCTAGGGATGGGACGGTTACCGCTTTGGAACAAACCAGAGTAAAATTTCCAACAGTCAGTGTTAAGGTTTCAAATGTTAAAACCATTTTTTTTAAACCACACTTTGAAAGACTCACAGTAAATCCTGTCCAACACCAACCAATGTTAGCCACAGTCTCCCAGATGCGGCCGTGTGAGTGAAAACATGGCAGAAAGCAGTGACAGCCTTTCAGCTGTCTAAGAGTCTGAGTCTGAAGTGTGGTCGGACTTTGTTTTTTCTAAAAGTGACAAGGGAAACTCGATCAAGATGGTCACCCCGTCCGCCCCGTCACGTCACGTCAAATCTCATGAGTCATGTTCGCGACCACCACCCACTACTTTATAGCAAAAGCAAGGCAGTAGCTCCATGCATGATGTGGGAGCTTCAGAATAGGAGGTAATGCCACGGTTTGTCCAACTTGCTAATAGCTTGTCAATAATGTAAACTGAAGCTTTCAATGATGTACGTTGTTGTGCTGGTGCACGCAGCGCGTCACTGCACTTGCCCACCGCACACAACAGCATTTTAACACATAACCACAATATCATAGATAGCCCTCATCACTTTGGCCACTAAAATCATGATATGACATTTATTTCCATCTCATATCTATTTACAGCCCTTTTCATTCAAAGTAAATATGTTCCACCATTTTATAAAAATGCATATACTTCATATTGTTACACTTGTTTCTATTAATCAATCCAATTAAATCGACACTCGAACAATTTTGTTTCTACGTTGCACTAAACTGCATTTTGTTTTAGTGTAAATCTCCTGTTTTCTGTTTATTGGATGACAAAATGTATAATATATATTACATTAATAAATCTCCATGTTTTATGATCTGTTCCTTACTCCTATCCACTCAACTCAACCTAATAATCCTAAACCACACTAAAGTAGACCCTTACATACATGAGGAGCAAAATCACCCCATTACACTAATATGAAGCCTAAATGCCCCAAGTGGTTCTCTCAAGGACAGAGGTAAAAACACACACACATGCACGCACGCGCACGCACACACACACACACACACACACACACACACACACACACACACACACACACACACACACACACACACTCACACCCTCTGTGTGCTGACAAGACTCTGGCTCCTACTGGGTTAACACATAAGAACATGCTTAAACCCACAAAAAAGACAATTACACACATCTGCAAGCCATTAGGTCTAATCACGTATTGCAGCAGAGGCAGGATAAAAGAGACCATATATTGGCCTGTGTTCCACACTAATATGTCGTCAGGACTGGAAGCTACATGCAGAGCTTACTGCTACTCTCATCATAATGAGAATAATCATCAGCGGGGGGGGGGGGGGGGGTGTCTCCAACAATGCCTTATTGTCTGCCGGTTCCTACGACACTGTACCGTACCGAACCATAGCAGAACAATGGAGCCAGCCTCGTCAAACGGCTCTTCTTCGCCCTCTCCTCTTCCTGTGTGGCGAGGCCCACAATGGGATTAGAGGGGATTAGTTTAAGTGTCAGTCCTAGAAATAACCTCATGTATGTCTCACATGACAGAGGGTGACACAAGGTGAATGAGCAGTTTGAGGGGAAAGTGATTTTTTCACTGGTGTCCTTATGTTTAATGTACAAATAAGAAAGAATCTGCAGAGGTGAAAGTGTGTTGTGCTCCGTCTGTGTTGTCATGGTCACTATCCTCGTCTTCCTATCGACGGAGACAATGGGAGAAAAAGTCAGATCACTTCCTGAGTGTGTCTCCATCAGTGGAAAGAGAGAAACAGTGCAGCTTGTGATGCCATTGTTGTGTCACTTTCACATCATGGAACAGATACATGCAAGTGTTTGTATGAGTGAGCCTGTTTGTTTGTGTGACTGTGTCACTCTTTATGGAAGTCTCACCTTAATACGCTGCCAGGAACACAAATATCTACATGCTGGCGTCATCGGCCAAACAGGCGAGCTGTGTGGCTCAAATGATTGCTTTAATTCTGCTCATGTTTCTGTGAAATCCATATGGCTCGATGAAGCCAATTGATGAGTGTCAGCTCACCCAAACTCCAAAAGACATAATCAGTAAACTCTCACAGCTTTCGACAGCTCTCATTTAGAGCATTTCTTCAGAAGAAAGCAGTTCCAGTGGGAACTGCTGACCAAGTGTTCTGTGGACGATCCAGAGTGAACTTTGATTTGATGATTTCTTAAATGTCATCTGCTTTAATTTCACAGCTGTGACACATGTAAGGATTGCACAGGCAGAGTTCAGCGCGCTTGTGATCATACCTGGTGTAAATGCCGTCCAGCATGCCCAGGCGGGCCTCAGAGGCCGGGACGTAGGAGCCCATCTGAGCCATAACACAGATCAGGGCCACCTGGCGGATATAGGAGCTCTTACCCCCCATATTAGGACCAGTGATTATCATAGTTCTCCTGCCATCACCCTGTAGCAGGAGAGGAGTAAGGAGGAGAGAGGAGAGGAGAGAATAAGAACA
Organism: Chaetodon auriga; assembly: GCF_051107435.1. Lineage (NCBI taxonomy): Eukaryota > Metazoa > Chordata > Actinopteri > Chaetodontiformes > Chaetodontidae > Chaetodon > Chaetodon auriga. The sequence continues at coordinate 15,915,385 of NC_135078.1, read as the reverse complement.
GTGGCATAGACAGAAGGCGATGGAGGAGAGAGACAGAATAAGATATTTTCATGCTGTCCTGCACAGCTGAAGAGGTGGGTGGACTGAAAGCTTGGCTTCTCTTCCTATTGGCTTGTGCCTCTCTTGCACGATTAACCCACACCTACTCCAACACTGAGCAAGGAAGCGTGTGTGGTGTCATGCAAGGTCTGTATGTCTGTGCATCATGTGTGTATTTATGTGTGTGTGTGTGTGTGCTGTTGCAATTTTGTTTCAGAACTGTCTCAATGAGTAAGTGAGCAAGCAAACCGTCTGTGTGTTTTGGCTCAAATTTGCTCAAAGCTCTCTGAATGAGCCTGTGCATGTGAATGTGTGTGTGTGTGTGTGTTTACCTGTAGTTCGGTGAGGTTGGGCACATACTGGTTGTTTTCCCCCATCAGTAAGTCGATGGCAGGATGTCTGCCGTCCTTGATCATTATCTGACGCTGACTTTCAAACACCTCTGGCCTGAACACAGACAACACACTCAGTAACTTGTGTGTGTGTGCACACACACACATGCACACAATCAAAGAAAACACATTCACACACGTACATACATACATGTCCAGAGATTGTAATTAACAGTGATACCATGTGACCTGAGCTAACTGGCTGTTGGCCATAGCTTCATATTATCATACAGATATGAGTGGTACTGATCTCATCCAACATGTTGCAAGAAAGCAAATAAGTGCATTTCCCATAAAAGTCTAAACTACTCCTTTAAATAACACACAGTGACATGCACCAAAAGAGGAAGAGTGAGCGAATTAAAATGACCAATGGCAAAACAGAAGATGATGACTTCAAAAGAAGCAGCAGGAAGGATGGATTAAATGTCCAAATACAGCAAAAAAGAGGAACTGCAGCAGGAAGACGTGGACGGATGTGCAGTGAAAAAAACAAAAATGGGTAGAAATAGGCAATATAAAGGTGTGTGCGTGTGTGTGTGTGTCTTTGAGTGAGTGAGTGAGTGAGTGGGAGAGATGTTGGCGTTTTGGCTGAGCACGCTGCTGAGCCCAGTGCACACTCCCACACACAGCCTGTCTGAGACTATAGGACACGACACAGGACACCCACACACACACACACGCACACACACACACCCCCACACGCGCACACACATACACGCACACAATATCCAACATGCAAACATGAAGTAACAGACACGTGCATGCACGCTAATATTTACAGTCATCATGAGAGGACATCACCTGCAATAGTCCCCTTGTTTAGCCACCTCAACCAATGAAAAGAGACAGTCCATGGTTGCTAGGTGACTAATAGCCCTTTTCATGGTGTGATAGTGCTCCCCAAACTGACTAGAGAGAGAGAGAGAGAGAGAGAGAGAGAGAGAGAGAGAGAGGAAAAAGACTGTCAAATATAAATTAAGGTAAGTGCATATTGTGTTCTGAGCAGACTGACAGTGTACTTGAGTAAAACACTAATTCTGGCAGGGGAGACAGACATGTTCTTAGCAGATTTTCTGTGTGTATGTGTGTGTGTGTGTGTGCGTGTGTGTGTGTGTGTGTCGTACTCCAGAAAATTGGTCCACTCCCTCTGGCTGTCCAGCAGCAGCTGCTCTCGGAGCTGCAGCAGCTTCTTGTAGCGCTCCACCAGGAAAGGAGAGTGATACCTGCTGACTGCCTTGGTGCTGCAGAAGGGATGAAGGAACAACGAGGTGAGGTGGAAGGGCAAGAAAAGAAATCACAGCAATCACTGTTAAAGTAGAAGATACATACAGAGGATCAACCAGTGCTGGGACTTGTTACCATCTCCAGTTGTGTATGTCCACGAGTTGACTGTCTTTGTCTCCTGTTTTTCATTTAATCATTTTTTGAGGCCTGCAGAGGTAAAATCCTCTGACTTGTATTGTAACCCATTGGATCACATGGGATGGAACCACCGCTCTAGAATATAGTGAAGGTTTCTAATATCTGACTGTAGTGGTACAGATCAGTGCAGGAGCTGCATCTGACTGGAATGTTCTGAATAATAAACTCATTTATTTACAATGAATATCTGACAAATGTTGAACTGGTTCCAGCACTAAAAACCCATCTTTCACCACTGGTTATCCCATCATGGTTCACACCTTCTCACAGGAGATCAGAAGCAACTCGCCACTTTCTGAAAACGGATGCAGTCTTTTCATCGTCAGCATTAATTGATGTTTTTAGAGACGTGCAGCTGAACAAGCTGAAACACACTGCTGATACATTATCACCTTATAAAGCTGCTGATGGGAACGTATTAGCAAACAGTTGCCGATTTACACATCCGGCAGACATGGAGAAATATTGGTAACCACATGGAGTCATGTTTCTGGCCAGCTGATGAATTAAAGTCCATTATTCACCTTCCTTCAGCTCTGTTTTGCTCACCAGCAGCTCCTGAGGGAAATATCTGTCTCTTTAGCAGCTAAATGCTCCATTATGTCCCTCAGCCAGTCGCTGTCTTTGTCTAACGCCTGTATGGTGCAGGACTGGTAGTATACAGCTTTTATTGGCTGAAAACACCAGCCTGCCTCTGGAAACAAGGTTATAGAGAGACATGAAAGTGAACCAAAAGAGTTAAGATGGTGACGGTCAAAAAAATGAGGCAAAAAAAGGCTCACTGCTCCATAGAGGTGAGAGGACCTTCAGAGTCAGGTGATACATCTGCCAGCCAGTCAGAAACATGCATTTTCATGGCTGTGGGACAACATATATTAATATAGTATTGACATCTTAATCTATCATTAATTTTTACTTTTTTCCATCAGTAGGGGGTTAGGGATAGGACTAACCCAAATGTGATCCATTAATGCCTTTCTTAAGTAGAAAATGTACACCTTATGTTTGCATCACTTTGGCCTGGCGTGCTACAGCTACTGCAGGCTATTCTGTGATTACAGCGGATCAGCTGCACAGATAAGTGCAGCTCACAGTTATCTCTTACTGCATATCATTCATTTTCCATCTGTATTGCTTTCATTTTCACACAGTTCTGTTGAACAACACATTTTTTGGCACAGAATAGACGTAGAAACAGTAATTAGAGGCCTGTCTCTTTCAGCTTTCTCACTTGCTCGCTCCCTAAATGTGAACAAAAACCTATATTGTACGTTAGTGGAAGACAAATATCTGTATGTTGTGTATGGATGACAGCAAGCTGTACAGATTGCGTTTACACCTACTTCAGATCTGAACACAACATGAGCCAGACCATCTCCAGGCAGAGCCCATTATATTCCAATCACAACGCATTTACACCCTACAACAACATGCTTTTTTCCAGAAATGTGTCCGTGTACAGATCGGATTTTGATACCAGAAAGCATGTTAGTCTGTTCAGATGTGATATTTAACACCACAGACCTTCTGTGCCACTTCCAGTTGAGAAAAACCGATAAAAGTGTTGGCGACTGTGACTGTGTGTGTGTGTGTGTTCGTCTCTGTGTGTGTTGGTGTGTGAGCTGCATCGGTGAGCTCACCTGCTGATTTTGACCCAGTCAGGTGGAACAGTGGACGACAGCGAGTTCTTCACCTCTATCAGAAACTGAGGGCGGAGGAGGAAGAGGAGGAGGACTTTGACAAATAAGACCGCAGCAGACGGACAAAAGAATGTGTCACATTTGATTAAAACTGACACACTGATGCACACACTGATACAAAAACACACGTAGAGACATCAGATCATCGCTGTGACTCAGTCTTCCACTAAATCAGGACATCAATCTCCTCCCACCTGTCTTTCACTCTCAGTCACACACACACACACACACACACACACACACACACACACACACAGATGGTACCTCCTGTCCAGAGACAGCCGTGTAGTCAAGTGCCGGGGCCTTCAGCGTCAGTCGGATTTCTCTGCGGTGGTCTTGAATCTCACTGATGACAGTCTGGATCTGCTCCCTCCGTTCCTGCAGCACCGGGAAGCCGGACAGATCTGAGAACAGCTCTGTCTTATTTCCCGACCTCCACAAACACAGAAAAACACAGTTCAGATGTGACAGCCGCTGGTCACATGTCACAGTACCCGTCCATGCAGCTCCATGCCAGCTGTTGATCACACACTACGTGAAGTGACACCAGGCACCTCGCATTACCCACAACACTGCTTTGGCCTAGTTCGTGTTGCTGTGGTGTATTTATATTATTTGATGTGAACTTGTTAAACTTTCTGCAACCAAACCAAAAGAAACAGTTGAATTGAATGGAATCCATCATAGAAGAGTCAAAGAGATGCAGATCTGGTGGCTGTTGGATACATGTCCATTTAAAAACACACATAATGTAACATGTGTAACTCCTCTTCTTCATTTCAAGATACCATCACACAACACAGTGAGCGAGATAAGTTAATTAGCAAGATAATCTACCCAAAACTAACTGAATTCTTCTGAATCCTTCACTAGTGCTGGAAAAAAGACACAACCTTGATCAACAACAGTTTGATACTCATTCTAAGTCAAAAATGATTAACAATTTATCAGTTCATCACACAAAAATCAATAGATTAATCCATAATGAAAGTAACTGTTAGTTGCAGGCCTGCAGTCCATATCTGCCAGACTACAGTGAGTGTATACAGCAGAGCAATTGATGAATAATAAAATATTGATTTGACTGACTTTCTTCTTTTGTAATCAATAACAATGACAACTCAGGCAACATCTCAAGACTCTAAACATGAACTGAGCGGCATAAAGCTTTGCCAGCACTAAGAGATCTACTGTAACAGTAATCAGCTGTTTTTATGGAGATACCTCTACGTTAACTCAATAATCCTGTAGCATTTTTTACTACGATGCTTTTTTTTTAAGTACTTCTTTGTATTGCTGTTCATGCAAAAACTGAAAATGGGACCTCCCTCTCGTGCTGCTTAATACTCACTTAGCGGCCTTTTCATTGAGCACCTTGAGGAAGCTGTGGGCCGGAGCCAGCAGGTCAGGAGTGTCCAACAAGAGTCCATGGAGCAGCGCCGAGCTGATCTCTGATTGGACAGCTGGGAGCAAGGCCTGCAGCTCCAGCCCCAGGCGAGAGAGACTGCTACTGATGAGGTAAAACTCCTGCGTGGAGGACTGGAACACACGCACAAACAAATGCATGTCATGTTTGATGAAGTGTGAGGCTGCAACTGATCAGAAGGTGAAGGTCACCTATAAACCAGAGTTAAGAAATACCTTCTTCATTCTCCAGCAAGATGCAAATAATGTTCTCTGCATTCCTTTGTATGAGTGTGTGAGTGTGTGTCAGCTGTGTTACGGCAGGATTCTGTAAACCAGCGAGATTAAATCACTAAATCTCATCCGCACTGGATACAGGAGCCAAGCTTAAAGAGCAAACATTTAACACAGCCAACACTGAGAGACGCCACTCATTAGCAGCAGCACAGACTGCTGAAGTCTTCACAATATGGCCGAAAGAAAATAAAACATCACCTGTGAAAAAACAGATGTATTTACATTTATCATCACTTTGGAATAAGGCGACTCTGGCTCAGTTATGAGCAAAGGCTGCCATTACTGTTCCACCACCAGTCTATTTTGTGTCAACTTCAGATCAGCTACTGTTTTTTATTTCCTCACAATCAATGTGGCAGCTTTAAAAATAGAACCGCTGATCATTTAGGATGAAATCAAGTTAATGACAAATCAATGCGCCGTGTTGAAATACCTCTAAAACAGGTGATGCTGTAGATCACACTGACTTCATAATGCCATTAGTGATGTCACAGTATAGCACCAAGTCATGAAAGGTTAATGAGAGCCACAGTGACGATGCTTTATGGTGTCAATCACGTCGCAGCTCAAATGGTCCCTGAGTCGCTCTTTTATGAACCAACACAGACAGCGACAGGAGACCATGAGCATGCCCTCCCGCCCATTATGTCAATGGAGCCATAGAGACACAGGCCATTACACACAGGCCCATTTACATATGGGCTAAATGACAATGAAGGCCTGTGTGTGTGTGTGTGTGTGTGTGTGTGTGTGTGTGTGTGTGTGTGTGTGTGTGTGTGTGTGTGTGTGAGTCTGTTTTTATCAACATATGAAGGAGTTTGGAATTTGAACATGAAACAAGACAACAAGCTCAGCCCAGAGTGCTTCTCTCACCAGTGTAACACACACACATGCAGACACACACACATGCAGACACACACACAGACACACATGTGGGATGAAGCCTTCTGACATTTCAAAAATGGGTTTGATGGGAAATGAGATTGTGTCAGACAATCAGGTAAGTGCCACCGAGGTGACTGCTCCCTGTTGTTAATCAAGAAGCACGTCATAAAAAAAAGAGAGAGAGAGAGAGAGAAAAAGGTGGAGAGCAGGACAGAGGGAGAGAAAAATGTTTTTTATTTTTATGCAAAACAGCAGCAGAAGGAGGTGTGCTTTTTGTAGTTTTGACCAGTTTTTAACTGTGGCACTACACCCACAGACCTCATCTTTAAGTGTTGTCAGAACTGACAGGACTGATTACCAACTCTACAAAAATAAGACAAAGATATTATCCTTGGGGTGAGAGGTGTGTGTGTGTGTGTGTGTGTGTGTGTGTGTGTGTGTGTGTGTGTATAATTTCACCTTTTTGTGGTATATGCTGCAGATGCCTCTCTCCAGGTCGGGCAAATGTGACAGCAGAGATCTGATGGAATTTAAAGTGAGAGAGTGCGACTCCAGGATCTCCTGCACAGCATCCTGCCTCTCTGAGATGCACCTGTGGGTCCATGGACGAAAAGGAAAGAGGGACGGAGAGAAAGGAGACAGGAGTGAAGGAAGGCAAAGACTCAAAGAAATCAAAACCTTCAATCCCATCATCGGTAGGAAACCTGTCTTAAAGTGTACAAAAAGACGCTTTGGATTTGAAACAAACAGCTAACAGCTGATTAGCTTCTTCGGTGGTGTGCTGAGGTTTGCTAGCAGCCTGAGCTACTTGAAGTCAACCATCTATGAAGGAAGGAAGGAAGGAAGGAAGTGATCACAGTGTCAAATCTCCTCAGTTTTTTCCTCATTAGTTTACAGTGTCTTTAGGGCATCGTTTCTGGTGATGCATTAGATTTGTTTTACTGGAGTAATAAGATGTGTGCATTAATTAAAAAAGGCTGCATTTAAGTGCTTTTTACAATGTAGCTATGTGAAACATGAAAGGTTAGATTGTAAAGTGTTTAAAACCTGTAGACTGATGACTCAAGACACAAAGGGTACAAATTCATTCTGTGAGCATCTGGAAAAAAACGGACCGCAAAAGTCCAGTTTAGTTACGCATTAAGACGGACATCGAACTCACACTCATGCATGAGTGTTTGTGTCATGTGCTGCTGCACTGCGTATCTTGGAATTAATGTGCCTGAGTGTAATCTGGGTTTTACCGATGTTGAAATTCTGTAGAGGAGCTATCTGGATAATCTGAGAGCAGTGTCCAATCCACAGTTATAATCCCTGCACCGTGGGGAGGGAGAGGGCCACCCACACACACACGCACGCACACACACACACAGAAACTACTCACACAATCAATATATGGATAATAAAACTACCCTGCAGAGAGCAGAACTGGAATAGTACTACACTGTTAAAAGTGCGAGGTTGTTTGTAGCAGAAGTGCTGTGAGTCAGTATCAGCGTTTTTATTTTAAGAGGTCGCCTCCAGAACACTTTTTATGTGTTTTCACCCTGCAGCGTTTCTGAAAACAGGAGCGCCTGCTCTGCTGGCTGAACAATAAGTAAGTGTTCACATTATGGGCTCCATCCTATATCCTCTCTAACAACACTGACTTATTTTATATGTCAGAGTAAAGATTCCCATTCAAAATATTAATTCAAACATCAGAAAGAAAAAATGTAATTTTTCCGACTTCTGCGTGAATCAACATCAATACTGATGAAGAGAAGTGCAGCTGTCATCCACATGACCTCTGGGTCAAAGAACAGGCCTGAAAGAGTCATGGAGGATGAGCACAGGACTGCTGAGTGCCAACGGCCGGGAGAGGCTGGCACTGACCTGCAGCTGATCCTTTTAAGAGCCGATATTTCCTGATCTGGACTTCATCCAGGACTCACACAGGAGAGAAGGGACAAAGGAACTGACTTTACAAAGCAGAGCTACATCAATCAGCATTAACTGATAGGTATGTTTGATTAACTACACAAGAGGAAAGAATAAAGTTTGCATGCAGGGACAGCAAACCCTGAACTAACAGGAACTATTTCCACATGTGAAGAAACGTGATATTTTTAGAAATCATGGTTCACCATTTGGTTGTAGTTGACACAAACCTATTTTTCAGTGACATTTCTGCTCATTTGGGAAACCATTTCATGAGTTTAAGCCCTCGTTTCCACGCTAATGACAGATTTCAAAGAATATTCGAAATTGATGTCTGGTTTTCCTTAACCTCAAACATACGTCTCAAGGTTACTTGACATTACTATAATGTGTATGATAGATTCATTATGTCCTCATTCGGGTTACTGTAGCTTAGACGGTGCAATTAGACCCTCTGAGTAGATAATGACGCAAAAATTGTTAACATGTTTAACCGGAAAATTGATGGCAGCTTGTCATAAAGGGTAAAGGTAAGATTGAGACGCCTGTGTGTGTGTGCGCGTGTGTGCGTGTGTGTGTGTGTACATGTGTGCAGACGCCTGTTGGTCCTCTTCTGAGACAGGAAGGAGAAAGTAGGGTTATTAGTAGTTATTTTACTAATTGAATTGACTGTGTGTATACCTTTAAACAGTGGCACGTTTGGGCACAGCTGCTCTAAATTTCTGTCATTGTGAAGTGAACAAAATAAATCACCTAATTTCCAAACAGCATAAGTTAAAGATGACACATTTCTTCAATATTTTATGCAGGTTACAGTTTCATAACAACAAAGAAAGGGAAAAGGGCCAGAAGAAAAAGTTTGGGCTCCCTGCACGGTCAGTGCTTCACAGTAACACCAGCTTTGACAACCATCACAGCTTGTAAACGCTTTCTGCAGCCAGATAAGAGTTTTTCAGTTGTTGTTTGGGGGATTTTTGCCCGGTCTACCTTTCAAAAGGATTCTACTTCTGTGAGATTGTTGGGCCGTCTTGCATGTACTGCTCTTTTGAGGTTTATCCACAGACTTCAATGATGAGAGCCACTGCAAAAGCTTCATCTTGGGTCTCTGGGGGTAGTCTATTGTGGATTTTGAGGTGTGTTTACGATCATTATCCTCCATTTTCTCCCAGAACTTGTTGGTATTTCTTTGAATGCATTCTTCCCTCTACCGGTCAAATGTTCCCTGTGAATGTGACTGCAAGATAAACCCAATACATGATCAATCCACGCCGGGCAACCTGAAAACACTCTGCTGTCTTCTCCTGCTTTGTGAGTATCAAAAACTGAATTTTCAGAGTGCTAGACAGCCGCTTAGAGGAGCCCGTAGTTTCTGATTGTTAGGACAAAGTTTGAGGAGTCAAAGTGTTTATAAAGAGTCCTGAGAGGTTAATTCAGGTCAGAGACATTAGTAAAACTTTTTCCACTCTAAAAATGTAAAGTAAAAAAAGTAAAAAAGTAAAGTTGCACGCCTCTGACAGCAGCCACTGCTTTTCTTCAGTTTGCACCTCGGCTGCGCTTACGTTCAGTGTACTGACTTCAGCCTCTTTCTCAGTGAGTTGGCCTCTGGCCTGTTTATCCAGAGACCAACTCGCTTCCACAGCGCAGAGATCAGCTACATCTCAAGACATCCGGCTAACTTGAAAGGAAGAAACCTTGTTTGAGGACTCCAGTCTGCTCAACGCCTTCATTTCTAGCTTGATCAGTTAGAAAAGACAGAACTGTGACAAATTCTGTCAAAGCTGCCACTGCGTCTCCTGCACGCCCAAGTGGGTGTGTTGTGAAGAGGTTATCACCCCGCCGCCTGTTGAGAGGCGGCCGACTCAAGCCGAAGTCGCCACGCGGGATCCAAGATGCCAGAAAATATCCAAGAGCTCCAGACGAGAGAAAGAGACACATCAGCTGGCCGAGCTGCTACGAGGGCCTGAACACACCTGAGAGCTGTCCACAGAGAGAAGCAGCCATCATGCAACAGGTGAAACAATACTTCTCCTGTGATGCTGGGTTGATGCGAAAGACTAACAGGGATACTTCAGATCAGACATTAGGATTTCCCATCATTACAGTGAAGATATCTAATCACTTCATATGAATTCTTTTGGCTGCTCGTCCCTCTCAGCTGCTGAACGGCACCTTAAGCCTTATTTTATTGCTCGGACTTGAAGATTTCTTCCACGTGTTCTTTTGTGCATCTGATTAAGAGGACATGCTTGATCAGGTTTGATGGTCCTCACTTCAAGACTTCACTCATTCAATCATTTATTCATTCATTGTTCATCACTGTATTCTTTGTATTTATTCATGGAAGCATTTAGCCTACTAATGGTCACATTCATATTGTTATTACTTTTACTATTGTGTGTGTAGTTATTAATAGATCAACATCCTTCAGACTGAGACGAAATTAATTAAATTGCTATTCATTTTTCCCTTTTGCCCTGAGGTGAATTTAATGCAATCTAAGTTTTGTTATTCAATATAACTACTGACTATTTCTATGGAAAGCGAGTGTAAATTAGCAAAATTTTTCTTAGCAAAATAAGGTAATTTGCTATAATTTAACATCTTTTCAAGTCACAAAGCAAGACGCTAATCTTCTATTTCATTCTTCAAAACTGTATAAATAATAAGAATAGAGAGAGAAGCCGGAGGCACACAGGTCAGCACTGATAGTCAGGCTTCATCAGAGGGTCCTGTACTCACTGCGGGTCTGTGAGGGGCTGGCTCACCCACTTCCTCATCAGTCTCCTCCCAAACGGAGTGCGAGTGTGGTCCAACACCCACAACAGACTGCCCTTCACACCACCATCTGTCTGCCATCAAAAGAACACACCGACACAAAACACATCTCACACATGTACATCACTCGAATGAGCCACATTTGAGGAAGAAAATAACGTTATGATGTGATAAACACGACGTGAGCTTGACCTCCATGTGCGACACACACGCCACGGCAGCCTCACCAATCACTGAACACCTTCTCTTGATCCGAGAAACAACAGGTTAACTCTCCCATTACACTTTTACAGTCCTACACGCAGCCCTGACTGTAAACTGGTTTCTGAAAGTTGGGTAACCTGGACAGTCTTGACATAGAAAGTATTTGCTCTGGCACAGCTGCATAACATTTCTAGCTGGCCGGCTGTCAACATTGTTATGTGCTGAAAGCTTGCCAAAAATGGAAAACTCAAGCAAAGCAGGTCAGTCTGTCTCCTCCCCGAGCTTTTTTTTTTTACTGAGGTGAATGTAACAAACATCATATTCAAGCTTCTTAACTTTCGCTGCCGTGCATGTCTGTTCTCTTCAGCAATCTCCCTCCACTTCAGCGCTGTAGCCCGGGCAGTTGTCTTCAGCCTTGGACTCAAAGTCAGGCATAAGTCATGAAAATGAGGACTTATTATGAAGCGGCTATATCTATGTTTTTGTGATAACAATGGTTTGTGCAGCAGCAGGCAGCTGTTTTCAGTGAAAAGCTCTTACTGAACATTACCTGCTCAGCATCAAAACAGCTAAAAGTCAGCAACTAGCAGGTGAACATAGGGGAGCTTTTAGCAGCTAAGGATTAAAAACAGCTAAATTTAACTCCCTGATGACAAGACTTAATAACTGAAAGCAAAGATATTCAAGTTTCACATTTTGACCCAAAATAATAAACAAGACAGCGAGTCTACAGTCATGCAAGTGGCTCTGTGAGGCTGTACTGCATCAGGCTAACATGCTCATAATGATAATGCTAACGTGTCGATGTTTAGCAGGGTATAATGTTTACTGTTAGCATGCTAGCATCTGCTCATTAGCACTAAGCACAAAGCTTGCTGACGCTGATGAGAATGTCAGTTTTCTCTGTATTTAGTCATAAACTAAAGTATTGGACATAGTGGTATTTCAACATGATGACCAAAGTGATGGAAATTCATCCCGAGGTGGACATAAATGTCTGCACCAAATTTAAGGGCGAGCCATCCAAATTTGAAATATTTCACTCAAAACACAAATGCCAACCTGATGGTGGCGCTAGAGGAAAAGTTCCCACTGTCACTGTCCCACTATCATTCAGACAGACCTCACCCCTTCATCATGCTTGATGAGTGGCCATGACTGGCAGCTGAGATGTGCTTTTACCTGATTGTTGAGGATTTCCAGGTTCCTGAGGGTGGCAGCACTGAGGATCATACCCTCCGACGCACAGGACAGACGCTGGAACGAGCTGCATGGAGCACAAAATCAAAGCACAGCTGTGGCAACAAATGATGAAGAGCATTCAAAAAGTGACAACTAAAAGTAAGAAAATCCAAATAATCCTATGACAGAAAACCTCCTGGCTTGTAAATGTTGGAGCTCAGCTTATGGGCTAGAAGCTGAAGTTGAATAATAGATTGTGGAATATTCCAAGTCCAAGGTGTCATCTTCAATGTTTCATTCAACCAAAAGTAAAAACGCAAAGAGATTCAGTTGAAATTAGAAACTAGAAGGTGAAACCACTCATGCAATCACTATTTGTGCCTGAAAAATGACAATTAACCAATTATCAAAACAGCTGACGATTCTCTGTCTGTCGATCGTAGCCTGGTTTGCTGAGTATGTGTCTACCTTTCACTCCGAAGAACTCGTTCCAAGTTGAATTCTTGGAGGTAGTGGATGAGCGGCCCCAGACAACAGATCACTGGGCTCTCCAAGGACGCTACACTCGACAGAGAGCGAGAGCCTGGAGGACACAGACGCACAAACATGCCACAGTTTCCCAGATAAAACACAGCTATGAGTCACAGGCCCGCTCCTCAGACATATCCAGGGCTTTGCAGCTCAATGAATATCTTGGTCTCAGGGAGAGTACGTGGGTATCTGGAGGGAATGTAAGGTAAAGGACTGAAGGAAAAGAGGCAAACAGTGGCACAAACACACCTTTCTCCTGGCTGTGGCAGTAAAACTCGGTGACTGTGTTCATTGCAGAGGCGAACTCAAACTGAGCGCTGTCCCTCTTCTCAACTCTCACTCGGTCATCAGCCTGAGCACTGGTGAGGAACAACATGGCAGCATTGATTCGAGTGGTTAGTGGTGCTTGTCACTGCACAGACCGGAGGAAACGCAACATCCGATATCTCATCATCTTCCTGTCTGTGAGAAGAAAATGACACAGCGCAGCACAGCGTGTTCCAGTCGTCCTGTGGTTCGACTCCATGACACACACATGCACGCAAACCTCAGTCACACACACACACACACACACACACACACACACACACAGTTTCCCTGCAGCTCCCCACTGTGCCATCACACCTCCCTATTGCTCAGTTCACTCTCTCGGCATTGCTGCTTTCAAGGACTCGGTTGCTTTGTCCGCTCTGTTGTTGCCAGGGCAACCAAGGTAAACACGTGGCTGTGAACGCAGCACTGGAGCATTTTCTTTCGTCCGTTTCCTACTGTCATGCTTATACACACACACAAACACACACACAGAAGAGTCATCGTCTTTCCCTTCAGTCAATGATCAAACTGGGAGCAAAGACTGTATAAAAAGTGATCAATAAGCTGTGCAGTCAAACTACGATCATTAATCATTTTTCCTGTCAATTCAAGTAAATTATGAGGTTCACAAGAGCAGAGACAATTGCTGGTATTGATCCGGGGACAGAGGGGTGCAGGCAGAAAACCTGGCAGGACCCAGCGTCGTGAACCTACGTTTAGGAAGTCTCTGTCTGAGTTTGAAGCTGGACACTGACCACAGGCTGGAGCTCTGCTCCTCACTCCGCTCCAAGTTAAAGGGTTTTACTTCATTACACTGCAGAAGTGCAGGGTTGGGTGCTTCACACCAAGAGGTGATGGACCAGTTCTTTGGAAATCAGTTTGTTTTTTTTTTTTTCTTCAAATGCTCGAGCACTGTGATAGTGATAATCAATCAAAAGCAGGGATGGCTAAAGGCTAAGTCAGAGCTGCTGTGACCCACAGATCAGAGGTTAATGTGCACAACAGATTAAGGCTCTTGATTAGTATCTGTTGCTGCAGGGTGAATACAAAGATCTGAGAGTGGCCATTAAATCTAAAACACACACACACACACACACACACGCACACGAAATACACAAATTATGTCTTCTGGTGTGTGTGTATGTACACGTTTGCAGCTATATTTTTATTTTACATCTTGAAAGTGAAGACATTTTGGCCAGTCTTCACTTCTGGGCAGACCTTCAAAGGGCAGTTTGAGGGTACAGACTTGGTTTTAAGTTAAGGTTAGAATTAGATTTAGGCCTTTAGCTGTGATGGTTAAGGTTAGGGTAAGGGGTTAGAGAATTAATCATGTCAATAAGTGTTCTCACAAGGATATAAGTACGAACCTGTGTGGATCTATCCTGATACATGACTGCTGTCGTACTGTGTACCAGGATGTAATATTAACTTTCACGAGTGTCAGTCATCGACTTAAAGTCTTAGGAAAAGCCAGAAAGCGAGAACACTTGTGTTGACAGCGTCAGCCAGTGAGCTTTTCGGCTGCTGTAATCCCCGTCCCCGCTCTGATCCTGACTCATGACTCCAGGCTGTGGATGAGTAAAGCAACCAATACTGCACCTAGCTACTACCAACCTCCCAGGGACTCATTACCGGCTGCTCCATGGACACACATGAATCCTGTTGCCAGGGGGCCCATCTCGTCAGCCCACCCTAGAGACAAGGAGGCTGTTGAGCCAACGGCAGCGGCCACAAAATAAAATAAATAAAACTGTTTTAAATGTTCACCTGGGTGGGTCTTATTTTAACGTTACTGTCATGTCGATGCTGATATCCACCAAAACATCTATTTCACAATCATTTTTGCATTTTAAGAGTCTCAGTCTGATGAATCATGACTGAGAAAAAAACACAAATCACCTAGAAAAATATCTTTGGAGGTCGCCAATAGCCGTGTTTTATGATGGGCCTGGCATAGCCACCTATTGCATGTGATACATTTCCTGTCTGAGCTGAACAGACAAAGCTGCTCCGTATTTGAATGATACAGGCTGCGAACCGAGAAGAGTCTTGTCTCTGATGAGCACAACGCTAGAGAGCAGTGCTGTTCAAACACAATAACCGCACTGGCCTTTACGGACCCATCTCTGCAATAATCACTCAACACGGACAGCTGAAAAAAAAGGAGGAGGGGGAGAGAGAAAGACACAGAGGAACGAATACAAATGAACCAAACTTTCCACAATCAAATTCAAACTGAAGAGGAAAAATGAAACGGAAAAGAAAACAGCCAGTGGAATAAAATAAAAGGTGAAAAAAGACAAAAGACCTCCCACATCCCTCCCATTTATCCAACCATCCCCCTCTAATCAAATCCACTCCCTCGTTTCATTTTCCCAGCATAATGCAATCACAGGCAGCCTCCTGAGGACCCCGTCCCCACTGGTGTGAACATGCCGGGTGCAGACTGTCAGCAAAGATGAGCCCAGTGGCAGCGCGATGGGAGGCAACAGGTTTCTGTAATAGATCAGTTCGACGTCACTGTCGCTGGTTAGTCAGCTGACGAGCAAACTGTTTCGCCCTTTATAGTCTTGTGGTTCGTACAGCAGCTTGACTCCATACTGACCATGAAAAGATTCCTTCCTAATGAGCTTCAATGTAAGAGATGGAGAACCAAATCCACAGTCCTCACTCTGTGTAAGGATGTAGTCCAAAGTTTACCTGAAGCTGATATGATGCTTCAGACGACCGAGTTGGACAAATCAAGTGAATATCTTCTCAAGTCTTTTTCTTTCCCTGGACGATGTTTCCCCACCGAGCAGCAGTGAAAAGACAGTGACAAAAAGAGAATTTTCTGTATTAAAAAGGCTGAAACTTGAGAAGATAATCACTAGATTTGTTTCATATTAGCTTCAGGTAAACTTCTGAACACAGTTTTGCACAGAACAAGGAGAGGAATTTTCTCCTCCATCACCTACACTGAAAGCACATTAAGCCAGTATGAAGAGGAGGAACGATTACAGCAAGTCAAACCTGTTTCAATGCACACATGGACACCAGACAACTGCTTTAAGACAGGCTGGGAAAACTGTGAGCCTCTCCTTTCATTTCCTGCATTTTAATGATGTTGACACATTCAAATCTTGTCAGAGTAGAAGCATCTACTGCTTGTTATTCTGCAAATTGCAAATGTTGTGCAGGAAATGTTCTGCGCATTATAAAACTAGATGTATTTCTATACCCATAGGTTCCGCTGGACTTCCCAGCAGCTGTTTGGGAAAAAACTTTATTTCTTTTGACCCGGAGTGAAAAGGCTCACAAATACATTTATCAGCACTAGAGCCTGCTGGGGCCAGCAGCAAACTTTTATTAACTTTAACTTGTTTTCAACATTTATAACTACTTTACAGGTTTGACGAATGAATTCACCTCAACATATCATCTCCCAAAAAGAATTTTCTTTGTAAAATAAGTATTAAAGACAACACTGGTTTAGGGGGAAAGTCAGTCTATGAACATTTAAAATAAATAAGTCCTGGTTGGACCCTGTTTAGCCCTGCGGTGGGGCCCAGGGTGCTGAGGGCCTTTATCACATAACCTCTCAATGAGCCCGCATTGATTTCCTCATCCAGACTGAGCCCAGAGCGCTCCACAGAAAACACCTGTCTACCTGCCAGGTGAGATCCAAACACAATCCCTCAGAAAGAAATACACTAAACTCACACACACGTACTTTGGTAAACACACACAGCACAGTTCAACACCTCAGTAAGAAAACAGTCATGCAGTAAATGTGCACAGACTGCCCCCTAGTGTCCTGACAGCACACTACCTGGCATTGGTGATGCTCTGCAGGAGGCGCAGGGTTGGCTCGGAGAGGTCAGAGGGGACCAGGATCTCCACAGGGTTGATCTTTAGGACACGACCCTCCACCTCAGAGCGAGAGGGGCCATCAGGGAAAGAGTCCAGTAAGACGTCCCCTGTGCTGGGCTGCACCGCCTGCATGCACACAAACATCAAACGAAAGCACACCTTGAAGAACTAACAAAGATATGTTTAGACAACGTTTCAAAAGTGTCTGGATCATTTTTCAGGGTCAGTGTTATGTTTCTATGAAAAGATGCATTCACACTGTTCATATGACGACGGCTCAAAATGATTTGTTTTTTAATAAAATTGGGTATTTCCTGTGGGGATGCTCTTCTAATAAATCAGATTATTAAAAAGTACAGCTCGTGCTCAAACTTTACCTTGTTGAAGCTGCACCATAAAAACATGAAGTCAGTATGAGGGAAATAAGATTCCATGTTTGAGGCTACTTAGAAAAACAGCGAAAAGGTGAGATAAAGTTATTTTGCTGCCTCGAGCTTAGACAGATGAGAGGAGTAATCTTCTCTGGTGCTGCGCTGTGACGAGCATTAACCTGTATTTAATTACTCTGACACACTATCACTTCATTCTCCATATCAGGGCTGGGTATTATGGATACAATCTTCCATTAGAGCGTAACGTAACTCTGGGATATTGTTACACTTGTATATCATGATATACACATTTAATTGAGAAACTCTTTATGGACAGAATAAGCAGATGAGAATACATGTTTCTGGCTCATGCAGTGAACACAACCTCTTAATGTGTACTGAAAAACAAGCTGTAAACGATGAATATTAATCTGCTTAAAACTGAACCACCTGATGAGCAAACTGCCTGAATGCCTCGGTAGTTTTGATGAATTAGCACTGATCAGACTCACCACCAGCCCGACAGTGAGCTGCTTCCTCGGCTTGTCCCAGGTCTCACTGACACACAGCAGGAAGCTGTCAGGAGGGTCCAACACCACGTCACCACAGGCCCCCTCCTCCACATCCCCCAGTCTGCAGACCGGGTTCACATCTCAAACAACTGTCAAGGACACAGCTTTACAGGTAGAGATCAAAAAAATAAAATGTTTTAAGGAAACACGGATGGATAGTCACGGTCTAACAGGATACCCTCTCCCACCAGAGTGGACTTGGTGTACAGAGCGCTGAGCTGACGAGCGAACAGAGCGTTCCTATTGGTCCCTGAGGCCTTGATCGCAGACGTCTCTGTCTGCTTGACCACACCAACCTGCAAATTAAAGACAATGTAGAGCGTGGAGATAAAGAAAGAACGTGTGACTCTGAATACAAACAGCACGCAAGCCATATTTCATACCTTGTGTCCGTGAGACACCAGCCGTCTGACGTGGACGAACAAACGGTGTGTGGGGATGCTGCACGTCATGAAGTTGTGATCCAGATGACAGACGATATTCAGCTCCTTTGCAGCAATCTGTTCACACACACACAGAAGATGACCACTGTGCTGCCGTAAAGGACAACTGAAAGTAGTGCATTTACCATTTTAATATAGAATAAAGCGCTGCCTTTCAACTTTGATTTTTGTGATCTGTTCACCTCCCTCCTGCACCGTTAGCACAGACTGTTTCCAGCTCTCACCTCTGCGTCCTCTCCAAAGAACCTGTACTTGTAACCACACTCCACAGCCAGCAACGCGTCCTGATGCTGCTGCTTCAGCTGGATGACCTGCTGTTCCAGTGGAGTGTACACGCTCTTTGAGCGCCTAGAGGGGGCGTTAGAGTCCAACAAAGGACTCGGCACTGCAACCCTTCCTTCTCCTCCTGACTTGGCAAACTGAGACAAGTGGAAACCCTGAAAAAACAATCCAAATGAAACATGCAAAATCAGTGTTATCAGTAGCAACAGTTCTCCTCTCACCTTTCAGTTCTCTATTTCCCCACTCAGACATGAGAAAATAACATCTCATGTAAACTTTACTTCTCCATACAAGTTCAGTCACTTCACTTCTATTTGTTGTTGTCTATGGCCATACAACATTGGATTTTATGGCCAGTGCACATGCTGACATTTGAGAGTTTAAAAATCCAATAATGATATAATGGCCAGTCATCCGGTCATCATACTGTGCATAAACAAAACAAAAAACATACACAAACATTTTTAATAGAGGACCCTAAAATGTGTGGGGTTTGTTTAAGTGTCACCACACTTAAACAAACGTGTCATTGGCATTTCTTTACACAAACTTCTGCTTACTTATCAGCAAAGACATACTCAGATGACAGCGACGTGATGGAGGTTGCTCACCTGTTTTGCAGCGGCCAGCCCAGAACTCTCCTTCTCTTTGACCTCCTCCTCCTCCTCTTCATCTTCATGCTCCTCCTCTGGGTGTTGAAGTCTGTTTTCTGAAACATCATCTGAAACGTCCCGAGGAGGCCAAACGCTGCTTCCTTGGTCACAGATTTTACTGCTCACACCATCTGTCTTCTTTTCTGGCCTCTGAGTGTCGCTGTACCCGACGCTGTGCTCAGCCGAGCAGGTGAACCCTTTCAGTTTCTCCAGGGTGGAGGAGCAGAGGCCGCCTGCTCCTCTGCTCGATGTTAACGCTGTTTCTGAGGAGAGAAGAAAAGCCGTTAATGTATGATTATGAGGTATATTGCCTCGGACGTATCTGAGTGGCAGTCATGATAAGAGCTGTTCGAATCCTCTAAATGCATCGTTTACAACAGGAGACAATGCTGTCCCACAATTCCTTGCAGACGCGCCACTGTCCAGTCTTCAGTGTACTTCGTCCACATCAGTCTGAGTCACACTTTTTGGACTCCTGCTGTGAGGGTTGAGAAGAAATGAATGGATTATCTGGCTGAGGCGCACGCACTCACCTTCAGTGCTCTGACCGGAAGGAGGCTCACAGTCCAAATCCCCCACCTGCAGGTCCTGTGGAGAAAGCTTGGCTCGCTTTGTTGGCAACCCGAAAGCATCATCATCATCACGAGAAAGCTTCTGCTGGAGGACAAAAGCAGCTGAGGGTCAGATATTAGCATGGACATTAAGTGAAACATATCTGATCTGAGCGTGTGTGTGATGTACTCGGTGAAGCACGTCTCACCTTGCTTCTTGAAAGCTGGAGCTTAGCTTGGTTCTGGTTACTTTTGCTTTGAGTTTTGGAGGCACCGCTGCTGCTCTGTCCTCCGAAGTAGCTGCTAATGGAGGTTTGGGTGGTGCACGACTTCTTCAGAGACTTTGGCATGTTTTAATTTGCCCTCATATGACATTCATTTTGAAGAAAACACATAGAAATGTGTGCGCAGGCGAGGCTAAGCAGAGGAGAAAGAGGCTTTAGTTGGCCGGGTTTTCAAAACATAGCGGCGCATGTGCTGAGATCACGCTGGCGCGTAAATGACGCAGGGGGCGTTAAGCCAATCAGAACATTAGAAGGTTTCCGGTTACAACTCGGAAAAATTAAACCATTGATCCTGACAGCGTGGTTGTAGCCTTTTTCTTGTTTGTCACTTAGTCCGATACAGGTAGACAAGTTTTTGTTTTTTTCTTACGCTCGAGCTACTTTTTTCTTCTACTTTTTTTCGCTCGGACATCCTCCCTTACATTAATGCATGTGTTTAGGTCAACAGGGGCCGATAAAATAACATTTTTAAGTAGCTATGCCTCCTCCTGCAGCATCTACTTCTTGTTACGCTTTTATGTTGAAACGTTTTGTTTTACTTCCGGTTTCATGACGCGTGACGTGACACCGAACCGCACCACCACTCTTCCTGCCGTACACCCATGTTTCACAGATAGACATGTACAGGAAAACCATAATACTGTAAGGATCATAGTGAAAACAGTAATAATAATGATAAATGAAACAATGATACATTTATTGAAATTAAATTACTGCGTCATAATCCAGTGAAAAATACTGCGATTATTCTAAAATATTTAGACTTATATGATTATTCTGGGCAAGAGATACTTCGGGTTGTAGACACAAAAGATCCATCAGTGCTTATGAGTTTATTTAGAGGATCAAGAGCTCAGTGGGAGGTTTACTTAAACCCTCTTAAGGTGCAAAATCTACACTTAAGGGTACGTTGAAACTAGATAGTTTGATACTAACACTGTGTCTTTGTGTGATTGCACCACAAAGACAAAAGGTTTATGTTAACAATTCAAAGCATTATGATTTGGTGACTGTTCAACTATAAACTACATCCAGTGCAAAATCACAAGAGCAGCATGGCGTGGGGAAACCATCAGCAACATCATAGGGTAGTATACCAGCGCTGTGACTGGCAGATGAAATGTTATTGTATTGAAGTTATAAGCTTTGTGAGACCTGTAACATACTGTAATGCTATGTTAACGTTACTTTGTGGACTGTCACAGAGAGCACGTTGCTGATACATAACAGCCAGTGTAATTCACTCCTCCACATACTCCAAGTCATCGCACAATTCAAAATGACGCTCCATGCCGACTGTTATTTTAAAATTGAAGTTGTGTCTGCCTTGGAAGTATTTCAGCTGGTGCAACCTTTCTTGTGAACTAGGCCCATTTAATCAGGCTTTATTTTAACCTGATATTTCCAGCATGGCAAACTGACACTGTGTGGAAGACGGATGACTAATAGATCAGAAAGTGAGGTCAGCCTCATCAGTTTTCCATTTCACTTAAACTTCTCTACTTCAGTACCACATGCCCACTCTATTTCTGAGTCTGACAGTCATTCAGAGCCTCACTTGTTCAGCTGATGCAGCACCAGAGGAAGTGCTTTTTTTTGCTGATTTACAAAATGTATTATGAGAAACACTCGAGGGAAGTGAATGTGCTTTTTCAGTATTTGTTCAGACTGCAAAGAGGTGAGGAAGAGGCGAAAAATAAAAGCCTTAATACATAAAAATATTCACCCTTTTTTCTGCGACCAAAGATAATCTTATACGCTGTCTAACAATATTAAGTTGTCTTCGTTTCCAAAGAATACAAGGCTGTCTCAGGGATAATGAGGTCACTTTAGGGCTAACATTATTCAGGTCGCTTGGGAGAAGGCTTTGTGAGGAAATGCAAATGTATGAAAAAAAGACTGAGGAGGAGTTGGGCTGAAAGAGGAAGGCTTCCCTTTCGTTCTCCTCTGGCTTAGACAATCTGTTCTGTCTCTCTGTTCACGATGCAGCTTTGTGGAGCTCTGATCCTGTTTATGACTCTGTCTACAGGTAAGAACAGCTTTCAAATTCAGGCAATGTGCTTTGACTCAACATTAAACTTACAGTTACTAAACACAACTCCAAGAAATGTGTTGATGTTTAATATAAAAAGTTCTGAAAGTGAAAGAGAGTGTTCAACATTTTACAAAATATCCTGATTTGATAAGAAGATTGATACCACTCTCTGTCTGAAGTAAGAAACTACAACAGCTGGATCGCTCAGATTGCCTTAGCACAAAGGCTGGAAACAGAAATTAAGACATATTTCCTCTCTTTTGTTTGATCTAAAGCAAAAATAAACGTGTTAAAAAATCGCAGTTTGTGGTTTTGGGGGATCACAATGTTTTTTGCTCTGACTTCCTGTGTCAGTGTGACTACACAGTTTGACTTTTTATTGAACAAATAAATGTTCATTTAAAAGAAACACCCACAGAAAGCGCTGAAGAAGAAGGAGCTTTGTGTGATTCCACACGGGGAGAAGAAGCAGAATATTTGTCTCAACATTACACAGAGAGATCAAGCCTGTTCCTTGATCCACAGATGTACGTTTTGTCCAGTTCACAAGCAAAGCTTTTAATTTGTAAATGTAAATATCAGGAACACATTTGAAATTCTTATTTACCTTCGTGAATATATTTTTGCATTCATTCAAATGATGCTTTACGAAACACAAATTGAGAGGTGTTTGCGTGTGCACTGTGAAATATTTGTGGATTATACTTTTTGTGTTTGTTTATTTTTGATACTCTGTCTCCATAGACAGCGTCTTCCTGCAAAACATCTGAAGCTTAAAATACATGGATGTGTGACGAGTGGTATATCTTGAACTTGTGTGTTGTGTGTCTCTGTATAGCATGTGGATTAAGATGCTACACATGCACAGCCGCTGAGCCTAAATCCTGCACGGACACCAAATCTTGTCCTGTCATCTTCAACCGTTGTTTCTCTCTCAGAGTAGATGGTAAGTTTTCTTTCACATTAATATTTTCTATAGCTAATACTGAGAATTCCAGGCACACAGCAAAATCTAACAGCAGACACAATAAGTTGCTGTAGTGAAATGTACATTCAAAGCATCATATGGAAACTGGCTTCTGAGAGTTTTCTCATGGCGTCTTTCAGGTTATAACATGGTGACCAAGGGCTGCCAAACCAGCCTGGCATGTGGTGGAGCCATAGCTTGCTGTGAAGGGAACTTGTGTAACGGTGCCATACCAACTGGTCCCAGTGTCATCATCCTTCTGGTGTCCTCAGCCATCATCACACTGTTTCTCTGAAGCTCTGGAATTTTGTTATTTCTATGCAGGAGTTTTTTTTCTGACCGAATTTGTACAATTGAAATAAAGAAATTTTAAATATTAAGTATTAATAATGTCCCTGTACTGGCTGCAACTACACTGGAGTGACAATAAATATTTGTTCAAGACCATATTATAATGAATGTATTCTGACTCCTGCATCCAGGCAACATTTCAGAGGCAAGAAGTATGTACTCGCGTTTTTATAACCAGCCATTTCTCATCTATTCAACCCTCTAACAACTGTCTTCTAATTACTGGAAACAAATGTCATTGAGCAGCTTCTTCAAGTTGTGCAAGAGAATCATATTTTAGATACACTTTTGCCAAAGACACAGTATTAAAATTGTTTTGCATGAATGGCATTCTTGTGCAGGCTAACGGGAAGAGGATTCCACAGAGGGCACACATTTTTTGGTCTCCAATACTAACTATGTCCTCATCCACTCCGCTGTCATATGGGGCTCCTCAGGGGTCAATCCTTGATCCTATTCTTTTCTCTCTGTCTATGCTTCCCTTGGGCCAGACAATCAGTTGCTTTGATGGTATATCATTGTTATGTGGACAAAGTTTATCTATCTGTTTCAATAAAAATCTGATGATTTCAGCAACTTGGGCACTCTCCACACTGGGTCAGCCACTGTAAACAACTGGATGTCCCTTAACTTAATTCAGATGAAATCTGACAAAAAAAAAAAAAAAAAAAAAAAAAACTGAGCTTCTCATTATTGGGCCTGGAAATTTTTGGTCTTGTTGCCTGTTCTGTCATCTGCACTCTGGGAGTCTTGGCATTATATTTGACCATCAATTGAAATTTGAATATCATGTAAAAAAAAAAAAAAAAAAAAAAAAAAAAAAAATTGGTTCAATCCTGTTTTGTTTTTCAACTCAGAGACATTGCAAAAATCATGTCACACTGAGGGCAAAATCTTCAGTCAGAAGACCAAATGGATATGGGGTGTTAGGGTTATCTTTGACTTTTAGCTACTTAAAATAAAATGTCCTTACAGCTCTGATGGAGCTCATCATTCATCCATAAGAGCTGCTTTATTACAAACAGTTCCACTGTATAAACTTTGAATCTGTGTGTAACAGCTCACCTGTGCAGATGCAGCAGCCGTAAATCTGTTCAACAACCATTTTCATGATCATTTACTTTAACACTTCCACTTCAGCCTTTCAAACTTACTACCATCAGATGTTCACAAGATGGCGCCTAATTGAGGGATTTTCACATCCTGTGCAGAGTAGCCTGGACTGATAAATCAGACAAAGCTTTTTGAATTAACTTGTTCTTGGGTTGCAAAGTGAATGTGAAGTGTGTGATGTCGCTGTATCGCTCACTGGACGGATTAAATCAGCTACTGAAGATGACTTTCATGGTAAGATACTTTCAGTTCTTGTTAACGCGACTGAACAGTCGACATGGCTGTCTCAAGCTCAGGTGGGCGGGGCGTTGGTGAGGACATGAAGAAGACTGAGAAGTTGGACAATAAAGGACAGGTTTGGGAAGAGTCCACACTTTCTCTCTAATTCTCCTCTCACAGGGTTGATTAAAAGTCTGTTTGCTTTGTTTTTCGTGATGCAACTTTATGGAGTTCTGGTCCTGTTGGTGACTCTGTCTGCAGGTAAGAGCAGCTTACGCTTCTCCTGCATTGACTTGAAATTGTAACACAAAGAAACAAATGTTATTAAAAGTTATGCTTGGACCTGAAAAAGGAGTGTCATCCCAAGTAGCATAATTATTATTTTTGTTTTTATTGAATGAATGAATTTAACAGCATCACTTATTTAACAGTGATTGGATTTCAGATTTCAAGCTTTTCACGTGACAATCTGCTGTATTTCTCTATAGCATGTGGACTGAGATGTTACTCATGTTTCCTGGCGACCAACCCTGATTCCTGCACAAATATTCAAACTTGTCCTTCCATATTGGACCGTTGTTCAAGTACCAAGACCGGAAGTAAGCTGTTCTTCCACACCTGAAGCATCTGTAGCTCATATTGAGCATTTCAAATAGACAGAGCTCTGAATGTTTGGTGGCTTTTGTAGTTGTTGACAATGAGGTTTTCCCATCATATCCTGCAGATGCCATCAACAAGGCCTGCTTTCCCAGCGCAGCATGTAGAGGCCCCATAAAATGCTGTGAAGGGGACCTGTGTAACGGTGCCATACCCACTGGTTCCAGTGTCCTCCTCTTGCTGGCATCCTCAGCTATCATCACACTCTTTCTCTGAGGCTCTGGAGAATATTCCACTTTTTTCTTATCCAATCTACACAACGCAGGAAGAATCAGCACATTTTCAGTATGTAAAAGCTGTGAATGACTGCAGATCAAAGTTTTTTTTAGCAGGCATCGAGGGGCTAATATGGGGCCTCCCCTCTAACTTGTGTTACATATAGCAGATGGAGAATATGACTTGGTCTGAAAAGAAATTCCAGTCAGATTTTCCTCTTCTCCAATCTCTGTATCTGTTTTACAAGGCAAACCAGGAGAATCTATGAAATCCAGAACCATATGAATTCACTGTATATACAGTCATACACTCTGTACAAATCTGGAGAAAAGTGTTAATGAATATAAAGAGCAAGTTGTTTGTGCAATGCAAATGAATGCATGTTATCTGAAACATAATGGGAAAGTAGAAACAGTTATGTTGACATAAAGTGAGACATGACCTCTGAGCTGGAGGCCATCAGTCCAACTCAAAGAGTGGATTTATTGCCAGTGGGCCACAATAAAGACATATCTGTCATCTTATCACACTTATGAGGGACAATTTGTCCTACTTGTCAGTGTTCTTTGACCTTTATCCTCATGTAAACTCTGGCAGTCAATGAGAATAGAGCATCTTTAAACATCAGTTTGTCAATTATGGAGGAATTAATCACTGTAAAAATAAACTACAGGCATCTCTATGTTGTCTGGATGAGGTACACAAATTCTCAGAATTTTGTTATTGGCACTAGTTAAAAATACACCACCACATGCAACACTTGTGATTGTCTTGGTCATAGTGTGAAGTCACCTATAGTTTCTCATTTGGCATGTGGCCCAACAAGATCATGGCCTGCGCTTAGTGTCAGAGGTTGTTGTGACTTGGAGTTCATGTTAATGTTTACTCAGGCATTGCGCTGTGTGGATTTGAGAGACATGCTATCAAGGATTTTTTTAAATTATTAATTTAAAGTTATGGTCCAGGCAGTTCCACTGACCGATTTGTCATTTGTCTCCTCCCCTTCCTCTTCATCCTCCTTTTCCTCTTCTACTTCTTCTTCATCCACATCCTCCCATTCTTCTTCTTCTCTGCTGCTCAAAATACCCTTTCTGCACACTTTTCCATAGGTTCATTTAGCTTAGCTATTAGCCTTATGCACACTTTGTCCTTTGGGACTTCTGTAGTACAGCAGTTTAACTTTGGTGTATGTTACAAACGTGTTGCTGTTTCTGTCGCATTCTAGTAGTTGGAAAATGGTCCTCATTCTTCATCTTGTTTGTAGTTTGAGTATTGGTGTCTCAGATCACTTGAACCATTCACCCATAAATTAAAGTGCATACCATCATTATGTCAGACTCAATTCAACAAATCTCATCACAAGGGCATCTCACTTCACTGACATCATTTCCATTTTCACCATATCTCAGTTGTGAGTTCAGGACACAGGTGATGCAGAATGAGCATCTTATACTTACTCAGTCATTGTGCTGTGTGAATTAGAGACACATGACTTCAAGGTTTAATGGCAGTTTCTTTCTGGACAGTTCTGCTGATGGACCCTCCTGTACTTCTTATTGGTTTTCCTCCTTTTCCTTTTTTCAGCTTCCTCCTTTCCTTCCCTCCTCGTCTACATCATAATTTATTGTTTGCTAGATAAAGTAAATGTAATGTAATACATGACAATACATAGCCGCTTCTCTGCTGAAGACTTTTAATGTAGAGTTTATAATTAGCCAAAAAGCTGCACATGACCACCAACGACTGACCTTTATTATTCTTACCTTCACCTATTTAAAGTAAATTATGACCTTGTGAGGCGCTCACTAGAAAGAAAAATGAAAAAACATGACATGAAATATTAAGAATCAGGAGCAAATTTTGTTATTAAACAAAAACACCCTCATTGAATAACTCGTGTGATGCAGCATATTGCTGCATGTGAAACTTTCTGATTCCAGTTTTGGTGATGCTCGTTTTCAACTCATTTTAAGGATCACACAGTTTGTTTTTCGAGGTGACAATAAAATTTTGGCCTCTGCAGCTTTTGAACCCTTCAAATATTCATTTATTTTCAACTTCAACTGACATTTTAAGCAGATTCTTGAGACCAAACAACAAACATATTCTGCATGTCGTTCGAAATTCATCAACTAGGTTGATGAACATTCACTTGGAGACTTTAGCCTTTCAGACTTACTACCATCAGATGTTCACAAGATGGCACCAAAAAAAAGGGATTTTCACATTTTGTGCAGAGTGGCTGTGCAGACAAAGCAACATCTCTGAAAATGAACAGCAGCAAAAGAATAATAAGGAAAAGAACCACACACACGTCTTTCTGGCAGGCTCAGTGAAACTACATGAACTACTGCAAGAAAACAAACTTACAAATTTACATTTTGGTAAACTTTATACAGAGCTTATATTGTCAGTGCTTTAAACTTGTGGGCATGTATTCTAATATTAGTCATTATAATCCAGTAAAAGCTGGTCTGAAAGGGGCCATTATGAACATGTGAAGTGTTTGACGCCAATTCTTTTCTACTGTTATTAAAGTAAGATTTTGAATGACTTTTACTTGAAACTAAGTATTTTTCCACTGTATTATTTCTACTTTTACTTAAGTAAAAAATCTGAGTACTGAAAGTCACCTTTAAGTTCCCACATTGGTCCCCCTCATCCGTAACGTCCCATCCCACACCCTTGCTCCTATGCATACTGTAGCTGCTGGAGCATCTTTAAACCAGAGCATTACTTTGTAAGGGGGGAAGAATTACGTTCAGAGTTACATCACTCGTGTGGTAGCCTATAATTTGTACATAGGTTACAAAATAAATGTGTAATGTCGGATGTTAATGTAGTAATCAATGGAATATTTTGAAGTGGAATACAGTAACATTTATGTCCTGATTTATACAGATTATATCTGCCACTGAAGATGGTTTTAATTTCACTCTCAGTTCCTGTAGCCTATATATGTATACCACAGTTTCCAGGGCCAGATCGACCTTGCTGTCTCTGGGATGTTGAGCTCACATGGGAGGATGCTTTGTGAGGAAATGTAACTGTGAAGTTTTGAAAGAAGACAGTTGGACTATAAAAGACAGGCTTTGGAAGACGTGACATTTTCCCTCCAGTTCATCTCTCACAGATTCAAAGGTTTTCTCACAGTTCACGATGCAGTTTTATGGAGTTCTGGTCCTGATGGGGACTCTGTCTGCAGGTAAGCCGATGATTCATACAATACATAAGCCTACATTACATTCAGCTGACGTTTTTATTCAAAGCAACGTATAATAAGTGTATTCAACCACGAGGACACAACCCAGAAATTGCAAGAATCATTACAGTACATCAACTTCAACAAATGTGCCACACCAGAAACAGTGAGAGATTGGAAAGAGTGCGTCTTACGGGCCGAGGTTCAGTCTGAACAGATGAGTTTCCAGTCCTCCACTGAAGATGTACAGAGTGGCTGTGGTCCTGATGTCAGGGCTCGTCTCCATCACTGTGGAGTCAGGAGAGCAAACAGTCTGGTTGTTAATGAGCAGTCAGGGAGGAGAAGAGGACACACTTCAGCCTGTTTGACACTGAAACATGAGGGAAATGAACAAAATGAGATTTGCAACATAAAATATCTGAAGTCTAATGATTGCTTCTTTTGTTTTAGAGGGATTTAGGATTCATGTGTGGCAGCTGGTTTCCTTTTTCTCTCACTCTCTCTTTCTGGAAAATATTCTGTGGTTTTTGAATGAGGACCTGAAACCAACATGGTTTTAAAAAGCATCTTTTTACACTGATGGTGCTTTCTGTGAGAATTTTTTAAAAGCATGATTTTTAGTTTTGGAATAGCATTACTTGAACCATGTGTGACAATCTGTTGTATCTCTGTGCAGCATATGGACTGAGATGCTACACATGCACAACCACCAACTACAAAGAATGCACCAACATTTTAACTTGTCCTCTCGGATTCGACCGCTGTTCACACACCGAGAACGGGGGTAAACTGATGTTGCACACCTGAATTATCTGTAGCTCATATTGAGCATTTCAAATAGACAGAGCTCTGAATGTTTGGTGGCTTTTGTTGTTGTTGAAAATGAGGTTTTCCCATCATATCCTGCAGATGCCATCGTCAAGACCTGCATTGCCAGCACAGCATGTAGAAGCCCCATAAAATGCTGTGAAGGGGACCTGTGTAACGGTGCCATACCCACTGGTTCCAGTGTCCTCCTCCTGTTGGTATCCTCAGCTATCATCACACTCTTTCTCTGAGGCTCTGGAGAATATTCCACTTTTTTTTTTTTATCCAATCTACACAACTCAGGAAGAATCAGCACATTTTCAGTGTGTAAAAGTTGTGAATGACTGCAGATCAAGATTTGTTCAATAAAATCACAATCTGATGGATCATTGAATTGTTTAATTCTTTAGACTCTGCATTTTACCTCACTATTGACAGCAAAAAAATGAATCATGGTTAACTGTTAATCCTCAGGAGTAATGACACTGACCAGAAATGATTCACAAATAAAATGCAGAAAAGATTTGATGTGCTCTGGATAAGAGATGAAACTGGATGCACTCATCAAATAACATATTTCTTTATGCACTTGGACCTGCTAAAGGTATTATTTTAGCTTTTGTTCTTTAGCTTTTTTTGGAAAATGAAGAAATCAGGAAATGTGGCATAAATGACACTGAGAATAATGTCAGGTAAAGCAAAAAGCTTGTGGTTTGCAAGAGGGAAATACATAGTGAGTCAAATCTGATAGTATCCAAAGTCAGTTTAGTTTGTTCAGCGGACCTTAAATAAAGGTGAATTCATTGAGTAATCCACGTAAAATGGAGCATAATGCTGTTGCCTTGTGAAACTTTTTTTTTTTTTTTAGCTCACTGTAAGGATTAGTTATGTTTAGGGTGGCAACAACCATTAGTGACCTTTGAAACCTCTGTCATTATTCACTGGTTGTCAAGCTTTCTGCACAGCAACATCTCGTGTATGTACAGAGACGATGCACAACAACCAATTTTCTTGTTTTCTTTGGCAATTTTCCTTTATAATGCAGGGAGTTTTCTTCAACAGCAATAAAAAGGAGTGTTAATATTACCAAAGAAACACTTCCCTTCAGCATTTCAAACTCTGTTGGGTCACAGTGGAAATGCCCACAC
Source organism: Chaetodon auriga (assembly GCF_051107435.1). Lineage (NCBI taxonomy): Eukaryota > Metazoa > Chordata > Actinopteri > Chaetodontiformes > Chaetodontidae > Chaetodon > Chaetodon auriga. The sequence continues at coordinate 15,884,593 of NC_135078.1, read as the reverse complement.
AGATTTCACAAAAACCTCTAACGGTAAAACATTGACCAAGTCATGTCTTCGTGCACAAATTACACAACATACTATTGTGGTGTTGTGGTATTGTGTCTAATTCAGGGGTCAAAGCCAGTGTGTGCCAAGATTTGAGCATATCTAACTTTGGCAGCACTTTGTGGTCGTATCAACAATGCAAGAAAGCAACACAAAGACCATCAGTTTACAGCAAGATTGTTTCATTTTTGCACAAACAAAAACCATCAGAATAATTTGAAATATGTTAGAATCCCATAACAACTCTATCTAACATTTCACTGCTTACTGTATAAGGTATTTTGATGACTTTGCCAATAGTGTGCTTTACTCTCTTGTCAGCAAACACTGTGTAAGGGCAGACAGACATGTATTCAGATGGCAGATGGCTTGTTTTACAATAAAACTACTCATGAGCTTTGCAATGTCAGTGCTTAAAAATGTGACCGTGTCAAGCATCGAGCTGATCACTGTGTGTCTATTTCTACATAAAGCCCTTAATGGCAACATGCCATCATATATCACTTCCTTATTAAACTGGTTCAATAATCAGTATTCAGGTGTTTAGATGGTACTCAAAGCTTTTAGTTTTTGAGCTGCACACACTTGGAACAGCTCACAACACACATTCATACTTCACACAGTTGTACCTGTCAGTCTGTTGTATGTTTGTTTTCTCGTTCATTTTTGTTTTTGTGTGCGTTTTTATGTAAATGTTTTGCAACTGTTCTCATGACATCATTGGGAATGAGGGCACGTCCTCAATGATTCTTTTTCAAGGAGTGTTTTATCACTTTATTGGTTCTCTGTGCTAATATTGGCATAGCTTAATTCAACTGATAAGGCAAGTAAAGTCACAAGGCAGACATGGACAGCACTTAATCATGGCATCTTTGAGACCTGTTTTTACAAGGCAAACCAGGAGTCTAATAAATCTATTTCTTACTGTGGATCAACAAAATGAATTCTAACAGAACATGTGTTTTCTATTGAATCTACCCTGAGCTGGGAATTTAACTTGTGCAGATGAAAAAACAGCGTAAATCAGTAGATAGATATTGGCAGTGAAATGGCAGAGTGGCACTACAAGTCAAAGCACACTAACATGAAAATAAATCTATTTGTCTGTTGATCATGAGAAGAACTCAAAATGTAAAGCCAGAACACGAACTTCCTGTATATACAATCAAATACTATCCACAAATCTAAAGAAAAGAGTTAATTAACATAAAGAGCAAGTGAATCACAAATGAGTTACTCATTATTATTGTCAGTGCAATGCAAATTAATGCATGTTAGCTTAAACATAGCTAGCTAACACAGAGATTTTACACAATACAACAGTGGTCATGTTGACATAAGCTGAGGCTGAGGCTGAGCTGGAGCGCACCTGCCCAACTCAGGTGACAAGTGCGGATTTATTGCCGGCGCCCAACCCTGTCAAGCCAAAATTAAGACATACGCTTGTTACCTTATCACACTTATTATCCATCATTTAATTGAAATTCACGCAGAAGGATAAAGCTAACTCTCACCCTAAAACCAAACCATTCAAGCTGTGGGACTAGAAATCTAGATGTCCATCAGGTGGAAGACTGCGATGGTGATACAATCTGAGATCGGTTTGACTGTTGGCTGTGGAAGGCACATGAGAATGAGGATCAGCTTAAGGATGGAACAAGAGAATCGGAAGTGAACACAAGTTTCATTCTGATTCTTTGTATGGACGGTTATTATCTGCAGGCAGATGTCCACATAAAGAGCAGGTCAGAGTAGACATGAGGTTAGTCTTTAACAAAATCACATTCTTCCGCGGCAGCAGGTCACTAGTGGTCATTTCCTTTAGAAAAACAAACATCTTCCGCTATTTCTTGGCATGTGTGCTCACGAGAATGTACATGTGCAAACAGAGTGTGTGTGTGCGTGTGTGTATGCGTGTGAGTTTATGTGTCTTTAATTCTTTAGTGTTTTCAGTGAACCCATGTAAAGAAAGCTATCTCGTCCAGGTCCACAGGGTAGTCAGTGAGGTACATGGGGCCTTTGTCAAAATGCTCCCCCTTGTAGCTTCTCCAGCGTCCTGCAGGCAGATAGATGTCCCTCTCCTGCTTTCCCGGCTCTAACACCGGAGCCACCATCAGGTCATCGCCGATCAGGAACTGAGAGTCGATCTTATAGGCTGCCTCGTCGTCATTGGCGATCCACCAGAGAGGCCTTATGATTGGGTCCCCTGTATCAAGAACCTCATGTGCTAGTTCAAGAACCCTCGGGGCCACCAGATTCTCATGGAGCTCGGTGAATTTCTGTGCTATCTGTACCACCTGCAAATGAACACACAAGCATATGCTGTTAGCACTAGCATCACATTCTTCATTTATATACATTTGTATTTGTATTTGTATTCATTTATATACACAGATTAGCAGTTAAACATTCTGATCAACTCAGAGCTTCACCCATCTGGATTCTGGTGTTTGGATAGTGAGAGGACACAGCTCAGTGGTCATTTTGTGAATAACTCAAACTGACACTGTAAAATTTTATGTTTCATACCCCCAAATTACCTAAAACCACTGTGTGTACAACCTGAAAGTTTAAGTGATGGCGCCCTCTGGTGGTTCTTCAAAAAAAGACTGAAAATAGAAGAATGCTGCAACAATTTCAAGGAAAAACAAATCCCTTCAGATAATGGAAGATGAAATAATGCTTCCCAAAGATCCCACTCATTTCTATCTGACATTCCAAATATTTGAATCCCATTTCCCAGTTTATTGTCTTTTGTTGCTATTCCAAAAAAGTTGGAACCTAACCCTTTGTAAAGCTGCAATTATCACATAAAGACTGTACTCAAAGTAGTTTTAATTTGTTCCATTGGTGTTTTTTACAACTAATATCACACATCGAGTCTCACTTTGCTCACCTCACTGTCATAGGCCCACGGTGGTATAGAGAACTGCATGGCAGGCATGAAAGCAGACAACTCCAACCATCGGATGTACAGCTCTCGGTCTGGCAGACCATTTTTGCCATCTGAAGCACCTAAAATACAACACAAATGTCAGACTCACGTTTGTCTCTAAAACTCTCTGCAGCCACATGTTATGGAGTATCATACCTGTGGTGCGGTTGGGGTATGCATTCCCTCCTATCATATCAGGTAAGACAAACTGGTAGCCCAGAATGCTAATGGTCAGAACAGTCGGGATGATGGACTTGAGGCCGAGCTCGTAACCCCACACAGAGTCTCTGTCGATGATCCTGAAGAAGCAGGAGATGTTCTGACTCTGGTAACCCACCCTCAGCTCTGCACGCTCACTGAACGGTACGGCCATCTCTGTGTAGCGGCGGGTGAAGGTGGAGGGGTCGGACAGTGGGACCAGGGTGCTGAACTGGCGTGGGAGGTAGCTCGTCTCTCCTGCATCGAACTTGAAGGATGTCACGTCGTAGCGGTGTTTGAGCATACGCAGATGTGAGGAGTACCACTCGCGGGCTTCTGGGTTGGTAAAGTCCAAGATTCCTCCGATGCCGTTCCACCAGCGAACCAGAGCGGGCAGCTCACCACTTGGCTCCCGGACAAACAGTCCTTTCTCCACAGCAACACCAAAATTGATGGAGTCGTAGTTGATAAAAGGATGAGTCCAGAGTGACACTTGAAACCCGTCCTCTCTGAGTTTGTCAAACATACCGCTAGCATTGGGGAACTTCTGTGGGTCAAAGTCGAACTCTCCATAGTCGGCAGTGTAGCGGTCATCCAGCTCCAGATGGGAGCATGTGAAGCCATGCTTGGTGATGTCAGAGGCGTAGCGCAGCAGCTTCTCCTGAGTTACAGCCGTCTTGTGGAGAGCCCATGTGGACCACAGTGGCTGTTTGAACACTTCAGGAGACGGGACCTTGATAGGCTTCGGGAAATACCGACGCACCTGAGAGAAACACATGCAAACAGAGCAGAGACTTCTATAGTTTTTTCTTTTACAGCACAGATATGAGATTCTTCCCATTTAAACCAGGGCAAGAAAAGAATTTAGCATATTTTCCAAAATGTCAAACTCTTCCTTCAAATACTACTTTGCAGAGGCTTCAGCAGTTTTGTGTCCAAATCCAAACTAATCTGATTCAAGTCCTTGTTACATAAGCAACTACCCACTCGGTCCATTATTGATGAGTCAAAATAATTAGAGTGCATGCATTAGCGTCTGTGTTTACCCAGCAGAGGCTTTTTAACCAGTTTAGGCCACTTTCTACAAGACACTTTTTAGATCTTGGTTGTTTGTGACAACATCTTTCAATCAGATTGAAGATTTCAGTCATCAAACATGGATTTTAAAGTTATTTTCAAGAACCGCTCACAGTCGTGACAACGTAACTGTGGCTGGCTCGCTTCATCAAACAGCGTGTGAGAAACACAGATTTGAACATGAAACTGCTTATTCAGTGGGTTGTTTTTTTTCTTTTTCAGATTTAATCATGAGGTCTGGTCTTTTTGGAGAGGAGGAGACGTCTGCAGGTGGCCCAGCATCTGGTAGAAGCCTCCTGGGTGAATCCTAACTGGGAGAAGCTGACTCTGGACTAAAAGCTTCACAGTGCAAACTATTTACTGTGACCACTCAAAGTGATCCCATTCACGATCTTTCACTTCTATAACTAGAAATTCTATGGCCATTACGCATTTCTGATTTTTGTCATGCTTGCATACCTGTGTACCAGTGATGTGCATGAATAATGAAAGTGTTATAGGAAATATAATTGGGTGATTTTGCTCTTTTCATCAAAACAAACACAGTGTGTCTATACTCACCATGTATTTGTGAATAGAGGTAACATCTGACCCCACGCACACTCTATAGCTGAGCTCAGGGAAGGCCTGCAGACCCTCTGGTGGTCTGAAGGGAGAGTCCTGGTACCGGGCCTGGAACCTGAGTGTCCTGTCCTTCTCTGACCAGCCCAAATGAAACGGTACTGAGTCATTAATCTTGATGGCAGTCGCATTCGAGGACAGCCAATAGCGTTCTAAGATTCCCCCAAAAGCATTCCGATTCGAGTAGACATCACCGGTGATGAAGGGCTGTGGTTCCTCCTCTCCCTGGATCCTGACAGGCCAGTACTGAGTTGCTGTCTCTGCCCCTCCGTACCAGTGTGAGTCATTATAGGCCATGGCGTGCTCCACCAAATGCTCATTTTGCAGCTCCTCCCAGCGAACACGGTAACACATCACCGTGTCCTTTGGTCGAACCGTCTGGATAAAGAAGTTGAGCTTGCCAGAATCTGACTGAGTGCAGCTGAGAATATTTCCCTCCTTTGAGCAGGAGTCCAGATCCAGAGTGCCAGACCTGAGACCGAGCATTGACAGAAGGGAAGAAAAAATGAATGAACTTGCCAGCGACTGTTATTAGCAGGTCATATTTGTGTTTGGTGAAAAGATATCAAGCTCACCAAAATGATTGCAACTCTAAGAATACGAGAACAGAAAAGAAATGCGGACACAATAAAAAAATATTACGTCTCTAAGTTATCATATAGCATTCAATATCTTATATACTATTGCTCTATTTTATATTATATTAGTCTATTTCTCTGCAAGTGTGGGAATTGTACTATACTAAATCGGTCGATGTGAGCTCTGCTGATAGAGGACGTGACTAAATCAGTCTTCCCTGAGGGTGTAATCATGTGTCTGTCTCGTCTGGTTTTCCATTATCCATCCACACAGTGCAGCGTTTTAGTACGGTTCAGCACCCAAAGAGGAACAACTGTGCTGAGGACAAAAAGAGTCACATACAGTATGTTACAAGGGTTACTGTTAGCCAAGATTTACTGGTGGCCGGTGTCACAAGCAAAAGCTTTTATTACAGGAACGCGCTGGATTGCATTACAATGCAGAAATCTTCCTATTTTTCTGGCCACTCTCTATTTTGAGTGCTCTGAAATGGCCATCCTTACCATGTTCATATTACATTTCCCTAACTTTCTAGTAAAGCTGAAATGATTATTTAAATGACAGAAAATGCATCTGCAACTGTTTTGATAATCATTTAATCCTTTGAGTCAAGCAGAAAATATCAAAGATTCTCTGATTCCAGCTTCTCCAATCTGAGTATTTTCTGCTTTTATCTGTTTTCTCTTATTGTAAATTGAATCTGTTTTGAGATTTATGAACGTGAATGTCACCTTGGTCTCTGGAAAACTGCGATGTACATATGTCATCATTATTTTTGACATTTTATAGGCAAAAAAAAAATCCACAGGGCAATGATAAGCATATTAATTAATAATGAAAATAATCCCTCAATGCCCACCTGAAGGTCATACTGAAGATGACTGCCCCCGCCTGGTTACGAATGATAAAACCATCCTTGTTGAGGTCCAACAGCTCAGCCTTCAGCAACTGAGCTTTACGGAGGGACGCTGAGTAGTAGCACCAGGCAACCACAGCAGCCAGCACCAACACACAGCCCAACATGCCGGCCATCACCAGAGGACGGCCTTCATGAGCCAGCTTCTTCTTCAGTGGAGAACCACCAGCTCCACCGGCCGTCTGCTGCTCTCCAGGAGCCACCGGGACAATCTGATACATGCTGTAGGCTTTAGTCAGCGAGGTGAGTAGGGAGGCAGGTTTGGAGGAGGACTGTCAGCAGTGGACAGCTCTAGTTAACTTGCTGTCAGTGTTGGTGAAAATGTCTGGAATGTATCTTCTTCACACTGGCAGCAGTGGAGGTGAAGGAAAGCCGAGTGTCTACCTGCAGATCTTCAGTAAAGTCTCCATTTCAGAATGCGGGCCGATTTGTCCAAACCTGCGGGACAGACAGAGGCAGAGATCAACAGTCAGTTATGGTGCAGCGTGTAAAACCAAAGGTCAAAAAGGGTCAGGAAAAATAAATGAGCCACTGCAAATATGATCAACCTGATTTTCCCAAATGGGAGAAAACACAAATAAACTGTGTATATGCAAAGTGACAAAATCATATATTGACAGACATACTGGTTAATGGACCATTGTATAGGATTTAGTGGCATGTAGTGGTGGCATTGCAGATTGCAAGCAATTGAAAAGGCCTCCCATCACCCTCCCTTTCCAAGAGTGTAGGAAAACCTACAGTGGCTGCTAAAAATGCTAAAAATGCTAAAAATGCTAAAAATGCAAAAGGCCCTCTCAAAAGCCAGCGTTTGGTTTGTCCACTCTGGGCTACTCTGGAAACCCAGGATGTTCCCTGACAGTTAAACAAACATTTAGGCTTAGACCAGTCAACTAGTCTAAAAGTAAGAAAACACTCAGAAAACAGTCAAACGTTAGCACAATTTAATCTATCAGGTTAAACATTGTCTGTATATAAGAGTCATTTTAAACCATTAATCACATTCTTCAGTAATCAAACTTGGCACTTTGCACTGTGCATCAGGGTTTCGAGCTGGTCCACATGTCCGGGATGATTTCAATGTCCCGGACACGTGGACAAATGAGGGAAATCATGGTCAAAAATTATCTGTGTTTATGGACACCATTATTTTTGTGTCGGTTTTGTGAAAGTGACTACTGAGAACAGCAATGTTTGTACTTGTTCCAGTGTTGAGCAAGAGCGAGAAAAATGCTCCATATCCTGCCAACACAACAGAAGTTCTCCAGGCCTTTGAGGGGAGCACTAAGTGAACCAGCTTGATTTTCGACCTGAGAGAAAGAGAGAGACCAGATGACAGTATTTGTTTTTGAAGCGGAGAGAAAGGTGGAGTAAAGACGTGACATAACATAAAAAAAACAACAGAATCTTTGAACTTCTATTGTGCCAACTGGATATGGCGCTGTTTTCTGTTGCTGTTCTCAAAGTTTGCATTGTTTTTTAAACTTTGTGTTGTTTTTGTTTTGGTGCTCTGCAGTGTTTTTCATTTACAGCACGTTTTTGTTTAACCAGGAACAGCTGCTGTATCGCTCTTGCCAAAGCCACAAAACTCCATTCAGAGAAACAGCAATTCTATCATCATAAAACACACTTCATTCCAACTTGACAGGTGCAAAATAAAACTCACCAAAACCTTCCTGGCTCATCTCTATGCTGTTCCAACAATCACCACCTGCTACCAAGGGTAGATGATGATACACTGATGAAAACATACAGATGAATATTGCATTCAATTTCTGCCAATGGATCCCCCAAAATCATACACACTGGTCCTTTAAATTCCAAATTATTAGTGTGGGACCTTCAAATCCAGTGCTGTTCTATTGTATCTCCCACCACACAGGACATGTTCTTTATTTTGGAGGCAGTTATCACCACTGACAGTATCCAGAAACTATAGTTATATATAGCTCTAGAGCTCTCCACACTGCATGCCTCTAAAAAAACATGTATTGTGCAATGATTCCTGAATCTTTCAAAACACAAAAAACATACATAATATACAAACGTACTCACAAAACATGTCTGTAACCTCAGCGCATTTTGTGTGTTCGTCTCTCCAATAAAGCTACATGACACTGTACTGTGTGCACTTGCTGTCAAGTGCAGCATAGTTAGGCAGCGGCAGCAGCAGCAACAGCAATATCCAACAGAGAGAGAGAGAGAGAAAGACCACAGAAGCTTTACTCTGGTAAATGGCAGGAAGCCAGGCCCTGTAGCCACATAGGAATTGGTGGTAACAGAACCAGTGACACCATAAACACAGGCTATGATCAGAGAAAATACAGACACCATGTCAGCATGGGTCAGTTACATTCACCTCCCACGTAAGAGCACCTTGGACATGAGTAAATAATATTTAAGAGGCAGCCCTCAAATATGTGTGATGCAGCAACCCCACAGATTTCAGACAGAGCCCAGGCCAGTCATCCACAACAGAACCATATTTAACCTCCCAACAGGTATCATTATGTTCCAGCGTATCATTTCATTCTGATGTAGGTTAGTGTCAATGCAGCAGGAGAGGAAGGAAACCTTGCAACCTTGCAAATGCAAACCCTGCAAAAACTGGTTTCCTGGACTTAAACCGGTATTTCACAGACAGACTGCTGCATGGCATGTCTTCATCTTTTTAGCTAGTTTCATTAGAATATGCTCCTTTACCTCCTCTGTGTGTACAATTACAAAACTGCACTATTGTGTTAATATGACCAGCTTTAATTTGATTTTTTCCTGTACTTTGCACTGCATGTTATAATCGAACTCTGCTTTGTTGTAGCCTCAGAGATCTCACTCTGCGTGGCATGAACACAAGACCTTCCACCCTTTCAAGGCTCCTTTATTGGATCAATTCTAACTTGGTTTCTTGTGATAAAAAAAAAAAAAACAGTTATCTCAATGGCACAATTCAATGATGGGGTGTTAGCCTTTGACTTCCAAGTCCCAAATATTAGCCCTCATTGCTCTTAAAGTGTATGGAAATTCTAGGTTAGTTTAGGGCACAATTCTGAATTCATGGCTCAGACTGAGATCCTCTGTGGCTCACTTCAGACCATTTTCAGTCCATGTCAATTAGCCTCCACACTGTGACCAGAACTCCGATTCATTTTGCTGGATTTGGCGACCAAATGTATGCAATGCTAAGTACTAACTGTTTCATTACACAGCAGGAGATAACCATTCTGGTCAGGGCAGTACAGGAGGCTATTCTCTGTGGGTTATGTATTTTTTCTTAGCGGGCAGTGAGCTAATTAACACAGGCACACGTTTCCTCCGTAGTGACTGCTAATTGCTTAAGATATACACTGAAAACACCGTCACCTGACTTTGCTGAAATGACCAAAGCGCTGTAGTAAACAAGAATGTCAAGGAGACGTGAAACTCACTGACAAAACGCTTCCAATGTGCCTGATCGATAACCCACAAGCACTCGTCTACACTGCTGTCGACGCTGTATCGGGACATTACAGTAACAATGTAACCGGCCAGACTAGTTGTCACGAACTGGGTTTCAAAACGGTTATGTTCACAGTGAAAAGCTCCGGTGGCTACCTCAATAAGTAGACGTATGACGAATAAGTTGCACAACACATTAACAGTCATTTTAGTCACTGTGATCATAACAAATACGTTTATCTTACCTCCGCATCTGACTCTCTCGGGTCAATGTGTACAGCTGTGAGCGCAGTAGACTTCTGCGCAGCTGCAGAGCGGTTTGAAGTTCTATGGTCCCGCCCAACATCGAAAAACGTAGACGTGGATTCGTCAAAGTATTTGTCACTCGCACACTATATCATCCAGTGGGCTTCTGGGAAATGTAGTGTGATAATAAGGTAGTCTTCAGAATTTTTTCCCCAAAAAGACTACTGTCATAGGTACATTTACACACACACACACACACACACACACACACACACACACACACACACACACCATGGCTTTCACTTTTTTTCCTCTCAGCTTGTCAAACCCACAGGACAGTGAAAAAAAGGACATTCAATGTTAACTTAAATTATCAACCTTAGTTTGAAATTATCGTCTTTGTGTTTTTTTTTTTAATTCTATATGTCACCGTTGTCCATGGAAACGTTTCAAATATCAAAAGCAATTCGCGGTATTTTAGGGTTTATCAACCTACTGAGTACTGTGGATATAGCGTTGTGTGGTTTACCAGCATTTTGTTGTTATTAACTACTTGTCTTTGATGATTTTGAAGGGTGAATGGACAATTTTTTGGGCGGTTTGTGTGGCAGAATCTGACCGTGTGCCAAATAGCCTGGCGGGGGAGCAAGACTGCAGTGCTGTCCTGAACAAACAGAGCAAATAATGTTGTTGTGACATGTCCGTGATTTCTACCACTGTGTGGCAGCAACAAGCTATGAGCACAGACGCTGATCGACACAATGACGACACATGGTAGAGCTCTATTTTTATCCTTCTTTATCTTTATTGCCCTTTATTGCTGTTATATTTGTTCCATTTAGCTAGTAGTACTTGTGCCAGTTGACAAAGGTTAAGTAATTTAACTAGTAGTTAACTGTACTAGTGTTTGTTTGTTTGTTTGTTTGTTTGTTTGTTTGTTTGTTTGTTTGCTAACATCATTGGCTGAGGCACCAACTGCTAAGTTAAACTAGCTATTAGCATTAGCTGTAGCAAGCACTGGTGACAGAATGCTAGTAGCACCTGTGGTAGCATTAGCTTAAGCAGCAGCAGAGTTGTTGTATCTGTAAAGTATTTGTATATTAGAGGCAGAAGCAGGTCAAAGCTGGTTTTCCATCTGGGTGATGTGGGAAACTGCCCTGGGGCCCCAGATCATCAGGGGCCACAAAAGTCCCAGCTTCACTACATGCCAGTTGATATCTGGTAATTTCATGACTGCAGTTTAGTTGGGGAATTTGCAACTCTACAGAAGATATAATGATAGTAATGTGATCGGAGTAACACTAGTATTTGTGGCAGCAGTACTAAGAGTAAAAGTACCAATTGCTGTAAGTCATATATACACATACAAACACACACATAGTCATGTTTGTATCAGCAATAATATTTGGCAACTCTGTTTCAGAACTTGCACAGACTGAAGAACCACATCAGCCACAGTGACTCATCCTGGTGTGCGGGAGGTTGAGGGTGCAGATGGAGATGCTGCTCATGTTGGTGTCCCTGCTCTGCAGTGTCCCTGCAGCCAAGGCCTGTCTGCAGTGTGACCGCAGGATCAGGCTCCTTCATGAAGACTTTGTCCTGTCTGCTCCCACCGTGGACGACCAGATCGAAATGAAAAAGATTTGTGACCATGCTTATGTGACCTACAGAGAGACCAGCCAGAAAAGGAAGGGAGTCATTGGTGAGATGAAGTACTGGCTTTTGAGCCATATGACATGGCAAGAATGTGAAGTATACTGGTAATTCTTTCTAAAAGACTGTCATGCCATTGGAGTTTTTTGATGATCTGGCAACTGAAGCTTTTACTACTATGGGCCTTATTTTGTACAGGATAAAAATCAGTGTGTCTCTCATTCCTCAGATGCTACCACTCTGTACAGAACCCGAACAGAGTACCAGAGTGAATTTGACCGCTTCTTGAAAACCCAGCACACTGGTGAGAAACAACAACAAAAAAAATCATCAAAGTCATTATCATGACTACTCATTCCAAATGTAAAAAACAGTAGTTGTTAGAAGTAGTAGTTGTTAGACATATGTTAATCATAACAAACTCAGCGTTCAACAGATTTTAAGAAGCGTGCCCTGTTTTTTAAAGGATCTGTAACATTTGAAGCCATCCAGATCATGGAGAAGGGGCGGAAGATCTTACAGAAACACTTGGACACATTCAGCCGTGATGGTAATTGGCATAAATAACAGAGTGCTCTGCACAGTATGAGGCAGGGCACTTTGTGTAAGCCATTGCTGTGTACGAGATGCATTAGTTTCAGGTCATTTGTTTGTCTCTCCCTCAGGATTGTGCCCTAACAAGTGTGGTAAGTTAGTTATGTGTGATCCTGCCCTCTGTGCGTATATAAATCCTTTTAGAACCACAATGTGCGCATGCTATATATTCAGTACAAGGACACGTGTGTATGCATGTGTGTGCTATGGTTTTCAGGGCTTTTGAGAAGAAGAGTAATGGATTGCTTCACTTGCCGCTACAAGATGTACATCTGTCCCTCTCCCTCTGGCCAGCATGACTGCGGTGGTATGTTTATTTCTGTTCCCTTGTGTGTATGCATGTTGCTGGTCAGCGAGTTAGGACTAGTCATACGTATTGGTACACCACCCTTCCATGCATGGACACATGCTGTCACGAGCGTGTAAATGTGTTCCTAAGCGAGGCACTGATGCTGCCTGTCCATGTGCAAGGCTAATGAAAAAGATTACTCAAGTAATCCTGATGCAAATGAATGAAGCATCTCCCCCCCACCCCCTCCTCCAGAGTACCCAGTGCAGGCTGAGGAGGGAGGCCAGGCAGTGCTGAACTGTTTCCTCCCATGGCATCGTCTTCTGTTGGGAAGACCAGAGTACTACTACTCCTGGGCCCCTGGTGTGCCAGGAACTAAAAAGGTCTAACAGAAGCATAAGTAGTAGCTTACCATTTTAGAACCACTTGAATAGAGTCCCACTTTACATGCTTCCTGTATAATGTTGTGTCCCTTATTTAGCCATACAGTATCATCATGAATAAGCATATTTACTGCCAGCTTTTACACCCACTTAACTATCACTTCCTAATTTGTGCGTGCAGCTGAATGAGGGTGACTTCAAAGCCTTGGTAGTGACAGACGACTCATCTGTGGTTTTAAATCAGCTGCTTGTGGACGAACAAGGAACATATCGCTGCTCTGTGCAGGGCAGAAATGGAACCATCTTCTACAGAGTCACTTTCCTACTCACTGGTAGAGTACAGCTCTTAAATTCATCATCGCAGGAAATTTGTCAGATAATTTAAGTCTGAAAGGGCAAAAGGCAACAGCACATCCGAGTTAATTTACCACTTTTGAACAGTTTTCACATAAGAGAACAAACTCTCCAATCAACGTTTGTCAGCTATAAAGAAGTGGCACTGAATAAAACACTTTAAAACTGTCGCAGCTGTAAAACTGTGAGATGAGACAAATGTCCCAGTTTTGGTATTCTACTACAAGAGCCACTAAATCTAGCTTTCGGGCCCAGGGGGATATTCAGGATATCCAGGAGGCCCAAAGCAAAATTAGAAACACAGCAGTTAATTTTCCAACAAATGCATATATGTTGAAAAGTACCCTGAACACATTTCAGTTCTGTACAGCTTATAATTCGTTGCTGTGTTTGTGGTTTGTGTTTGTGGCGTGGATGCAGGGTGTGTCAATTTCTTTAAGAGGGTGGATGGTTTTTCTCTCATCTCATGTTGCTGCGTAGGCTTTCTATTCTCTTTATTTATTCTTCCATACATGTTCCTGATTGCTGTATAGATTTAGATAAAAAGCATGGTGGGTTTACCTGTATTTAAATCTGCTATATACTTTAAATTTGTACTGTAAGTAAAATTTGCTCAGAAACTAATCCCAACCAGAGGATGCATAAAAGCTACCTCTAAAAAGTAGTTCCATTCTCCCCAATGGTGCCTAATGGCTACAGTTCCAACAATGACCTGATAAATTAACAAAATTAATCTCAGAGTATGAGGATCCCTCAGAGAAAACCTTTTGTAAAGGAGGTACATGGTCAACTGTGCGTCTGTTTGGAGGTGGTGAATATGTGAATATGCCTGCTAATGGTCGATCAAGAGCAAAGCTTTAAGTCCTGCGAATGTTTTCCTTTACACAAATATTTCTCTACACCTCTATTCACACATCTCTGTTTTTTCATCCTCCTTCTTCACAGTCGCCCCTTTGCCTGACCAAACTCGCCGACCCATCATCGCTCTGCCTCCTCTGCCTCACGGAGACAACTACTCACCTTTTCAACCCACTGAGAGCCTGCTGGTGCCAGTCATCGCCATGGTTACTGCACTGAGTCTGGCAGCAAGCGTAGGCCTTACAGCTGTCCTGGGGTGAGAGACATTAAGTGGGTGGAGGGGACAAAAAGAGGGCACGAGAGGTTAGCAGGAAGGGTGGAGGTGAAAGAGGTGAAACGGAGCAGCCGGAGAGCAAGACAAACTAAATGATACTAGACGAAGGAAGTGGCCGTGTAGTCATATAGTTTGAGGATTTAATCATGATTTATGAGAATAAGGCAGGTTTACAAATAACTTCATTGTTTACCATTGAACCAACCACGCCCTTAAGTTGTTTTCTCTGAAAGTATCGTGACTTCTTCCAGGAAGTGACGTCAATTACCTCAGCGCAAAAATCAACAAGTGTTAGCGTAGGTTTTAACACACACAAAGGTCACACAATGGGCTGCCATGTCTGTTATTTGCCGTTTATGTTTGCGTTTAGTTAGGATTACTGTGTTTTGTGATCTTCATAGATTGATGATAAATCAGAGGAGCGCCGCAGAGAAGACAAGAAGAAGGCAGAAGGAGGGAAAAAATGCACAGAACACGGTGCAATGAAAGATACGATGTACCGTAAATACACAGGAGGGTTTTACTCAGTTCAGGTTGGACATTTCTCTCAGTGGTTAAATAAATTTCCCAGCACTAAGTGCCGAGTCAGGTCTGGGGATGACATGGAAGTGAGAAAACATGTTAGCTATTGCACATGTGGCTACATTAATCATGTAGGGTGGCCGTGTTAAACCTTGAAAAAACAACAACAACTCAAGATTCAGTGTTTGAATCATGGTGAATCAAACTCTGAGCTCTCACTCATAAAACAGAGATTTTGTGGTGCAATAAAACCAGAGCGTACAACACACTTTAACACACACACACATACAAAATCCCCCTGAAACCACTCAACTTTCCGCAGCATTAAGCACAAGCTCGCCAGCACACATCAATGATCTGACCCCAGCAGGGACACGTTCCCCCTGAATGAAGCGATGGCGTTGTCACGTGGGCATTTAGGAGAGAAATCAGGGATGAGGTCAATCTTCTGGATTACTGTTTTTCAGAGATTAATAGCCCCAGCCATCCAAATAATCCTGGATAATCCCCTGTGGGAGGAGGGGGGCGGGTGGAGGGGGTAAAAGCAGCAGATGTTTTCATCAGGATTTCCTTTAATGTTTACTTACCCATATATTCATTCAGAGAGTCTGAGTAAGGGCAAACTTTTGCATTACTGGTAATAATCTTATCATACTGAAGTCACTGTTTTCTTGCAACACCATCACCGGACTTTGTAATTCTTCCTTTCTGTCTGCCCACAGTCTGACATAAGCTGCTTCTGATTCGAAAAATATTCACCTCTGTTCACACAAGTTTTGTCATGATCTCCACCGCCTCCTCGTCATCAGCTCGCGTGTCATATTTCTGCTCGCTGTTGCCTTTTTCATCTTTCATGTCTGGTGCTACGTCAGTGCTTTAGCTCGCTGTCGATGTGAAAGTCAAGTTTCCGGCAATAGGATGGTAAAAGGTCATCATCGTCAACAGCAGCCAATGCACACCCATCTCTCAGCATTGTCTCAGGCCAGATGTATTCTTGGCTGATTCTCTGCTAATAGGACCGAATGATCTGATAACATTGGAAAGATAATGAAACATTTGAACCAAATGAAAGCGAGTGATTGATTATTCATGAATCACCTCATCCAGGAAATGAGTAACCAAGTCACCTCTGAAGTAATTAATCATTGCTCAGGTTTTTTAGGGTAGTTCCTGACAAACCTTTTTACCCTTGAAGTCACATGAGCCATGACAAATATAACAAGTGCTGTGATGGTACAGTATGAGTGTAGGTGTGTGGGGGGGGTGGGGATCCTGAGGTCGAGCAGGATGCATGTGTGGTGCTGTTTTCCTGTCGGGCTGCTGAGATGGGGGTGAATGAAAAAAAACAACAATCTTCTTTTAAGACGCCCACCATACAGACACACTCCAGTCATAATCACGCAACTCAACAGACCTCATCACTTCACTGTGGGCTTATATATGTGTGTTCAAGCCGAAAGTGCAGGTTGAGGCTACAGTAAATGCGTGCTCAGCAGCTCCACTGACAGCCATGATAAACTGTGTGTGTGTGTGTGTGTGTGTGTGTGTGTGTGTGTGTGTGTGTGTGTGTGTGTGCGCGCACTGCTGTGGATTGAAATTGCAGCCTCAGCAGGGAGAGAGCATGACAAAGTGGGAGTGCTGCTGAGGGACTGGCAGGCAGCGGTGAGGGAGGGGGAGAAGGGAAGTGGGAACATGAAGAAAGTGGTGTCAGAGGTTTGAGTGGGAGATGTGTGTGGGAAGGCAGGATGATTTGAATGTGGGTTATGAGGAAATGAAGACGTCACATTACATATTACGATGTAAACTATCCCACACTGCACGTAAAGTATATTCTGTGTGTAACAGGGCAGTGAATGAATTAGAATTGCTGGTTCTTGAGATGTACTTACAGCCTCTAAAACTTAGTTTCAAGTTTTATATATCTTTAAACATTCACAACTAATTAAGCAACAATTAAAGTTCTTTAAAATGGGTATACATTATTTTTTGATCCAAATAGTGCTAAAACTTGACTGCAGCACAGAAGTAGATAACATCACCTCCTCCAACGGAGCCCCGCCAACAATGAATCCAGTGAGAGGATGACAGACAAAAACTAAATACAGAAATTACTCATGCAAAATCACCAAAACTGTCCCAAGAAGGGTTGAGGTTCATGTAGGACCCCAACACTCATAGCAAGAAACTGAGAAAATCCAGACCATGACCACCTCAACATGAGTCCATCCCAGCAGCCATCTCTGGATCCTCACTGCCTTACAAAGTACTCTGTGATGTCTAATCTTTAATATTTAACATTACGAATTGAAAAGTGAATGGTGTTTTGAGTTTGATGAGTGGTGACCAATTTTTCCTTATTAGAAAGCTTTCAAACAAAAAACTGACAAAATCATCCTGTTTGCTGAACAAGGCCTCCCTCAAATTTCTGTCTTGTTGAACACAACACTTCACCAGTGATCTGTCTAAATGTAAGTCTGGTAATAATCTATATTTTTCTTTTTGTTAACAATCTTGGAAAAGACCAAAATGAACAATAAATTGATTCCACTCAGAAGTCTTGTCTGTGGAGCTGTGATTGGTCTTAGCCAAAGACGCGCTGTGATGAAGCACTGTGGTTAATTTTAAGTCCGTCCCACGTTCTCGCCACTGCACCAACTCCACCGCTGAGGAAATTATTTTGCCTTTTAAAGAAATTCAAGTCTTAATTCTTGACTTTGTTTTCAAGATTGATGTCTTCAGTGCACTAAAATGACACATTGTGGATTTTAGTCCAAACTTATTCTTTGACTTTTAAGTCAAATGGACTCCAGGTGCATGAAAAAGTTATTCTGTTAGAAATAAGGGACTGTTTTTGATAAATTACTTTCCACCTCCCCCACATGCAAAATGAAGTGCATGTGTGTGTGGGAGAGTTATAAAAAAAAAACATGTAATCCATAACTGGCACAGGCCTGACTCTTCATGAAATGAGCCTAAATAATAGCTGTATTGTATCAGTGTGTTTGACACCAGTGCGCTGTGCATCTGATTTTCAGTCTGATAGTTTCTAGTGTCCTCCAGTAGCTATAGATGCTTTAGATTTCCCGGCAGAGCAGAAATTAAACAACTTAAGTCTGTTCTGGTATTTGATTATTGCAACATGTTACTTTTCCTCAAGGTAGAGAGAAACAGAGGCAAAGCTTTGACGGGAAAGTGTTTCTTGCATGTGATCTGCAGTGGACAAGAAAACAGGAGCAGTAATGCAGAGGCTCAGAGAAGCTCAGGCTTAATCTAGCCCAAATAACCAAAGTCAGCCTCCTCTCTTTCCTCTGAAGGCTGCTGTTTGAGACCAGGGGAGGGGGGGCTGGGTTTAAACTCCCGGCATAACGTCATTCAGCACAAAAACACGGGATAACCCCAAACAACCACGTGCGCGGTAGGAAAATCAGGGTTGACGTCAGTGTCCATATGAGGAGTGCCGGGCAGGCCATATATGGTCGTTCCGCCTCTGACGACGTTCTTTCTGTGGAACATGAGGCGGGGTCGCCGTTGCCCCGCCCCTCGCACAGCTGTTATCAATGAACAAGTGAAACTCTCAATCTAAAGCTGATTTTAACAGACCTGACGGAGAATTCAAGTACCAGAGCTCTCCGTGCACTTACAGCAGATTTTGAAGTCATTTCCAAGAGTACTTTAGCAACTATTGCGCGTAAAATTCTCACAGGAAAACACTAAAACCGGATTTATTTTTTTTATTCTTTGACATTTATCGTTGTGAAGAACAAACAGTTCTTATTTATTATTTTAAATACACCTTTTCAGCCATGACTTCAAGCAGCGAGCCTTTGGAAATAACTGGCAATGAGCTGGTTCACATACTAAGGACCCCCCGGGACCAGTACACCTCTGCTGGGTGTGTGGTGCTGGACTGCAGGCCGTTCCTTGATTTTTCTTTTGCGCACATCTGCGAGTCCCGAAACGTCAACTGGAACTCAATGCTGCGCCGCAGATCTAAAAGCTCGGTGGTGGCCCTGGAGTGGCTCATCCCGGACAAGTCTCTCCTGGGCCGGCTGCGGCGCGGGGAGTTCTCCCCGGTGGTGGTGGTGGATGAGCGCAGTGTCTCTGTGGCCGAGCTGAAGGCAGAGAGTGTGGCCCAAATGCTGCTCACCGCCCTGGAAAACGAAGTTCAGACGCAGATCTGCTTTCTACAAGGTAATACGACTTTTTTGATCAATTTTTATACACCAAAATATTATTTTAGGCTTCTGAGGAAATTAAGATTTTGACTTAGTGGGGAAAAAAAAACGTGAGCTATTAATATTTACTAATATTTATCCATTTAAGACTGTAACTTGATTGTAAGTGTAAAAAAGAATAAACAAACTTGTGCTTTAAAACATGGAAATAAAGGCTTCCTTGTCATGTTCACGACTTCATTATTATTGTTTCACACATTCAACACATTTTTAAGGAGGACTTTGGTGGAACCTTGTGGCTGAGCTCATTTTATGTGACCTCCATTTAGGTGGATTTGAGGGATTTTCAGAGGCCTATCCAGAGCTGTGTTACAACTCTGCCAGCAAGCACTTCTCTACAGTGGAACCGGAGCCAACAGTGACGGGGAGGACAACACCAGCGTATGATCAGGTAAGATAAATTACATAATTCAACACAACTTGAGTATCCAAAAGCTCTCTAAGTATGAAAAAGACAGCATAAACTTCACAGTGACTGTTTTTGACATTAAACATGGACTCTGTCTCGATTTTGTAAATTGCAGGATGGTCCAGTGGAGCTGCTGCCCTTCCTGTTTTTGGGCAGTGCCATTCACTCCTCCCGCAGAGAGACCCTCACAGCAGCAGGCATCACGGCTGTGCTCAATGTTTCCTCCACGTGCCCCAACTTCTACGAGGGGGAGTTTCAGTACCTGCGGCTCACTGTGGAGGACAGCCTTGCTGCTGACATCAGAGCCTGCTTCTCCACAGCCATAGCCTTCATCGGTGAGTTTCCCCTCTAATAAACCACCAGAAACACAAGTAGTGAACACACAGTGACGTAGTTTCATCTTGGTTAAATAATCCATCTTTTTTACACACTTGATGAAACATAAAACATTCCAAAAATTCTCTAAGCAGCTTGTACACCATAATCTATTTTGTAGCCTAGACTTACGGGCCAACGGTGTAATCATCTGATTACAAAACAACTGGATTATACTGCACAACAGAAATGTATTAACATGTACGTTTCTTTCTTCTTTGTTTTGAACCCTTCACCTTGCAAAGTTAGTTGAGGAGAGGACACAGTTCAATTTATAAGACGTAACTTGGTTGAATTTCCATTAGCGTGGTGAATAATAACACATTTCTGCGCAGACTTGTGCTTCAGTCAAACACTTTAAAGCGCCATATGCATTTCCTCTCTCAAATACTCTCAGTGATGTCAAAGAAACAGATGTGAAATGGAACATAATATGCTGATCACTCTTCCTCTTTCCATCCTGTGTTTTTCGCTCCGCCCACAGACTCAGTGAAGCAGAGTGGTGGTCGGGTGCTGGTGCATTGCCAGGCAGGTATCTCCCGCTCTGCCACCATCTGTCTGGCCTACCTCATGCACACGCGGCGCGTCAAGCTGGACGAGGCCTTTGACTTTGTGAAGCAGCGGCGTCAAGTCATCTCCCCCAACCTGGCCTTCATGGGACAGCTGCTGCAGTTTGAGACTGACGTCCTCTGCCAGGGATGAAAGCCCATTGAGAGGGAGGACATTTACGTGACTGTACTTTTTTGATTAATTCTCCTGCCTCTTGCAGGCATTGTGCTGGACTCAGAGCATTATTAGGACTCAAATCATATGTACAAAGGTACTGTTTGTACTATGGAAAGTACTACATTTCAGAAGTGTATACTTTGTACATTCAGAGGAAAGCTACTTGTGCTGCTGGCATCACAAATCTGGTGGCTTTCCTATTTTCAGGAGAAACTGACAAATGGGACCCTGATACAACAAACAGCCGTTGGCAATATAAGCTCCACTGTTAGAACGACATTATGAACAATTGTGATTCTGAGCCAGCAAGTTGGAGCAGCTATGAGGTAATTTCCCTGACGTTTTCTACTTGAGGGAATCGTGCCTGCTTGTCTGGTTTTGTGTGTGTTTGTGTTTGACTTACGTGCCTGACCTTTTGCAAGGGCTGTCTTTATTTTCATACTGAAAGTCATTCCTTCACAGTTGCGACCACTGTGACATGACTGTTTTTTTTTGTGAGACAACACTGTGTTAACTACTTAAAGGCAATACTGGATGAATCTCAAGTTTTGTTGTCTAATTTATAAAAATGCACTAACTGCAGTTGGTGTATAATTGTGAGTCTAATCGTTCTGTATCCTGAGACATGTTATACTTTGTACACTCAAATTGGAAGAAGTTATTTTTATTGTGTAAGTAGAGTTTTTATTTTTATTTATTACTTCAACATTTGTTATGACAGTATACACATTATTACTGTCTGTCACTGCACTTTATACTTACAAGGTTTGGCTGATTCCTGCTGTTTTTCCACTAAAATAAAAAAAAGCTGGAGAGAACACTGAGTCTGTTTATTCTGTGTAATGGCCCTACTCCATACATTCTGTGCTGCGCTACACATTGCAGACAGACAATGCTCTCAGGCCCGTTAGCACCGAGTGTGTTGCAGTCTTTCTGCAGAACAAATTACAAATGCGCAATTTCACACACTGACCTTGCTGCACTCCATTCGCTCCTGCTGAACCACAAGGTATTAAAACTGCATTGCTGAGTATTTTGGAGGATTATCCACGGAGAATGGGTTTTTCAGTATGAAGTCCTTTTGACCTCATCAGCCACCAACAAAAAATTCACATCCACTTAATCAAGTTGTGGACATTTGTGGCAAGGTTTTTATTTTTAACAATGAGAGGACATAAAGGACGTTTGTTATCAGGAAGTTTGGGAAGTCCAGGGAGGCAGCTGAAGAACTATTCACCCCACAAACATACCAGTAAAACATTGTTACGTACTGCGTGTTGCTTTATTACTTTATTGTCTGAATAAATGATGTTTGTAGGATTCCAGTTTTACTATTATTACATCCAAAGTGACCTACATACAAACATGTCAACAACTGTGTCTCAGATGAACCATAGGTCACACAAGTATCAGAGACAGTTCAGTTATTTTGATATACATGAATTTCCTCTCACTTCACAGCAAGTCACTATTTTGATCACTGAATGGTTATAAATTATGTCCTTGTATTTGTAAGCAAATTTCAATTAACTGTGAACTTGGCCAAACAGGTAGAAATGTCAAAGAGCTAGTCCCACTCATGACAATTGTGCCACCCACACAACTGTGTCAGCCATAGCTAAAATAATCCACTTCCTATCACTAGTAAGTGTCCTTTGCTCAACATGTACATAAGCATGACCGTTATGCTCGACTTCCTTCTGTTAGCCACAGTTTTCACCACAGAGGGCAGAGAAATGCACCTTGGAGTTTTCAGGGTTTGATTAAGACTGAGTTCACTTCAACTGAAACTCAGAAAAATAACATTTGCTGTTGTTTGTGTTCATTTAGACTGTCACAGTCACTTTCAGTTCATATCATTTGAAGTATATACATGAATTCTAACACATTTTAATGGATATTTACATCAAATAGGCTGAGATTCACTGTATATGATGGAGAAACATCCACACTCTGTAATCTGTGCAATATTAACCTATTTACTGTATGCCAAGAAAAAAAAAGAATGGAAACTTCCTCTAACTTTTTTATTTTTAATGAAAGTCATAAAAACAGGAAGAATGAAAGTTAGAAGATCAATAAATATTAAGTCAGTTTTAGTGCATATGTTATTATAGACTGTACAGGTCATCAGTGGTGGAAAGTAATTACATTTACTCAAGTATGATTTTGAAGTATTTGTAGTTTATTTGAGTATATCCATTCTATGCTACTTTATAGTACTGTAGAAACATTGTACATTTTACTCCACTGCATTAATGTGATAGCTATAGTTACTAGTTACTATTCAATTTGATTTGATAAGGTTTTACAAACCAGTGAGCCTATAAAATATGATGCATGGTTAGTTATTGAACTGGTCGATTTCAACCTTTTTGGCCTGTGACACCTTCATCAAAAACACCGTCTATTTGAGGCCTCGTCATGTTTCACATGTTCTGGAGTTGTTAGCAGTTCCACCAAACTTGCACTTGCCCTTTAAACTTCTTACATGGTTTAATTTGAGGCCAAAAGAGTTGAAATCATGCAATCTTTCATAAAAAATGCAGTTAGAGAAAAGTTTACAAAATGTGTGAAGATATATTTATCTCATGATCCTTTGGCAGGAAACTGCTTGATTAAACTGACGTATTCATGCATCAGAATGAATAATCTCATATTTAATCACACAGTGGTCTTTTTACATTGTTCTTCTGGTATATTTAAGTAAAGAATCTGAGTACTTCTCCGATCACTGCAGGTAGATTAAAAAACGAAATTCAGTCAAAATAGTGCCTGTTCAGGCCACATCAGAGCCACAACCAGCATTGGCTGGTAGTTTGTTGTGAGACAGCGCACTCTAGTGACAGTCTTTGAAATGACCAGAAATCGGGATGATTCAAAAGTGTCCTGTAGATGACGCCAGCAGACTGTCTTAAATGTGGGAATCTTTTTATCATCAAGATGATACACCTCTCTCTCTCTCTCTCTCTCTCTCACACACACACACACACACACACACACACACACACACACACACACACACACACACACAAACACACACACGTCCTGTATCTGTATTGTCTCCTAATAAGTGATTGTGCATTAACACATTTAAATGACTTTTGGTGTCATTTCACTTGATCATTTATTCATCTGTGGGAGCTCACTGTTCCAGCTCCCTTTCATTCAAATGCCCCCCCCCTCTCTCTCTCTCTCCCTAATAAAATCAGACTCAGACCGTTACTCACGCCCCATGTCCAGATTAAACTAATGTCATGATCAATCATATTAGATCAGGCAGTGGTGATACCACCCAGTGGTGTGTGTGTATGTGTGTACATGTGCCTGTGCTGTACGTATAAAAACTAGAGCATGGGAGATTAGGGATTTGCACATGTATCGCACCTCTGTTCAATGTGATAAATTACAGTATTTGCAGCTGAACACTGTGTCACTCAAACAAGAAATTCCCAGCGGAGAAACATGCTAATAGACAAAATGAGCAATATGTGTGATACTGTTAGCTGGAGAATTAGAATGTGGTGATATAACACACACACATACACACTGGCCTTCAGGCACAAACACAAGCAGTAGTTGTCATGATTACAAATGCAGACAGGAAAATTACTGTATGACCATCTGGGAGCGCTCCCTGTAATTGTTTGCAGGTTACACACACACACGTTTAATGCTACACATACTTCTGAGGACCTTCATTAATGCAATGCATGCCTGAGTCCAGAGAAAGGCGTCCCAAGAGCATGAGCGGTTGGGAAATAAAATAAAAACATTTTCTGCTGCATATATTTCTTCTGACTGCTTTTCCAATCTTTTTTTTTTATTGTGAAAATTTGACTACTTTTACCTCTTTATGCCTCTAAAAACCTGAGAAGAGAAAATCACTGTGGTTGACCTGCTTGCAGTCAACATTACTTCTTTGAAAAGGTCACACAAGCCAACACTAACCTTAAACATCACAACTACATGCATGACCCCAACCAGCACCTTAATTTGATTCCAAACTTAAGCATCTGGCCAAAATGTCCTCACTTTCCAAATCTGTCCTCACTCTCAGTTTCTAAAAATCAAACTGGTCCTCACAAAGGTAGAGGTACATGGGCACACACACACATAGAAAACAGGAGGCAGAATCAAGCCAATAACTCAAAAAGGTCTCAATTGAAAGTACTGAGCTGTAATTGATTTGGACCTGAACCATAACGTGCACTCCTACCAAAGTACTGCATCATGCTGACCTGCAGTTATCTGGCCCTCAATTGGGAAACAGCCTTTAAAGACAAATTCTCTTCACTTCATCTTAGTTTTGTTTCATTTTACTACACCAAGAGATTTTCAGGAATTGTTGTGAAGACTTTTCCACTTTAAAGTTTTCTCATACAGTGAGTTCTCCTTTCCAGACCAGGTGCAAACTTTTCCAGCCTGAATGTCAGGCAAGATTCACTGTGACCACTGTGACGCATGGCAGCAGAGTTTCCTCTGGACTCCTGTGATATGTCCGTGTACACATTTGTACACCACATGTTCTTACACAACAAGCACTTCAGAAGTGATGTACTGTGCACTGAATGCTGTTTGCTTCTCGGTCTCCATAACCTCGGCATCAGTGACACACCCCTCTCCCCCAGAATGCATTTTCAGCGTGTTACTAAGCATGGTTCACCCATGGAAACAGAGACACTTGATTGGAGTGCTCTCTCCCACTAAAAGCTTTATTCTCTTTCCCTTTATATTTAGAATGTGTAGCGTGGAGAGAAAAATGTACGACCATTATTGGCTGCGGGTTTCAGGTCACACAATCACAGAGCAGGGCTTCCAATTGTAATTCCATGGGTGGCTAACTGGGCTTCTCTCTCATTAAAGCAGCAATGTGTGGGGGACGCACTACAAAAACAAGTAAACAGGACCTCCTACCCACACACCATTCATAAGAATGTGTGTGTATGTGTAGGCTGGTGAATGTGTGTGTGCATGTGTGGGTTGGTGAATGTGTGTGTGTGCGTGTATATTGTTTATTTGTGTGAGTTTATATCACAGACGCCACCTACATACTTTCAAACACCATGGGATAAACTCTGCTACTGTTTGATTTATGGCTCAGTAAAACAGCCAGCGTGACGTAAGTTTCACTCGATAATTGAACAATCGAGCACTTGACCTCAGGTGGAGGGAACGCATCATGAGGGGCGTTGTGGACTTCTATGTGCTTCTTGGGGGAGGCAGTGATGCAAGGCGCATACTGCAGAGGGATTTAAATGGAAGTCAAGTGATGATGTAAATGCATGAGCACAGAAAGCAAGCGCCTTATGTCCCTGCCCTGCACCTCGCACAATGGGCAGAGGTGGAAGGTAACAGTGCATTTACCTCAGTTTTGAGGGAGAAATAACTGAGCACAAGGAGGCTTTAGAAATTCACTGGACCATATTTCATAAGGAAGTAACTCACTTTTACTGTAACATTTATATGGTGGTTGTAATTGGCAGTTTCTAATAAAGTTTTATAATGCAAAATATGCAACCTCATAAAATATGTGGTTCAGTTTAATGCTTCAATGATCAAGACCTCTCGAGGGGAGCGTTTCTCAAAATGCGGGTTTTCACTTCACTAGAAAATCCCAAATGTGTGCACCTTTTATGTACTGGAAGGGTTGACTTAGAGTGCCCTTCTTTCATGTGTTCCAGCTGTACTGTATCTGTACATAGATAACTGTCACAATGTGTTATAAGACTCCCAACATGACACTGCAGCATGTACACAAATTTTACCCTTGCCTCAGAGATTTAAGTGTAGTATTTGGGCCTGTGCAGCCTCAAACATTGCTCTCAACGGGCTTGTGACCAGGTTTTGTGGAAGTGAGGATCGGTGTCTTTGAGTAACAGCAAACACATTCATTGACTCAAAATGAGTTGTTGGAGGTTACATAAACTGGTGGGAAGAATCACGTTGCAGAAATCACACAGGTTTTTTTTTTTTTAATGAAAAGCATTGATCGTGCACTATGCCCCACAGTGTATTCTATCGACTGATGGCGATGATGATGCTGATGATAATAATGATGCTGCTGCTGCTGCTGCTGCTGCTGTTGATGATGATGATGATAATCACTGAGTAGCTTTAAAAAGTGCAGGAGTCCCTGGAAGTGGGCTAATGTTTTCCGTTAAGCAGATGGCTCCAGCTCCTGCTCTCTGCTCTCTCCTGCTCTCAGCTGGACACCTCAGCGTCACTTGACCGGAGCGGTGCCACTTAACAAGCCATTTCTAATATAACTGCGTTGGTTGAGCGGCTTGGGTGAAGATTTAATGCGAGAGAGCGTCAAAGGGGGAGGGAGGGGCTACAGGGATAGAGAAAGTAAGGATCCCATTACGCCCACATCTCCACAGTGACATCACCGGGTCTAAAAAGAAGCGCAAGAGGGAGAAGGGAGGCACCCCACTTATTAGATTTCGTCGCTAAGGTCCTGTTCACAAGTGAAGATGCTGCTGCGTCGCTGTGAGGCAGCCTGCGATGTGCCCCGGCGCAGAGGCTGAATCATGGCATCCCGGTGAACTCCAGGGGAGACGGAAGCACCAAGGACCGAGAGACAACTCCTGAGACGCACAAACTATCGCCCCTCTGCGGGGACCATTTCACTACTGACGAAACAGCGCGTTTTGACTGCATATCTGCAGGGCTGGAGAGCTTGAGGTTAACTTTGACTTTTCTTCTGACTGGAAACGCTGTCATCAGTCAAACTATCCTTTGCAGGGACATACTGGTATCTTTTCATAAGTAGATCATTGTAAATATGAACTTTATTCAACTTTATTGAAGCCTTTCTGTGTTGGCTATCCAGGTTAGACTTTGCGTCTCCAAACGAGGACGCACGGAGATCGCACAAGTGTCGTCATTATTTACTCTAATCCGACTCGATTTGTTATATTCAGTGTCGCCTCGCTGTAGACGACCCTAAATCACATTACTCTAAATCAAATCTTCACATTTTGAAGACAACCATGAATCCACTAAGGGGGGAAAATGATTAGACTTCGTGCGCAAAAGAAGTTTAAGTTCTTCGGGCTGTATTGTAGCTCTGCAAAGGCTGATGCACAGCAGTCAGTGTAAAAAAAAAAAAAAAAAAAAAAAAATACATTTGTTTTTTGGGGAAATCTGTTCTACAAAGTGGCAAGTCTTTTTAATTGAAAAGCACTGATCCGTGTCTTGACGCATTGTCCAGGACTGGTTTGTGCGCTTAAAATGGACTTTGTAGACCTGCCGTGGAGGATGCGAGGGAGCTAACGTTTGGAAACAGCGCAGAGACAACACGAGAACAACTGAGGTAAATATTACGCAAATTATCATTCATTATATTCACTGTATATTGTTTAAAATGTAAACACGGTGTTTTATTTTGCACAAACATAGTTATTAAAACAGTGAAAAACATTCTATAAGCAAATCTTATTCAGTGACCGAACATATTTTTAATCTATAAAGACTCCTGGAAAGATAAACCCAGCATGGCCTCGGCTCCGGACAGCGGCTGCTCCATGGAGCTGAGCAGTTGGAACAGCAGTGTGAGCGGCGCCGGAGCCTCCGTTCCATGCAACAAGAGCATGCTGAAGCTCGCCCCTTACTCCCCCGAAGCCACGGCGGCCTTTGCCACAGCCATAACCTTGATGGTCGTCTTCACCATCGTGGGGAACATTATGGTCATCATCGCTGTTCTGACCAGCCGGTCACTCCGAGGTCCGCAGAATCTGTTCTTAGTGTCACTGGCTGCTGCAGACATTTTAGTGGCTACACTCATCATCCCCTTTTCCCTGGCTAATGAACTGCTTGGGTACTGGTACTTTAAGTCTCTGTGGTGTGAGATCTACCTGGCGCTGGATGTGCTGTTCTGCACCTCGTCCATTGTGCACCTGTGCGCCATCTCGCTGGACCGCTACCTGTCAATTTCCAGGGTTACTTACGGGCGTCAGCGGACTCCCAAACGCATCAAAGCCGCTATTGTGGTGGTGTGGCTCATCTCTGCCATCATCTCCTTTCCTCCCCTGCTCTCACTCAACAAAAGTGAGGGAGGGGACCAGGCGAGTGAGAGGGGACCTCAGTGCCAGCTGAATGATGAGCGCTGGTACATCCTTTACTCCACCATCGGCTCCTTCTTTGCTCCATGCCTCATCATGATCCTGGTCTACATAAGAATCTACCAAATTGCCAAACAGAGGACACGTTGCCCCCCAGGAGAGCCCAGGAAGGATGGGGTCGGCTGTGCTACACCAAGTCAGCCTCCACGACATGTACAAGCCAACGGGAAAGATGATGAAGAAAGCTCACCCCCTTCATCCAACAAAACCTCCAACGCCAGACCCCCAACCCTCGCAATCACCCCTTCTCCTTCCCTTGGAGAGTCTCAAACCTCCCAGAATCCCACCTCCAATAATCTTCTGCAACCTCCATCCCCTTCTCCAGCCATGACCCCTGTCACAGCCTCCCTTGATACCTCTCCTCACGACCCCTCAACTCCCTCCTCTGTGCCTCAGTCTGCCCCTGCCAAAACTAAAGAGAAGGGGAGGAAGGGCAAGCGGCAGGGAGGGAAAAAAGCTGACAATAACAATGGTGACAGTTCGAGCACAGAAAGTGATATGGAGCACAGCCATGGAGGAGGCCGAGGCAGCACCAGCATGCCAGGGTCACCTGCAGGAGGGGGCATCCACTCCCCGGCCTCAGTCAAGCGCTACCGGGACATGATCGCCACTTCAAAGGGGGCTCGGCTGGTGCCAGGAAGAAAGTCAAAAATAGAGAACAACCCAGGAGCAGCGAGGCGTAAAGCGATGGTCAACAGAGAGAAACGTTTCACCTTTGTTCTGGCAGTGGTCATCGGTGTCTTTGTGGTATGCTGGTTCCCGTTCTTCTTCTCCTACTCTCTACAGGCAGTTTGTCCAGAGACGTGCGCCATCCCTGATCCACTCTTTACATTTTTCTTCTGGATCGGTTACTGCAACTCCTCACTCAACCCAGTCATATACACCATCTTCAACAAAGACTTCAGGAAGGCCTTCAAAAAGATATTGTGCAGAGGCACAAAGGGTACTTTCTTTTAGCATCCAAATCCAATGTACAGGACATGGATGAAAAAAATTACAATTTCTGAGGAAGAGAAAAAAATAATCATTTCCATTTTTGAAAAAAACTCAAAGGGCTGTTTTAAAAACATGTTGAAATGTGGAAATTTCAGAATCAGAGCTGAGAGTTGTTCTTTTACAGCCACAGTGTGTGCAAACAGGCAACATGGACTGTGAAATCCCAGTTTGCAGCTGGTACGCACATACATTCTTATAGGGTGTGGGGTGAAAACAGAACATGGAGTAGAGGCAGTGTTACTGAAAGGGTCAGCACTTCAATTTACAGCATTTTATCTCCAGGTCACATACTGGGAGTGGTGGTGAATCACGGAAGTGGTTTTCACACACGATAAAACTGGAAGAAGGTCTTGAAGAATGCAGGAAACAAACAAGAATTAACTCCTGAACAAGTGCTGTACTGTACTTATTAAGAACTCCAGGACTAATGGGTAAAGAAAACAGGCAAAAAGAAGGAAAAATGGCCTTTGATTCCTCTGAGCCTAGGGCCCTTTATTTATCAATACAGAGCACAAGGAGCACACAAGGTTAGTGGTGATTTCTTACGTCTGCAGTCTTAATTTGCCCAGCTGCAGGGCAAACATGTGGTCCTCGATTTTTAGCTGAAAGTGCAAACAACAAGAGGAGGTTTCTGACAAGTCTCAAATGTGATAGCACAGACAAGGGCACCCTTTCAAACTGAGCTTGTGGACCTTTTTGTGGAAAGCCCTCACGTGAGACCCCTTGCTCTTGGCTCAGTATGGGTGGTAATGGACACTCAGGTTGTTTGTAATGACATTGTTTGGCTTTCACCTTTCATTAAAATACAGAATAAGCTGAAGTGGGGTGGGTGTTGGACTACATGTATGTTATTGACATGTAAAAGAAAAATAGTATGACCCATCCTCATTCTCTTAATCTGTTGTTTCCTGCTTTTTAATTTATCCTGGACTATCAATGGACCGGACTGAGCAACCCCTCTATTGAATTGCCTCAGTATTTGGACATTTAAGTAATAATCAAAACTGTGTCTAGCCTCTGGAAAGTGTTTCAGGGGTTATTCACGGTATGTAATGGGAGTAATGGGAGGTGCATCTGCTGAAGACTGACTATTTAACATGTGAACATTATTCTGTAAGTTTGTAAGTCTACCCTGCTTCATGACGAGCAGCAGTATTTAGCAGCTAGACATTCACATCGACTGAAAGGACACACTATCACTGCGATGTGTAAGGTTACCCCTAATTATGACTACATGGTTTATTCTGACAAGCATTACACTGATTCACTCTTTACCAACGCCTCTGGCCCATCGTCACCTGCAGCGGACCTCCACATGGCACATTTGGTTTGTCTCTAAGAAGCGAGAGGATGAATGATACATTTATTTTTCTCACCAATAGGCTGAGGCTTTGTAAGTTTCCTCAACAAACAAATAAACAAACAAAAAAAAAAAAAGGAAAAAAGAAAATGTGTATGTAACTGTGAATGTCACACAGGCATATTTACTTCATGGGACAAGGGCTGTCAGCAGCAACACTTCAATTTACTAATTGTCTAATTCTGCTGACCTGTGTGAGTGTGTGTGTCTGTGTGTGTGAGTGTTGACTTTGATGTTTTTCTGTAGAAAGTGTCAGTGCCTCCTCTGGCTGCTATGTGCTACAGATCTACTGTAAAATTGATAAGAATAGAGACCAGATTTCCTGGTGCAGGCATCACTTTGCTGTCTGTCATGTGAAAGTTTCTACTCGATGGGAAGTATTATATCACGATGTTAAGAAAGTCTTATTGAAGTGAAAGTCAATGTTTGTCGGCGATATTGAGTACATGGCTTTTTAGTGATCACCCTCAAAGGACCAAAGAGCCTTATCGGACACCAGCCTGACTCAGTAACATCTGGCTCTCTGCTTGAATGACTTGTTTTGATTGAAGAGTGAAAACACTGTATTATTTATTTTAAGCCATTTTGTGTTCTCTGTCTGTTACCTATTTATTGTTCATTTACTGTGCTTTTACTCTGAAAATCAAGCAAAGTGGAACTGATCAAAGAGCAAGAACACTGTACAGATTTTTCATATCTTGAATAAGAGCAAAACTGATTCACGCCATCAAGCTCTTGCTATGTGAGACTGAGCTATGTTTGAGCTTGGTGGATCTATTTACATTGACAGACCATGAACTTTGAGTTGTGTGGAGAACCTGCAATGCAACACTTGTCATTATTGTTTCATCTAGTTATAGTACAATAAGATTTTAAATCAGAGATACAAACCCATTAATGGATGTACAATTCATCAAGCATACAGCAGGAAAATCTCTTCTGTGTTTTTTGTCAGAACTTTCTTGAAAAAGTAAGCAAACATGAAAATGTCAGTAGCACCCGAAGCTTGTTTCAGCTGGATGATCTGCAGGCTTTGTGCAGGACATTAAGGCTACAGTCCACACCACACACATCTGCTTGGAGATTCAACAAACACAATAAAAACAAAATGATTGAGATCAAGAGCTCCGTGCACTTGTACATCTGCTCCCTGTCCTCATCTGAAATGATTATTTTCCTTCCAGAAATACAAACATCTATAGCAATGTAATTACGACAAAAATAGCCACAGAGGTCATGGCTGTTTCCAACAAGTATGAGTTACAATGCTGCTCCCCCCCCCCCCCCCCCCCCAACCATGGCTTTATGTGGTGAGACAGCTGCTTTGTTTATTTTAAAAAGTATGAATTATGGCTTAAAGGTGACAGATGCAGTAATCTGCCTCTTGATCACCATCTTTTCCCCTGAAACTGCCTGTATTGTCTCTTCTCCTACAATGTTTGGGCCAAACTGGTCTGAGCTTTACAGTCTCTATCTCCCATCTGTCATCATCTTTCTCCAGTTTCAGAAATAAAGCTACTTGAAAAGCATGAGTCATTTCCCAGTTTGGTTTTTTTTTTTATTTCATATATTTCCGCATGATGCAACATTAGGGATGAGGGAAAAGGAAAAAATGGATAATTTCCAGAAACAGAATTGGCAATAAGATGTTTCACAAATATGAGATTTTTAACCAAACGATGGTTTTCTCACATACGTGTTGACCTGAAGTGCAATCTAAAGCAATTTCGAGCCGTTATGAAATAGCCCTGAATGGCAACACAACCTCAGGAAATAGTCCATAACATTGTGAGCTGATGGCAGTTCAAGATGTCATTGGAAAATCTCCTATCAGTGGGACACGAGAAGTAGGCCGAAGCAGAAGCAGCATAATGTTGTCTAGTGCCAACATAGGCCAAGTCTAGAAGGAATTAGATCATGCTGCCAAATATCAAATATTCACACACACACACACATATTGAATGTGTCATCCTGCACCAAGTATCACATACTGTATTCCAGTCATGAAACACTCTCGCACACACATGCAGCCACACTCTCCCACACTTGTTGTGACAGCTTGTTGTATTTGAGGTCAGCGGGCCTATGGTGAATTGTAATTGATTTATGCTGATGGGCAGTTCAGGGATTTCTCAGCACCAAATCATGCCTCCCTGTCCTGTTTTTCTCACACACACATTCCCACTCAAAGAAGATACACCATCAAGTGATGGCACACATTTACGTCCTTGCCGCTTAATTTCCATATTCATTGCTAAGCAGTGATTTGAGGTGCACGAGGAGGTGAGCAGATAACTTATCATTGCCAGGCGTAGGGAGCCGTGAGGTGTATGTTTACCGTGTTGTATATTCATGCAGACACAGTGTCCCTAAGCTCCTTATTCTCTAGCCTCAGCTGGAATATAAAGCAGGTGGCTGTGGACCCGACACATAGAGGATGGAGAGAGTCCGACTGACATCAAACACAGCACATTCATTCGCTTCTTATTTACACAAGATAGTAGCCCAAAGAAAAAAAAGATGCACACAAGAGCTCCTGCACGAGGAGGGGTGTACACACACACAAACACAGGAAGATGCACATTAACTTTCATTTTCAAATTTATGATGGATGTAGCATTCCACCATATGAATATGTATGTGTTCAGAGGGCGTTCCAGCGCTGAGCATTTTCCATTTCCAATCTCCTGCATGTTATAACGCCAGATAGATTTCCTCACTGTAATTTGGCTGTTAAAAACACCCAAGAGGCAGGATGAAATACGAGAGACAGAACTTACATAGGATCTCTCTCCCTGTTGAAGGTGGAGGTACTGAAATGCTCTTTGTGAACTGAGAGATAAAAACATCATTTTTAGAGGGCACAGGCAATTACGATTAGAATCACTTTAACGGAGTAGTACTCAATGCTCAATGTGTGTGTGTGTGTGTGTGTGTGTGTGGATTTGTAGTACTCACACTGTGGGAAATCTGTTTACAGAGTTACACTGTGGGGAATTTTAGAATGAAGACTTGCGGGGTTATGGTTCAGGTGGGTCGTGGTTATGGTTATGGTAAGTCTCCAAGAAATAAAGTCTGTAATGTCCCCAAAAGTGATGGAAACAATTAGGTCCTGGGTTAGACATGTACTCTCCATTTGTCGTGTCCTCGGCAAACAACCTGCTTTTGTTGAGGTAAAAAAAAAATACAAAATTAAGACAAGCTTACACATAAAATACACTAATGCCTTCCTGATCACGTCTTACCAAGTGAATTCTCATTGCTGCCTTCAGGATGTCACGTCGCTCTATCTGCCTGTGTAGTTATTTCAGTGTACTTATACATATAATATTATTAGTGTGTTTATTACCAATCCACATACAGTGTTTAAGCTCACAGCTTTTGACTGTTCTAGCTTTGTGATTAACAGTGCCTTTTTTTCTGTGTGTGTATTTGAAGACATGGGCGATTTGACTACGAACACCTCCTGGCTTTAGCTGATTATGTATGCCCTCCTGTGGCCACACATAATCAAAGGGAATTTCAATTGAGCCAGCAACGTGAAAGTTGCATGGAGGAAAAATTATTTCCGTGTCGAAGTTTGTTTTTTTTTTTTTTTATGGCAGTCACTGCCAACAATTGCCCTTGCAAGGACAAATAAAGTTGTATTGAAGTGAACTGAACTGAGTTCCGAACATAATGAATTTACATCAAATATCAAAGTAATAATAATAGTAAGAAGAAGAAGAACAAACTTTATTTATAAAGCACTTTATTTAACAATGCTATCAAGTCCTTTACAAAAGAAAACATAAAAGTAGATGAGGCAGACAAAATAAGAAAAAGGCCGAGAACATGAGCACAGAGCAAGTACAGACTAAAGAATAAGAATCAAATGAACTGAAAAAGTTAAAATAAATAGGAATAAAAACAGCTTTAAAAAAAAAAACATATACCAAACTTTTCCAAAGGCTTTCACAAAGAGAAAAGTTTTAAGCAGAGATTTAAAAGAATTTAGAGACTGAGTGTGTCTCAGTTCAGTAGCAGGGGGTCCACAGTGCAGGGGCTCTGAATTTGATCACCGCTAGGACCACGACATATCGTCTTTTATGACCCTTTTTACTAGATTCCTGAGTGTCAAGTATGGCAGACTGTTCCAGTGAGATACGGCTCTATACGTTACTGTTTTTATTGCATGTTGTGGATGAGCGTAACAGATGCATAAGGTTTAGAGGTTAGACAAAGGATTATGTCAGTGAGGGTCCTCACAAGTATACAAGTACAGATGTGGTTATGTGAGTGTATGAGCTTGAATAAACCAGATTCGACGATACAATAAAAGTTCACTAATTGACGCACAAAAGATGAGTCAAGATAAAAGCTGTGCAGTTTCCCAGCTGAAAGGAAAATGTTCTTGCGTGGCCTCGTCATTGAATTAGGAATGAGCCTCATTTCTGCTTTCCCTGTAGACACAATTTCTTTCATGTTTTTCATGGATATAAATTCTGACGCATTATTGTGCCTTCTGGTGTTGGTAAAGAAAATAATCAAGGGACAAAATTGTCACATTATCATGTGCAGCATCAGGCTCTGCTGTAATAACTCTATTAGCACTGTATTTCTTAAAAAAAAAAAAAAAAATGAAGCCAAGCCACAACTCTGAGAAGAATCTAACTCAGAACTGAACCATCTTATTGAAAAGTATGGGCACAGGCTATGAAACAGCCATAAAATCTGCAGCTGATGTGTTGATCAACACACAATAAGTAACAGGACTTGTGAAGTTGTGTGAGACTTCCAAGCAATGTTGCCAATATGAAGAGGGGAGAAAGACGGCTGTGTCTTTATTTAGCCGGGCCTTCATGGAGAGGTCAGAAAGTTCATTTTGACACGCAGACATGCACGTCCATACCCTCAGACATGCACACACACACTAAGGCAAACACACACTCCAAATCACACAAAGCACACACAAAGAGAAACAAACTCAAGCTTAAAATAGAGGAACAGATGACTTACACTCAACTGCACAAACAGATACACACTTATGAATGTCAGCACACACTCACACACACATACAGTATGCTGTCACATGAACACATATACACACACCATCGCAGACCGCAGCAAAAAATAAAATAGACTACAGATGATTCACCTGATCCTCATTGATTTTCTGACACAGTCATTTTCAGCTCAAGCATTCGTAATGTTCTACTGTATAATTCATTTATTGATCCACAGTAATCAGTGCATCAATCACAAACTTTTCTCTAAAATCCTTTTGTAGTGGACTGTGTGTGTGTGTGTGTGTGTGTGTGTGTGTGTGTGTGTGTGTGAGAGAGAGAGAGAGAGAGAGAGAGAGAGAGAGAGAGAGAGACTTTGGCACAGGAAGGGGAACAGGATGTTTAGATGTGAAGTGTCATGTCCTTTCTTAGCTATACAGTAGTACAGTAAGCTAAGTGGACATCGCACTTTGGGTACAGTTTCCATCACAAATCTTCTGTAAATAATCACAAGACAAACTGAAGTCAATACAGTGGGCTGTTTGGAGCTCCAACATCTTTACCACCATGTTCACACTCTCTCTTTATTTTTTGCTGATGTCTGCAATCTGAGACTCCTTCCAGGTGCGTGATGTACCATTTTGGTTCAATGAAATGCTAAAAGTGGTGTGTTTTTACACTTAAATGTAAGTTCTAAAATCACTTTCCATAGACGCCTATTTTTTATTCACAAAAAGCACACAGAACAAAAACACTGCATACGACTGTTTTGTAAGGGACACAATAAGAACCTTCAGTATATGAACTTCAAGTGAACTATATCCAACAGAACAGAGATTACTTTAACAGATGTAGTTTTGGCATGGTTCCTGAGTTTGATTGAACAAATATTTACAGTATTTGGAAGTCTATTTATTATAACAAAAAGAAATCATTTTTCATAATTTATGTCATGTTTTCAAAGGAAAAGTTGAGCACTTTTTCACTTCCTTGCTGAGAGTTATTGGCAAGTACACATGAAGCTACTTCCGGGAGCCAGTTAGCTCAGCTTAGCCTACAGACTGGAAACAGGGGGAACAGCTAGCCTGGCTATGCTCAGCAGTTACAAAACATGCCTACCACCACCTCTAAAGCTCGTTAATTAACATGTTATATCTTGTCTGTTTATTTAGGGGGAAAAAATGTCAAGTAAAAATGGCAAATTGCAGTTTTATGCAGGTTATGTGTTCACCCTAGAGTTTTGTTGTCATGTCATGAGGCCAAAACTTTCTTTGGTTATCGCATGGGATTCAACAAATGGAATACAGTGTGTTAATTGGTGAGCTTTAGAGGCCTGGTAGGCAGATCCTTTTATCTTCTGGACAGAGCCTGGCTCTGTTTCCAGTCTTTATGCTAAGCTAAGCTAACTGTCTCCTGCCTCCAGGCTTACTTTTAGCATACAGACATGACAGTGAGATCATCTTCTCATCTAAATGTGAGCAAGATAGCAAATAAGCATGTTTCCAAAATGTCATACTGTACCCTGAACAAAAACAAACTGGATTTAAGTATTAATTCTTCTCCTTTAACAGTAAATGTATAGCAATGGTGTGATCTATTTGAACTTTTGAAGAACCCAACACAACCAGAAGAAAACTTGACTCAAACCCATCTGAGGTTGTTCTTTGAAACACAGTACAGCTTTAAAAAGTAAGTTTTTATACTGCAAATAGAGCAGCAACCTGATTGTGGGTTTCTGCTCATACCATAACAAGAGAAGAAATTTAACTATAGCACCATTTTAGAGAAGACGGTGCTGACCTTAGCTTCCTGGCATCACCCCACAGTTTGTCCTCCCTGCTTTGAAGCCCTAACAGTAACTGATTTCAGTGGTTGGCCTGTCATCATTAGCGTGGATGAAGGCCTCCATGTGACTAACAGGAGGAGAGCATCCAGCATAGCAAAGAGAAAGAGGCATTTATTCCTTATCACAGTCTCAACACTCAATCTTTGTTTAGGTTTTTTGTATCAAGAATCTCTTTTAGGGTTTCAAAGCTTTTCACTTTTTCCTTTTTTTTGTGTCAATATGTTTTTTTAGTCCACTTTGAAAAACAAGAATGAGGCCAGCAGACAAAGACAGTACAGACACTGGCCTCTGTTAACACAACATAGGTTCTCTTTTGCTAGGTTTTCAATGACAGAGGTCTCAGATGTCGTCTCCTGTACCCATAAAACATTCACCCAGCACATACATTCATGTATTTTTGTGTGGGTACTTTTATGCCCACAGCACTGAATATTACATTTTCACTTAATCCACATTGCCTGAAAAAGGTGATGACACCGGGGGAAGAACACGCTCCATTCTGGTGGCATTTACAGCTGGACTCTGTGTTGAAGCTTGAATATTTCTGATGTCTGTCACTCCACAGTGTTCAGGCAGACATGTGGGAGTCTAACTACACAGTGTGGAAACCCTTGTTTGCTATCTATCACATGGTGATAGATTTGATTGAGACAAGTCATACGAGATGTCTAAGATGAATATTTCCTGTAAGCCTCCCTGTGCCAAGGAGATAAACCTTATTCCAGAAAAGGGTAACACGGATTCACATACAGTGTTCCCATGCCAGTCATTTGGTAATATTGAATGTCAAAGCAATTTTATAAGATGTTGATGGGATTTTTCCTCAAAGAGTAAAACCATAAAGCTTCCACCAGCTATCAGCTTAAAGACAAGATTTATGTAGTTTAGAGTGCTGCCAGAAATACGTATTTTTAAGCACTGTAAAACCACCCCTCTGTGTGATATCACACAGGGACATTCTAAGATATTCAGTATCTAATTCTTCCCCTCAGGGTCTAAATGACATTTATAAACTACTGGACACTGTCTTGCTTCTAAATCTAGCAGTTACTGTTTCTTTTGGTGGAGGTGGCTAAGCCATAAACAGCACAAGCCCTTTTTTAGTTTACTATTTATGCTATTATTAAGTCAATTAATTCCAAACAGCCTGTTTATTAATGGCTGTTATCGTGATAGAACAAAGTTTTCAGTCCTATGAGGATTTTCACACTGCAAATGAGTGAGATGGAACAATTTACATAAGTGACAAACTTTTTCAAGTTCCACTTACCTGCCACCTAAGAACACTAATGATGTAAGACTGCAAATTTTATACTTGTACACATTTGTACACAGCTTATCACTTACAGTATACTTACAGTCTGTCTCACAGAGCCAAATGTGCCCGTGTGTGTGCTCATGTTTTTATGTATGATCCTCTCAAAGACATTTCACACACTTATTCCAGGATAATACATGGGAGGGGGGGTTGTTTCTCCTCCTTTCGCTGTCATTGCGTGGTGACAGAAGCAGCTAACTGTGTGATCAGAGACAAGAGTGAAGCCAGCAGAGCAGAGGGTAATTTGATAGGGATGGGTGTTAGTGATTGACAGCAGAGAAATTCTCTAGATTGCCTATTAAGC
The DNA here is from genome assembly GCF_051107435.1 of Chaetodon auriga. Taxonomy (NCBI): domain Eukaryota; kingdom Metazoa; phylum Chordata; class Actinopteri; order Chaetodontiformes; family Chaetodontidae; genus Chaetodon; species Chaetodon auriga. The sequence continues at coordinate 15,844,940 of NC_135078.1, read as the reverse complement.
ATCTGGGCCACTGAGTGATGGAATGATCAATAATGAAACATGACACAGGGCAAACACACATTGCCATCTATTGGTACTTGTGGCAGGGAGAATATGTGACTCTCTATCTACCTGTGAGTGTGTGTTTCTCACACTCCTGTGTGAGCACACACAGAACACAGTCACATTAAGACTGGTACTTTTCTTTAGCTGCAAAAGTAACTGTGCAAGTTCTCATGCAGCAGCAGCAGCAGCAGCAGCAGCAGCAGCAGACCAACAGACCAGTGAACCTACTGATGCATACTGAGTCTGAAATCAGCTGAGCCTTGGTGAATACAAAACATGCAATTGAAGAGTCATCCTCTAACGCCTGACGTAACTGGAGACAAGGCTTCCACGCAAATGGCATCACCAGATATAATCACACTGGTGCATTGCGGGAAAAATCTCCTCAGTTTGGTAACTAGCTTTGAAGGTAATTTTGTACACACAAGTGAGCCTTGTAATGACGACGGTGGCATGTTTGTGCCAAAGCATATTTTGTCTGAGGCAATTATCACAGTGATATATCCTGATACATCTTGGAAAGGCTCATCATGTACCAGCCTAGCTTTGGTGTGTGTATGTGGGCCCTCTGTGCAATTCATCTGTGGGTGGATGCCTAATTATCTCAATATTCTGCCTGACTGAAAGTAAACTAAATACTTTATTGACATCATGTATAGGGTGCAGATGAACACCAACATGCAATAGATACCAATTAAAGATATTCAAAGCATATATGGTGAGTCAGAGTCAGTCTGTGATGTGTCTGCAATATGAAGATGGTTGAGAGACACTTGGCTTAAAAAACCTGTGAAATTTCCATGCCTAAAATCAGTATGTTATTAGGAAATACATAATTATTGTGAGTCAGTAATTCCAATAGGACCTTCACCTCTCCTCCTCGCCGTCAGTGTCACACTTTTTGTCCCACAAAGTAAAGACAAGAAGAGAAATAAGGTGGAAAGTAGGAGGGGCTGTTGGCATGCACACCTGGGACATACAGTATTCAAACCATTTCCCTTTACCTTCATGATGAATTACTTAAAGTCGCAAAAATCAATACTATATTTTAACAACAGATCACATTGGTATATGCATATGAAAGTGCTCTCTCACAATGATGAACTCACAGGGAATTATCCCACAACTAGTACTTGTCCAGCACCAATTAGCAGGCAGCCAAAGCCTGTGACTAGCTGGTGAACATATTTGAGGGTTTAGCAGCTTAGGGGCCAGATATTTTTTTCTCAGGCTGTGGCAGAGACCAAACCAGAGCTACAAGATGAGTGAATACTGGATTTACTTTGGTGAAGTGACAAGAGACATAGCTCAGAATGAATGCTCATGCTGGTTCACATCTGTTGGATGTGTAAATAGGCAAATGGCTACTAACGTATTATTACATTTTTCCTATCTTTATTTAAGAGTGTGGTCCTTTCATGTTAGAGTATGAACTATCGATTCACACCCAACCAAAAGAATGCCAGGTGTAGTGTTGCCCAGTGAAATGATCCCTGCCTTGTTGTGGGCATGATTTCTTTACTTCAGGGTGTGGAGGGTAACCGTCTGAGATAGGTGAGGCGATTGTGCCTACAAGGAGGCAGGGATCATATCAATGTTTCCACATAACTACTTTATAAGGTGATAATATGTCAGCGTGGTGATCTCATCCCCCAGGGATGATAAAATTAATCAATGCAGCTTTGAAACAGGAATTAAATGACTCATCTAAAACGGGAATAAAATGAGACCAATCACACATATTGTGATGTACTGATCTCTGATTTGTTAATTATGTTTTGTCAGTGGCATCAAATGCTGCGTGTAGTCCCAGTTAAGCCCACTGATTTGAAACTGAAAAGGCTCTATGGGGAGGAAGCATCTGTTCCTCGTGCATAGCTTACTTCAGGAGTAGCATCGTTTTTAATGTCACAGAGGAAAACAGGAATGATTTTTGGACCTTTTGGCCTCACCCAAGGTAATTTCACTGATTAACATACCTTCACCTAGAGAGCGGCAACTAATCAGTAAAATTACCTTGGATGAATTTCAAATCTATCAATGCCTGGCCAATACTACAATGGAAGAAAGAAGGGGAGAAAATCCTTCCCCCTGGTGTCATGGACTTGTCTTCTCATTAAACGGGGTAAAGAAATATTTGAGATGCACTGAATGCATGATGTTGTGTGCACAATCGAATGTGTGCGCGACCTCATTTCCCCATCTGTTTAAACTGGCTCAGTAATACACTACAAACAGGATGCATACTCAGAGAGAATCTTGAGGCTTACCATTGAGTCAAGTTCGATTTATTCATTTTATTAGGTACTCTATTGACAGCTTAACCTCCTGTGCTTTGATTTTGTAATGTCTTGGCTCTACAGTGTCTGCGCTTCTATATTTAAGATGAGTCAACTGACTGTGATTCTCTTATCTGTCTGTCCCTATTCTCATTTTAGCCTCTCTTTTAGACGAGCTACAATTTATTTGCCTTGGCGTGATGACCTGCTCTGTTTGAAGCAACCAAATCACAGACAGAGGTGTCACTAGTGGAACTCAAACAAGAGAGTGGCCTGATTCCACAATAGACTCAGACATAAAATCTGCACATGTGGCTCCATTCACACTAACGTTTGTTCATTGTAGGGTTAAAAGTCAGGCTGGGGGCTTTACATTATAGGAAACAGATGAGATAGGAAAGACGAAATTTGTTAATGGGCATAATAAAACTTTTAAATGCCAACAGCCATCGCTTCACACACTGTCCATTATTGAGCATAATAAATGCACAAATGCATCATTATTTGGCAATGACTAGTTCTTTTAAAAATAAAAGAACCTCCATAACCCAGGGCTGTGCCAATATTTCACGCTGTATGGTATATTATATCTACCAAACTGTTTACTTGTACTTATTTTTCTAATTTACTGTGCTGGCAGTTGCATGCAAGAAATGTGTACTTTTTGTACTGACATGAAATAATACAGGACTCATGCCAAAGGATGGTATTGTTTTTGAAAAGTTTGAAAGCTCAGAAAATAGTCGTATCTTGAGTGGCTGAAAACTCCAAAAAAGCCAGTAAGTGGACCTTGAATTGAATCCCAGTTATTAGGATTTTCAAGGTCAAGAATGAACTTAAAAGCTCCACTGCTTATGTTTGTATTTAGATCAGTGTTATCTCCAAACCGCTACCATTGATGGTATGTGCACTCCATTTGGCTTTGTGCCTTGCCAAATGCTAAAAATACATAACTGTCAGCACTTGGATTTGAAAATAAGACAACTTTTCTCAGTGCTTCACCCTAGGCCATCCCATCACCCTTACCACTGTCCATATTATGCCTTATATTTACTCAAGACTACACACAGTGAATCCTAAAATTACCACTAAGCAACCACTTGCTTTAAAATAAGACAACAACAAAGATTGGGTTAACTAGTTTCTACATTAAGACTACAATTAGATGGTCAAAATTGGACATCTGGTTAAAAGTGAAATGCTCTTAACATCCCTGCGTAATTTTGAGAGAGACTACTGGCAATTGAGACAACTGACAGAAGAAGGTGGCATGATTCTCTTCTTCTTCTTCTTCTTCATCATCATCATCTTCTTCTTCTTCTTCTAATTCGAGGTGTGTAATGTTCTATATACTGCCACCTGCTGGACCGGAGGAGGATTTAGCAAGCAAATAGGATCTCATGCCTCCCGTCCACTTTTTTTTTTTTTTTTTTTTTTTTCCTGTCAGCGGGAAAGAAAGTAAAATACGGGATATATTGAGAAAAATGCAAGGGCTGACAGGCATGTAAATATGAACTATATGATCATATAACGTTTAAACTTAGGTTCACGTTGTTCGCATCAGCAAGATGCGATGTCACTTCCGGCAACCATCTTTAGATCAGAAGACGCAATTACAGTAAAAAAAAAAAAAAAAAAAAAAAAAAAAAAAAAGTTTTACGGATTGAATATTTTACTCATCATCCCATCTTTAAAACTGAGTTAAGTGTTGTTACATTTTTTGACTGGGTGTGAAAGTTTGCCAGGGATTGACTAAAGCTGATAATGTTACGGTGACATGGTTATAGGTGTTGCTGCTAGTTCGGCGCAGTTGCCATGGGAGCAGCCGGCGGAGCAGCCGGCGGAGCACCGTGAGACAGGTGAACAGATGCTGAGACACAGGACCAGTACTAACCAATTTAAGTGGTAAGTAGCTAAACCTGTTTTTGTTCTGTAACTTTAAGGGGAAACTGCGCAATGGGCTGTTTTCTTTGTTTTGAAGGACAAGTAAGGTAGCTTAATGTTAGCTAATTGACGTTAGCCGTTAGCTAACTTCAGTATGAGCTCTCTGCTTCTGGCTAGTAGACAGGCTGTCGCCACAGTGTCCCTCTACGTTCTTTGACCTTGTGTTTTGTCCTGTTTATTGAGTCACTTGAACCATGACGCTTTTGTGTTTTGAAAATCAGTGTCTCTGCTTAATTATTGGGTAACTGTTAATGGCGCGTCGCATGGCAAGAGCTAGTTTATCAGCTCCCTGTGCTGGTGATTTGGGGTCATATATTTTCTTTTCCATCTGTTTTCTGTTGTCAGACAGCGATGAAATTTGATCGTGGCTCAGAATATGTTGAGAATAACAGTCAACTGCTGTGCTGTGACATTGAGTTAAACATGAGTGATGACATAACTAAAGGTTGTCATATTCAGTCACCTTCACGAAGCACCTGTTGTTACTATATCTAAATGAGCTGCAAATCTGTATTTTATGCTTAAAACACATACAGACAGAAAGTGGACAAAATAAGTTTATCATTAACGTGGCTGCTGAAGAACAGACGCCCGTGCCACACCAAACAGGGGGTAATTTCTAAATAGGTTCCCCAGTATACGTCTCTAGCAAATAGGGCTTAAGACTGCAGCAGGACATAGACCAGCTAGCATTATTTTGTAAAATTATTTATAATGATAATGTCAAAGTCAGTTTAGTATGTTAATGTGCCGATTTTAAATCAGTATGTTTTTCGTTGAATATGTCAGCAATAGCCAGCCTTGGGTTGAAATCTGATTGTAGATTTGTTTTTTTTATATAGCTTTATTTAGTTGAATACTCTCAAATATATAATTAGTGGAGATAGTATCGTTTTAAACACCTGGTATCCAAAAAGTATTGAAGTATTGACACTTTTGACAACCTTAGCTGATACTAGCAGATGCATAGCAGCATGACAATCACAAAGTGTGAATCATGTCAAATAAGTGGGCATATTTCTGTCCATGATATTCAAATAAATGCAGAGGTTTATATAATAATAATGGTGATGATTGCATTTTAAAGACATTCAGAAAGACATATTGATTTGTGAAAATATTTTAATAGCAGAGTTAGTATAATAATTGTTCTGCAGATAGTTTTCTTATTTTAATAGTTCCCTTGAGCAGACAGGGTCACACCTGCTAAGAGAATGAATGTCTTTGGTAAGAGGTAGTGACTAATAGTTGGTTGATTGGCAGACCAGTATCAGCATACCTGTTACGTTACAGTCTGTTATCAGTCGTCTATGGCATGTGTCTTCACCGTCACTTCAGGCTCTCTGACGTCTTCATTTCAGACTCACATAGCTGTGACAGATAAGATGCACCGCAGTGACTGATTACCTTTTCAGTATCTGCTTGCTTATTGATGTGCTTGACTAAAGAAGTATCAGTCATGTTGTTTTCCTTTGTACAAGAGTCAAGATTAAATGTGCGTAATCTGTCACCAAATCTGTGGTGTTTTGTGTGCACAGTCGTCTTTGAACAAGACATTTAACACTAATTGCACCCAATGGTTAGCACGGTAGCTTGGCATCATTGCTGGGTGAGCGTGTGTGTGTGTGTGTGTGTGTGTGTGTGTGTGTGTGTGTGTGTGTGTGTGAATGGGTAAATGAGAGTGCTGCATCTACCTTTACTTTGGGAAAACGTTGTTGACAAAACTTGTCATTGTGACATACTTCTCTGATAAATTATGACGAAGTGAGCATACAGTGTGACCAAACCAAATCAACAATTGCCTGACTCTTTAAATACACGGTGCTGGGTGATATAGCACCTCAGCTCTTTTTGCTCAAACTTTCATATTGCATTTGATGAAAGTGTAATAATATCTTCTGCTGTTACCTGAGGTGCTCATTATAACAGGCGAAGCGCCGTGCTTCTGCTACAATACTCTGCGGGAAGCCCTGGTGACAATACAGATAAATATTATTTTGTAGGAAAAAAACATGCACACAGACGTCATGTACATACACTATATGGGGTGTGTAGCTAATGTTGAATAGTAACTCGCATTGTGGCTTAGGTGTCAAGTTCAGATATTCTTGTTTTGGATTGACTTCAGCTTGATTTACAGTGCAGTCAGATGTTGTTAGGACGACAATATGTTAGATGTTTTAGCTCTGTACACCAGCACACTGAATTTGAAATGAGACAATGGCTATGATGTTAAATTCCAAACTTGAAGCTTTAAGGTTGTTCACGTCCATATTGGGTGAATAGTGTTGAACATTTAATGATCTTAATATGGGTTAATCACCTCAAACTATTTAAATTTTTTTTTAATTATTGCTAAGAAGCTGCTATCATGGGACCATACTGCGAAAACAACAGTGTGTGAGAAGAAAAACACATATTTGATTAATTATTTAACCAGGTTTTATTTATTAAAGATTACATGCCTGAGAGTGAAAGACCTTAATGCGGATTTATCATCTTAAAAACAGTCTTGGCTAGTGAACACTGTCTGATTTAATCATAGACTGGTGGAGGAGGATATAGGTGATTGAGGTCTGGCCTCACAGAGCTCATCTGAGAGATCTTACAGTCCAGTGCCTCCCATTGTCTGTGAGCCTTGCTGTCACATCTCCAACATTTTATTACTGCTCCTTGACCAGTGTCTTTTTTCCCTTTTTCCTGTACATCCGTCTGTCTTGGAGTTCCCTTCGCCCTCTTCTTCTAATACAGTATACTTCATGCTTTAAATGACATGTTATTGGAAATTTGTGTCACATAAAACTGCATTTGGCTGAGAGGATCTGAGGAAAGAAACTCTGATACTCTGAAAGAATGATGTCACAATCTCAAACTATTGTGTGTAGACGAACAACTTTCTCATAGTGCCATATGTCTGACTTCTGTGTCTTTTTGTAGCAGTTTCAGCTTGACTGAAATTGCATTGGAAGAAAAAAATGAAAAAGATTTTGAGTCTTGAACCCAACTTTTCTGAGCTTAAGGGGTCATGACAAAGGACAGAGGAGTTCTGGGGCTCTTTCACTTTGAACAAAGGTGTATCTTAAACCGGTTCACACTTCATAAATGAACAAGGAATTGTTTTTGAAGGTGTACCAATGCTCAAAATGTGCCACTTTTGTGAAAATTTGGCCTCTTTTGTATTCCCAAAATATACTGTAAACAGTGATGGAAAGCCCATCTTTACCTACTCAAATCATCTTTCCTTACGTCTCCTCCCTATAGCCTGTGCTGAAGCTATTTCATTAAGCAGATCATCTGATGATAAAAAATGTTTTAAATACCAGCCATAGTGATATAACTGCAGACTATACCAGGGGAATAAAAAAGAGAGCTTCGAGCTGAAATGATTATAACATAGCAGCAAACTTACCTTTCAGCGAAATTGCCTGGTGAATTGGTGGATGACCCTTGACCTGAACAAAGAGGTGATCACCTTTGGCCAAAAGTTTTAGCCAACCATTTTCCAAAGCACATCTTTCTTACGTTTTCCCCTCTCTTTCAGTTTAACACTTGTCTCAGTTCATACGAACAGTATAAAAATCACTGAGTAATCATATTCTGAGCATTATTCAATAAATTAAATAGAATGAAAATGAACATGCAAGCCAACTGTTTTTGAAGTGATTTAATAATTCAGTAATGTGTTGGAACTGATGTTGAAATATAAAAACTCAAAAGTCACATTTGGTAAAAGTGACTTAGGAGATTCAAGAATCAACACTGACATCAGTGTTTCCCCTACATAGGGCCATCTGTCTGGGTTCTATTGCAGCTGCCACATAAGCATAAATAATGAAAATTTCATTATGACACCTAAAATTAAAATCAGAAAACTGCACCAAATGGCTCGATTGGAATAAAACACTGCTGTGAAGGATCTTGTGAGGATTAGTTTGACAAGGCAGAAAAGCAGATACAGGATTTAAAAGTGTTTTTAATGGTCACTGTTAGAATTATTTAATGAACAACATCAGGAGAACTGTAGAGTCATACTCATAGTACACTGCTCTTCTTTGTCGACAGGTGCCAAGTCATACCAGGTGTCTTGTAATAGACAACACATTTCCCAGCCTATAACACATAAAATCTAAAATATATAAAGACAGCCTACAGCCTGGATAGAAAGCTTACTGGTAGATGAAATTGCAACTGCTGCTATTAGTCCCCACAGAACTGAAATTGCACGCAGAGCTGTTGAAGTTCAATAACACGAGTGCACAGGTACTCAGAGGTCAAGCTTAAAACGTAATGTGTCTCTTTGGACAGGTACCAACAAGCTGCTAAATGGCAAACATTGGGGCTGTAATACTGGGTAAGGGGAAAATTCACAAATGTGCTCCAAATGGCATTCAATTTTGATTCTTTTTTATGTTAGGGCCAGCTATTTAAATGCCCAATTTCTTAGTGTATTGAAGTCAGATGTACTCGGGTGATGTTAAGTAGGAGGGTTTAGGGACCTATGATTTTTGTTATGCAGAAAACACAGACAGAATCGTGGAACTTGATAATAAAAATGGAACTAACTGTAAAACACAGAATATTGTGGAAATTGCCAAAACGTGGATGCAGTTCATAAAAATATGGATTTTTATCATAGCACTGAAGTGGAATGAACAGGAAAAAAACTATGCAGTTTGCACAGTCAGATATTCTGTTGTAAAAAAAAATAAAAAAGCGATGTTCGTTTCTGCTCACGCATCGTAAACGGGAGGAGCATTGCCAGAATGTGAGAATAGCCTTCGTCAGACCCACTTACCCACTGTGTTCAAGCTTCATAAGGAGGCTGTCCTGCAGATCTCTTTGATGAATCATACTGTTGTGTTGAATATCTTGGATTATTGAAGTTTCATTCATCCACCACATTAGACCCTCTTTCTGAGAACAAAATGTGCTATAATCATAAAACACAAAAGTTAAAATGGATTCCACTGGGCCCGAGGAGGGTCGTCTCAACCTTTGCTGTCTTCAGTCAAATGACTAATCTTTTCTAGGAAATGTCCACCTGAGGTTAATCAGCCAAATACATGAGCACGTCTACAGATATGTGGGTGTACAACCGAGTAACATGATGATGATAGTAATTATTCTCATTTTTGTGGTAGCATATGCTTTTTTCCTCAGGTATAGAGACATATAAAATAGTAATTTCTTCCATGGATACAGCAGAGGTGAAGGCATATTTCATATGAGTTAAATCTCCTGCAGGGCTCTCTTTCTGCCAAATGTAATTTCTCTCCTCACCCTATAAATCTGTAGATATACATTTACTTCCTGTGTGCAGAGCTACTGGCAGTATAAATCCTTGAGATAAGCTTCCTGAGGGGTTTTTGCTGCTGCTTGATTGTTTTTCAAAAGCACTGACATATGACAGCGTCTAGTGTATACATAGTTAACCAATACTTTGAGTATGATCAGACCTGACAAATTATCAGCCAGACAGACAGAAAAGAAGTACAGAAAGGGTTTCTCAACCGTACATCTTCTAGTCATGTACACATAGTTTTATATGGGCTTGTGTGGTATGAACACAAACAAAATATGACCAATATAGCTGGAATCTGTCTTTAAGAAAATTTATTCAGATGCTGATAGTAACTGCCTTATCTTAAGTCTCACCTGACCTTGGTTAATGTTGCTATCTCAACCACCTTATTAATAACAGCAAATCCCTTGAGCAACCTACCACAGTGTATAATTGATGTGCAACAAACTGATGCAGACTCCTAGTTCAGTGTGAGATCAACGTCTCAAAGTGTGGGAAATGCCTGTAACTAGCTTACATGGTGGCTCTGGGCAACCTTAATTCAAAGATAAAGCCAACAACAAGCTTAATTGAGTTAATCCACCACAGATAGTTATATTTTAGAATCAGAGTTTGAGCATTTCCCTCACAAAACAGCACAAACCTTCTGTTTGTATTGGATTGCATAAACTGAATGTGTCTATTGGTTGACCAAGAGGCAGCATGACTCATGCTGAAAAACCTTAACATGCTCATTATTTTTTTTCCCCAAATGTGACTGTACAGCAGTGTGTAATGGTAGCAAGCAGATAGAGCTGAGAGATACCTGAGCTGTGACAGAGGAGCCCCCTGTCATATGTTCAAAGGTACAGCAAAGGTCAGAGCTTAGTCTGTTTGATATTGTATTCTGCAGCAGACTCATAGGATTTTTATACATTTTATAAATACATTTTACATATCGGCAGGGCCATATTACATATAGGCAGTCATAGATAGTTGGTATTTTAGGTGAGTGATATGACCCAGAATTTATATCACATTATTTTTTTTGTTTTGTTTTTCACTGAGACGGTATTGTCTTGGTATTGCATAAAATAAAAAGGGGGATTTATTGACTCTTAATAGGAATGAAAATGAGGTATAGGCTTATATATGTAACGTAATGTGATTCATTCTCAGAGTTAGACAAGGGGTAGGATTAGGCATCTCAGCAGCATTATTTGGCAGAAACCCAAAGTATACAAGTACAACAGTCAGTGTACCATGGGACATGTCGATCAAGTGCATTTACACACGGCAGCAGCAGACACACACACCAACATGGCACGCAGCAGAAGGGGCTTTCCTGTAACAACAAAACCAGCTGAGCTTGGGTTGCAGTATGAAGTGTGGAGATAAAGTTCTGGCAATGTGAGACGACACAAAAAGCAATGTGAAAAAACATTTTCCCGTGTCCAAGCTACTACTCTGGTTATTTAATCAGCTTCAAATGAGGCTTAATGTCCACACAGTGTCTCGACTGTGCCTCAATACTACAACATTGCTCCAGCGTGTGGGTTTATAATAGATGCTACGAGCCACATTAGCTGCGGAACATGCTAACGGCAAATTTAACAGGCTAACCAATAAAGTAAATAGTAAAGCAACATAAAATATGAAAAATCACAGGTTCTAAGTAGCAAATCCTGCTTTGTATTGGCCCTCAAAGAAGTCTGACATACAATAATTAGCGCACACATGTGGAATAAGAGCTTCCTAGTTGTTGTTGTTGTTGTTGTTGTTGTTGTTGTTGTTGTTGGAACATTTCCATCAAGTTAATCTGCTGGGTCCTCACTTCCTAGGATGGTGTGAACAGATGAAGACTTTTGTGTTTGTTCTTGCAGCCAACAACAGAGAAATTGGCAGTGAGGAAAATAGTAGTAAAACAGTATTAGTTATTGGATGTAACTCCAGTTCTGTGCTTATAGCCCAGGACCGGCATGTTATAACAGCCAAATTAAAGCACATTATTTTTAATATGCTAAAAAATGTATCATGGTAATGTCAGTATTGCAGTGTCATGGTAGAAGGTGACTCTCACAATCGTGACAAAACCATTATGCCACCCACCCTTACTGTGCGTTCACACCAAAAGAGGCAAAAGAGGCAAAAGAGGCAAGGACGCCGGAAGTTAATACATTTTCAATGAGAGCCCGGCGTCCTGAGCGGCCAAAGCGTAGCCGCCGTCAGCCGCGCGTCTAGAGCGTCCAAAGCGGCTAAAGCGTCCAAAGCGGCACCAGATGAAAAGTTGAAATTTGGTTAACTTTATGGTAATTAGCTATGACGCGGTTCAGCGGCAACCGGCGGCAACCAATCAGAGTAGAGGTGTCCTTCGCTCGAGCGAGCCCCAAAGAACAACGCATGTAACTTTGTTTCCTAGTTCCGTCATGGATGCCGAGAAATTGCTCACTTGTGTGCGGGCACAGCACACATCACAGCGATGTCATCCAAATCCATGATGAGTCGATATGATTTTGAGGGTTAAACGCGCATATTTATAGTCGTCGCAGACCATGTTGATGATACAATAATAACAATTATGAGCGGGAGTTAATTTAATTCGCTAACGGCCTCACCCCATTTTCCCCGTTCTTCCAAAAAAGGAACACTCTTTGGCCACACACACACACACACACACACACACACACACACACACACACACACACACACGAACTTGACGAACTTGTATGACACCAAACGAAAGACAAGCAGACAACACCACATGCGTAATTGTGCACAGAGATGCTGCAGCTGAGACGTAAGGAGCGCGCATTTGCACCCGTGTGTGTGTGTGTGTGTGTGTGTGTGTTAATTAATTAACACAAATGTGTGTGTGTGTGTGTGTGTGTGTGTTAATTAATTAATTAATTGCTTCCTCCTCAATACGTCAATCCGCTCGTGACTAGATGGTGATTTTGATTTATGTTCATGCTCAGAGATTTTTTTTTTCTTCTGTATTTAATGACACACAAAACCTCCCATGCAACTAGGCATGCTTTAAACTGAAGGTGAACAACAGCAAGCAGCACTATGCCGCTGTCAAGAAGTCTGCTTTGCGGCTCCTTTAAATGACTAGCGCGATTTAACTTTGACGTCAGTCACGTGAAGAGCGACCAAAGCGGCTAAAATATTTTGCCGCTTTGGAAGCTGTCCTGTTTCTCGCGCAGCCTCGGGCGTCCTTGCCTCTTTTGCCTCTTTTGGTCTGAACGCACAGTTAGCTGATGATTGTCAGTTGTAACTAACTTACCGCGGTATCCACTATATCTGTAATAGCATCACAACATTAGCTGTTTTTTAAAATGAGCATCTCTGTATAATGTTATTGCTTCAGCAGTGACCTCGCCAAGGTGACGACGCCATTTGGAAGTCAAATCCCAATTTTTCTCTACTCACGTAACAAAATATAAGAAGACTACATTACTTAGTTTAAAAATAATCAGTAATGGCTTATATTCTGCTCGCAAGATTACTTTATAACAAGAACATTTTTTAAAAACCCAGCTGATTGTGGGTTGAGGTTAGGCACAAAGGATGAAATGGTGAAAGTGAGATGAATTGAAAGCACAGCAGAGGCCTAGTGCAAGTTTTTAAGCTCTGACAGGAACAGAGATATCATGTCATTTCACCCTCTGATGGAGAGGAGGGATGTTGGTACATGAGCTAATCCACATTTCAAGTGCCTGCATATGTGGAGGAGTGTGCAGCAACAGTTGGCGTTAAAATGGATTGACTTAATTAAAGTAGTAGGCAATGTCCATCTGCATTGGTTTGTAGAAAAAGTATCATGTAGTGTGTCAATGAGTGTGCATGTGTACGTCATAGTAGATAGAGAAGTGTGTTCACTGCAATCAAATGAGCCGTGAGTCTGAGGTTTTCTCCTCTCACATCTCATCCCTATCCTCTTTCATTTGTCTTTGCTCGCTGCATTGATGTCTTCCCTATTACCTCTGATTTGGCTTGTCTGGGGGTGAATACCTAATCATGCTGAAGATGCCACACTTTCATTCCTTGAAGGCTTTATTCCTTTCCTCTCATCTCATCGTTTGCATGACACTTATTCCCTGCTGGGTGGGGGGAGATGTGCCATATAAAGTTCATACAAACATAAAAAAGGCCTGTGTGTGTCATGACCTTCTGTGCTCTCCCACCTATACACACACACACGCACATCTTTGCATGTTTTGTAGAAAATTAAATATGATGGATTTCTTCATGCCTGTAAGAACAGCCAAGTACCCAAACACCCTTATTTAATTATTGATTTGTTTTTTTGGATATCTTCTTTTTTGACTCAAATACTTGCCTGGCCTCATTCAGAGATTGAAATAAGAGTGTTGCTTGCTAGATGATCCTCAAGTTTAGGCTCTGAACATGTCTTTTGTTTCTTTTCTGACAGCACTGAATGTCTAGACATCAGTTGTCATCATCAGACAAACCTTACCATTGCTTCAGAATAAGGTAAGACAAACATCCCTCTTCTTGTTACAGCCAGTACACATCAAAATGCAGAATGCCCACTGTGTCGTTTGCGTGCATACTTGTGCGTAGCATTGTGTGTTGGCGTGTGCGAGCCCATTCCTTTTCATCCCCACCAGTGGTTTCACTGGGGGCTCCGCTGCCCTTGGGGTTGATCTCAAAGCCTTGGTCGGGGGTCCGCAGCTGTTCTATGGAAAATGTACCGAATAAGTCACTTAGTTGCTATGTTACAAGGAACCACAGCAACAATACACCGTCATCACTATCACAGTGAGTGTTCTTCAGAGGAAAAAACTCCCTTTGAATTTTGATAATAGCCTGCTGAGAGTTTCTGTATGTGAAACTCAAAAGGAATGATAGTTGAGATATTTGATTATAGATTACTTATTATCATACATAAATGATATATGTCTTCGTAAGATGGAAGTTGCCAGCAAGTGCAACCTTATGACATTGGTCGGAAAAGCTCAGCCATCTGAACTCTGTGTCCATTACTGTTCTAGATACAACAGCACTCTGTCAACCTTGCACAAAGAATATGAATACAGCCATAGATTTCAGATTTTTATTTAACCAACTGGGATATAGCCTATTTGATTATATGTGGTCCTTTGAAGTGCTGTGCCTTGTGAGTGTCTTGTGTCAAGGGAACTGAAGCAGTGACTCATGGTATCTGGTGGGCAATGATTGCATCTGTCTCCCTCTACATAAGTGCTTTTGAGGGAGTCATGCAGTTAGTCCATGCATGTTGATGTGTGGTATTTGTGCGCACTATTGCTTCATCGTGTCATTACAAGTCAAGTGTCTTATGTCATTTCGAAATTTCTTTTTATTTTCTTAAAATGGTCATTTTTATAAACTTACTGTAGTAGATGCAAAGCTAGCACTTTCCACTCGCCAAGTAAAAATAAATTAGGTCAGTCAGATGAACTAGGCCTACTTCACTACAAACTTTCATTACTACAACACATAAGTTGATTGATTACATTTAGTTTTACATTGATATTGCATCATTTTGCATTGGAAAAAACAATTTGTCATTTTTTTCAGTTTGCCTACAGCCACTATTCTGAATATTAGATACTTCTGAAGCAAGACGTTTTGTAACAATGATTTTATTTCTGAACATGGTCTTACCTTTTTATTTTTAACTGAAGCCTGGCTTACTTCTACTGCTTCAGCTACTTTATCGAGTCTTCTCCTCCTAGTTTCACCTTTTTATACTTCAGTAGACAAAATAAAAGAGGGGGTGGGCGGCACTATGTTTTTGAGTTGTTCCATCTCTCCGTCCTGTTCTCGTGAATGTGCTATCTCAGGATGCCTTGAGGTATATAGTTCTTCGTTGCTGCTGGATTGAAGATGTGTGTGAAGCATCCAATTTGTAGCTTCTTTGCAACAGCATCCACATTTGAAGCATTGTATTCCTCCACAAGCTCATTGGTTTTGTTGATGTTGAGCTTCAGGTGATTGTTGATACACCATGTGATGAAGTTCTCTATCAGTCCTCTGTACTCTGCAAAAATAGTCTCTAAGTGAAGACAGCATGTTTCTCACTGGAAAAGATTCACTGGAATCATACATATCAATATAGTGATAACTTCCATTTTGCTAAAAATACACTTAATACCTCTTGATTAAATTCCTTGAAAGTCTTGACTGTATGGCGGAGGCATACAAACACGATAATCCTAGCTGCATTTGTGTTGTAGTGGTCAGTTTAAGTGAAACTTTTAGGGTACTTATGTGAACATATCCTGTGTTTTTGTGATGATTGGCCCAACGGTTGTTGACTTTGTTCTATTTTTGTGCTGAACCATGCTCTTTTGAATCTCATTGGTCAATATCTTGACAACTAAAAACAAGCTTTTCTCAATATGCTTTTTGTATCTTTTGATAGGCTCGGTTCAATGATGATAAACAGACAATTTGGTAGCAATCAGACGTACGGTTTAGGAAATGTGTTCAAATCCATCATGGCTGACTTTTATGGAAACAAGTGTGTTTCAGGCTTGACAGACTTGAGCAAAGTCACTCGCATGGGGTGTTATTAGAATATAACACCTATGTCAGTATTGTCACATATGTTGGCCTGTAACTGACAAGAAATTGCAGTAGAAAAATGCCAAAGATATGTTTAACATGATTTAGAATGAGTGTCACCATTACATCATTTCTCCACCAGAGAAAATGTAAAAATGTCCCAAATTTTCCTCAAGTTTAACATGCACAACAAGATTGAAGGCCATTACAGAGACCAATGATGTAACCAAGAATGTAGGTCTTTAGATTAATTCCAACATGATCGTGATGATCATTTAAAAAAGGGTTGTTAAGTCTCTGTCCTCACTAATCTTATTTTATTTTAGTTGCTGGTTGAGAGCACTAACTCAAAGAGCTGATTGTGTCTGTGTCTGTTTGTGCACCACAGTCAACTGACACACTGCCCCCACCCTCTCTCTCTCCTCCTCTTCCTGAGGTGTCACTAACTGCAGAACCACAGGAACAGGCTTGAGGGAGACTGAATTCTTTTCCTCTCTTTTCACTTGTGCACTCTTTACATAAAAAAAAAAAACTCCTCAAGCATATGCTCTAACACAAAGCTGGTATTCACTCTCTTGACTGCTCATCGTGTCACACTTTTGCTCGCTAGGAGACAGTGGCTGGGCATTTACGGTCTTGTGGGTGCAAGTGTATCAATAAATATCTCTTCATCTTAACACCCCAAACTACCACTTCCACCATGTGCCATGATGTGTCTTGCGAAACTTGTAAACAACTATTCATCTAAAATTGTGCTAAAATGACAGTGTTTCCCCTGCATTAGCACATATCCTTTGTATGAAACCAAGCTTTCCATCAGCAGTAACAAATGACTGAAGAAAAGAGGAAATGTCTGAGACACACCATGTGATGAACTGACCATATTACAATTTCAAGTTTTGTCTTAATTTTCTGAGTGCTCAGTTATGTGCATGTTTTTAACAATACAATAATGTATTGTAGTGGTACAACTACTTTTTAGGATTCAATCTTAGTTAGGGGCGCCACCTTTGTTCTTCGCTACACTGAAGCTACCCCCAGAGAAATGTAGCAAGCTGAGCTACAGCAACATGGCAAAAGTGGTTCACTACATCAAAGCTATTTCTTTTGACACTGAACAAACTTCATTCCAAGTCAGTGCTATCCCAGTGATCAATAAAAGTCAGTCAATCAGATAGGCAGGTAAAAAATGTTATGCTCAGTTGCTAATTAAACAG
Organism: Chaetodon auriga; assembly: GCF_051107435.1. Classification (NCBI taxonomy): domain Eukaryota; kingdom Metazoa; phylum Chordata; class Actinopteri; order Chaetodontiformes; family Chaetodontidae; genus Chaetodon; species Chaetodon auriga. The sequence goes on along the minus strand of NC_135078.1, from coordinate 15,827,619 downwards.
CAAGCTGTGCTGACTGCTCTCAATGTTCCAAAACCAATATGGCAACAAAAACAAACATGTGCTCCACATAATAAGAGCCATTGTCCAGAGTGTGTGTATGTTCATCTGTGTGTGTGTGTGTCTGTGTGTGTGTGTGTGTGTGTGTGTGTGTGTGTGAGAGAGAGAGAGAGAGAGAGAGAGAGAGAGAGAGAGAGAGAGAGAGAGACCAAAACATAACAGCATAGTTTTTTTCTTTCCATTCAGTTTAGGAACTTTGAAAAACACAATAACTAATAATTTCTGCGATATTCCATTTATATATTGCTATATCATTTGGGGAAGAATGTATCCCACCCACCTTCTGAGGCTTTGTATTTTGCAAAAAAAGACATAACATTTATAGACAATATGTCTTGTGCTTCAGGCCAGAGATGGCGTTCGTAGGCAGGTGATAACCAGCGACCCATTGCCTTGAGAGCAGGAACGGGAGCTACAGATGCTGTAGTCGTTGCTGGTCCTATGTGGAGGGGATGAGTGGTGTAGCGGTCTGGCGGAAGCCCACAGAATAGGTTGTCTATAGATGGTGTTGTTAGCATTTGTTTTAAATCTATAGTGATAAATTTAAAGGTGTCAAATATTTTAAGGCTGCTGCGACAACCCAAAGGAAGTCTTGGTGAGAAATTCAACATGTCTCTCCATCTAACGCCAAAAAGATGCCACTGCAAAGGGTGTAAAAGCATTACTTTAAATCTCTGATATCTGCCTTGGCTAGCCATGCGTCCCTCCCTGTTGTCTTTATGAAAGTAATAACATCATCAACAGAAGCATAACACAGAGAGAAGGGTGCCAGGCGGGCACATCTCAGGCACACTGATTTGGGATGGCCGCTTCACAATAGCTGCAAGCATGAATGTATTTATAATTAACAAACTTGGATGCATTCTTATTAAAATTACAGCACATGGGAGTCATAGATGGCATCACCTTAGACTCTTCAGTTTGGGGGCTTGAGGTAGGCTTAAATGGTAGGTCAATGATAACAAAAATCTGTTGGACAAAGAACAGGAGTGAGAGAACGAGTCACTGACTGTGGGCTGGGAGCTTCATGGTCTGTGAAAAGTCTTCTAAAGAGAGCTAGGTTAACTACCGACCAGTCCAGTCTCTGGTTGAACCTCTAGATATATAATGTGGCTTTTGTAGAGAATAATTTGTGATAGTTGTAAAATAATGTTCATCCTTAGGTCATGGCGAGGCCTGAGATGATTGCCAAGTAGGTGTCCAGCTCAGCCCTACAGTTGGGATAGACTTCACGGATGGCTTCTCTGAATTCACCAAAAACAGCATTGAATTCAGCCAGAGTTAGAGTTTTTAGAAAGCCTGGGGTTGCTATCTTTCAGCATAACTGATCCATCTCCACAGTCCACAATACTTCTGTCACTTATCTCTGAGCACAGCAAGATTTTTTTTATCAGATTGCTGTCATTACCTGCAAGAATCTGGCTTCTCAGGTTGGGGGAAATTGCAGCTGCAGGTGGAAGGAATAGCACCCCAGTCGAAATTGGGACTGCAGTTCCCAACGATCTCCATGGGATTGCCATCGGCGTGATGTCATCGTTGTCCGTTGCAGGTATCGGCCCTGCGGTCGAGGAAGAAGCATAGAGGGAGGTAATCTGGTAATCTCATTGAAGGTGCTGAACCAGACTCCAGGGCTTGAAACCTGGAGCTCATGCTGGCGAGCGATGATTGACTGCCAGATGAGAACTTTGGCAAATGGGGGCAGCGTTCTCTTCTGAATTGGCTTCCTCTGCTTCGGATACCTGATGAGAATCTATCATGTAGTCGATCTGCCATGGATCCTCGTCATGGACGTGGATCGACATGAGCTTGACCTCCGTGGCCTGTGTGGCTTGCGTTATGCTTAATTTTTGCAGAATTGCCACATTTCACAGCAGGGCTGATCACTCAGCACCTCTTTTCAGCCAGCTCAGCTCAGATACTATCAATCTTTAGCATAAATAAATACCAAATTTGTGTTTTTATCTTCCAAATTTTGCATCATCATCATTCTCATGACTTGTAAAACATTTTTGCATTTTTCCAGTCCTACAATGATGTACACAATTATCAGTCATGCCAAATGGTTACACCTCTCAATGTTCTGTACAGGGCCCTGTCAAGTTTTCTGTTACATGCAATGGACCTCAGCTATGGAATACGTATATTCAAATTGCATCTCAGTCTACTTGTACTTAAAAGAAGTAGTAAAAGAACTTTAATTTCTCTCTCTCTCTCTCTCTCTCTCTCTCTCTCTCTCTCTCTCTCTCTCTCTCTGACCTGATGGTTGTTTGTATGACTATGATGATTATATGACTTTTGTATTTGCGAGAGATTTCCTTCTATAAGCCTCTGGGAGTTCTCTAAATGTCAGCTCCACAATTTGCTTCTTTTCTTTGGATGTTGTGTTTTTCCTGCATTGGTTTTTATTGTGCAAAATAAGAAAAAAAAAAAACTAAAATAAGATAATATTCATTGGGTCAGGTCTTTCTGGCCACATAGATAGATACTTTCCATTACCTTTTTTTTTTTTTCCATTAATAAGCAGCCTGACAAACAAACCTAGCACCTCATTTTAACAACTTAAATTATTTTTGAAAATTGTGTCTCCAGTTTGGTTTCATAATATCTTTTTATATGACCTATTTTTGCTGTGCTATATGAATTTCATTATATCTGTCACACTTGGACTCAAGGAGAAACTGATTAGAATTTGGTGGTCAACTCAGACAAATATCTCATAGGATAAAATGCCATTTTATATTCAGAAGGTCAAAGGTCAACTTGACCGTGACATCTGCAAAAACACTTTTCTTCCACTATTCAACGCCATAACTCAGGAACACAAGGGCAGATTGTGTCCATATTTCACATTTGGTCAGATACTGTATTGGTGACACTAATCTCAGGTGACCGCTTTAGCTCTGGTGATTATATAGATCTTTGGTGCTGCTGGATTCAAGATGTGTGTGAAGCATAATTTGTAGCTTCTTTGCAGCAGCATCCACATTTGAAGCATTGTATTCCACCACAAGCTCATTGGTTTTATTGATTGATGAGCTTCAGGTGATGGTTGTTACACCATGTGATGAAGCTCTCTATCAGTCCTCTGTACTAAAAATATTATAAATAAATAGTAGAAATAGTAAAATATTTTTCCTCTGTAAAAATAGCCTTTAAGTGAAGACACAACCTTTCTCACTGAAAAATATTCTGGAATCACACATGTCAAAAATACACTTAATATCCTTTATTAAATTCCTTGAAAGTCTTCACTACATATGTTATTTGAGTCTTGACAGACATGGATGTAAATGGAAACTTAACTGGTTGGCAGAAGCATATAATCACATGGCGCTAATTCTAGTTTGCTTGTGTCTTTGTGAAATGTACTGAGGGTCATACAACTCCCTATATGTTGCCACTTGGAAGATCAACTTTATGTTGTGCATCTTCCAGAATTGCACCACTGGTTGTCATATGCTATGTTAAAAGGTTTGGTGGCTTAAATGATGACAGTCTTGACATTTGATTGGCCTAGGCTAACCAATAGCCACCCCACCCTCACACCTCCTCCTTCTCTCCCTCTTTCTCTCGGAGAAGCCAATAAGAACCCTTTCTTTTTTTAATGGCAAAAATAACACCAAATATCCATTCATTCAGTGATCTGCTTCTGTGCGCTGCTGCTCTGAAACATGAGTCAGCCTCCATGTCGTTGCCTGGGAAAATCTTGACGTGATGAGAGTGTGGCAGCCGGTGTTTCCGCTGTATTCATTGTGCAGTGGCATGAGCTGCCAACATTTTACACAACCATTGATGTCAAGATTGGCCCCTCCACGCACAAGGAGAGCAGAGGAGAGACAAGTCAAGTCAAACTAGTATTGATGGTACTGGTAAGACCAGAGAACATTTGGGTAAAATGGATGCTGTTTTATCTCATTGTTCTTGCTGAAGTTTACTAGAAGTGACGTCATCGAGCCCTGGCCCATTTTTTTTGTTCTTTAGAGTGAGCACTGCGCCAGACTGCGGATAAAAAATAGCCTTTTAAATGCTACATCGCTTGTCATCAACCAATCATATAGTTATTTCAGAGGCAATTTGATCTTGTGTACTCTGATTAATTTGGCATGCAGTTAACTTGCCAGTCACACTTTTGTTTTAATGAAAACTCATGGCACTGGCTCCTCGTGTTCTTCACCACTGTGTGGAAGAAGGAAATGATGAGAGCAACGGGAGAACCAGCTTTAAAAGAGATGTATTCTCTTTTTAATAAGTGCAGTGTGGTGAATCTAATTTATGCCAATGTGAAGAGTGGTTCATGTTTGAAAAAGTAACAGAGAGATACTTGGAAAAATAACTGCCAAATATTTAAAGAAACTTTAAGTGAACTTTAAAGTGTTCAATTTGATGTAGTGGTAGGTGGTGGAATGAATTTAATTGGAATAGCACCCCCCACATGGACCACTGGCCGCTGTTACCCCAAAGCAGTCAACCTTACAACCTAAAAACTTAACAGGAACACAACAATTATAATGTATTGCAACTATAAAAATTATAATACTCCATGATCCCTGCAAGAAAATAGCAATTTTATATATAATGATTATTGCTATAAATCATTGTTGATATTTCTGAGTACTTCTCACTATAATTATAGAGTGCTGTAAGAGAATTATAATGCATTATTAATATGTTTATAGTGCATTATAGAAATTGGCATTATAGAGCATGCCACCAGAGTAACACATGTGTGTAAGGCAGTCATTGTGACAGAAAACAGATTGGGAGATGTTCCATAGCACATGCAGCAACATATTAGAGAGGTACCAGGAGTATTATCCATTGCCAGTGGAAGCCATGGCAATGACAAGTAGTTGTACAAGAACTACCCACACAAGGACTTGTTTTAAATTGGGCACTTGTTTTAATATTTGTATATAGTCATTTTTACTTCTATTATATGCTACGGGCACTTGGCTGGTATGATGGCAAAAGCTAATTTTTCCTGAAAACAGGACAGAAATGCTGAGGCGGTGAAACGTGACTGCTCCTCACAGAGTGTTCCCTGTTAATGCTATTTTTATTAAAACATTGTCAGTAACGTTGTGTTTTTGTCTTTCTTTTCCATCGTTGTATTTTCATCATAACACCACCATACCTCCATCTCAGAGACAGATATTTCACTTTTTACATCATTACATTTCTCTGACAGCTTTAGTTATGAGTTATTTCTCAGATGAAATATTTTCATTCCCTTCCTGTCCCATGAAAAAACGTATATCATTATTGCTTCTCCTTTATGGGTTCAGAAAATTCACCTACTTCTTAAGATAGATAAACTTAATTTAAAAAACCCTCTTGGGTTACCTTGGAAATACATTGTCACAAAGTTCTTTCTCAGCCTGTTAAAAGTAGATTTATTGTTTTAGAGATAAATAGTTCTCGCAGGACAGTGTTACAAACATGACGATCTTATAGAATGTGATGCAGTGCTGTAGATTAAACTATCCAGCAGTTTATCAAGTAGGTAAAATTAGCTCTGCTTGAAACATCTTTAGTAGGAAAATGCAACATACAACATGCAATTTTACTTTCACTCAAACAGGAATGAATGTAGTGGAAAAAAAAACAAAAAAAAAAAACAGTCACCAATAGTGCTTTTATTTTTAAACCAACCAACAACCAACAAAAATACTCCAGAACTCCAAGGCTGCTACTGGATTCCTAACCTTGGTCTTGCTCTCCCTGTCAGACACAGCGAATTGCTTAAAACATGTTCCAGCAGTTGTCAAGTTTTACACCTTTGTGGGTCAAGGAATTTGGTCAACACACGTCTCGCTTGTTTCCCCCTGGTTTTGTTGTCTGCTCTTACATTACTACCACCGCTGGGTGGCTGGAAGCTCCTGTTTTATTAGAGAGCAGCATTTCTGCTTTGTTCATGTGCAGTGTCTTTGTGAACTTGGCTCGTCAATAGGGTTAGAGTTTTACAGCCTGATTCCTTTTGTTTTCTTCTGGAAAAGAGTCACGTGATATAGGTATGATGAAGAGCCCACAACAGCTGATATGGTGTGTATTTCCTCATTTATCAGAATAAGATCATTTATATCATATATTTCATTTATATGGTTCTCATAGATAAGGAATGGGTTTTCTTGCCTGATATGCTCAGGGCATGCGCAGAAAATAGAACAGATGCTGAAACTATCGCTGCAGATCGTGAGCTTGCCTCGGAGCTCCACGGCTCGCTCTGTCTGAACAGCCATGTTAATTGGTTAACATTTGTGTCGAACGGCAGCATGCGCCACTTTATGACGCTTTCACTTCCTGTGTGTCCCCGCCATAAAATACAGTGATCAGATCATCACTTCAGGGGCCCCTGATTTGAACCTCATTTTTCTGTTGAATTATTGGCCTTTCTTTTTTCACTACATCCTTGTACACAGAGCAGAACATGATAACAGCATCGCAGGCTGGTAACAATCCATTGCTGTCTTAGAATTAGCGATTAAGATGTTTATTCCTCTCACTCAGAGGCACTGAATATTGAGTCTTACAGGTAAAACATGATGCTTGACACTGTGACTCTGGACTGTTGTTTAATTGGGTGGAGGCCATGAATAATAGAGTAGTTTCTGTAACTGTGGTTAAGGCGTATTCATGAAAAAACAAAGTAATTATGTTATTATTTTTCAACAAGAAGTAGTATTTATTAAGCAATCTTGTCCTTTAATATCTGTTAATGACATGTCCAATATGATTACTTATATTGACTTAGATATTGATTTAAATACATATCTGGACTCTGAACTCTACAGGAGCACTCTTCCCTCTCTGATTGTACAGTGGTGTTACAGAGAGGAGGTTCTTCCCTCACAAACAGACTGCAGACAACACACAAACCCAATAACAGACAAGTTCGTTTTAAAGTATTATGAAGTTACTCACAAAGTCACTCACTGGTATGGCCAAATCATTTTTCACGTGTACACGCTCTACTTTCCACTTGCGTGTACAGTGAAATGCTGCAATGCAGAGCCCAGCTGTTGTAAAGGAGAACAGAGCAGCAACACCAGCAAGCTGAGGTGGAACAAACACATTTATCTAATGAAAAACACAGGCTGAATGATAAGGAATGCAGCTTTGCAGAAAGTGTCAGGTCTCGTGGTGTGATGGTGTCAATTTAAGTAATATGTTCAGATTTATTTTGATGCCAAGTGTGTACTTTCTGTTTTCCAAAGTTGAGGTGGCAGTCACGATCATATTATACATTCTGTATCCATAAAACAAAAGAGAATGTAATTAATATTTTCAAATTATAAAGAACTGTAAGAGACATTTTTTCTCTCCCTTTTGAGCAAGAAAATCTCATTTTATCCATAACTGCAGACTTACTTGTAATAGAGTTGGTTACATTAGCATAACATTCTTTTTATTATAATCAGAAACATAAATGTATGCAGACTCCTGGTAATTGGCTCTCATGATCTGTCTCACAGTGCATTTTAGAGTGGCAAAAGCAGTAACGTGTCAAGGACTGGCTGACGTAAATTCACTTCCACAGTGGTGGCCTCTGTGTACCTAAGTCCTTTGTGGTGCTTTGTTTGTGCATTGTCTCTGCCACTTCACATTGTAGTGCCTGCAGTACCATCACATCTGCGTGATGTGGAGAGGTTTGTGGAGTGTTTTTTGTTTCAATATCCCTGCAGGAGTCTGCTTTTTAATAGTGCATGAGCAGCTTCATACCTCTACCAAATTAACACTCTAGTGGTGTTTTTGTAATGTCTCTTATTCTACCTCGCTGTTTGCATTTTCAATTTCACCATCCTCTTGTAACACCACTCTTTTCCATTTATCAATTTGTCGCCTTTTCTCTCACACTTTCCCTTTCTGTGGAAGTCATCTCAGCCTCTCCCCTGCTCTATCACTATGCTGCCCACTTGGGAGCTGGAGTGCATTTGCTTGGATGTTTACGCATATCACTGATAAATTGTTTGGCTTGATCTCGGAGAGCAGGCCTGCTATTAGAATGGTTTATCTGATTTGATGTTGGGGAAAGCAAATTTGTCATTATTTTTATGTAATTAAAAAGGAATCCCATGGGCTGACTTTTCATTTGTACAGTGTTCCCAAAACTCTAGGGCTGTTGTGTTCTAATTTGCTATCTTTTTTTTTTTTACTTGTTTTGATTAAACATGTGCCCCATGCATTTTCATTGCAAAGAAACCTTTATGATTTCCTCCTTTTCTTCATTTTTCTCACATGTAAGTGTCTTCATTGGACTTCAGTATACAGTTTGGGTTTTCCTCACCAATCCAGTGGATTCTATGAATAGAGCCCTATTATTTCTGTGTTGCAGAAAATGAATGGAATCATAAAATTTGTTAATAAACTGGAATCCACTGTAAAACATTGAATATCGTGGAAAGGAGACGGTTTAAAAAAATCAGGGTTTTAATACCGTTCTAAGTGTTTTTCACGGTGCCAAAACCAAATGAACAGAAAAAACTATGCTGCTATGTTTTGTCACAGACACACACACACACACACACACACACAAACACACAGTCAAATCAAAGAGGTCCTCTGAGAGAAAGCAAGAGAAGCAGCACGCTAGCGAGAGCTCATCACTTCAGCAAACTCTCAGAAGTGCAACCACATTGGCAGATGCAAGACGCAAGTTTGTTCAAAACTTTGTGGCTGTATGCACAGAGTCTGATAGTTTGTTGGAAAAACTGAAAAATATTGCATGTACATTTCTGTTCAAGCTTTGTAAACAAGGAGGAGCATTAGGAATTTTAAAGATGGAGCATTGCCTGAACTTGAAGCATTGCCTGAACTTGAAAGTAGCCTCCATCAGACCCACTTACCTGGTGTGTTTGAGCTGCATATGGAGGCTGTCCTGCAGAAGACCTGTTTGATTAGAAATAATGTGATGTTGTACTACATCAAATTAATTGATAATCCATAAGAGTACCAAGTACCAAGGATGGGCTGGTGCTAAGAAATTTTACATTGGTACTTATGCTGCTCACAAAAAGGTACTCTGCAATTCAGAATATAGTTAAATGACGATGAATGAGGACATGTCTCCTGTACAGTTTTTAACCTTAATTGTAGCTTAGATAATAAGATTAAGAGTGATTTCTTTGTTCTCATTTATTGCTGGATGAGAGAGCAGTTTGTCTGTGATCATAGCTGTTGTATCTGATTTATCAAAAACATGATTAAACAGTTTTATTTTCAGAATATAAGCACATGATGTAGCTGCTCTTCTTGTTTGTTTATATTCTTTCACACACAATCATCCACCAAAGCATTATGTGCTGTGCTCACATTGACATGTTATCCTTTTTGACATTTTTGGTGTATTCCCATGACATTAATCAGCTGAGCTCTCAACTCTCTTTTTGTTTTTTTGTGGGTACATGCTTCAGTGGATGCCTGTTTGAGTGCACTAATGGCAGTGTGCTAAGTGTCATGTCTACCCCCAAAGGCTGTTTTTTGTCTTAGTTAGGTTGAAGGTTGCTTTTTTAAGCCTAGTGTCTGCTGTCCTCTAATCACACCACTGTAGGGTGAAAGGGTAGTTTCCCAGCATAAAGAAACAGACCTACAAAATTAACAGCTTTTCCCCAAGAAAATTCACAAATTTTTCCAACATGGAATTATAGTGCCGAAAAGACAGCAGTAATTGATAATGTGTGTCTAAAACAGTATGTATTCCAAATTAATGTCAATGAAAACTATTTGAAATTGAATCTATCCATTCAGAAAAGTTTTCTCTGTGCCCAGGCAAGGTGTGATATTTCCAGTTTCATTTGGAAATCATATGTTTGTATGTTGCCATTGATGAACTGAATAGGCTTTGTCTGTTTGGGCGGTAAAACTAGACAGAAAATGAAAGCACTTCATCCTATACTGTCCTTAATTACATGACTACATGTTAATGTAATAGAATTTTTTCTAAGATGTTTCACTTTGAACAGAATGCACAGGGTGTTGTGTACAGCGTTGTTAGTCTGCCTCTTGAAGATGCATGTTAACTGCTTCAAGTCTTCATTTAATAGTTTGTTCTTAGAAAACTTACATACAAAGCTGGAATGCTTTTATTGTGGAGCAACTGCAGGCAAGTGGGATACTCAGAAATGTCATGTAAGCTGTTTTTTTCAACCACTGTGCCTCAGCACATTAGTGTGCCATGAGAGATCATCAGGTGTGTTGTGGGAAATTATCCAATTTCACTTAATTGGTCCAGAAAGATGAATCTTAAATTGTACCAAAGAGCTGATTTCATGCAGCTCATGTTGAGCGTCTATGGTTGTCGTAATGGCATTGTACTCTTCCATGCCTGTGGGTGGTGGTAGGTGGTGTTTTCAGCAATGACCTTGTTGATTTCATGTAATAGAATTCGAGATGCAGGTATACTGTTACAATAATGGTTTTGGTTGGGAGGCAGACCTGCTGACAGACATTGATATGTGATAGGGCTATAGGGCTGTCAAAAAATGTTCTAAATTCAAATTTATATTTGAATTGTAAAACAATCTGTGCATTCAATTGTGAAAGCTAATATTTGATTGTGGGGAAAAAAGCATTTAAATGAAGTGTGTTTCATGGTGCTAAAATGACTTTCTGTCAATGGAGTCTGGTGGAGAGCGATATAGCAGCTGTTTCTGCTTAAACAAAATGGATCTTACTCTTTAACAAAAAGGTATCTCTGCAGGGATCCTTTCCATAATACACTTATTGTCACAATCTGAGCCTGTCAGTGGCAAAAACAAACACTTCTAGTGGAAAAGGCCAGGGGAATTACATTACAACCCCTTTTTATGGCTTCTGGCTGCAGGGCTCCTGTTCAATACCAAAAAAATTTGTCACAAAAAAATATGGGAAAATATGGTTCATAATCAATTAATTTTTGTTCAGAAGTCTTCCAGGACATGTGGACCACTTTCATTGATTGAAATTGAAATGTATGTCAAGCTGAAGTGAGCGAATAATCAATGACACAGTATAGGACGTTATTTTATTTGTTTTATTTTGTAATGTGGTATGTATATATTTTAAAAGCTGTTTATATATATATATGTGTGTGTGTGTGTGTGTGTATATATATATTTTATTACATTAACGTAATATACACGTAGCATGTCTTTCTTTGCATTGGTTTTCCCTCTTATGGACATAATGCAAGAAAATATATATGAATGGTTAAAACCCAACCTTCAGTGTGAGGAATGAAATCACTGTAGTAGCATCCATCTATGTGTGTATGAATGTGTGTGTTTGTGAGACAGTCTGAAACAGTGCATATTGGTATATCAAGGCAGGAAGTCTATCCACGATTGAAGTCATCATAACTCACTGAATTTTCTACCGATTTCTTTCATGCGGTTTGTTTTGTTACTCATGCCGGACACATATTTATGATACAGGGGACTTGGTTTAATTAAAATTGTGGCTTTGTCTTATTTAAACACCAACAGTAACAGTTCTATAATATGAAGATTATTCCTTCTGTCTTGTAAAAGTGAAGCATTCTAAATGTAGCCACTGTATTGCTTTTATGTTTCTTCTAAAGTAAGCACCAGAACAATTCAAGGAATGTTGCAGCAAATAACATTTTAATTAGCCTCCATTTCATTATTTTTACCTTTTAGTTTTAAGACCATGCTATGGGGTGAAGCAGCTCTACACTGAAACACACAAACAATGCTGCTCTCTTATATATATTAGATGCATCAACAACTAGTGAGGATGCTGATTTTATGCCTGGGACATATAGCTTTAGCCTCAATCTTCTAGCATTACATCATACCAACAGGTACATATTTAAGGGTGTACAGGCTCTCATTTTAAAATGTGTCAGGAAGGAATTCAGAATAGTGTCTGATCATGTGCTGGATGAAAAGAAAATTCAACAGTTCAGTCAGAAAATGTTCAAAATAAAGGAATACCAATGAATTTGACATACCACAACATTATATCACAACACTATTGATCAAACGTGTCTTCTGCAGGTGTGTGTACCTCTCTGTGATTTAACATTGCAGCATAGTTTTTTCTGTTCATTTGGCTTTGGCACTGTGGAAAACACTTAGAATGGTAGAAACCCCTGATTTTTATAAATTACATCTACATTTTGGCAGTTTCTGTAATACTCCATGTTTACGGTTGGTCCAATTCCTGTTGTTTTCTTAAATGCAGAAATGACAGGGCCCTATTCATAGAACCAGCTGGATTGGTTTGTCAGACGGTTAGTGCACTCCATGCGGTCCTAAAACATGTCATTTGCTTTTGGAGCCTATTGGGTCACTGTAGTCCTGGAAGGGCTCAGTTCAGTTAAGTTCAGTTCAGTTGCTGTCTGTGTGTCAACACCATCTGTATTATGCAATGATGTGTGTCCAGTGTAATGTGTTTTTTCTTTTTTTTCCATTTATGGTGGTGGTCCAGTGTGTTATTGTCGCACGTGGCACACGTAGCCAGCTGTTTGTAGCTGGACAATTTATGTGAGAGAATACATGAGTTGAAATCACCCATGACAAGCGTTGCTGAGTTTGGCTGAGAGTTTTCCATGGAGGAAATTTGCTCAGCCAGCAAGCATTGTGCTTCTCTGCTGGGGGCTTGTGGGGGAATTATAAACACCCACGAGGATGACAGACAGATTTCTCTTGGGGATAATATATTCTGCACTCTATAAAAACTGATTCCAGGATACGAGCGCATTGTTGATATGTTTTTACTGCATCCCCGCAGCAGTTGTTATCGATGTAAAAACACATACCTCCTCCCTTTGGTTTCTACAGTGTCTCGGTCAGCTCTGATAAGTTGGTATCCAGGTAAATCCACAGCGGTGTCTGTAATATCGTCTTGCAGCCAGGATTTGCAGAAGAATAAGGCAGAGTTCTTTTGAAAGTCTTTTTTGGTCCATAAAAGTAGACTGACTTCATCCATTTTATTGCAGAAAGAGCACACGTTTGACATGCAGACGGCAGGGAGCTTTGTGCAGTGTCCTCTCTCTGTCCACTTGTGGAGGGCATCGGCTCACCGACCCATATTGCGACACACAGGGCACCTTCCAGTTTCCTACGGGACTATGCAGCCATGGATTTCCTTCAATGGCCTCAAAAAATTCAGAGATGAAGCAGTTGGCATTAATGCCCTGATCAGAGCGTATTCCGGTCATAAGATATAAATACATGATTGGAAGCGCTGAAACACAGTTGCAGTCAACACAGAAGTCAAGTGCCAAAGAGCTTTCTGTTCTTTGTTTCTATTCTTTGTGAGTATATTTATAATGAGTACTCATTGTAACATTTGGGAGGGTGGTGTGTTGTGGGAAACTTTCAATGTCAAATATATGCTGCGGTACAGAAAAGCTTGGAAAAACTGGTGTACTAAGCTCCCAGTGGCTCTTTACTCCATTAAAAACTGTCTAAATCTATGCATTTGTCTTTGGGTCAGTTTGAAACATTTCTCGAGAGGCACTTCATTACACCCTTGACAAAACATTGGAAAGAAGGGTCCAAACACAGTGAAGGTCCAGGAGTCTCTGTTTCTAACTGGGACCCACTGACTTATATTCATTAGTGAGCAGAGCCGAGTGTAAATGATAGTAAGTTTTTGACCATATTTAATGCTAATGCCAATATGAAATTACTCTTATCCACTCGTCTGTGGATGATAATATGTGAGATCAACCACTGTCCGCTTTACTTGTTACAGTGGTTGCTTACAATATCTTGCTTTTACTGAAGCTTCTTATGATTAGACTATGCCCTTTGTTGCTGTAATGCTGCAGATTTGCTCGCTCTGGGATTGATAAAGGATTATTTTATTTTATGGGATAGGTTCTTTTGTTTCATTTGCTTTATGAGGCAACATAATGACAGAGAGGTGCCAGTTACAGGTCAGTGTGTTTAACTGCACTGGAGAGATTTATGCTGGAGATCGTTTGCAGTCCTTAATTTCAGCATGTTTACACCCAGTATAGAATTGTTGTGCAACGTAATTGGACCAAACATCTGGGGCCCGTTTCACAAAGCAGGTTTAGTGAAAACTCCGAGTTTGTTAAGCCTGAAATGAAGGAAACTCTGAGTTTTCCGTTTCACAAAGGGAGGTAACTCAAACCAGAGAAAGAGGGGTAACTCTAGCCTGTTTCACAGAGAGAGGTAACTTAAGCTCTCGTTCAGTTACCATAGTAACAGACTCTATGAACCTAACCTGGTCGGGACCAGGTTTTTCTCAATGAACCTCGAGTTTCTCTCTGTCTCCGCCCTCTCCGCACACGGTATTTGATTTCCTCATTCATTCGTCAGCAGGCGAGTTTTGGGATAACATAGTTCTGCCGTCTGTTATTTAAAAAAATCAGTCAGTAGGCACTTTTTTTCACTAACATGGCATGTCCTTTTGACAACGATCCCGTGGATGAAGGCGCAGCATTACTGCGCAGAGAATTAAATATTCGTTGGGAGATGGTTATCAGACCGCGCATAGATGTTCTGGCATTTCCAGACAATTATGTTTTTGAACGGTACCGTTTCACGTCACAGTCCATCATCTACATACACAACCTAATCCGTCTTTACATTTGCAACATTACCAGCCGGAGTCACGCTCTCACATCCCAGCAGATATTGTGTGTTGCGCTGCGTTTCTTCGCGCAGCATTATAAAACAACTGCACAGTCAAACAGCCACTTAATATTTACTTTATAATATAACACATGATCAAAATGAGGTACCCCCATTAAATTATGCCGTGTCTTACCTGTTTGAACAATGTTTTTATGTTTCATCTTGAGCTGCTACCAAGTGCACTTCTCCCCCGCGGGATTGCACCTACATGAAATAAATTAATGAGCTACCATTCAAGCAGTTTTCCCCTGTAATATTATTGTGATTGCAAAGGACTACATTTAAACTTACGCATTGACCCGAGCAGCAATGTTCCCCCACGCCGCCTCCCTCTCTTTTGCAGCTGCAGCGGTGTTACACTTTTTTCTAAAAACATGCTCAAATTCGCCGTATGAGCGCATTAAGATTTCGAGTTCCAGTGTGGTAAAAAAAAAACAAAAACGCAGCCCTCCTCTTCCCCGTCGCCATGGTGACTCGTCGAATCGGGGCTCCATTGATGTTGGCTTTTTATAGTCGTGGTGCACGCGCTTAACTCTGAGTTAACCTACTCTGAGTTGACTGAACTAACTCAAATCACCTGTTCTGAAACCGGAAACTCGGAGTTTCCTATCTCAGGCTAGATCAACTCAGGGTTCAGGATTAGACTCGGAGTTTGTTGAACCTCCTTTGTGAAACGGGCCCCTGATCTGTCATGTAATATTTACCACATCATTATTTATTTGACAAATGCATTTCCTTCACCTATTTGTTGCATAAACTCCTTTGATAAAAGGAAAAAATACCTCTATTTTGATTCAAATTATCATTTGATAATTAGCATAAGAACACCACCAGACATTTTTTGAGATGCAGGTTTTATATGAGGACTGGCTTTTATTTGAGGAAATGCATAAATAGGCCTCTACTATAATAGCGGCATAAAATGAACAGATAAAGACAATTAAATAGTTCATTGAAATTGCTTGTATGACAATTAATCATCATTTAAATTCCACAATTGTGAGAGACGTAGCTCAGGCTGCCTGGTAGAGTGTGAATGAATAAGTGAATTAGTTTGGAGGGGATTTTGATTTATTATGATCTGGTCACTAAAAGAATGAGACTGTGGATACAGTTGAGCTCCTTTTGCAGGGTGCCTCTGCTTACCTTTATGGGCACGTTACCACGCTCAGATATCCAGGAGGATCTTGGAGTAGAACCACCACTTCCTTGCATTGAAAGCAGCCAGTAAAGGCAGTTTTGGCATCCGATCAGGATGCTTCCTGGACAGCTCCTTGTAGAGTTATTGTGAGCAGGTCCAACTGGAAACAAACCCAGAACATGCTGGAGAGATTACATATCATTTCTGGCCTGTGACCACCACAGGATCCCAAAGGAATAGCTGGAGGAACAGGCTTGATAGAAGGACCTACTGCCACCATCCATACATCCATGCATAATGGATGCATGGATGTATGGATTGATGCATGGATGGGTGGGTGCAGCACTCCATTTGTACCAAAGCTAGTGCTGGCAGGTTCAGGATGCTTATCATTGTGTTCCATAGATTAGAAACAAAAGAAAACATACAAGGCCAAGAAATGGTTTTTGCTTATCTTTTTGCCTTTGTTTACCATAATTATGCATTCTAGCAATTATTTGCAGCAGCTTTGCCTTCTGTTTACATCAACAGAGAGGAAAAGTCATGTTTGAGTGAATTAAAAATGAAACACAGGTGACAAATTAAGGAAATGCAGATGCAGGTGCTTGATACAAGGCACAAATAGTTTGATTACTGTGACAATGATGTAAGTCATGTGCTATGGCCTTCACAGTCACAGTGTTGCACAGTCATGTATTATGAATCAAATAAGTCACAAAACCCAGGAAAGTATGAGAAAAGCCATGGGCCCCTACAAGGGGATAACAGACAGATATTAAAACTATGTGATCATGGGAATATTTACTGCAGGGCTATTGGATTGGATTGGATTGGATTATATTGTAAGATGTTCCTTGTAGTATTGTCCACCCCCATGTAGATCTGTTATCAAGAATGGTTCCTTGCAGTCTAATTCTGCTGCCTAAGGGGCACTGGCATACTGTCACAAAATGACTCTCCTCTCACACATTTGCAGCAGATGCAATATCCCTTTTACAACCGATATGAGCTTGTGCTGATTCATGGAGTACTAAAGCATCTGAATCAAATAAACTCAGTGACGTAGTTCTGAATCATAGAGCATATCCAAATCAAATTAAACCAGTGAAATCAATTTCATCACATTAACACAAATGTTCATAACAGATTTAATCACCGGCTTATGTCCCAATTTCCAAATCATTACCTGCATAACAGCTAACAAGTGGCAGGCATCTAACTGCCAAGCTTGTTGTCATTTGATACGACACAAATAAATTTTAAAGTAGCCATTTTCAGCCTATGAGTTTCAAAAAGTAGCACTTTTCCAAAAATTGGTCATGTGAAAAACTGCGAAAAAGGAAATAGGACTGCTGTAATTTCATTAATGCAACAGGGGGCCTGAACAAGCTTTGCTTTGCTAGTGGGCAGTACAGCAATACAAGTTAAAATGCAGTGGAGACAGTATTCAAGTGGGGATAATGTGTGTGTAGTTTTACCTTCATACTGTGTATGTCATTGTCACATTAAACAACGATACATGTAATTTCATGCAAATTGGGTTTTTGTTAAAATTAGACTTCATTAGTCGTTTGGCAACAGTCCAGATATCAAACTGCCTCAATGTAAGACAGTTTTCCTTCTCTCGCTCTCTCCCTCTCTCTCTCTCTCTCTCTGGACTGAACATATAATTCCATAGATTCTTGTTGGCGCATGATGTTAATACTTAAGATCGTTTAAAACTGAAAATGGTCCTCACAAAGATAGCAATGTGAGCGCACACACACGCAGGCCACTTTCGTCATGGCCATCAAAAAAAAGAGAAAGAAATAACTTAAGCAGTAGCATCAGGAAGACGGATGAACACAGGAGGGAATAAGACAGGATTCTAATGTTGTCCCTCATGCACAGAGTATGCTGAAGAGGCAAAAAGAAGTGTGCTCGCTGTAGAAAATCCACCAGTAAGATATAGTTTTTCCAATTACTTGCTGTTGTCTTTTCTTTCTCGCTCCCTTCTCCTTGTACTGCAGTGATTAAATTGGCTGAGAAATGTAATATTAGAACTTTTAGTTAATTTGATTCTTCTGAGACAGAAGCTGCGGGCTAAAACTACTTTCTTTCAGATAGTAAATTGATGATTGTTTTTGGCATTTTTCATCCCAATAATGTTTCTTTTTTTTTTTTCAAATGGAGGAGGCATGGTGCAGTGTGACCAACCCAAGGTAGCAGTTTGTACTGCATCTAATGATATTGTTTCTGTTGTGTGTGTTTTCTGCATTTAGCAGCTATTATTAAGTCTTTTGAGGATGACTTATTATTCATAATATGCACAGGATATCCTCTTTGTTGCTTAATTCTCTTTTCTTATTAGATTTTCATCAGATTGATATTTAACGTGCTATTAAGTATGCATGAGCAATTCTCAGTTGCACGAGTAGTTTAACTATAATTTCAAGAGAATTCCTACTTGTTCTGTAGAGAAACGAATGCGAAAAATAGGGTGTTTGTGTGGGATGTGGGCTGGGAGAAGTAAAACAGAAGTGTTTCTCAGATTAACGTGCAGACAGAGTAAAGGAGGAGAGAAGCTGACACAGCGCAGATTTAGTGAAGGGAGAGAACGGTGAGGAGAGAATAAGCCAGGACAGACAGCGAGGAAGGGAGTAAATCAGACCTGGGGGGGACTGAGAAATTGCAAGGCCTCAGAGACTCAGAGCAGGGATGGAGGGATGTTGATTGATAGGGGAATGACTAGTCTGTTGTTTATCACTGGAGTTAAGATGGTGTTAAGTAGCCTTATGCTGCAGAAGTATGAGACAGGGAGAGGGATCGGGGGGGTGGATGAGAGGCAGAATAATTATGGTGAGGTGGAGTTTGGCAGCTTAGGGATTTAAAATGAGAGGCCCACACTTTAGAGAATATTGACAATATGAAGTCATAAGGCAGAGATAAAGCTAGCAGAGGATTACGAGGTACAAAGAAAGAGATCTGGTCTGAGTTATTTTTATAGTATATCTCTCTCTTGTACAAATGTACTAAGCCACTGGTTCTTGATGTCACAAAAATCCTAACTTCTGCCCAATGTTATCTCTGCTGTAGTCGTTCAGGTATAGGAGCCATGCATGTGTTGTCACTGTCACACCAATCCATGTGCTTATTTTTCTTATTGCCTACAATCATTTTGTTGCTATGTTGTTAAAACCAGGAGCAATATTGTTTTCCCTAGTGCAGAGAAGGTGGTTGTTTTATTATGTGTGTGTCGGACCCCTCTGGAGATTTATTATATAATATACCTCACTTCTTTGTGTGATTTAGGATGAACACAATTTGAGAGGTGGGCCTGTATTTTTTTAAATCTTGCTTCTAGCAGGCAAGTTTCTCTAGCACTGAAGCCACCAATAAGAGTTATACTGTAGTAGAAAATAAGTACACCTTTTTCAAGAAGTCTGTAGTATGGATCGCTTCCATGGTGGTCTTATGGAAAGCTGTCTGCCAGAAGCCTGACCACAGTGTAAACATGTTGTAAGCAATTTCCCCTGAGCATAATTTACACTCTAAAAACCTTAAAGTGTGTATGTGCTAAATGTTCATCTCTGTAAGACGACAAGTGAGTCAAACAAAATGATAAACTAAGCTACACCTTCCCTTCATTGGAAGGTAGACTATATTCCTTATGTTCACACAGTTATGATTTCATCATAGAAAGAGAGACAAAACCCACACAACCTTCTCGTAAGTAATCATCACTAGAATAACAATGCACAGATTTTAGCTTCAGTACAAACTAAGAGTTCACTTCTATTGGCTAATGTTTATACCGTCAACAGTCTATTCACTGACAGACAGGTGTGTTAGATCATAAAGATGTGGGTGGCACCCTTATTTTCTTCAGGCTAAGTTTATATATATTTGATACCAGGACTGTTTGTCTACCTGAAGATTGTCAAAGGACAAAAAATAAAGTGGGTGCAAGTGATTGACAGTTTGCAGGATTTTTTTGTCCAAAACTGTAGGAGGAATTGTGGTTTTATTATTATTACACAAATCTAAGTGCATAATTGAAGTCAAAGATTTCTACAGTAGGTATTTTTTTAAGAGTCTTTATTTACATGGGAACTCATTTCTAGCAGCATGGCTCTGTGGATAGCAGTGTTGATTGGTCAGTTGACCTCTTTGGTCCAGTCTTAAATATTTATACAACTGTAAAATGTATTGCCATTGAATTTTGCAGAGACAATTATGGTCCACAGAAGATGAATCCTACACACTTAAGTGATCCCTGACTTTTCCTCTCGCGTCACCATAAGGTTGACATTTTTGTTTTTTGGGACGTATCTACAAACACTGAACCTTTTGAAAATTCAACAAATGTGTCCACTTCACACAGTGATTGTTTGGAGATGAAAAAGTGGAATTTGAATCTCTCTCTCAAGCTCTCACACAAGTGCTTCCATCACTTTGTGTGTGAACAAACTAGTGTAACACCATAAATGCCTTTGAGGAGAGACTGTATAAATGAGTGCGCCATTATGTCTGTTCCCATTTGAACGATTATCATGCCTTGCACCTTCAGGTGTGTCTGTTAAACACAGCTATAAATCCTTTTGCCTTAAGACATTGTTGGACAACTACTTTGCTTCAAGATTCCCTCAGGCTTTAATTAACACCTATGTTTTGTTCAAGTCCTGTTAGTTTTGCGTACAGGGCCATTACCTGTCCATTGCCCCCCCTTTTCCCCTCATTCTGTTGAGTCTATTGTACTTCTTGAGACTTTGTCTCTCAAAGTCTGAATCCATCTTTCTTATCTATTGATTCTATCACACACGTCTTTTTCAGGGAATGAGTGTACAGCGTGTTAAAAAATAGACACACAGTTTTAGGGTGTGTCAGCCAGTGACTGCAGATAAACCTTGTCTCCACAAATGACTGTCAGCAATGTAATGGAATTGGTCCTGTGATCCATTTCCAACCCTCTGAGAGGCTTTAGCCTTGTGATCATAGAGATAACATCTCATTCTGTCTCCACAGAATACCAATGTCATACTTATCCTCGTCTCTGACTGCAGCACTTCTGCATGGATTCATTCGAGCCACAAAACTTTTTCTGCTGCTCCTTGAGAGAAAATTGTCAGTTAGGCATGGAGTATGGTGCAGTGCGAGAGAGAACCTGGAAGGAAAGATAGAGTCCTGAAATATATCTGAAAATCCCAAAGGTTTTCCTCTTTGTAGGTTTTCTAATGAAACAGGTGTTCCCCTTATCCTGCTGATATGAGAGCTGGGAAATGAGTTCACTCCTGCCTCATTTACATTCATATGGAACAAAGGATTGGAAAAGTAACAACCTTTTTCATCACCTTTCCTATAATTTGACTTGGAACAATGTGGTTTCCTTATCCACTGCGGTACAGATTTAATCTTCTTTGACCTGCCGACAGTGACAACTTAACATCTGACTGATTAAAGGTTATATTTAAACAAGTTATGTCATGACAACGCGCACATGGTTAACTAACATTAAAGGACTAGTCAAAAAGCCTGTGGAATTTGTATGTGTGTGGGGGGGTATTCATATAAATGCTCACTGGTGTGGGTGTTTGTGTGTGTGTGAGACCTGTGTTCAGGACATATTGTGGAAATGGCAGTTAAACTTTTACTGTCCTGAGATTGTCACAAAGAAATCGTGAGGCAATAAACTTCAAAATGAACTTATCAGATACATGTGCAATATGCAATGATGGTGTAGCTGAAAACATGATGATGAAAATACTTGTCATTATGAATAGAGCTCTTGAAATACTGATACATCTCACTCAGCACACTAGAATTACTGAATCTGAGTTCACCAAAAAAAAATCAAAATCAGCCTCAAAGACAGATGGCTGCTTGTGAGACATACATGGGGTATCCTTGGCCAAAATTTTTTGTTACTGTGTTACTCTCTCTTTTACAGTTTCAAAACAACAAAAAAAGGAAAAGGCCCCCAAAGCAAAAGTTTGGGCTCTCTGCGTGGTCAGTACTTAGTCACACCCCTTTGGCAAGTATCACAGCTTGTAAACATGTTTTGTAGACAGCGAAGAGTCTTTCAGTTCTTGTCTGGGGGGGTTCACGCAGTCTACCTTTCAAAAGGATTCTAGTTCTGTGAGATTCTTGGGTTGTCTTGCATGCCCTGCTCTTTTGAGGAATAGCCACAGGTTTTTGATGATGTTGAGGTCAGGGTACTGTGAAGGCCGTATAAAAACCTTCAGCTTGTGCCTCTGGAGGTAGTCCATTGTGGATTTTGAGGTGTGTTCAGGATCGTTATCCCATTGCAGATGCCATCCTGTCTTCATCTTCAGCTTTGTTACAGATGGTGTGATGCTTGATTTACTGGTCTTTCATTGAATCCAGTGTTCCGTCTACCAGTGAAATGTTCCCTGTGCCACTGACTGCAACACAAAGGCATTCCCTTTTTTCTCCAAACATACCTTTCCTCATTGCAGCCAGCAATTAAAAATGCATCAGGCTTGTTTGGATGTTCCTGTCCTGATGATGAATCTTGTGGTGAGGATGCACTAAAGGTTTCCCTCTGATGACTCATATTTGTCCAGGTGTCGCAGTAGAACAGTGCACCACCACTGCAGAGTCTGCTAAATCTTTCTGAAGGTATTTTGGAGTCAAGCAGGGCTTTTGTTTGGTCTTTCTAGCAATCCTATGAGCAGTTCTCTCAGCAAGGTTTCTTGGTCTTCCAGACCTGAGCTTGAACTCCATCATTCCTGTAACTGTCATTTCTTAATTATATAACGAAATGGTCAAACGGCTACCTGAAAATGCTTTGTGGGCATCAAGGTTTCCATTTTTTGAGTGCTAGGCGGCTGCTTATAGATTTTTGAGAGAAGGTTTGAGCGTATGTATAATGCTTTGAAATTTGCATCACCTGGCCTTTCCTAACGGTGATTGTGAGACTGCATGCCACTGCACATCATTTTATGATTAGTTTGGTTTTGCTGTTTCAGATGTCATATCTGAACTTTCTTGTCCCTGGCTTCATATACAAAAGACAAGGAATTGCTGCTCAGTGGAGTTATCCTACAGGTTGCACTTTCTTCAGTAGGCAGAAAATTGTTACCTGAATCTGCAGCTCTCTTCAGCTTCATGGAGCTTAAGAGTGAGTTTCACCTCATTGTTTAGCTTTTTGGCCTGCAACTTCGCTATATTGGTTCACTTTAAAAACTAAAAACCCACTGCACAGTACCTGCTCAACCCCAAACAGCAAAAGGACAAAGGTAGCAACTAGCTGGTCAGCATAGTGGAGCCTTTAGCAGCAAAAAGAGCCAGATGTGTCTTTCAGGTGTTAGTAGACAACAAAACAGTGCAAATAGAAAGTGAGTATTGGACTTAGATTCTGAGACATTGCGAATTCTCTCTGTCCATACGTGTATTAAAGTTTTACATTTTCAAGTCCCCTGGTGCAAAGACTCAGTCTTTATTAAAGTGTCAGCAGCGTTACCCTGGTGTGTACAGTAGGGCTATCATGCTCCAGTTAGTGTGTGTATTTATGTGTGAGTTTGCTGCATAGCAATCAGGTGACATACTCTTAACTCTTGCAGCCCCTCAGGCCTGCGTGTTGTCTGCAGCACCCGCTGTGTACTCCCATTCTGTGCACGTCTCGGCATATCTGCAACCCTGTGACAGTGCCAGTCTCTGTGTGGCTCTGTGCTAATGGTTTCCTTTGAATCATAAATTAGACTTGAAAGGAGGAAAAGAATGAGCACATGATGGAGGACTGAGGTGTTTAGAGAGCTTGATAGATTTTTCTATCATTAATACAGATTGTCTTGCCACAGAGCCTCTATCATGTAGGCTAATTACATTGATTTTGTCTGTCAGTCAAGTATTTTACCAGAGTGTAGCCTTTGTTGAGTCTGTCTATGTGTGCCTGTTATAGAGAATTAGCCAGGTCACACAGGGGCCTGTCAGAGGACTTTGCCTGCAATTAAAGACTGTGTGGCAGCAGCATGTTTCCCATTAGGCCACCAGTATCACATCCCAGCCATGTGACTCAGCTTTGGCAGTCCGGTACTCTTACCCTGTTTAATAAAGTTAAACAGAAACAATTAGGCTTGGGCACTTATGTGTCACTGTTTGGATTTGCCTGTGGCAGTCTCTCTACGATCAGTGACAGTGATCAGCTGAATAAAATAGGTTCGACAAGTTAAATATCAAGTAATATTTAAATTAATGTGTACACTGTGTTATGGTAAAATTGTCTGTATCTTGAGTGTTAATGAATTGCATTTGTGGGGATAGACTTGCTGCACAGATACAGGATGCAGCTGTGTTATTGATTTCCTTCAGGCAGATTCTGAGGAGCTTCTCCCCAGTCTGTTACATTAACACCAATGTTCCTCAAATGCTTTTCAGAAAGTACATTTTCTTCTCTGATGATACTGTTTCTTATGCTCAATCCACACCTCATCTCACATGCTCCTTTATTCTCCCTACCTGTCTTTCAGCTTGCTGTGTTCCCTGTCTCAATACACCACGTCTCTACTGCTGCCAAGGGTGCTTGAATGGCTGTTTTGAAGGGCTTACTATTACAGAGGACATAATGTCATGAATCATACGTACAGTACAGTACTGTGACATGGTTGGGTCTGCTTTGAGGCCTGGTTGGAGGCAGAAAGGGGATGTGGTTCTCAACTGCAGCACTTGTTTGCCCACCTGCATTGAGGCAGGTTAATTGGCTCAGAAATGTACCACTCACTGATGCTGCATGGCATGGGTGGATAAAGTTGATATGTGATGAGAGGAGGAGAGGGATTTTGTTCCTTTCCACCCTGCCAGCAGGTGCACGTGGCCCATGTAAGGTTATTAGCTCTGGATGTGTCAACTCAATGACCCATAGGTTGAGAGTCAGAGAGAGGAGAAATGTGTTGGAGACATACATGCACACTCTCTGAAGACATCCTGGACATTAATTTTCACAGGCTGTGGATAAAAGAGTTTTTGTTTTTGTCTATGTGCCAGAAAGCCCTGTTAAGACACTTTGGTGGCTCTGTGGTCATTTGCCACACATAATTTTGGCCCCTTGCCACACACTTTGCAACATTTCAGTGGGGCTGCATGGTGAAGTGTTTGCGTGTATCCTCTTTTGCATTTGAAGTAGATTTCCTTTTAAAGACCCAGAATAATGATGGAAAACAATGTGAACTGGAAATGTTGCAATAATATTTCCTAAAATTGTAAAATATTGGCACAGTAAAATGCATGCTAATTTTTAGTATAATGTTATCTGTATGTTCGTGATTTATTCCTTTATAACTCCCTGCAGCATAGTTTATCTATGGAAGAGATTTCTTTATTTTGTGTGTATTGCTCTTGGATGTGAGTTATACAGAGAATAACAGATTATTTTGTCGAAGGCACAAAGAGGAGAAGAGAAGAGAATCCTTCCAATCTAATGTTTGGGTTTTTGTTGGTGCACAAAAACAAGACATTTGATCACATCACCTTGGCCTTCAAAAAAATGTGATGGACATTTTTCACTATTTTCTGAAATTTTAGGTTTTCACAGATGATTGCATAGTAGTTGTTTGCAGTTATATTGTCTGATGTCTTATTTTTGCCATTTAAAGTGAGTCACTTGACAGGGCTCTTGGCTTTCCTGGGTGTACTGTCACATCTGTCATAACTTTTTTATTTTGTAACCTGTCCAAATATTGCTGTGATTTGTACTTTTATGTTTTGGATATACACTGTGGACTGACAGCTTAAAATTACAGTTGTTCATATGAGTTGCAAGGAAGTATGGTAATCACTTTGCTCTCCAGTAGAGGAAAATTCATGTGTGGCGAAATTTTATTGAAGTGGCTTTGGGTTGGGTAGTATGAAGGTATTTACCGTGTGACAGTAGAAGTGTGTCCACTGATATAGCTTTGGCAATACCCTTTCCACCACAAGAGCTATCCCTTAAGCCATAATTACACACAGTCATTCACAGGTGTGAGCGTGTTGATGACTTGACATGAGTGTTGCTGCTTCGTACTCTTGTCTGCATGCCTGTATATTGCTTTCACTCTTTCACTGACATTGCATTTACTGCATGTCTGTTGTTCTCATTTGGAACTTCAAAGCTTCCATTTTGAACCCTGTCATGCTTTACAGAGGATTACAGTGAGTTTCAGCTCTTTGTTTTGCTGTCTGTCTTCAACATGATAGTTTTAGTTCATTCTCACTGCTGCACATGTTTAATGTTGTTACCGTGACGTAACCAAACTGCAACCGTTTCTCAATGTTAACCACATGTTTATCATTGTTTTCATGATGTAACAATAATGAACATGTGGTCCATGTTGTCTTTATCATTGTTACCATGATGTAAGCAAACTGCAAGACTGTGTGTCCAGTGTGCCTGTCATGGGTGCTCTCTAACAGTGATGTGTGTCGTTTTGGAAAATAGTCATATATGTTGTTTTGGGAGTCATTGGCAAATGACCTTTTAGGCATGAGGATATGTTGACCTTGACATGAGTCCTTCGTTATTAAGCACTGGCAATAAAACTTGATGTTTCCTTTATCTCTTTCATTTTTAAAATTATTTATATCAATTATTGTTCCTTGAAATCAAAGAATCAATTTTTATGATCTCAGCAAAGTAGAACTGTTATGACTGTGGTGTTTGAGTTTTCTCATGCTTATTGTGCTACATCAGCCTTTTTTAAAAGACTAGTCAGGTAGTTGGTTCAACTGTAGCTTCATATTTACTTTAAATTAAATTCCCTCTCTGAATGTTTACAAGGTGGAGGTGGAAACAGGGATCTGGAAATGATAATGATCTCATTTTGCTCTATTAACCCTCTGCTGTCCCAGCAAAAACAGCTGGAAGAACCTTTTACACTTTCAAAATAAAATTCTGTTTTAATGTGTTAGTTTAGCTGTTACTTAGCACCTGAGACCTTAATTTACACACACACACACGTTCACATATGTTTGTGAGTTATTGCTAAATATCCCAGAAACACCGAATGCCAGTAAAGATGCATTCTGTTTGTCCTGGTTAATCTGGTTATGTCAATTGCCTGTCAGGAACATCCTTTCAGAGAGCTGCAAAGATGCTGGAGCCAGAGCACTGACATCCTTCGATCTCTTTTTACACACAGACAAACACACACCCAAATACATGCATGATATGTAGTATTATATAAAGCACAGGGTCTGTGCTCAGATGTTATTGATATGTGTAATCATGGAGTGCCCTACACTAATGGAGGAAGAGTCAGTGCCTCTCAGGAAGTCTGGCCTTTTGAAATGTCACAGTCGTTTCAGAGGACTATCCTTTAAAAGAGAAGATTTCAGTGCTTCGTCTTCCTCTTGTCTTTTCACTCCTTTTTCAGTCTATGTTCTCTCTTCTTGCACTCCAGTTTTCATTGTTCATCATCTCTCTTTGAGTCCATCGTGAAGCTTTGAAGAATGTCACAATGTGCTTTTTGATTTTGGAACAGGTAATAGGGAACAGAACTGCACTGTGGCGGTTAAAGGTGCAGTGCCTCACCATAATAACTCATTCATTTTATTGAGTGCATATAAGCAGACTGTACAGAATAAAATAAATAAGTTAAATTAAATTTTCATGTGGAGGTCTTTTATATTTTGGGTTCTCCTTTGAACCCCTTTATATTTGACGCCTTCTCCTTACAGAATATGGGGACCATTGTTTTTAACATGACAATGCATGCAATTCACTACTGACAGAGTTTGACAGAGGCGAAGATAAAGGCAAGTGTTGGTTTTTTGTCTCATGACAGAAAAAAAATTTAGCAAGAAAAGAAAAGAAATAGTAACAACAATAGAAGAATCAGCAAACTAGGACTGTTACTATTGATTACTTTCATTATTGATTAATCTGCCAGCTATAGTGAAAAATGCCCATTAAATTTCTATAGCCCAAGATTGATTTGTCTGTCCAATTGTCCAAAACCCCAAAATATTCAGTTAATTATCATATATGATATTGAAAAGCAACAAATTCTCACATTTGAGAAGCTGGAAACAGTTTTTACTTTAAAAAATGAATTTTTGATTATTAAAGTTGTTCATTTTCTGTCAATAATCAGCTAGTCAATGCAGCTCAGTGTCGTACATTTTCCGCCTGTGTTTTATGTTCTCTGAAGTTATTACCAAAAGGGGAAAAAATATCATACTTGGGAAACTTTCATTTTTGCTAGAGCCTCACCTTTTGGGGCCCTTTTTTCTAAAAGTGTACAGCACATAGTTTTCCCATCTTGTTCCAGTTGGACCCAGCTGATATGAGTCTCATACACTTGACCTTAACATAAAACCTTTAAACACTCAGACAGGGAGTGAAGTGCTTTGCTTCACCAAAGGTCACTCCCACAGATTTCTCCCACTCTGGTGCAGTGCTTGGCAGCAATAAGAAAAAGGGTGAACCCAGCAGGCTGCCGCTTTATGACCTCAGGCCAAATACATTCCTGAACAGATATAGCTTTGATTTATCTTTTCACTGCAGTTTGAAGCTTGTGAAAGTTCCTCTCCAGAAATTGGATTGATGGCAAATATTTACATAGATGTGTGATCATTTACAGTTCATCAACTTTGACTCGAGTCGTCTCTTTAAGTGGTGTTGACACAGGTCACACAAAAACATCTTAAATATCAATATTGTGCGACATATATTCTTCATTGAATATATTTCGTAATGACATTGATAAAAAATTTAATTCTTCAATTAGTAGTGTAGAAATGTAATTAGTCAGAGACTGGGTTCTCTGTATAAGTTCAAAACATGAGCCTCGTGTTTAGGTGTTAACAGCATTAAGAAAAATCGATATGAATACCTCTCCTTGTGTCACAAGTTAATGTATTCTCTGGTCTGTTGGCCTTTGGGATTCTGCTGTTTCTGATCTTTATAATCTGTTTGACCTCACATGTGACTGGCTTAGTCAGCGAGTCTTTGATTCGGTCAGGCACGCACTACGCTTCTCATCTGGCTTCATTCGTTTCGCTCCCCATCGCTGGCTTGTTTTGTCTCCCAGGCATAGAAGTATGATGAGATGAGAACATGCAGTGTCGCTGTTTACAAAAATGACTGCCAACCTGACATTCAGCTGTCCGTCAGCTGCCTACATGAATTCTTATTGCCTTTCGTTCTGTCTTCCCGCCTGTCATTTTTCTCTCTCCATCTCCATCATGACATGCCTTTCTTCTCCTGGTGCCTCACTTCTTCTTGTCCTCTCCTCTTCTTTCATTCTTTCATCAAATCACTCCATCTCAATCTTCCACAGCTATCAGAGATGTCAGCGTTAACTATGCATCCTCCTCAGCCTATTTCTTTTCTCTTTACCTCCTTTACTCCTACCGTTCCTCTCATTTGTTCATCCCAGCTGTCTGTTTAAGGTAAATGCAGTGGCCACCTCAGATCTTGTAATGTATCAGTTTGTTTGAACTTTAAAGAGCTCTTTCTCCCTCACTCATGTTTCCTCCCACCACACTATGGCATTCATCTTAATCTCCAGCTCGGCCCATCCTCCCTGTATGCTTTTCTGTCTCTTCTGCTGCCTTTTCAATGTTGTTCCATCTTCTCTCTGTCCACGTTGTTTATCTCTGTCCTTTTGTCCCATTTTGGAAAATTTGTCTTTCTCCCTTTACTTACTTGAGATTAATCTATCTGTCCCATCTGTCAGGACATGTCAGTAAGGTTTGTGGAAGCACATGTACTCCAAGAACTGAGAAAATCTGTCCTTAGCAGTGGAAATATTATCTGGATCTGCTTTTGGTCCACATTCATTTCACTACAGTGTCAGTTTAAAGAAAAATATCTTTCACTAGATGATCTCAGCGTGCCAAAAGATGTGATACTGTCCAACTGCGTTTTGTGTAAAGCCCTCTGGTCTGTCTTTGTATGTTGCTCCACAGAGTCGAAAGGCCTTACTTGTGTGGGTCATAGACCTACAGTGGTGAAAAGGACCCCTTCTATTTTTTTAATCGACAGGAAACCTTGCTGGTCTCGCTAGCTCTCCCCTCTTCCCCTACTGTGTAGATGAAGACCTTCATCCCTCTATTCATCTCTGTGTGACTCAGCAGGAGTCTGTATTTTGCTGTTTTGCTCTTCATCCCCCTCTCCCTTATTTTCCTCTTGTCTTCTATTGCCTTTATCCTGTCATGGTCATTTATTCTGTACTCATTTTTTCCCCTGTGGTGAAAAAAATCAAAATGTCACTACAGTGACACATCCTGAGCTTGCCCACCCACACAATCTTTGCACTAGAACGTCCCACTTTCAAGAGAAGGGCTGGATGGCACAAAATAGTAAATGTGTTGATCCATATAAAACGCCCTCCACGGAAAGAGAAGCAATTTGATGTTTGTTTTGCTGCCTGTCTTTCCCCAAAAGCGATGCTTCCTCAGCTTGCTCAGGCAGAACCCAGTTAACAGAGAGACCGAGTTTTAATTTCCCCAGATCCTCCTTCATTTAAGTCGTCATGTAGCCGGTCCCCAGTCTTAATTCACCAGAACAGAGTTGACTCTAAATGTAAAGAAAGCAGAGCCTTTCTTTCAGTTCAAAATTTCTGTGTATTTAAAACTGGCAGACTACAATAACAACACATCCTGAATCATTTTAATAATCCAGAATACATCTGTGCCATTGTGACAACTCTTATATACTGCCTCAGCAATCTGGAACTCCACAACGGAGGTGTATTCATATATAAAGGTTCATATATAATTGAGGCGTTGCAAGAGAGATTTAGAGGGAGATATCAATAAGATATAAGTGAGAGTTATTAATAGTCAGATGCTATAGAGGTCAAGTATTCACACATATGACTATTCTGATCGTCCTCCACTTCTTTTGTCATTATCATATTACTCTAAAATGCTTAGCCCTAGACTATTTACCCTGACTCACCAAATTCATTTTTGCTCCTTTGTCTGTTGTTTCTCCTCTCTTCCTGTCCCTCTCCACTTTTTAAAATGTTGTTTTTTCATACATCAGCTGAAATCCCAGCTTATTTTAAATTTGTAACACTTTGCAGGGGCAAAGGAAGCAGTGTCATCATCTCCGAGATGAGCAGAGGCCGGGGCGTCAGCAGATTCACCGTAGTTTAATCCCAACACATTTTTGCATTAACGAGAGAGAGGGTGAGGGAGGGCAATTGAAGCATGAGAGGCGGGCCGTACCATAGTGTGGGCGAGGTCATTAAGATATTTTGTGTTTGGTTTTTGAAAAATATATCTTTATTTCCTCACCATGTGCAGCTTTTTTGTTGCGATAACCCTATGTCCTCCCTCCTCTCATCTAAAAACTGAAAGGCACTAGTGTTAACCTCTGCTCTCGTAACAATTCAACAACTCCCCAAACTCAAAATTCATAATTAAGCAAATCACTTGTCTGATTGAGTAATTAAAATGAGTGGTGTTGTTCCAGTCCCCCCAGAAGAGTCCAAAAAGCAGTTTGAATTGTTAGCTGATGTGGGCAGTTGTAATAAAATAATCATATTCACTGCATTAGACTGTATAATGGGGAGTGAATCTGTACATCATGCAATAAATCTGAATTTTATTTGTTTTTATCTTAGTTTTATACTGATAATCCATCCAAGGAAAGTTATATTTTTTTAAATTTTTTGATATCCACGCAACAACAACTTACAACAACCTAAATGAGAGATCATCTTAGTACTGCCGCTGGACTGCTTATCACTAAGTGACTATATCTTGCTGTGGAATAGGAATAGGTCCAATCTTGTGATAAAATAACTTCCTCTGCCTACTGAGAAACTGACTTTTTACTTCCACTCAAGAGGTGCATAGTGAATTCTTTTTTTGGCTTCTTAAAACAATCCAAAAGTGAGTTGAAGTAACCCCTGCTGGGTTATAGAAGACCTGTATGAGCTGGTTTTGGCCTGATTCAATCACCTAGCCTGTCTGATGGATTGCTGGATTGCATCAGTCATTGTTGGGTTCTGGGTATTCTGCTGTACTGTGCTATGAGCCCCCACCTAGGCCCATGCTGCTGGTACGGCAGATCCTGCACTGCTACTCTGTGCACTTCTAGATTAATTGATATGTCCCTCCTTGGACTTTCAACTCCTAAATGCAATTGAGCATTCTGCTGTACCTAGAATCTCTGAGAGCTCTGGAAGAGATTCTCACTGTGCGACAGGACTTCTTCCACTTTATTGCCAGAGATGCTGATTATACACCAGTGCACAAACTGGGAAACTACACTGTGTTATTTAGCTGCTCCTGCTGTTATCTGGGAATATCCAACCAAATGCTTGCCTGATGGAAAATATACCCACTCTGGCAGACATAGAAAGCAGATAAAATCTTGGCCTTGTGCATTAAAATGTTCGATAATTTAATGCTAAAAGTTTTCTCTTCAAAATGGACATGATAAAGCTCTGGATTATCACAGTGAATACAGATATTTGGGCTCTATCAGAAAATCACTACCTGACAATTTGATTGATAGCTCCATGTCACAGTTTTTATCCAAAGCCAAAGTGAATACATTCAAGGATACTTACTTTACTGTTGATGGCTGTTACTTACAGTTGTTGGCCACAAAAGAGGGCAACTCTTCTCTTTCTCATGCCTTACACAGTTTGATTGACAAATTTATTCTCATGGGTGATCTAAATTGGGATTGGCTTTCCTCTGCCGATTGCATTAAAGAATTTAGGCTCAAAAGGCCCTAGAGATCTAAGCAAATCTACATAGATCTCATTCTCACAAACAGGCCCTGCAAGTATACTTCGACTGCAGCATTCTATAATGATGTCAGCAATCATTATGCTGTTGCCTGTAAAAGAATCTTAAAATTGACACCTTGTAATGCTTTTAAAAGGTATTTTAATCCCCACTTACTAACCCACTAACTCTTCTGCTGACTGGATTTTAGGAGACTCAAATGTACTGAAGAACAAAGATGATGTTGTTTGGCACATCAACATTTGCGAGGTCCATTTTGAATACATATGCAGCATTGTCTCAGAGCTCTAATTCCAGTTTTATGACGCCTCTATCCTGTACAGACTGACCTAGGAGACCCCTTTGTTTTTAGACCTATTTCTTGTGGAGGTTGGCGGTGTAATATATATCATGCAATGGTAGAAGTGTGTCCACCTTTACAGCTACTGTTTCCACCATGAGAGCAATACCTTTAGCCCTATCTACACACTGTCATTCACAGTATATACACCGCTAGCAACAGCAAGCGAGTTGGGAAGTTGATGACATTGCATAGAATGTAGCTGCTTTGTACCCCTTGTCCCCCTCGCCTAAAGCAAACTGAGGATTTCCAGTGAGTGACAACACATATGACAAGGATAAATGTGCTACATGTGTGAAAGGACAAATCGGACTGATTTCGTCTTGATGGTGTTGTTCGGACAACATCATAATTATGTTGCTCCAGGGCCATCATTGCAAGTGACCGATCGCACTGTCAGAGCTTTGTGACGCAGGGAAAAAGACTGAAAAAAGTATGCATATGGGAGAAGTTAGCCTTTCAAACACGTGGTTTACATTGTGAAAGGGTCTATTACAACCCAAACCATGATCTTTTCTTAAACCTCAGTCTCACTCATAGTGTCACTACAGCAGCTATGTGATATTGTCAATGCCTCAGACAGAAAGCAGCATTGTTCTGCCCTGTTTGTTGATGTGTCCGAGGCATTTGATTCTGTGGACAATGATCTGCTTGTCAGCAGACTCAATGATGTTGGTATGGGTGACAGGGCCACAGAGTGGTTCGGGAACTACCTTACAGATAGAACCCAGTGTGTATATACACAGATGATCACAAGTCAAGATTCACAGAGATCTCCAAGGAAGTCACCCAAAGTTCAATTTTATCTCATTTTCTGTTTTATAAATAACACTGGGATGCCTACAGCTAAAGCACATCTTTATGCAGATGATACAATCATCTACTCAGATGCCTCTTCTCTGAATCAGGCTGTTGATAAGCTACTGACTGCCTCTCAACAGCTGCAGGCTTCATTTTATGGTCTATAGTTGGATCTTAATGCTACGAATACCAAAACCACATTCTTTTCCAGAGCTTGCTCTGAGATCACAGATAATGTAAGCATTCATACCTAAGGAGGGGACTCAATTCTTGGGCATTTGGGTGGATGGCTGGCTCACTTTTATAGTACATATTGAAAAGCTAGTGAAGAAACTGAAGGTTAGGCTAGGAGTTTTTATTATCAAAGTTGGCCTTCATTAATTTATAATGTAATGTTGGGAACTACACTATGGGAAGATTATGGAAATGAATGCTGCCTAGACTCTGTGTATCACAGTTCTCTGTGTTCTATCTAACTCATCGTCCCGTACAGATCATTATGTAGTTTATGATATGGTTTCTTGTTCTTCATTAAGCTTAAGGAGACAGGAGCACTGGTATATTTTTATTTCCCAAACCCATTCTGGCAAACTCCCTTCACATCTGTGTAATCTCCTCTCACACACCAACCGCTGTTATGATTTTTGCTCCTGTAGATGGCTGTTCTGTCAGGTACCCAGGATTTGCTCAGAACTTGGTTGAGCAGCTTTCTGCTAATCTTCACGCTGTTCATGGAACAACCTTCAGAACACATGAAAGCTTAATGATTTTGTTTCCCTGGGAGAGTTCAATGCTTTGATTAAAAAACAAACTTGAGGGCAATTGCTATTGCTAAGATGAATTTTGTGTTACATATCTGCTGTCTCTTGTCTGTTTTAATGTGACTTTGTATATTGAATAGTGTCCTGTCTTGGCCAGGTCTCTCTCGAAAAAGCAATTTTAATCTGAAGAGACTTTGTGGTTAAATAAATGAAATCAAAGTAAAGTATATTATTGTGAAGCTTTTAATGGTCAGTTTGTGTTGACAGCTCTTGAATCAACTCTGTAATTATGCTTGAGGCTAAAGTGTGAAGTGAGTACTATATTGCATTAAATTATATGGTGCTCTTATTATGTTGAACAAAAGACAAAACACCTCACAAAATATAATGAAATACAATTTATTTAAAGACAAAATAACTGAAGTACCTAATGTCCCATTGTGTTACTTTATACTGTAAGGAAACAATATTGTAAATTCTAATTTAAAGAGTCATATTAAAACAAAACAAAGCACATGCAGTATTACATTGTGTAAGATGTTAAAATATAAAGCAGTCTTGTGCGACACTACCATCATCTGTGAATTAGAGCTGAATCAGCCTTTCTGACTCAGTATTTATAAAAATGAAACATTATAAGCTTCACTAAGGTAGTATTTATGACAGGGTTGTGTTTTGGATTGCATAATAATTTACAGCTTTCATGTTTTTGTGTCCATTCCCTAAATGTACAGATATTATGAAATTGTTTTGTTAATGTCAAGTTACTTATTACTACTGTTTAGTAAGTGCTATAAAGACCATCCCACAACACTTAAGTGCAAGGATGCATAAAAGAACATTTTTGTACAAGCATAAATAAATTAGCTCAACCATCCAGGTTGAAACAATAGAACCTGATGGGTTTAAATGGATGTGTTGACACCAGGCTATTACCATTTCCCTGCTGTCCTAATTAATTGCATGGTGAAATGCTCCCCTCCGACTCTTGTCTAAAGCTTGACAGTTTGTTTGATGTGTGTGACTTTCCCTTGTTCTCTGTTGGATCCCATCCGTTGCAGTGCTCTGTGACTCCTGGGCAGAATGGGAGTGCTACACACACATGCGTAAGAGAAAGAGCTTCTGTTTAAGCTGGGAACTCGTGCCTGGCCTCCCCTTTGCTGCTAATTGCCTGCTTTCCCATCTGGACTATCTGGCACTAGTAGGGCTCTTTCTCTTTACCCTTTTCCCCATTTTCTCCTATTTTCTCTGTTAGCTGTGCGCCTGTTCAGTCTATCAAGTAAAGTGTAGAATATCAGCAATGCCACTTGAAATGGCAAACTTCATAACTCACTTGCCTGTTCCAGAAGTAAGATATTTGACATTAAAATCCAGCCCTACAACATAACCTTGCTCAAAAGTATGTTGTGTGGCTCACATCTAGGCATGTATGGTTCCAATCCCTGAATTTGAAATCCAGTCCTGATCCAACACAGTGTATGCCTCACTTTGTTGAAGAGACTGGGATCATTCTTTTATGTGTAAGGCAACATCAGGCTTGACTTTAACATTGCTTTCCTAACTTTGTAAAACAAAGTGCATCAATTAAGTACATAGACATAAATGTATTCATTTGTTATTTCTTAATAAAAATTCAAAAATTAATAGGAATTACAATTCAAGAGTTAACTTTTTAAACGCAGCAGCAAATGCCTTGGAGTAGTGTGATAGCATCTTCTGACTGTTGTGGGGTGCTTGTGACATTTCAGTCCCTGTTTGAATATTGCTGTGTTGCTAATCCAGTTAAAAAAATGGGTATGGGCACAAAGTGCGTCGTAATTCAAGACGTTTTCCCCTCTGGTGAGAATATCCAAATACAACATTGTCCAGTCTGCATCCCTTGGTGTTATCGTAGTTGTGTGATGTTGTTGCACTCTTCTACATAACACGACGCAGCGTTAGACCAAACATGCTACAATATAGCCATGGGCATACAAGCACAGCTGACGGCAGGAAAATCCTGGCGGTGATATTAAGGACGCAGAGACACGATCAGCATCTCCAGGATAGGCGTGCATACCTTGTGTTGCATTATTAGCGATGGTCCTCATTACCCAAAATGCATGCCTAGTGCTGGACTGAATAGTTGAAGTTTGCTGTTTTATATAAATGCAAATGTTGCTTTTTGTGAGTGTTCGTAATGTGTCTGTTCAGAACATACTGCTCTATGTTGGTTATTCACATTTTTGTGCTTGTTTCTAGTTTTCCCTTAGCAAGATGTCTGATACATTTCTTGACCCCAGTGCACTGCATAGACGTAAGATAAGATATTCCTTTATTAGCCCCACAGTAGGGAAATTTCCGTAATTACAGCAGCAAAGAAAAAGGACATTAAATATCAAACAAGCAATATAAACAATATAAACAAGGGATATTGAAAAATAAACATAGAATTGAATTGAATAGATTGGTCTGTAGATCTGCCCCAGTGTCGGATTGGGTTATCCCTATTCATGTCCCAACTCGGCCAAAATAAAGCAGATCCCTGTCCACCTCGTGCTGCTAGTATCCCACAGTGCAGCATTTCACTGCATTATGAGAGTGACAATTAGTGTGTCATAATGTTAAAAATTATTCAGGCACAGCAGTGTGATGGATTCTGTTGTCTGATGTGTGGTTAAAATGCTCTCAGAGTGCAGCCGGTGTGTGTACTCTGCCAAAGATTGTTACCGTAGTTCCAAGAAGACTAACAGAGTGATATGTCGTCTCTCTAGCTGATCACGTTGCGTGAATTTCAGGAATCGAATTCTCCAGTTAATTTTTCATTCATATCACATCTGTATTTTAAACCTGTAAACTAAAGTTTTAAACAAAAACCTCCAGTTTTTGGATCAAGTAACTCATGAAAAATAAGGTGTGTCAGATTTAGCAGGCCACAGCTGTTATCTTTATATAAATATTTGTAGAACTCACGATAAACATTTGTAATGGAATTTCTGCTTCTTTTTTTTTTTTTGTGTACACATTGTGCTGCACCTCTCCCTTTTTGACCTCTCATTCTAAGACCTTTTTTACTCTTAATATCACATGGGTTGAGTAGATAGTAGGTATTTTGGGACCCGGTTCATTTTCTTTAATTGGTTTTGAAATGTGAGCTATACAACTGGGTTTTGAAATGGTCAAGTGGTGTGTGATTGCATTTTAAAACTAATTGAACATTGTTCATTGTTTTGAAATCAAATTGCATGTGGTTAAATATTAACAACTTTTACTTTGTGTTGGGAGTATTATACAAATGAAAGTGTTGGATAAATTGAAATTGTGCAACCACTTGAAACAAAAAATGTTTAAGTGACTGCAAATAAACGTGGTTTTTACTCGTTCAGCTGTGGCACTCTGATGTCCCATGTGTACACTGCTGTGACTCTCTGGAACCATGAATTGAAACAGAGTCGTCATGTAATTGTTTCAAACATATGACTTTGCTGCTCTGACAAGTCAAAATATCTGCTGTTACATACGTCTTTTAAAATGGACAGTTTATTTTCAGCATTTTAATCAGCAGTGAGGCCTTTTTTGTTTGAGGTTTTAGCCATTGCTGATCATATTAAAAAGCTGTGTCTTTCAGGGGAATTTTCTCACAAATACAACAAAAAAATTTAAAAAAAATATTGTTTATGACAGGAAATGTAAAAGGTTGCATAAACCAAGTAGAGGTTGATTTGAAACACTGTCAGCCAGCACAACTGGAATTTGTCAAGATGTCCCAAATAGACACCCTGCTGTCTTCGGGGTTAAGCGGCCGAGAAGGATCGGAAGTATCCCTGGATAAAGTTCGGCTGGGGACATTTGCTGCATATCATTCCCATCTCTCGCTCCCCTCATTTCCTGTCATCTCTCTGCCATCACCATCCAATAAAAGCATAAAATGCTCTACAAAATGTTTTTTTTTTTTTCCATATACTCTGTTAAATCATTATGGTACCTGTCCTTTTCATTGAGCTCTTTGTCCATCACTATTAAGGTTAAGAGGTGGCAGAGCAGTTTCTCAGTTGGCTGCTTTTGGAACCGCCTCAGCCATCACTTGGAGGCAGACCTACTTAAAATGAGAAATTTCAGGCTGTAGATGAAACATTGTGTGTCAACATCTTGCCCTTAGCCAAGACGTTAATACTGCAGTCCGGTCCAGTATCAGCATTCATTTGTGCTGATTGTTGTGAAGAGCTCCTCCACTTGAGGTGACTCTCCACATTTTGGCAGGTGAGACCAGGTCACGCAGAGTTCAGTGGAAGTTATTACACAGCACAGTAGTCGTCATAATCTGAGCTTTTGCTACTCAGCAGATCACTTTTCCCTGCTGGCCAAATCCCTCTGCATGTTAGAGTTCCTGGACACACTCGTCCGCAGAGTGAGCCTTTCATTTAGTGGCTATGATGATGTGTGACAGGCAGAAAATGAGACTATTAAAACCAGTGAGGAAAGTAATCCCCACAACATTGAACTATATTATGTGTTACTGGCTACATATTTGTGTCAAAATGCCATGGATGCTCATTAGGTCCCAAATTTGTGCCCCAGGTTTTCATGGTTGTGACGGTCAAATGAAACATTGCATGGGAGTCTGAAGTCCCTATTCATCAGGACACAGAACAGATCAGGTTGAATGTGATGGAATAATGGGGGCCTTCCTCTGTGTTGAGCTTTTGATTTGGCTGTATGATGTCAGGGAG
Organism: Chaetodon auriga; assembly: GCF_051107435.1. Lineage (NCBI taxonomy): Eukaryota > Metazoa > Chordata > Actinopteri > Chaetodontiformes > Chaetodontidae > Chaetodon > Chaetodon auriga. The sequence continues at coordinate 15,788,512 of NC_135078.1, read as the reverse complement.
AGGCATATCAGTCGGGAGCATCCACTCAGTGAGACAAGTAAATCATGGGTTTCTTTCCTTGTTTGATGATGTTTTTGGAAGGAAGAGGGTGTTTGACTAGGGTTGTTAATATTTCTAATTTTTTATAAGCATATACTGATGACTTTTGTAACAGTTTTTTCCTGTAGTATTCCGATATTATTGGTGAATAAAAATAATACAGGGTGAAAAAAATGCAATCAAACACTGGGCTTCAAACAAACAGCAATTAAGACTGCGCCAAATGGTTGTTTATTTCATGGCAGATTAATAAACAGTTGTTTCAGCATCAAGCTATCATCGGCGTGAAATCGCACAACTTCCCAGATAATATGTACATCTAATTCTTACATTGTATGATGCTTACAGTATTTAATGTTTGAGAAGAGTAAACAATGACACAAAAGTTTTCTTGTTGCTGTTTTTTAGTAATTATTTTTCTTTGTTGTTGTTTGCTCTCCTGCCCCCAATACTCAACCGATTTTCTTAACTTTTCCTAAATCACTGCTTGTAATAGGATTAGTCTGATAGAGAACAATCAGGAGGACAGTACTGGCTCAGGGTCAAATATTTTTGTCTTGTTTAATATTGTATGGAATCTATGTTGGCAGTCTCAGTAAAACAAGGTTAGTAAGAAATGAAGTTAGCAAGTAGGTAAGTAAATTAAATAAATATCATGCAATAACATAAAACAACAACAAAAATAAAAGGTCCTAATGGACATTATTATTATATTATGTGAGGGTTATTATGGAGATTATTTGGATGCAGATATCTGTGGAGTGGCGCCTTGCATCCAAATACATAATCTCATTATCTGCTGTTGTAAACAGTAGTCAGATGAAGGCCCAAGTACAGATAAGGGCAGCAGATAGTATATGCACTCAGGCAAAACAATAAGCACTACAGCCAAAACTTATTGCTGAATTCAACTGGGAAACCATCACTCTCTGCTCCAGACAGTTTACAGAAGTAGACAAAAACCTAGCGATTTTACACATTTATTTGTTTCACTAACAATTCAGTTACAGAACCATGCAGTTAAATCAGATGAGGGAAATGAACTCAAGCCTCAGTGATCAAGAGAGAAAAGCACAGTAAATATAACCCAATTCATGATTAGACATGATAGTCACTTTCACTTTCATTTCACTTCGCTGTACTGTTAACAGCAATGTTGACAGGAGCTTGTATCTCGGACAGCTCCCTTGCCCCCCCCCAATGATTGTCACAGGATCAGAGACAAAAAAATGTCAATGTACCCAGTCATCAGTAGAGTGGATATCGTGAGCAGTGAGATAAGTTGTCATTTTAGGTTTTCTGTAATACAGTGAAACACCTGCCTCGTGCCATGATGGGCGTCCCTAAAATAGGCTGTGAAAGTGAATGACATATTGATTTTGTTGCATATTAAAATCACAGAGTACACCAGTGTTGACATCTGTCAAAATGCTTTAGGCTACAGCAGCACCCAGTCAATAAGATGCCAGGCTTACAGCAGGAGGTCTTAAAATAGTGTATGCTTGGTAGAATACACTCTGATGTTGCAGCCAAACAACAAAATGACAGCTTAATAAAAGCCATAAGCTGACACGGCTAAAAGTTTCTGGCAGGTTTCACTTAATAGACTGAATTATATGGTGTTTCCCTAAGTAAACAACCCAAAGCATCCTGCTCTTTTTTACTAATTTATCATGTATTCTCAGCTGTTGAGGTAAATTGGGCATGCTGTACTTATATCACAGTTGTGAACACGGCAAGTTTGTGCAGCATTTGAACAATGCATTGTTGATTTACTGTAAATATGAAACACCTTTGAATTTGTTTGTGTGTTGCTGTATTACTGCACACACAAGTGATGTTGGTGATTTAACTAGATTGAAAGATCAAAATTAGAAAGATAAATGCTCCAAGACTCACAGATATACCACATTAGTGCTCTTAAGTCTTCACATGGATGAAAGACTGACATTCATTTCCATTCATTCATTTATTACCCTCTTAGTTACCAAAGTTTTAAGTGGATGACATGGAACAATATGAAGATATAAACCTGTCATCCTAATTACCTGGATGCCGTAGGAATAAGATTTGCGAACTGCATTTTCACACTCCCACCACTTACAGGAACATGATGTTCAGAGTTGAGAAGGGATCTTGATATAGTCAATCAAAACAGAATCCGTTCTGGACCTGCAGCCAGCTACATTTCATTTTGCAGGGCAGAGCACTTCACATTGCATTATTGTATAACAGAATGTTTTGTCTATTGAAAAGGTAAACAGCAGTTTATTCATTTGCTTTAATTTTTTCTTTTCCATCAGAGTAGGGAGGATCAGAGGAGGTCTCTGAAAAAATGGAATGGGAGTTCAGAGACCCAGATGCTTTTTCAAACAGAGTGAAACGGGGTTGTGTATACAATCCACTGTACCCCTGCAATCATATCTGCTTCCACTGCTCTGACAGCACATGTTTTCCATCAAGAGTAAATTGTATGCATTTGCCCTTTAATGCATTAAATGGACTAAGATAAAGCAGTGAACTGAGGTCAAGCGTTTGGGGGCACAATTGCATGGGAAATTCCATTTAGCATGCAGGGAGGGGTCTAACAAGAGAGGAGGGTGCAAGGATGCCCAGGCTTTGGGTTAAGTGACAGAGTCCACCCACTCTGTGTTTTTATTCTATGAGCAATAACATGTTGTGGTTCGTGATGATTTGATGGAATGCAGTTTGAAACACTGAATAGCTTTTGGTGAAATATAAGAGAGTTCTGTAATGAGTGCTGCTGTAAAGAAGACTTATCGTCATGCAAGTCTAATTATCGGCCACTGTGAAACATGTTTGTGTGGGAGCTGTTTGAGTGTATCAGGGAGATATACCGTGCTTCTTGTCAAGGGTTATTTTTTGCAGGCCTGCACAATTAATTGAAATTGTGATTTTAATTCATTGCAATCCAATTTTTACATGACAATGATTCTGTAGTAAAATTCCATGAGCAGGGTGATCCTGATTTACCCGACAAATGACAAGATTATATGATGAGCTGTGTCATACGGAAAGAGGGCAGAAACACAAATCTAACATATATCAGAAGTAAGGCAGTTTTCAGACCAACATTGGCACTGCATGGGAAAAAAAGCAGAGCTGTCATTTATTTGAAAGGGTCCACAGTTGACATAGAATGCTCTGACAAAAAACAACCAAAAAAACAGAATGAGTTGTGCTTTGTGTATACAGTGTGAGGTGCATGTGTATCCTCGCTTGGTTTAGGTGCTTTTATAGCTGGCATCTGTAATGTTTTTTCATTAAGAATGACTTGTTTATATCAGTTTCTGTAGTGGAGAACTGTACAAAATACAACCCAGCATATTTAATGTGTTTGGAGATGTTCTCCATAAGTGTTTATCGGCTTATCTGGCCTGTCAGATCACACCTTAGAGAGAGTTAAAGAGTGAGAAAGGCTGCTAAATACAGAGCCATCACATTTTATGTCAGTTTTACAAATCAAAATAAAGCAAAAAGTATTGCTGTGACACTTTGATAGCTGTTGCAATTTCCAGATTTTATTGCATATACGTAGACAGACTTCACCACAGTTTTCCACAACAACAACTCTGCGATGGTGACTGTAGACGTCTTGTCACAGATTTCTACATCCGTATTGGTGTCTAGATTGATTTGCAAGTCATTGTGCTTTAATGGTTTCAAGAGATCGGTTCTTGGGACCAATTCCCTGCGAGTGTCCCTGGCTGATAAAGCCTTCAGGGCAGCTTGTTGCCAGCAACCAGCGAATAGTCCTCGCACGCTACAATCCCGTCAGAGCCAAGTCTCCATGCACTGCCACGTCTGCTGAGCGCTGCTTGCCTGCTGTCAGACAGTACAGAATGATAACAACCAGAATGGGTATTAATATGCAGTATCCACCAATCGGATCGGTTCAGCTGGTATACAAATCAGCATTCCTGAATGGGTGACTACACCACTGGCTATATTTAATAATACTGGAATCTGTGATGCTTGTGATGTCACAAGCTTTTCTTTCATGTTTCCCTCTAGAAAAAAGCTTATTAGTGCTTTGCATGTAAACCAGCTGAATGTATTTATTGAGGTATTTTTAATGTGACTTCAAATCGATGGCTCGATGATAAATTTCATGGTTGCACCATAATTACACCATTCTCCTACACACAGCATGTTGTTAAGGGCCTCAGTGTGTGCATGTGTGTCTCAGAGAGGATGTGTTTGTGCTGTCCCAAAGGAAATGTTCTTCAGGATTTCTTGAACTCTGCTATTCCTGGGTTAATTACTTTCAGAGGCACATTTATGATAATTTGTTATTGCAAGATTATTTGTGTTCATATCCACTTGATACCAGAGTCTGTGTTGGCTTCACACAGCAAGTGGTCAACATAAAAAAACACTTCCCAAACTGGCGCTGGTGTTCGGCCTTTGTTGAAAGTGATAGACAGATGTGAAGGTGTGCGAGGTTATAAATTCATGCACAATGTATGATGCTCACTCTTTCACTTCCTATTCTCTTTGGCTGTAGAACAAGATGCAGGGATATGGAGCATCTCTGTCCAAGATAGGGCTCGGCTCTGTGTCTACGAAATATTAATGACGAGACATGAAATATTGACAGTCACTTTCACGATAGCTGAGGATGAGGTTTGAGGAGGAGTAAAGGACTAGATATGGGCCCTTTGTTGATAGAATGATGGGAAACAAGAGCGTGAATGAATTAAGAAACATTGGTTGAAATTGTACAAATCAAACACGGTTGACCAAAAATGTAGACTTGCTTAGAGCTGCTAAGGTCCTCAGGAAAGAAAAGCTGGAGAAGTGTAAGTACGGGTAATATCCTACTTGTAGCCCGTATTAACTATGGGGATATTTTTGCTAAATTCTGAATTGCAATGTCACATCTTTGAGTGGAAGCAGGGGGTCAAAGTGAGATAAATCAATGAAGCAAAGGAAAGAAAAGGACTTCTGAAATGTCAACCACAAGGGGCACCAAGCTGTTGGAGCTTACAAGTGTTATGGACAGATGAGATAAAGGATAGTCCATTGTAAATTCAGCAAAAAATGTCCAGCTTTGTGTGTCTTTTAACACATTTCTTAACCTTATGGTTAGGTAGTAGAGTTGCTGAGATTTCATACAGAGAAAGCATGAAAGAGAGAGTGAGAGTTAAGGTAAAGAGTCTTGAAGTGTGTGTATGCAGGTAGAGACAATAAAATGGCAGAATTCCTTGAGTATTATGGGATCCAATTTAAATATACGAGGATTTAAAAGTTTTGTAATCTAAGCCCAGCCTAAGATAACCTTCCCCAAAGTTGTTGATGAACAAGAGAAAAAACAAAGAATTAATATTATAATGTGTTATTTAAAATGGTTTCAAGTTGATCATTTATTCAGACAGCCTGTGCTATTTAAAAGAAGGTTACAATCTTAAAAAAAAAAAAAAAAAAAAAAAAAAGTTTTAACAGGCACCTTGAGATCTTTCTTAGGTTGTGCTGTTGTCAGCTCATCCAACAATAAGCTTTAACTTAGGGAGAAAATGTAAAGCAAGCCTCTGCTCAGTGAAATCAATTTCACTCTGTTAAAGTCAAATCTCCGTGCTGTTCTTGCATCCCGAGTGACATGTTGTTCATTTCAACTGTGCCACCGCAGTAATGGTGGCTGCTTTTTAGAGTGCAGCACATAAATCAACGGCTGGATTTGTCAAACAAGTATACTATATTATCTATTGTGCTGAACTATTGGGTTGCCAGAGTTAATGCTTATGTCCATGCATCCAGTCTCATTGTTTCCAAACAAGAAGCAACAAAATTTAAATGTTGCGTTGTAAACAATCGCTCCCCATAAAATTAACTTGTAGCCCAGTTGAACACACTTCTGCCTCCAGCCAGTGGATTGATTATGCAAACTAAACAGCCAACAGTTATTAATTCTCAAATATGTCACAGCCCTACAATTAAAACAACTTCCACAGTCTATCAAAGATAGCGCAGAGCAAAGCTGGAACCCTGCCAGGACCAGTCAGCAGATGTCAAGAGAGTGAAACACTGCTATTATCAAAGTAAACACTCTTTGCCGAGAAGCCTTAGAGAGAGCGAGAGAGAGAGAGACCTCAAGACCTTGTGCATGATCTATAAAAAGTGAGTCAATATTACCCAGGGGGCCAGACTGAATTGGTTTCCCGTGGTCTCTGTGTATGTCATCATTTTATATAAGCTGTACATCCTGTCAGTCGGAATCAGAGCACAGAAATAATTGAATAGATGTGAGTTTACCACTAGCATCTACTCCACTGGTCATTGAATCTGCAGGGGCACAAGCAGACAGAGATGCATTCACGCTGTTGTTTGCCAGGCTTCTTGAAAATTGAAAAGTGGGTGAAGGCAACTGCTATAAATGTAGCAGCATTAAAGTCTGAAAATTACACTAATGTGTTGAAATTGTATTTGCACTTTATAGGACATGTGACTCATGATATATGCTTGTGTAATTAGCTGGAGCTGAAAGAAATGTTCAGTGTTCTGTCTATAGCATAATTCAGTCTCTTTAAACTCTTCCAGTGCCTAATAGAATTTTGTTGCAGCGGTAACCATTTTAGCTTTTATGGAAAATGCATCAAAATGTCACAGGTTTAAAATGAGTTTGTTTTTTGTCTTAATAATGCAGATGCTGTCTACCGTCTCGTACTCTGTCTCATCTAGAACTCCTCCCTTCTCAGTGCAGAAGATAAACCTTGTTATGAAAATGAAACTCATATTCTGCGCCTAATAACCTCCCAAAATAAATCAATTATCTGTGGAGTCAAGCAGCCACTGCAGTTGTGAGAGAGATTTCACAGACTGATGGTTGTGTATTGTAACTGCACTTATCTGATCTGACAGGCGAAACCCGCTAACAGGACTCTGGAGTCTTAGCCCTTCACCTTCATCCATCCATCTATTTACCTCTGCTTAGCCAGGTCAGGCCTGTGGTTGCAACAGCCGGAGCAAAGTAGCCCAGATATCCTCGTCCCCAACCATCTTTTCAAATCTTCCTGGTGGATCCAGAAGTTCCCATACTTTATGGAAAGTATAATTCCTCTTGCTTATTGTGGATCTGCCCCAGTACCTCCTCCAACTTTGAGGTGTCTGTGTAGAATACCTTCACAGAAAAGCATTCAGGGTGCATTCTGGTCAACGTTATAGATGCACAGGATTTGGGCTGTATTCACAAAACATTTTCACTCAGAGTAGAGAGGAGACCAAGAGTAGCTGCTAACTGACAGATTTAGTAGTGACTCCTGCTGGACCTCGCATTAAAAATAATTTGATTTGAGTCTGAGTAATTTACAAAGCACTTAAGCCATCTCCCTAAGTCATTAAAGTTGAGTTAAAAAAAAATCCATCACTTGACTGCTGGATTTTTGAAGATCAGTCTGTCATCAAGAATAAATATCAGCTTCCTTTAACACTTAGGTGGCTGATGAAAGCTATGTAAAAATACCCTTGACATTGTTGTTAAGTGTCCAGACACTGTCTGAGGCTGCTGTTTTTAGGGCACCAAGTCCCAGCTGGGGGTAACTTGGTGGGGGGGGGGGGGGGGGCAGTGTCTGTCCCCGTAGGCTGTGACTCCTCATGCAGATTACAGTCCTCAGACATGCACTCAGTTCAGCTGTGTGGTAACAGACAAAATTTTACTAGGTTCTGAAAACAAGGCTCGTGTTGTTGCTCAAATAAATAAGTGACACACTCTCAAGTGAGTGTGTCATCTGTATTTGTCCCTCCTGTTATTGCATTTTTTAATCATGATTTGACCAATGTAGAGTGGTCCTGTAAGCAATCTGCAGTTGCATAATGGGTTAGCTCATTCATGTAGCAGGACGTAAAGCAACAGGATCAACCTTGCATTTTCATTTTTATTACGTATACATTTGAGTATGTATACAGTGGTAAACAATGCTGGTGCACCAGAAGGGCACACATAAACCTAGCTGACGGCAAGGTGCAGATTCCATCACAAAGTCCTTATTGCAGGTGCATTCTGAATGATTTTCCACACGACAGAATTGAAGTCAAGTCTGGTGTCATGTCTCTTCATCTTACTGGTTCAGTGTGGCTAATCAGCCTTTTCTTTTTCCCCAGTCTTCCCTTGGAGTAATGTCCCTTACAAAGCTGATCCGATCCATTCTTTTTAATAATGAAGAGGGGTGAGGAACTCCACAAATGACTTTCTGACTGCAGAATTTAGATATATGCCAGGCATCTTAGATTATTAAAAAAAAAACATTAAACATACTCTACATGTTGACAATTATACATACCTCTCAACTAAAATTAGTTTGAAATTCTTTTTTTTTTTCCCTCACTACAATGTGGTGTGTAGATCAAAAGTTGCCCAAAACCATTTCAAAGTTTTGTAGGGCATTTCTTCAACATCATGTCTATCAGACCCAAGGTCAGTCTGTTAAAGGGCTTGTCTTCTTATGTTTTATCTCCCTTCATCTTTCATCAGCAGTTGTTTCCTTCCTCTGTATCCTCTGACTGCCTTTGACTTAGTTGCTACATTATCCCTGGAGGCCTCTTGTAGATGAGGGGTGTATGCACTAAGTAAAAACACTATTTTTGTATTTTTAAGAGAAACCAGACCCAGCATTCAAGAGGTGATTGTAGCTGTTGTTGTTGTGAGTGATTGTAACGTTGTATTAGATAAAATGCTTGGTAGATAACCTCTTGGCTCTGAAAAGTTAAGTTATCAGGTATCAAAATTACCTCTATACCTCTGCAAAGTAATGGCCTGGAAACCATACATTTGGCAAATGCATTTTTTTTTTTCCAGGTATTACAAGCCACCACAAATAAGTTATGGGAAGCATTAGAATTCACTGTTACGATTCAGCTGCTGTGCAGTGAAGTGAGTTTACTTTTCGGAATTGTTCACCCTGTGATTCTGACCCCCATGGTGAAATACAGGGCCACCTTTTTGTCTTTTTCCCTTTTCTGTGGCGTGTTATATAGCTCATGTAAAAGGTCTGCAAAATTAAAAAGCCCAAAGTCCACTCCAAAGGGAGTTATTCTCTCCGACAGAAAACAATGCTCCTGAGCTGCCTGAAGTGCCTTGTCAGTGGTCCAGCCTTTTGTTCTGTTATTTGTCGATATCACTATGTGACATAGCACCCCCTGCAGCTTGGTGACCATCTTCTGCCTCTGTGTCCATCTCGCCCACCTCGCTGGCTGTTGTTGTTATAATAAAATGTGGAAGGTGAAGTTATGAGCAAAGCTGCCAGTTGGCAGTGTTGTTGGCTGCACGAACCAACACAAAAGTCTTCATTTACTCCCACCATTCTAAGGAAAGACACAGTGGATGAACATTTAATGGAAATGTGAGAGAAAAGACAGCTGAAATAGATTTATAAACCTGAAACCGAACATGATCTGACCTCTTTAAAACCTGAAATACAAATCACTACAGAGAGGCAGTCCATGTAAGATGTTGTCAGATAAATGTAGAACCTTGTGGAGTTAATTTGCTTAACCAGCTGAGCAGAAAAATAGCCAATTATTGCTCCTGGTGCACACTATAGACTGAGCAGTTACAAAGCCCAAGAATAAATTGTTGAGAAATCTTCACAAAGAAACAGAGTCACTGCATTTGACCTTTGTTTCAACTGCTAAAACTCAAAAACTAGAACAACAAAAAGACTTTTCCACCTTGATTTCCACCTTGCCAATTCAAGGCAAATCATTCAAACAGTGCTGTCTAGTTTTATGCTCATTGATTGTTGAGTGGAATATATGACAGTGGAGTACATTGATTATTAAGTCTGTGTGACAAAAGATATTTTTGCTGGGGACTATTTAGAGGTGAGCTTAGATGGTGGTTAAAGATGGTGGTTTTGTTAGTGTGATGTGATACTGCATTTGGTTAATGATTTGTGCATCAGGATTATGTCGTTTGGCTTTGGTGCTTCACACAGTGTCAGACAGTGGCTTTTTTGTTTAAGACACTTCCTTTTGGCTGCAAGTCCTGCATGTTATTTCACAGTTTTTCTTCCTAGTCATTGTCCCATGCATTACACTCTTTATAGGAGTTGCCACTGCAGTGACAATAATTATGTGCTTCCCACGCCTGTGAGCACTGTTGTTCGATTGGACACCCAGTCAAGTCAGAGGCTGCAGCTGGTGACTGAATCTTTCTGCAGTGGTGGGTGTGTGCATTTTACAGTGTGCCACCCGGGGAGTCCCAAGTCTCGCATATCTTGTGCAAAATTGAACTCCTGGGGCTCCTGATCGTGTTGACTCCAACTTGCTAAACTTTAACAAGCAAATGTGTGTGGGTTGACCAATAGCAAAACAGCCTAGAGCTGGAGAGTCCAAAATGGAGGAAGCTATTGCAGCTTATTACCTGTGTTGTTCTATCCCCTTTTACATGGCACTGCTCTGCTGCAGTATAAACAGCTCCTTATAAAAAGGCATGGCTTGCAAACAGTAATGAGTTGTAAACTGTGCCTTGAAAAGTATGGGGGGTTGAGAGGGAGTGGGCCTTGGTGAATTAATCATAGAAATGAAACACCAGTACATGTAAACACTGTTTCCATATTTACAATTAAGGTGTTTGTATGACCAACAAAACCGTCATTTGGACAGTAACCATTTTTTTTGCATAGTTTTCATATGGAACAGAGGGGTGAGGCTTTCAAAACAAGGTGTTCAGTGCAGATGAAAACCTCTTTTTAGTCTCAAGTACATTTTGTAGGGGTTGGCACATTACACTTCCTGCCCTTAGCCCTCTTCTACTCAGAAACACTCAGCACACTTCCTTATCAGGGCAAGAACCCTTACTGACCTGACAGCCTATCAGGGCAGGTGGTGCTGTGACGAGAATGTGGGATTAACCTCCTCCACTGAGGATTTAAGGCCGAAAAACACTCAAAACACAGAAGCATGAACAATTACATGAACGTGTTGACTCAAATGCTTTATTGCTCCACTTTGAGCTTTTAGGTCCGCAGAGTGGATGAGTTCCACAGCTAGTGTGTATTTATTATTACTTGCAGCATGTGAACATGTTCTTGAATGTTTATATGTTCATATCAAGGTCACTGACATGTGGTCTTCTGGGGGAAACTGGAGCTCTGATGCTGAAAACAACAAATTAATAATTAATGAGTCTTGGCCAGACAGCAGTACAGACCTTCTCAATGGACCTCAGGCTGCTATTTGGTGTTGTATGTCCTCCCTCATTGTCACAATATTTCACTCTGAGGAGAAGAATATCTCTTCTTGTGGCGTAGAACCACAAGTGCCCAATTAGGAATACTTAGGAATACTAATCCACAACTGTGGAAAGTGATATTGTCCAGTTTAGTACAATCACTGTTGTGACCAAAAAATTAAAAAATGTAATCTAAGGCTTTGCCACACCACAGCAAAAGAAGACAAATTGTGAGCTGTCTTTTCCTAATTGGCTTGAACCAGGGATTTTCACTCTCTGACACTGTGGGCTACCCTCAGACAAAATCAAGACAACTGCGACAACCATAACCCTGACCTGACCCCTGCCGTGCTTCAGCCTTTGAACTAACCTGACCAAGACACTGCAAGAGTTGGCACTGTGATTGTTAGAGCTGACATTGTGACCATCGTCAATAACAAAAATATTGTGCAGTCTGATCCTAGCATTAAATTACTTTGTAATCTCAATCATTGTGAGCTTCTGAAATGACAGACTGGATGCTGATACTTGAATTAACCACCTTAAATTAAAATCATGCTCTGTACCACACTTGGCCATCTGATGACATTCATTAAATATGCATTAACCTGTGCATTCATATTGCATGTGTTTGTGAAGTAGTGGATGAGTAAGAGGCACAAGTAAGAAAACAAGTCCAAGTTCCACTGGTTTGGTGTGGATGTTTGCAGTACACCAACTTCTCATCAAAGCCATCAGCATCAAATTAACGGAAATAATTCCAGCTGAATTGAGCAGTTGCTGCAGTTATTGGTCAAATCAATCCAGTGATGTCAACCTGCAGGACCAGAGAATTAAACTGCATAGCCTTTTACCTTATAAGGCTTTTGGTCATTTTCAGGTGTATGATTACTGATCCTCAAACTTTAAACTGTGATGTATGTCCTCCTTCCTTTTCTTAATTTTTACTTGGCTAAAATGCACTGACATTCCTTGTCAATAAGTGATGCGTTGGCTAAAAAGTTCATTGTATAGTGTGTGATTTTTTAATATTTTTACTTATAGATGACACAGTTAATCTAACATGAAAATCATTGCAGATTATTTATCTATGTAATCGACTACTTGATGCAGCTCTAAACATTATTATAATACCTTGTCTTCTATCTAACTATGATTTGTGTGCATTTTGTTCATTGTATTGCCCAAAGTAGACATTGTTTTCTTTGAGGTGAGACAGACCATGTGCATTGATGGTCTGAAATTGACTATACAATTGCAAATTGTTCTCTCTGCTTACTTAAGGTGTTCCATGGCTCTTCCACTGAAACAGACGGACAGTATACAGTTACTTGTCTTAAGGCCATGGTTGTTACTGCCAATAGCGAGAGGATTAATTTGTCAGTCAGGCAAAGTGATGATGGGGCTAACCCTGACCATGACCTCAGCTGTATTGATTAAGACCAATGAATGAAATGTGCTGAGACAAGGGGACTGGGCCACATTTCAATAACAATTGTTCTGCCCAACTGTTTTCTTGCCTGTCAGCTCTTTGTAGGCAGCAGGGGGATCCTGGGTATCTTGCTGATGCTGGAGAGCCACAATGTTCCAGGCTAATTTGATTGGTAGTCTCCAGAAAGAAACTTAATGAATTAGAAAGTTATGGCCCCATTATCACATAAGATGCCTTGTTAAATAGATTTTACTTTCTTGGCAGTGTGTACATGTGCATTATTTGTGTTGGTGAGATGGAGGGAGAGAGTCAGAAAGTCTGATCTGCCCCAGATAACTTGCTCACCATTAGTTATATCAACAGTGCAGATAATGTGTGGTTCTTTATTACCGTCATCAGTTTTATTGGTGTGGTTAATACTATAGTTTGTTCCTCAGGCACTCTAATGCAGAAGAAATGAGTTTATCAATCACAGCTAGATTGGCTCCTGGAGGAGAAATAACCTGCATGAGGCAGGAAGAAAGATGGGCTGAGTGAGCAGCAGAAAGAGATAAAAAGCAAAGAAGAAAAGGGAAGATGATCTGAAAGAATGAAAAAAATAAATGAACAACCAAACGGGCAGAGATGTGTTATTCGTCAAGAGGTTGGAGCAGAGAGAGAAGGAGGAAAGAAAATGGGTTGCCCTGGATTTTGTGTCCTCTGTGGCCATAACAGTGATTTAAATTTAGGGGGGAAAAACAAATGTGCACACAGAAGGGGAGGAAGTATTTATTTTTTTTCTTAAAAGTGAATGGATGAGCTTTTGCAAGGAGTGAGGTTTACCAAGAAGAGAATAATGGACTGTGACAGCAAGTTAAGTGACTGCTTTCCTTTTCTTAGTTCTACAGACCAAAGCGCCACCAGGAGCAGAGATTCTGTTTCCTGCTGCACCTTATTTGTTTCACTGATGGAAACCTGGGCAGAGGAGAAGATGAGTTGGATTCTGTTCTGTTTGATGTTTTTGACTGCAGCCCTTCGTGACTGTACTTAGAGCTACTCTATGTACTGCATTAGCTAGTCTAAGCAAACATGGTCGACTCTGTCTTTGGCTCGGCTCCCAGGGCCATCTATGGGACATAAGGCTAGGATAAACAATACCACAGGGAAAAGGGGAACGAAACAAGACACCCTACTGGTTCAGCAGAATTTTGGGTTAAGACAAATACATTTGATGCTGTCCTGGTGTTTCTTAGATCCAAATATATTCCCACAAATGCTTACCTCATCAGTCCGAGTTCAGTAAACTACATGACTAAACAGAGCATTTTGCAATTTGTGTGAAAAAAGGAGATTTTTTTTTCCTTAAAAATATTGATGAAAAATAGAAGTCCTATAATCTGATAAAAAAGAGGTGTGACCTTTTTGTCTAGTGTAGTAATGCAATCTGGTATTGATTTGGAGTCACTTGGCCAAATGACATGGAAGCTAAAAATGCAATGATTTTCTAATAAAATATTTCTGTAAAATAAATTACTTACACATTAGTAATCATAATAGGTGTGCTACATGAGAGTTCAGTATAAGTGGTTTTATAACTTTTACTAATGTGGGCAAGTCAGCATGACAGGATTGAAAATAACATTGGATTTGTGTCATTCAAATAGTCAGTTATTGATGGTCCCAAAATGAAACCCCTGCAGTTAAGAGTGAGGGCTTGGAGGTGACCTAACTGTCCCCTTATTGCAAATACTGGGGGACAATGAGTTAGAAGATGCCACTGGATCCAAGGGAATGTCTGTTGAATACCAAACTCAAACTTCACCATGAGGAATTTCTGCTTTCTGGAACTGATCTGTCAGGTACTAACGCTCATATAATAGGCTACTGAGGTTTGATATCCAGTCATATTTTTTCTCCAACTTAAGGTAACTTAGCTTTCATTACAAACACCCCGTTGTTTGCCTCACAAGTAACGCTAATTAATTGTTACAGCAATTCACCTTGATTCAACTTGATTTATGGCAATTCACCTTAACAGCAGCTGACCTTGATTTTGCAAAAACTGTGAATGTGTCATTCCCTCGTTGCCTCTATACTTGAGTGCCGCATGTAATATGTGCACACTTGGTAGTAGTTGCCGATAAATAGTACAATAGTTTTGGTGTTAAAAAAAAAAAAAAAAAATGAAGTCTTTGGGTTTTTGACAGAATTTTCAACAAAGGGGGTCAGCCAGTAATACAGAGGCCACCCATGCCTTGCAAGCTTGCCTAGGGCCTGCTGTGAGCAAGCTACAAGCTGCTGGAGATAACAAGAGTTAAGAGTGAATTTAACTGTTATTTTTTAAAATGAAAACAAGCTTTGGGGAATTTGTTTTTGCATGTTTCAGTGTTTTGTATGTTTCTAGTGTAAGCTCGCGTTCCAGAATCTTAATTTTGAGCAACAGTGACTTTTTGTCGCATGTTTCTGGCCTGGTTTTGCAACTTGAACTTGAGATGCTCGAGTGAGGGTGCCGGAGTGCTGGAAGGGAACGGGAATAATGACAACAGAAAATGTGGTGTCCCCTCTTGTTTGGCATTTAGCACCAGGTTTGTGTGAAAGCATGATTTATAAAGCTGATTTATGATCATGGAACTGTAACCTTCGGCAGGAGACATGTCCAGCATTTCCAAGGCAAGGAGACAGTTGTTCGGTGTAACAGAATATAACATGACAGGAACAGGAAATCTTTTGTATTAGTGAATCTTTACTTCAAAAATACCTCAGGATAAACTTACATTAGGCATAATGGTGGCTTTTGCAGCATCATCTGTGTGTTATATTTCTGAAAAATGTTACACAACATGAATCAGCCAATCAGATATTGGATCAGCCAATCCCACTGTCATGAAAATGGTCCTTTTTAGAAAAATGCCAGATACTGTAAGAACTGCCTTACCCTGCAAAGTGGAGATGATGGAAAAGATGAGAGGAGACAATTGTTATTACCAGGCAGTAGATGATGGGGAAAATCAGGGACAACAGCAGATGATGGAAGAGGCAAAGACAGAAGATTATGGAAAAAGAGAAGACAGGTGGTGATGGCAATGGAGAGTTGATGTGGATGGGTTTGAGTACACTACAAAAGTAGATGATAAGAATTATTCTTCAGCTGTTTGTCATGGTAGTTAAAACGTCAAGAGAGAGAGGAGTGGGGCAGCATTGAGGAGGCAGAGTGTAGGGGAAGAGAGAGAAGTATGGCACTAAGACAGAAGACGTCCAGGCAGTATTTTGTAGAGTAATTTGAAGAGCACTTATCCCGGGCTGCCATTGGGGATGTTTCTGTTCTCCACTAGAGCACCTTGTTGTTTATCTGCACAGCTGGTTGAGAAAAGGGGGTGGTGCGGGGGGTCGCAGGGGGGATGTGTCATGTTTTTGAAGAAAATTTACACAAACCTATGGAGCTTGTTTGCTACTTCTGCCGTTACTTGTCAGTTGTGTCTTAGCTGAGCTTAGCTTAGCTTCTTGTGTGCTTGCTGCGCATGCATGGAATTGCTTGTCCAAGCCATTTAAGTGATGGTGGCCTTATGCAATAGAATAATCAGTTGACACAGCAGTATGACGTCAGAATTCTCAAGAGGACAATTGTGATTTCACGAGTGCGTAATCGGTCTTAAGCCTGTCCTGTAGCCGTGGAAATTCAGATATTTGCAACAAAAATTATGGCCGTTTGCTGATGTCATTAGATGTGGTTTGACTTATTGACAACAGGGTCAGTGTTTTGAAAGGTCAGTCCACCATGTGCCACACATTTTCAGTGAGAACAAACAAGAAAGTAGCCTTATAATGAGTATAAAGAGTATAAAGACCAGCAGAAGGGTATGATAAAGAAAGTGTCAAGTTGTTCAGATGAGGGGTAAATGAATCCAAAAAAACGTCATGTAAAAATCTGAAAAAGTCTAAAATCTAATAATCTGGTTTTTAGGCCATAAAATGTCTTTTATATGTTTTGACAGGTCATATAAATTTATTGGATTATGAATTTAACATTACTTTTATGACGCTGCATTAACTGCAGTCTTGCTTTTAAATGTTTTTTTGGAGAAAAATTTATTTTGATCACATTGTAACAAACTACAAAATGAAACCGACATGGAACCAGTAACCACAAATGCAAACTGTGCAGCCTGGGCAGTCTGTTTTTTATGTCTCAATCCAACCCAAGCCTGACACAATTAATGTAAGATGAAGCACTGAGATTGTGGTAGTCACTGTTCAGCCTTCATCCTGTATCCTTCCTACACGTGTTGCTACAAGGCTGAATTCCCAGTCTTCTTGCTGTCATATCTCATCCCCCCCCCCCCCCCCCCCCCCACACACACACACACACATTTTACACTTTACATAACCAACTGCTTTGTTATTATCTGCATTGACAACTAAAATGAAATGCCTCTATAGCATCGATTTACCAGCATATTTTCACTGCCTATATTTTCATTAAACAATTTTAAAAGCTCCATGTCAAATAGGCGAGCCCAGTCGACATGAGTGAACCCAACCCAAACCTGAATAATTACCATAATTTCTACATTTTTGTCTGAACCTGGCCCAACCTGTTGGGTTCTGACAGGTCCCACAGGGCTGGGTTGGGAGTTGGGTATCCACCCTCTAGTCACAGTGTGGTGTATGGCCAAGCTTGTCGTCTCCACTCAACAAAAAAATAGCTTATCCTAGAAGTTTCTGGTCACATTACTTTCATCTAATTGGGTGATTACAAGTTCAATGAGATCTGTCTCGATAAGAGCACATTTAGAGCTTGGTTGAGGCCTGTTGAAATTAACAGATCTGAAGACTGCTGCACCATGTGCATGAAAATGCTCAAGTAAGGAACGCTGGCTATAAAGGCATGAGAGTTTTATGGTAAGTCAGAAAAACAAAACGCCATGGTAAAAAGCCAACAGTTGACAGCGGCCATCACTCAGTATTGTTCGGTTTTCATACAGGGAGCATCACCAAAGTCGAACCCTAGCACGACCCCCACACTGCACTAACAATGTTAAGTCCAGCAACTCCAGTAAACAACCTCCAAGAAGCATTAGGATTAGGGTTGGTCATGAAATTGGTCTCAAATTGCATTCATAATGGTCTTAAAAAGTCTTAAATTTAACTTGAAACCTGCAGAAGCCCTGTAGATATGGACAGAGGAGACAGTTCGTTTAAAATGATTCTAACCTTGCTGTGTATCCTAAATCCATTTTGTCCACTGATGCAGTCCTTTATTATGCAGTAGCTAATTAATAAATAAATCCTTCGAATTTTCTATCTCCAGACTGACCCCTGCTGACCCCCTCCAAGCTGATCTGACTGATCTCCAAATCTCTCTAAATTATGAAAGCACAGTTTATTTTAAAGGGGCAGAAGCTCCACATATGTATCGTCATTTAAAATGCAACATTGCAGAAAAGTAGCATCTTGCACATAACTTGGCATTTGACCTGAGATTCTCTAATTAAATGCTGCTGCAGGTAAGGTTAAAATATGTGGAAATTCCACAAAAACCTTCAGAAGTAATGAGGCGCTTTAAACTAATTTCATTCAAATTTGCAAGGACTGATCTGTAAGGAGTTGTCCTCTGCTCCAGACTTCTCATTGGTCAGATGGATTTCCATATGAAAGCATACCAAACCCCCATCAACAAGACCTTAGATCATCTAAAGACCAAGCTTTGTTTACAAAAATGAAGCAATTTGTTCAGTCTACTGCAAGGTTTGTTTTAAAATATGAAGACACATTTATATGTGAAGCCACTGTCTCCACCTCAGAACATACCCATAATGAACTATACTAATATTCTGTTCTATTATTACAAGAGGCTGTTCCCACATCCAGCATTAT